>NC_140987.1:327525798-328754190 GCF_052327205.1 Somniosus microcephalus | reverse complement strand
GATCTGGGACATGCGTCCCATATAGCACCCTATAGATCTGGGACATGCATGCTCCTGCCACGAGCACCCTATAGATCTGGGACGGGTGGTCCTGCCACGAGCACCCTATAGATAAGGGGCCAGTGCCCAGGGTCCCATTGATAGTTATCCGTTGCTCGGCCATCCATCCGTTGCTCAGTTGACCCTGGTTGTACTCCTCGCCATTTAATGCCCATTAGGGACGCTGACTCTTCCCAAGTACAGCCCAGCCCAGCATAGTCCATCATGGGCTCGAGTCTCAGATTACCGATTCAGGTGACCGACTTCCAGCTGTTTTCTCTGCAGGACTGCATCAACTTTCTAAATGCTTTGCCTGAAAAAGTTGTCTTTTCATCACTTGCCTAAAAAGAAATGCCCTATTTATGAGGTAACCGTGCGGCACGTCCTCTGAGGACAGTGGCCGAGTGTGCAAGAAATGACACCAGCGCGGGGTCTTGGGTCGGCAGCTACCATGTTTGTTTGTGGGCCATGCTGGAAAAATAAGCTTTCAGTCAGAAAAATTGGTAATTAAAAGCGCATCAAAACTCTCTACAAAGGCTCACTGTGCTCAAAGGTACATCCAGGCAGACTTGGCTTTTGAATCCTTTGAATTACAGCCCAGAGCCTCCTGTAGAAAACATAGTGTGTGTTTTGTTAGCCAAGGTAGTGGATTTTGGCTTCAGTGTAACAGGAAAAAGCCCAACCTCTACCCCTGACATTTCTGAATACTCCACAGTGGGTTTGCGGCACAGTATGACTTGTCTCCAGCTTCCCAGTGAATGTCTAGGCCGCGGGCGCATACAGTACCACCATTCAGTGTGGTGCACGGGTGGACCCAGTGACTACTGAGAGCATCTTGTTTCATCCCAAATGTTCAAGGCAGTTTCTGGTAACTTCAAATCCTCCAATCGTAAAAACTGTTTTATGGTGTGGCGAAAGGTGAACGGCAAAGAATGTACGTGAAACACCCGATGGCTGGATGGAGGGAGTGTCTGTGCTATTTTCCTGGAGGTTTAAGCTTCGCTGCTGTGTTTGATACTCATTTGCTTTTGGTCCAGTTGCTGCATCTGTGTGCATATTGTCACGGTGGTACAGCTTTACTGCAGCTAGCTAAACTTAAGTTTAGTTGTGATGAGCACATATGACCTGGGAGTGTTCTCTGATTCTTTATCTGATTCCAAATAGCTGGCAATCAAAGGTTCTGATTCTGTCCTCATCTACCAGTCATTCCATGGACTCACACCTCCCTACCTCTGCATCCCACATCCCAACACATTCCCCTCTCGACACGCCGCTTTCACATCCCTCCCTCCCTTCTCTTCATCGCTCTCCTCCCTCCCTCCCTCCCTCCCTCTCTCTCTCTCTCTCTCTCTCTCTCTCTCTCTCTCTCTCTCTCCCTCTCTCTCTCCCCCCCTGCGCCCATCCGCCCTGTGCTCGCTCGCCCCTGCCCCCTTCGCTCGCACCCTTCGCTCGCTCGCTCCCTTCCTCCCCTCCCCCTTGTCCCTCCCTCCCCCCTCCTCCCTTCCACCCCCTCCCTTCCACACCCCTCCGTTTCCC
Organism: Somniosus microcephalus; assembly: GCF_052327205.1. Lineage (NCBI taxonomy): Eukaryota > Metazoa > Chordata > Chondrichthyes > Squaliformes > Somniosidae > Somniosus > Somniosus microcephalus. The sequence goes on along the minus strand of NC_140987.1, from coordinate 328,752,615 downwards.
CCTTTCTCCTCCCTCCCTCCCTCCCCTCCCCCCTCCCTCCCCCCTCCCTCCCCCCCTCCCTCCCCCCCTCCCTTCCCCACCCTCCCTTCCCCACCCTCCCTTCCCCACCTCCCTCCCCACCCTCCCTTCCCCACCCTCCCATTCCCCACCCTCCCTTCCCCACCCTCCCTTCCCCACCCTCCTTCCCCACCCTCCCTTCCCCACCCTCCCTTCCCAACCCCTCCCTTCCCCACCCTCCCTTCCCACCCCACCCTCCCTTCCCCACCCTCCCTTCCCCACCCTCCCTTCCCCACCCTCCCTTCCCCACCTCCCTTCCCCACCTCCCTTCCCCACCTCCCTTCCCCCACCTCCCTTCCCCCCCTCCCTTCCCCCCCTCCCTTCCCCCCCTCCCTTCCCCCCACCCACCCCCCCTCCCTTCCCCCCCCTCCCTTCCCCCCCCTCCCTTCCCCCCCCTCCCTTCCCCCCCTCCCTTCCCCCCCCTCCCTTCCCCCCCCCTCCCTTCCCCCCCCTCCCTTCCCCCCCACCCTTCCCCCCCTCCCTTCCCCCCCTCCCTCCCCCCCTCCCTTCCCCCCCTCCCTTCCCCCCCTCCCTTCCCCCCCCTCCCTTCCCCCCCCTCCCTTCCCCCCCTCCCTTCCCCCCCCTCCCTTCCCCCCCCTCCCCCCCCCCTCCCTTCCCCCCCCCTCCCTTCCCCCCCTCCCTTCCCCACCCTCCCTTCCCCACCCTCCCTTCCCCACCCTCCCCTTCCCCACCCTCCCTTCCCCACCCTCCCTTCCCCACCCTCCCTTCCCCACCCTCCCTTCCCCACCCTCCCTTCCCCACCCTCCCTTCCCCACCCTCCCTCCCCACCCTCCCTTCCCCACCCTCCCTTCCCCCACCTCCCTTCCCCCACCTCCCTTCCCCCCACCTCCCTTCCCCCCCCTCCCTTCCCCCCCTCCCTTCCCCCCCTCCCTTCCCCCCCTCCCTTCCCCCCCCTCCTTCCCCCCTCCCTTCCCCCCCCCTCCTTCCCCCCCTCCCTTCCCCCCCCTCCCTTCCCCCCCCTCCCTTCCCCCCCCCTCCTTCCCCCCCCTCCCTTCCCCCCCCTCCCTTCCCCCCCTCCCTTCCCCCCCTCCCTTCCCCCCCTCCCTTCCCCCCCCTCCCTTCCCCCCCTCCCTTCCCCCCCCTCCCTTCCCCCCCCTCCCTTCCCCCCCCTCCCTTCCCCCCTCCCTTCCCCCCCTCCCTTCCCCCCCTCCCTTCCCCCCCTCCCTTCCCCCCCCTCCCTTCCCCCCCTCCCTTCCCCCCCTCCCTTCCCCCCCCTCCCTTCCCCCCCCTCCCTTCCCCCCCTCCCTTCCCCCCCCCCTCCCTTCCCCCCCTCCCTTCCCCCCCCTCCCTTCCCCCCCTCCCTTCCCCCCCCGTCCCTTCCCCCCCCTCCCTTCCCCCCCCTCCCTTCCCCCCCTCCCTTCCCCCCCTCCCTTCCCCCCCTCCCTTTCCCCCCTCCCTTCCCCCCCCTCCCTTCCCCCCCTCCGTTTCCCCCTTTCTCCCTCCCTTCCCCCCCTCCCTTCCCCCCTCCCTTCCCCCCCTCCCTTCCCCCCCTCCCTTCCCCCCCCTCCCTTCCCCCCCTCCCTTCCCCCCCTCCCTTCCCCCTCCCTTTCCCCCCTCCCTTCCCCCCCTCCGTTTCCCCCCTTTCTCCCTCCCTCCCCCCCTCCCTTCCCCCCCCTCCCTTCCCCCCCTCCGTTTCCCCCCTTTCTCCTCCCTTCCCCCCCCTCCCTTCCCCCCCCTCCCTTCCCCCCTCCCTTCCCCCCCTCCCTTCCCCCCCTCCCTTCCCCCCCCTCCCTTCCCCCCCCCTCCCTTCCCCCCCCTCCCTTCCCCCCCCTCCCTTCCCCCCTCCCTTCCCCCCCTCCCTTCCCCCCCCTCCCTTCCCCCCCCTCCCTTCCCCCCCCTCCCTTCCCCCCCCTCCCTTCCCCCCCCTCCCTTCCCCCCTCCTTCCCCCCCCTCCCTTCCCCCCCCTCCCTTCCCCCCCCCTCCCTTCCCCCCCCTCCCTTCCCCCCCCTCCCTTCCCCCCCCTCCCTTCCCCCCCTCCCTTCCCCCCCCTCCCTTCCCCCCCCTCCCTTCCCCCCCCTCCCTTCCCCCCCCTCCCTTCCCCCCCCTCCCTTCCCCCCCCCTCCCTTCCCCCCCTCCTCCCCCCCTCCCTCCCCCCCTCCCTTCCCCCCCCTCCCTTCGCCGCCCCCCCCTCTCCCTCCCTGCTCCCTCACTGACTTCTCCCTCCCTCCCGCCCTCCTCCTACCTACCCCCCCTCCCTTCCCCCCCCCTCCCTTCCCCCCCCCTCCCTTCCCCCCCCCTCCCTTCCCCCCCCTCCCTTCCCCCCCCTCCCTTCCCCCCCCTCCCTTCCCCCCCCTCCCTTCCCCCCCCTCCCTTCCCCCCCTCCCTTCCCCCCCCTCCCTTCCCCCCCTCCCTTCCCCCCCCCTCCCCTTCCCCCCCCTCCCTTCCCCCCCTCCCTTCCCCCCCCTCCCTTCCCCCCCTCCCTTCCCCCCCTCCCTTCCCCCCCTCCCTTCCCCCCCTCCCTTCCCCCCCCCTCCCTTCCCCCCCCTCCCTTCCCCCCCCTCCCTTCCCCCCCCTCCCTTCCCCCCCCTCCCTTCCCCCCCCCTCCCTTCCCCCCCCTCCCTTCCCCCCCTCCCTTCCCCCCCTCCCTTCCCCCCCTCCCTTCCCCCCCTCCCTTCCCCCCCCTCCCTTCCCCCCCCCCTCCTTTCCCCCCCCCTCCCTTCCCCCCCTCCCTTCCGCCCCCTCCCTTCCCCCCCTCCCTTCCCGCCCCCTCCCTTCCCCCCCTCCCCTCCCCCCCCTCCCTTCCCCCCCCTCCCTTCGCGCCCCCCCCTCCCTTCGCCGCCCCCCCCCTCTCCCTCCCTGCTCCCTCACTGACTTCTCCCTCCCTCCCGCCCTCCTCCTACCTACCCCCCCTCCCTTCCCCCCCCCTCCCTTCCCCCCCCCTCCCTTCCCCCCCCCCTCCCCTTCCCCCCCCCTCCCTTCCCCCCCCCTCCCTTCCCCCCCCCTCCCCTTCCCCCCCCCTCCCTTCCCCCCCCTCCCTTCCCCCCCCCTCCCTTCCCCCCCCTCCCTTCGCCCCCTCCCTGCTCCCTCACTGACTTCTCCCTCCCTCCCTGCTCCCTCCCGCCCTCCTCCTACCTTCTCCCTTCCCCCCTCCCTTCCCCCCCCTCCCTTCCCCCCCTCCCTTCCCCCCCTCCCTTCCCCCCCCTCCCTTCCCCCCCTCCCTTCGCGCCCCCCCCTCCCTTCGCCGCCCCCCCCTCTCCCTCCCTGCTCCCTCACTGACTTCTCCCTCCCTCCCGCCCTCCTCCCTACCTACCCCCCCTCCCTTCCCCCCCCCTCCCTTCCCCCCCCCCTCCCTTCCCCCCCCCCTCCCTTCCCCCCCCCTCCCTTCCCCCCCCCCTCCCTTCCCCCCCCCCTCCCTTCCCCCCCCCTCCCTTCCCCCCCCTCCCTTCGCCCCCTCCCTGCTCCCTCACTGACTTCTCCCTCCCTCCCTGCTCCCTCCCGCCCTCCTCCTACCTTCTCCCTCCCTCCCTTCTCCCTCTCCCGTTTGATCTTGCCATCAGTCACCGCTCCCTAATTCTCCATCCACCACAACTTATTACCAGGTATTTTCACTTCTGTGAAGTGCTGTTCGACATTTTATTACATCCGTGTCTCTCTACAAGTACAAGATGTTGATGTCGTCACTGATGTAATCGATGATGCCATTAGTGACGACACGAATCCCCACCATTAGGATGTTCATTAGTCTGAGATAATAACTGTCTGGGCCACGTGGATTAAGTGGAACCTTATTTAAATGCTACCTGCCTTCCCCTTACACTCTGGTAAACATTCACCTAATTCAAACAGGTTAATCCAGCTGGTGCTGTTAATTGTAGAACATCAGGTGAACCAGCTACACTGGTTTTGTCCCACAGTCCTCGCCACGTGTAGCAGGCGTGTTTGTGCAAGCGTGGTATCCCCGCTATACGCCATGACCGGTATAACAGGCTAGCGTCAATTTTGAGTTATTGTAGGGAGCTGTGGAAATTCTGTCTGTTAACGAAACAAAAGCCTTGTTTAAAAAAGAAAATGAAGAGGGGAGTTGGTGAGAGAGTGCGATTCTAGCAGCACTAGGAAAGTACTGTACTTGTATCTGATGAAATGTGCCGCGTTGCTCATTTGCCCAATTCACTGGCACGTGCAGCGGAAGGGCTGGTGCCCATTGGGATACTGGCGATGGGTATCAAATGGTCTTTCCTGTGCATGTGCAATCCAGTTTCCTAAATGCGTTGAGGCATGTGGGATGGCCGCTGAATCCATTGGACTCCCTGATAATTTCCCCCAGAGCGGAGCCAGGTGTTGAAACTAACCAGAGATTGTCCTGTGGAGCACGCCGGCGGGGTGCCGTGAGAGGTGGTTGTCAGAGAATTTCTGGAATTGGCCCTGGTTTTTTTTCTCTCTTGGGTTTTTGACTTCCAATAAATTGTCAGAGACTCTTGATGCAACTGTTTCTGCCCGAAATAAATGGAACACTTAAGATGCTGTAACTGGCAATTTTGAAATTGACATTCATGCAAATGGATAAGTGTTAGCCTTTTTTGGCCGATCTAAACGACTGCCCGAATTAACCATGGAGATTTTCAGCGGTGGGATCGGTATTTGCTCTCTCACTGAGCTGCTTATACCAACATATGAAATTGACCGGCAGGAAAATACTATCTGGTCCATCAAGCCTGCTCCACACCTTGATGGCCAGATCATCATGACTAGACACTTCCCACCCTCCCTCCACAGCCATGTCATCGCCTGGGAGAGGCAAAACAAACAGGGCCAGTATGGAAATAAATACTCTGGAAAATTCCTCTCCAACCAGTCTGGCCTATATGTGACTCCAGTCCCACACCAACATGGTTGACTCTTAACTGCCCTCTGTAATGGCCTCACAAGCCACTCAGTTGTATCAAACCCGCTAGAAAAGCAGCAGTCCACCACCTTCTTAGGGCTGGGCAATAAATGCCAACCGTGTCAGTGACCCCCACATCCTGAGAATGAATAAATAAACTAATAACCTTTTCAAGTAGGCCCAGCCCCTAAGCGGCAACACCACAGCCACCATTGCCTTTAAGCTGCTTCTGTGTGACCTTTGTGCCTCTGCCTCCTCTCCCACAGCTAGCGACACCTGACCGCTAAACGGGCCAAATGTTTTTTTTATTTCAAGACCGGAAGACTCGTTGTTGAAACCATTCCCCCCCCCCCCCCCCCCCACCCCGACTGCTTCTGGTCACCTTGTGGGGCCGGGGGACCTGCATTAATGCTGCGGTGTTTCAATCTCCAGGCATCTCGATAATGAAATGGAAGCACAGTGCAGATTAAAGCTGGAAGGCCAGTCAGCTCAAGGTGCCCTCTGCCCTGCCGGATCCTGAAGCCAGTGGCAGAGCGTGTCGCTTTCCGAACCCAAATGACATTCTGAGCATCTGGGACCCAATTGGCTGGCCAGTTGCCCATTGGAATACGTGAAGTGCACAATCTATTAATGGTGATTTGAGGCGGAGTCCCCAGCCTGCGGCTCAAACTGCTGACTCACTGCTGGCCAGCCCTGCATTTGCTGTCATCTTGTGCATCAGTTAAAGAAAGACTTGCATTACTAAAGCACCTCAGGACATCCCAAGGCACTTTACTGCCAATGGAGTACTTTTGAAGTGTAGTCACTGTTGTAATGTAGGAAACGTGACAGCCAATTAGTGCACAGCAAACTCCCACAAGCAGCAATATGATAATGACCAGATAAACTGTTTTTAGTGATGTTGGTTGAGGGATAAGTATTGGCCAGAGCACCGGGGAGAACTCGCCTGCTCTTCTTCGAATAGTTCTGTGGGATCTTTTAATTCCACCTGAGAGGGGAGACGGGGCTCAGTTTAACGTCTCATCTGAAACACGACATCTCCGACAGTGCAGCACTCCCTACGTACTGCACTGAAGTGTCAGTCTGGATTATAGGCTCATGTCTCTGGACTTGAACCCACGACCTTCTGACTTGGCGGCAAGAGTACCACCCACTGAGCCACGCCTAACACGATCCCAGATGCACTCATTTTTCAAACAGTCTTTGTATTTTTAATGTGTACACTGAGCGTTAAGTGTTTTTGTGTAATCTTTTAATATTCTGACAAGGAATCCTCTCTCTCTAAGGAAGAGATACCCTTCCTCTTCTGGAACTTGCATTTTTCAATCTTTATTTTTGATTTACAAAATGAGTGAGTGTGAAATAGGGTTGGAGAACTCAATGAAGATTCTGGGTCGCAATCTGTGTTAGTTGAAAGGCTAACCTCGGTCAAGGAAGACTCCACCTCCATATGTCGGGCACAAGTAGCATCTTGTTCTTCAACAGTGCTGCTGAGACCACAGCGTGAGGATGTGTGTGGAAATGGAAGGTATTTGCTGTCTGGCTGGTTCGGCAATCCCCGTGTTGGGGCTTCACCTGGTACAATGAGCTAATGATCAAAATGTACAAGGCGGCCTGTTGGCACAGCTGCTGGTGAGCTAGAGTTCCGTACCTGGGGATGGGAGCAGACCGCTTTGCACCCGAGATTGGTTACACATTAAAGCCCCTAATCTCACCTGGGCTGCTGTGTGGGGGATGGGGGAAGAAAATTCTGAGTAGAAGTGAGGTGGATCATGTTGTGTCTGTGTATAATAAGACACAGACTGCAGGAGAAATGCTACAACAGGTGTTTACTGAATGAGGGTTACTCTAGAACTAACTGTACAGATCACTACTCAGGGTTTATATACAGGTGTGGTCACTGCTGGTACTACAGGATACAGGAGCTGTAAAAAGTAGTTCTCTCCCTTAAAGTTACATACATTACAATTCCTCCCCTTTTAGATTAACAGTACCATAACACTCTTAACAATTAAATATCAAACTAATTACAATTAACACTTTTAACATGCAACATTAGCTGAAAATAGTCTATTTATAAATTCAGTCTTTGGGGAGGCTTCCTGATTCTTTCTGGATAACGCCTTTCCCGAGTGTCTCGCTCTTGGTGCGGAGGCGATTCTAGCACCCTGTCGTCAGTTGATTCATCAGCTTCCAATGCTATTGTTTCTGAGGTAGATGCGACCTGTACGTCGGGTTCCTCACCAGGTACGTATGGCCGAGACATGGGGTTGACTTGTTCCTGTGACTCTAGGATCTGGTCAGCATGGCGTCTCACAATGTTCTCCCCAACATCCACTGTGTACATTAGTGGCCCCTGCCGTGTACATATCGTTCCTGGTTGCCATTTCTCTGTTCGGTAGTCACGGGCCAAGACTGGTTGTCCTACATTGAAGCTCCTTGTCGGCTTCTCATTGATGTGCTGGAATTGCTTACTCTCAACATCTCTTCGTACATTTGGTCTGAGCAAATCCAGACGAGATCTCAACCTTCGGTTAAAGAACATCATGGCTGGGGCCTGGTTGGTGACTGCATGTGTCGCATTTCTGTAGGCTAACAGGAAATTGTCCACCTTATGCTGCAGTGGAATGTCGTCATCGCACATGGCCGTTACTGCTTTTTTAAAGGTTTGTACGAACCTCTCAGCCAATCCATTTGTGGCTGGATGATACGGGGCGGATGTGTAATGCCGTACCCCATTCCTTTTCATAAATCTTCGGACACAAACTGTGGTCCGTTATCAGAGCAAATCTGCTCTGGCAAGCCGTTCCTGGCAAAAATGGTCCGTAGGACTGCAATAGTTTTCTCCGTGGTGGTGGAGGACATTTTGATCACCTCCGGCCATTTCGAGTGCGCATCCACGGCTATTAAAAACATTGAGTCCATGAATGGACCAGCAAAATCAATATGCACCCGTTGCCATGGAGATGAGGGCCACTCCCATGGTTGTAGAGGGGCATGTGGTGGTGCATTTTGGACCTTCTGGCATCCTGAGCAGCTCTTTGTCAGGTCCTCGATTTGCTGATCGACCCCCGGCCACCACACATAAGCCCTAGCAAGGCTTTTCATTTTCACCCCTCCCAGATGACCTTCGTGAAGCTCATTGAGCACTCTCTCCCTTAACTTGGGTGGAATTACCACTCGGGATCCACACATCAAGGTCCCCTGGCATACTGACAGCTGTTCTCTTCTGGATGAGAATGCTGGCAACAGTGAGTCGCCATGCACTGGCCATCCCTTCACCGTCAAATCATATACCCGAGACAGTGTCGGGTCATTTCGGGTCTCCTTCTCTATACCAGCGTTAGTTACTGGCAAGCATTCAATTATAGTCAAATGAAATATTTCGACAGGATCCACTGCTGGTGCTTCCTCCACAGTAGGCAGTGGCAGGCGTGTTAGCCCATCAGCGTTTCCATGCTGTTTCGTGCCCTTATACTCGATTTCATATTGGTGCACCCCCAGAGAAAGGGACCATCTTTGTAGCCGTTGTGCAGTCATCACCGGAACGCCCTTCTTTGGATTAAAGATGGAGACAAGTGGTTGGTGGTCAGTCAGCAAGGTGAACTTCTGCCCGTGCAGATAGTGATTGAACTTTTTCACTCCCCACACTAGGCTGAGGGCCTCCCTGTCAATCTAGGCGTAGTTACGCTCGGCTGAGGTTAGTGACCGAGACGCAAAGGCTACTGGCCTCTCCGAGCCGTCCGGGAATTTGTGCGACAGCACCGCTCCAATGCCATAGGGTGATGCATCACACGCCAACCGAATTGGTAGTGCTGGGTTGAAATGAGCCAACACCTCTTTTGATGTGATCAATGCTTTGCTCTTCTGGAAAGCTCGTTTACATTCGTCACTCCACTTCCATGGTACCCCCGTTTGCAGTAGGGTGTTCAGTGGGTGTAGTACGGTAGACAAATTCGGCAAGAACTTATGGTAGTAGTTCACAGCCCGAGGAACGACCTCAGTTGTGACACATTTTCCGGTGCTGGAGCCTTGACTACTGCCTCAATCTTTTCAGGGGACTTATGTAACCCCTCTTTATCAATAACGTGGCCACAATACGAGATCTGCTTCTGGAAAAACTCGCATTTGTGGCGATTAGCTTGGAGCACATATTCCTTCAATCTAGTGAGCACCTGCTCCAGGTTGGCGAGGTGATCACTGTTATTTTTGCCCGTGACCAGGATGTCGTCCAAATAACACTGGGTCCCTGGAATCCCTTGCAGGACTTGTTCCATTGCCCTTTGCCAAATAGCCGGAGCTGATGCTACCCCGAACACCAGCCAGTTGTATTGGTAGAGACCTTTATGAGTGTTGATCGTGAGGTACTGTTTCGAGGCTTCTTCTACTTCCATTTGCAGGTACGCCTGGGCCAGATCAATCTTAGTGAAGCGTTTCCCTCCAGATAGCGAGGCGAAAATATCTTCAATCCGTGGAAGCGGATATTGTACAGTGTGAAGGACCATGTTCACTGTCACCTTAAAGTCCCCACAGATGCGAACCTTCTTTGGTTCCCCAGGCGTATTACTCAACGACCTCTTCATTACAGGAACGATGGGTGTAGCCCACTCGCTCCAGTCCACTTTGGACAGTACTCCTGAACGTTCCAAACCTTCCAGCTCTGCTTCGATGGCTGGGCGGATCGCATAAGGTACCGGTCTGGCCTTAAAAAAAACTTTGGGCTTGCATTTTCCTCTATTTTGATCGTTGCTGTTATGCCTTTTAGTGTTCCGAGTCCCTGCTGGAACACTTCTTGTGCGTCAGTCAGCATTTTTGACAGTCGTCCAGGTGTGACGTCGTCATCCTTTTTGGCATCTACAGTCAGTGCTTGTATGGAATGCCAATCTAGCTGTATCTTCCGGATCCATTCACGTCGTAGTAGTGGTGGTCCTCCATCTGGCAATACATATAGGTCCATTTTTGGTGTTTCCTTGCTGTTATATATAACGTTCACCCTTATTTTTCCTTTGGGGTAGACTTTTTGCCCCGTGTACGTCTTCAAGGCAATCGTTGTATCTCTCAAGTGTATATGTGAGAATAGCCGCTTGTAGTCCCTTCGGTTTATTACTGTTAGGGCTGATCCTGTGTCCAATTCCATTTTCACTTGGACTCCTGCTATCTTGAGCGTGACCCAGATAGTTTGGTGATCCTCCGTTTTGATCACATTATGTAGTTTCAGACAACCCAGCTCCTTGCTTCCGGAGTCTGTATCACTTCTGTTCATCTGAACTACTCTCCGTCATCTTATGTACCTTCTTGTACTTCTCCTGTGGAGATTTCTTGCTGCTGGTTTTCTTTCCCGAACTGCAGACTCTTGCTATGTGTCCTACTTTTCCACACTGTCTGCACACTTTGTCCTTGAACCAGCAATCATTATGGTCGTGTGTTGTTCTGCCTCAGCGATAGCACTTCACTGTTCCGTATGACATTTTCATTTGTGCCATATTCTTGCGGTCTCCGTTGTATCTCTGCAGCGCCCCTTGCTGCTGCTTCGTGTGATACTGCAATGCTGAAAGCCTTGTCCAGCGTAAGATCCTTTTCTGATAGAAGCCGTTTCTGGGTTCCTTCACTTTGAAGCCCACACACAAACTTGTCCCTTAAAGTATCTGCTAGTCCCGTTCCAAGCTGGCAGTGTTTCGATAGCTTGCGCAGTTCCGTTAAATACTCAGCATTACTTTCATCTTTATGCTGGTTCCTTTTGTGAAACTTAAATCTTTCTGCTATCAGCAGCGGTGTGGAGTTTAAGTGGTCCTGTAGAATTGACACTGTTTTCAAAATCCTTTTCTACTGGCTTCTCTGGGGTTACTAGGTTTTGTAGTAAGCCATACGTTTTTGCACCCATTGAATTCAACAATACCAGCACTTTCTTGTCATCTGGCACTTCATTCGCCTTGCAGTATAGTTCTATGCGTTCGACATATGTTGTCCAATCTTCGACTTCATTGTCGAACGCTGTGATACTGCCACTCTTCGGCATTTTTGGGTGTGGTTAGACTGGCTTAAAATGGCGTCTCCCGCGCTTTCCTTTCTTCCCCGCTGCGGCTTAAAATGGCGTCTGCCGCGCTTTCCTTTCTTCCCCACTGTGACTTAAAATGGCGTCTCCCGCGCTGCTGCCAACGCCACTCTTGGCGGTCCTCGTGGCAAATGGCGACGCCCTGTGGGTTTCATGCGCTGCTCCTGCGCTGCTGCCAATGCCGCTCTCTGCGGTCCTCGTGGCAATGGCAGCGCCTCGCGTTTTCCTGCGCGCCCCTCCCCCCCGTTGACGCTGCTCGGCCCTTGAACACCGGCTGCGCTCTGCTCTCTCTCGTCTCTCTCCCCCGTTGACGCTGCTCGGCCCTTGTACACCGGCTGCACTCTGCTCTCTCTCGTCTCTCTCCCCGTTGACGCCGCTCTGTCCTGAACGCCGGCTGCGCCCTGTGCGCTCTGCCCTCTCTCCCCCGTCGACACTGCTCGGCATTTTTCTGTGCCACTCGGTCGGCTCTAGCCGCCGCTGTCCGGGAAGGGTCTGCGCAGTACCTGTTGCCAGCCCGTGCCGCTGGACCACCGTGACAGGAAATCCAAGCCTGGCTCTCGACAGCCTCCCCTGCGATGCTCAAATCTCCGCTGGATGACTGGGCGGTTGCCTGTGGTCGACGCCTGTGCTTCTGGACTCGACCTCTTTTCACTGTTCTCCAGGAGCGAATCCCTGGGAGGTGATGCAGAGTTGCAGGTAGGTTCGAATCTGCTCGTCGCCAATGTTGTGTCTGTGTATAATAAGACACAGGCTGCAGGAGAAACGGTACAACAGGTGTTTACTGAATGAGGGTTACTCTAGAACTAATTGTACAGATCACTACTCAGGGTTTATATACAGGTGTGGTCACTGCCGGTACTACAGTATACAGGAGCTGTAAAAAGTAGTTCTCTCCCTTAAAGGCACATACATTACAGATCACAATGTGTGCGTGCAAGTATGAGCATGCCAGCATTTATTGCCCATCCCGAATTGCCCTTGTGAAGGTGGTGGTGAGCTGCCTTATACAGCTGTGTCTCACTAGGCCATTTCAGTTAAGAGTCAGCCACATTGCTGTGGGTCTGGAGTCACATATAGGCCAGACCGGGTAAGGGTGGCAGATTTCCTTCCCTAAAGGACATCAGTGAACCAGATGGGTTTTTACGCCAATCGTGGTCACTATTCCTGATACTAGCTTTTTTTGTTCCAGGTTTATTTAATTAATTGAATTTAAATTCCCCAGCTGCCCTGGTGGGATTTGAGCTCATGTCTCTGGATCATCAGTCCAGGCCTCAAGATTACTAGTCCAGTAACATAACCACTATGCTACCGTACCCTTGTGTGTGCATGAGCGTGTGTATGTGTGTGCGCGTGTGTCTGTATGTGAGCCGGTGTGCATGTGCATGAGTGAGTGTTTGCCTGGACGAGTACGAGTTAATGTGCATGTATAAGCAGCGTGAGTGTGTGTCTATGTGTGTGTGTGTGAGAGAGAGGCAGGAAGAGACAGTCCAGCCATTTTCCCACACTCCCTGGCGCTCAGTAGCCTTTGGACAGTAGCAGAGGCCTAGTAGATGGTCAGCAGCCTGCCCCTTCAGGTTGAGGAATGGTAGGCATTGTAGGGCGAAGGAAGAGAGAACCTAAGAAACGGGGGAGGGGGAAAAAGAAACCGAAAATAACTTGTCTCAGGCCAAGGCTGCGGAGTACAATCCTCCCTATTGAGCTGCTTATTCAGATCGCACTCTGCCAAAGACTGGGGACATTGTTGCAATAAGAAAACAAACCTTGAAGTTTATTTTTGGTATTTAGTTTATCACAGCAGCTGCCAAGTGGCTAGAATATCAACCAACAAATCGAACGCAGAGAGAGCAAATTCACTCGTTAAAGAGCTTTTACTCAATAGTCACAGCAGCTTTACGAACCTGTTCTGAGACATCTCGATATTTTTCACTTTAAGCTGACTTGTTCCGTACCTAGCGCTGTTTTGTGAAAACTGCTGGTTCATCCAGAAACTAGCAGGAAAAAAATGACCCATTTTCTGGAGTGAATTTACTCCTCAATTCCATTTTGAAATGTGGCTTCCTTGTTGCATTCTCTAAAGAGGGGGGAGGGAGGTATTGCACAGTAAAAGGATTGTGGTTAATGATTTAATTTACAACCACCTTGCCTTGTCTTATCTTATTGAGCCTCCCCAACAGTCTGATCAAAGTCTGTCCATTCATTGTGATCTCCTGCACAGTTCCCCCCTGTGTCATTGGCAATATCTAGTGGAAATAACTGCCCCTCCAATATCACCAATATATTCCAAAAAGTAAAAAGGTTGATCCATTGATGTTTACAGCACAGAAAAAGTCCATTGTGTCTGTGCCAGCCCTTTTCTACAGTATTCAAAACTAATCCCACTACCCCACTCTCTCCCCACAGCCCTGCATCAATCCCAAACTAATCCCAGTGCCCCGCTCTCTCCCCATAGCCCTGCATCCATCCCAAACTAATCCCACTGCCCCGCTCTCTCCCCATAGCCCTGCATCAATCCTAAACTAATCCCACTACCCCACACTCTCCCCATAGCACTGTATCAATCCCAAACTAATCCCAGTGCCCCACTCTCTCCCCATAGCCCTGCATCAATCCCAAACTAATCCCACTGCCCCGCTCTCTCCCCATAGCCCTGCATCAATCCTAAACTAATCCCACTACCCCACTCTCTCCCCATAGCACTGTATCAATCCCAAACTAATCCCACTACCCCGCTCTCTCCCCATAGCACTGTATCAATCCCAAACTAATCCCACTGCCCTGCTCTCTCCCCATAGCCCTGCATCAATCCCAAACTAATCCCACTGCCCCACTCTCTCCCCATAGCACTGTATCAATCCTAAACTAATCCCACTACCCCACTCTCTCCCCATAGCCCTGTATCAATCCCAAACTAATCCCACTGCCCCACTCTCTCCCCATAGCCCTGCATCAATCCCAAACTAATCCCACTGCCCCGCTCTCTCCCCATAGCCCTGCATCAATCCCAAACTAATCCCACTGCCCCGCTCTCTCCCCATAGCCCTGCATCAATCCCAAACTAATCCCACTGCGCCGCGCTCTCCCCATAGCCCTGCATCAATCCTAAACTAATCCCACTACCCCGCTCTCTCCCCATAGCACTGCATCAATCCCAAACTAATCCCACTGCCCCGCTCTCTCCCCATAGCCCTGCATCAATCCCAAACTAATCCCCCTGCCCCGTGCTCGCCCCATCTCGCTGTATCAATCCCAAATTATTCTCGCTGCCCCGTGCTCTCCCCTAACCCTGTATCAATCCCAAACTAATCCCTCTGCCCCACTCTCTCCACATAGCCCTATATTTTGCCTTGCCTCAAATATTAAGAACTAAGACCGCCTATTTCCACCTCTAACATCTCCCGAATCTGCCCCTGCCTCAGCTCATCTGCTGCTGAAACCCTCAGCCATGCCTTTTTGTTACCTTTAGAGTTGACTATTCCAACACACTCCTGGCTGGCCTCCCACATTCTACCCACAGTAAACTTGAGGTCATCTGAAACTCGGCTGCCTGTGTCCTAACTCGCCCCAAGTCCCGTTCACCCATCACTCTTGTGCTCACTGACCTCCATTGGCTCCCGGCTCGGCAACGACTCAATTTCAAAATTCTCATCCTTGTTTTCAAATCCCTCCGTGGCCTCGCCCCTCCCTCTCTCTCTAGTTTCCTTCAGCCCCACAACCCCCTCCCCAAGATACCTGCGCTCCTCTAATTCTGGCCTCTTCAGCATCCTTAACTTTAATCGCTCAACCTTTCGTGGCCGTGCCTTCAGCAGCCTAGGCCCTAAGCACTGGAATTCCCTCCCTAAACCTCTCCACCTCTTTCCTCCTTTTAGACACTCCTTAACAGCTACCTCTTTCATCTGCCCTATTATCTCCTTACATGGCTCAGTGTCAAATTTTGTTTGATAACTACTCTTGTGAAGTGCCTTAGGACGTTTTACTATGTTGAAGATATTATATAAATACAAGTTGTTTTTGTTGTTGTTGTTCCACTCTCGCCGATCTGAATGTGGCAAGAACAGTCCTAGCAGTGTCTTCTGTTCCCATCACTGCACTGTCACTTACAGTGTATCCCGTGAGTCCATCCTTGGCTGCCTCCTCTTCCTCATCTACATGCTACCCCTTGGTGGTGACATTCACAGTTACGGGGTTAGCTTCCACATGTAGATCAATGCTGGCCAGCTCTACTTCTCCATCACCTCTCTCTCTATACAGGTAGACTACCCTTTATCCGGACTTCCGAAAACCGAAACCCTCTAAAAACCGAAGGTTTTTTCGGTCAGCGTAAGTCGTGCGCACGACATGACCAGAGTGGCGCACGACTTACAGGCCTAGCCGGATAAGGGATAGTGTAGCATTTTTCCGCACTTCTGAAAACCGAAATCGCTCAGCGTAAGTGTACCAGCCTTTATCCGCACATCCGAAACCAGAAAACCTCTGAAAGCCGAAAGTGGCGCAAAGCATGACCCGACGCTGCCGATGCTTGACCCACGCAGGTGTTATGCTGCTCTGTGTGATATTTGCTGCTCTCTTAGATATTTGCTGCTATTTGCTGCTCTCTTAGATATTTGCTGCTCTCTTAGATATTTGCTGCTCTCTTAGATATTTGCAGCTCTCTTAGATATTTGCTGCTCTCTTAGATATTTGCTGGCTTTTAACAATTTGTGAAAATGCTAAAAAGAGCTGCAGATACCCCAATGGGTAACAGTGAGAAGCAGAGAAGGAAGCATCACTCATTATCGATATCGCAGAAAGTGGAGTTATTGCAGAAGCTTGATCGTGGTGTGTCTGTGCGACATCTTACTGAAGAATATGGTGTGGGAAGTACCACCGTATATGACTTAAAGAAACAAAGACAAGTTGTTGAAATTTTACACTGACAGTGATGACCATAAACTAATGAAAATTAGGAAAACATTGCATAGGGCAAAAAATGACGATCTTGACTGTGTGCTGATTGAGTGGATTCGACAACGCAGAGGTGAACGTGTGCCACTGACTGGTTTGATGGTCATGAAGCAAGCTAGAATATACCATGAAGAACTGAACATTGAAGCTGAGTGTGAATATTCAGAAGGTTGGCTGCATAAATTTAAGAAGCGTCATGGTATAAAATATCTGAAAATCTGTGGTGAAAAAGCTTCTGCTGATCATGAAGCAGCTGAAAATTACATAGATGAGTTTGCAAAAATAATATCGGATGAAAACCTCGGTCCTGAACAAATTTACAATGCTGATGAAACAGCTCTGTTCTGGCGCTACGTTCCTAGAAAAACATTAGCAACGGCTGATGAGAGTGCACCAGCAGGTTTTAAGGATGCTAAGGACAGGTTGACTGTTCTTGGGTGTGCCAATGCTGCAGGCACACACAAGTTAAAGTTGGTAGTGATTGGAAAAAGCCAACATCCGAGATGTTTGAAAGGTGTATGCAATTTACCTGTGCATTATTATGCGAGCAGGAAAGCATGGGTAACCAGAGGAATATTTTCTCACTGGTTCAATAACCACTTCGTACCAGCGACACGAGCTCATTGCAGGCAAGTTGGACTGGAAGAAAACTGCAAAATTTTATTGTTCCTGGACAACTGCTCCGCACATCCCCCTCCTGAACTTCTTGTGAAAAGTTATGTTTTCGGCATTAACTTTCCCCCTAATGTGACATCTTTAATACAGCCTTGTGACCAAGGAATTTTACGCTCCATGAAGAGCAAGTATAAAGACGTTTTTTTGAACTCTATGCTTGATGCAGTCAACAGAGGCGAAGGAATCCAAAGCTTCCTGAAAGAATTCAATGTTAAGGATGCCATTTATGCAGTTGCTAATGCTTGGAACGATGTTGACAAACCAACATTAACAAATGCTTGGCACAGACTTTGGCCTTCAACGATGTTTCATGAAGATGGACCTGCAGATGACGAGTTTGAAGGATTTCCTGTCAGTCAAGAGAAGATGATGATATCAAACCTCCTCACTTACGCCAAAGGTTTATCATCCGAAAGTGTAAATACGTTAGAGGAAGCTGACATCGAAGAAGTGCTGAACATTGACAATGATGCACCTGTTGTGAATTCATTGAGTGATGGGGAAATTGCTGAAATGGTGTTAAATAAAGACAAGCATGAGGACAGTAGTGATGATGATGATGATATTGTGAACACAGGTGAAAAAATCCCCATAGACGATATGGTGACAATGTGTGATCAGTTAATTGCTGGCCTTGAAAAACGTGCATTTATCAGTGAGCAAGAGATTATGCAAGTTTACTCAATTAAAGAGAGACTGCTTAGACAGCAACCAATGTTAATGAGACAGATGACACTGGAAGAAGTCTTTAAAAAGGCCGTCTGTTGTAGTCATGCTTCATCACTTGAGAATCCTGTTCCTGGCCCATCTTCAGATGTCCAACTCCAACCTGATGACAATGATGCCAACACTGATGTATCCTCTTCTCCAAGATCCTCAAGCCAGATGTAATGCTGCTTCATCACTTGAGAATCCTGTTCCTGGCCCATCTTCAGATGTCCAACTCCAACCTGATGACAATGATGACAACACTGATGTACCATCTTCTCCAAGATCCTCAAGCCAGATGTAATGTACCTTTATTGCATGTTTATGTACAGGTATTTAGCTTAGTTTGTACCTGTACATGTTTGAAGTTTTACTGAATGTTTTCCTTACAAATAAACTGTACTACAGTATTTATCCCTGTAACTACAGTATTTATAGTCGTTATTTATCCCACCCTTTCGGATAAGGGATAGTGTATCCTTTATCCGCACTCCCGAAAACCGAATTACCTCTGAAAACCGAAGTGTTTTCGCGCACCTTCCGAAATCCGAAATTTTCCTAAAACCGAAACACGGCTGGTCCCGAGGTTTTCGGATAAAGGATAGTCTACCTGTACTGTCATACTGCTCGCCAGGTCTCCAGTATTGGATGAAGTCTTCAGCCAAACCTTGTGAAGACTGAATCCATTGTCTTTGGCCCTCACACAAACTCTGCTCCCTCCCTGGCTACTGTCTCGGGCTGAACCAGATTGTTCACAACTTTGGCAGCCTGCTTGACCTCAATCTAAGTTTTGACCCCATATCCTCCATTACGTCCCCTCCCTCCACCGCTATCCAAATTCCTCTGCCCCATAAGCAGTCATTCATGCCTTTGTCACACCTCAGACTATATTATGCCAGTGCTGTGCTGGCCGACCTCCTCCCATCTTCCAACTCGCCCAAAACTCTGCTGCCCATATTCTATCCTGCCTCAAGACCCGCTCGCCCATCACCACTGTGCATGTTGACTTACATTGGCTCCGATGCCTTTAAACCCCTTTCTGGCTTCTCCTCCACCATCTCTGAAACCTACAACCCTCCCTAGTTTCTCTGCCTCCGCCCTTTTGTGCATCCCTCCCTTCCCTTTGCCACGCCATGTTGTATTCTGTCAAGGAACTTCGACCCAGAAGGCGACTGGTCCATCTCTGCCAAAATGTCCAGTGTTGAAGAGTATTGAGCATTGGGTTAACTTCGTTGCAGTTTCAGAATGGGCGTCAGTTTTTCTGTATCTCAAAATAGAGGTCTGGGCAGCAAGTTGGTCGGGGGGTGCGGAGAGAGATCGTGGTCGGGTGGGGGAGGGAGATGGCGGCCGGGGGGGGAGGGAGATGGCGGCCGGGGGGGGAGGGAGATGGCGGTCGGGGGGGGAGGGAGATGGCGGTCGGGGGGGGAGAGAGATGGCGGTCGGGGGGGGGAGGGAGATGGCGGTCGGGAGGGGGTGCGGGATGGCGGTCGGAGGGGGTGCGAGATGGCGGTCGGAGGGGGTGCGAGATGGCGGTCGGAGGGGGTGCGAGATGGCGGTCGGAGGGGGTGCGAGATGGCGGTCGGAGGGGGTGCGAGATGGCGGTCGGAGGGGGTGCGAGATGGCGGTCGGAGGGGGTGCGAGATGGCGGTATGATGGTCCTCTAGTGGTGGGGAGGGAAGCAGCCCTGCTCCTCCTGGCCCACAGTTAGTGCTGTAAATGCACTTACCTTATGGATCGGGCCCACCTGCTTAGCATTTGGAATGCACTGCCTGATAGGGTGGTGGCTAGAGATTCAGTCGTAGCCTTCAAAAGGAATTGGATAAATACTTGAAGCAGAAAAAATTGTAGGGATATGGGGAAAGAGCAGGGGAGGGGGATGCGAGCGGAGTGGAACTTTGCAAGAACCGGCACAGACTCGATGGGCTGAATGGCCTCCTTCTGTGCTGCACTGTTCTACGTTTCTAAGTTTAGAATTGTCCTTCCAAATACTGCTCGTCACCTCTCCTGCCTCCACTGTCCCACACACTTTTGGGAGTAGGATCCAGGGGATGGGTTTTCTCGGAAATTAATAGATTTTTAATCTAATAGGAAAAAAACTAAATATCATCAGGGTTCATCTGTATTAATAGTCCAATTTGTCCATCACCTAACAAAACGCTGCACAGACAGGCGATCTCCCTTGGAGTGGCTCTACACCATCGATGCGCAGTTGATGGTGTCATAATGAATGTGATCACCTCTGTATATCGTATCAGAGCAACCATGGATCGCATTATCTTTGGAAGCAACATTCCTTCAGTACTGCATAAACTTCACCTTGTTGCATGTGCCAGAGCTTGACATTGAGCGTCTCTATGTGCTGGATTGGTTCACCATTCCCACCAGGAGCATGGAATAGGAGAGGGACAGTAGTGGGAGAAGAACAAAACTAAAAAAGGAAAACAAACAGAAAATGCTGGAAATATACACAGCAAGTGCGTCAGCATCTGCAGAGAGAAAAAAAACAGGCGGCCACTTTGGGTGCGGGCCCATCATTCGAACTGGAAATCATTCAATAAATCTTGGTGTATCTTGGCCAGAAACCGAAGCTTTGAACTTTTGGTTCTGGTTCACGTTGTGGTTTACTGATAGGAAAGGCAAGAAGAGTACATTATGTTTTGGATCCCCTTTCTCAAAGTGCTCAGATCCCCCTCCCTTTACCCCCAGGCTCTAACCCTTCAGGCGAAAAAACGATTCGAATTGTGCCTAAAGGAAAGGGAGAGGCAGGCCATTTAAGATTCAAAGCTCCACCTGGCAGTTTTGAGATAATGAACAGAATGAACGCCCATCGATCCTATCCTGCAGGGACTTGTTACAAACATTTCTTGAGTGGTAGCGACTTTACTGTGGGCAGCAATCACCTGCCGCATTATCTGGGTGTGCCGAGTCATCTCATTTTGGTAGGAGCGAATGTTGCTTTCTGCAACGTGCAATACTTGACTCCTCTGCAACCTTCAATTTATTGAAATATACATAACAGTTGCAACACGGAAGCAGGGCCGTTCGGCCCAACCAATCTGTGGTGCCGTTTAACTTTATCCACCCTGTTTCCAATCCCTTCAACCCACATTCCTTCATCCGCCCATCCAATCTAATATTAAATGTGAACATCGTTTCTGCCACAATCAGTAATCCTGGAAGTGAATTCTATAGCCTCACAACTCTCTGAGAAGAGGTTTCTCCTGCCCTCTCTTAACCTCTTGCATTTAATCATGTAAAAATGGCCCCTCGTTCTAGACTTTTCATTAGAGCAAAGGAGGTTGAGGGGTGATTTGATAGAGGTGCACAAGATTATGACGGGTTTGGATAGGCTAGACAGGGTAAAGGCTGTTCCCACTAGTTGATGATACAAGGACTTTAAGGTTTAAGATTTAAGGTTTTGGGCAAGAGATGCAGGGGGGGGATGTGAGGAAAAACTTTTTTACGTAGCGAGTGGTGAGGACCTGGAACTCGCTGCCGACTGAAGTGGTGGAAGCGAAGACACTCCATGTTTTCAAGGGGAGACTGGATAGGCACTTGAGGGAAATAAACTTGCAGGGCTACGGGGATAGAGGGGGGGGAATGGGACTGACTGGATCGCTCTGCAGAGAACCGGCATGGACTCGATGGGCCGAATGGCCTCCTTCTGTCAAGGAAGCAAATTCCACTATATGGGAGAAGATGGTGATTAAAAAGTGAAATGTGTTTTTTGCTATCTGTCTCTTAAACAACTAATGTGAGGCATTTTAGTTTTCCTAATTGGTTCAGCTATCACTGAAGCTGGCGCTCGAGATTTGGACTGGAAACAATTGGTACAGTTAATGCAAGTATCTTGCCCTACTGTTAGCCCAGTGCACAGGAGCTGCATTTGGGGTGGGGCAAGGCGAGGCGTGGAGTGTTGGCAGGTGGGGGGATTTAAAAAAAAAAAAAAAAAAAAAAAATTCTCGGGATGTGGGCGTCGCTGGCAATACCAGCATTTATTGCCCATCACTAGTTGCCCTGGAGAAGGTGGTGTTGAGCCGCCTTCTTGAACCGCTGCAGTCCGCGAGGTGAAGGTACTCCCACAGTGCTGTTAGGGAGAGTTCCAGGATTTCGACCCAGTGACGATGGAAAGGTGATATATTTCCAAGTCAGGCTGGTGTGTGTCTTGGAGGTGGTGGTGTTCCCATGCGCCTGCTGCCCTTGTCCTTTTAGGTGAAGGTTGCGGGTTTGGGAGGTGCAGGGAGTGTGTGTGATGAAAACCTGTCAGCTTATCACACCAGGAAGCAGATCTTGACTAATTTTTTTTTCTATTCTTCAGAATCACCGGGCAGACCCTGAGGGACTGTTTACCAAACTGGAGCGGATTGGAAAGGGGTCTTTTGGTGAAGTCTTCAAAGGAATTGATAATCGGACACAGCAAGTGGTTGCTATCAAAATCATTGACCTAGAAGAAGCTGAAGATGAAATAGAAGATATCCAACAGGAAATAACTGTCCTAAGCCAGTGCGATAGTCCATATGTAACCAAGTATTTTGGATCATATTTAAAGGTAATGAATAATTTGATGTATTTTATTACAGTCAAATCATAGAAATTACAGCACAGAGCAGGCCATTTGGCCCATCGTGCTGGTGCCAGCTCTTTACCTGGAGCTACCTACACTGGTCCCATTTTCCTGTATCCTTTCCTATTATTCCTTTTTGAACCATGTTCTAGTCTCTCATTCAATAGCAACGTATGGTAAAGCATTCCATGTTCTTATAACTGTCTCTTTAAAAAATAACTTCCCCTATTTGTTCTTGTGATATTCATGGATCTATGTCCTCCTGTTACCAATTTACCAACTATCTACCATTGCCAAATCTTTCATAGTCCTGAAAACCTTTGTAAGAAGTCACATAACACCAGGTTATAGTCCAACAGCTTTATTTGAAATCACAAGCTTTCGGAGCGCTGCTCCTTCGTCAGGCGAAGTGGAGAAATGCATAAAGACACAGCTTATATGCATTTCTCCACTTCACCTGACGAAGGAGCAGCGCTCCGAAAGCTTGTGATTTCAAATAAAGCTGTTGGACTATAACCTGGTGTTGTGTGACTTCTTACATTTGCCCACCCCAGTCCAACTCCGGCATCTCCACACCCTGAAAACCTTTATCAGATCCCTCCATTGACCTGCTCTGTTTCCCTGGGAAAACTTTGCTGTGTACAGTTCTGGTCACCACACTATAGGAAGGATGTGATTGCATTGGAGAGGGTGCAGAGGAGATTCACCAGGATGTTACCTGGGCTGGAGTGCTTCAGCTATGAAAAGAGATTGGATAGGCTGGGGTTGTTTTCCTTAGAGCAGAGAAGGCTGAGGGGGGACCTGATTGAGGTGTACAAAATTATGAGGGACATAGGGTAAATAGAAAGGAATGTGTCTCCTTAGTAGAGGGGTTAATAACCAGGGGGCATAGTTTCAAGGTAAGGGGCAGGAGGTTTAGAGGGGATTTGAGGAAAAACTTTTTCACCCAGAGGGTAGTTGGAATCTGGAACTCACTGCCTGAAACGGTGGTAAAGGCAGGAACACTCAACATTCAAGAAGCATTTAGATGAGCACTTGAAACACCATAGCATACAAGGCTGTGGACCAAGTGCTGGAAAATGGGATTAGAATCGACAGGGCTTGATGGCCGGCGCGGACACAATGGGCCGAAGGGCCTCTTTCTGTGCTGTATAACTGTATGACGATGAACTCCCGATTTTTTTTTTTTTTTTAAGCCTTTCTTAACAATAATCCCTTGTTCTTGGTACCATTTGAGTGAATCTTCACTGTCCCCTTTCCATTACTCTAATGTCCTTCCTATAATTAGGGTGCCCAGAACAGCACATATTACTGTGATCTAACTAATGACTTGAAGGAATTCAATGTCAGTGCTTATGCTGAAGAAGTGCTTCCATAAGCCTGCTGATATTGAGAGTGGGAGTATATCCCTCACTCCAGTCCCAGAGAGAGTAGAGCACAGTGTAGAATGCACCTTATTAGTCATCTGAATAATTAAAACATTTTGGTGACAACTAACCAAATGAAAGGGTTTGGTGTCCTACATTCCACTGAATGTGCGGTTGAATTTACAGGTGTTGTATGGCCTAATCTGATCAGTAACATTTTAAAAGCTTGGAGGCCTCGGCCTAGAATGTCCCCCATGGTGGGTTTACTGCTGGCAGTATCTCAGGGTGAGTGGTTTTGAAGGAATAGATCAGGAGAAACTGTTTCCACTTGAAGGAGGGTCGTTAACCTGAGGAGGCAGAATTAAGATAATTGGCAAAATAATTAGAGATGAGCAATATTTTTGTACAACGAGGCGTTATGATCTGGAATGCACTGTCTGAAAGGGTGATGGAAGCAGATTCAATAGTTACTTTCAAAAGGGAATTGAAAAAATACTTGAAAAGAAAAAGACTTGCAGGGCTATTGGGATGAGCAGTGCTGTGCGATTCTATGAGGACTGCACTTCTACCCGCTGCTAGGATGCTATCCAGGTTTCCTCGGTCAACTTCATTTTAATATCATCAGCTGGCATTGTGCACTGTTTACATTCTCTTGTTGAAAACCTGCCTCTGGGGGGGGGGGGGAAAGAGAGAGAGATCCAGTGCTATTTACACTATTAAAGTGGCTGCAACAGATGAGGGGGCCAAGGCAGTCATCTTGTATCTGTAACAATGTGGCTTACTGCAGTGTCTGTGGCTGGTGGTTTCTCGGGGCACTGGCCCCCAGATTTACAAGCTATTCAGTTGTGTTTTGCCTGAAATCCAGCAAAGGAGCACCCAGCTTTATGGCTCCCGAGTGAGTGAGGGAGGCTGAGGGTGCAATCCAGGCCCTGTGGCAGGAGGTGGCCTTGACAGTGAATGCCACCTGTAGCTACTCCCTACGTAGCTACTCAATGGCACAAGAAGTTCATTGACCTCTGCACGGCAGCCGAGGTAACAAGAAGCAGTCATGCCTTATAACACTGAACACCTTCTACCACTTACCAGCAATGTGCAGGAGGTCCCACAATACCCTACATACCCCCTTCCCTCACAACCATACATGTGGGGAAGCACTGTAAGAATCACTTTAGACCTGTTGACCCGTAATTTGCGGCCCCTACAGGCGCGTACGAGCTACATACGCACCCGTAAGAGCTGCGCAAGTTCCGGGTTTTCGCGCGCAAAGTGCAGGTGCGAAAACCCAGAACTTGCGATCTGTCAAGTATCATCTTGATGGATCTAATGCATCCCCGGGAAAAGGGCATCCGCGGGGGGGAGGAAAGAGTTGGGCTATTTGCACAACTTCTGCCCAGCGAATGCCTGTGAAATTCTCACGCCTGGTAAAAGCAGACGTAAGGCCTGCTTTTACCAGGCGTAAGAGTTTAAATGAATATAAAAATAATTTTTTCCCAATTATTTAAACATTAAAAAAACCCTGTAAAATAAGGTAAGGTTATTTTTAGCCCCTTTAGAACATTTAAATTTATTTTTCAAAAAATTAAATTTTTGTTTTATATATTTAATTAATTGGCATTTTAGTTAATTTAAATATGTAAAAATAATTTATTTCTTTGTTGTGTATATGTATTTTTTGGGGTATTCCCATTCATACTTGTGGGCCAGCCCAATAAATGAAATCCCCATGTGACCCCAGGAGTGCTTGCAAACCGCCTGCATCCCTGGGATACGCGGGTACCCGGAGAGGCCCAGGACCGCGAGTCTCCGCGGGCATTTTATTTGC
This sequence comes from Somniosus microcephalus, assembly GCF_052327205.1. Lineage (NCBI taxonomy): Eukaryota > Metazoa > Chordata > Chondrichthyes > Squaliformes > Somniosidae > Somniosus > Somniosus microcephalus. The sequence continues at coordinate 328,727,586 of NC_140987.1, read as the reverse complement.
AGATCAGACGCATTTTCCCACAGGAAGCCTCCGACCACAAATTCAGGGCCAAAATCTTAATTCCCATGAAGGGATGCTTTCTCACAGCTGACGAGTAGCCTGCCTTCATGCTCTCTGCTTTCCTCAGTCAAAGACCAGGAATTCCTCAGTATCCCGGGGCTCCTGTTGGAAAACATCAGCCAGCCAGCTACCTCTGAACCTCCTGGTGTTGAGTGAGCCATGAGGAGAAGTAGGGGGTTAGGATTGGCAGGCCCCACAATTGTAAGCAGCTAGGGGAGGCACAGAGCTAAAAATAGACAGCTCTATCAATCTGCTCTGTTCTAATGAAAACAGTCCCAATTTTTCTAGCCTTTCTAATTCTGGCCTTTTGAGCAGCCCTGATTTTAATTGCTCCGCCATTGGTGGCCGTGCCTTCAGTAGCTCTGGAATTCCCTCCCTAAACCTCTCCGCTTCTCTACCTCTCCTCCTTTAAGATTCTCCATAAAACCTACCTTTTTGACCAAGCTTTTGGTCATCTGTTCTAATATCTCATGTGGCTTGGTGTCAAATTTTGTTTAATAAAGCTTCTGTGAAGTGCATTGGGACATTTTACTGCGTTAAAGGCACTATATGAATACAAGTTGTTGTTGTAGTATTTTCATTTCCTCATACCAGGCAGCATCCTAGTTTGCTGCACCCGCTCTATAACCTCAACATCCTTCCCATAGTGTGGAGCCCGAAACTCTTGAGGGTCTTGTTCTTGGTGACCTGCTGACAGCAAGTACATCAGCAAGTCTCTTTTTTTCCAGATTAACTGGAAACTTTTGTGTCAGCCGTGGCTCAGTGGGTCACTCTCTCTGCTCTGAGTCATGAGGTTGTGGGTTCAAGTCCCACTCCAGAGACTTGAGCACACAAAGCTAGGCCGACACTCCAGTGCAGTACTGAGGGAGTGCTGCACTGTCAGAGGTGTGTCGTCTTTCGGAAGTGACGTTAAACCCAGGCCCCCCGTCTGCCCCCCTCGGGCAGGTGTAAACGATCCCACGGCACTATTCGAAGAAGAGCAGGGGAGTTCTCCCCGGTGTCATGGCCAATATTTGTCCCTCAACCAACTTCATTAAAAACAGATTACCTGGTCACGATCACATCTGCTGTTTGCAAATTGGCCACCAAGTTTCCTACATTACAGCAGTGACTACACTTCAAAAGTACTTCATTGGTTGAAAAGCGCTTTGGGACATCCTGAGGTCATCAAAGGCGCTATATAAATGCAAGTTCTTTCTTTTTACTGGTTTCCCAAACTGTTTCTCCCACCTTGGGCTGTACAGTTTTTACATGCTCAATGGCCAAAATAAATAAGTAGAAGGGACTGCTCATTAAAAGTCTCAAGTTCAAACAATGCAGAAGCACCTGGGGGGTGTGTTTCCAGGTGGCGCAGTACCAGTTTGAATCCTGGGAATTATTTCATTCGATAAACAGTAGACACATCACAGGCTCACTGCCTTTTCTCTTGCCCTTCTTGTATTTGCCACACAAACTCTGTGCCCTTCAGAGTCCATCAGGCCCCTGACGCCACTCGTAGTTTCTGCACCGATTCTGTTTCTCTCATTATGAATAATTTTGGCGTCTTGTGGAGATCTCACTCTGAGAGTGGAAAGGAAATGCCTGACTGACCTGTGTCACCACTTCCTGTGCTAGAGTTCCCCTCTTTTCCCCCCCCCCCCCCCCCTCCCTCCCCCCCCCAAAATCCAATCACCATTCCTCTAACTCTGGCCTCCAGTATATCTCTCCTCCCACCATTGGCACATGTGATTTCAGCCATTTGGCCCCACGCTCTGGAATTCCCTGAAATTAAAACAGCCACTTACATTTATAGAGTGCACTTAATGTAGCGAAACGTCCCATGGCGCTTAACAAGAGCGTTATCAGTAAAAACATTTTTGACACTGAGCCACAGCAGGAGATAGCAGAACAGATGACCAAAAGCGGTAGATTTTAAGGAGCGTCTTAAAGGAAGCGAGAGAGGCAGAGAGGGAATTTCAGAGGATGGGGCCTAAGCAACAGAAAGCACGGCCGCCAATGGTGGAGCGATTAAAATTGGGGATGCGCAAGAGGCCAGAATTGGAGGAATGCAGAGATCTCAAAGGTTTGTAGGGCTGGAGGAGGTTACAGAGATAGGGAGCAGCGAGGCCATGGAGGGATTTGAACATGAGGATGAGAATTTAAAAACTGAGGCGTTGTCGGACCAGGAGCCAGTGAAGGTCAGCAAGCACGGGTGATAGGTGAAGAAGACTTGGAGTGAGTTAAGATACTGGCAGCAGAGTTTTGGACGAGCACAAGTTTATGTAGGGTGGAGATGGGAGGCCGACAAGACCAGCATTGGAATAGTCATGTTTAGAGGTAACAAAGGCATGGATGAGGGTTTGAGCAGCAGATGAGCGGAGGCAGGGTCGGAGTCAGGCAATGTTATGGAGGTGGGAGTAGGCAGTCTTGGTGATGGAGCAGATATGTGGCCGGAAACTCATCTCGGGGTCAGACACCACACCGAGGTTGCGAACGGTCTGGCTCAGCTTCACACTGTCGCCAGGGATGGAAACGGTGGTCAGAAAATAGAGTTTGTAGCGGGGACCAAAAGCAATGGTTTTAGTCTTCCCAATATTTAGTTGGAGGAAAATCTGCTCATCCAATTTTAGATGTCAGACCAGCAGTGTGACAGGTATGTCCTGTCCACAAAAAGCAGGACACATCCAATCCAGCCAATTACCACCCCATCAGTCTAACCTCAATCATCAGCAAAGTGATGGAAGGTGTCATCGACACTGCTATCATGTGGCACTTACTCACCAATAACCTGCTCACTGATGCCCAGTTTGGGTTCCACCAAGACCGCTCGGTTCCCGACCTCATCACAGCCTTGGTCCAAACATGGACAAAGGAGCTGAATTCCAGAGGTGAGGTGAGAGTGACTGCCCTTGACGCCAAGGCAACATTTGACCGAGTCTGGCATCAAGGAGCCCTAGTAAAACTGAAGTCAATGGGAATTGGGGAAAATGCTCCACTGGCTCGAGTCATACCTAGCACAAAGGAAGATGGTTGTGGTGGTTGAAGGTCAATCCTCACAGCCCCAGGACATCGCTGCAGGAGTTCCTCAGGGCAGTGTCCTAGGCCCAACCATCTTCAGCTGCTTCATCAATGACCTTCCCTCCAACATAAGGTCAGAAATGGGGATTTCACTGATGACTGCACAGTGTTCAGCGCCATTCACAACTCCTCAGATAATGAAGTAGTCCATGCCCGCATGCAACAAGACCTGGGTGACGTTCAGGCTTGGGCTGATAAGTGGCAGGTAACATTCACGCCACAGAAGTGCCAGGCAATGACTATCTCCAACAAGTGAGAATCAAACCACCTCCCCTTGACATTCAATGGCATTACCATCGCCAAATCCCCCACTATCAACATCCTGGGGGTCATCATTAACCAGAAACTTAACTGAACCAGCCACATAAATACTGTGGCAACAAGAGCAGGTCAGAGGCTAGGTATTCTGCAGCGAGTGTCTCGCCTCCTGACTCCCCAAAGCCTTTCCACCATCTACAAGGCACAAGTAAGGACTGTGATGGAATACTCTCCACTTGCTTGGATGAGTGCAGCTCCAACAACACTCAAGCAGCTCGACACCATCCAAGACAAAGCAGCCCGCCTGATTGGCACCCCATCCACCACCTTAAATATTCACTCCCTCCACCATCGGCATACCGTGGCTGCAGTGTGTACCATCTACAAGATGCACTGCAGCAACTCGCCAAGGCTTCTTCGGCAGCACCTCCCAAACCCGTGAACTCTTCCACCTAGAAGGACAAGGGCAGCAGGTGCATTGGAACACCGCCACCTCCAAGTCACACACCATTCTGACTTAGAAGTATATCACCGCTCCTTCATCGTCGCTGGGTCAAAATCCTGGAACTCCCCACCTAACAGCACTGTGGGAGTACCATCACCACACAGACTGCAGCGGTTCAAGAAGGCGGCTCGCCACCACCTTCTCAAGGGCAACTAGGGATGGGCAATAAATGCTGGCCTTGTCAGCGAAGCCCAGATCCCATAAACGAAAAAAAAAATCAGCGATAGTGGAGGGATCCAGAGAGGTGGTAGTTGTTAGATCCGTGATTCTTTAAATAGGATGTTTCCCCAAGAACTACACGGAGGCTGTAACTTAACAATCAACAGGTGTTTACTAGAGTAGAGTAGTCTCAAGACTGAAGTACAGAGGCCTGCTCCGGCTTTATATACAGGTGTGGTCACTGCCGGTACCACAGTATACAGGAGCTGTAAAACAGTTCTCTCTTAAAGGTACATACACAACAATTCCTCCCCTTTTAGATTAACAGTATGTGGTAAACCACGTTCACTATCGTATCACTGTTAGTAGTTAGCACTGTTCACCACTGTTCGTTATAACTGTATCACTGACCACTATTGTATCACGGTACGAGGTCGCCTCTTGCCACACTGCTATACCTGGGATGACCACTGCCGACTCCGCCTTGGCTCCACCCACCAGGCCAGGTATAAAGGTGAGCGACTGGCTGGTATTCCTCCTGCTTGGATCGGATCACCCACGAGAGTGGGCTCTGTTATTTAGTCAATAAAAACCTTTAGTCACCTTCGTAACTCTTCGCCTTTTATTGGAGGAATTGATAGGTATATCAATTTTATTGACTAAATTTAATGATGTCCGACAACGAGTCACAACCGGCGGAGGAGCCACCAGCGCAGCTCCCAGGAGCACAGCCACACCAGCCAGCTTGGCTGCGAGCCCTCAGACCGCCGTACCTGGACCTGAACCCACGAGCAGCAAACTCAGCCGCAGACTTTAAACACTGGCTGGTCTGCTTCGAATCATACCTGAGAGAATCCAGCGTCCCTCAGGCATCCAAACTAAGTGTCCTGCAGGCACAACTGAGCCCGAGAGTATACACTCTCATCGAGGACATGACTACCTACGAGACCGCCATCAACCTGCTGAAACAGAAGTACCGGACCCCGGTAAACTACATGTACGCTAGGCACCTCCTAAGATCACGGCCGCAACAGCCAGGAGAATCAGTAGCCGAATTCTCACAGGCGCTATATGCACTCGCCAGGAACTGTGACTTTAAATCGGTGTCGGCAGCCGAAAATACTGAAGATAATATCCGCGACGCATTCCTGAAAGGCCTACGGTCCGAGTACTCACGGCAAAGACTGCTGGAAGCTAAAGACCTCAGCATGGAAAAAGCTGAAGCCCTCGCTATCTCCCTGGAAGTGGCCTACCAAGATCAGGAAGCATTCACCAGGTACTGCTCGCGACCCTGGGACTCGGGCCCGACCCCTACCACAGCACCCTTCCCAGCGCCGCCCCCGGGACCTACCTCTGCGTCGGCGTCCCGGACCCGACCGGCCCCGCCACCCCCGGCACCGGCCCCGACATCGGGCATCCGCGATCGGGCCGCCGGCTGTTTTTTTTGTGGCCAGGAGAAGCACCCGAGGTCGCGCTGCCCAGCCAAGAACTCCACATGTAAAACCTGCCTGAAGAAAGGCCACTTCTCCAAGGCCTGCAGGAGCGGATCCTCAGAGGCCAGCAGTGCCGCATGCGAACTATGGGGGCGGCCATCTTTGTTTAGGGCAACTGAGGCCAGCATCCCCACACATGAGTCATGGGGGCGGCCATCTTTGATTAAGGCAACCGACCCCAATAGTGCCTCATGGGGCCCTACCTCGTGGGAGACGCCATTTTACTCACCACGCCCGACCGCCTCGCCCGCAGATGACAACGACTCGCTCAGCTACACACTAGCTTCCGTCACCCTGGACCAAGCCCGCCCGCACCATCTGTCCAAGTCAATGATGGACATCAAAGTGAACGGCCACGCCACGACCTGCCTGTTCGACAGCGGAAGCACGGAGAGCTTCATCCACCCAGACACGGTGAGCCACTACTCCCTCTCTGTCCTACCAACGCGCAGCCGAATCTCGATGGCATCGAGGTCCCACGCCACGGACATCAGCGGCTACTGTGTCGTGACCCTGTCGGTTAAGGGCACGGAGTATAAAAACTTTAAACTCCTCGTCCTCCCCCATCTCTGCGCTGCCGTCCTACTAGGGCTGGACTTCCAATCCCACCTCCAAAGCGTAACCCTAGCATACGGTGGACCCCCCCCCCCACTCACAGTCAACAACCAGCAAACGTTAAACCGCCCACCGCGTAACACCTGCAGCCTCTCCACCCTCAAGGTCCCGCCACCCTCTCTGTTTGCTAACCTTACCCCTGACTGCAAACCCGTCGCTACCAAAAGCAGGCGGTATAGCGCCGGGGACAGAGCCTTCATTAGCTCTGAGGTGCGGCGCCTCCTGAAAGAGGGCATTATCGAGGGGAGCAGCAGCCCCTGGCGTGCCCAGGTCGTAGTCGTAAAGACCGGCGATAAAAACCGCCTGGTCATCGACTACAGCCAGACCATAAACAGATATACCCAGCTGGACGCATACCCCCTCCCCCGCATATCTGACATGGTCAATCAGATTGCACAGTATAAAGTATTCTCGACCATCGACCTGAAGTCGGCCTACCACCAACTCCCTATCCACCCTGAGGACCGCCAGTATACCGCCTTCGAGGCGAATGGGCGCCTATACCACTTCCTTAGGGTCCCCTTCGGTGTCACTAATGGGGTCTCGGTCTTCCAAAGGGAGATGGACCAGATGGTTGACCAGAACGAACTGCAGGCTACATTCCCCTACCTAGATAACGTCAATATCTGCGGCCGCGACCGGCAGGAACATGACGCGAATCTGGAGAAATTCCTCCGTACGGCCCAACGGCTGAACCTCACCTACAATAAGGAGAAATGCGTGTTTAACACCACGCGCCTTGCCATCCTCGGCTGCGTAGTGGAGAACGGAATCATCGGCCCTGACCCAGAAAGAATGCGCCCCCTCATGGAGCTACCCCTCCCCCACTGCCCTAAAGCACTTGGGAGAACCCTGGGGCTTTTCGCCTACTATGCCCAATGGGTACCCAATTACGCGGACAAAGCCAGACCCCTCCTGAAAGCCACTTCTTTCCCCCTCACGGAGGAGGCGTGCGCGGCCTTCTCCCTCATTAAGGGAGACATAGCCAAGGCCACGATGCACGCAGTGGACGAGTCCATCCCCTTTCAGGTGGAGAGCGACGCATCCGACTTCGCCTTAGCCGCCACCCTAAACCAGGAGGGGAGGCCAGTGGCCGCCTTCTCAAGGACCCTACAGGGCCCCGAGATCCGACATTCGTCGGTCGAGAAAGAGGCCCAGGCGATCGTGGAGGCAGTACGGCGCTGGAGGCACTACCTGGCAGGCAAACGATTTACCCTCCTCACCGACCAGCGTTCGGTGGCTTTCATGTTTAATAACAAGCTGAAGGGCAAAATCAAGAATGACAAGATTTTGAGATGGAGAATCGAGCTCTCCACCTACGATTATGAGATCTTGTACCGGCCAGGCAAGCTGAACGAATCCCCTGATGCCCTTTCACGAATGACATGCGCCAGCGCGCATATCGATAGGCTTCAGACCCTCCACGACCAGCTCTGCCACCCCGGAGTCACCAGACTCTACCATTTCATTAAGGCCCGCAACCTGACCTACTCCATCGAGGAGGTCAGGACCATGACCAGGAACTGCCAGACCTGTGCGGAGTGCAAACCGCACTTCTATAGGCCGGACCGAGCAAGCCTGATCAAGGCCACCCGCCCCTTCGAGCGCCTGAGCATCGACTTTAAGGGGCCCCTCCCGTCCTCTGACCGTAATGTGTACTTCCTCAACATCATTGATGAGTACTCCCGTTTCCCCTTTGCCTTCCCCTGCCCCGACATGACCAGTAGCACGGTCATTAAGTGCCTGAATGCCCTCTTCGCCTTGTTCGGGTTCCCGAACTATATACACAGCGACCGGGGCTCCTCCTTCATGAGCGAGGAACTCCGGCAATTCCTCCTAGAGAGAGGTATTGCAGCAAGCAGGACCACCAGCTACAACCCCAGAGGTAACGGTCAGGTGGAAAGAGAGAACGCGACGGTATGGAAGGCCGTCCTCTTAGCCTTAAAGTCTAAGGGCCTCCCAACCTCCCGCTGGCAAGAAGTCCTCCCGACAGCGCTGCACTCCATCCGGTCATTACTTTGCACGGCCACTAACACCACCCCCCATGAACGAATGTTCGTTTTCCCCAGGAAGTCGACTACGGGAACCACTCTACCAACCTGGCTGACCGCCCCGGGGCCGGTCTGGCTGCGGAAACACGTGAGGACCCATAAAACGGACCCCCTGGTCGAGAGGGTGAACCTCCTGCACGCCAACCCCCAGTACGCCTACGTGGCGTACCCAGACGGGCGGGAGGACACTGTCTCCCTACGAGACCTCGCACCCTCAGCCGATCCGGAAACACCGCCACCACCCCCCCCAACCTCAGTCCAGGTAGACGGCATGCCGGAACCCCACGAGCCCTCGCCGACCACGCAAACACCAGCATCAACACCGGATAAGGCACCAGCACCGGATAAGGCAACACCACCGCTGCGGCGATCGGAGAGGCTTACGAAGCCTCCGGACAGACTGACCTACCAGAATTGGTAGTACACTTCACCCCGCCGGACTTAATTCTAAACAAGGGGTGAATGTGGTAAACCACGTTCACTATCGTATCACTGTTAGTAGTTAGCACTGTTCACCACTGTTCGTTATAACTGTATCACTGACCACTATTGTATCACGGTACGAGGTCGCCTCTTGCCACACTGCTATACCTGGGATGACCACTGCCGACTCCGCCTTGGCTCCACCCACCAGGCCAGGTATAAAGGTGAGCGACTGGCTGGTATTCCTCCTGCTTGGATCGGATCACCCACGAGAGTGGGCTCTGTTATTTAGTCAATAAAAACCTTTAGTCACCTTCGTAACTCTTCGCCTTTTATTGGAGGAATTGATAGGTATATCACAGTACCATAACATTCATTTAACAATTAACATTTTTAACATGCAACATTAACTGAAAATAGTCCATTTATAAATTCAGTCTTGGGGCGGCTTCCTGATCCTTTCTGGATAGCGCCTTCCCTGAGGTTCTTGTTCTTGGTGCGGAGGCGATTCTGGCCCCCTTTCGTTGGTTAGTTCATCAGTTTCCACTGCTACTGTTTCTGAGGTAGATGCTACCGGTATGTCGGGTTCATCCCCAGGTACGCGAGACATGGGGTTGACTCGTTCCTGTGACGCTAAGATCTGGTCGACGTGGCGTCTCACACTGTTCTCCCCGACATCCACTGTGTACATTAATGGCCCCTGCCGTGTGCATATCGTTCCAGGTTGCCATTTCTCTGTTCGGTAGTCACGGGCCAAGACTGGTTCTCCTACATTGAAGCTCCTTGTCGGCTTCTCATTGATGTGCTGGAATTGTTTATCCTGAACATTTCTTCGCACATTTGGTCTGAGCAAATCCAGACGAGATCTCAACCTTCGGTTAAAGAACATCATGGCCGGGGTCTGGTTGGTAACTGCATGTGTCGCATTTCTGTAGGCTAACAGGAAATTGTCCACCTTATGCTGTAGTGAAACTTCATCATCGCACATGGCCTTTATCGCCTTTATAAAGGTTTATACGAACCTCTCTGCCAATCCATTTGTGGCTGGATGATACGGGGCGGATGTGTAATGCCTTACCCCATTCCTTCTCATAAATTTCCGAAACTCTTCGGACACAAACTGTGGTCCATTATCAGAGCAAATCTGCTCTGGCAAGCCGTTCCTGCCAAATATGGTCCGTAGGACTGCAATCGTTTTCTCTGTAGTGGTTGAGGACATTTTTATCACCTCAGGCCATTTCGAGTGCGCATCCACTGCTATTAAGAACATTGAGTCCATGAATGGACCAGCAAAATCAATATGCACCCGTTGCCATGGAGAGGAGGGCCACTCCCATGGGTGTAGAGGGGCATGTGGTGCATTTTGGACCTTCTGGCATCCTGAGCAGCTCTTGGTGAGGTCCTCGATTTGTTGATCAATCCCCGGCCACCACACATAAGCCCTAGCAAGGCTTTTAATTTTTACCCCTCCCAGATGACCTTCGTGAAGCTCATTGAGCACTCTCTCCCTTAACTTGGGTGGAATTACCACTCCGGATCCACACATCACTGTCCCCTGGCATACTGACAGCTGTTCTCTTCTGGATGAGAATGCTGGCAACAGTGAGTCGCCATGTGTTGGCCATCCCCTCACCGTCAAATCATATACCCGAGACAGTGTCGGATCATTGCGGGTCTCCTTCTCTATATCCGCGTTAGTTACTGGCAATCATTCAATTATTGACGAATAAAATATCTCGATAGGGTCCACTGCTGGTGCTTCCTCCGCAGTAGGCAGTGGCAAGCGTGATAGCCCATCAGCATTTCCATGCTTTTTCGTGCCTTTATCTATTTCATATTGGTTCGCCCCTAGAAAAAGAGACCATCTTTGTAACCGTTGTGCAGTCATCACCGGAACGCCCTTCTTTGGATTAAATTATGGAGACAAGTGGTTGGTGGTCAGTCAGCAAGGTGAACTTCTGCCCATAGAGATAGTGGTTGAATTTTTTTACTCCCCATACTAGGCTGAGGGCCTCCCTGTCGATCTGGGCGTAGTTGTGCTCGGCTGAGGTTGGTGACCGAGACGCAAAGGCTACTGACCTCTCCAACCCGTCTGGGAATTTGTGCGACAGCACCGCTCCAATACCATAGGGTGATGCATCACATGCCAACCGAATTGGTAGTGCTGGGTTGAAATGGGCCAACACCTCTTTTGATGTGATCAATTCTTTGCACTTCTGGAAAGCTCATTTACATTCGTCATTCCACTTCCATGGTACCCCTGTTTGCAGTAGGGTATTCAGTGGGTGTACTACTGTAGACAAATTTGGTAAGAACTTATGGTAGTAGTTTACCAGCCCGAGCGGTGGTGGAGCCTTGACTACTGCCTCAATCTTTTCAGGAGACTTATGTAACCCTTCTTCATCAATAATGTGGCCACAATACGAGATCTGCTTCTGGAAAAACTCTCACTTGTGGCGATTAGCTCATAGCCCATATTCCTTTAATCTAATGAGCACCTTCTCCAGGTTGGCGAGGTGATCACTGTCATTTTCGCCCGTGACCAGGATGTCGTCCAAATAACACTGGGTCCTTGGAATCCCTTGCAGGACTTGATCCATTGCCCTTTGCCAAATAGCCGGAGCCGATGCTACCCCGAACACCAGTCGGTTGTATTGATAGAGACCTTTATGAGTGTTGATCGTGAGGTATTGTTTCGAGGCTTCTTCTACCTCCATTTGCAAGTACGCCTGGGCCAGGTCAATTTTGGTGAAGCGTTTACCTCCAGATAGCGAGGCGAAAATATCCTCAATCCGTGGAAGCGGATATTGTACCGTGTGAAGGACTGGGTTCACTGTCACCTTAAAATCCCCACAGATGCGGACCTTCTTTGGTTCCCCAGGCGTATTACTCAATGACCTCTTCATTACAGGGACGATGGGTGTAGCCCACTCGCTGCAGTCCACTTTGGACAGTACTCCTGAACGTTCCAGCTCTGCTTCAACGGCTGGTCGGATCGCATAAGGCACCGGTCTGGCCTTAAAAAAAAAAACTTTGGGCTTGCATTTTCCTCTATTTTAATCGTTGCTGTTATGCCTTTTAGTGTTCCGAGTCCCTCCTGGAACACTTCTTGTGCGTCAGTTAGCATTTTTGACAGTCGTCCAGGTGTGGCGTCGTCATCCTTTTTGGCCTCAACCTTCAGTGCCTGTATGGAATGCCAATCTAATTGTCTCTTCCGGATCCATTCACATCCTAGTAGTGGTGGTCCTCCATCTGGCAATACATATAGGTCCATTTTAGGTATTTCCTGGCCTTTGTATATCACTTTCACCCTTATTTTTCCTTTGGGGTAGACTTTTTGCCCCGTGTACGTCTTCAAGACAATCTCTGTAGCTTTCAAGGGTATATGTGGAAATAGCCGCTTGTAGTCCCTTTGGATTATGACTGTTAGGGCTGATCCAGTGTCCAATTCCATTTTCACTTGGACTCCGTCTATCTTGAGTGTGCCCCAGATAGTCTGGTGATCCTCCATTTTGGTTACCTTATGTAGTTTCAGACAACCCAGCTCCTTGCTTCCGGAGTCTGTATCATTTCCCTGTTCGTCTGAACTACTGTCCATCACCTTATGTACCTTTTTGTACTTCTCCTGTGGAGATTTCTTGCTGTTGGTTTTCTTCCCTGACCTGCAGACTCTTGCTATGTGTCCTGTTTTTCCACACTGTCTGCACACTTGGTCTTTGAACCAACAATCCTTCTGGTCGTGTGTTGTTCTGCCGCAGCGATAACACTGATATACCTATCAATTCGTCCAATGAAAAGCGACGAGTTAAGAAAGTAACTATAGGTTTTTATTGACTAAATAACAGAGCCCACCCTCGTGGGTGATCGGATCCAAGAAGGAGGAATACCAGCCAGTCGACCACCTTTATACCCGGGCAGGTAGGTAGAGCCATGGGCGGAGTCGGCAGTGGTCAGCCCAGGTATAGCAGCGTGACAAGAGGCGACCTCGTACAGTGATACAACAATGTGAACAGTGATAACTATAGGGAAACGATCTAACAGTGATAACTATAGTGTAACGATAGTAAACGGTAAAAGTGGTTTACCACATTCACCCCTTGTTTAGATTTGAGTCCGGCGGGGTGAAGTGTACTACCAGCTCTGGTATGTCAGTCTGTCCGGAGGCCTCGTAAGCCTGTCTGATCGTCGCAGCGGCGGTGTTGCGTTCTCCGGTGTTAATGCTGGCGTCTGCGAGGTAGGCGAAGGCTCTTGGGGTTCCGGCGTACCGTCTACCTGGGCTGGAATTGGGGGGGGTGGTGGGGGGGGGGGGTAGCGGTGGTGTCTCCGGAGTGCCCGAGGGTGCGAGGTCTCGTAAGGAGACTGTGTCCTCCCGCCCGTCTGGGTATGCCACGTAGGCGTACTGGGGGTTGGCGTGCAGGAGGTTCACCCTCTCGACCAGGGGGTCCGTTTTATGGGCCCTCACGTGCTTTCACAGCAAGACAGGCCCCGGAGAGGTCAGCCAGGTTGGTAGCGTGGTTCCCGTAGTCGACTTCCTGGGGAAAACAAACATTCGTTCATGGGGGGTGGCGTTAATGGCAGTGCAAAGTAGTGACCGGGTGGAATGCAGCGCCGCCGGGAGGACCTCCTGCCAGCGAGAGGTTGGGAGGCCCTTAGACTTTAAGGCTAAGAGGACGGCCTTCCATACCGTCGCGTTCTCTCTTTCCACCTGGCCGTTCCCTTGGGGGTTGTAGCTGGTGGTCCTGCTAGTGGCGATGCCTCTCGCTAGTAGGAACTGACGGAGTTCCTCGCTCATGAAGGAGGCGCCCCGGTCACTATGTATATAGTTTGGGAACCCGAACAAGGCAAAGAGGTCGTTCAGGCATTTAACGACCGTGGTGCTGGTCATGTCTGGGCAGGGGAAGGCAAAGGGGAAACGGGAGTACTCATCAACAATGTTGAGGAAGTACACATTACGGTCAGAGGACGGGAGGGGCCCCTTAAAATCGATGCTCAAGCGCTCGAAGGGGCGGGTGGCCTTGATCAGGCTTGCTCTGTCCGGCCTAAAGAAGTGCGGTTTGCACTCGGCACAGGTCTGGCAGTTCCTGGTCATGGTCCTGACCTCCTCGATGGAGTAGGTCAGGTTGCGGGCCTTAATGAAGTGGTAAAGCCTGGTGACCCCGGGGTGGCAGAGGTCGTTGTGGAGGGTCTGAAGTCTATCAATTTGCGCGTTGGCGCATGTAATTCGCGATAGAGCGTCAGGGGGTTCGTTCAGCTTACCAGGCCGGTACAAGATATCATAATCGTAGGTGGATAGCTCGATTCTCCACCTCAAGATCTTGTTGTTCTTGATTTTACCCCTCAGCTTGTTATTAAACATAAAAGCGACCGAACGCTGGTCGGTGAGGAGGGTAAATCGCTTGCCTGCGAGGTAATGCCTCCAGCGGCGTATCGCCTCCACAATCGCCTGGGCCTCCTTCTCGACCGACGAGTGTCGGATCTCGGGGCCCTGGAGGGTCCTTGAGAAGAAGGCCACCGGTCTCCCCTCCTGGTTGAGGGTAGCGGCTAGGGCGAAGTCGGATGCATCGCTCTCCACTTGGAAGGGGATGGACTCATCCACTGCGTGCATAGTAGCCTTAGCAATGTCTCCCCTGATGAGGGAGAAGGCCGCGCGCGCTTCTTCCGTAAGGGGGAAGGAGGTGGACTTCATGAGGGGTCTGGCTTTGTCCGCATAATTCGGCACCCATTGGGCATAGTAGGCGAAGAGCCCCAGGGTTCTCTTCAGCGCCTTTGGACAGTGGGGAAGGGGTAGCTCCATGAGGGGACGCATTCTTTCGGGATCGGGGCCGATGATTCCGTTCTCTACTACGCAGCCGAGGATGGCAAGGCGCGAGGTGTTAAACACACATTTCTCCTTATTGTAGGTGAGGTTCAGCCGTTGGGCCGTACGGAGGAATCTTTCCAGGTTAGCGTCATGGTCTTGCCGGTCGCGGCCGCAGATGGTGACGTTATCTAGATAGGGGAACGTGGTTTGCAGCCCGTTCTGGTCAACCATCCGGTCCACCTCCCTTTGGAAGACCGAAACCCCGTTGGTGACGCCGAAGGGGACCCTAAGGAAGTGGTAGAGGCGGCCATTCGCCTCGAAGGTGGTATACTGGCGGTCCTCGGGGCGGATAGGGAGTTGGTGGTAGGCCGACTTAAGGTCGATGGTAGAGAATACCCGGTATTGAGCAATCTGATTGACCATATCAGATATGCGGGGAAGGGGGTATGCGTCCAGCTGGGTGTACCGGTTTATGGTTTGGCTGTAGTCGATGACCAGGCGGTTTTTATTGCCGGTCTTAACGACTACAACCTGGGCACGCCAGGGGCTGCTGCTCCCCTCGATGATGCCCTCCTTCAGGAGACGCTGCACCTCAGAGCTAATGAAAGCTCTGTCCCCGGCGCTGTACCGCCTGCTCTTGGTAGTGACGGGTTTGCAGTCGGGGGTGAGGTTAGCGAACAGGGAAGGTGGTGGGACCTTGAGGGTGGCTAGGCCGCAGGTGTTACGCGGTGGGTGATTTAAAGGCTGCTGGTTGTCGACTGTGAGCGGGGGGAGGGGTCCACCGTATGCTAGAGTGACGCTTTGGAGGTGGGATTGAAAATCCAGTCCAAGTAGGACGGCAGCGCATAGCTGGGGCAGGACGAGGAGTTTAAAGTTTTTATACTCCGTGCCCTTAACCGACAGGGTCACAACACAGTAGCCGCTGATGTCTGTGGCGTGGGACCTCGATGCCATCGAGATCCGGTTGCGCGTTGGCTGGACAGTGAGGGAGTAGTGGCTCACCGTGTCTGGATGTATGAAGCTCTCCGTGCTTCCGCTGTCGAACAGGCAGGTCGTGGCGTGGCCGTCTACTTTGATGTCCATCATTGACTTGGACAGCTGATGCGGGCGAGCTTGGTCCAGTGTGACGGAGGCTAGTGTGTGGCTGAGCGGGTCGCTGTAGTCTGTAGGTGAAGCGGTCGTCAGGTCTGGAGGTAAGGTGGCGGTCGAACGTGGTGGGTAAAATGGAGGCGCCCACGAGGTGGGGCAAAATGGCGGAGAAGATGGCTGCCCCCACAACCCACATGAGGCACTGCTGGCGTCGGTTGCCTGGATCAAAGATGGCCGCCCCCATTGCTCATCTGTGGCCTTGATAGAAGATGGCTGCCCCCACAGTTCGCATGAGGCACTGCTGGCCTCTGCTGCTCTCCCTCTGCAGGCCTTCGCGAAGTGGCCTTTCTTCAGGCAGCTGGAGCACGTCGCGTTTTTGGCTGGGCAGCGCGACCTCTGGTGTTTCGCCTGCCCACAGAAGAAGCAGCCGGCGGCCCGGTCGCGGGGGTCCGAAGTCGCAGCCGGTACCGGGGGTGGCGGTCCCGATCGGGTCTGGGACGCCGACGCTGAGGTAGGTCCCGGGGGCGGCGCTACGAGGGGTATTGCGGTCGGGGTCGGGCCCGAGTCCCAGAGTCGCGAACTGTACCTGGAATACACCTCGAGGTCCCGCTGGGTCACTTCTAGGGAGTATGCCAAGGCTGCAGCTGTGTTCAGGTCGACGTCCTTTGATTCCAGCAGTCTCTGCCATGAGTAGTCGGACCGAAGGCCTTTCACGAAGGCATCGCGGATGTTATCTTCAGTGTTTTCTGCAGCCGATACTGCTTTAAAGTCACAGTCCCTGCCGAGTGTTCGTAGCGCCCGTAAAAATTCAGCTACAGACTCTCCTGGCTGTTGCGGGCGGGATCTTAGGAGGTGTCTGGCATACATGGAATTTACCGGGCTCCGGTACTGTTGTTTCAGTAGGTTGATAGCGGCCTCATAAGTAGTAATGTCCTGGATGAGTGCGTATACTTTAGGGCTCGCTTGGGCGGTCAGAACTCTTAGTTTGGATCTCTGAGGGACGCCGGATTCTTCCAGGTAGGATTCGAAGCAGCACAGCCAGTGTTTGAAGTCGAGGGCTGCGTTTGTTGCTTGTGGGTTTAGATCCAGGTACGGTGGTTTGAGGGCTCGCAGCCAAGCCGGCTGCTGTGGCTGTTGTAGCTGGGCGTCTGGCTGGTCGTTTGGCTGCTCCGTTGACTGGTTGTTTGGCTGCTCAAGTGACGACATTTTAAAATTTAGTCAATAAAATTGATATACCTATCAATTCGTCCAATGAAAAGCGACGAGTTAAGAAAGTAACTATAGGTTTTTATTGACTAAATAACAGAGCCCACCCTCGTGGGTGATCGGATCCAAGAAGGAGGAATACCAGCCAGTCGACCACCTTTATACCCGGGCAGGTAGGTGGAGCCATGGGCGGAGTCGGCAGTGGTCAGCCCAGGTATAGCAGCGTGACGAGGCGACCTCGTACAGTGATACAACAATGTGAACAGTGATAACTATAGGGAAACGATCTAACAGTGACAACTATAGTGTAACGATAGTAAACGGTAAAAGTGGTTTACCACAAACACTTCCCTGTTCCATCTGACATTTCATTAGTGCCATATTCTTGTGGTCTCCGTTGTATCTCTGCAGCGCCCCTTGCGGCTGCTTCGTGTGATACTGCCATGCTGAAAGCCTTGTCCAGCGTAAGATCCTTTTCTGATAAAAGCCGTTTCTGGGTTCCTCCACTTTGAAGCCCACACACAAACTTGTCCCTTAACGTATCTGATAGTCCTGCTCCAAATTGGCAGTGTTTCGATAACTTACGCAGTTCTGTTAAGTACTCAGCATTACTTTCGTCTTTATGCTGGTTCCTTTCGTGGAACTTAAATCTTTCTGCTATCAGCAGCGGTGTGGGGCTTAAGTGGTCCTGTAGGATTTCTACTATGCTTTCGAAATTCTTCTCCACGGGCTTCTCTGGGGTTATCAGGTTTCGCAGTAAGCCATAAGTTTTTGCACCCATGGAATTTAACAGAACCTGTGCTTTCCTAGCATCTGGCACTTCATTCGCCCTGCAGTACACCTCAATACGTTCCACATATGTCGCCCAATCTTCGACTTCATTGTCGAACGTCGAGATACTGCCACTCTTCGGCATCCCTGGGTGTGATTTAACTGTCAACAATGGCGTCTCCCGCGCTCTCCCTTCTTCTCCGCTGGAACAAAATGGCGTCTCCTGCGCTTTCCTTCCTTCCCGCGCTCGCCCTTCTTCTCCGCTGCGGCTTCAAAAAAAAAATGGCTTCTCCCGCGCTCTCCCTTCTTCTCCGCGGCTCAATGGTGTCTCCCGCGCTCTCCCTTCTTCTCCCCGCGGACGCGGTTCAGCCCTTGAGCCCTGGCTGTGCTCTGCGCGTTCTCCTGTGCGCCTTTCCCGTTGCCGTCGCTCGGTCCTGAACCCGGGTGCTGCTTTACCCTCTCTCTCTGCTTGTTTTTCCTCGACGCCGCTCGGTTCTTTAACCCCCGGCCGCGCCCTGTGCGCTTCATCCTCTTACCCCGTCGATGCTGCTCGGCTTTTCTACGCTGTCGGTCGGCTCCCGCCGCCACCGTCCAGGAAGTGTGTGCGCTGCACCTGTTGCCAGTCTGTTGCTGGATCGTCGTGGCTCTTGAACAGCCACTCCTGCGATGTTCACTTGCTGCCGGATGACTGAGTGGTTGCTCGTGGTCGACGCCCGTGTTTCTGGCCTCGACTTTCTTCCACCGTCCTCCCGGAGCGACTCCTTGATGGGAAATGCAGAGTTGCAGGCAGATTCGAATCAACCTCGTCGCCACTGTTAGATCCATGATTCTTTAAATAGGATGTTTCCCCAAGAACTACACGGAGGCTGTAACTTAACAATCAACAGGTATTTAGTAGAGTAGTCTCAAGACTGAAGTACAGAAGCCTGCTCCGGCTTTATATATAGGTGTGGTCACTGCCGGTACTACAGTATACAGGAGCTGTAAAACAGTTCTCTCTTAAAGGTACATACACAACAGTAGTGAGATAGAGCGGAGTGTCGTTAGTGTACATGTAGAACCTGGTGATGTGTTTTCGGATGATATTACCGAGAGGTAGAATGTAGATGAGAAATAGGAGGGGGCCAAGGATAGATCCTTGGGGGACACCAAAGGTAACGGTGCGGGAGCAGGAAGAGAAGCCATTGCAGGTGATACTCTGGTTATGATTCAATAGATATAAATAGAATCAAGCAAGGGCAGTTCCACCCAGCTGGACGACAGAGGAGAGGCGTTGGGGGAGGACTGCGCTGGTCAACTGTCGAAATGCTGCAGATAGGTCGAGAATGATGAGGGATAGTTTATCACGGTCACAGTGACAAAGAATGTAATTTGTGACTTTGATAAGGGTCGTTTCAGTACTGCTGCAGGGGCAGGAATCTGATTGAAGGGATTCAAACATTTAGTTTCGGGAAAGATGGGGATGGATTTGGGAGGCGACAACACGTTCAAGGACTTTGGAGAGGAAAGGGAGGGTGGAAATGGGGAGGTAGTTTGCAAGGACGGAGGACTCAAAGGTGGTTTTTTTTGAGGAAATGGGTTATGACAGCAGATTTGAGGGAGCGGGGGACAGTACCTGAGGTTGAAGGAACTGTTAACAATATCAGCTGACATGGGGCCCAGGAGGGGAAATTGGGTGGTCAACAATTTGGTTGGAATAGGATCGAGGAAGGGGGGCCGGTCTCATGGACAAGATGAGCTTGGAGAGAGCAAGGCAGGAAATGGGATAGAATCTAGAGAAAGATGTGAGTTCCACTTCTTTGACCAAGCTTTCGATCATCCACTCCTAATATCGCTGCCTTTGGTTCAGCGTCCATTTTATTTCCCTTAACTTCTGTGGAATGCTTTGGGACGTCTTTCTATATTATAGGCACTATAATGCAGGCATATTTGACGAGTGACGTGACACATTGGGGGCCATGGATGGGAGGGGAGGAAGCTGGAGACAAGTGACCCATGGGCTTATTTTAACAGTTATTTAACATAAGTTGAAATGGTGTGATTAAGGATCAATAGATAGTGCAAACAGACAGACAGTTAAGTTTGCACACAGTAACCAAGGTGAATGATGGTTAATTTGTTTTAGGTGCTATTGGTTGAGAGAGGGCCATTGGCCGGGACAAGGAGAACTCCCTGCTCCTCTTTGAATAGTGTCGCGGAATGTTTTATGTCTAAAGTGGGCAGACGGGGGCCTCAGAACGACGTCCTCCAACAATGCAATTGGGTGCTTCTTCCTGCTAAGAATCTGTAGAGAGTGTTAGAATCTAGGGGCTTCTTTTTGTGTCTTGTTTGGGGAACAGTGTGTAGTAGTGGAAGGAATCTCAGGCTGATTAACAGTCTGACTGGCCACGTTAATGCTTCCTCCCTGGTCGTAACCAGCTTTATAACCATCGTAACTATCAGTTAGGGTAGTCAGTCCTATATGGCGGGAGGGTTTTAGGGGCTCCCACAACCCATAAGATGATGGGGGAGGGGGGGAGCCACCCACACCCACTGGACGTGAGTATCCAGCTGGATGTCAACCCAGAATTCGAGGCCGGAGCTCCAGCTCCATTCGCTGGGACTGTCTGGAGTGGGGTTCGAACCCTGCACCTTCTGGCCCAGAGGCAGGAATGCTACCACTGCGCGAAAGGCTCACTCCTATCTAGGGGTTGCCAGATGGCATTGAAGAACATAAGAAATAAGAGCAGGAGTAGGCCATACGGCCCCTCGAGCCTACTCTGCCATTCAATAAGATCATGGCTGATCATCGACCTCAACTCCCCTTTCCCGCCCAATCTCCATATTCCTTGATTCCCCTAGAGTCCAAAAATCTATCTCGACCTTGAATATACTCAAGACTCAGCATTCACAGCCCTCTGGAGCAAAGAATTCCAAAGATTCACAATCCTCTGAGTGAAGAAATTCCTCCTCTCGGTCTTAAATGGCCGACCCCTTATCCTGAGACTATGCCCTCTAGTTCAAGACACTACAGCCAGGGGAAACAACCTCTCAGCATCTACCCTGTCAATCCCCTTCAGAATCTTGTATGTTTCAATGAGATCACCTCTCATTCTTCTAAACTCCAGAGAGTATAGGCCCATTCTACACAATCTCTCATCATAGGACAACCCTCTCATCCCAGGAATCAACCTAGTGAACCTTCGTTGCATGGCCTCCAAGGCAAATATATCCTTCCTTAGATAAGGAGAACAAAACTGTGCACAGTACTCCAGATGTGGTCCCACCAAGGCCCTGTACAATTGTAGCAAGACTTCCTTACTCTTATACTCCAAACCCCTTGCAATAAAGGCCAACATGCCATTTACCTTCCTTATTGCTTGCTGTATCTGCCTGCTAGCTTTCTGTGTTTCTTGCATGAGGACACCCAAATTTCTCTGAACACCAACATTTGAAAGTTTCTCACCGTTTAAAAAATATTCTGATTTTCTATTCTTCCTACCAAAGTGAATAACCTCATATTTCCCTGCATTATACTCCATCTGCCATCTTACTGCCCACTCACTTAGTCTATCTATATCCCTTTGCAGACTGTGTTCTCCTCACAGCTTACTGTCCCACCTAGCTTTGTATCATCAGCAAACTTGGATACATTACACTCGGTCCCTTCATCTAGGTCATTAATATTAATTGTAAATAACTGAGGCCCCAACACTGATCCTTGCAGCACCCCACTAGTTACAGCCTGCCAACCTGAAAAAGATCTGTTTATCCCAACTCTCTGTTTTCTGTCCATTAACCAATCCTCTGTTCAGGCTACTACATTACCCCCAACCTCATGAGCCCTAATCGTGTGTAATAACCTTTTATGTGGCACCTTATCGAATGCCTTTTGGAAATCCAAATATACTATATCCACTGGTTCCCCTTTATCTACCCTGCTAGTTAAATCCTCAAAAAACTCTGTTAAATTTGTCAGACATAATTTCCCTTTCGTAAAACCATGTTGATTCTGCCTAATCATGTTATGATTTTTTAAGTGCCCTGATACCGCTTCCTTAACAATAGATTCCAGCATTTTCCTGATGACTGATGTCAGGCTAACTGGCCTGTAATTCCCTGTTTTTTCTCTCCTTCCTTTCTTGAATAGCGGTGTTACATTTGCGACCTTCCAATCCGCTGGGACCATTCTAGAATCTAGGGAATTTTGGAAGATCAAAATGCATCCACTATCTCTTCAGCCACCTCTTTTAGAATCCTAGGATGTAGGCCGTCCGGTCCAGAGGGTATTGTCGGCTTTTAGCCCCATTAATTTCTCTAGTACTTTTTCTCTACTTAGATTAATCACGTTAAGTTCCTCACCCTCATTAGACACTTGGTTCCCCACCATTTTTGGTATGCTTTTTGTATCTACTGTGAAGACAGATACAAAATATTTGCTTAACGTTTCTGCCATTTCCTTATTCCCCATAATACTTTCTCCTGTCTCAGCCTCTAAGGGACCAACGTTTACTTTTGCTACTCTCTTCCTTTTTACATACTTGTAGAAGCTCTTACAATCTGCTTTTATATTTCTTGCTAGTTTTCTCTCATTCTATTTTTTCCCTTTTTATCAATTTTTGGTCATCCTTTGCTGGTTTCTGAAACTCTCCCAAGCCTCAGGCTTACTATTATTCTTTTGCAACATTATAAGCTTCTTCTTTCAATCTAATGCTATCCTTAACTTCTTTAGATATCCATGGTTGGATCACTTTTCCCATGGAGTTTTTCTCAGTGGAATGTATTTTTGAGAATTATGAAATATTTCTTTAAATGCTAGCCACTGCTTATCTACCACCATATCTTTTAATCTGTTTCCAATCTACCTTAACCAACTCGCCCCTCATACCTATGTAATTGGCTTTATTTGAGTTTAAGACTCTATTGAAGCTCTGCCTCAATACTCAGACTCCATGTTGAATCCTACCACACTCTTCTAGAAGTGGACCAACGGGCTGTATTTATCCAGCTGTTGCCTCGGTAACAAGTTTGCAGCGAGTCATTCCGCCAGACAGACCCGGGAGGTGTCAGGTTTGATCCCTGGCCATCGGCTCAGATGCTGGACTTGTTTTGGAAAATGTCCACTGGTGATGCTTGCCTTCTCCTGCTGCCTACCCAGACACTTGGGGTCAGGGTTTCAAAGTCCATTGTAAGCTGAATTGCAAGCTCCATTCATATATGTAATAGAAAGTTATTTTCTGACTTTGTGCTCCTGCTGGGTAGCCTCAACTTCCAGGAGCTTGTGCTAGAAACCTGGGTGCATGTTGTGCTACTTTTTTGTTTTAATGCGAGATACCGGTATAGCGAAGCTTCTGGAAGAGCAGGGCAATTCGGAGAGCAATTTCCACGTTTAACTGCACATGTGCGGTCGCCAGAAGTTGCTGTCCAGTTTACTCTTTAATGATGCTGAACACTGATCGTCACACCGTTATTTCTACCACAAAATCCGGGCCAATATATAAATTTGAATTTACTGGCCTTTCACTAGAGATATCAATTGGCGGAATGCGGCTTGTGATTTTGTATTTACTTCTAAATTCTAGAGTTCATTGTTGCATTAATGGGGCATTAATGAAGCACTTTGTGAGGTAAAGCGATGTTAATGGATTTTGAATGTCCAGATGTCACCCTTATACCACTGGAATGGTACCAGAGAGAGGTTGGTTCTTAGTACTGACTTCTGTTTCAGAGAAAAAAATGGCACAGAATGAACTTCCCTTATCTCAGTGTTCTTTCTCCGAGGAGCAGCACATGTTTAATTAGCGTCTCGCACTCTCTTGGTCCAGAATCAAGAAAACTAGCTTCATCGAACTCTCTGTACTTTGGGAAGAGAGAAGACCTTGTTACCGTGTCAACTCTGCACAAAGAGCTGCTTGCTCAGTCATTGAAGCCAACAGGCATTAAATGTAGGCTGAGCTAGTCAACCGGTTAATGGAAAAGACCAACTTTGCCTGTGGGCAAGTCTGTAGCTCGCATAAAGCCGTCCTTTCTGTGCCGGTTGTTTCTTGTCCACTGGACATGGTGTGCTCATTCTGCCCCTCATTTTTTATGTAAAGAAGCCAGGGCCAGTTGTGTTGTGGGCTTTGTACTTTTGAAGGGACACTTATCAGGGCAGGCAGCAACCCTTTCAAAGTTGCAGGTTGATGGCAAATTTGTACTAGGGTTTGCCAACTCCGGTTGGACTATAGTTTCATCACATGAAATCGTGCCTCCAACCGCCCCACCCCGACGTTGGTCACCTGACGTCAAACCTCATGGCAATCAGTCAATAATGGCAGCTAAAATACCCACAATCCTCTACGCTCGAGAAACCGCTCCATCTGTTATGTGGTTTGAGTGGCGAGTGCGTGCGCCAGGGCCCCATTGCATCCTGTGAATGCTGCAGCCCTGTCGTGAATCTGGCCGGAGTGAAAAGGGTAAGGAAAATGTCCCATATGATTTTTCTCCCGGATTGCTCGCAGATCAGTCATTAATTCCAGGAGATTCCAAGGGCAATCTGGGAGGGGTGATGGCCCTAATTTGTACAACAGCCTGGTACTGTTGGTGTTGCAAACTGTGGTCAGACTTGGCCAAGCAGACGATCACTCATTGCAATGTGTACAGGCTGCATCTGATCGCTTCGGCTACAGCTTGTCACCGAGTGTATTTAAAGAAAGAACTTGCATTTCTATTGCGTCTTTCACGAACTCGGGACGTCCATAGCACTTCATGGCCAATGAAGTACTTTCTGAAATGTAGTCACTGTTATAATGTAGGAAACCCGGCAGCCAGTTTTGGAACAGCAAGGGCTCACCAACAGCAATGTGATAATGACCAGATAATCTGTTTTTTAGTGATGTTGGTTGAGGGATAAATATTGGCCAAGAAATGTGCTGTGGGATCTTTTAACGGTCATTTGAGGGGGCAAACTGGTCCTCGGTTTAACGTCTCATCCGAAAGACAACATATCCAGCAGTGCAGCGCTCCCTCATTATTGCATTGGAGTGTCAGCCTAGATTATAGAAAAAAATAGGAGTGGGCCATTCGGCCCTTCGAGCCTGCTCCGCCATTCAATATGATCATGGCTGTTCCTCTATCTCAATACCATATTCCCGCTCTCTCCCCATACCCCTTGACGCATTTTGCGTCAAGAAATCTATCTCTCCCCTTAAATATATTCAGTAACTTGGCCTCCACAGCCTTCTGTGGTAGAGAATTCCACAGGTTCACTGATGCGCTATCAATTACTCATAAAAGACTGAGAGTTAAGAGAGTAACTAAAGGCTTTTATTAACAAAAGAATGAAGGTCTGCCTCGAGTGGTCGACCGGTCCAGAAATACAAAGGGCTGGGGAGCAGTCACCTTTATACTAGGACTTGTGGGAGGAGTCAGCCGAGGCATGTCCAGGCATGTACACAGTGGAATACAAACAGTGGTTTACCACATTCACCACCCTCTGAGTGAAGAAATTTCTCCTCATCTCAGTCCTAAATGTCCGACCCCATATCCTGAGACTGCGACCCCTCGTTCTAAACCCCCCCAGCCAGGGGAAACATCCTCCCTGCATCCAGTCTGTCTAGCCCTGTCAGAATTTTATATGTTTCAATGAGATCCCCTCTCATTCTTCTAAACTCTAGTGAATACATAAGAACATAAGAAATAGGAGCAGGAATAGGCCATTTGGCCCCTCGAGCCTACTCCGCCGTTCAATAAGATCATGGCTGATCTTGGGTTCAAAGCCAATACAGGCCTAGTTGACCCAATCTCTCCTCAAAAGACAGTCCTGCCATCCCAGGAGTCGGTGCTTATGTGCTCAAGTCTCTGGAGTAGGGCTTGAAACCACGACCTTCTGATTGAGGTGAGAATGCTATGACTGAGCCAGTGGATTTGTTACCGGACTTCAGTTATATGGAAGGACGAGACAAGCTGTGATTAGAGCAGAGAAGGTTATGGGGAGATTTAATGGAGGTGTTCAAAATTACGAAGGGTTTTGATAGAGTAAATAAGGAGAAACTGTTTCTGTAGTGTATGTGCCTTTAAGAGCCCCATATATGCTGTAATACCGGTAATGGCCACTCGGGCTATATAAGCCTGTATATTGTGTTATATCCATTAGTACCCCTCCAGACTTTGCTTAGTAAACACCTATGAACCAACTCCTGTCTTCAGTGTCTCTATCAACACACGGACACTACAGTGGCGACGAAGTGGAAACGGACTTACCTACAATTCGGCAGCACCTCAAGGACATCGATTCCTCTGGCGTCCAGAAGAATCAAGAAGTGAAAGAAGCTGTTTCACCAGCTGGCCAAGCTGGTGGCAGGTACTGCGGTAATCCTTCCTGGGCGTCAGGCTGGGGCTCCAGCGGCTGGCTCTACAGCTGGGCCAAGCAGCGAAAGCGGAGGCAAGCAGTAACAGACGGGGAGGGAGCACTCGGGAGACGGCCGCGGCTGCAAGCAGGTCGGCGTTCAGACCTAGAGAGAGAGTCCGGCGGGAACGCGTCTCCAACTGTAAATAAATAAATAAAAGAACAGAAACCGTGGGAAACAGCGTTGTCATCGGCAGCAGCGGCGGGGAAGCGCCATATCTTTTCTGCAGAAAAGAAAAAAGCGCGGGAAGCACCATATCTTTTCTAAAATGCCTAATTCTGGCAATATTGATGCTTTTGATAACGAGATAGAGGATTGGACCACGTGGAAAGAGTGGAGGTATATTGCACCGCAAATGGAATAGAAGATGAGAAAAAAAGCTTCAGTACTTCTGGATCTAATGGGCACAAAGACATACAAGCTGTTACGAAACTTAATCACTCCAGCCGAACCGATGGACAAGATTTTTAAGGAGATTGTTGATACCCTACACTGCCAATTCGAGGCAGGACTGGCAGATTCTCTGCGAGACAAATTCGTCTGCGGTCTCCTAAGTGTAGGAACACAAAAAAGGCTATTTTCTGAGAAAGATTTAACACTGGACAAGGCTTTCAGTGCAAGAGGAGCTGCAGAGATACAGCAAAGGCCACAGGACTTCGGCACCCATGAAATGACACGGAGTTTCGAGAGATGTTATCGCTGCGGCAGATCCACCCATGACCAGAGGGACTGCTGGTTCAAGGACAAAGCATGCAGGCAATGCGGAAAGATGGGACACGTTACACATGTGTGCCGATCTGGAAACAAAAAATCCGCTAACAGGAAAAGAATCAATGAGGAAAAGCACAGAAAGGTACAAATGATGACGGACAGTAGCTCCGAAGACCAGAAGAGCGATAGCGACTCCGGGAACAAGAGACTAAGCTCTCTCAAATTACATAATGTAATTGCCAAAGAAGATTACCAGACCATTTGGGTTACCCTCACAATAGCAGGGTCCCCAGTTAAAATGGAGCTAGATACAGGATCAGCTCTGACCGTCATAAATCGACGGGATTACGAGCGGCTATTTCCGCATATACCTTTAAAAGACACATCCATTATCTTGAAAACATATACGGGGCAGAAAGTATACCCCAAAGGAAAAATAAGGGTGCCTGTTGTATACAACGGCAAGGAAATACAGAAGTTGTATTTATACGTTCTACAAGACGGTGGTCCACCGCTGTTGGGACGTGAATGGATCAGGAAAATACATTTAGACTGGCACTCCATTCAGGCACTGACGGTGACCAGTAAGGAAAAAAATGATGACGTCATACCTGAACGATTAAAAGACATCTTGGCCAACGCCAAGGATGTGTTTCAAGAGAAACTAGGAACCTTGAAAGGCATCACTGCCTCAATAAAAGTGGAAGATGCAGCAATTCCCAAGTTTTTTAAGGCAAGACCGGTGCCATACGCAATTCATCCAGCGGTCGAGGCAGAGCTGGAGAATTTGGAAAAGGCAGGCGTATTATCTAAAGTAGATTGGAGCAAGTGGGCAACACCCATCGTCCCAGTCATGAAGAAAGCATTGAATAATGATAAATCTGAAGAACAGAGAAAAATTCGCATCTGTGGAGACTTCAAGGTGACTGTAAACCCGGTCCTTCACACGGTACAGTATCCTCTCCCGAGGATAGAAGATATTTTCGCCTCACTATCCGGAGGGAAACGTTTCACCAAAATTGACTTGGCACAGGCATATCTACAGATGGAGGTTGAAGAGGCCTCTAAAAAATATCTCACGCTAAATACACACAAAGGTCTGTACCAGTACAATCGACTGGTTTTCGGAGTAGCATCCGCTCCAGCTATCTGGCAAAGAGCTATGGAGCAAGTCCTCCAAGGGATTCCGGGGACTCAGTGCTACCAAGACGACATCCTTGTAACAGGAGAAAACGACAACGAGTTCCTTGCCAATTTAGAGCAGGTGCTCACTAGGCTGAGAGAACGGGGCCTACGAGCAAATCGCCCCAAGTGCGAATTTTTCCGAAATCAAATATCATATTGTGGCCACATAATAAATAAGGAAGGGTTGCATAAGTCACCTGAAAAAATTGAAGCGGTCATAAAAGCCCCAGCACCTGAAAATGTTTCACAATTAAGGTCGTTCCTGGGATTAATAAATTACTATCATAAATTTTTACCGAACTTATCAACTCTTCTACACCCTCTTAATGAACTACTACAAACAGGAGTAATTTGGAAATGGAACGAAGACTGCAAACGTGCCTTCCATAAATGCAAAGACTTAATCACATCCAAAGAAGTTTTGGCTCATTACAACCCATCACTGCCAATCAGACTGGCGTGCGATGCATCCCCTTACGGCATAGGAGCAGTATTATCGCATAAATTCCCTGATGGCTCGGAACGGCCGATAGCTTTTGCATCACGCTCATTGAACTCAGCTGAGCGTAACTATGCCCAAATCGACAGGGAAGCACTCAGCCTGCTATGGGGAGTAAAGAAATTCAACCATTACCTACATGGACAAAAATTTACCTTGTTGACTGACCATCAACCCCTCATCTCCATATTCAACCCTAAAAAGGGTGTTCCCATTATGACAGCGCAAAGGCTACAGAGGTGGTCCCTTTTTCTAGGGGCACACCAATATGACATAGAATACAAAGGATCAAAACAGCATGGGAATGCTGACGGTTTATCGCGCCTACCGTTGCCAACGGTAGAAGAGGCACCTACAGTACACCCAATGGAGATGTTCCACTCTACCATAGTGGAATGTCTACCAGTAACAAATTCTGCCATTGAAAGGGAAACGAGAAATGACCCGACTCTTTCACGGGTCTACGATTTAACAGTGAAGGGATGGCCAGCACATGGCGAACCACTGTTGCCAGCATTCTCGCAAAGAAGAGAACAGCTGTCAGTGCGCCGAGGAACCTTGATGTGTGGATCCAGAGTGGTGATTCCACCCAAACTCCAGGATAAAGTGCTAAAGGAGCTTCACGAGGGGCATCTGGGTGGAGTGAAAATGAAGAACCTAGCCAGGGCGTTTGTATGGTGGCCAGGTATCGATGGAGACATCGAAGAAATGACCAAGAGCTGCCTAGGATGCCAGAAGGTCCAAAACGCTCCACCACAAGCCCCTCTACATCCATGGGAGTGGCCCTCATCTCCCTGGCAAAGGGTACACATCGACTTTGCTGGTCCATTTATGGACTCAATGTTCTTAATTGCGGTTGGTGCACACTCCAAGTGGCCAGAGGTAATAAAGATGTCCTCCACCACCACGGAAAAAACCATCACAGTATTAAGGACCATATTTGCCAGGAATGGGCTGCCGGAACAGATCTGTTCTGATAATGGACCGCAATTTGTGTCCGAAG
Source organism: Somniosus microcephalus (assembly GCF_052327205.1). Classification (NCBI taxonomy): domain Eukaryota; kingdom Metazoa; phylum Chordata; class Chondrichthyes; order Squaliformes; family Somniosidae; genus Somniosus; species Somniosus microcephalus. The sequence continues at coordinate 328,698,335 of NC_140987.1, read as the reverse complement.
AATTCAGGAAGTTCTTAAAAAACAATGGGGTTAAGCACTACACGTCCGCCCCATACCATCCCGCCACCAATGGATTGGCTGAAAGGTTTGTCCAGACCTTCAAGAAGGCCATAAAGGCCATGGGTAATGAAGACATAAAACTTCAGCACAAGGTGGATAACTTCTTGTTCGCATACAGGAATGCAACACATATGGTTACCAACCAAACTCCCGCCATGATGTTCTTCAATAGAAACCTAAGATGCCGGCTGGATTTGGTCAAGCCCAACATCAGAAGGGACGTGGGGAACCGGCAGTTTCAAGGCATGAATGAAAGGCCAACTAGAACCTTCCAGATAGGTCAACAAGTTTTGGCCCGGGACTACCGTACCGAGAAATGGCAGCCTGGAACTATCTGCACACGACTAGGACCACTGATGTATACCGTGGACATCGGAGAAAGCATAATAAGGCGCCATGCTGACCAAATCATAGTCATCCGAAAAGGGACAACCTACACCACAACTCTATATGCCGAACGATGAAGTAGAAATACCCATATCTACCTCCGATCCGGTGATACTGGAACCCGATGAACCCGACACTGGCATTCAAACCGAATCAGCCTTGCCAAAAGAACCTACTACACCACCAGAAACTACTACACCACCGAGGTGTTATCCGGACCGAGTCAGGAAGCCTCCAGAGAGACTGACTTATAATTAATTAACTACAGCAATGTGTATATTATTTTTCTTATAACATGTAATTAATAATTACTTAAAATATGATGTACTGGTTAGCTAAAAGGGGAGGAATTGTAGTGTATGTGCCTTTAAGAGCCCCATATGTGCTGTAATGCCGGTAATGGCCACTCGGCTATATAAGCCTGTATATTGTGTTATATCCGTTAGTACCCCTCCAGACTTTGCTTAGTAAACACCTATGAACCAACTCCTGTCTTCAGTGTCTCTATCAACACACGGACACTACAGTTTCCATTGGCAGCAGGGTCAGTAACCAGAGAAAACAGATTTATTGTAATTGATAAAAGAACCAGAGGGAAATTAGCTTTTTATTACACAGCGAGTTATGATCTGAAATGCGCTGCCTGAAAGGGCGTTGGAACAAGATTCAATAATAACTTTCAAAAGGGAATTGGATGTACACTTGAAAAAGAAAACTTTGCAATGCTCTGGGGAAAGAGCAGGGTCGTCGGACCAATTGGATAGCTATTTCAAAGAGCCGGCACAGGTACAATGGGCTGAATAACCTCCTGTGCTGTAAGTTACTATGATCTGACAGCCAAAGGTTTCAGTACAGTTTAGATTTGGATAATTGTGTAATTAGCAGCATCAAACTTGCTCATTTTTGCCCTCCAATTGTCATTACGTGGGTTCTGTTCCTCTTTTTTTATTTGAATGAGGAAATGATGCAGAGGAAGTGTATGCAATTTCATTAGGTTGCCCTTGGTGTGGGTCAACACAACTGTGGGGACATCACTGAGCTCTGCTGTCATCTGCAAAGGTGTCGCAAGACAAATCCACTCTCTCACCATTCTCCAGGATCCTGAACTGCAGCAAGGTCATTGGAACACCTTCACCTCCAAGTCACACACCATCCTGACTCAGAAATATATCGGCTGTTCCTTCATCGTCGCTGCTGACCAATCCTGGAAATCCCTCCCTAACAGCACTGGGGGCACCTTCACCACACGGACTGCAGCGGTTTAAGAAAGCAGCTCACCACCACCTTCTTGAGGGTAACTAGGGATGAGAAATAAATGCTGGCCTTGCCAGAAACGCCCACATCCCGAGAATTTTTTTTTAAACTAATGGCTCCCAGTCCAACCTAATATCTCCCAGGGGAAAGTTGATGACTATATAAAGCATGCTAGTGTTATAATTGAGTGTTTTCTTGTGGCTCAGTGGTCGCACTGTTACCTCTGAGTGAGAAGGTTGTGGGTTCAAGTCCCATCCAGAGACTTGAGCACATAATCTAGGCTGACACTCCAGTGCAGTACTGAGGTAGTGCTGCATTGTCAGAGGGGCAGTACTGAGGGAGCGCTGCACTGTTGGATGACAGATATACCGTCTTTCAAATGAAACGTTGAACCGAGGCCCCATCAGCCTGTTCTGATGGACATAAAAGATCCCAAAGGCACTATTTGAAGATGATCAGGGGAGTGCTCCCTGGTGTCCTGGTTAATATTCCTCCCTCAACCAACATCACCAAAAACAGATTAACTGGCCACCCAGCTCATTTCCCTGAATCACAGTGACCAGATTTCACAAGTAGTTCAGTGGATGTCCTGAGGTGTTGATAAGGTGCTATATGAGTTCAAGTCGCTTTGTTCTTCAACTGTAGCTTGGTCTGGAGTCAGAGTGGCAATGTTGACAAGATTGGGGCCTTTTCAGTGCTGTGACAACATGTAAAAGGACTCTGGAGAGGGAAGGGTGGTTGGAGTTGGGGTCGAAGTGTCGAGGGTGAGATTTTTGAGGAGGGTGAAAAGGAAGGGAATAGTATCTGAGGGGAGGGAGTCATTTACAATATCGGCTAGCATGTGGGGCCAGGAAGGGAAGTTGGGTGGTCAGCAGCCTAGCGGGAATAAGGGAGCAGGAGTTGGGTCTCAAGGACAAGGTGAGCTTGGAGAGGGCATGAGGGGAGATCAGGGAGAAACTAGAGAATACGTGGGAGCAAGGGGAACCTTGAGCGAGCTTTGACTTGGTGGGCTAGGGGAAGGGAGGATGCTGCACAGGCAGTTGAATCCACACAGCCATCTTCAGTTCCTTGGTTTTTCTAAATTGGTATAAACTGAAGTGATCAACTGCTTCAGAAAGAAACTGAAGAACTGACCCTTCTGTAGAATTAAAATAGACAATGTAACAGAGGGTGAATGAGGGTAGTGTGGTTGATGCTGTGTATATGGGCTTTCAAAAGCCGTTTGATAAAGTACCACTTAATAAATTTGTGAACACATAGGATTAAAGTGACAGTGGCAGCGTGGATATGAAATTGGCTGAGAGACAAAGCAGAGAGCAGTGGAGAACGATTGCTTATCAGACTGGAGGGAAGTATACAATGGTGTTCCCAAAGGGTCAGAGTTGGGACCACTGCTCTTTATGATGTATATTAATGGCCTGGGCTTGGGTATACAGGGCATAATTTCAAAGTTTACAGAGGAGACAAAGCTTGGAAATGTAATAAACAATGAGGAGGATCGTAACAGAGTTCAGGAGGACATGGGCAGACACATGGCAGATGAAATTTAATGCAGAGAAGTGTGAAGTGATACATTTTGGTAGGAAGAATGAAGAGAGGTAATATAAACTAAATGGTACAATTTTAAAGGAGGTGCAAGAACAGGGAGATCTGGGGGTGAAAGCACGCAAACCTTTGAAGGTGGCAAGACAAGTTGAGAAGGCTGTTTAAAAAGGCATATGGAATCATTGGCTTTATAGATAGAGGCATAGAGTACAAAAGCAAGCAAGTTATGATGAACCTTTATAAAACACTGGTTAGGCCCCAACTGGAGTATTGTGTCCAATTCTGGGCACCACACTTTAGGAAAGATGTCAAGGCCTTAAAGAAGGTGCAGAGGAGATTTACTGGAATGGTACCAGGGATGAGGGGCTTCAGTTACATGGATAGACTGGAGAACCTGGGATTGATCTCCTTAGAGCAGAGAAGGTTAAGAGGAGATTTGATATGTGTTGAAAATCATGAGGGGTTTTGATAGAGTAAATAAGGAGATACTGTTTCCACTGGCAGAAGGGTCGGTAACCAGAGGACACAGATTTAAGATAATTGGCAAAAGAACCAGAGGTGAGATGAGATAAAAACAGAAAATACTGGAGAAACTCAGCCGGTCAGGCAGCATCTGTGAAGAGAGAAATAGAGTTAACGTTTCAGGTCGATGACCTTTCGTTCTGACAAAAGTTAATCGACCTGAAATGTTAACTCTGTGTCTCTCTTCACAGATGCTGCCTGACCTGCTGAGTTTCTCCAGTATTTTCTGTTTTTATTTCAGATTTCCAGCATCTGCAGTATTTTCTTTTTGTGTGAGATGAGAACTTTTTTAAGCAGCAAGTTGTTGTGATCTGGAACGGTGGTGGAAGCAGATTCAGTAGTATCTTTCAAAAGGGAATTGGATAAATACTTGAAAAGGAGTAATTTTATGTGCTGTGGGGAAAGAGCAGGGAGTGGGACTAATTGGAGAGCTCGTTCAAAGAGCCAGCAGAGGCATGAACAGCCTCCTTCTGTGCTGTAGCATTCTATTAAAGAGAAGCCTCACCATTCTCACTGTGGGCCCCTGAGAGTAGACTGGCATATCCCAGAAGTGTTGTTAAAACTCGTGAGCAGGGACCTTGATTTTGGATCTTTGAACTTACAGTTCAGGTAGAAGTGAGGAGAAGTGGAACGCAATGAAAAACAGTTATTTTGAAATGAGCTTGAGCTACATGATTATTGGTTCTAAGAAAAGAAAAAGACTTGCATTTCTATAGCGCCTTTCACAGCCTGAGGACGTCCCAAAGCACTTAACAGCCAATGAAGTATTTTTGAAGTCTAGTCCATGTTCTATTTAGGAAACACAGCAGCCAATTTGCACACAGCAAGCTCCCACAAACAGCAATGAGATAAATGACTCGATAATCTGTTGTACTGATATCGGTTGATGTCAATAGTAACATTCAAAAGAGAATTGGATGAAGACTTGAAGGGGAAAAAATTTACAGGGCTCCGGGGAAACCGCAGATTAATTGGATAACTCTACCAAAGAGCCGGCGCAGGCACGATGGGTGGAATGGCCTCCTCCTGTGCTGTAAGATTCTATGGTTGATCTATCAATATTTGCCAGGACACCAGGAGAATTCTCCTGCTCTTCCTCCAAATAGTGCCATGCGATCTTTTGTGTCCACCTGAGAGGGCAGACCGGGCTCGGTTTAACGCCTCATCCGAAAGACGGCACCTTCGACAGTGCAGCACTCCCTCAGTACTGCACTGAAGTGTCGGTGCAGACTTTGTGCTCAATCTCTGGAGTAGGACTTGAACCCACGACCTACTGACTCGGAGGTGCGAGTGCTACCCACTGAGCCGCGGCCAAAGTTTTCCCCAGTTCAATAAATTTGCCAGAAGCTTGGGGGAATGTTCTGGAATCTTAGCGGTTTGATGTTAACAGTCTTGTTTCTTGACGTACCGGTGACCTGTCGGTGTCAGTGGTGCGGAGAGTCACGCGATCTGGTAGCACCGACACGGCAGCATTGAGCTGAGCCACTGTGCCTGGATCTGCCGGCAATCCGCTCCTCGATTTCGCTGTTCTTCCGTGAACGATTTTGTTCATCGGAGCCACTGTCCGATAGTGACTGAAATACATCAAGTTCTGTTTTTGTTGCATGGGATTCTGGGATTGTTCCCAGTGTTTTGTGGCTCGCACACTGCGAGTTAGTCCGTTTTCTGTCAACCTTGTGCACGATACACCTTAGCTGAGTCATTTCTTATTTTTTCCAAACCTTTTAATTGAATGTGAATTATGTTTGAGAAAGCCAAGCATTGAAGGGTGTATTCACCAGCAGATTCTTGTCACACTTTTATATTTTGTTTCCTGTATTTTACTGTTTTGAGAAGATTTGCTAATCACAGACCGTTTACCATTGATACCAGTCACTGAGCTGCTGTACTGCACCTCCTAGTGGCCAGTTGGAGTCCCACTGGTGGGAGCCCAGGAGCAGACTGCTGCCCTCCTCCTTGGCCAGGGCATTAGGAATAAAGATAGGAAGGGAATTGTTTTCTGCACTTTTGTCTGTCTGTGTGTCTCTGCTATCTCTCTATTTTTCTCTGATTTTGTCACTCTGTCTCTCTGTTTCTCTGTCTCTCTCATTCTTTGTTTCCCTCTGTGTGTATGTGTGTGCCTCTCTCTCTATCTCTCCAGTCACTCCGGGTGACCTGTTGTACAGTTACAGTAATTTTCTGTTCAGTGCCCAGGGTCTTGATCTCTCCAATTATCTATTTATCAGTGTGTGATTTAATACTTTCTGACACATTTTATCCATTTTTCTTATTTGGTTTAAATGAAAGTATCTGCTAACCCAAGAGAGGACAAAGTGGGACAACACATTTAGATGTAGTAACTAATTAACAGATGTGCGATTCTGCTGCCCACTGATTTATGGTTTACTCAGAAAAGATGACCAAATTGTGGAATTCGATCTCCAAAACACGGCTTTAAAAATTCTGGAATTCCATGCACTTAAAGAGGAAAGTTCATCCACCGTAGAGTGGTGGCCCTGCCTGTGACCCCCAGGGACCCAGTGTTATGTGGCACCTTGTCCTGGTGAAAGTAACCAGCTGTGAGTAGGCCCCAAGTATTTCTGGGAGATAGCCATGCTTACATTGGTTCATAGACTTATATAGGATTACATAGGATATACGGAACAGGAACAGACCATTCGGCCCAACCAGTCCATGCCGGCGTTCACACTCCACACGAGCCTCCTCCCATCTTTAGTCATCTAAATCTATCAGCATAACCCTCTATTCCCTTCTCCCTCATATGCTTGTCTAGCCCTCCCCTTAAATGCATCTATACTATTCGCTTCAACCACTCCCTGTGGTAGTGAGTTCCACATTCTCACCACCGTCTGGGTAAAGAAGTTTCTTCTGAATCCCCTATTGGCTTTCTTGGTGACTATCTTCTATTGATGGCCTCTATTTATGCTCTTCCCCACAAGTGGAAACATTCTGTCTGTATCCACTTTATCAAAACCTTTCATAATTTTAAAGACCTCTATTAGGTCACCCCTCAGCCTTTTTTCAAGAGAAAAGAAACCCAGCCTGTTCATCCTTTCCTGGTATGTATACCCTCGCATTTCTGGTGTCATCCCTGTAAATCTTCTCTGCACCCTCTCCAGTGCCTCTATATCCTTTTTTAATATGGCAACTAAACTGCCGCAGTATTCTAAGTGTGGTCTAACCAAGATTCGATACAGGTTTAACATAGCTTCCCTACTTCCTGATTTTCAACAACCTCTTCGGAATATCTTGCATTCAGTGTATGGTAGCCTGCTGGTTATGGTACTAGACAAGCCACGTAGAGGTCATGAGTTCAGGTTCCAGCACGGCAAGTTATAAAAATTAGTTCAATAAATCTAGCAATTTGTGGACTGGCACCAATGAAAACAAAACCATGCTGGATTGTCATTTTAAAAACCCAACAGGTTTGCTAATGTCCTTCAGGGATGGCCTACACATGGCATGTGAAGCTTCCTAGCAAGCATTAGTGTCGAGAAAGAAACCAGGAACTTAAGGTCCTCCTAAAGCGCTTTACATCCAATGAAATACTTTTGAAGTGTAGTCACTGTTATAATGTAGGAAACGTGGCAGCCAATTTGTGCACACAAGCTCCCACAAACAGCAATATGATAATGACCAGATAATCTGTTTTAGTGATCGGATAAATATTTGCCAGGACACCGGGAGAACTCCCCTGCTCTTCTTCCATATAGTGTCATGGGATCTTTTATGTCCACCTGAGAGGGCAGATTAGGGCCTCCGTTTGACGTCGCATCCGAAAGACGGCTCCTCTGACAGTGCAGCACTCCTTCAGTACTGCACTGGAGTGTCAGCCTGGATTAGGTGCTCAAGTGTCTGGAGTGGGACTTTCTGACTCAGAGGCGAGAGTGCTACCCACTGAGCCACAGCTGACATAGCACGAAGGAGGCCCACACCACCACTTCCAGGCAATTGGGGATGAGCAATAAAATGCGGCCATGCAGGTGTGACTTGCATCTCAAGAACAAATGTTAAAAGAAATGACAACAGAAATATTTCTGCTTGGAGGTAAACGACCCAGAAATTGCAAGTTTGTTGTTCACTGGCTCTGAACACTGGTGCTACTCTGGGCCGAGTATGAAGACTTTGTACTCTGTCGTGTCTGCCGCCTCTACCAAGTAATGAATTCTGTACCTTTCTTTTCACAGGGGACGAAATTATGGATTATAATGGAATATTTGGGAGGTGGTTCAGCCTTGGACCTGGTAAGTGTAAAGTTTATCTATTAGCTATAGTCATGGCGAGTCTGTATCTGAAGTTTCCAAGGAGCAGTTTGAAGCTGGGGCCTTGTGTTTTGCTCGTTGCTAGTGTAGCTGGACTAGGATATGAACTCAGATCATTTTATCACCTCTGGGTTTTGCCAGTAAGATAGTCCTTTCTGTTCCTGGCAAAAGAATTATTTACTCATGGTTGCTTTCCACATGTCTTCCAAACCGTATCTGGGGAATGGAAAATATCGGAATGTTTTGAAAATAAGAGAATGTTGATTGTCCTGACGTGTATAGAAGGTCCGATTTGATTCAGAACTTAGTTTCTACCCACTGTGTTTTCGAGTGCTAAGTGCGATCTAAGTGAAAGCGCCGTCTGTAAACATGTCCCGGGTTGAATTGCCAACACTGGTTGGATCGAATCTGGGAGTTTTCATCACATGACCGCCCTCCAACTGCCCCGCCCTTGGGCTACTGCCATTGATCACCCAATACATCAATCAGTCGATAACGGCAGCTACAGTACCCATGATCCTCTGTACTCTATCCACCGCATGGGCGCCAGGGCCCCATTGCATCCTGGGAATGCGACAGCCCTGTTACTGAGTGTCTGGCCAGAGTGAAACAGAAGAAAATGTCCCAATGAATTTTCTCCCGGATTGCTCGCAGGAGTGTCCGGGAGATGAGTCTTTAATAACGTCTTTAAGACTCGGGGACAATCCAGGAGGGTTGGTAACCGTAGTCTCACCCCATTAAATCAGGATGGATATCAGCTTGTGCTTAAGATGGTGATCTAATCGATGGGTTTGGTTATAACATGAAACACAGAACAGAGGTTGACCTGATTACACACATCGATCCCCGATACTAAAACGCAGTCTCTGCACTCCCTGGTATCCATTCTCAGCAATAGTTCGTGCTCCTTCTGTTTTATTCCATGTTTGGCTAATCTCGCTTGTGACAATCGTGGTCTGACAGCTTCTCGTCTTTAGTGCATGATATTTACACATAACGTCGTCTCTGCAGGATTATCAACTAGAATGAAAGACCTGCATTTATATAGCGCCTTTTGTGACCTCAGGATGTTCCAAAGTGCTTTACAGCCAATGAAGTCTTTTTGAAATGTAGTTACTTGTAATTTAAACGCGGGACCACAGCAAGCTCCCATAAACTGTGCTAAATGTCCAGATAATCTGTTTTAGTGATGTTGGTTGAGGGATAAATATTGGCTAGAACACCAGGGATAACTCCCCTGCTCTTCTTCAAAATAGTGTTGTGGGTTCTTTTATGTCCACCTGAGCGGGCAGACGTGGTCTTGGTTTAACGTCTCATCCCACAGTGCGGCCCTGGAGTGTCAGCCTAGATTATGGGCTCCAGTCTCTGGAGCGGGACTCGGAGACGACTGTGCTACCCACTGAGCCACGGCTGACACATAACTATTAACTATTATTCGTGATCGACTGGAGAATTCCATCTGTGTGCGTGTCTGTTTGTGTGAAAGGTTTGACCTCATCTGTCCTCGGTGTCTTCAAAATATCAGAATTATTACAAAGAGATATAAAGGAAACCAGTCATTTCCTGCTGAATTTCTTCTCTGACCTGGAGATGAAAATTTGTAAGCAATTTCTCTTCCCGCCCCCCAACAATAGAAATTAAACTCCATTTGACCTTCGAACCTATTTACACCACTTCCCCACAGGGAGTACCCAAGCAGTGGCTTTAAAGAAGCTAACCGTCATGAATGTGCTCCAGATCCCAGACTGCCCATCAGCAATACCACAGGATCTGCACAAAATATACTAAGTACTTAAGATGGTACATGCATTTATCAGGTGTCTCGGGATGTCCCAACGCTCTTCATGTCCAACTTACACACCGCAGGGTCCCACAAACAGCGAATGAGATGAATGACCAATTAATCTGGTTTTTTTTTTTGAAGGTGTTGCTTAAGGGAGGACTGTTGGCCAGGACACCAGGAGAACTCTCCCGTTCATTCAGTAGTGTTGTGTCCGTCAGTAGTAAGACACAGACTGCAGGAGAACGGTACAACAGGTGTTTACTCAACGTGGCTCACTCTGGAACTGACTGTACAGATTACTACTCAGTGCTATATACAGGTGTGGTCACTGCCGGTACTACAGTATACATGAGCTGTAAAAAGTAGTTCCCCCCTTAAAGGTATATACATTACAATTCCTCCCCTTTTAGATTAATAGTACCATAACACTCATTTAACAATTAAATATCAAACTAATTACAATTAACACTTTTAACATACAACGTTAGCTGAAAATAGTCCATTTATATATTCAGTCTTTGGGGAGGCTTCCTGATCCTTTCTGGATAGCGCCTTTCCCGAGTGTCTCGCTCTTGGTGTGGAGGCGATTCTGGCCCCCTGTCGTCGGTTGGGTCATCAGCTTCCGATGCTACTGTTTCTGGGGTAGATGCGACCTGTACGTCGGGTTCCTCACCAGGTACGTATGGGCGAGGCATGGGGTTGACTTGTTCGTGTGACTCTAGGATCTGGTCAGCTTGGCGTCTCACGATGTTCTCCCCAACGTCCACTGTGTACATTAGTGGGCCCTGCCGTGTGCATATCGTTCCTGGCTGCCATTTTTCTGTTCGGTAGTCGCGGGCCAAGACTGGTTGCCCTACATTGAAGCTCCTTGTTGGCTTCTCATGGATGTGCTGGAATTGCTTACTCTCAACATCTCTTCGTACGTTTGGTCTGAGCAAATCCAGGCGAGATCTTAACCTTCGGTTAAAGAACATCATGGCCGGGGCCTGGTTGGTGACTGCATGTGTCGCATTCCGGTAGGCGAACAGGAAATTGTCCACCTTATGCTGCAGCGGAATGTTGTCATTGTACATAGCCTTTATTGCCGCCTTAAAGGTTTGTACGAACCTCTCAGCCGATCCATTTGTGGCTGGATGATACGGGGCGGATGTGTAATGCCTTACCCCATTCTTCTGCATAAACCTCCGGAACTCTTCAGACACAAACTGTGGTCCGTTATCGGAGCAAATCTGTTCTGGCAAGCCATTCCTGGCAAAAATGGTCCGTAGGACTGCAATAGTTTTCTCCGTGGTGGTGGAGGACATTTTGATGACCTCGCCATTTCGAGTGTGCATCCACGGCTATTAAAAACATTGAGTCCATGAATGGACCAGCAAAATCAATATGCACCCGTTGCCATGGAGATGAGGGCCACTCCCATGGGTGTAGAGCGGCATGTGGTGGTGCATTTTGGACTTTCTGGCATCCTGAGCAGCTCTTGGTCAGGTCCTTGATTTGTTGATCGATTCCCGGCCACCACACATAAGCCCTGGCAAGGCTTTTCATTTTTACCCCTCCCAGATGACCTTCATGAAGCTCATTGAGCACTCTATCCCTTAACTTGGGTGGAATTACCACTCGGGATCCACACATCAAGGTCCCCCGGCACACTGACAGCTGTTCTCTTCTTGTCGAGAATGCTGGCAACAGTGAGTCGCCGTGTGCTGGCCATCCCTTCACCGTCAAATCATATACCCGAGACAGTGTCGGGTCATTTCGGGTCTCCTTTTCTATACGAGCGTTAGTTACCGGTAGGTATTCAACTATAGTCGAATGAAATATTTCGACAGGATCCACTGCTGGTGCTTCCTCCGCAGTAGGCAGTGGCAGGCATGATAGCCCATCAGCATTTCCATGCTGTTTCGTGCCCTTATATTCAATCTCATAGTGGTGCGCCCCTAGAAAGAGTGACCATCTTTGTAGTCGTTGCGCAGTCATCACCGGAACGCCCTTCTTCAGATTAAAAATGGAGACAAGAGGCTGGTGGTCAGTCAGCAAGGTGAATTTCTGCCTGTGCAGATAGTGATTGAACTTTTTCACTCCCCACACTAGGCTGAGGGCCTCCCTGTCAATCTGGGCGTAGTTACGCTCGGCTGAGGTTAGTGATCATGACGCAAAGGCTATTGGCCTCTCTCAGCCATCCGAGAATTTGTGCGACAGCACCGCTCCAATGCCGTAGGGTGACGCATCACATGCCAACCGAATTGGTAGTGCTGGGTTGAAATGGGCCAATATCTCTTTCGATGTGATTAGTGTTTTGCTCTTCTGGAAAGCTCGTTTACATTCGTCACTCCACTTCCATGGCACTCCAGTTTGCAGTAGGGTGTTCAGTGGGTGTAGTATTGTAGACAAATTTGGCAAGAACTTATGGTAGTAGTTTACCAGCCCGAGGAATGACCTCAGTTGTGACACGTTTTTCCAGTGCTGGAGCCTTGACTACTGCCTCAATCTTTTCTGGGGACTTATGTAACCCCTCTTTATCGATAACGTGGCCACAATACGAGATCTGTTTTTTAAAAAACTCGCATTTGGGGCGGTTAGCTCGGAGCCCATATTCCTTCAATCTAGTGAGCACCTGCTCCAGGTTGGCGAGGTGATCACTGTCATTTTCGCCTGTGACCAGGATGTCGTCCAAATAACACTGGGTCCCTGGGATCCCTTGCAGGACTTGTTCCATTGCCCTTTGCCAAATATCCGGAGCTGATGCTACCCCGAATACCAGCCGGTTGTATTGGTAGAGACCTTTATGGGTGTTGATTGTGAGGTATTTTTTTGATGCTTCTTCTACCTCCATTTGCAGATACGCCTGGGCCAGATCAATCTTAGTGAAGCGTTTCCCTCCAGATAGCGAGGCGAAAATATCTTCAATCCGCGGAAGTGGATACTGCACGGTGTGAAGGACCGGGTTCACTGTTACCTTAAAGTCCGCACAGATGCGAACCTTCCTTGGTTCCCCAGGCGTGCTGCTCAACGACGTTTTCATCACAGGGATGATGGGTGTAGCCCACTCGCTCCAGTCTACCTTGGACAGTACTCCTGAACGTTCCAAACTCTCCAGCTCTGCTTCGACGGCTGGGCGGATCGCATAAGGTCTGGCCTTAAAAAATTTTGGGCTTGCGGTTTCTTCGATTTTAATTGTTGCTGTCATGCCTTTTAGTGTTCCGAGTCCTTGCTGGAACACTTCTTGCGCGTCGGTTAGGATCTTTGACAGTCGCCCAGGTGTGACGTTGTCATCCTTTTTGGCAGCCACAGTCAGTGCTTGTATGGAATGCCAATCCAGCTGTATTTTCCGGATCCATTCACGTCCCAGTAATGGTGGTCCTCCATCTTGCAATACTTACAGGTCTAGTTTTGGTGTTTCCTCACCGTTATATATAACGGTCACCCTTATTTTTCGTTTGGGGTAGACTTTTTTGCCCCGTGTACGTCTTCAAAATAATTTTTGTGTCTCTCAACGGTATGTGTGAGAATAGCCGCTCATAGTCCCGTCGGTTTATGACTGTTAGGGCTGATCCTGTGTCCAATTCCATTTTTACCTGGACTCCTGCTATCTTGAGAGTGACCCAAATGGTTCGGTGATCCTCCGTTTTGATCACATTATGTAGTTTCAGACAACTCAGCTCCCTGTTTTCGGAGTCGATTTCACTCTTCTGTTCGTCTGAACTATTCTCCGTCACCTTATGTACCTTCTTGTACTTTTCTTCTGGAGATTTCTTATTGCTGGTTTTCTTTCCCGACCTGCAGACTCGTGCTATGTGTCCTACTTTTCCACACTCTGCACACTTTGTCTTTGAACCAGCAATCATTGTGGTCGTGTGTTGTTCTGCCACAGCGATAGCACTTCTCTGTTCTGTATGACATTTCGTTTGTGCCATATTCTTGCGGTCTCCGTTGTATCTCTGCAGCGCCCCGTGCTGCTGCTTCATATGATACCGCAATGCTGAAAGCCTTGTCCAGCGTACGGTCCTTTTCAGATAAAAGCCGTTTCTGGGTTCCTTCACTTTGAAGCCCACACACAAACTTGTCCCTTAAGGTATCTGCCAGTCCCGTTCCAAACTGGCAGTGTTTCGATAGTTTGCGCAGTTCTGTTAAATATTCAGCATTGCTTTCATCCTTATGCTGGTTCCGTTTGTGAAACTTGAATCTTTCTGCTATCAGCAGCGGTGTGGGGTTTAAATGTTCCTGTAGTATCGTCACCGTGTCTCCAAAACTCTCTTCCACTGGCTTCGCTGGGGTTACTAGACTTCGTAATAAGCCATACATCTTTGCACCCATTAAATTTAACAATACCGGCGCTTTCTTGTCATCTGACACCTCATTTGCCTTGCAGTATACCTCTATTCGTTCGACATATGTAGTCCAATCTTTGACTTCATTGTCAAATGCGGTGATACTGCCACTCTTCGGCATTTTGGGTGTGGTTTACAATGGCTTAAAATGGTGTCTCCCGCGCTTTCCTTCCTCCCCTGCTGCTGCCAACGCCGCTCTCGGCGGTCCTCGTGGCAATGGCAGCGCCCTGTAGGTTTCGCGCGCTTCTCCTGCACTGCTGCCAACGCCGCTCTCGGCGGTCCTTGTGGCAATGGCGGCGCCCTGTAGGTTGCGCGCGCTTCTCATGCGCTGCTGCCAACGCCGCTCTCGGTGGTCCTCGTGGCAATGGCGGCGCCTCGTGGGTTTCTGCGCGTCTCTCTCCCTCTCCTCGACAGTGCTCGGCCCCTGAACACCGGCTGCGCCCTGTGCGCTCTGCCCTCCCTCTCTCCCGTCGACGCTGCTCGGCCCTTTGCTGTGCCGCTCAGTCGGGCTCTAGCCCGCCGCTGTCCGGGAAGGGTCTGCGCACTACCTGTTGCCAGCCCGTTTGGCTGGACCATCGTGACTGGTAAGCCAAGCCTGGCTCTCAACAGCCTCCCCCGCAATTCTCGAGTCTCTGCTGGATGACTGGGCGGTTGCCCATGGTCGACGCCCGTGTCTCTGGCCTTGACCTCCAATCTACTGGTCTCCAGGAAGGAATCCCTGGGAGGTGATGCAGAGTTGCAGGTAGGATCGAATTTGCCTCGTCGCCAATGTTGTGTCCGTCAGTAGTAAGACACAGACTGCAGGAGAACGGTACAACAGGTGTTTACTCAACGTGGCTCACTCTGGAACTGACTGTACAGATTACTATTCAGTGCTATATACAGGTGTGGTCACTGCCGGTACTACAGTATACATGAGCTGTAAAAAGTAGTTCCCCCCTTAAGGTATATACATTACAATTAGTATTATGGGATCTTTCACAACCATCTGAACAGGCAAAGAGGGGGGGCTTCGGTTTAATGTCTAATCTGAAAGACAGCACCTCCAACAGTGTGACACTCCCTCAGTACTGCACTGGAGTGGCAGCCTGGATTATGTGCTCAAATCCTGGAGCAGACTTTGAACCCATGACCTCTGACTCGGGGGTCAGAGTGCTGCCACCTGAATCAACCTGAAACTTTAGCAGTCGTTTTGGAGAATCAGGAATGCCCGCTGACAGCAGCATTGAGGAGGAGTTGGGAGTGTCAGTGGGGTGCGGATGGGGGAGGGTGTGTTCCGCGGATGGGGGAGGGTGTGTTCCGCGGATGGGGGAGGGTGTGTTCCGCGGATGGGGGAGGGTGTGTTCCGCGGATGGGGGAGGGTGTGTTCCGCGGATGGGGGAGGGTGTGTTCCGCGGATGGGGGAGGGTGTGTTCCGCGGATGGGGGAGGGTGTGTTCCGCGGATGGGGGAGGGTGTGTTCCGCGGATGGGGGAGGGTGTGTTCCGCGGATGGGGGAGGGTGTGTTCCGCGGATGGGGGAGGGTGTGTTCCGCGGATGGGGGAGGGTGTGTTCCGCGGATGTGGGAGGGTGTGTTCCGCGGATGGGGGAGGGTGTGTTCCGCGGATGGGGGATTCGGTTCCATGGATGGGGGGGGTGGGCTCCATGGTTGGAGAAATCGGTTCCATGGATGGGGGAGGATGGGTTCCATGGATGGGGGAGGGCGAATTCCATAGATGGGGGAGGGTGAGTTCCATGGTTGGAGGAATCGGTTCCATGGATGGGGGAGGGCGAATTCCATGGATGGGGGAGGGTCAGTTCCATGGTTGGAGGAATCGGTTCCATGGATGGGGGAGGGCGGGTTCCATAGTTGGAGGAATCGGTTCCATGGATGGGGGAGGGAGGGGTTCCACGGTTGGAGGAATCGGTTCCACGGATGGGGGAGGGCGGTTTCCACGGTTGGAGGAATCGGTTCCACGGATGGGGGAGGGCGAGTTCCACGGATGGGGGAGGGTGGTTTCCACGGATGGAGGAGGGCGAGTTCCACGGATGGGGGAAAGTCCATGGTTGGAGGAATCAGTTGCATGGTTGGGGGGGGGGGGGGAGGGGGGGAAGATCGGTTCTCATGTAAACTTGGGATGGGAAGAATCCCAGCACGGACTGTGGTGAAGGAAGAGGGGTAGTAGCATCGGTGTGACCTGGAGGGAAGAATGAGTGAAAGTCTGTACAGTTATTGCCGCAGTCTACTGCAGTTTTGCAGTGGCCCTGATTATAAACTGGTGTTTCTGTGAAAACAGAGCAGATGCAAACATTTGTGTAAAAGACTTGCAGAGATGTTTTATTGGAATGTGATGTGATTTTAAATGTGGTGAATTTGAAAATTATTTAAAGGATAGGTTTGCACTCTTAACCTATACTGACTCCCGGTCCAATCAATGCCTCATTTGTAAAAATTCTTATCCTCGTGTTCAAATCCCTCTATGGCCTTGCCCCGCCCTATCTCTGTAATCTCCTCCAGCCCTCCGAGAACTCAGCATTCCTCCGACTCTGGACTCTTGAGCATCCCAGACTTCCTTCGTCCCGCTATTGGCAGGCATGCCTTCAGCTGTCTAGGCCCCGAGCTCTGGAATTCCCTCCCTAAACCTCTCCGCCACTCCAGCTCTCTCTCTGTTGCTTTAAGACACTCCTTGAGACATACCTGTTTGACCAAGCATTTGGTCACCTGACTGAATGTCTCCTTTGACTCTGTCTGATTAGGCACCTGTGAAGTGCCTTGGGACGTTTTAGTGGCGTCACTCTAGGCAGCCGGCTGCATCTTGTAACACCACTATTCCCAGCCAAAATGGAGCTGATTGGGTAATTCCTCCGTCAATCACACATTGGTGTAAGTGAATGGGATTTTAGGCACATTATTTGTAACTATCCTCCACTCACTGCATTTTGCCGCCAAAATCACCCTGCTTTTATCGGGAGACGTTGCTGCAGTTTTGGTCATGAGTTCTGTTTGCTGTAGTTCGGAGAGACTCTCTTTAAACAGACTGGTTGCTGTAAGTCCCACCCCACCTCCTACTCATTGGCTGGCACAATGCAACTCGATGGCCGACAGTGGTGTCCGTCAACATTCTGCTATACAAATGTAAGTTATTGTTGCAGTGACTATCCCTTTCTAAATCAATGATTACAATTTACAAATGTTTATCTCCCTTTCTTCCTTCTATATTTCAGTGTGAATTTCTGTTGTATATGCATATATAAAAGTTTGTGTCAGTCACAGTCCAGACATCGTACTTCAAATTGTGCAAAGTGTTTTATTTTTTTAAAAATTAGGAAGAAAGCCAGTCCCAGCCTGCTGGTTTTTCTAAACTTGAGCCAAGGATTTGCAAGCAGCTGCCAATCTATCCACAAATTGACCTCTGAATGTGCCTTGTGCGCTCTGCCTTAGCAGCAGAATAATACATTGGATGATGCATGGAGTAATGTTGTCACTGTAAAACTGTACATCTCCAACTAATCGTGAACAGCACAACACATTCCCTAGTTTATTTGTTGAAATAGCGAGCGCTAAAAATATTGGCTGGGAGGTATGACAGAGCCTCACCTCACGAGAAAGGTGGATTGACATAACTGAAATACGCTGGTTATTTAAATACTCTGGGTGGTGATTGTATTTACACTGCCATTCGTGTTTAGCCAGTTCCCCTGGACCCCACTGAATTCCAACTAACAGACAGAAGGCAAAAAACAGCAGGGTTAATGATTGATTAATTTGAATTGTTTGTGACTGGCTATTAAAAGGGGGGAATGAAAAAGGGGAGTAATGGTGAGGTGTGAAAAAGGGATTAATGGTGAGGCTCCCTCTTTAAGGAATGGCGGTGCCCATTATATATCTGGTGAAGAGTTCCAAATTCTCAAGATATATATATCGAGCTTCTTCATGACCTCAGTGTTCCTTTACCTTTGACCCTTCCTAGCTTCCTGTTATGCAGGAGGCTTTGTGTGTTGTACGCCAACTTGCGGTTTCCTTTACTGCTGGGCAGTGGGTGTGCTAGAGCTCGAAGCAGTGCTGGATTTAGATTGACAGCTTGAACAATATTCACTAACTTTACCAGTTGCAGTCCACCTCATTCTGGCCTCACTGCAAACCCTGTTGAGGTCAGACTCTGACCCCCAATTCAGCAGGCGTTTATAACCCAGTGCACGAGCTCGAAGGAAAGCTGATGCTTCCTGGCCATCTTTCAGCTGTTTGTCCCCTGCCTCGACTTCAGTCTCTTAAACTGAAAATGTTTGTTTTCTTCCTCTTCCTAACCATTTATGATTGTGTATTCTAATGCACATGGATGAAGCCGCGTGCAAGAAGACTAAATTGTCATTTCAAGAAAGGTCAAGATGGCAGAAAGCACATTAACTGTGGAGGCTTCATATTCAAACATTTTATCATTTATTTTGTTGGAGTTTACCCTCCGTTGAAGGGAAAACTCTCCTTGGTTTCTCTCCTTGTAATTTCTAGGTCCCATGTCTCTGCACAGCAGCCGGGCATCCAGATTTCTGCCAGTCTACCTCTTTGGCTGGAGCTGACCCTGAGCTTCCCCCCCACCCCCATACCCACCCATAGCCTCTGCTGCAGTTTATCCCTGAATTATTTTTGATCTAAAACATGCCCTTACCATGGGCATCGGTGCGATGTTGCATTATGAGGGCATAGACGTCATCTGAAATAGGTTGACGTTTAAAGTTAGAGTAAGCAGTGATTCCCCTTTCAAACAACCAGTGGTTGGAGGTGTGGGGTTGGGGGGCAAGGGGGTGTGGGGAGAGTTAAATTGATTCTGATGCTCTACACATCATCCTGCATTCTCCTGTACACCCAAACTGTGCCAGGCCAGACTTAGAATTCCACCTGGATATTGGATGTGAAAGTCCCGACTGGAGAGGACTTCACTCCTCTTTCAATCGCCAGTCTGACTCCTGAGTTATACTGCCACCTTCGCATTCTGTGGAAATTGCTTTGCTTTGATAGCAGGACTGCACCCTAAACCTGATCTAGTTTGGGGGTTTGTGTGTTGCTGGACTGTTTCGTGGTCACAGAGTGACCGAGGAAATGGATTGCTGGTTTTTATTACGTTTTTCAAATCATTGTGCAGCATGATGTTGGGTAATAAATAGAGCTTGTAGTGTTTGTGTCACTGCTGTGTAAATGCTGGTTCATATCTGCTGGCTGTTTGAGGGGAGTGGGTTGGTGACTGCTGGCTTTCCCCAGGGAGAATTGTTGGTGTTTGCTGTCTCTCTGGGCAGGGTTGGTGCTTGCTGGCTGGGTTAGGGTCCTTCAGCTGCCTGAAGGACTGAGTTTGAAAGGTAAGAGGCAGTGTCAATGGCAATGTTTTAGCTGCTAGATTAGCTCTCTCCAAACTGTAGGGCACCCAGTAAATTGTCTGGATTGTCTATGTAATTTTGCAATTCCAAACTTTGCTCCCCGCCCCCAGCAGTGACTGAATAATAAGATTATTGGACCAAATCATCTCAACAATAATGGGAGAAAATGGCAAATGTCAATGAACGTGGAATCATAATTCACCCATTTCTACATTTAAATATCACACTTCAAGTAAATATGGAAATAAAACCAATATCACAGTTAACTGCAGTGAATCCCTGTTGATTCATTTCTAGTTAACTGTGATACTGGTTTTATTTCCATTAGTTGAAACTGTATCTGTTCCATAAACATATCGTCACAGTGTTTGCACCGAACTTGTGCTATCAGCAGTATTTGAAGTCATCCTGATCATAATTACAAGTAAATTTTAGGGTATGTGCTGCATCAGCGTTTATGGTGGGTGTAGACTATTGGGTTAATTTCCTACTATTACTAGTAGGAAATAATCGGGTGTAACTAGTGGGGTGCTGCAAGGATCAGTGTTGGGGGCCTCAGCTATTTACAATCTATATTAATGACCTAGATGAAGGGACCGAGTGTAATGTATCCAAGTTTGCTGACGATACAAAGCTAGGCGGGACAGTAAGCTGTGAGGAGAACACAAAGAGTCTGTAAAGGGATATAGATAGACTAAGTGAGTGGGCAGTAAGGTGGCAGATGGAATATAATGTAGGGAAATGTGAGGTTATTCACTTTGGTAGGAAGAATAGAAAAACAGAATATATTTTTAAATGGTGAGAAACTTTCAAATGTTGGTGTTCAGAGAGATTTGGGTGTCCTTGTGAAAGAAATGCAGAAAGCTAGCATGCAGGTACAGCAAGCAATAAGTGTAATGTATGTACCTTTAAGGGGAGAACTACTTTTTACAGCTCCTGTATACTGTAGTACCGGCAGTGACCACACCTGTATATAAACCCTGAGTAGTGATCTGTATAGTTAGTTCTAGAGTAACCCTCATTCAGGAAACACCTGTTGAATCGTTCCCGGCAGTCTGTTGTCTAATTATTGAAGGACACAACATCAAGATACACGGATCTAACAGTGGCGATGAGCAAGTTCGAACCTTACTGCAACTCTGCATCACCTCCCAAGGATTCGCTCCTGAAGAAGGTCGAGTCCAGAAGCACGGGCGTCGACCACGGGCAACCACCCAGTCATCCAGCGGAGATTGGAGCATCGCAGGGGAGGCTGTCGAGAGCCAGGCTTGGCTTTCCAGTCACGGTGGTCCAGTGAAACGGGCTGGCAACAGGTACTGCGCAGACCCTTCCCGGACAGCGACGGGCTAGAGCCCGACCGAGCGGCACAGAAAAAGGCCGAGCAGCGTCGACGGGGAGAGAGAGAGGGCAGAGCGCACAGGGCGCAGCCGGTGTTCAGGACCAAGCGGCGTCAACGGGGGAGAGAGACGAGAGAGAGCAGAGCGCAGCCGGTGTTCAAGGGCCGAGCAGCGTCAACGTGGGAGAGAGGCGCGCAGGAAAACGCGAGGCGCTGCCATTTGCCATGAGGACCGCCGAGAGCGGCGTTGGCAGCAGCGCGGGAGACGCCATTTTAAGCCGCAGCGGGGAAGAAAGGAAAGTGCGGGAGACACCATTTTAAGCCAGTCTAACCACACCCAAAAATGCCGAAGAGTGGCAGTATCACAGCGTTCGACAATGAAGTCGAAGATTGGACGACACATGTCGAACACATAGAAGTATACTGCAAGGCGAATGAAGTGCCAGATGACAAGAAAGCGCTGGTATTGTTGAATTCAATGGGTGCAAAAACGTATGGCTTACTACGAAACCTAGTAACCCCAGAGAAGCCAGTAGAAAAGGATTTTGAAAACAGTGTCAATCCTACAGGACCACTTAAACTCCACACCGCTGCTGATAGCAGAACGATTTAAGTTTCACAAAAGGAACCAGCATAAAGATGAAAGTGATGCTGAGTATTTAACGGAACTGCGCAAGCTATCGAAACACTGCCAGCTTGGAACGGGACTAGCAGATACTTTAAGGGACAAGTTTGTGTGTGGGCTTCAAAGTGAAGGAACCCAGAAACGGCTTCTATCAGAAAAGGATCTTACGCTGGACAAGGCTTTCAGCATTGCAGTATCACAGGAAGCAGCAGCAAGGGGCTCTGCAGAGATACAACGGAGACCGCAAGAATATGGCACAAATGAAATGTCATATGGAACAGTGAAGTGCTATCGCTGTGGCAGAACAACACACGACCATAATGATTGCTGGTTCAAGGACAAAGTGTGCAGACAGTGTGGAAAAGTAGGACACATAGCAAGAGTCTGCAGGTCGGGAAAGAAAACCAGCAGCAAGAAATCTCCACAGGAGAAGTACAAGAAGGTACACAAGGTGACGGAGAGTAGTTCAGACGAACAGAAGAGTGATACAGACTCCGGAAGCAAGGAGCTGGGTTGTCTGAAACTACATAATGTGATCAAAACGGAGGATCACCAAACTATCTCGGTCATGCTAAAGATAGCAGGAGTCCAAGTGAAAATGGAATTGGACACAGGATCAGCCCTAACAGTCATAAACCAAAGGGACTACAAGCGGCTATTCTCACATATACCCTTGAGAGATACAAAGATTGTCTTGAAGACGTACACGGGGCAAAAAGTCTACCCCAAAGGAAAAATAAGGGTGAACGTTATATATAACGGCAAGGAAACACCAAAAATGGACCTATACGTATTGCCAGATGGAGGACCACCACTACTAAGACGTGAATGGATCCGGAAGATACAGCTAGATTGGCATTCCATACAGGCACTGACTGTGGCTGACAAAAAGGATGACGACGTCACACCTGGGCGACTGTCAAAGATCCTAACTGACACGAAAGAAGTGTTCCAGCAAGGACTCGGAACACTAAAAGGCATGACAGCGATGATTAAAATTGAAGAAAACGCAAGCCCAAAATTTTTTAAGGCCAGACCGGTACCTTATGCGATCTGCCCAGCCGTCGAAGCAGAGCTGGAGAGTCTGGAACGTTCAGGTGTACAGTCCAAGGTAGACTGGAGCGAGTGGGCTACACCCATTGTCCCTGTGATGAAAAAGTCGTTGAGCAGCACGCCTGGGGAACCAAGGAAGGTTCGCATCTGTGGGGACTTTAAGGTAACAGTGAACATGGTCCTTCACACCGTACAATATCCACTTCCGCGGATTGAAGATATTTTCGCGTCGCTATCTGGAGGGAAACGCTTCACGAAGCTTGATCTGGCCCAGGCGTATCTGCAAATGGAGGTAGAAGAAGCATCAAAAAAATACCTCAGAATCAACACCCATAAAGGTCTCTACCAATACAACCGGCTGGTATTCGGGGTAGCATCAACTCCGGCTATTTGGCAGAGGGCAATGGAACAAGTCCTGTAAGGGATCCCAGGGACCCAGTGTTATTTGGACGACATCCTGGTCACGGGCGAAAATGACAGTGATCACCTTGCCAACCTGGAGCAGGTGCTCACTAGATTGCAGGAATATGGGCTCTGAGCTAACCGCCCCAAATGCGAGTTTTTTAGAAAACAGATCTCGTATTGTGGCCACGTTATCGATAAAGAGGGGTTACATAAGTCCCCAGAGAAGATTGAGGCAGTAGTCAAGGCTCCAGCACCGGAAAATGTGTCGCAACTGAGGTCGTTCCTCGGGCTGGTAAACTACTACCATAAGTTCTTGCCGAATTTGTCTGCAATACTACACCCACTGAACACCCTACTGCAAACTGGGGTGCCATGGAAGTGGAGTGACGAATGTAGACGAGCTTTCCAGAAGAGCAAAACACTAATCACATCGAAAGAGGTATTGGCCCATTACAACCCGGCATTACCAATTCGGTTGGCATGTGATGCGTCACCCTACGGCATTGGAGCGGTGCTGTCGCACAAATTCTCAGACGGCTCAGAGAGGCCAATAGCCTTTGCGTCACGATCACTAACCTCAGCCGAGCGTAACTACGCCCAGATTGACAGGGAGGCCCTCCGCCTAGTGTGGGGAGTGAAAAAGTTCAATTACTACCTGCACGGGCAGAAGTTCACCTTGCTGACTGACCACCAACCACTTGTCTCCATCTTTAATCCAAAGAAGGGCGTTCCGGTGATGACTGCGCAATGGCTACAAAGATGGTCCCTTTTTCTAGGGGCGCACCAATATGAAATCGAGTATAAGGGCACGAAACAGCATGGAAACACTGATGGGCTATCACGCCTGCCACTGCCTACTGTGGAGGAAGCACCAGCAGTGGATCCTGTCAAAATATTTCATTTGACTATAATTGAATGCTTGCCAGTAACTAACACTGGTATAGAGAAGGAGACCCGAAATGACCCGACACTGTCTCGGGTATATGATTTGACGGTGAAGGGATGGCCAGCACATGGCGACTCACTGTTGCCAGCATTCTCATCCAGAAGAGAACAGCTGTCAGTATGCCAGGGGACCTTGATGTGTGGATCCCGAGCGGTAATTCCACCCAAGTTAAGGGAGAGAGTGCTCAATGAGCTTCATGAAGGTCATCTGGGAGGGGTGAAAATGAAAAGCCTTGCCAGGGCTTATGTGTGGTGGCCGGGGATCGATCAGCAAATCGAGGACCTGACAAAGAGCTGCTCAGGATGCCAGAAGTCGGGATGCCAGAAGGTCCAAAATGCACCACCACATGCCCCTCTACACCCATGGGAGTGGCCCTCATCTCCATGGCAACGGGTGCATATTGATTTTGCTGGTCCATTCATGGACTCAATGTTTTTAATAGCCGTGGATGCACACTCAAAATGGCCTGAGGTGATCAAAATGTCCACCACGGAGAAAACTATTGCAGTCCTATGGACCATTTTTGCCAGGAACGGCTTGCCAGAGCAGATTTGCTCTGATAACGGACCACAGTTTATGTCCGAAGAGTTTCGAAGATTTATGAAAAGGAATGGGGTAAGGCATTACACATCCGCCCCATATCATCCAGCCACAAATGGATCGGCTGAGAGGTTCGTACAAACTTTTAAGAAGGCAATAAAGGCTATGTACAATGACAACATTCCGCTGCAGCACAAGGTGGACAATTTCCTGTTCGCCTACCGGAATGCGACACATGCAGTCACCAACCAGGCCCCAGCCATGATGTTCTTTAACTGAAGGTTAAGATCTCGCCTGGATTTGCTCAGACCAAACGTACGAAGGGATGTTGAGAGTAAGCAATTCCAGCACATCCATCAGAAGCCAACAAGGAGCTTCAATGTAGGGCAACCAGTCTTGGCCCGCGACTACCGAACAGAAAAATGGCAGCCAGGAACGATATGCACACGGCAGGGCCCACTAATGTACACAGTGGACGTTGGGGAGAGCATTGTGAGACGCCATGCTGACCAGATCCTAGAGTCACAGGAACAAGTCAACCCTATGCCTCGCCCATACGTACCTGGTGATGAACCCGACGTACAGGTAGCATCTACCTCAAACAGTAGCATCGGAAGCTGATGAACCAACCGACGACAGGGGGCCAGAATCGCCTCCGCACCAAGAGCAAGACACTCGGGAAAGGCGCTATCCAGAAAGGATCAGGAAGCCTCCCCAAAGACTGAATTTATAAATAGACTATTTTCAGCTAATGTTGCATGTTAAAAGTGTTAATTGTCATTAGTTTGATATTTAATTGTTAAATGAGTGTTACGGTACTATTAATCTAAAAGGGGAGGAATTGTAATGTATGTACCTTTTTAAGGGGAGAACTACTTTTTACAGCTCCTGTATACTGTAGTACCGGCAGTGACCACACCTGTATATAAACCCTGAGTAGTAATCTGTATAGTTAGTTCTAGAGTAACCCTCATTCAGTAAACACCTGTTGAATCGTTCCCGGCAGTCTGTTGTCTAATTATTGAAGGACACAACATTAAGATACACGGATCTAACAATAAGGAAGGCAAATGGCATGTTGGCCTTTATTGCAAGGGGGTTGGAGTATAAGAGTAAGGAAGACTTGCTACAATTGTACAGGGCCTTGGTGAGGCCACACCTGGAGTACTGTGCACAGTTTTGGTCTCCTTATCTAAGGAAGGATATACTTGCCTTGGAGGCGGTGCAACGAAGGTTCACTAAATTGATTCCTGGGATGAGAGGGTTGTCCTATGATGAGAGATTGTGTAGAATGGGCCTATACTCTCTGGAGTTTAGAAGAATAAGAGCTGATCTCATTGAAACATGCACGATTCTGAAGGGGATTGACAGGGTAGATGCTGAGAGGTTGTTTCCCCTGGCTGGAGAGTCTAGAACTAGGGGGCATAGTCTCAGGATAAAGGGTCAGCCATTTAAGACTGAGATGAGGAATTTCTTCACTCAGAGGGTTACGAATCTTTGGAATTCTCTGCCCCAGAGGGCTGTGAATGCTGAGTCTTTGAGTATATTCAAGGCTGAGACAGATAGATTTTTGGACTCTAGGGGAATCAAGGGATATGGAGATTGAGCGGGAAAGTGGAGTTGAGGTCGATGATCAGCCATGATCTTATTGAATGGCGGAGCAGGCTCGAGGGGCCGTATAGCCTACTCCTGCTCTTATTTCTTATGTTCTTATTACCTGTGCCCAACTATAGTCATTCAACTCCAACAAACAGCTTGGCTTTATATAGCACTTTTAACATAGAAAAAAAGTCCCAAGATGCTTCACAAAGAAGTAGAAATGGACACTGAGCAGAAGGTGGGGGTGGTTAGGAGAGGTGACCAAAAGGCATGGTTGAATAGATATGTTTTGAGAAGGTATTTAAAGGCAGGGAAAGAGGAAGTGAGGTGGAGTTCCAGAGATTAGAAGCAAGATGGTTGAAATCTCTGGCACTGATGAGGGAGAGGAGCTTATGCAGAGGAGGCCAGAGTTAGAGCAACAATGGACTTGAGATGAGGCATAAGGGTGGAGGAGGTCAAGGAGTAGGAATTTGAAATTAATGTATTGGGGGATAGGGAGCAAACCGAGGTTGGCAAGGATTGGTGTGACTGTCAAGCAGCCCAGGATTGGGTACGGAGTTTTGGATGAGGTAGAATTTGGGAGATGACAACAGCTGGATTAGACTTTGGGCTGTAGTGTGCGATGGTAGGGATGGAAACAGGTGATATTGTGGATATATATTGGGATAGTTCAAAGGCAGATCATTGTATGAAACCAGTAGATTAATTCCTTTCTCAGTTTCAGATAATGGCCATTTGTTTTGCTAAGTTTATTTTTACCTTAATCAGCTGTTTGTTTCAGCAGAAGGGCAGCCATTTGTACAGTAAAAACATGATTGGTGTTCATTTATTGCTTCTTGCTAGTGCGTTGCCTAGCAACACAATGTGCTGGGCCTGAGATATGATAACAGTCTGGTCCAGCCCCATCTACAGTGTTGGGTACAATGCTGGTCACCGTATTATGAGTGCAATGGAGAGCAATGCACCTCCGACAGTGCAGCACTCCCTCAGTACGGCACTGGAGTGTCAGCCTGGATTATGTGCTCAAGTTTCTGAAGTGGGATTAAACCAATGACCACCTGACTCGGGCGAGAATGCTACACTGAGCCATGGCTGACATCTACATTACAACAGTGACTGCACTTCAAAAAGTACTTCATTGGCTGTAAAGCGCATTGGGACATCTTGAAGTCTTGAAAGGAGCTGTATAAATGTAAGTTCTCTCTTTAGGGGCTGGCCTCTTAAACTAATTGAGCTGTCCTCTTGTGATCTTTATCCCCTCCAGTACTCTTAAACCAAGCTTCTCACTGTGTATATATGTTTCTTGAACCCTGAATGACCTTTTGCAAGGGACACACTTACAGTACTGCTTGTATTCCTTAAGCCACAATTGCCTCTTTGCAGTAGGTCAGGTCTTGTCAAGGCTTCCAACACCTTGGCCAATGCTTTCTCAAAAACCACGGTGGAGGTTCATCGTAACTCTAAGCTAGATCTGCGCATCTGAACATATTAGAAGGTGGATTGACTTATTAAGACGAGTCTATAGTCGCAAGTTTGTAATAAAAGTTTCTCTTTCAGCTCCGAGCTGGGCCCTTCGATGAATTCCAAATTGCTACCATGCTGAAGGAAATCCTCAAAGGCTTGGACTATCTGCACTTGGAGAAAAAGATCCACCGGGATATTAAAGGTATGCTGGGATCACCGAGCTCGACCGGGTTTCTGTTCTGTGCAATGTGGTGCCGAGGATTTCTCAACCTTTTGTCTTCCTTCTCTTGCTCTTCCAGCTGCCAACGTCTTGTTATCTGAGCAAGGCGATGTTAAACTGGCGGACTTTGGTGTGGCTGGTCAGCTGACGGACACGCAGATTAAACGCGACACCTTCGTTGGCACGCCATTCTGGATGGCACCAGAGGTCATTCAACAATCTGCTTATGACTCAAAGGTAAGAGTGGTACAACAGCTGGCTCGCAACCATCATGAGATAAACTCATCTGTGTTTTCAAATCCCTCCATGTCCTCACCCCTCCCTATCTCTGTAACCTACTCCAGCCCTACAACCCTCCGAGATCCCTGCACTCATCCAATTATGGCCTCTTGAGCATCCCCAATTTTTGTCACCCCACTATTGGTGGCCGTGCATTCAGCTGCCCAGGCCCTAATCTCTGGAATTCCCTCCCTAAACCTCTCTGTCTCTCCACCTCACTCTCCTCATTTAAGACGTTCCTTAAAACCCACCTCATTCACCTATCCTAATATCTCTTTATGTGACTGTGTCAAATTTTGTTTGATAATCGCTCCTGTGAAGCGCCTTGGGACATTTTAATACGTTAAAGGCGCTGTATAAATGCAAGTTGTTGAGAAATGCAATGGTCACTGCCTCAACCATTCCCTGTGGAAAAATATTCCATGCTCTGGGAACCCTCTGCGTAAAGAAATTTCTCCCAACCCCTCCGCTCTGAATGGCCATTTTAAATTGATGGCCTCTCATCATTGACTCCCCCAACCAGAGGAAGTAGTCTCTCCCCTATTCACCTTATCAAAACCTTTCATAATTTAAAAAATACACCTCTCTTATTTGAATGATTAGACAGCAAGTCCCTGTTAGTTTCCCCAGAACACTGTCAACTCTAAATACAGAAAGAAAGACTTGCATTTCCATAGTGCCTTTCACAACCTCAGGATGCCCCAAAACACTTTACAGCCAATGAAGTACTTTTGAAGTGTGATCACTAATATAATGTAGGAAACGCGGCAGCCAGTTTGTGCACAGCAAGCTCCCACAAACAGCAATGAGATAAACGACTGAATTGTTTTTTTAGTGATGCTGATTGAGGGATAAATATTTGGTCATTATCACAGTGCTGTATGTGGGAGCTTGCTGTGCACAAATTGGCCACCGCGATTCCTATATTACAACAGTGACTACACTTCAAAAAGTACTTCATTGGCTGTACAGCCCGTAGCAACTTCCTGAGATTCTGCATGACACATTATAAATGCAAATTTGTTCTTTTATTTCTCCTTTTTCTCCATTTTTCTCCATCTTGCTGTTTTGTTATCTCCTTCATTCTTGCGCTCTCTTTCTCTGTTACACTCTTTCTCTTTCACTTTCTTTTTCTCGCTCTCCTTCACTTTCTCTTTTTTCACTTTCTTTTTCTCTCTATCCTTCCATGGGGTAGCATGATGCAGGCTTCTCTGCATTCGTTCATTATTACGCTGGCCTGCAGTACTGTAGTGTCTGTTATGTTGAACGTGTCTCGATATCTCTCTCCTCTTCTTGCAGGCAGACATCTGGTCTTTGGGTATTACCGCCATTGAGCTGGCCAAGGGCGAGCCGCCCAATTCAGACATGCATCCAATGAGGGTTCTGTTTCTTATACCCAAAAACAACCCACCAACTCTCGGCGGAGAGTTCAGCAAGTCCTTTAAGGAGTTTGTAGACGCGTGCTTGAATAAGGACCCTTCCTTTGTAAGTATCTAAGGGGTTGGATTCACTTTTTAGTCTCGAGTATTCTGAAAACCACTCATTTATACCACATGTGTGTTTGGAGGAAGCCCACCGTTCCCTGCCCCCATGATAGGCTCATAGATTTTGTGCTGTAGGTTTGTCCCATGGATGTTGGCTGTTGCACAGCTTAAAAATATAAAACTGAGTGTTTAAAAAAGAATTTGCGTTATGTACTCTGAGCTCATTCTTTTTACACAGGCAAACAGTGGATCCGAGGATTATTGGCCACTGGTTCCTGGTTTGTAGAATTAATGCTTGTATTTACATTTCAGTTCGTGCACAGACATAAATCAAAAAGAGGCTTAATTAAACTTTTCCAAGGGCTGCTTCACTCACACAAGCAATCAGACTCTTAGTGAGATGGAGTGGGTCAGCAGAAGAATTTTCCACCAGTTTGTGTGTCAATACAGGCTCCCAAGGAGCGGTTTCTTTTACCTATTTACCGTCCATCTCTCTTTCCGTATTTGCTCAGCGTCCGACGGCCAAGGAGCTGCTGAAACATAAATTCATCCTTAAAAACTGCAAGAAGACCTCCTATCTAACGGAAGTAATTGATGGGTACAAGAGGTGGAAAGCAGAAGGACACAGTGATGACGACTCCAGTTCAGATGAGTCAGATTCGTAAGTGCTTTTTAATAGAATTATATGTCTCGGGAAGTGAAGTGGTTATGTGACTGAATTAATAGTCCAGGGGCCCGGACTGATAATCCAGAGGATGTGAGTTCAAATCCCACCATGACAGTTTGAGAATTTGAATTCAGTTTATAAAAAAAAAAAAAACAATTCTGGAAATAAAAAGCTGGTCTCAGTAAAAGTGACCATGGAGCTGTCGGATTGTCGTAAGAACCCAACTGGTTCACTAATGACCCTTTAGGGAAAGAAACCCGCTGCCCTTACCCGGTCTGGCCTGTACGTGACTCCAGTCCCACACCAACGTGGTTGACTCTTAACTGCCCTCTGATGTGACCTAGCGAGCCGCTCGGTTTTATCAAACTGCTACAAAGCAGTGGTTGGAGAAGGCGGCCCACGATCACCACCTCAGGGCAACTAGTGATGAGCAATAAATGCCTACCTGCCAGTGACACCCACATCTCAAGAATGGTATTTTCTTGAATTGTCAAGTTTGTTGGAATCACTATTGTAGAGCCAGTGAGGATCCAGGTTTGATCTCAGCCAGACTGCTGACAGTTGGCCTCAGTGTCCTAATCATTATCTGATGACGTTTGCTCTGTGTTGATGGTGGGTGAGGACAGGGCTCTACTCTGATGTCTTGTAGGATTGAGTAGCTGTTGGTGTTGATAAATGGTCGGTTGTACTAACGGATGAAAGGGCGGCCAGTGTATGTCAGATTCCTGAGGATTGGAGAGCAGTAAACAAGACTGAATTATTTGAAAACTAGTTTAGAGAGTTGAGTATCTGGAAACCACACAGCAGACACATTCATACTCATTGACCAGAAAACCCACCAAACAAATGTAAGGGATTTAGTTGGAAAACATCAGGAGAAACCAGCCTTAATCAAGGGGTGGGGGGTGAGACATAGATTCAGGAAAGGGCAGGCACCATGGATTCAGGAAAAGGAAGTCTTGCTTATCCAAGGCAGAGCAAATAATGAACATTGAGCCAGATTATTAGACCCAAACTATGTACTGAATGGAATGTTGTAATTATCAGGGAAAGGGTTTGAGGATTATTTTTAACAAGTCTTTCAATGTATCAGC
The DNA here is from genome assembly GCF_052327205.1 of Somniosus microcephalus. Taxonomy (NCBI): domain Eukaryota; kingdom Metazoa; phylum Chordata; class Chondrichthyes; order Squaliformes; family Somniosidae; genus Somniosus; species Somniosus microcephalus. The sequence goes on along the minus strand of NC_140987.1, from coordinate 328,667,137 downwards.
CCCGTGTATGGTGTAAAGCAAACTCATTTGGGTATTAGCAGTGGGATACACTATAAATCAAATTATTACAGTGTAAGCCCTGGTTAAGCTCCTTCTAAGTACAGTCTGCAGAGTTTGGCAGTGGACCATAAGAAAGATGAAATTGCCCTTGAGAGGATCCAATGTAGGGTTTCTACAGCTGATGCCAGGCTTCAGGAATCTAAGTTATGAGGGAAAGGTTAAGAAAGTTGGAAATGTTCATGTTGAAAAAGTAACTTTGACATGAACGAAAGAAGTTTTCAAAATGTGCTCTTCCAACTGAACCCCAGTACGGGTCCTTGCCTGCAGGAAAGAAGGGGGGTAAAAGGAGAAAATGAGGGGCTCATGGACCAGCTCACATTGGACTTCCAGAACATGAGGCGCAATAGGACACATGCTGTAATCCACAATCCCCCTTGCTTGGTCATGCCTTTCAGGAGAGGCACTCAATAGAAAGTTCATAACATAAGAAATAGGAGCAGGAGTAGGCCACTTGGCCCCTCGAGCCTGCTTCGCTATTCAATAAGATCATGGCTGATCTTGGGCTCAAAGCCACTTCCCTGCCCGCTCCCCATAACCCTTCACTCCCTTATCTTGCAAATATCTGTCTACCTCCACCTTAAATGTATTTAATGACCCAGCCTCCACAGCTCTCTGCGGCAGAGAATTCCACAGATTTATGACCCTCTGAGAGAAGAAATTCCTCCTCATCTCAGTTCAAAAAGGGTGACCCTTTATTCTGAATCTATGCCCCCGAGTTCTAGATTTCCCCACGAAGGGAAACATCCTCTCTGCATCTACCTTGTCGAGCCCCCTCAGTATCTTATTTTCAGTAAGATCACCTCTCATTCTTCTAAATTCCAATGAGTATAGGCCCAGCCTGTTCAACCTTTCCTCATAAGTCAACCCCCTCATCTCTGGAATTAACCTAGTGAATCATCTCTGAACTGCCTCCAATGCAAGTATATCCTTCATTAAATAAGGAGACCAAAACTGTACGCAGTACTCCAGGTGTGGTCTCACCAATACCCTGTACAGTTGTAGCAGGACTTCCCTGCTTTTATACTCCAACCCCTTGAAATAAAGGCCAACATTCCATTTGTCTTTTTGATTACTTGCTGTACCTGCATGTTAATTTTAGTGTTTCATGCACAAAGACCCCCCCAGGTCCCTCTGAACTGTAGCATTTTGTAATCTCTCTCCATTTAAATAATAATTAGTTTTTTTATTTTTCCTGCCAAGTGCATAACCTCGCACTTTCCCACATTATACTCCATCTGCTAAATGTTTGCCCATTCACTTAGCCTGTCTATATCCCTTTGCAGATTCTTAGTCCTCTGCACAACTTGCTTTCCCACCCATCTTCGTATCATCCGCAAACTTGGCTATATTACACTCGGTCCCTTCATCCAAGTCATTAATGTAGATTGTAAATAGTTGAGGCCCCAGCACCGATCCCTATGGGATTCTGGGAGGGAAGGAAAATTAATGGGCAATTTATCCCAAGGCCCTCATTAACATCTAGACCAAGTGAAGTGATGCCAGAGGCCTTGAAGGAGGTCACTTTTGTGCCTTTTGTCAATGTTATTGTCACTCCTGATTGGTTGGATAATAATTTACTGTTAGTCCGGCTTGGTTGGATGTTAATATATTGCTATAGTTGGCTAGCAAACTGGGCTTTCTGACGTTTAAAAATAGATTCAACACTAACCAAGTAATTTTTTTTCCTTTTTAAAGCACTTTTAGCTAATATTATCTGCATACTTGGTGAATGTGAATAGACAATTTTCAGTAAGGAAAATCACAATACTGTCACAGGAACTAACCCAAAGTCATTTTCAGTCACGGAAGCCTAGAACCACACAAACACACACTGTCGCTTTAATTGCAACTCATTTCTGTTGCACTCTAGAACTGCAGAAGCTGTCCACAAATCTTTGGGTAGAAGCACCACTCTCTGAGTAAACTATTTTTAGTGATGTTGGTTGAGGGATAAATACTGGCCAGGACACTGGGGAGAACTCCCCTGCTCTTCTTCAAATAGTGCCATGGGATCTTTTATGTCCACCCAAGAGGGTGGGCCTCAGTTTAATGTCTGCTCTGAAAGATGGCAACTCCGACAGTGCAGCGCTTCCTCAGTACTGCTCTAGAGTGTCAGCCTGGGTTAGCTGCGCAAGTCGCTGGAGTGGGACTTGACCCAAGACCTTCTAACTTGGGCGAGACTGCGACCACTGAGCCACTGCTGTCATGGCAAGAAGGAGGCCCACACCACCTCCTCTGGCCAATTGGAGGTGAGCAATAAAATGTGGCCTTACAGGTGTGACCCGCATCCCAAGAACAAATAACACAAATTAAAAAAAAAATGACAACAGAAATATTTCTGCTCGGAGGTAAAGGGCCCAGAAATTGCTCCAAGTCTTTGGAATGGAGCTTGAAGCGAAGACCTTCGGACTCAGAGGTGAGAGTGCTACCACTGGGCCATGGCTGACACTTAGCTAGATGTGATAAAGAATTATGTAAGTGGAAGTCGTTCTGCTTGCAGGGCACCATGAAATTCCTTGCTTGCCTTGTTCCAAGTGTTGGTGCATTCTCCATTGCAAGTTGCAATGCCCAGGTTATCTCAAATCCAAACCTAAATGTTCCTGTCTCTGGGTAGGTCATTGGCCCAGGCATTACTAAACTGTGAAGGACGTGCCAATGGCTGATTGGATAACTTCACGGTCCAGTGTGGTACTGATCCATACAGAGATCGGGAGAGCTCAACCCCAGTCTGTGCTGGGTTAACTGATCTCAACGGCAGCAATGTTGTGTTACTGCAGTTTGCATCCCAGTGCTGGAAAGCAGGGACCATATCAACCAGGGTTCATCAGGCTCATGTGTGAGACCTTCCTGTGGTTGAAGAGCTTGTCAACACTGCCTATCATTACTCTCAAAGAATGGCTATTCGGCCAAGTTACTTGGAGTGCTGGCCCCATGGAATTGCAGCCTAGCTCACACCCCACTTTTGGGGTTGGGGGTACAGAGGGGAACTATCAAAACAAAGCAATAATGGGTCAGGTCACAGAGTCCACATGAGAAGAGAACACTGAATGTTCTGAAGAGATGGGAATCAATTTATCACGCAACCCTGTAACCTTCTGTTCTTTTCTCCTTTAGTGGAAGTAATGACAAGGAGAATAAAAATGAGAAGCCCATCGAGTGGTCCTTCACCACAGTGAGAAAGAAACCTGACCGAAATAAACTGCAGAATGGAACAGTAAGTAACTAAGAGTGTTCCACAAGGAGTGGCCTGGCTCTTCTTCCGCTCCCTCCTTCCTTCTCAGTTCTTGAAGTATAGGGTTATCTAACTTGGAAAAACAACAGCAGGCTGGCTCGATAAGTTTTGAAGAAAAAAAATGTTCTACTGAGTCCTTAGCCACGTGTTTATTTGGGTGATGAGCGCAGCTGTGAATCTAATCTGTTTGTACAGCCTCTACTCATGACGGGTGTGAGGAGCTGATACACGGCCGTGGCTCAGTGGTGGCACTCTTGAGTCAGGAGACTTGACCTCAGGATGTTCCAAAGCGCTCCACAGCCAATGAAGTACTTTTGAAGTGTAGTCGCTGTTGTAATGTAGGAAACACAGCAGCCAATTTGTGCACAGCAAGCTTCCACAAACAGCAATGTGATAATGACCAGATAATCTGATGTTAGTTGAGGGATAAATATTGGCCAGGACACCGGGGATAACTCCCCTGCTCTTCTTCGAAATAGTGCCATGGGATCTTTTACGTCCACCTGAGAGAGCAGACAGGGCCTCGGTTTAACGTCTCAGCCGAAAAACGGCACCTCCGACAGTGCAGCACTCCCTCAGTCCGCCTGGATTTTGTGCTCAAGTCTGGAGTGGGACTCGAACTCACAACTTTCTGTCTAAGAGGCAAGAGTGCTATCACTGAGTGATAGCTGCCACCTGATAGTGAGTGAAGTGTGAGTGGAGTTGGGGAAATAGAGACGGATTTTGCTACGAGTTGTTGGCACAATCACTGGCTCGCACTGACTTGCCTCCACCACTATATTCGTGCTGATCTAAGCAATCGTTAACATTTGCATTCTTTCAATATTTAGGACCAAGACCTCAAGAAGTTATCAGCATGCTTATCGACTGTGATCACTCCTCTTTTTGCTGAGGTAGGTGAAATGTGGAGGCCCCTTTTAAAGGCGCGTGCTTTGTTTTCACGAGAGAGCATTCGAACAGCACTAAAACCCATGCATCTTTCTCAAACCAGCTTAAGGAACAGGAAAGAGGCAACGCAGGAAAGACTGAAGCAATAGATGAACTTGAAAGAAGCATTAACATGGTGGAAGCCAGCTGCCCGGGCATCACAGAGAAGATGATAAAGAAACTAATAGACAGGTTTCAAAGGTCAGTTCCTTGTCAGGTAATGTTTGAAGCACTGGTATCTTGTCTTTGCTACTGAAACATTTGTAATAAATCTGAGTTTATGTATAGAGTGTTATTTATTTAGCTGTATTGCTATTCATTTTCTTTATCAACCAATCTTTCTAAACCTAAATAAATCCATGCTCTCAATATCTCAGTGAGGCAGTAATATCAGTTCTTTTACACTCATTACCCAGTTTCAACAATTGCATCTGTCTCTACCTCTGTAACCTCCTCCAGCCCTACAATCCTCAGAGAACATTCACAGAATCACAGAAACCCCACAGTGCAGATGGAGGCCATTTCGGCCCATCGAGCCTGCACCGACACATATCCCACCCGATCCCCGTAACCCCTACACCAACACATATCCCACCCTATCCCCGTAACCCCACGTATTTAATCCCCCTAACACTAAGGGTCAATTTATCATAGCCAATCAACCTAACTCGCACATCTTTGGACTGTGGGAGGAAACCGGAGCACCCGGAGGAAACCCACGCAAACACGGGGAGAATGTGCAAACTCCACACAGACAGTCGCCCGAGGCCGGATTCGAACCCGGGTCCCTGGCGCTGTGAGGCAACAGTGCTAACCACTATGCCACCGTGCTGCCTTCATCCAACTCTTGCACATCCCCCACTTCCTTCGCCTCACCATTGGTGTCTGTGCCTTCAACCACCTAGGCCCGAAGCTCTGGAATTCCATCTCTAAACCTTTGCTTAAATCCTACCTCTTTGACCAAGCATTTGGTCGCCTGTCCTAATGTCTCATTCTTTTGCTCTGCGCCAACTTTAGTCATTTTACGCTCCTGTGAAGTGCATTTGGACGTTTTACTACATTAAAGGTGCTATATTATTGCAAGTTGTGTTGTTGCAGTACAAGTTAAAAATAATAGGAAAATTTCTCACCACATTTCTTACCCTCATAGTCTCTCCATTGTTACTGTTTGCTTTATCTTTATGATGAAGCATCTGTCAGATATTGAAAGTGTTAGACGTGCAAAGTCTATGCTTCAGTTGCACGGTCAAACCACAGCTGAGCAACTTGGGGATGCCCCTATGAATAAATAACATCTAGGGGAAAAAATAGAGACAGTCATTTCCTGCCTTTTTTATTTTCTGACCCGGAGCCAGGAATTTACAAGTCGCTACCAATCTACAAACATCCCTCAGCAACAGCAGTCACCCTCTAATTGTCCTCGGGATGTGCCTATTTACAGCAATTAAGGGCTGGATTTTGTGGGGGGGTCAGCAGGCGCGATCGGTGCGGGTCGGGTGGAAAAGTGTTTTTTTTTCCAGCAGGTCGGGTGAACCCACCGCCGTGTGCCTTTACCAAATGTCAGGTCTGTCCGCGCTGAGCAGACCCGATACGCAGCGGCGGGGGAGGTGATTAAAATCATTAGTGGCTTGTTTACAGCCACTTATCAAAGGTTTTTTCCCAGCTTTTTGGATTTGATAGGTCGCCCACCGGTTTCCCGCCGTGCCTGGACCTTGTCTGTGAAGCTGAGGCTAGAGGCCACTGGTCTTTGAATCAGCTGCATCTGTGAGGTGCGCCACAGGAGATCTGCTAGTAAAAATAAATGAAGGTGATTTGGAACATCTGGGAGAGAACGAGGATCAATTTCATAATTTACAATATTTGCCGCTGATTCATTAGAATCAATTAATCGAATACTACTTGTGGGTTTTTTGGAACTACAGTGGGATTCTCTTTCGCCAGTCGCTGCATCTAGTGAGCAGTCACTTAGAATGGTCAGGATCTGCTTTCCAATCACATAACTAAGTGGTAGCATTCTCGCCTCTGAGTCAGAAGGTCGTGGGTTCAAGTCCCACTCCAGAGACTTGAGCACATAATCCAGGCTGACACTCCAGTGCAGTGCTGAGGGAGTGTTGCACTGTCAGAGGTGCCGTCTTCCGGATGAGACGTTAAACCGAGGCCCCGTCTGCCCTCTCAGGTGGATGTAAAAGATCCTATGGCACTATTCGAAGAAGAGCAGGGGAGTTCTCCCCGGTGTCCTGTGAAATATTTATCCCTCAACCGACATCACTAAAACAGATTACCTGCTCATTACCATATTGTTTGTGGGATCTTGCTGTGTGCAAAGTGGGTGCTGCATTTCCCAAATTGCAACAGTGACCACACTTCAAAAGTGCTTCATTGGCTGTAAAGTGCTTTGGGACGTCCTGAGGTCATGAAGGGTGCTGTAGAAATGCAAGTTCTTTTTTCTTTCTTTGTTATTGCAGTTATTTATAGCAGTCAGTTTAGTGGCAGTTCCCCATTGTTGAAAGATAGTTTGCTTTATGCAGATTACCAAAGTTACAACCATCTAGCACAGGTCATGACCAACAGGCTGCTTGTTGTCCTCATGACTGGATCCTGCGGATGTCCGGTTGACTCTTGCTGAACGGAGCAGGGCTCGTCGTGAATCCCAGGAACCACAGGATCCAATGGTGCCTCAGAACCTCTCACTTGGCTGTGTCAAATCCTGGAAAGGAATGCTGGGTTGGAATGGCCAGTATTCCAGTCTTGTTAACTCACCCAGTTGAAGTGCTCTGAAGGGAATGCTGGCTGGGTGGCCTGTTGCTTGTTTTCCGTTCTCACTTCGGGTCAAAATGCATTCAAGGGTAATGAAAACCTTGTGTTGCAAAGATTCAGTCAGCATTTTTGAGATGTGATGCAATAGGAATCTCATTCTTTCTGAATGGATTCACGACGTTATCAGGGCAATTTATTCCCAGCCAACGAAGGATAAAGGGAATGATGGACAGATATGAGGGACACATAGCCTGAAGAGGAATGTCCAATTCATAGCTCATCACCTCACAAGAGGAGCGAGCCTTTGCATCAGTGATGGCGTTCCCGCCGGAGTCAGAAGGTGCAGGGTTCGAATCCCACTCCAGACAGCCCCAGCCAGTGGAGACCGCAGCTCCGGCTGAGAACCCTGGGTTGACATCCAGCGGGATACTCACGTCCGGTGGGTGTGGGTGGCCATGCCCCCCTCATCGTATGGGCTGTGGGAGCCCACAAAATCCTCTCACCACTCCACACTGTTCTCCAAAGAAAGAGTGCGAAGATACAAAAACAAGAGTTCTTTTCAAATGCCCTCAACATTTAATGAGCTTTAAAAAGTGGCCTCCTGAAAAGCCCACCCAATAGCGGTGGTGCTACAGAATAGGAAGCTGCTCCTTCCCAAAATAAGCAGCTGTTTAGTGTCACGGATCACCTGCAACAGCTGGAAAACACGATAAAACTGGATTTCCATAATCGCACGACTGACTCTTCCTCTGAGGGATGTTGTGTTGAATCATGTTTATTTGCCATTTTAGACAGTACAAAGATCAGTACAATAAGTGCAGCACCATCAGTGTTCACCAGGGCAACAACTTCAGTCTCCAAGCTATCTGCCCAGTAACCTTTTCATACAGTTTACTGTGCTCCCCTTGTGTAATCCTGACCTCGAATGTTGCAATTGCACTTACCTGAATGAAGCCATCCCTACAGTTATCGGTGCACAAGGTACCTGAAAGTTTATATTCTTTTATATTCATTCTTGTGATGTGGGTGTCACTGGTAACGGCGGCATTTATTGCCCATTGCCCTAGTTATCTTGGTTACAGCTGAGTGGCTTGCTAGGCCACTTCACAGGGCAGTTAAAAGTCAACCACATTGAGTGTGGGACTGGAGTCACATATGGGCTGGACCGGGTAAGGACGGCAGGTTTCCTTCCCTAAAGGAGATTAGTGAACCAGTTGGGTTTTTGCAACAATCAGACAGCTTCATGGTCACTTTTACTGATGCCAGATTTATATTTCCAGATTTTTTTTAAAAAAACAATTAAAAATTCTCGTACTGCATTTGAACTCGCGTACCCTGGATTACTAGTCCAGTAACATAATCACTTCACCACTGTACCCCCTGTAAAGTGGAGAGCTAAACAACAACAACGTGCATTTATACAGTGCCTTTAACGTAGTAAAATGCCCCAAGGCGCTTCACAGGAGCATTATCAGACAAAATCTGACACTGAGCCACATAGAGAAATTAGGGCAGGTGACCAAAAGCTTGGCCAAAGAGGTAGGTTTTAAGGAGCATCTTAAAGGAGGAGAGAGAGTTGGAGAGGTTTAGGGAGGGAATTTCAGAGCTTAGAGCCTAGGTGGCTGAAGGCACGGCCGCCAATGGTGGAGCGATTAAAATCAGGGATGCTCAAGAGGCCAGAACTTGAAGAGTGCAGATATTTCTGGGGGGTGGTTATAGGAGATTACAGAGAGAGAGGGGGGGGTTGCGAGGCCATGGAGGGATTTGAAAACAAGGATGAGGATTTTAAAATCGAGTCGTTGCCGAGCCGGGAGCCAATGTCGGTCAGCGAGCACAGGGGTGATGGGTGAACGGGACTTGCTGCAAGTTAGGACACAGGCAGCCGAGTTTTGGATGAGCTCGAGTTTACAGAGGGTGCCGAGAAGTCACTGTAAAATGTCACTCTTTTCTAATTTTATGATCTTTTGTCCACGTTAGGTTTTCGGCCACTGAAGCATCTTAAAGACGCCACCTACCAACCCAGATTCTTTTATTGGTCCCAACAAATCAACACTGTCCAAAACTATCTCTACACGACACCCCAGGACTGGAGAACAGGTTTCTTCTCCCCTACCGTGTCTTCCTTCGCTCACAAAACTGTTCTTAACTCTTTCTTATTTTTTAACAATTGAGTTTTGTCAGTAAAAAGGTGGTAAACACTTTACGTATGTGTATGGTGAGGCCAAGGAAGAAAACTTGACTGCTGGAAAGCCTGAAATGATTGAATGATTATTTTTTAAACAGGGAGAAATCCCGCCCCTACTGTATATCTTTGTTATTTAAATAGAAATCTCAAACCCCAGCGCTCAGTTGAATGCCATTCTTGTTGGTGATGTCTGTTTAGGAAAGTGTAAGGCAGCCACATTTACCTAAGTCTCCATTGCACTCCACCGGGATTAGACCTCAGGCAGCTACTTGCGCCAAAGGGAAATAAAGGGCTAGATCGGAGAAAGGAAGAGGGTGACATTATGTGACTTTACCAGGAAGTTGCTTACTCTAAATCTAGCAACAGACACACGCTTTTCTTCCCCCAAACAGTTTCTTCCTCTGCATCTGAGTCTGGCTGGAAAATGGAGATTATGGAGATAGATATAGCGAATGAGAAGTTGTGTGTTTATATCGGAAGAGGCCCCCACCTTGCCTCATGCCAAGACGAGCCTTAGCGTGATTTCAGAATGAGTGTCCACTCCTGTCCCCATCTCCTTGACTATTGGTGCCATGTAAGGCCAGTGGGTATCTTGAAACCAGCTATGCCAAGGATGTCCATCCCCCAAGCCTGGCGATCTGTCTGTCGAGGCTCTGGCAGCTCACCGGTTCGGGCTTGTATTATCTTTCTTGCTGGACGGTCCTATTTGAATTCTGTGGATTTGGTAAGGGCCGTTCTCTGCTGTTGCCCCATTGGTGGATAAACCCTCAATCAGAACCCCAAAATTTGTTCCTGTCAGCACAATATCAATCCTTCCCAAGGCTCCATGTTACACAGTCTACATGGCCCTCAAAGACAACAGCTTGGCCACCCTGAGCTATGCGATTTATTATTCTTATAACATATTGACCCATTATGCCGGCTGCTGTTGTTAATACTTTAGTACATTGCTAGGTGTTAGTTTATACATCCTGTTGAACTCCAAAGTAAATTTGTAGCAGAACTATAACATTTCTGATATTGTTGATCAGGTGCTTTTGGTGCCCACATACTATGGGTCAGCAAAGTCCATGTGGAGAAGCCACCTCTTCAATACAGTGTCCTGAAACCGCTTGAGAGCCCCCTTATATTCTGCCACAAGGTCCAAGAGAAGGGAACAGAACCATTCTTCCAAAAAAAGAAAGAACATTATCACTTCTTTCAAAAAAAAGTTAAAGCAAGTCAACCTTTCCCATTCACTTCACTTTTCTCATACCATGGGTCATATTTCCTTGAACCTTTTTGCCTCATGTCCCTACAAGAATAACCTAAACCTAAAAGACGTTATGTAAAGAATATACACGAGCATTGCTCAAAACTAACAGTCTTCCAGATGTCCTCCCAAATGGCCAGATCTGAGGCTTGGGAGGTGGATTCTACCTTGTGTGTCATCAAGGAGCCCCCAGCTGTGTTGTTGGCTCATTCTGTAACTCAATTTGGCATTCTCTGCTTTGAAAGGGGCTGGCCTGGACTGTCCCCTTAATGACGCAGAAAGCTGTTGCAAGTGGTCGTATGAAAAGGCACAGTCCAGATGAAGGCACAAAGCTATGTGTAGACTCACGGTGTGAACTTGCTGTACATCCCAATGCATGAGAAGCAGACGAGGCCACTGGAGAGACGGAATCCACGCACGCCTCCCATCGCCGACCTTTTTTTAGGTGGGGGGAGGAAAGGGGAGCGAGGAGGGGGTTGCTGAGTGGCCTGCGACAGAAGTTAAGTAAGGAAGATGATATGTCCACAAAAGGAATTGGTTAAAGGAGATTTTACATTCTTCTGCTGTGACCTTGTCAAGTATGGCGGCTGAGCCGTCGTGTTTAAAATCCCTCCTTCAGAGAAGGAGGACTTCAGTCCCTGTTTGATAGGAACCTACCTGTTTCTCAGTAGACTGAGGATGGAAGCTCGTTCAAAATTCTGCGAAGATATCCTATACAGAGCCTCCATCAATTATTATGAAGCCCATTCTATTCAGTTCCAATCTCTGTTGACTTCGCCTGCTCTCAGTATATTTGTGGGCCCCTGGAGTTCACAAACATTCTGTTTGTCATCCATTAGTAACATTTGGGTTGTGTGCTGCTACTTTTAGTAGTTTCTCTCATCTTATCGTGGAATTGGCACCAGGGTGGAAGGTTAGATGCCAGCCAAACACAGTTGTACATTTGTTTGTTAAGTCTGCTTTAAGAAAGGCTTAAGAGTGATTGAGCAGTTTGGTGACTCCAGGTGCGAGAGATCTTCGACAATTGGCCAATCCCCCTCGCTTGTAAATATGGATTGAATTTAAAAGCAAATAAATCCCAAGGGCCAATGTCCCGAGTACAGTGTGGCTGGTGGAGGTGGGCTGGGGTTCCCGCTTGATGCGCCCCTGAATATCGGGAAATCGCAGGCCCTCTCCACCCCCATGCCCACCGCCCGCCCCCCCCCCCCCCCAAACCAGATTTCCCAGAATGTCCAGCAGGTGGGTGTGGCTCCCGAGCTGGTGGGAGAACACTGGTCTCATTCAACAAAACAAATCGAACAAAACAAAGGGATTGAAGTGTAAATCTGCACCGAACGTGAACCAGTTCTGTCCGGTTCCAAGCTCACGATGGGTGCAGCCATAGGACATCTTGGAATAAGGTGGGAAGGTTCTGCTCTCTCCCAATCGAAGAGCTCGCTGGGGTACCCAGGAATGGATGGGTCTCCACATCCAGCCCAAGAGAGAGAGCCAGCCACATGTGTATATATTTTGTTATAGATCACCACAGGGTGTTTACACTTTGCTTCTGACTGTTCGGTTTTGTTTTGTGTGCGGGAGCCCAATGTAAAGATATGCAATTGTGTCTTTCATTTTTTTTTACCCACTCTGTAAATTTTACGCAAAATTTCTTTTTGATATATGTGTATATATATATAGATTGCTTAGACGTATTTTGCCAAATATTTCAACGTGATTGGTTGGCGCATGGTAATTAGACAACATATCAATGGCCAAATAGGGAGAGATTTAGTTGCCATTAGTGCTCTCACATGTATCAATCATTTCATAGTGTTGGTGGAGTCCTGCATATATCGCAAAATGCCAAGCATTACACTTCAACTGATGCCTGCTGCAGTTAGTTATTTACCCAGTCAAACAAGGTAACTTTTCACCCTGAACGTAACGCAATCAGGCCAATTTTTTCTAGATTGAAAAGAATTATCATTTTGTTTCGCCGGTAATTTTGAAAAAGCCACAATTAATGTCGATTTAAAGCAATATTTTTGTAAGTGTGTAAAAAAAAAAATTAAAAAAAAATAGCGGTGTAAATATAGAAATATGTGAGGATCTAGTAGGGGAGCGCAAGCTGTGTTAGTCAGATCTGTGACCGTTAATAGTCTTGTAAATCTGTTTTGTAGATAACGTTTTGTTATTCTTAGTTGTGGGTTTTGAATGGTTTTATGAATAAATATTTAAATCATCCTCGGCAGTTGCTTTGAGTGTTTGTTGGAGATCGCGGAGAATGTTTCTTGGAATGTTGCAGTATTAGCGGGAACAGGGGAAGGCCATTCAGCCCCTCAATCTTGTTCTGCCATTCAATTAGACCATGGATGATCTGTATCTTGACTCCATCTACCTGCCTTGGTTCCGTGCCTCTTAATACCCTTGCCTAACAAAAATCTATCGCTCAGTTTTGAAATTTTCAATTGACCCCCCCACCCCACCCCCCCAGCCTCAACAACTTTAGGTGAGAGTTTTCCAGATTTCCACTCCCTTTTATATGAAGAAATGCTTCCTGACATTACCCATGAACAGCCTAGCTGTAATTTTAAAGTTATGCCCCTTTCTTCTGGACTCCTCCCCATCGCCCCCCCCCCCCCCCAACCGAGGAAATAGTTTATCGACTCTATCAACTCCTTTTAATCAGCTTATACCCCTCAATTAGATCACCCTTGATCTTATATACTCGAGGGAATACAAGCCTAGTCTACACCCAAGGGAATACAAGCCTAATCTATGCCCAAGGGAGAACATAAGATTTAGGAGCAGGAGTAGGCTATACGGCCCCTCAAGCCTGCGCTGCCATTCAATAAGATCATGGCTGATCTTCGACCTCAACTCCACTTTCCCACCCAATCTCCATATCCTTTGATTCTTCTAGAGTTCAAAATTCTGTCCATCTGTCTTGAATATACTCAATGATTCAGTGACCATAACACTTTGGGGTAGAGAATTCCAAAGATTCACAACCCTCTGAGTGAAGAAATTCCTCCTCTTAGTCTTATATAGCTGACCCCTTATGAGACTATGCCCCCTGGTTCTGGACTCTCCAGCAAGGGAAACAACCTCTCCGCATCTACCCTGTCAATCCCCTTCAGAATCTTGTATGTTTCAATGAGATCACCTCTCATTCTTCTAAACTCCAGAGAGTATAGGCCAAGTGTACTCAATCTCTCCTCATAGGAAAACCCTCTCATCCCAGGAATCAATCTAGTGAAACTTTGTTCCACTGCCTCCAAGGCAAGTATATCCTTCCTCAGATAAGTAGACCAAAACTGTGTTATAGTACTCCAGGTGTCATCTCACCAAAGCCTTGTACAATTGCAGCAAGACTTCCATACTCTTGTACTCCAACCCCCTTGCAATAAAGGCCAATACGCCATTTGCCCCCTTAATTGCTTGCTGTACCTGCATGCTAAATCTGTGTTTTCTGTACGAGGACACCTAAATCTCTCAACACCAGCATTTAATAGTTTCTCACCATTTTTAAAAATTCTGTTTTTCTGTTCTTCCTACCAAAGTGAATAACCTCACATTTCCCTACATTATACTCCATCTGCCACCTTACTGCCCACTCACTTCACCTGTCTGTATCCCTTTGCAGGCTCGTTGTGTCCTCACAGCTTACTTTCCCACCTAACTTTGTATCGTCTGTAAACTTGGATACATTGCACTCAGTCTCTTCATCTCAGTCATTAATATAGATTATAAAAGCTGAGGCCGAACAGGTACAAGCCTAGTCTGTGCCCAAGGGAGTACAAGCCTAGTCTATGCCACCTGGTGAAGATTGTTTCTTGGGCGCCAAGGAAACCAGCCAAGGCTTCTACCCCAAACACTCGAACAATGCACCTTTTAGACCAGATTTTCCTGTTAGCTGGTTTATAAGTTGAAGGTCATGTTTGTGCATCAATGGGACCATTACAGGAACCCAGACTGTAGAAGGCCAATTGTGCACAATAAGTTTCTGAAAGATTTCTGATTTGTGGATCGTACAAGTGACACTTTCTGAGCTTACACTAGGTCCCCTGTTGTGATGGGGCATCTATTCGAAACCCCGGTGTCTTGCATTGCACAATTGCAAATACTAAAATGAGGTGTTGGCTCAGTTGTAGCTCTCGCCTCTGAGTCCAAAGGTCATGGTTTCAAGTCCAACTCGAGACTTGAGCACAAAATCTAGGCCGACACTCCAGTGCAGTACTGAGGGAGTGCTGCATTGTCAGAGGTGCCATCTTTTGGATGAGATGTTGAACTGAGGACCCGTCTGCCCTTTCAGGTGGACCTAACAGATCCCATGCCACTAATTTGACGAAAAGCAAGAGACTTCTTCCCCAGTGTCCTGGCCAATATATATCCCTCAAACAACACCAAAAAAAAAATCAGATTATCTAGTCAATATCAAGTTTGTGGGAGCTTGCTGTGCACAAATTGGCTGCTGCGTTTCCTACATTACAACAGTGACTACACTTCAAAAGTACTTCATTGGCTGTAAAGCGCTTCGGGATGTTGTGATAGACGTAAAAATGCAAACATTGATTTTTTTTAAATTGAAATGTAATTGGATTAGCATTTAGGTAAAAATCTCTATGGCAACAATGTAGCTCGAAGCAGAGGACATTAGTGAACCAGTTGAGTTTTACGACAATCTGACGGCTTCATGGTCGCTTTTATAGATACCAACTTTTTTTTAAAAACTGAACTGAATTCACATTCTCGAACGGCCGTGGTGGTATTTGAACTCGTGCTCCCTGGGTTACTGGTCCAGTAGCTTTGAGGGATGCCAAAAATCACAACAGCAGGAAAAGGAAAAAAGCTAGCTCCCAAGTAATAGCTAGGAGATATTAGAGGCAGATTTTTGACGAGTCAATGACGGGTGTGCTTCAACTTTTATATATTACTGGTTACAAAAGAAACCTCAAAATTGAGTAATAATCTCATGCCACTGTAGCCCTCTTCTACACTCTTTAATTACAGCTTTTAGCAGTCCGGGTTATATTAAAATAAATAAATGAACCAATGTTGCTCTGATGTGTTGCACAGGCAGGTTTATTGAACATTTACTTCAGTCTATTAATAGATTCCATGAACCACACTCCCTGAGGGAAAATTACAATGTTTCCCTCCATTTTTCTTAAATCTGACTCTCTGCCCTTTTCCAATAACAATCAGTAATGTGTTTTAACCAGTTATTCTTGGTAAAATGATTAATAATCAAACCAGGTGTAGCAAAGTAGTACTGCACACACGTAAAGCAGTGTTCCATCTCTACAATGCTTTCAGATGCACACAGTCACAGTCTCATATGATGCAGCTGGACCAGTCAGCTGCAGTTATACTGCAGTGTTTGCACTGATGCAAATGTGTGAAGATCGTTGCGAATCTGAGTTTAGCTCGGAACTCATCTGCTCTGACTCCCCCACACATCAAAGCGAGAAATGTAACACCCCCTTCAGGAGGTGATCTTGCACCGCTTCAGGTTTTCAGCGGGTGCAGCATAACTCTGGCCCAGTGATGCAGCATTTCAGTGTAGCCCATTGGACCGCCTGAGTAGGCCAAGCACGAGGCTGTGTGCCCATACGCAGAGCGCCTGTTTGTCACTGACCTCAGTGCAACATGCACCGAGATACCCTTGACAGTATAACTGACATCTGCTTTACAGTATGTGTTTTAAGCCACCATCTGTACTATAACGGCAGCCTTTAACACATCTCGCACTATAATCTGCTTTGTGACAATACAGTAGAGGTATTGAACATGACTTAAATGTAAATGCCATAAATGGTGTTCAAACCTGTTACCGTAACGACAGTAGACGGCACTACCCGCAGCTGGTCACCACCGAGTGCCAGGCAGTGGTTAACTAACCTGGTCACCTCCAGAAAGTGTCAATGACCTCGAGTGGCTGAGCCCCTGGAGGAGGGGAACGGGTCTCTCGATGGAGGAATCACCATCAAGAGGTGGATGAGCTAATCCTTGAATTAGCCAATGGCGTCCAGAACCTGCAAGGGGTGACCCAGCCTCATTACAGAACATGGCAATGAACGACTGACCATGGACAGTCCAACACACAACACCAGGGTTCAGGTCCTTGCTTTGTGAAGAGGTGTGGAGGACAGTCACAGAGCTCCAACAATAGGAGACCGATGGCAATGATGACGATGATGACAATAGTTGGGCTGGTTGCAGAACACGGCAACTGTGAAACCTGGATCGATCCCAGACTAAATGAATTCAGTGTATACCGTCAAGTGACTCCCACCTTTACGGCAATTCAGATCGAATGCAGCACCTTCAGCTGACTGGAGGCTAGCTGAGGAAAACCGGCCTCCCCTCAGTGCTGAAGATCGAAGGGCTTTGCCAAATAGACAAGGATGAAAGTAGGGGCTAATTATTTCCGAGTCTGAATCACTTGATTCTGTGCCACTGCTGATGTATCTTTCTGTCGTCTGTAGAGCCTCCTTGTGCTGCAACGCCGCGTGCGCTGGATGCATAGGCCTCAGTTTATTGGGATTCTGTCTCCGACTCAGTGGCAGGTAATGAGCTAGTGGTCTTAACTCTGGCCCATGAATTAGGCCAAGTGTTTTCACATCCGACTGGCTGTGAGATCTTTTGGAAGGCTGCAGACTCTCGTCCTGTTGGCCCTCCTCCTCCTTCACCGCATTCAGATAGTTGCCGCAGCTACTCCTCATCACAACCCGTTGGTAAAGCCCATAATTGGCTAAGTAGCTGCGAGCAGGCAGGCTGACTGGGCGAGCCACACCCGAAGGCCGAACCACTTCTTTGTTCAGTAAAGTGCGTCTCGGCACCTGACGAGATCTGTCCAAACAAACGGCCGAATTCGGGAAATTATCACTGATACACTGACTACTTATTGTGAACTCGGGCGAGTTTCCACATCTTAACTTTTCTGTATCAGTATCCCTCCTGGTCCTGTCAGTTTGGAAAGGTTGCCTGCTTTTTTGCGGTTGGACTAGATCCCTCTTGGCCTCAGTGCCGCTGTCACTGTTGCAGGGAGTGGAGACATTGCTGCTGGAGAGAGCTTCTGATGCTGGGGTAGCCTCGGGTTTGGACCGCTCAAATTCTGTGGTAAACACGATCTCCACTGCCGACTCCTTCCTCTCCCTCTGTGCGGCCTCCTGCCATACCTTAACCTTCGTGTCTCCTGGCTGCTCGGTGTCACCAAGGCGATGTGGCAATCCCTTGACCTGAATGGAAGATGAGACTCAATCCAATTTCTCAGATTTTCAATAAAACAAGATGATTTGGGGCTTTTGCTACAGTGGGTTAGAGCTTGACTTTGAGCAATAGTGTAAATGGGTAACGGTGAGTTGGCAGCCAATTCAGGAAATAAAAATGGGGAGGGATGTAAACCGGGTTGCCGACTCACTAGCACCTGTTTTACACTATCGCACAAAGTCGTGATCTAGCCCAGTGATTCGGTAGCCACAATCGTTCCAAGACAGCACCTTATGTATCATGTACACATCTAGGTCTACAAGAGATTACATAAACTTGACTTTCCTCCACGATTGCGCCCAGAGACGCCCATAATCTGGACACCAACCAATTACACGGCTTAAATCTACATTAATGACTTGGATGAAGGGACCGAGTGTAATGTAGCCAAGTTTGCGGATGATACAAAGATGGGTGGAAAAGCAAGTTGTGCAGAGGACTCAAAGAACCTGCAAAGGGATATAGACAGGTTAAGTGAGTGGGCAAACATTTGGCAGATGGAGTATAATGTGGGAAAGTGCGAGGTTATACACTATGGCAGGAAAAATAAAAAAGCAAATTATTATTTAAATGGAGAGAGATTACAAAATGCTACAGTGCAGAGGGACCTGGGGGGTCTTTGTGCATGAAACACAAAAAGTTAGCATGCAGGTACAGCAAGTAATCAAAAAGGCAAATGGAATGTTGCCCTTTATTTCAAAGAGGTTGGAGTATAAAAGCAGGGAAGTCCTGCTACAACTGTACAGGGTATTGGTGAGACCACACCTGGAGTACTGCGTACAGTTTTGGTCTCCTTATTTAAGGAAGGATATTCTTGCATTGGAGGCAGTTCAGAGATGATTCACTAGGTTCATTCCAGAGATGAGGAGGTTGACTTATGAGGAAAGGTTGAGCAGGCTGGGCCTATACTCATTGGAATTTAGAAGAATTAGAGGTGATCTTATTGCAACGTTTAAGTTAATGAGGGGGCACGACAAGGTAGATGCAGAGAGGATGTTTCCCCTCGTAGGGAAATCTAGAACGCGGGGTTACAGTTTTAGAATAAAGGGTTGCCCTTTTAGAACTGAGATGAGGAGGAATTTCTTCTCTCAGAGGGTCGTAAATCTGAGGAATTCTCTTCTCCAGAGAACTGTGGAGGCTGGGTCATTAAATACATTTAAGGTGGAGATAGACACATTTTTGCAAGGTAAGGGAGTGAAGGGTTATGGGGAGCGTGCGGGGAAGTGACTTTGAGCCCAAGATCAGCCATAATCTTATTGAATGGCGGAGCAGGCTCGAGGGGCCAAATGGCCTATTCCTGCTCCTATTTCTTATGTTCTTAAAAGATGGGGGTATTTGGGCATAAGTGCACTCACAACCAATGTTCCCTGTAAGCAATGTTCCCAGGGATCCCGTGCAGCCGGCTTTTCAATGTAAAAACCGTGCATGCGCCAACCAAAATTACAGGGAACATTGCTCATAACAATAATGCACCCAAGTCTCCACAATCTTTTACTTCCGTCCATCAAACCTCCCGTCCACGCCCCGAACTCTCAAACGCAAGTATGCTCCAATCACGCTTGTTCAGGGGTCTCTCAACATTACAACCAGATTTTTAGGTACAGCAGGAAAAAAAATCATTTTTCTGGTCAATTTTTGAACTTTGTTTTTATAAAGAAATTATCCTCACAGATCTCTGTATTTTCTGTTGCTGATGTCAGTCTGAGTCACATTAAAAATTGAAAATCTTCCCTGATTGCAGGTTCCTAAACATGCTGTGCCTGACGTGTACAGGCTCGAAGGCGGAATATCTGGTGTGGGTTTGGTGTTGCCTTGTTTACACTGATTTACGCCCACTTTAAGTCGGGCGTATTCTAATAAGATTGGATGGATACTTGGGCGTAACTTGACTTCAGCAAAATGAGACCAACATTTTCGGGTCTAATTTCCGGGTTATGCCCAAGGAGGATACTCCAGACCATATTTGGGATTTCTACAGATCTTCCATTGAAGTTACAGTAGATGACCAGGAGAACCCCCTCCTGCCCACTGAAACTCAACTCCTCAGTATCCTATCTGACTGTTTGATCCTTCTATAATGATTTTTGAACCTGTCTTTATTAATTAAACTGTTAATTGAGAACACTGTCTTCAAAGAATGTTTCCTTTACTAACCTGTCTCTCCAGCTCGAGGTGGGATACTGATGAAGCTTCCTCAGACTGTTCATTACATTGCCTCCTGCAAAAAAAACAACAGTATCAACAAAAGAATAATTCATCGTCATAAAGGCATGCCACTTGTTCAAATATCACTCCCCTGCTCTTCTTCAAAAGAGTGCCGTGGAATCTTTTATCTCCACCTGAGAGGGCAGACTGTTTAATATCTCATCCGAAAGACGGCACCTTCGACAGTACAGCACTCCCTCAGTACTGCATTGGTGTGTCAGCCTGGATTATGTGCTCAAGTTTCTGGAATGGAGCTTGAATCCATAACTATCTGACTCAGAGGTGAGATTGCTTCAACTGAGCCGAGGCTGAGGTAAGTGACCAACTGATCTGTTTTGGTGGTGTTTGGTTGAGGGATGAATGTTGGCCAGGACACTTGCAATGAGATCTTCTACCTCCACCTGAGCAGGCCTCAATTTAACATTTCAGCCAAGAGACAGTGCTTCTGAATCCCTCAGTCCCGCACTGTCATAGATCAGGTGATCAATTCCTGGGCCCACAACCTCCTGACTCGGGGCGAGCTGACACTTAACTCCAGTAGATTAAGTAACTACATATGTGAAAGATTAAAAGTGAGCAGATAGACTGGTGTAACCTGAAGAGAAACTGGTACCACCCAGAGAGTGGTGAGAATGTGTATCTTACTACTACAAGGAGCAGTTGAGGCAAATAGCATAGATGTCTTTAAGGGAAAGCTAGATAAGTGCATGAGGGAGAAAGGAATAGAAGCATCTGCTGATGGGGTGAGATGAACTAAGGTGGGAGGAGGGACATCCTCCATCCTAACTGCCTGGGAGCACAAAGGCTGGCAGAGGGTGTTGAGCATGCTTTCAGAAAGCATTTAAACTAATTCAGCAAGGGGATAGTGCAGATAATTTCAAACATAGCCTTACTGACCTTGATAATTACATAGATGTGCTAAGCATGCAGATAAACCAGGTAGGACGCATACAAGAATAAATAACTTAAGAAATTAGATGAGAGACCTTTAAATTGTTTTTATATAAATGCAGAGTGTTCGAAACAAATTGTTAGAACTGCAATCCTACGCTGTGTTGGAGAAATTAGACATACTGTATTTCTGAGACATGGCTAGATGAAAGTGAGGGGACAGAAATTCATCTAAAGGGCTACAAGGGATTCAGAAAGGATGGAGTAGGTCAAAGGGGAGGTGGGGTTTCTATTTTTAGCAGTGAGAATCTAACAGCTACAGAAAGACTTGATTTTGCCTCAACAAGTACAGCTGAGGCTATCTGGATTCAAGTGGACCAAGCTCACGGGCAGGGACCATATAAAAAAAAATTATCGATAATTATTATAGGCCCCCGGGTCAGACAACTGAACATGATGAGTTATTAAGGAAACAGACTGCAAACGCTTTGAATATAAAATGCCATCTTTGTTTGGTGGGTGATTTTAATTTTCCTGGAATTCAGCAGCTCGATGGTTTACCCACTGTTGTGGTGGGAAGTGCAGCTGAAAAATTTGTCAAAAATATACAAGACTATTTATTGATTCAACATGTTAATGAAGTGACTCGGGATAATCATATATTGGATTGAGTGTTTAGTAGTGAGCCCAACCTCGTATCGGGCCTCCATATGGGTAAACATCTGGCCAACAGTGACCACAACATTATACGGTTCCAATTGGCTGGGAGAACTAAAGGTACTGAGAATCTGCAACTCATACCAGATTTCAGAAGAGCAAACTTGTGATATCCGAGTGGTAAGGTCAGAAATTGAGAGAAGCGAGATATTAGGAACAAAACCCAACTGTTTATTTACACGGTGTAGCAGAGAGACATAGCTCTTACAAGCTGGAAGCCAGGCACATAATTCTTACTGCATGAGCCAAGATGGAGGATGAACCTGAGTCATACCCATAATGCAATGCCACATTACCGTATAAACTGGTGTACCAGGACATTGAATACATGACCCATTACCTTAAATACTGATGCATGTGAACCCTTAATATTTGGCTCCATCTGGTGGATAACTTAAACATTACATCCCAGATTACTATATCCCTCCCCTCTTAAGTTGAACATTAATTTCTTAACAACATTCTTTAAAAAGTCCCATAAGTAAACTCAACGATAGTCCATACTGAACGAATCTAGCAGGTCGTTATCAATCTCTCTAGCGGCTTGTGAGACCTTGGTGAACGTCTTACAGTCAAGTCCCTGCTTGGTTGTGGTAGAGCCACCTGCTGCTCCTGAGCAGTACTCAGAGTATCTGACTCTGCTACGATGGTTTCCTCTTGACGAAGGGGTCCAGGTGGAACTGGCTCTGTTCGTGGTGGTGGTACCACCGATGCATTTGGATAACTGGGGGCCAACTTGTCCTCCGACATCTCCTCTGGAACCTCCATTTCGATTTCCCCTGGTCTGGTCAGTATTTGATCTACATGTCTGCGTACTACCTGACAAGTTCCCACCATGACTGTATATGATACTGGACCGGTCATTGAGTCTATGATGCCAGGAATCCATTTTGGACCATAACTGAAATTCCTGGTAAGGACCGCATCTCTTTCTCCAAAACTGCGGCTCTTTATCCTCCTGTCATGCTTCTCCTTTTGTTTGATTTGTCGGTTTTCCACCTTCCTTTTTAGGTCTGGGTGAACCAGGTCAAGAGTGGAGCGTAGTCGACGTCCTAACAACAGCTCAGCAGGAGAGAGTCCTGTGGTAGATTGAGGTGTTATTCTGTAGCTGAACAGAACTCATGACACCTTGGCTGCCAAACTCCCTTCCGCACTTTTTTTCATCATCTCCTTAAATGTTTGCACAGCTCTCTCCGCAAGTCCATTTGAAGACGGATGATATGGAGCTGAGGTCACGTGCACTATGCCATTGTTTCTCATGAACTCTTTTGTTTCTGTACTCACAAAGCACGTGGCATTGTCACTTACTACGATCTCCGGTAGCCCTTGATTACTAAAACTCCTACGCAGGCAGTCTATACTAACAGTAGATGAAGCAGAATTTACAGGATAAACATCCATCCATTTGGAATGGGCATCAATGATTATGAGGAACATCTTTCCCATGAATGGACTCGCATAATCTACATGTAATCTTCTCCATGGTTTATCCGGCCACTCCCAGGGGTGGAGAGGAGCCGCTGCTGGTGCCTTCCTGTGTACTTGACAAGTGCTGCATGTCTTGACTAGATTTTCTATTTCCTCATCTAGCTTTGGCCACCACAAGTAACTCCTTGCCAAGGCTTTCATACGCGAAACCCCAGGATGACACTGATGTAGTTGCTCTAGGATAGACTGTCGTGCTGGCTGTGGAATAATCACTCGTGCTCCCCACAACACGCAACCATCCTGCACACCCAGCTCTGTCTTCCTGACACTGTAAGGTATGAAATCAGTCCCTTCCGGATGCTGTGGCCAACCCCTCATCACATATTCTCGGACTCTAGACAGTACTGGATCTTTACCGGTCCATGTCCTTACTTGTTCTGCGGTCACAATTGCCGTGTCCGTGTCCTCCAACATCAAAACTCTGTCCTCTGGAGCTGCACGGATAGGTGTACCTGGCAGTGGAAGACGGCTCAAGGCATCTGCGTTCCCATGGTACTTGCCCGCCTTGTAAACGATGACATACTCATATGCCCTCAATATCACTGCCCACCTCTGGATCCGGGGTGACACCATCTGTGGTACTGCTTTCATTTAATTAAAAAGAGATAGAAGAGGTTTATGATTGATGCATATGGTGAATTTCCTGCCATATATGTACTTGTGAAACCTCTGTAACCCAAACATTACTGCTAACCCCTCTTTATCTAACTGGGAATAGTTTTTTCTGCCGGTGTCGGAGTTTGAGACATAAACCCTATTGGTCTTTCTGTTCCATCTTCCAAGCTGTGTGAAAGAACCGGCCCCACCCCATAAGGCGAAGCATCACAAGAGAGAATGATGACTTTCTCTGCATTGTAGTGAACCAGCACATCTGAGGACAGCATCAGTTTCTTGGACTGTTCGAATGAAACCCTCTGTTCCTCTTCCCACTGCCACTGTGTCTCCTTGCGCAGAAGTTTGTGAAGAGGTGCTAACACTGTTGCCAAGTTTGGTAAAAATCTGTTATAATAGTTTAGCAGTCCCAGGTAAGCTTTTAACTCCGTCACATTGGTAGGAGGTGGGGCCTCCTGCAGTGCTTGTACCTTCTCCTTGATTGGATGGAGCCCGGTGGCATCCCCTCTGTGTCCCAGGATCACGGCCTCATTCCCCAGGAAAGTGCACTTACTCCTCTTGAGCCGTAACCCAGCCTTATCCAATCTTTGTAGTACCTCTCTCAGAGTGCTCAGATGCTCCTGGTCGGTTCATCCCGTCACCAGAATGTCATCCAGACAGGTTGAAACATGTGGGATCCCTTGTAGTACACCCTCGATAGTCCTCTGGAAAATAGCTGGACTAGATGAGACACCGAATGGTAAGCGGTTATAGGTAAACAAACCCTTGTGTGTATTTATGGTTACATACTTCTTGGATTCCTCATCTAGTGTAATCTGCAAGTATGCATGACTTATATCCAGCTTTGTGAATTTCTTCCCTCCAGCCAGGTTTGCAAAGAGATCCTCTGTTTTAGGAATAGGATACTGTTCTAGTTTAGACACCCTATTTACTGTCAATTTATAATCTCCACAGAGTCTTACCGAATTGTCCGGTTTTAAAACAGGTACAAAGGGAGCTGCCCATTCTGAACATTTCACGGGTTCCAGTATGTTCTCTCTCAAAAGACGATCAAGCTCAACCTCTATCTTCGGTTTCATGGCATACAGCACAGGTCGTTGTTTAAAAAACCTTGGCAGTGCCTCCTTGTCTACATAAATCTTAGCTGGGGGGCCATTAAATGTGCCAAGTTCTTCCTTGAACATGTTCTCATTTTCAATCAACACTTCTTGCAAAGACAACTGTTTGCCACCCTCTATCTGATTTATTGCTCCCCAATCTAATTTAATTTCTTGTATCCAGCCCCTACCTAACAGGTTTGGTCCGGAACCCGATACTACAACTACAGGTAGCTGTTCCACGGTGTCCCTGTGTTGCACAGTTACAGTAGCTGTACCCAATGTCGCCACTCATTCACCAGTATATTTTTAAGCTGCATAGAGCAAGACTTTAACTCTGGAACTTTTGCACGGTTCCACAATTTTGAGTACTCCTCCCTGTTCATTATGGTTACACCGCATCCTGTATCCACTTCAAAGTTGACCTTAGAGTCATTTACTGTCAGTTGCAAAGTGATAGGATCCACTTTTGGAATGTTCTCTACCATACTATGCATTATGAACATGTTGTCTTCTTTCTCAGCTTCTCCGCTGATGTGATGTGCTCCCTGTTTTTTCACTTCTCTTCCTAGGTTTTGCTTTCCTCCTCCTTTTGGTTTGTATTCCTCCACGATTGTTTTTGCCCTGCATGCACGTTTTATGTGCCCTTTTTCCCCACACTTGTGGCACTTTTCCTCCAGAAACCTGCATTCCCTTGCCAGGTGATCGCCATTGCATCTATAACATGCCTTTACATGCTCACGTTGTGGTCTCTGATGCATGTTTAACTTGTGCACAATAACCTGACCTGCAACCTGCTTTGTAGTAGCCCAGTCTGAACCTTGTATTTCTTTTACATCTCGGTTCGCTGTCTCTATGGCTTGAGCAAGTTCCAACGCTTTTTCATATGTAAGCCCAGTCTCGGACAATAATCTCCGCTGCATTCGATCATCCATTATCCCGCAAACTAGCCTATCTCTCAGCATGTCTTTCAGGTTGTTGCCGTAATTGCAATCATGTGCCAATTTCCGCAACACCGCTACATAATCCAATACAGTCTCTCCCGGTTTTCTGTTCCGTGAATTAAATGTACAATCTCACTCGGTCTGGGATTGAAATGGTCCTTCAGCAAGGCCACTAAGTTAGCAAATGATCTGTCTCCAGGCTTTTCAGGACTGCATAAGTTTCTCATTAAACTATACATCTGACTTCCCACGGAAGTGAGCAAAATAGCTCTCCTTTTTCCGACATCATTTATATCATTTGCTTCAAAGAAATGCATCAACACCTCGCAGTATTCATCCCAGGTCTGCGCCTAAACATCAAAAGCAGAGATCTTTCCTACCGTAGCAGCCATGATCCGTTATTCAGTGTTCCTTTTTTTTTCTTTGTCAAGATGTGATCTGTTTATCCTCGTCGCCAATATGTGATATCCGAGTGGTAAGGTCAGAAACTGAGAGAAGCGAGATATTAGGAACAAAACCCAACTGTTTATTTGCACGGTGTAGCAGAGAGACATAGCTCTTACCAGCTGGAAGCCAGGCACATAATTCTTACTGCACAAACCAAGATGGAAGATGAACCTCTGAGTCATACCCATAATGCAATGTCACATTACCATATAAACTGGTGTACCAGGACATTGAATACATGACCCATTACCTTAAATACCGGTGAATGTGAACCCTTAACATTTGACTCCATCTGGTGGATAACTTAAACATTACATCCCAGATTACTATAAAACTTCAGCAAAATTGCAGATGATTTGTAACGGGTAAATTGGCTCACCCTCCTGGGTGGTAATGAGACCAATGTAGAATACAAATGGAAGTTTTTAAAAATAAGATAAAAAAATGTGGAAAACAAATATGTACCCAAAGTCAAAAGAAGGAAGTGTGATAAGAGAAAGCCAAGGTGGCTGACTGGTTATGTACAAAGACAAATAAGATGTAAACAGAAATGTTTCTATAAATTAAAGACACTTAATACTCAATTAAATAGAGTTGTGTACAGGAACAACTAAAGAAAATGAAGGCTGCTATTAGATCAGCAAAAAGGCTAATGGAAAAAAGGATTGTAGACAACTGGAAGTAATGGGCAAACCATTTTCAGTTATGTGAAGAATCAGAGAACTGTCAAAGACTGTAACAGGTTTTAAGCAAGTGTAGGGGCAGGGAAAGGGGGGAGGAGAGGAAAGAACAAAAGAGAAGGTCTGTGATAGGGTGGAAGGCCGGAGAGATTCAATGACAAAAGGGATGATTGTACAAGGCAAAAGGAGATGGTAATGGGACAAGTAAAGAAACAAAAGTTGAGTCTAGAGGAGGTGTAAATGGGAATGGCAGAATCATCTACAGCTGCCATGTGAAAAAAATTAGGGGCAGCGGTTATGGTCTGAAATTGTTGAACTCGATGTTAAATCCTGAAGGCTGTAAAGTGCCTAATCGAAAGATGAGGTGCTATTCCTCAAGCTTACATTGAGCTTCGTTGGAACAGTGTAAGAGGCCGAGGATGGAGAGATCAGAGAGGGAGTGGAGCAGAGAATTAAAGTGACAGGCGACCGGAAGCTCGGGGTCACCCTTACGGACTGAATGGAGGTGTTCCACAAAGTGATCACCCAATCTGCGTTTGGTCTCCCCACTGTAGAGGAGACCACATCGTGAGCAGCGAATACAGTATACTAAATTGCAAGAAGTACAAGTAAATCGCTGTTTCACCTGGAAGGAGTGTTTGGGGCCCTGGACAGTGGGAAGGGAGGAGGCAAAAGGGCAAGTGTTACATCTCCTGCGCTTGCACAGGAAGGGTGCCGTGGGAAGGGGAAGGGGTGTTGGGGGTGATAGAGGAGTGGACCAGGGTGTCGCGGAGGGAACGGTCCCTTCAGAATGCTGAAAGGGGCGGTGAGGGGAAGATGTGTTTGGTGGTGGGATCACGCTGGAGGTGGCAGAAATGGCGGAGGATGAACTGTTGAATGTGGAGGCTGGTGGGGTGAAAGGTAAGGACAAGGGGAATCCTATCATGGTTCTGGGAGGGAGGGGAATGGGTGAGAGCAGAAGTGCGGAAAATAGAATGGACACGGTCGAGGGCCGTGTCAACCACAGTAGAGGGAAATCCTCGGTTGAGGAAAAAGGAAGACATACCGGAAGCACTAGTATGGAAGGGGGCATCATTTAAGCTGATGCGATGGAGATGGAGAAACTGGGAAAATGAAATAGAGTCCTTACAGGAAGCGGGGAGGGAGGAAACTCTGTTTCTCTCTCTACAGATGCTGCCTGACCTGCTGAGTATTTCCAACATTTTCTGTTTTTATTTCAGATTTCCAGCATCCGCGGTATTTTACTTTTGCATCAAAGACTGTATTGGGCCATTGAAGGATATTCAAGGACAGGTTACAAAGGACTCTCTGGGTATGGCGGAAATATTAAATGAGTACTTTACATCGGTCTTCACCCTTGAGGATGATGCTCGACTATTAGAATTTAATAATGTTATGAACAAAACTAGTATTAACATAGATGAACACATTGTTTTAGAAAGAATTAAGAACTTGAAAATAAATAGAGCATCCGGGCCAGATGATATCCACCCGAGGGTCCTCAGGGAGACGAGGCCTGTGCTGTGCGAGACACCAGCCTGTATTTTTAATAGCTCATTGCACTCTGGAATGGTTCCTATCGACTGGAAGGAGGAAAATGTAGTCCCATCTTTAAAAAAGGTGACAAGACAGACCCGGGTAACTATAGGCCCATTAGTTTAACATCAGTAATAGGTAAGATGCTTGAAGGAATCATTAGGGATGCAATATATGAATACTTGGATAGAAAGGGACATATTAGGGACACCCAACGTGGCTGCATAAAAGGAGGTCATGCCTTACAAATCGAATTGCATTTTTTGAAGAAGTTACAAAGTTGGTGGCTGAGGGAAGTCCAGTAGACATTGTCCACTTAGATTTCCAAAAAGCTTTTGATAAGGTACCGCACAAGAGCCTTCTCTACAAGATCGAAGTCTCTGGTATTATAGTGGTAATATATTGAGCTGGATTGAGAACTGGCTGACAGGATGTAGGCAACTAAAAGTTATAGATGGATTTGGATCTGTTTGGAGATCGCTCACCAGTGCTGTCCCGCAGGGATCGGTGTTGGGACCGTTGCTCTTTACTATTTTTATTAATGATCTGGATGTAGGTGTTGGGGGCACAATCTGCAGATGATACCAAGATCTGTGCGAGTGTTAGAGCTGTAGATTATGCTTATTTGCTTCAGGCATATCATAGTGTGTTGGGAGATTGGGCTCAAGACTGGAAAATGATGTATAACTTAGATAAGTGCAGTGTTATGCATGTGGGCAGGGCAAATGCTCAACATTCATACACCCTTCAGGGAAAGGCATTAAAGATGGTGGAGATAGAAAGGGATTTGGGCATTCTAGTGCATGCATCCTTAAAGGTACATGAGCAATGTCATGTAGCGATAGCTAGAGCAAATAGGATGTTAGGGTGTATCCATAGGAAAATTGAGTACAAGGCAAGGCATACTGTTTTGTTCTTGTACAAGACCTTAGTCAGGCCGCATTTGGAATACTGTGCCCAGTTTTGGTCTCCTCACATGGTGGGTGATATTGAGGCTTTGGAGAGGGTGCAGAGGAGGGCTACTAGACTAATTCCCAGTCTAAAGCATCTTAGTTCTCAAAATAGGGTAAAAGAGTTGGGACTGTATACATTAGAGAAGCGTAGACTTAGGGGGGTTCTGATTGAGGTTTATAAGATAATGAAAGGAATAGATTGTGTTCTAGCTGACAGTTTATTTCAATTAAATAGGTTAGGCAGGACCAGGGGTCACAAATTTAAGTTGTATAAGGCTAGATTTAGGTTAGATGTCCAGAGGAAGTTCTTTTCCCAGAGAATAGTGGACCTCTGGGACAGGCTGCCATCTCGTGTGGTGGACACGGTCTCAGTGAATTCCTTCAAGCGAGAGCTGGATTTGTTTCTGGCTGGGGCGGAGATCACCTCTTACAGAAGGTAGGTACGGCAGGGAATTCAGGGCCAGAGTGATCTCTGGACTAGTTTCAATCGCCTAGATGGGTCGGAGAGGAATTTCCCAGATTTTTTCCCCCTAATTGGCCTGGGTTTTTTATCTTTTTTTTTGCCTCTCCCAGGAGGTCACATGGTTTCGGGTGGGGTAGAGTGTATGTTGTGACACACAAGGTATCGCAATTGTGTGGGAGAGGCTGGATGGCCCAGAGGGTCTTTACCTGCCCGTCATAGAAACATAGAAGATAGGAGCAGGAGTAGGCCATTCGGCCCTTCGAGCCTGCTCCGCCATTCAATGAGATCATGGCTGATCATCCAAATTCAGTACCCTGTCCCTGCCTTCTCCCCATATCCCTTGATCCCTTTAGCCTCAAGAAATATATCCAACTCTTTCTTGAATATATTTAATGAACTGGCCTCCACCGCCCTCTGTGGCAGAGAATTCCACAGGTTCACCACTCTCTGGGTGAAGAAGTTCCTCCTCATTTCAGTCCTAAATGGCTTACCCCTTATCCTTAGACGATGACCCCTGGTTCTGGACTCCCCGGCCATCATAAACATCCTTCCTGCATCTAGTCTGTCCAGACCTGACAGAATTTTATAGGTTTCGATGAGATCCCCTCTCAATCTTCTAAACTCCAGTGAGTATAAGCCCAATCGACACAATCTCTCCTCATACGTCATTCCTGCCATCCCAGGTATCAGCCTGGTGAATCTTCGCTGCACTCCCTCCATGGCAAGAACGTCCTTCCTCAGGTAAGGTGACCAAAACTGCACACAATACTCAAGGTGCGGTCTCACCAAGGCCCTGTACAACTGTAGCAAGACATCCTTGTTCCTGTACTCGAACCCTCTTGCTACGAAGGCCAACATACCATTTGCCTTCTTAACCGCCTGCTGCACCTGCATGCTTACCTTCAGCGACTGGTGCACAATAACACCCAGGTCTCTTTGCACTTCCCCTTCTCCCAATCTATTGCCATTCAAATAATAATCTGCCTTCCTGTTTTTGCCTCCAAAGTGGATAACCTCACATTTATCCACATTATAGTGCATTTGCCATGTTTCTGCCCAATCACCCAACCTGTCCAAATCGTACTGGAGTTTCACGACATCCTCCTCACAGCTTACCCTCCCACCCAGCTTTGTGTCGTCTGCAAATTTGGAGATATTACATCCAATTCCCTCGTCCAGATCATTAATATATATTGTGAACAGCTGGGGTCCTAGGACCGATCCTTGCGGTACCCCACTAGTCACTGCCTGCCACTCGGAAAACGACCCGTTTATTCCAACTCTTTGCTTTCTGTCTGCCAACCAGTTCTCTATCCAAGTCAATACCTTGTCATTGTTCGTATGTTCATCTGTTCATTTGGAGCATAACCGCCAGCATAGACCAGTTGGGTCAAATGGCTTGTTTCTGTGATCTTGATTCTATGTAATTTTATGCGAGAAAAAAAGGTGGAAGTTTAAATGGGCCTGAATTTTGGAACGAGCAGCCTCCTGAATATTACCTTTTGAACGGCTCCTTCTTGAAATCTCCTTTGCTCATGTATTCTACCAGTTGCTTCTGTGTTCTCCCACTGAAACAAGAGTTAAAACTTAAAGGAAGACCTTGCATTTATATAGCGCCTTTCACGACCACCGAAGTCCTTTTGAAGTGGAGTCACTGTTGTAATGTAGGAAACGCGACAGCCAATTTGCGCACAGCAAGATCCCATAAACAGCATTGTGATAATGACCAGATAATTTGTTTCAGTGATGTTGGTTGAGGGATAAATATTGGCCAGGATACCAAGGTGAACTGCCCTGCTCTTCTTCGAAATAGTGGCCGTGAGATCTTTTATGTCCACCTCAGAGGGCAGACGGGGTCTCGGTTTAACATTTCATCTGAATGACGGCCCCTCCAACTATGCAGCGCTCCCTCAGCACTGCACTGGAGTGTCAGCCTGGATTTTGCACTCGATTCTCTGGAGTGGGACCTGAACCCACTGACTCAGTAGCGAGAGTGCTACCACTGAACCACAGCTGACCCCATAAAATGAAATTTGTACCCGATTAGTTGAATTCTGCCCCAAATAATTAACACAACATCTTGGCGCAGTGAGGGGCAATATCCCAAGAAGAGATTTCTCCACAATACCTGTACCGAAAGCAGGATCCTTTGCTGTAAAGTATGGGCCTGGGCTTCGACCTGGGTTCCTCAGGGAGCCTAAAGAAGGCATGATACTCAACGCACGTCTTCCAGAAGTGTTTACACGTATCACGGCTTGCCATCAGGAACTCCAAGGAGTCCTTGCACGCGGTGGTCTGTCAGTTTCAGAGACAGGACACATTATCAGACAAAGAATCACTTGATGAACATTAATCTTGTGCGATGATGGAAGTATAAAAAACCTTACAAAGATGTTGGAATGGAGCTTGATAAGGAAATGCTTCTTCTTAAAGCTCAGCTTGCGTACTTTGGCCCAGTTGAAAGTATTGATCTTAGTTTTGCCCTGGAATGAAAGCAGCAGTTTAATATCGATCCTGTCACATCAACAACAACTTGCATTGTATAAGCGCCTTTAACGTAGTAAAGCATCCCAAGGCACTTCACAGGAGCGGAATCAGACAATGATATATATAGGTGACCAAACGCTTGGTCAAAGAATAGGTTTTAAGCAGTCTTAAAGGAGGAGAGCGAGGTGTATGGGAGGAGAGGCTTTCAGAAAGAATTCTAGAGTTTGGACCTGGACAGTTGAAGGCATGGCCGCCAATGGTGGAGCGAAGCAAGTAGGAGATGCACAAGATTCAGAGGAGCGCAGAGAACTCAGTGGGTTGCAGGGCTGGAATGTGAAGGTCGTAAGCAAGTTCCACTGGTTCACGATGAATGCATAAGTCAAAGACAGTTTTATTACATGGGGTTCTAGTGTTGATTTGGGGATCTCACTCCATAACTACCACCATTTATAATTCGTCCCCTTGGTTTATGGGAAGCCAAATTACATTTTCTTTACATGGGGTTTTTGAATCTTCACCACTGTTTTGGGGATCAACTCCCATGATTCCGTTCATTTTTCCATGGCCTGGGCTACAAATACACAGAATGGCAAAGCTATTTTATGTAATGAAATCTTGCAATAGCACAGTAACATCTAATGGAGTGATGTGCTAACGTAACAATAATGATGCTTCAACCATGAACCCTAAGGGATTTATCCTACGGATCCCAAAGCCTCTTACTCAAAGTTTGATGTAATTGTATAGCTCATGTACCTGTATAATTAGTGTACCTGTATTGCTCGTGTACCTGTATAGCTCGTGTACCTGTATAGTTTGTGTACCTGTATTGCTCGTGTACCTGTATTGCTCGTGTACCTGTATAGCTCGTGTACCTGTATAGCTCATGTACCTGTATAGTTCGTGTACCTGTATTGCTCATGTACCTGTTTTGCTCGTGTAGCTGTATAGTTCATGTACCTGTATTGCTCATGTACCTGTATAGTTCGTGTACCTGTAAAGTTTGTGTACCTGTGTATCTTGTGGAATATTTTAAATGCCCTTACATTCTACAACAAATCCAGCTGCACTTGATGCGGCCTGTGATGGGCTTCCCCTTCACAACAGTTCACAACATTCACTCAAGTTTAATGAACCTGAAAGACCAGTATGCCCATGTGTAAAACGGCCAGGTTGATTTGTGTTCCTTCACCATCGCTGGCTGGATGCAGCCTGATGCCGTACATCTCCAGCTTCCTCGCTGTGTCCAGAAGACGAGTTTCGGATTCAGCTGACGTCAGCCCACTGTGCGAAGGTAAAATGTTTACTCAACAACCATGAGCAAAGCACCTTACTAAAAACTACTAGAATCCTTTCCTTATGGGCTTACCTGGGGCTTGTTACAAACGGAATATTAAGCATAAAATAGTTTGGTTTGAAAGTTTTTGCCATTTAACATCCAATTTCGGACTAAGCCCATTCTGTGTGTAGGTTAGTGTAAGTGTGTCTGGTGACTGTCAACACAAGACTGTTTTAGGGAGGCAGGGAGCATTTTTAAAAATTTCATTTTCGGGATGTGGGCGTCACTGGCAAGGCCAGTATTAATTGCCCATCCCTAGTTGCCCTTGAGCTGTTAGTGGTGAGCCTTCGTCTTGAACCACTACAATCTGTGTGAAGGTGATGCGCAGGTTTTACCTGAAATAGCTTCAGGTATTTTTCCCTCTGGATTCTACCTTTGCTGGGAGTTGTTGTTACTAGTGGCTGGGAACAGGGATGTCCGAGGTTGCCCTGTCTAATCAATAGGATGACATTGGTTGGGCCTGGCAATTGTCATTACTAGTGGCAAAGGACAGGAGTTGTCATTACTAGTGGCAGATCATAGAATCATAGAATGGTTACAGCACAGAAGGAGGCCATTCAGCCCAAATAGCCCGTGCCAGCTCTCTGCAAGAGCATTTCAGCTAGTCCCACTTCCCCGCCCTTTCCCCGTAGCCCTGCAATTTTTTTTCCTTCAGGTGTTTATCCAATTCCCTTTTGAAAGCCACAATTGAATCTGCTTCCACCACCCTCTCAGGTAGTGAATTCCAGATCATAACCACTCGCTGCGTAAAAAAGTTTCTCCTCATGTCATCTTTGGTTCTTCTGCCAATCACCTTAAATCGGTGTCACAGAACATCACAGAAACCCCACAGTGCAGATAGAGGCCATTTCGGCCCATCGAGCCTGCACCAACACATATCCCACCCGATCCCCGTAACCCCTACACCAACACATATCCCACCCTATCCCCGTAACCCCACGTATTTAATCCCCCTAACACTAAGGGTCAATTTATCATAGCCAATCAACCTAACCCGCACATCTTTGGACTGTGGGAGGAAACCGGAGCACCCGGAGGAAACCCACGCAAACACGGGGAGAATGTGCAAACTCCACACAGACAGTCGCCCGAGGCCGGATTCGAACCCGGGTCCCTGGCGCTGTGAGGCAACAGTGCTAACCACTATGCCACCGTGCTGTCCTCTGGCTCTCGACCCTTCTGCCAATGGGAACAGTTTCTCTCTATCTACTCGGTCTGGACCCCTCGCGATTTTGAACACCGCTATCAAATCTCCTCTCAACCTTCTCTGTTCCAAGGAGAACAACCCCAGCTTGTCCAGTCTATCCACGTAACTGAAGTCCCTCATTCCTGGAACCATTCTCGTAAGTATTTTCTGCACCCTCTCTAAGACCTTCACATCTTTCCTAAAGTGCAGTGTCCAGAATTGGACACAATACTCCAGTTGAGGCTGAACCAGTGTTTTATAAAGGTTCATCATAACTTCCTTGCTTTTTTACTCTCTGCCTCTATTTATGAAGCCCAGGATCCTGTATGCTTTTTTAACCACTTTCTCAACCTGCCCTGCCACTGTCAACGATTTGTGCACTATACCCACAGGTCTCCCTGCTTATGCACCCCCTTTAGAATTGTACCCTTTAGTTTATATTGCCTCTTCTCATTCTTCCTATCAAAATGGATCACTTCACACTTTTCTGCATTAAATTTCATCTGCCACATATACGCCCATTCCACCAGCCTGTCTATGTCTTCTTGAAGTCTATCGCTATCCTTCTCACTGCTCACTATACTTCCAAGTTTTGTGTCATCTACAAATTTTGAAATTGTGCCCTGTACACCCAAGTCCAAGTCATTAATAGATATCAAGAAAAGCAGTGGTCCTAGTACTGACCCCCGGGGAACGCCACTGTATACCTTCCTCCAGTCCGAAAAACAACCATTCACCACTACACTCTGTTTCCTGTCACTTAGCCAATTTCGTATCCATGCTGCCACTGTCCCTTTTATTCCATGGGATTCAACTTTGCTGGCAAGCCTATTATGTGGCACTTTATCAAACGCCTAATGGAATTCCATATACAGCACAATAAGTTGAGAGGGGAAGTGAAGATGAAAATAAGATTGGCAAAGAGAAAATATGAGAGTAGAATGGCAGTTAACATAAAAGAGAAACCAAAAATCTTCTACCGGCATGTAAACAGTAAGCAGGTAGTAAAAGACGAGGTGGGGCCTATTAGGGACAAAGAAGGTGATATATGCTTAGAGGCACAGGGCAAGGCTAGAATACTCAATGAGTACTTTGTATCGGTGTTTACTAAGGAGGTGGATGCTGATAAAATATCGGTCGAAGTGGATAAAGTAGAAGCAATGGAAGGGGTGAAAATTGATAGACAGGATATACTAGAAAGAATGGGTACGCTTAGAGTGGATAAGTCGCCTGGTCCAGATGGCTTGCATCCCAGGTTGCTAAGGGAATTGGGGGTGGAGATAGCAGAAGGGCTTGCCATAATTTTCCAATCTTCCCTCGATGCAGGGGAGGTGCCTGAGGTTTGGAAAGTGGCAAATGTGACACCATTGTTCAAGAAAGGGTGTAAGGACAATCCTAATAACTGCAGGCCAACCAGTTTAAAGTCAGCGGTGGGTAAAATTTTAGAAACAATAATTAAGGAAAAAATTAATGGGCACTTGGAGAGGGTTAAGCTAATTAAGGATAGCCAACACAGATTTGTAAAAGGCAGATCGTGTTTGGCTAATCTAATTGAATTTTTTGAGGAAGTAACAGGGATGATTGATGAAGGGAATGCAATGGATGTTGTCTACATGGATTTTAGGAAGGCGTTTGACAAAGTACCACATAGAAGGCTGGTTAACAAAATTGAGGCTCATGGAAAAGGTGGGTCAGTGGCAGCTTGGATAAGGAATTGGCTTAAGGACAGAAAACAGCGAGTTGCAGTAAATGGCTGCTTTCAGACTGGAGGATGGTAGACAGTGGTGTTCCCCAAGGATCAGTGCTGGGGCCACTGCATTTTTTGATATATATAAATGACCTGGATATTGGAATACAGAGTAGAATTTCTAAATTTGCCGATGACACCAAATCTGGGGGTGTGGCAAACAGTGAGGATGATACAAATTGACTGCAACAGGACATAGAAAGACTAGTAGAATGGGCAGACAAGTGGCAGGTGGAATTTGATACAGAGAAGTGTGAGGTGATGCATTTTGGCAGAAGGAACAGGGAGAGGCAATATACACTTAATGGCACAGTTTTAAAGCGTGTGCAGGGACAGAGGGACCTGGGAGTTAATGTGCATAGGCCCCTGA
Source organism: Somniosus microcephalus (assembly GCF_052327205.1). Lineage (NCBI taxonomy): Eukaryota > Metazoa > Chordata > Chondrichthyes > Squaliformes > Somniosidae > Somniosus > Somniosus microcephalus. The sequence continues at coordinate 328,630,308 of NC_140987.1, read as the reverse complement.
AGGTGGCGGGACATATTGAGAGAGTGGCTAGCAAAGCATATGGGATCTTGAGCTTCATAAATAGAGGTATTGAGTACAAAAGTAGAGAAGTTATGCTGAACATTTATAAAGCGCTGGTTAGGCCACAACTGGAGTATTGTGTCCAGTTCTGGTCACCACACTTTAGGAAGGATGTGAAGGCCCTTGAGAGGGTGCAGAGGAGATTTACCAGAATGGTTTCATGGATGGGGGATCTTAGCTACAAGGACAGGTTGGAGAAGCTGGACTTGTTTTCATTAGAGCTAAGGAGGTTGAGGGGTGATTTGATAGAGGAGTACAAGAGTATGACGGGTTTAGATAGGCTAGACGGGGAAAGGCTGTTCCCACTAGTTGATGGTACAAGGACTAGGGGACACAGATTTAAGGTTTTGGGCAAGAGATACAGGGGGGATGTGAGGAAAAACTTTTTTACGCAGCGAGTGGTGAGGACTGGCCTGTATTTGCTGGGTTTATCCTTACACCCTTTTTTGAACAAGGGTGTAACATTTGCAATTCTCCAGTCCTTTGGCACCAGCCCTGTATCCAAGGAGGATTGGAAGATTATGGCCAGTACCTCTGCAATTTCCACCTTTACTTCCCTCAGCATCCTAGGATACAACCCATCCGGACCTGGTGATTTATTTACTTTAAGCACAGCCAGCCTTTCTAGTACTTCCTCCTTATCAATTTTTATCCCATCCAGCATCTCAACTATCTCCTCTTTCACTATGACTTTGGCAGCATCTTCTTCCTTAGTAAAGACAGATGCAAAGTACTCATTTAGTACCTCAGCCATGCCCTCTGCCTCCATGCATAGGTCTCCATTTTGGTCCCTAATTGGCCCCACCCCTCCTCTTACTACCTGTTTACTATTTATATGCCTATAGAAGACTTTTGGATTCCCTTTTATGTTAGCTGCCAATCTATTCTCATACTTTCTCTTTGCCCCTTTTATTCCATTTTTCACTTCGCCTCTGAACTTTCTATATTCAGCCTGGTTCTCACTTGTATTCTCAACCTGACATCTGTCATACGCCCCCTGTTAGATCCGTGATTCTGAGAGTATGCTGTTTTTCAATAACCACACAGATGCTGTAACTTAACGATAAACAGGTATTTACTGGAGGAGGGTAGTCTCAAGACTAGGAGTACAGAGGCATACGCAAGGCTTATATACAGGTGTGGTCACTGCCGGTACTACAGTATACAGGAGCTGTAAAAGTAGTTCTGTCTTAAAGGCACATACACTACAATTCCTCCCCTTTTAGATTAGTAGTACCCCTAATATTCAAATAACAATTAACACTTTAACATGTACATTAAACAACAATAGTCCATTTATAGATTCAGTCTTTGGAGCGGCTTCCTGACCCTTTCGGGATAGCGCCTTTCCTGAGGTTCTTGTTCTTGGTGCAGAGGCGATTCTGACCCCTTTTCATCGGGTAGTTCATCGGGTTCCACTGCTACTGGTTCTGAGGTAGATGCTACCGGTATGTCGGGTTCATCCCCAGGTAATCGAGACATGGGGTTGACGCGTTCCTGTGACGCTAAGATCTGATCAATGTGGCGCCTCACAATGTTCTCCCCGACATCCACTGTGTACATTAATGGCCCCTGCCTTGTGCATATCGTTCCGGGTTGCCATTTCTCTGTTCGATAGTCACGGGCCAAGACTGGTTGTCCTACATTGAAGCTCCTTGTCAGCTTCTCATTGGATGTGCTGGAATTGTTTGTCCTCAACATTTCTTCGCACATTTGGTCTGAGCAAGTCCAGACGAGACCTCAACCTTCGGTTAAAGAACATCATGGCCGGGGTCTGGTTGGTAACTGCATGTGTCGTGTTTCGGTAGGCTAATAAGAAATTGTCCATCTTATGCTGTAGTGGAATTTCATCGTCGCACATGGCCTTTATCACCTTCTTAAAGGTTTGTACGAACGTCTCAGCCAATCCATTTGTGGCTGGATGATATGGGGCGGATGGGTAATGCCTTACCCCATTCCTTCTCATAAATTTTTGAAACTCTTCGGACACAAACTGTGGTCCATTAACAGAGCAAATCTGCTCTGGCAAACCGTTTCTGGCAAATATGGTCCGTAGGACTGCAATCGTTTTCTCTGTAGTGGTTGAGGACATTTTTTCACCTCAGGCCACTTCGAATGAGCATCCACTGCTATTAAGAACATTGAGTCCATGAATGGACCAGCGAAATCAATATGCACCCATTGCCATGGAGAGGAGGGCCACTCCCATGGGTGTAGAGGGGCATGTGGTGGTGCATTTTGGACCTTCTGGCATCCTAAGCAGCTCTTAGTTAGGTCTTCGATTTGTTGATCGATTCCCGGCCACCACACATAAGCCCTAGCAAGGCTTTTCATTTTCACTCCCCCCAGATGACCTTCATGTAGCTCATTTAGCACTCTCTCCCTTAACTTGGGTGGAATCACCACTCTGGATCCACACATCACTGTCCCCTGGCATACTGACAGCTGTTCTCTTCTGCATGAGAATGCTGGCAACAGTGAGTCGCCATGTGTTGGCCATCCCCTCACCGTCAAATCATATACCCGAGACAGCGTCGGATCATTGCGGGTCTCCTTCTCTATATCCGCATTCGTTACTGGCAATCGTTCAATTATTGATGAATAAAATATCTCGATAGGGTCCACTGCTGGTGCTCCCTCCACAGTAGACAGTGGCAGGCGCGATAGCCCATCAGCGTTCCCATGCTGTTTCGTGCCTTTATATTCTATTTCATATTGATTCGCCCCTAGAAACAGGGACCATCTTTGTAACCGTTGTGCAGTCATCACTGGAACGCCCTTCTTAGGATTAAAGATGGAGACAAGTGGTTGGTGGTCAGTCAGCAAGGTAAACTTCTGCCCATGCAGATAGTGGTTGAATTTTTTTACTCCCCATACTAGGCTGAGGGCCTCCCTGTCAATCTGGGCGTAGTTGCGCTCGGCTGAGGTTAGTGACCGAGACGCAAAGGCTACTGGCCTCTCCAACCCGTCTGGGAATTTGTGCGACAGCACCGCTCCAATACCATAGGGTGATGCATCACATGCCAAACGAATTGGTAGCGCTGGGTTGAAATGGGCCAACACCTCTTTTGATGTGATCAATTCTTTACACTTCTGGAAAGCTCATCTACGTTCGTCATCCCACTTCCATGGTACCCCTGTTTGCAGTAGGATGTTCAGTGGGTGTAATACCGTGGACAAATTTGGTAAGAACTTGTGGTAGTAGTTTACCAGCCCGAGGAACGACCTTAGTTGTGACACATTTTCTGGTGCTGGAGCCTTGACTACTGCCTCAATCTTTTCAGGGGACTTATGTAACCCCTCTTCCTCAATGACGTGGCCACAATACGAGATCTGTTTCTGGAAAAACTCGCACTTGTGGCGATTAGCTCGTAGCCCATACTCCTTTAATCTGGTGAGCACCTTCTCCAAGTTGGCGAGGTGATCACTGTCATTTTCGCCCGTGACCAAGATGTCATCCAAATAACACTGGGTCCCTGGAATCCCTTGCAGGACTTGATCCATTGCCCTTTTCCAGATAGCCGGAGCCGAGGCTACCCCGAACACCAGCCGGTTGTATTGATAGAGACCTTTATGAGTGTTAATCGTAAGGTATTGTTTCGAAGCTTCTTCTACCTCCATTTGCAAGTACGCCTGGGCTAGATCAATTTTGGTGAAGCGTTTACCTCCAGATAGCGAGGCGAAAATATCCTCAATTCGTGGAAGCGGATATTGTACCGTGTGAAGGACTGGGTTCACTGTCACCTTAAAATCCCCACAGATGCGGACCTTCTTTGGTTCCCCAGGCGTATTACTCAACGACCTCTTCATTACAGGAATGATGGGTGTAGCCCACTCGCTCCAGTCCATTTTGGACAGTACTCCTGAATGTTCCAATCCTTCCAGCTCTGCTTCGACAGCTGGTCTGATCGCATAAGGCACTGGTCTGGCCTTAAGAAACTTTGGGCTTGCATTTTCCTCTATTTTAATCGTTGCTGTTATGCCTTTTAGTGTTCCTAGTCCCTCCTGGAACACTTCTTTTGCGTCAGTTAGCATTTTTGACAGTCGTCCAGGTGTGACGTCGTCATCCTTTTTGGCCTCAACCTTCAGTGCCTGTATGGAATGCCAATCTAATTGTATCTTCCGGATCCATTCACGGCCTAGCAGTGGTGGTCCTCCATCTGGCAATACATATATATCCATTTTAGGTATTTCCTGGCCTTTGTATATCACTTTCACCCTTATTTTTCCTTTGGGTTAGACTTTTTGCCCCGTATACGTCTTCAAGACAATCTCTGTAGTTTACAAGGGTATATGTGAAAATAGCCGCTTGTAGTCCCTTTGGTTTATGACTGTTAGGGCTGATCCTGTGTCCAATTCCATTTTCACTTGGACTCCGTCTATCTTGAGTGTAACCCACATAGTCTGGTGATCCTCCATTTTGGTTACCTTATGTAGCTTCAGACAACCCAGCTCCTTGCTTCCGGAGTCTGTGTCACTTTTCTGTTCGTCTGAACCACTGTCCATCACCTGGTGTACCTTTTTGTACTTCTCCTGTGGAGATTTCTTACTGTTGGTTTTCTTCCCAGACCTGCAGACTCTTGCTATGTGTCCTGCTTTTCCACACTGTCTGCACACTTGGTCCTTGAACCAACAATCTTTCTGGTCATGTGTTGTTCTGCCACAGCGATAGCACTTCCCTGTTCCATAGGACATTTCATTGGTGCCATATTCTTGCGGTCTCCGTTGTATCTCTGCAGCTCCCCTTGCGGCTGCTTCGTGTGATACTGCCATACTGAAAGCCTTGTCCACCGTAAGATCCTTTTCTGATCGAAGCCGTTTCTGGGTTCCTTCACTTTGTAGCCCACACACAAACTTGTCCCTTAACGTATCTGCTAGTCCCGCTCCAAACTGGCAGTGTTTCGATAGCTTGCGCAGTTCCATTAGGTACTCAGCATTGCTTTCATCTTTGTGTTGGTTCCTTTTATGGAACTTAAATCGTTCTGCTATCAGCAGCGGTGTGGGGTTTAAGTGGTCCTGTAGGATTTCTACTATGCTTTCGAAATTCTTGTTCACCGGCTTCTCTGGGGTTATTAGATTTCGCAGTAACCCATAAGTTTTTGCACCCATGGAATTTAACAAAACCAGTGCTTTACTAGCATCTGGCACTTCATTCGCCCTGCAGTACACCTCAATACTTTCCACATATGTCGCCCAATCTTCGACTTCATTGTTGAACGTAGAGATACTGCCACTCTTCGACATCCCTGGGTGTGATTTAACTGTCAAAAATGGCGTCTCCTGCGCTTCCCCTTCTTCTCCGCTGGCACAAAATGGCGTCTCCCGCGCTTTCCCTCCTTCCCGCGCTCGCACTTCTTCTCCGCTGCGGCTTCTAAAAATGGCGTCTCCCGCGCTCTTCCTTCTTCTCCGCGGCTCAATGGTGTCTCCCGTGCTCTCCCTTCTTCTCCCCGCAGACACTGTTCAGCCCTTGAGCCCTGGCTGTGCTCTGCGCGTTCTTTTTTTTTTTCTCGACGCCGCTCAGTCCTGAACCCGGCTGTTGCTTTACCCTCTCTCCGGTTTTTTTTTTTCGACGCCGCTCGGTTTTCAACCCCCGGCTGCGCCCTGTGCGCTTCACCCTCTGTCTTACCCCGTCGACGCTGCTCGGCTTTCTTTCCACCGTCGGTCGGCTCCAGCCGCCGCTGTCCAGGAAGGGTCTGCGCTGGACCTGTCGTCAGTCTCTTGCTGATCGTCGTGGCAGGAGAACCAAGCCCGGCTCTCCACAGCCTCCCCTGCGATGTTCACTCTCTGCCGGACGACTGGGCGGTTGCTCGTGGTCGACGCCTGTGTTCCTGGCCTCGACTTTTTTTTGTTTTTTTTGTTACACCGCCCTCCCGGAGCGAATCCTCGAAGGGAAATGCAGAGTTGCAGGTAGATTCGAATCGACACTCGTCGCCACTGTTAGATCCGTAATTCTGAGAGTATGCTGTTTTTCAATAACCACACGGATGCTGTAACTTAACGATAAACAGGTATTTACTGGAGGAGGGTAGTCTCAAGACTGGGGGTACAGAGGCATGCGCAAGGCTTATATACAGGTGTGGTCACTGCCGGTACTACAGTATACAGGAGCTGTAAAAGTAGTTCTGTCTTAAAGGCACATACACTACACCCCCCTTTTCTGCTTCATCTTATTCTCTATCTCTTTCGTCATCCAGGGAGCTCTGGCTATGGTTGCCCTACCTTTCCTCCTCGTGGGAATGTACCTCGACTGTACCCGAACCATCTCCTCTTTAAAGGCAGCCCATTGTTCGATTACAGTTTTGCCTGCCAATCTTTGATTCTAATTTACCCGGGCCAGATCTATTCTGAACCTACTGAAATTGGCTTTCCTCCAATTAAGTATTTTTACTCTAGATTGCTCCCTGTCCTTTTCCATAGCTAGTCTAAACCTTATGATACTGTGATCACTGTTTCCTAAATGTTCCCCTATTGATACTTGCTCTACTTGGCCCACCTCATCCCCAGAACCAGATCCAGCAATGCCACCTTTCTTATTGGGCCGGAAATATACTGATCAAGAAAGTTTTTCTGAATACACTTTAGAAATTCTTCCCCCTCTCTGCCCTTTACACTATTACTATCCCAGTCTATATTAGTATAGTTGAAGCCCCCCATTATCACTAATCTATAGTTCTTGCATCTCTCTGTAATCGCCCTGCAAATTTGCTCCTCTATATCCTTCCCACTAGTTGGCGGCATATAGAATACACCTAGTAGTGTAATGGCACCTCTCTTGTTTCTCAACTCTAACCAAATAGATTCAGTCCTTGACCCCTCCAGGACATCCTCTCTCTCCAGCACTGTAATACTCTCCTTAATCAATACTGTCACCCCACCTCCTTTCTTCCCTTCCCTATCTTTCCTGAATACCTTATATCCAGGAATATTTAGAACCCAATCCTGCCCTTTTTTGAGCCAGGTCTCCGTTATCACCACAACATCATATTCCCATGTGTCCATTTGCACCTGCAGCTCGCCAACCTTAATTTACCACACTTCGTGCATTCACACACATGCACTATAAACCTATCTTAGACCTTCTTGTATTCTCTGTTGGTCTGACTCCACCTAATACCATACTATTTCTTACTCTAGTGTTATGCATCTCTCCCAATCATTTGTGCACCTTGTTTCTCCTTTCTAATGCTACATCCTGGTGTCCACCGCGCCCCCCCATCCCCACACCCACCGCAAAATGAGTTTAAACCCTCCCAAGATTGCCCTGTCTAATCAATAGGATGACATTGGTTCGGCCTGGGGGTTGTCGTTACTTGTGGTTGGGGACGGGGATGTCCGAGGTTGCCCTGTCTAATCAATAGGATGACATTGGTTGGGCCTGTTGGTCTTTTTATGCCCTCCTTTCCACGCCTTATAGGAAAGTTTACAAAACTGATTCTCCACAAATAGCAGAGACACGTAAACTGACCTTTGCCGAATTGTGTAGGCTCTTTAACCAAGTTTATTAAAGTAATGTAATTTCTCAGAGTGTTTACTGACCTTCCAAAGATCAATGACTTTTCCAGGCAATCTTCACGCAAAATCAGAGCAAATATATAAAATCTCTCAGAATCATCCCAAAGCATTTCCCATACAATGAATTACATTTGAAATGTAAATTTAGGCAAGCACAGCATCCAGTTTGCACACAGCACGGTCCCACAAACAGCAATGAGATAAGTGACCTGTTAATCTATTTTACTGGTGATGATGGTTGAGGGATGAATATTGGCCAGAACACTGAGGAGAACTCCCTGCACTTTTTGAAATAGTGCCATGGGATCTGTGACATCCACCTGAGAGGGTAGGCGGGACCTCGGTTGAACATCTCATCTGAAAAACGGCACCTCCGACAGTGTAGCACTCCCTCAGCACTACACTGGAGTGTCAGTCCCGATTGTGTTCTCAGGTCTCTGGAGTGGGACTCAAACTTCTAACCACATGTTCTACCAATTGAATCAACGTAAAGATACTAAAATATCTCTTAATGTTGAATTCTATAAAACCTTGCTGATTTTTATTTTGTACTTACATGAGTTTCTGGTGAAAATTCATTATTTTGTGAATCAGGAATTCCTGGTTCGGAAGGTATATCTTGGATTGTAAATGCGATCGGTCAAGTTCTTCATCAAAATCACCAACCTCAGCTTTAAGATAGGAAGACAAATACACAAAAAAAGGAAAGGGACATAGAAACGTGTGCAGCAAACCAGAGAAATAGGTGAGCAAGTTACATCGGGGGTCATTTTAATATTAGGCAATGGTCTATGACGGGCGATATGGAATTAGCAGTGCATTATACACCCCGTCTGGTTGGGCATATTGTATAAGAGCAGTTAATTCCATATCATTCACCATCGTACCAAGTTAAAATTACCCGGAATGAGTCTGAACCATAAATATTATGCTGCATTAATTCTCGGGATATGAGCATCGCTGGCAAGGCCAGCATTTATTGCCCATCCCTAGTTATCCTTGAGAAGGTGATGATGGGCCTTCTTGAACCGCTGCAGTCCGTGCGGTGAAGGTACTCCCACAGTGCTGTTAGGGAGCGAGTTCCAGAATTTTGACCCAGTGACGATGAAGGATTGGCGATATATTTCCAAGTCAGGATGGTGTGTGACTTGGAGGGGAACTTGGAGGTGTTGGTGTTCCCATGATATTGCTGCTGTTATGGTGGAGATGGAGCCTCACTCACTGTGGGAAGAGCAGTTTTCTCGACACAGTTAGGCCTTCATTCTATTCTTTTTCTCATTGACGTGTAATGTACATCCACCTGTTAAATCTTCTATTCATGTTGTACGTGTTCCCCTTATGGGGTGGAATCTGCATTCGGGCCCTCAGGATGTCAACCAGAGATCAAACAGCTGAAGAAACAACAGCTTTCCTTTAAGCGTTGGGGTTCAGTCGCACAAGTTTCCCCTCAGGCTGCGTTTACAATCTCAGCTTCAGGGAATTAAAGTGGTTCCCTGAGCAGTAAATCTGGAGTCAGGGCTCAGGCCTGGATCCCAGGAGAGGCTGGGAGAGGAGCATCTGCCTCACTCACTACTGGTCAGCTGAACAGAAGCTTTACCCAGGCAGTGCAAACAAGGCTCTGTCTAGCTTAAACCCGGACTACAGCTACCGGTCTCAGTAGGTCAGTGTAAATATACATACATCTGGCATGGACATAAATCTGACACTTTGATCTAGAGGCATTTAAAAATAAAAATAACATAACTGCAGTGTTGGCAGAGAGCCCAAACTGCTTCCACAGCTCAATTAGACGTTTAACCTTCTTTTGAACTCAATAGGATGGATAATTCTGGTCATTACTCACCCTGGATGATGTGAGACAGTAACAGTGCGGCACTGTTGTCACTGCAAAGAAGCCTCCCGGCAACCAGGTCTCGTTTGATTTGCTGAGCAAACAGATACCTGCAGAAGTAACGAGATCCGTTAGAATATCTCCATGCAATCACAGTGTAGAAGTTAGACAGACAGGCAACACAGTCGGCACCGCGAGGAGCACCAAAACTAGAGCAGGGACTCCCCCTTGGTGCATCTCATAGCAAGTGCAGCACAGAAAGAGGCCATTCAGCTCATTGTGCGTCAGCCATCGCTCAGTGGGTAGCACTCTCATCTCTGAGCCAGAAGATCATGGGTTCAAGCCCCATTCCAGAAACTTAAGCACAGCACTGCCTGTAGTTCACGGGAGACAACCAACACTCTTAACACAAACTGATTTATATTTCAAAACTGCAGAGCCATATACCTGCGTGTACATTTTGTAAAGTAAATATTTATCTATTTGAAACCAATAAAACACTGGAACTCTTTATATTTTGCCTTGTGGCAGAACCACTGAATGACTCTGGCTAACTGTATATAATTCTTTTTAACGATGTTCTAACGCCAGCCTAAACCTGTCCCATTGTGTTAGGCATTACTGTGTTTCGTATAGAGTTTTCATGTACGGGGCGTGGCCCCTTTAACAGTGCGGGCAAACGCGATGACGTCACGTCGCAAACCACGGCGCTGCCCAGGCAGTCCTCGTGGCATCTCCGTTGAGTAAAGACCTGTTTAATTGTTCTCTTGTGTCGATCTCCGTTATTCGTTGGAATTCGTTAATTCCTACAGCCTTCTGATTAATGAATTTGTCTCTAAACCCTGTGGGGTATAAACATATCTTGTGTGGTAGCGCGAAACAAGTGATAGCGAATCGGCAGCTCGTTTCACTGTTGCTCGTTTTGAGCCACTGCCCGAGACACATCTCTGCTCCAGGATATTCAGGTAGGGTCAAGGTGATGCTTCTTCCTGGGTTCAGGCCCCACCCCAGCACTTGAGCACATAATCTAGGCTGACACTCCAGTGTTGCACTGTCAGAGGGGCTGTCTTTCAGATGTTAAACTTGTTGTGTATGTACCTTTAAGAGAATAACTGGTCTTAGATTGCAGTACCGGCAGTGACCACCCCTGTATAAAAGGCCCTAGCAGGCTTCTGTATTTCAGTCTGACATTGCCTCCTGTTCAAGTAAAGTACCTGTTAAACTGTTCTCCCGAAGTCCGTGTATTATTGAGGCGCGGACTTTACAGTGGCGACGAGTAAGTACGAACTCACCGGCAGTGTGGCAGCATCTCACGGGGATCTCGCCCTGAGAGAAGGGTTCTGGAAGGTCGTAGTCTGAGCAACAGGCATTGACCGAGGGCAACCGCCCAAAGAGTTCATTGGTGTTTGGAGAATTGCGGGAGAGACTGTGGAGAGCTGTGCAGTTAAGGTGTTCCAGAAAATCGTGCTGGTAGCAGGTAGCGCGCTGACCCTTCCGGACTGCGGCGGGCTCAAGCTCGATCGAGCGGCTCTACAAAACGGGCCGCACAGCGTCGCCGGGAAAAGAAAACGAGAGAGAGAGGGTGGAGCATACAGGGCGCGGTCGGTGCTCAAGAACAGGGCAGTGGAGAGAAACTGAACGGGGGGAAGGAAAGCGAGACGCGCCGAAGCTGCGGGTCGCCGCCATTACCCCGTAGAACGCTAGGAGCAGCGTGGCAGCAAGGGGAAGAAGCAAAAGCGCGGGAGGCGCCATTTTATCCCGTTGGGGAAGAAGCAAAAGCACGGGAGGTGCCATTTTATTCCATTGGGGAAGAAGCAAAAGCGCGGGAGGCGCCATTTTAAGTCACCCAAGATGCCGAAAAGCGGCAGTATCACTGCTTTCGACAACGAGATAGAAGACTGGACCACGTATGTGGAAAGAATTGAAGTGTACTGCAAGGCAAATGAGGTGGCCGATGGAAACAGGGCGTCGGTATTATTAAATCTGATGGGTGCGAGTACGTACGGCCTATTGCGGAATTTAATTACCCCAGCTAAACCAATGGAGAAAAGTTTTGAGGAGATTGTTCATATCTTACAGGAACACCTAAGCCCTACACCACTGCTGATAGCAGAAAGATTCAAGTTCCATAACAGAAACCAGCACAAAGATGAGAGCAATGCTGACTGTCTGACGGAACTACGCAAGTTATCGAAGCGCTGCCACTTCGGAGCAGGACTGGCAGACACCTTACGGGATAAGTTTGTCTGCGGGCTCCAGAGTGAAGGAACCCAGAAACGACTACTTTCAAAAAAGGACCTGATGCTAGAACAGGCTTTCAGCGTGGCAGTATCCTACGAAGCAGCAGCACGGGGAGCTGCGGAAATACAACAGAAACCACAAGAATACAGCACTAACGAAATGGCGTATGGAGCAGAAAAGTGCTATCGCTGCGGCAGAACAACCCATAAGCAGAAGGACTGCTGGTTTAAAGACAAAATATGCAGGCAATGCGGAAAAATGGGACATATAGCAAGAGTCTGCAGGTCAGGAAAGAAAACCGACATGACAAGAACTACTAAGGAACAGTACAGGAAAGTAAAGAAACTGACAGACAGTAGTTCAGAAGATCAGGAGAGTGATAAGGACTCCGGGAGCAGGAGACTCAGTTGTTTAAAGTTACACAATGTGATCGCAAAGGAAGATCACCGAACCATTTGGGTCACCCTCATGATAGCAGGGTCCCCAGTAAAGATGGAATTGGACACAGGATCAGCCCTAACTGTCATGAATCGACGAGACTATGAGCGGCTATTCTCACACATACCCTTAAAGGACACGTCCATTGTATTGAAGACATACACGGGGCAAAAGGTCTACCCCAGAGGAAAAATAAGGGTGCCAGTTGAATATAACGGAAAGGAAACACAGAAACTATACATGTATATACTACGAGATGGAGGACCACCATTATTGGGACGTGAATGGATCCGAAAAATACAATTGGATTGGCATTCCATTCTGGCACTAACTGTGACTGACAAAAAGGATGATGACGTCGCACCTGGATGTCTGTCACAAATTCTATCTGACGCGGAAGAGGTGTTCCAACAAGGACTTGGGACTCTAAAAGGAGTAAAGGCAACCATAAAGATTGAGGATAACGCAACCCCAACATTTTTCAAGGCCAGACCGGTGCCATACGTGATCCGCCCAGCCGTTGAAGCTGAACTGGAGAGTCTGGAGCATTCGGGGGTGCTGTCTAAGGTGGACTGGAGCGAGTGGGCCACACCCATCGTTCCTGTAATGAAGAAAGCATTGAGCAGCACGCCTGGGGAGCCAAGGAAGGTTCGCATCTGTGGGGACTTCAAGGTGACTGTGAACCCAGTCCTGCACACAGTACAGTATCCTCTTCCGCGGATAGAAGATATTTTCGCCTCACTATCTGGAGGGAAACGTTTTACAAAGATTGATCTGGCTCAAGCGTATCTACAAATGGAGGTGGAAGAAGCATCTAGGAAATACCTCACGATAAACACTCACAAAGGCCTTTACCAGTACAATCGACTGGTATTCGGGGTAGCATCGGCCCCAGCGATTTGGCAGAGGGCAATGGAACAAGTCCTGCAAGGGATCCCGGGGACCCAGTGTTATTTGGACGACATCCTGGTTACGGGCGAAAATGACAATGAACACTTTACCAACCTGGAACAGGTGCTCACGAGATTGCAGGAATATGGGCTACGAGCCAACCGCCCCAAATGCGAGTTCTTCAGGAGACAAATCTCGTATTGTGGTCACATGATTGATGAGGAAGGGTTACCTAAGTCGCCGGACAAGATTGAGGCTGTAGTCAAGGCCCCAGCACCGGAAAATGTGTCGCAACTGAGGTCGTTCCTCGGGTTGGTGAACTACTACCATAAGTTCTTGCCGAATTTATCTACAATTCTGCACCCACTGAACGCCCTGCTTCAAACTGGTGTAACATGGAAATGGAGTGATGAGTGTGAGCGTGCCTTTCAGGAATGTAAATGTCTAATCATTTCAAAAGAAGTATTGGCCCACTACAACCCAACACTACCGATTCGGTTGGCATGTGATGCGTAACCTTACGGCATTGGAGCGGTACTGTCACACAAATTCCGTGACGGTTCAGAGAGGCCAATAGCCTTTGCATCGCGCTCGCTAACCTCAGCCGAGCGTAACTACATCCAGATTGACAGGGAGGCCCTCAGCCTGGTGTGGGGGGTAAAGAAGTTCAATCACTATCTACACGGGCAGATATTCACCCTACTAACTGATCATCAACCCCTGGTCTCAATTTTTAATCCAACGAAGGGCGTTCCGGTGATGACGGTGCAACAGCTGCAAAGATGGTCACTTTTTCTAGGGGCACATCAGTTCGACATAGAGTACAAAGGTACGAAACAGCATGGAAACGCTGATGGGCTGTCACGCCTACCGTTGCCTACGGCGGAAGAAGCACCTGCAGTGGACCCTGTGGAGATATTCCATGCGACCATAGTCGAATGTTTGCCTGTTACAAACGCAGGTATTGAGAAGGAAACCCGAAATGACCCGACACTCTCTCGGGTCTATGATTTGACGGTGAAGGGATGGCCAGCTTATGGCGACTCACTGTTGCCAGCATTCTCGCCAAGGAGAGAACAGCTGTCAGTGTGCTGGGGAACCTTGATGTGTGGATCCCGAGTGGTAATTCCACCCACGTTGAGAGATAGAGTGCTCAATGAGCTTCACGAGGGTCATCTGGGAGGGGTAAAAATGACGAGCCTAGCCAGGGCGTTTGTGTGGTGGCCGGGAATCGATAAAGAAATCGAGGATATGACCAAGAGATGCACAGGATGCCAGAAGGTCCAAAACGCTCCACCACAGACCCCGCTACATCCATGGGAGTGGCCCTCATCTCCATGGCAATGGGTACACATTGATTTTGCTGGTCCATTTATGGACTCAATGTTTCTAATCGCTGTGGACGCCCATTCGAAATGGCCAGAGGTCATTAAAATGTCCTCCACTACCACGGAGAAAAATATTGCAGTCCTAAGGACCATCTTCGCCAGGAATGGGTTGCCAGAACAGATTTGCTCCGACAATGGCCCACAGTATGTGTCTGAGGATTTCCGGAGGTTCCTGAAGAATAATGGGGTGAAACATTACACATCTGCCCCATATCATCCAGCCACAAATGGATTGGCTGAGAGGTTTGTTCAGACCTTTAAAAAGGCCATAAAGGCAATGTATAATGATGACATACCACTACAACACAAGGTGGATAATTTCTTGTTTGCTTACCGGAATGCGACACATGCAGTAACCAACCAAACTCCAGCTGTACTGTTTTTCAACCGATGACTAAGATGTCACTTGGATTTGCTCAAACCAAACATAAGAGATGTTGAGGATAAGCAGTTCCAGCACATAAATGAGAAGCCAACCAGGAGCTTCAAGATAGGGCAACCAGTCTTGGCCCGCGACTACCGAACAGATAAATGGCAGCCTGGAACGATATGCACACAGCAGGGACCACTAATGTATACAGTGGACGTTGGAGAGAGCATCGTGAGATGCCATGCTGACCAGATTCTAGAGTCACAGGAACAAGCCAAATCTATACCACAAGCAGGTGCACTTGGTAATGAGCCCGAAGTACAGATTGCGCCTACCTCAGAAGCAGGGGTATTGGAAGCTGACGAACCAACCAATGACAATGAGCCAGAATTGACTCCACCGCAAGAACAGGATACTCGAGAAAGGCGCTATCCAGTCAGGATCAGGAAGCCTCCTCAAAGACTGAACTTATAAATGACTATTTCAGTTGATGTATATAGTACCGAGAAAATTGTAATTGTAATTAGTTATTATTTAGTTGTTAAATGAATGTTATGTACTGTTTGTCTAAAAGGGGAGGAATTGTTGTGTATGTACCTTTAAGGGAATAACTGGTCTTAGACTGCAGTACCGGCAGTGACCACTGTTAAGTCCATGAATGATTGAGACACGGACTAGCAGGAGAGAAACAAACAGAACTTTACTGGTGAAAGGCATAAATGAATCTAACAAAACAGAGGCTCTCTAGCGCCTTTTATACAGGGGTGGTCACTGCCGGTATTGCAGTCTGAGACCAGTTATTCTCTTAAAGGTACATACACAACAATTCCTCCCCTTTTAGATAAACAGTACATAACATTCATTTAACACTAATGATAACGAATTACAATCACAATTACTGTTGCTAGATACATTGGTTAAGTTTAAGCAATTATAAGTTCAGTCTTTGAGGAGGCTTCCTGATTCTGTCTGGATAACGGCTCCTTGGAGTATCAGGTTCTTCTGGCAATGTTGAGTCGAAATCAATGTCGTTGTTTGGTTCATCTGCTTCCAATATTACCGGTTCTGTGGTAGCTGCAATTGGAACGTTGATTTCATTACCAGGTGTATCAGATCGTGGTGTGGAGTTGACGTTTTTCAATGACTGTAGAATCTGGTCAGCATGGCGTCTTACAATGCTCTCCCCAACGTCCACGATATACATGAGAGGTCCTTGTCGTGTACAAATCGTTCCTGGCTGCCATTTCTCAGTGCGGTAGTCCCGGGCCAAAACTGGTTGACCTATCTTAAAACTCCTGGTCGGCCTTTCATTCATATTCTGAAACTGCCTGTTCTTGACATCTCTTCGGACGTTTGGCTTAACCAAATCCAAGTGGCATCGTAGTCTTCGATTGAAGAACATCATGGCTGGAGTTTGGTTGGTAACCGCATGTGTCGCATTCCGGTAGGCAATCAAGAAGTTGTCCACCTTGTGTTGTAGGGGTATATCTTCATTACACATTGCCTTGATAGCCTTCTTGAATGTTTGGACAAACCTCTCGGCCAATCCATTAGTGGCTGGATGATATGGGGCTGATGTGTAATGCTTAACACCATTGTTCTTTAAGAACCTCTGGAACTCTTCAGACACAAACTGTGGTCCATTGTCAGAGCAAATCTGTTCAGGCAGCCCATTCCTGGCGAATATGGTTCGTAAAACTGCGATAGTTTTTTCCGTGGTGGTTGAGGGCATTTTTATTACCTCTGGCCACTTTGAATGTGCATCCACCGCAATTAAAAACATCGAGTCCATGAAGGGACCAGCAAAATCAATGTGCACCCTTTGCCATGGGGATGAGGGCCACTCCCATGGATGCAGAGGAGCTTGTGGTGGGGCGTTTTGGACCTTCTGGCATCCTGCACAGCTCTTGGTAATCTCTTCGATTTCTCTATCAATTCCCGGCCACCACACAAACACTCTGGCTAAGCTCTTCATTTTTACCCCACCCAGATGACCCTCATGAAGCTCATTGAGCACTCTATCTGTCAACTTAGGTGGAATTACTACTCTGGATCCACACATCAAGGTTCCTCTGCACACTGACAGCTGTTCTCTTCTTGACGAAAATGCTGTCAGCAGTGGTTCGCCATGTGCTGGCCATCCCTTCACCGTTAAATCATAGACCCGTGATAGTGTCGGGTCATTCCGTGTTTCCTTTTCTATGTTTGCATTCATCACAGGGAGACATTCGACTATGGTCGAGTGGAATAACTCCATTGGATCCACTGCAAGGTCTTCTTCTTCCACCGTCGGCAACGGTAGGCGTGACAATCCATCAGCATTTCCATGCTGTTTAGTTCCCCTGTACTCGATGTCATATTGGTGTGCCCCTAGGAAAAGGAACCATCTCTGCAGCCGTTGTGCTGCCATTATCGGTACGCCCTTCTGAGGGTTGAAAATGGAGACAAGAGGTTGATGATTGGTTAGTAGAGTACATTTTTGACCGTGCAGATTGTGATTGAACTTCTTCACCCCCCACACTAGGCTGAGGGCCTCTCTGTCAATCTGGGCGTAGTTACGCTCGGCAGAAGTTAACGAGCGTGACGCAAAAGCTATCGGCCTCTCCAAACCATTAAGGAATTTATGTGACAGTACCGCCCCAATGCCGTAGGGAGACGCATCACACGCCAGCCTGATTGGCAGTGCTGGGTTGTAGTGAGCCAATACTTCTTTCGAAGTGATTAAGTCCTTACTCTTCTGAAAAGCACGTTTACAATCATCGCTCCACTTCCATGCTACCCCAGTTCGTAGCAGGGCGTTCAGTGGATGCAGAATTGTCGACAAATTCGGCAAAAACTTATGATAGTAATTCACCAACCCGAGGAATGACCTCAGTTGTGACACATTTTCAGGCGCTGGGGCCTTAACAACCGCTTCAATTTTGTCAGGGGACTTATGTAACCCCTCTTCATCAATCACGTGGCCACAATACGATATCTGTTTCTTAAAAAATTCGCACTTGGGGCGGTTGGCTCGCAGCCCATGTTCCTGTAGTCTAGTGAGCACCTGTTCTAGGTTGTTAAGGTCTTCACTGTCATCTTCACCTGTTACAAGGATGTCGTCCAAGTAACACTGAGTCCCCGGAATCCCTTGCAGGACTTGTTCCATCGCTCTTTGCCATATCGCCGGAGCCAATGCTACTCCCAATACCAATCGATGATATTGGTAAAGACCTTTGTGAGTGTTTATCGTGAGATACTTCCTAGAGGACTCTTCAACCTCCATCTGCAAATATGCTTGTGCTAGGTCAATTTTTGTAAAACGCTTCCCTCCAGACAGTGAGGCGAAGATGTCTTCTATCCTTGGAAGAGGATATTGTACTGTGTGAAGGACAGGGTTCACCGTCACCTTGAAATCCTCACAGATGCGAATCTTCCTTGGCTCTCCGGACTTATTGCTTAACGTTTTTTTCATGACAGGAACGATGGGTGTCGCCCACTCGCTCCAGTCGACCTTAGACAACACGCCCGCCTTCTCCAGATTCTCCAGCTCTGCCTCGACGGCTGGACGAATTGCATATGGTACCGGTCTCGCTTTGAAAAACTTGGGAACTGCATTCTCTTCTATTTTTAACGAGGCGGTTATGCCTTTAAGCGTGCCCAGTTCTTGTTGAAATACCTCTTTGGCGTTATCTAAGATTGTTGACAATCGTCCAGGAGTGACGTCTTCATCTTTTTTACCGTCCACCTTCATTGCATGAATGGAATACCAATCTAAGTTTATCTTCCTGATCCATTCCCATCCCAATAATGGTGGTCCACCATTTGGCAGTATGTAGAGATACAATTTCCGTATTTTCTTGCCATTGTATTCGACAGGCACCCTTCTTTTTCCTCTGGGGTATACTTTTTGCCCCGTATACGTCGTCAAGACGATGGATGTCTCTCTCAAGGGTATGTTTGAAAATAGCCGCTCATAGTCTCGTCGATTCATGACAGTTAGCGCTGATCCTGTATCCAATTCCATTTTAACTTGGGACCCTGCTATCATGAGGGTGACCCAAATGGTTTGGTGATCCTCTTTTGCGATTACATTGTGAAGTTTGAGACAGCTTAATCTCCTGCTCTCGGATTCACTATCGCTCATCTGGTCTTCGGAACTACTGTCCGTCATCTTTTGTACTTTCTTGTACGGTTCCTTAGTAGCCTTTTTGTTGTCGCTGGTCTTCTTCCCAGACCTACAAACTCGTGCAATGTGTCCAATCTTCCTGCATTGTCTGCATATTTTGTCTTTGGACCAGCAGTCCTTCTGGTCATGGTTAGTTCTGCTGCAGCGATAACATTTTGCAAATCCCTGTGTCATTTCGTGGGTGCTGTATTCCTGTGGTTTTTGTTGAATTTCTGCAGCTCCCCTGGCTGCTGCTTCATACGATACTGCCACGCTGAAAGCCTTATCTAGCTTCAGCTCTTTTTCTGTGAGTAACTTCTTCTGTGTTCC
Organism: Somniosus microcephalus; assembly: GCF_052327205.1. Classification (NCBI taxonomy): domain Eukaryota; kingdom Metazoa; phylum Chordata; class Chondrichthyes; order Squaliformes; family Somniosidae; genus Somniosus; species Somniosus microcephalus. The sequence goes on along the minus strand of NC_140987.1, from coordinate 328,611,100 downwards.
TTCACTCAGGAGTTGATACGCTTATCAATTACTCCATAAAAGGCGATGAATTAGGAAAGTAATGAAAAGGTTTTTATTAACTAAAGAACAGAGCATGCCTCTCGTGGATGACTGGTTCCAAGAAGGAAGTGGGTTGCCGGGCAGCCACCTTTATACCAGGTCATGTAGGCGGAGCCAGCTGAGGCATGCATTGGTACACAGTGAGTAGCAAGAGGCAACAATGTGCAATAACGATAACAGTAGTGAACAACAATGAAAACAATAACAGTGGTTTACCACATTCACCCCTTGTTTAAAATTGAGTCTGGCGGGGTGAAGTGTACTAAAAGTTCGTGTAGGTAAGTCTATCAGGAGGCCTTGTATGCTGTCCTGATCGTCGTAGCAGCGGCGGCGGTGCTGCAGTATCCAACGTCGAGTCTGGTGTCTGAGTGGTCGACGAAGGGTCCTGGGGCTCCGGCATGCCGTCTACAGGGGTTGGGTTGGGAGAAGTGGTGCATAATAACGGTGGTGATTCAGGGGCGCCCGAGGGTGCGAGGTCTCATATGGAGACCGTGTCCTCCCGCCCGTCTGGGTATGCCACGTAGGCATACTGGGGGTTGGCGTGTAGGAGGTTCACCCTCTCGACCAGGGGGTCCATTTTATGGGTCCTCACGTGCCTCCGCAGTAGGACGGGCCCAGGAGAAGTCAGCCATGTCGGTAGCGAGGTTCCCGATGTGGACTTCCTGGGGAAAACGAACATTTGCTCATGAGGGGTGGCATTAGTGGCCGTACAAAGCAGTGACCAGATGGAGTGGAGCGCCGCAGGGAGGGCCTCCTGCCAGCGAGAGGTCGGAAGGCCCTTAGATTTTAAGGCTAAGAGGACGGGCTTCCAAACCGTCGCGTTCTCTCTTTCCACCTGGCCGTTCCCCCGGGGGTTGTAGCTGGTGGTCCTGCTCGTAGCAATACCTCTCGCGAGCAGGTACTGACGAAGTTCGTCGCTCATGAAAGAGGAGCCCCGGTCGCTATGTATATAGCTGGGGAACCCGAACAAGGCGAAGAGGTCATTCAGACATTTGATGATCGTGGTACTGGTCATGTCTGGGCAAGGGATGGCAAACGGGAAACGGGAGTACTCATCAACAATGTTGAGGAAGTACACGTTTTGGTCAGAGGAAGGGAGGGGCCCCTTAAAGTCGATGCTCAAGCGCTCGAAGGGGCGAGTGGCCTTGATCAGGCTTGCTCTGTCAGGCCTATAAAAATGCGGTTTGCATTCGGCACAGATTTGGCAGTTCCTGGTCATAGTTCTGACCTCCTCGATGGAGTAGGGCAGGTTGCGGGACTTAATGAAGTGGCAGAATCTGGTGATCCCGGGGTGGCAGAGGTCATTGTGGAGGGTCCGCAGTCTATCAACTTGCGCGTTGGCGCCTGTACCTCGTGATAGAGCATCTGGGGGCTCATTGAGTCTCCCGGGCCGGTACAAGATATCATAATTGTAGGTGGAAAGTTCAATTCTCCACCTCAAGATCTTGTCGTTCTTGATTTTGCCCCTCTGCTTATTATTGAACATAAAAGCAACTGAACACTGGTCAGTGAGAAGGGTAAATCGTTTTCCGGCCAGGTAATGCCTCCAGTGTCGCACCGCTTCCACAATAGCCTGGGCCTCCTTTTCGACAGAGGAGTGTCGAATCTCGGGGCCCTGGAGGGTCCTTGAGAAAAAGGCCACGGGTCTCCCCGCCTGGTTAAGGGTTGCAGCTAGGGCGAAGTCGGATGCATCGCTCTCCACTTGGAAAGGGATGGACTCATCCACTGCGTGCATTGTGGCCTTCGCAATATCACTCTTGATAAGAGTGAAGGCAGCACCTGCCTCTGATGTCAGGGGGAAGGAGGTGGACTTGATGAGGGGTCTGGCTTTGTCCGCATAGTTGGGCACCCACTGAGCATAGTAAGAGAAAAACCCCAGGCATCTCTTCAGTGCTTTTAGGCAGTGGGGGAGGGGGAGCTCCATAAGGGGGCGCATTCTGTCGGGGTCGGGCCCGATGACTCCGTTCTCCACTACGCAGCCGAGGATGGCAAGGCGCGTGGTGTGAAACATACATTTCTCTTTATTGTATGTTAGATTCAGCCGCTGGGCCGTACGGAGGAATTTTGCTAGATTAACGTCATGGTCCTGCTGGTCGTGGCCGCAGATGGTGACGTTATCCAGATAGGGAAAGGTGGCCTGTAGCGCGTTCTGGTCAACCATCCGGTCCATCACCCTTTGGAAGACCGAAACCCCGTTGGTGACGCCGAAGGGGACCCTAAGGAAGTGGTAGAGGCGGCCGTTTGTCTCGAAGGCAGTATACTGGCGGTCCTCATGGCGGATAGGGAGTTGATGGTATGCTGACTTAAGGTCAATGGTGGAGAATACCCTGTATTGCGCAATCTGATTGACCATATCAGATATGCGGGGAAGGGGGTATGCGTCCAGCTGGGTGTACCGGTTTATGGTTTGGCTGTAGTCGATGACCAGGCGGCGTTTATCGGCGGTCTTAATGACTACAACCTGGGCTCGCCATGGGCTGGTGCTCCCTTCGATAATGCCCTCCTTCAGGAGTCGCTCCACCTCAGCGCTAATAAAAGCTCTGTCCCCGGCGCTGTACCGCCTGCTCTTGGTAGCGATGGGTTTACAGTCGCGGGTGAGGTTAGCGAACAAGGGAGGGGGGGGACTTTGAGTGTGGAAAGGCTGTAAGTGTTGCGCGGCGGGCGATTTAAAAGCTGTTGGTTGCAGACTGCGAGTGGGGGAAGGGGTCCACCGTATGCCAATGTGACACTTTTGAGGTGGCACTGAAAATCCAACCCTAGCAGAACGGCAGCGCAAAGACGGGGCAGGACAAGAAGTTTAAAATTTTTATATTCAGTGCCCCTAACCGAAAGGGTCACCACACAGTAGCCGCCGACGTCCGTTGAATGGGACTTGGACGCCATAGAAATCCGATGGCGCGTTGGCAGGACCGTGAGAGAGTGGCTACGCACTGTGTCGGGGTGAATAAAACTCTCCGTGCTCCCGCTGTCAAACAGGCAAGTAGTGGTGCGGCCATTTACCGGAATGTCCATCATGGACCTGGACAGATGATGAGGGAGGGCTTGATCCAGCGTAACGGAGGCCAGTGTATGGCTGAGTGAGCTGATAAGGTCGTCCGCCGAGACGGTGGTCGAGTCCGGAGACAAACTGGCGGTTGAGTGCGGAGGGCAAAATGCTGGCGGCCATGATTCCGATCCCCACGCGGCCGGAGGTGCACAAAATGGCAGAGAAGATGGCTGCCCCCACGGTTCACACGCGGCGCTGCTGGCGTTCGCGGGTTTCCCTCCGCAGGCGTTGGCGTAATGGCCTTTCTTCCCGCAGCCAGAGCAGGTAGCGGTCTTCGCCGGGCAGCGTGCTCTGGGGTGTTTTAACTGGCCACAGAAATAGCATTTTTGGGCCTGGTTACGGGACATCATTGCAGTAGTTGGTACCGGGGGCGGCGGTCCCGGTTGCTTTCGGGACATCGCTGCAGTAGTTGGTACCGGGGGTGGTGGTCCCATGTCCCAAGGTCGCGATGACCATGGCGCGGCCCCGTTACGTGCGTATGCTTCGAGGTTTCGGTGGGCCGCGTCTCGTGAGAACGCGAGGGCTATGGCCGTCTTCAGGTCGAGCTCCTTGCTTTCGAGAAGTCTCTGCCGGGAGTAGTCGGACTGGAGGCCCTTAACGAGGGCATCACAGGTAAGTCCCTCCGCGTGCGCGGCAGCCGTTACCGCCTTACAGTCGCAGTCCCTGCAGAGCGTCTGTAACGCCCGTAAAAATGCCTCTACCGATTCCCCCGGTTGCTGCCTGCGGGATCCCAGGAGGTGTCTGGCGTAAATCGTATTCACTGGGCGCGTGTATTGCCCTTTTAGCAGGTCGAGAGCCACCGTGTACGTAGTAGCGTCCCGGATGAGTGTATATACTTGAGGGCTCACCTGGGCGGTCAGGACTTTTAATTTGTTCTCCTCCGATGTCACGGCGGAGGCTTCTAGGAAGGATTCAAAGCAGCTCAGCCAGTGTTCGAAACTGGTAGATGAACCCGCCGCTTGGGGGTCGAGGTCCAGGCATGCTGGTCTGAGGGCTCGCAGCAACGCCTGCTGTTGTTGCTGCTCAGTTCCGGACATTTTACTTTTAGTTAATAAAATTGATACGCTTATCAATTACTCCATAAAAGGTGATGAATTAGGAAAGTAATGAAAAGGTTTTTATTAACTAAAGAACAGAGCATGCCTCTCGTGGACGACTGGTTCCAAGAAGGAAGTGGGTTGCCGGGCAGCCACCTTTATACCAGGTCATGTAGGCGGAGCCAGCCGAGGCATGAATTGGTGCACAGTGAGTAGCAAGAGGTAACAATGTGCAATAACGATAACAGTAGTGAACAACAATGAAAACAATAACAGTGGTTAACAGCATGGTGGCATAGTGGTTAGCACTGTTGCCTCACAGCACCAGGGACCCGGGTTCGAATCCGGCCTCGGGTGACTGTCTGTGTGGAGTTTGCACATTCTCCCCATGTTTGCGTGGGTTTCCTCCGGGTGCTCCGGTTTCCTCCCACAGTCCAAAGATGTGCGGGTTAGGTTGATTGGCCATGATAAATTGACCCTTAGTGTTAGGGGGATTAAATACGTGGGGTTACGGGGATAGGGTGGGATATGTGTTGGTATAGGGGTTACGGGGATCGGGTGGGATATGTGTTGGTGCAGGCTCGATGGGCCAAAATGGCCTCTATCTCCACTGTGGGGTTTCTGTGATTCTGTGAGTCCACAGACAAATTTGTCCCGTAGGGTATCTGCCAGTCCTGCTCCGAACTGGCAGTGCTTTGATAGCTTGCGTAGTTCCGTAAGATACTCAGCATTGCTCTCATCTTTGTGCTGAGTTCTCCTGTGGAATTTAAATCTTTCTGCTATCAACAGCAGTGCAGGGTTTAAGTGCTCCTGTAGAACAGCAACAATTTCGTTAAAACTCTTCCCCTTCGGTTTGGCTGGAGTAATCAGGTCCCGCAATAGGCCGTACGTTCTAGCGCCCATTAAGTTTAACAATACCGATGCCTTTTTCCCCTCCGCTATATCGTTTGCCTCGAAATATACCTCTACTCTTTCCACATACGTGGTCCAGTCCTCTAATGTATTATCAAAAGCAGTGATACAGCCAGTCTTTGGCATCTTGCAAATCTAAAATGGCGCCTCCCGCGCTTTGCCTTCTTCTCCGATTTAACAAAATGGCGCCTCCCGCGCTTTTCCTTCTTCCCCGCTGTTGTTAGCGCTGCTTTCCACGGTTTCCTGCGCATTAAATATTAATTCGTTTTCTTTTATTATCTTCCCATCGTGAAGCGGACCCTCTGGAACACTTCCCTCCCTCTTCTGAGGTCCGAACGCTGCCCAGCTTCGAAACACCGGCCGCGCCCTGTGTGCTCCACCCTCTCTCTCTCTTCTTGCTTCCCGACTCGCTGCCCAGCCCCGTTGCAGCCCAGGAAGGATCAGAGCACTACCTGCCACCAGCCCGATTAGCTGGGAAACCACGGACCGAGGAACCCAGCCTGGCTCTGGAAAGTCGCTCCTGCAAAGCCTTGAACCCGATGATTGACGGTCGACGCCCGTTCCTCGAGTTTCAATGGACTCTATTTTTTTTTTCTTCTTCCGACCTTCAACGTCGTCGGAGCTGCTGCTGAGTTGCAGGTAAGTTCTTTCTACCTCGTCGCCAGTGTTAAGTCCGTGAATGATTGAGACACGGACTAGCAGGAGAGAAACAAACAGAACTTTACTGGTGAAAGGCACAAACGAATCTAACAAAACAGAGGCTCTCTAGCGCCTTTTATACAGGGGTGGTCACTGCCGGTATTGCAGTCTGAGACCAGTTATTCTCTTAAAGGTACATACACAACAACCACCCCTGTATAAAAGGCCCTAGCAGGCTTCTGTATTTCAGTCTGACGTTGCCTCCTGTTCAAGTAAAGTACCTGTTAAACTGCTCTCCCGAATTCCGTGTATTATTGAGGCGCGGACTTTACAAAACTGAGGCCCCATCTGCTCACTCAGGTAAATGTAAAATATCCCATGGCACTATTTCAAAGAAAAGCAGGGGCGTTCTCCCTGATGTCTTGGTCAATAGGTTTCCCTCAGCCAACATCATCAAAACATTATCTGGTCATTTATCTCATTGCTGTTTGTAGGAGCTTGCTGTGTGCAAATTGGCTGCCATGTTTCCTGCATTACCATCGCCAAATCCCCCACCATCAACATCCTGGGGGTCACCATTCAGCAGAAACTTAACTGGACCAGCCACATAAATACTGTTGCAACAAGGGCAAATCAGAGGCTGGGTATTCTGCGGCGAGTGTCTCACCTCCTGACTCCCCAAAGCCTTTCCACCATCTACAAAGTACAAGTAAGGAGTGTGATGTAATACTCTCCACTTGCCTGGATGAGTGCAGCTCCAACAACACTCAAGCAGCTCGACACCATCCAGGAAAAAGCAGCCTGTTTGATTGGCACCCATCCACCACCTTAAACATTCACTCCCTCCACCACCGGCGTACCGTGGCTGCAGTGTGTACCATCTACAAGATGCACTGCAGCAACTCGTCAAGGCTTCTTCGGCAGCACCTCCCAAACCCGCAACCTCTTCCACCTAGAAGGACAAGAGCAGCAGGCGCATGGGAACACCACCACCTCCAAGTTCCCCTCCAAGTCACACACCATCCTGACTTAGAAGTATATCGCCGATCCTTCATCCTCGCTGGGTCAAAGTCCTGGAACTCCCTCCCTAACAGCACTGTGGGAGTACCTTCACCACACGGACTGCAGCAGTTCAAGAAGGCAGCTTACCACCACCTTCTCAAAGGCAATTAGGGATGGCCAATAAATGTTGGCCATGCCAGCGACACCCACATCCCATAAACGAATTAAAAAAAATTACAACAGTGACTACACTTCAAAAGTACTTAATTGGCTATAAAGCATTTTAGGATGTCCTGAGGTCATGGAAAGCGCTGTATAAATGCAAGTCTTTTTTTTCTTTTGTGCCTGCCAACACTTCAACTGGACCAGCTCCTTGAATTCTATTTCCCTGCACCCTTTTATATTCCTCATTAGCAAATACTTATCCAATTCCCTTTTGAGTGATGTTCTAGTCTCTGCCTCAGGAGTGCCTTGTGGTAAAGCATGCCATGCTCTAATAAGCCTCTGTATAGAAACATCTCTTCTAATGGGACCAGCGTGCTAGCAGAAAGGGTAAATAGGGATGTGGCAAAGGCTTTAAATTAGTAAAATGGGGGGAGGGCTCTACAAGAAATGAAACAGGAAAAGTGAGCATAGGACAGCGTAAACTAAGGGAGGACATAAATGGCCAGGGAAAAAATAGACTTATATTACAGGAGTGCAAAAAGATGGCTAAAAATAAAGTGATAGGAACTGCTATTAAAAATAAGTTAAACTCTATACAGCAATGCACACAGTGTCCATAATAAAATGGGGGAACTGGAAGCAATAATATGTTGTGAGGAACCAGATATAGTAGGGATTACTGAGACATGGCTGCAGAAAAATCAGGACAGGGAATTAAACATTGCAGGGTATAACATATTTAGAAAATATAGAGAGGGAAAAAGGGGAAGTGGAGTAGCTGTACTTATTAGAGATAACATAATGGCAGTAGAAAAAAGTGACACAGCTATCAGTAGGACAGAATAGAATCCAAGTGGATAGAGATTAAAGATAATAAAGGATCAATCACACTAATAGGGGTAGTCTACAGACCACCTAATAGTGGAAGGGAGGTGGAGGAAGAAATATGCAAACAAATTAGGGAAATAGGTAAAAAACATAGAATAATAACCATAGAGGATTTCAACTACTCTGAATTAATTGGCCAGAAGAGGTAGGTAAAGGTGATAAGGGAATGGAGTTCCTACAATATGTATAGGACTCCTTTCTAGCCCAGTATGTAAGAAGCCCAACTAGGATGGATTCGCTACTGGGTCTAGTAATGGGAAATGAACCAGAACAGATAAGAGAAGTAAAAATAGGGGAACATCTAGGCAATAGTGACCATAATACAATACACTTTAATATAATAATTGAGAAGGACATAAGAATTACAAAGAACAGGGTAATAGATTAGAGAAAAGCAGATCTTGAGGGGCTGAGAATAGAACGTGGGGAAAAAAATGAACAACAATATTGGCAAACAATGATGTAGAACAGCAATGGGAAACATTTAAAATGGTGTTCAACAGTGTCCAGGAAAAATATATTACACTAAAAAAAAACAAGATCAAACTAAATACTGATGAGACACCATGGATGACTAAAGACATAAGTGAAAAATTGAGGGAAATAAAGAGGCATACACTAAGTACATGGACAGCACGAGAGAGCATGACAAGGGATAATACCAGGAGAGAAGTCAAAACAACAATTAGGAAGGCAAAGAGGAACTATGAAATTAAATTTTCAATGAGCATAAAGCAAAATAGTAAAATATTCTACAAACACATCAATAAAAAAAGGAAAATCAGGATGGGAATAGGCCCACTAAGGGATGGACAGGATAAAATCACAGGCAGCAACAGAGAAATGGCAGAAATATTAAATAATTACTTTGCTTCAGTATTTACCAGGGAGACAGAGCAGGTGGACTTGACAGTAGAAGATGATATTAGAAATTATATAACCACAATTAAAATAAGAGGAGAAATATTAAATAAACTAATCAAACTCAAAGAGGATAAAACCCTTGTGTAGTGTATGTACCCATCTACCTTTAAGGGAACTATTGAATGTAACCATTCACCTTTAAGAGAACTACTTTAGGTGTGGCACTATTTGTTTGGCTTCTGTATACTGTAATACCGATAGTGACCACACCAGTATATAAGTGTTGTGGCAGGATTGCTGGGGCAGATTCGCCCGGACCTTCGAATAGTAAAGACCTGTTTGTTTGTTACTTCTGAAGTCTGTGTATTTATTATCTGCACAACCCACAGACTTTACAGTGGCGACGAGTCCGATCGTACCCTGCGGCAAGATTACCAAAGCAAGAAGAGCGTCGAAGAGAGGCAACCGCCCTCGTCGTGCTGCTGGAAGAAAACACGAGGCTGCAGCAGGAGAAAGGTGGAAGACTTTAGCAACAAAAGCTTCCGTCTGCAACAGGCACTGACTACCCTTCTATCACGGTACGGAGTGAGCCGATCAGAAGGGAACAAGGCGGCCGAAGAGACTGTGAGTAGGGGAAGGTGTAGAAGTATCCGGAGGATAAGGGCAGAGCACTCGACCTCGGTCGAGGGGGAGCTGAGCCGGTCAGAAGTTGGTTCCAACGGCGTCGGGTGACAGCCGGACCGCGATCGGCGGGAAAAGCCGGGCAGCGCCCGCAGCCACGAAGCGCTGAGACTGGGAGTAGGCGCGGGAAGAGAAACCCAGCCGCAGCCGGGGAGGGAAACACCGGTCTGCGAGAGGGCTGGGAGGCGAACAGGAATCGTGCGGGTGGGAGAGAGAGACAGAGCCAAGCAAGGGGAGAGAGACTGCGCGAGAGCCAGTCCAGCGGCTGAGCTGTCCTCCACCAACGGGGTACCCAGAGCCGGTAGAACCGAACGTGCGGGAGAGGGAGAGACAGAGCCGAGCAAGGGGAGAGAGACTGTGCGAGAGCCAGTCCAGCGGCTGAACTGTTCTCCACCAACGGGGTACCCAGGGCCGGTAGCACCGAACGTGCGGGAGAGAGAGCGACAGAGCCGGGTACGGAGAGAGAGACTGCGCGAGAGCCAGTCCAGCGGCTGAACTGTCCTCCGTTAACGGGGTGTACCCAGCGCCGGTAGAGCCGTGCGGGTGGGAGGAAAAGACAGAGCCGAGTAAGGGGAGCTGTGCGGAAGCCAGCCAGCGGCTGAACCTGTCCACTGTGGGGGAAGCGTACCCCTTCCACCGGGAAGAAACGCGGGAAGCCGCCATTAGGCGGAGAAGACGCCAGAAGCGGGAAACCGCCATTGAAGTGGGCGGGGCGAGAAAGGAAGAGCGGGAAACCGCCATTTTCGTGGGAAAACCGCCATCTTAGAAATAAACAAATAAATAAGAATACTTAAAGAAATACTGGTGCTGCTCCCAAGGGAAGAAAGATGCCTAAGCGAGGGAATATTAACGACTTTAATTCTGAAATAGAAGACTGGGCCACGTACGTGGAACGCATAGAGATCTATTGCGAAGCCAACAAAATAGAGGAAGACGACAAGGCGATAACATTGCTAAACTCGATGGGGGCAAAAACATACGGGCTCTTGAAGCATCTAATAGCACCAAATAAACCAACGGATCAGACCTTCGAAGAGATTGTGGCTGTGCTGAAGGACCACTTGAACCCCACACCGTTGATGCTGGCTGAACGATTCAAATTCTACGCAAGAACGCAGAGGAAAGACGAAAGCAATGCGGAATACTTGGTCGAACTGCGTAGGCTAGCGAAATACTGCCAGTTCGGAGGGAATCTGACAGAAGCGCTGCGGGACAAGTTCGTATGCGGATTGTCCAAAGAAGGGACGCAGAAGCGACTACTGGAAGAGAACGACCTCACACTGGACAGGGCTGTCCTTATAGCTGCATCGCACGAAGCCGCAGCGAAAGGAACGGCGGAAATGCAACTAAAGGCGGCGGCACTCGGGGTGGACCAAATTACTTCAAGCACAACAAAATGCTACCGTTGTGGGAAGACAACGCATGGCCAGAATCAATGCTGGTTTAAGAACCAAGAGTGTAGGAAATGTGGCAAACTGGGTCACATCGCGAAGGTATGCCGGTCCGGGAAAAAGACCAACAATCAAAGGAAGCCACCACAAGAAAAGTACAACAAGGTACACAAGGTGGCTGAGAAGAGTTCAGACGAACAGAATTCAGACTCAGACCCAAACAACCAGGAGCTGGGTAGTCTGAGAATCCACAATGTGGGTAAAGAAACGGATCTACAGACCATCTGGGTCATACTAAAAATAGCTGGAGTCCAAGTAAGAATGGAGCTGGACACTGGATCAGCTCTATCAGTCATCAACCGAAGGGACTACCACCGGCTATTCTCTCACATACCTTTAAGAAATACCAAGTTCGTATTACAGACATACACGGGGCATAACGTATACCCCGTGGGGAAAATAAGAGTCAAGGTGAGAGATAGGGGTAAAGAACACCCAAGAATGAACTTGTACGTAGTACCTGAGGGAGGACCACCACTTCTAGGATGGGAGTGGATTAAGAAAATAGACATGGAATGGCATTACCTAAAAGCCATAATGAGGGAGGACTCGGTGCAAGCTATTAGCTCAGATTCTGAAATGGATGATGATAAGACCAAGTCGAATATGGAAGACAAGGCTAAAAGGGACTTGCCGACGATGGGGAAGAAAACGAAGACATGCAGAAGGACTTATGGTACCAAGAAGAATAAAGCTGCAGAGCAGAACTCCAGGTTGACAGAGAATTCTGAGCCTGTTCAAGCAAAGGATTCATCCACGACGGAAGAACACCGAGCCCGGACGCAAACTTATGTCAAAGTACGACAACAATTAGAACAGTTGAGTGACCGTCTCGTACAATAGATGAAAAATATGGAAAAGTTCTGGGACACCGAATGGGAGAACCTGGAAAGACAACAGAGACAGCTAGCTCAAGCAGAGAGCGACCATAGAGCCATCGTGGTCAAATACCAATCATATTCCCCTGATGCTGTTCAGGAACTAGAATATTTACAGAACGAACCAAAGGAAGAGGAATCTTCAGGAAGCCAGGATTTTTATTCCAGTTCTTCTCTACGACTCCTTACAAGCAGAGTGTGAGAAGTTGAAAGAACAGTATGAACAGGCCCAGGCTACAATTCTGGAGGGGGTTAACTCGGCAGCCTCCGAAAAGCTAGTTTCAGTAAAAGCATATGAACAACTAAAGGTTGAACATGAGCAAGAAGTCCAAAGGCTGCAGGAAATTCTTGATGAGCTCAAGGCCAAGACAGACTCATCGGTAGAAGTTCCATCCATAGATGAGAAATTAGAGGTGAAAAACATGGCAGAGCATGAAAGACAGGATGTCCAAGAACTCATAAAAACATTGAAGGACACCCAAGACAAATATGAGGCGGCAATGACCGAGGTTCAACAACTTGAAGAACAGATTCAGTGGAAGAAAAGGAAATTGTAAGAAACTCAGAGGCTGTAAGAATGGTCCCTGAACATGAACTAGAGAGCATCAGGGCGCAACTTTTCCGAGCGCTGAAAGCCAAAGTTCAAGAGGAACGTAAGGTGGAAGTATTGGAGAAAGAGGTGGATGAAATGGAGAAGACTCTGATCCACCGTGTTCCCAGGGAAGAGTTAATGGTCAGCCAACTCCTTCATATGCTGAAGGACAAGACTCTGCAAGGGGAACAATCTGAACACGAGCTTCAATCTTCAGGGGGAACGAGTTTGGAGCTCTCAAAAGTCACGGAGATAGCTGAGGTGGCAACACAAATTTTACAAGGATGCCAAAAGTACGTTGAATCACGTCAAGGTGAACAGAAGAATGTGGAAACCGTTACTTCAGTAGAAGGTTTAAATAGCCTGATAACGCAATTCCCGATGGAAGGGAAGGTATTGAACTCACAAATGAGGTCCGTCGTGAAGGAATGGCAGATAACCCAGGAAGAGCGGGATGAATATGAATGCATGAAGAAGTCTTTTCAAGAAAGATGTCTAGGGAAGGAACCACCGTCAGCTAACGTCCAGACGGGTGAGGAGGAAGAAGAAGGCTCTCTCGCTGGCCTAACTCAGGACGAACCCGAATATTACCATGACCTGTTGAGTGACACTGAATATTACGAGGATGTGGTCTGCCCAGCTTGTGATGAAAGCTCCCAAAGTGCTGAAATCCGGATGAAGCACTTAAGGTCTAAGGAACATAGAGAGTTGGTGGCGCTACAGCTGGCAGCCGAGAAAGGAGCTCCGAGAGTTTCAAAAAGGCAGAAAAGAAAAAGAAGAAGCAGAAGATAATAACTGTCTAAAATATTAGCACTTCTACCATCCCAGGCGGGACATTACGAAAGGAGCTAAATTAGTTGAAAAACTGGAAAATGTCAAGACAGCCAGTTGGTTGTAAAAGTCCGCACTGCTGGTTCAACAGGACGAAAGTTCAAGCTGTTACGTCAAGAAAAAGGCTATGGAGGAGTCACGCTAGCCAGGTGAACCGGCTACACCAAAGAAATGTTGTTCGGAACGAGTCAAGATCAGAGACTGAATCTATGAACTGTTTCCGCAGAGACTGAACCTGTGAACTGTTTCCACCGAGATTATATCTGTAAATTGTTTTATATGACATTGACTCCACCGAGGTTATATCTGTAATTTGTTTTATAGGAAGTTGAAGATATGTATGTTTAACGGGAAGTCTGTGTATTTATTAACTGCACAACCCACAGACTTTACACCTTGGTCTGGACGGATTGCATCCGTGCATTCTAAAAGAATCTAGAGAAGAGATAGCAGAGGCATTACTACACATATTTAATAATTTGTTAGAAAAAGGTGTACTGCCAGAGGACTGGCAGATCGCTAACGCAATACCTATATTTAAGAAGGGAGATAGAACATGTCTATGGAACTATAGACTAACCTACTAAAGGAGAAAATAGAAAAACATCTAGAAAACAAACATATAATAATGAATAGTTAGCATGGATTTCAAAAGGGAAAGTCTTGCTTGACTAAGCTCATTGAATTCTTTGAAGAGGTAACAGAGAGAGTAGACAAGGGTAATGCAGTAGATGTAATTTATCTAGATTTCCAAAAAGGCCTTCGATAAGATGCCACATAATAGACTAATGAATAACATCATGGAATATGGAGTTAGGGATAAGTAGCAGAATGGATAGCCAGCTAGCTGCAAAAAAGAAAGCAGAGAGTAGGGGTAAAGGGTAGAAGTTATGCTAAACTTGTATCGTACCTTGGTTAGACCACTCTTGAAGTACTGTGTACAGTTCTGATCGCCATTTTATAAGAATGAGATATAGAGGCACTGGAGAGGGTGCAATAAAGATTTACAAGGATGATACCAGAAATGCTAGGTTATACCTATCAGGAAAGGATGAACAGGTTGAGTTTCTTTTCTCTTGAAAAGAGAAAGCTGAGGGGTGACCCAATAGAGGTCTTTAAAATTATGAAAGGTTTTGATAGAGTAGACACAGAGAGAGTGTTTCCACTTGTGGGGAAGAGCAAAACTAGAGGCCATCAATATAAGATAGTCACCAAGAAATCAAATAGGGAATTCAGAAGAAACTTCTTTACCCAGAGTGTGGTGAGAATGTGGAACTCACTACCACAGGGAGTGGTTGAAGTGAATAGTATAGATGCATTTAAGGGGAGGCTTGATAACCATATGAGTGAGAAGGGAATAGAGGGTTATGCTGATAGATTTAGATGAGGAAAGACGGGAGGAGGCTCGAGTGGAGCATAAGTACCGGCATGGACTGGTTGTGCCGAATGGCCTGTTTCTGTACTGTATATCCTATGTAATTCTAACTTTCCCCTGTGTTTTTCTAGTAATGATCTTGTGTCTGTGTCCCCTCAATTCCCCAACCAGCACTTTCACAATTTACCCTCTCAAGACACTTCATCATCTTAAAAATTTCCATTAGATTCCTCTTAATCGTCTTTTACTGTAAAAGAAAAGCCTCAATATTTCAAATCTTTCTTCGTAACTATGACCTCATTCCTACAATCATGAAACTTACAGCACAGTAGGAGGCCAATTGGACATCGGTGTCTGTGCTGGTGCTCCATCTTGGACCGGAGTTACCTACTCTACTCTCGTTTCCCTGCCCTTTACCCGAATCCCTTTATATTCTTTTCCAAATACTTAATGAATTCCCACTTGAATGGTGTTATTGCCTCACTTATTCTAGTATAGCATTCCATGTTCCAATAACCCTCTGCGGAAAAGATCTCCAAATGATAATCCTAAATCTCTGCTATCTTACTACAATTCGTTACCCAGTGGAAGAAAATTTTCACTATTTTCCCTCTCAAAATCTTACAGAATTTCGATCAACCTCCATTAGAATTCGCTTCCTAACCTTACAAATAAAAAAAAACTTCCTTGAAAATTATAATTTCTTATGTTTAGTATTATACTATGAATCTTCACTGTCCCTTTCCATGGCAATAACATTCTTCCTATGATGAAGCGTTCAGAACTGCACACAAAACTCCAATTGTGCTTTAACAATGTCTTATACAAATTCAACTTCACTTCCGTACTTTTATATATAGCACCCCTGTGTATAAGACCTCAAATCCCATTATCCCGTTTTATGCCCCGTTCTACCTACACGCCCACTTTTAGTTACTCATACCCCGAGATTTCTCTATTCCTTCACTCTGTTAAGAGTCTTATCATTTGGAGTATGCTTTCTTTCATCATTCTTGTTCACACAAAGCACTACACCACATTTCTCTACATTGGCCATCTATTTGACCACCTTGCTAACTTTTTATTTCATACTGAAATCTCTTAGGTTCTTCCTCGCAGTTTGCTATGGTATCACGGGGGAGAAATTGGGTGAGTAGCGCCACCTGTTAGCGCCTAAAGAGGCAGTCAGTGGCTGTAGCGCCACTGGCTGCGTCTCCGGCGATATTCAGTAGGGGCGCTAATGGTGGCGTTAGGCATTTGCGCTGCGCCGCCACCGATGACATCATCAGTGTGCGCAGCGCCCCATTCGTGCGCCGTTCACGATATTTGGTAGCGAACGCCGCAGTTGCGCCGCTCGCTACCCGCGCCCGGTTCACGGGGCCTTACTGTGCCGGCAGTGGCGCAAGTTAAGGTGGAGGTGCGGTGCGGCTGCATTTTTGGCAGCCGCCTGCCAGCACCTCCGTCCCCGGCCTCCTAACCACCCCCCCCCCGCGGCATTGCCGGCTGTTTCCCGAGAGCCCGGCACTTCTCCTTGGTGCCGGGCTCATTTGCCGGCACTCGCGATCGGGGATCGCGCTGTTGCAGGCACCTCCCCCTTAACAGTGGGAGGAAGGCCTGCAGTACCGCAGCGTGCCGTGCCGCAGCGTGTGGCGCTGCGGCATGTTGCGCTGCGATATTCAGTTTCAGCGCCCTAAGAGGGACGCGGAGCGCCTCGAGCCTCACCCCGTGTCCCTCAAGCAGCAATGAAACTGAATATCTGGCGACCGGTATCACTCCGATCGCTGCGCTAAATCCTGCGCTCCGCCGACTTTTGCGCCACTTTGGCGCCCCAACCCAATTTCTAGGCCCACATGTTTAAGAGCCCTGTGGGAGAAACTCAGTAGGTTAGCGACTCCCATTAGCGCCCCCGGGATTCGATAACGGGGCGCTAACAATTTACTGCCCGGACGCGGCGAGATGAACGACTCCCGCGAACTTTGGTGACAGCTTTGCAGCGGCGGTAAGACTTTGCGCCACGATCTCCTTCGCCCAGAGATCGTGACATCATTGCCATGCGCATTGCCCCAGTAGCGCCCCAGACCCAAACTTTGGTTCCGCCCCCTGCAGCATCACGGGGTGATGACACCGACAGATGCAGGAGGTGTTGATCGGGAGGCTGGGCACTTCAGGGGTGAAAGTTAAAGGGGAGGTCACCGAGGTAAATACCTAAATTTCTAAAGTGTTTTTGTTTAAATTTTTTCACTTCTCCTGGGCCGCGATCGATCAGCCCGGGGCTCTGCTGAAGTGCATGGGGCTGATCGGGCCGGATCGCGGCCGCCGTCGGGGACCAGCTAATTGGTCCCAATGCAGAGCCGGCAGCGATGGCCCTTCCCTTTAAAGGAGGGAAGGAGCCCTGGATCGCGGCAGTGCTGCACCACTACTGCCCTGCCTGCATCCTTTAGCGCTCCAGGAAGAAAGTGGAACACTTGATTTAGCACTCCACTTCCTTCCTGGAGCACTAAATCCCAATTTTTTAAAAGCTAGGAATCTTTAGCCCCTGGCGCTAGGTTTCCCAGCTTTCAAAAGTTACCGCCCCCAAACGGGGCGATACTGAATTTCTCCCCCCCCCCCCCCCCACCGCCCGTGTCTAAGGACAAGTGTGGATTAATCACTTGGACAAGTGTGGATTAATAAGGAAAGCTAGCTCAGATTTGTTATAGGCAAATCGTGTTTAACTAACTTGATTTAATTATTTGATGAGGTAACAGGGAGGGTTGATGAGGGCAATGCGGTTGATGTGGTGTACACGGACTTCCAAAAGGCATTTGATAAAGTGCCACATAATAGGCTTGCCAGCAAAGTTGAAGCCCATGGAATAAAAGGGACAGTGGCAGTATGGATACGAAATTGGCTTAAGTGACAGGAAACAGAGAGTAGTGGTGGACAGTTGTTTTTTGGACCGGAGGAAGGCACACAGTGGTGTTCCCCAGGGGTCAGTACTAGACCACTACTTTTCTTGATATATATTACTGACTTGGATGTGGGTGTACAGGGCACAATTTCAAAATTTGCAGATGACACAAAACTTGGAAGTATAGTGAACAGTGAGGAGGATAGTGATAGACTTCAAGAGGATATAGACAGGCTAGTGGAATGGGCGGGCACGTGGATACATTTTGGCAGGAAGAACGAGGAGAGGCCTCAACTGGAGTATTGTGTCCAATTCTGGGCACCGCACTTTAGGAAGGATGTGAAGGACTTAGAGAGGGTGCAGAAAAGATTTACCAGAATGGTTCCAAGGATGAGGGACTTCAGTTATGTGGATAGACTGGAGAAGTTGGGGTTGTTCTCCTTACAGCAGAGAAGATTGAGAGGAGATTTGATAGAGGTATTCAAAATCATGAGGTGTATATACCGAGTAGATGGAGAGAAACTGTTCCCATTGGAAGAAGGGTCGAGAACCAGAGGACACACATTCAAGGTGATTGGCAGAAGAACCAAATGCGACATGAGGAAAACTTTTTTACACAGCGAATGGTTAGGATCTGGAATGCACTGCCTGAAAGGGTGGTGGAGGCAGATTCAATTATGGCTTTCAAAAGGGAATTGGATAAATAGCTGAAGGAAAAAATTTGCAGGGCTACGGAGAAAGGGCGGGGGAGTGGGACTAGCTGAAGTGCTCTTGCAGAGAGCCGACAGGCTGAATGGCTTCCTTCTGTGCTGTAACCATTCTATGATTCTATGTGTGTGGTAAACCACTGTTTGTATTCCTGTTTGTCCTGTTTGTATTCCACTGTGTACATGCCTGGACATGCCTCGGCTGACTCCTCCCACAGGTCCTAGTATAAAGGTGACTGCTCCCCAGCCCTTGGTATCCTGGACCGGTCGACCACTCGAGGCAGACCTCCATTCTGTTGTTAATAAAAGCCTTTAGTTACTCTTCTAACTCTCAGTCTTTTATGAGTAATTGATAGCGCATTAATTTTATTAACAACATTTTTATAATGGAGAAGATCCTCACACCAGCATGCCTGGACTTAGATCATCGGGAGGCGGACTCATCCACCAAGTTTACTCACTGGCTTAAGTGTTTCGAAAAATTCCTGACCGCCTCCGAAGCAATCAAATCGGACGAGGACAAACTGGATGTCCTGACCTCCAAAGTGAACCACCGAGTGCACTCGGTCATCCAAGACGCGACCTCGTACGCGGATGCTATCAAGCTCCTCAAGGACCAGTACACGCGCCCAGTGAACGAAGTGTACGCCAGGCACCTCCTGGGGAGTCGTAAACAACAACCTGGGGAATCGACCGTGGAATACCTTCAGGCACTGTCTGTGCTTGGCCGGGCCTGTGGTTGTAAGGATGTAAAGGCCGCCGTGTACACAGAGGAACTTATCCGGGACGCTTTTGTAGCGGGCCACAGATCCAATTACACACGACAGCGACTGTTGGAGCAGAGTAACCTCGACCTCAACAAGGCCTCTGAACTCGCACTATCGTTGGATGCAGCCTACCAGGGCATGGATGCCTACTCCTCTGCACCGTGGACGCCGCGGGGAATGACAGCCTGGGACACGGTAGGACCGCCTCATAGCGCCGTGCCACCCCAGCCACACCCCAACAACGGCCCAACTACCGCAGCAGTGTCCCAAGGCCAGACAGCAGTGCCCCAAGGCCAGAAATGCTACTTCTGTGGCCAGGCAAAACACCCCAGAGCGCGCTGCCCGGCGAAAAACGCGATCTGCTCGGGCTGCGGGAAGAAGGGACACTACGCTAGCGTCTGCAGGGCCAAAGCCACCCCGAACCCCAGCAGCGCCGCGTGTGGGCCTTGCGGGCCGCCATTTTGGACCTCCCCGGCTGTGTGCGAATCACCGGTACAGCAGCCATTTTGGACGCCTCCAGCCACATGGGGATCATGGACGCTGCCATCTTGGATGACAGCCGGGACGCAGCAGGCCCCCGACACCGCCTCATCTGATACCCGCAGCGACACACCGACCCCTACGCTGGCATCCGTTACACTGGACCAAGCGAGACCGCACCAACTGGCCAGTTCCACAATGGACATTAAGGTAAATGGTCACGATACAATCTGCCTTTTTGACTCTGGGAGCACGGAGAGCTTCATCCACCCCGACACGGTGCGGCGTTGCTCTCTCCCAGTCCTGCCTGCGCAACAGCGGATTTCTATGGCCTCCGAGTCCCAGTCGGCGGACATCGGCGGCTACTGCGTGGTGACACTCGTAGTAGACGGGACCGTGTACGATCATTTTAAACTTCTGGTCCTGCCTGACCTCTGCGCTGCCGTCCTGCTGGGGTTAGATTTTCAGTGCCACCTTAAAAGTGTTACGATGGCGTACGGTGGACCCCTACCCCCACTCACAGTCCGCAGCCAGCAGCTTCCAAATTGCCCGCCGCGCACCAGGTGCAACCTCTCCACACTCAGAGTCACCCCCCCACCACTGTTTGCTAACCTCACCCCCGACTGTAAGCCCATCGCCACAAAGAGCAGGCGATATAGTGCCGGGGACAGGGTTTTCATTAAAACCGAAGTGGAGCGGCTCCTGAAAGAAGGGATTATTGAGGGCAGCACCAGCCCCTGGCGAGCCCAGGTTGTGGTCGTTAAGACCAGCGAGAAGCAGCGCCTGGTCATCGACTACAGCCAGACAATAAATCGCTACACCCTGCTGGACGCCTACCCACTCCCCCGTATAGCTGATATGGTCAACCAGATCGCGCAGTACCGCGTCTTCTCGACCATTGACCTGAAATCAGCGTACCACCAGCTCCCCATCTGCCCTGAGGACCGCCAGTACACTGCCTTTGAGGCAAACGGCCGCCTCTATCACTTCCTTAGGGTTCCCTTTGGCGTCACCAACGGGGTCTCCGTCTTCCAAAGGGAGATGGACCGGATGGTAGATCAAAATGCGTTGCAGGCCACTTTCCCATATCTGGACAATGTGACCATCTGCGGCCGTGACTTGCAGGACCATGACGCAAACCTCGAAAAATTCCTCCGCACCGCCCAACTCCTAAACCTGACATATAACAAGGAGAAGTGCATATTCCGCACAAACCGCCTCGCCATCCTTGGCTGTGTTGTGGAACACGGAGTCATCGGCCCTGACCCCGACCGGATGCGTCCCCTTATGGAACTTCCACTGCCCCACTGCCTCAAGGCCCTGAAGAGGTGCCTCGGGTTTTTCTCCTATTACGCCCAGTGGGTCCCCTACTATGCGGACAAGGCCCGTCCGCTGATCAAGTCCACCTCTTTTCCCTTGACGGCAGAGGCCCGCTTAGCCTTCCACCGTATCAAGGAGGACATTGCCAAAGCCACCATGCACGCAGTGGACGAATCCATCCCCTTCCAGGTGGAAAGCGACGCGTCCGACTTTGCCCTGGCCGCTACCCTCAATCAGGCGGGGAGACCCGTGGCCTTCTTTTCACGAACCCTCCAAGGCCCGGAGACCAGACACTCCGCTGTTGAGAAGGAGGCCCAGGCGATTGTGGAGGCTGTGCGTCATTGGAGGCACTACCTGGCCGGAAAACGATTTACCCTGCTCACTGACCAGCGTTCAGTTGCTTTTATGTTTAACAACAAGCAGAGGGGCAAAATCAAAAATGACAAGATCTTGAGGTGGAGAATCGAACTTTCCACCTACAACTACGAGATCTTGTACCGGCCCGGGAAGCTAAATGAACCCCCGGATGCGCTATCGCGTGGCACCTGCGCCAGCGCGCAGATCGATAGACTACGGGTCCTCCACAATGACCTCTGCCACCCGGGGGTCACCAGGTTCTTCCACCTCATCAAGGCCCGCAACCTGCCTTACTCTATTGAGGAGGTCAGGACCATGACCAGGAACTGCCAAGTCTGCGCTGAGTGCAAACCACACTTTTATAGACCAGACAGGGCCCACCTGATAAAAGCCACTCGCCCCTTCGAGCGCCTGAGCGTTGATTTTAAAGGGCCTCTCCCCTCCTCCGACCGCAATGTGTACTTCCTCAATATTATTGATGAGTACTCCCGTTTCCCGTTCGCCTTCCCCTGCCCGGACATGACCAGTGCCACGGTCATTAAATGTCTGAACAACCTCTTCACCCTGTTCGGCTTCCCCAGCTATATCCATAGCGACCGGGGCTCATCGTTTATGAGCGACGAACTCCGTCAGTACCTGCTAACTAGGGGTATTGCCACAAGCAGGACCACCAGTTACAACCCCCGGGGGAACGGACAGGTGGAAAGAGAAAATGCAACAGTTTGGAAGGCCGTCCTGCTAGCCTTAAAGTCTAGGGGCCTTCCAACCTTCCGCTGGCAGGATGTGCTCCCCGATGCGCTCCACTCTATTCGGTCACTGCTCTGCACTGCCACTAACGCCACCCCTCATGAGAAAATGTTTGTCTTCCCAAGGAAGTCCACATCAGGGACATCGCTACCGCCATGGCTGACGTCCCCAGGGCCGGTCCTACTGAGAAGACACGTGAGGACCCATAAAACGGACCCCCTGGTCGAGAGGGTCGACCTCCTCCACGCCAACCCCCAGTATGCTTACATCGCATACCCGGACGGGCGGGAGGACACAGTCTCCATAAGAGACCTTGCACCCTCGGGGACCACAGTAACCCACTACCCACTACCACCCCCCCCCCACGATCCGATATCCAGCCCCAGCAGACGGCAGGCCTGGGCCCCGCGACCCGCTCGACATCTACGAGGACGACACGCCTGTGCCACAGCCTACGCTGGACTCGACGCCGGAAGCTTCACTACCCCTGCCGTCGCCACGCCGATCACAGCGGCAGACAAGACCTCCGGAGAGACTCCAATACACTAACTTTTAATACACTTCACCCCGCCGGACTCAATTTTAAACAAGGGGTGAATGTGGTAAACCACTGTTTGTATTCCTGTTTGTCCTGTTTGTATTCCACTGTGTACATGCCTGGACATGCCTCGGCTGACTCCTCCCACAGGTCCTAGTATAAAGGTGACTGCTCCCCAGCCCTTGGTATCCTGGACCGGTCGACCACTCGAGGCAGACCTCCATTCTGTTGTTAATAAAAGCCTTTAGTTACTCTTCTAACTCTCAGTCTTTTATGAGTAATTGATAGCGCATCAATGTGTGTAGTGTCAAGCCTTTCAGGAACGTCCCATCTGAAGGTGAGGTCACAGAGACATCACGCCTGAACAGTGCCACATCTCCATTGGGTCACATGTCTGAGGGGCAAAAGAGTCAGGATTGACTGCCAATAGTCTGTTACATTATATCCAATTATCAGATTTGTTTGTCTTGAATTATCGGGATGTCGCTGGCAAGGCTCGCATTTATTGCCCATCCCTAGTTGCCCTTGAGAAGGTGGTGGTGCATCATCTTCTTGGCTGAATATGAACAAACTAAAAAGTACCAATAAGGAACACAAAATTGAGTAATTAAATTCTTCAATTTTTTTGACAAAACTACCATTCAAGAAACAACAAGTGCAACAAAACCAACCAATCAAAGCATTCAAATCGTTTCACCATATTCTTTTTAACCACCATTTGCTTTTTCACTCAGTTCAGTATTAAAATAACAGTTATAAAATAACTGGTGTATGGGGATGGAATCAGCCAAGGAGGGAGGCCAAATTTGGATCTGATGGCTTTTTCTTGTCCTTGATAAAAAAAAGTCTAAATTTAAAGGCACACTCTTGTCCATCGATGAGGTCCAGTTATGGAAGAGGCCAATGGTGCTCTACCCAAGGAGACCATCTAAAGTTAAAACCCAAACTCGTAACTGTGCTGAACCTGCATTGATTCAAGTCAGGTGTGTGATGGAACACTCACCACTCACTTGGATGGCTCAAACCACATCAATACTTAAGAAGCTCGACATGCCCCTGCCACTGGACTCAATATCCACCAAATCCATCACTGGTGGACAGTGGCTGCAGTGTATACTATCTGCAGGATGTACTCCAGCAACTCATTAAGTTTACTTGAACAATACCTCCCAGCCCCATGGCCTCTACCCGCGAGGTGGATAAGAGCAGCAGTGTCATGTGAACACTGGCACCCCCAGGAACCTGTCCAAGTCACACACCATCCTGACTTGAACATATATCGCCACTCCTTCATCAACCCTGGGTCAAAATCCTGGAATTCCCAATCTAACAGCACTGTGGGAGCAACTTCACCACATGGACTGCAGTGGTTCAAGAAGGCGGCTCACAGCCACTTTCTCAAAGGTGACTACGAATGGGCAATAAATGCTGGCCCTGCCAGCGACGCTCACATCCAGAGAACAAATACGAGAAAAACAGGGAAAGTGCATCTACCGAGAAATCTACAGGTATAGGGAATTACTATGATGCAGGGTGTAACAAAAATAACATTTTATTTTGCCCCATTAAGTTTTATCTCCACCAATAACTGCTTTGAATTTACTTAGATGCAAGTGTTTATTAGATGGTGTGTCGATGATTCCAGCGTCAAAAATGGATTAAATGCAGGTATAATTTTTTCCCAAACATAAATCAACTGCAAACGACTGCTGGTCAAAGATAAAACAGAATTCTCGCAATCAGAAAATTTCCAGCTCAGTCAGCTAGACAATTCTGTCTGGGCCAAATTAAAATAAGTCTCTTAAAGGCAACTGCTTATAACTGCTGACAAAATATATTCAAAAAGGAGTGTATGTGCATCATTAGCCAAGTGTAGGTGATAGAGGTGACTGAAGGTGAGGTCCATGTTGGTGCTTCTTAGAGAGAGGGTTAAGTGCTCACTGCTTCAAACAAGGGGGGCAGTAGCTGAGTGGATATGCCAATATGTCCAATGTTGTATTGGGTTTACCGCTACTTGTGCAGATTGTTCTTGAGGGGTAATTATGGGGTTTTCACCCTGCAATCACCAGGTCTCATTAAAAGGAAAATTCTGTCAGCAACATTACCAGTTCAAGACATGTTGTAAACGATCAGAAAGATACTCTGCCTGCCTCGAAAAAAATACTGCACATAAATTCATGGATAATCTGTTTTATGTGTTGGTTGAGGGATAAATATTGGCCAGGAAACCAGAGAGACCGTCTCTGCTCTTCTTTGTAGTAGTGCCGTGGGATCTTTTACATCCATCTGAGAGGGCTGAATGGGCCTCCGTTTAACTTCCCATTGGAAAGACGGCACCTCCAATGTGCAGCACTCCCTCAGTACTGTAGTGCTGATGGATGAACGGGACTTGGTGCGAGTTAGGACACGGGCAGCAGAGTTTTGGATGAGCTCAAGTTTACAGAGGGTTGAAGATGGGAAGCCGGCCAGGAGAGCGTTGGAATAGTGAAATCTGGAGGCAACAAAGACATGGATGACGATTACAGCAGCAGATGGGCTGAGGCAGGGGCGGAGGTGTCTGATATTATAGAGGTAGAAGTAGGTGATGAAGAGGATTATGGGGTTGGAAGCTCAGCTCAGGTTCGAATATGACACCAAGGTTGCGAACAGTCTGGTTCAGCCTCAGACAGTGACCAGGGAGAGGGAAGAAGTTAGTGGTTAGGGAACGGAGTTTGTGGCGGGGACTGAAGGCGATGGCTTCAGTCTTCCCAATATTTAATTGGAGGCAATTTCTGCTCATCCAATACTGAATGTCGGACAAGCAGCGTGATGATGTTGCCGAGGGGGAGCATGTAGATAAGATATAGATAACCCACAACCTTCTGACTCCGAGGCGAGACTGCTACCACTGAGCCATGGCTCACAGCTGTGAATAGTTGCAGTTACTGATACTAATTGGTGTTCTTATTTAGGGTTTATCCACCAATGAAGCAACAACATGAAGCTCCTTCGGAACCAGCAATCAAGAAATATAAACACAAGTAAGATTGAGTTGCTTGGCCTTCTAGGGTCAGATTATTGGGGCTTGGAGGTTGCATGTGACCCATGGGCTGTGGTTTGGGTGCCCCTATCCTGGGGGCAGGCTCAGTTCTCAGGGAGTGCTGCAATGAGAGAGCGTAGCTGTGTAACCTCCCAAAATTATAATGCAGACTATAGAATATCAGAATGTTTCCCCAGAAAAAAACATTGTCCCCATGTCTCTTTTACTTAGTTAACTGCATATGATAAGAAAGAAAGAACTTGCATTTATATAGCACCTTTCACAACCTCAGGACGTTCCCAAAGTGCTTTACAACCAATGAAGTATTTTTGAAGTGTAGTCACTTTGTAATGTAAGGAATGCAGCAGCCAATTTACACACAGCAAGCGCTCACAAACAGCAATGAGATATTTGACCAGTTAACCTATTTTATTGATGTTGGTTGAGGGATAAATATTGGCCAGGACACCAGGGAGAACTTCCCTGCTCTTCTTCAAAATAGAGATCTTTTACATCCACCTGAGAGGGCAGATGGGACCTCGGTTTAACGTCTCATCCAAAAAACGGCACCTCCAACATTGCAGCACTCCCTCAGTACTGTCCCAGGAGTGTCAGCCGAGATTATCTGCTCAAGCCTCTAACTGCGAGTTGAGAATGCTACCAACTGAGCCATGGCTGACACCTCGGAAGAGAATGGGCTTGTGTATAAATGCAGTAGGTTAAATGGGATCTGCAGACAAAAGGCCAAATAAGTGAAGCTCTAGTAAAACTAATGGCAAGACGAGACAATAAAGAGAAAATGAGAGGGCAGTGAGTAGAACACAGGTTTAATTAACCTTTTCACTCCTATAGTTCAGCATTATGTCACTTTCAGCCTCTGAAACTAACTTCTGAAATGCGTCTGATTTTTAAAATCATTATGTTAATTAACTTTTCGCTCATTAACAATGATGTCATTCTGGAATTATTTTCTATAATTAGCCCTTTGAGAATTCTTAAGGAATGATAAGGCGGTCATAAAAGTGCTTTGGATAATTGGGATAAAATGGCTCGGTCGTTTCAGAGACGTTGGTTAAGGCTGTACAGTCTGTAGGAAGTGTAGACTGCATGTTTTCACCTGTACTTTGTCCCTCTTAATCAGAGTGGAATGTAAGTTGACACTAAGTACTGATATAACCATTGTCCCAGCAATCACTGTTAGGGGACCTAACCCATAGACTCATTTGTTACTTTGAGCTTTAACACGGGCACAGCCACATGGTAAGGTGAATTTCATGTCATAGTATTTGATGTGGGAATACCAGAATAGAAGCAGAAGGAGGCATTGAAGGTAAAGCAGGAGTGCTTCTCCAGAAAGTGTAGCCCTCCCCTGCCCTGGCCTTCCCTACACTGGAGTGCTGGCAGGGGGCCAGAGGTTGCTCGACTTTCTGTAAGCTGGCAGAAATTTCCCGCACATTCCTGGGTCAACCACAGCTTCATCTAAACATCACAACTGTTCCTCAGCTCACAGGCAGCAGTATGGGAGAAGCGTGCATGCTTTAAATGCCATCCGTGGCTCAGTGGCTGCACTCTTTCAGGTGGACATAAAAGATCCCATGGCACTGGTCCGAAGAAGTAGTACGGTGGCATAGTGGTTGTGTTACTGGATGAGTAATCTGGAGGTCTGGACTGATGATCCGCGTGACATAAGTTCACAATCCCACCACGGCAGCTGGGGAATTTAAATTCAATTAAATAAAGCTGGAATAAAAAGCTAGTGTCAGTAATGATGACCATGAAACTACCAGAGTGTTGTAAAAACCCATCTGGTTCACTAATGTCCTTTAGGGAAGGAAATCTGCCGTCCTTACCCGGTCTGGCCTATATGTGACTCCAGACCCACAGCAATGTGGTTGAATCTTAACTCTGAAATGGCCAGCAAGCCACTCAGTTGTATTGAAGAGGGCGGCTCACCACCACATTCTCGAGGGCAATTAGGGATGGGCAATAAATGCGCCGGCGATGTCCACATCCCATGAATGAATGAAAAAAAACCTCTTGGCTCTAAGGTCAGAAGGTTGTGGGTTCAATCCCCACTCCAGAGCACATAATCTAAATTGATATGCGTTGGCAACAGGTGAGGTCCATCTAGAATTTACAAAATGATCATTTAGGATTTTAATGGTAACTTGAGTTGGTTGCGTTCCTCAGAGCAGGAGCGGTCTGTACCCACCTTGTCAGTTCATCTTGTAGTTGCCCAGGATCGGGGGGAAAGAACTTCACTACAAATTGGAACAGAACCTTCTTCACCCCTGTCAAAAGAAAATGGACTTCACAAATCAGGCATTAAAGTTCAGGAAGGCTTCATGGATGAGATTAAAGCAATAAAAGAGGAACTGCTTCCCATTCATTAGTTCGTTACGTAGGAATACATAGAAGTTACAATGCAGAAACAAGCCATTCAGCCCAACCAGTCTGTGTCAGTCTTAACCCTCCATGCCAGCAAATAGTTCTGATCCCATTTACCTGACATGTTCCCATATCCTTCATCCTCTTTGCCTTCATCCATCTATCCAATCAAATCTTGAATGTTGACTTAGTCTCTGCCTCAACCACTAACACTGGAAGTGAATTCCACAGCCCCACAGCTCAGTTTCTCCTGCCCTCTGTTCTAAATCTCTTACATTGTAGGAATGTCTAGTTCCTATCCAAAGACTGAGGTCCACTCAGGCGCTTAAACAAAACGAAGTTTAATGGAAACTAACAGGTTTAAACAAGTAACTGCAGGAGAACATCGAGTGTAGGTCTATTCAGTTCGGAGGCTCCACGAGGACTGCTGGCTGGTCCCGTGGTTGACATCATGACGTCATCACGTTCTTCCCGCCAGTGGGGGATCACGTGATGTACGGCGTGACGTCATCGCGTTTACCCGCGCTGTTAAAGTAATCACGCTCTGTACAAGTAAACAGTATAAATAAAGATACAGACTCAGGCTGTAGCTAACATGTTGTTAAAGGGAATTATATACAAACGATCTGAGTCCTTTAGTGGCTCCGCCACATGCGCCCCCCCAGAATTGTCTTTAACAGCAAAAGTGAGACGGCGAGGCGGCCTGACAAGCCTGTCCGAGTGACTTCTGTAACCCTGAAGTGGAAGCTGATGGACGGTGGTCGAGCTGGCGGGCGGTTGTGGTGGATCTGGCATGGCGACTGTGGGCGGTTGGCCCCTTTTTGGCGGTTGAGCGATTTCGACTGGGCGGTCCAGGTCTAAGTGTGCCGGCTTCAGCCGGTCAACCGATATGTGGTCCAGTTTACCACCGATATCGACCGAAAAGGTCTTGTCTCCCAGCTCTATGACGTGGAAGGGACCAGTGTAAGGAGGCTTGAGCGGATCCCGGTGAGCGTCGTGGCGGATAAACACGTACTCGGCGCTTTTCAGCTCAGTTGGGACGTGGGAGCTCTGTAAGCCGTGATGCAACGTAGGCACTGGAGCGAAACATTGGCCGCTTCCTGGTGGCTGACGAGTTGCTGGGATGCGGACCATGGCTCTGTTGGAGACGGGAGGAAATCCCCTGGTACTCGTAGTGGCTGGTCATGTACGAGTTCCGCCGAGGACGATTGCAAATCTTCTTTGGGCGCTGTACGAAGACCCAAAAGGACCCAGGGAAGTCTGTCCACCCATCCCGCGCCTTGAAGACTGGCCCGCAGAGCGGCTTTGAGCGACCTGTGGAATCGCTCGCACAGGCCGTTTGTCTGTGGATGATAGGCGGTGGTGCGATGTAGTTTGGTGCCGAGTCCCTGAGCCACAGCGTTCCAGAGCTCAGAGGAAAACTGCGGTCCATGATCGGAAGAGATGTCCGCCGGTACCCCGAAACGAGCAACCAAAGAGGAGATGAAAGCTCTGGCCACGTCTGCCGAAGTGGTGGAAACCAAAGGAACGGCCTCTGGCCATCTAGTGGTGTGGTCTACCATTGTGAGGATGTGTGTAAAACCTTGAGAAGGTGGAAGCGGCCCCACAAGGTCCACATTCACGTGGTCGAATCGACGCTCTGGAACAGCGAAAGTGGCCAATGGAGCTTTTACATGACGCTGTACCTTGGCCTTTTGGCAGACCACGCAGGTGTTGGCCCAGTCGCAGACATCCATGTGCATACCCCTCCAGATGAATTTTGATGACATCAGCCTTTGCGAGGCCTTCATGCCAGGGAGTGACAACCCGTGTATGGCGTCGAACACTTTTCAGTGCCAGGCGACTGGAACGATAGGGCGGGGAACTCCCATGGAGATGTCGCAAAGTAGCGTGGTGCCTGCGGCATGGAATTTGACGTCGGCCGCTTGGAAGCCAGAGGGGCTGGTCCTGTATGCTTGGACCTCTGAGTCCGAGGCTTGATCCGCAGCCATGAGGGCATAGTCGATTCCGAGTTGGACTGCGTACACAGTCGCGCGGGAGAGGCAATCCGCCACCAGGTTGTCTTTGCCGGACTAATGCTGAATGTCCGTGGTGAATTCTGAAATGAACGTCAGGTGACGTTGTTGCCAAGCTGACCACGGTTCGGCGGTCTTGGCCATAGTACACGTTAATGGCTTGTGGTCCACATAAGCCGTGAACGGACGTCCCTCTAGTAAGAACCGGAAATGGCTGATGGCTAGAAAAAGAGCCAGCAACTCCCGGTCGAAAGTGCTGTACTTTCTTTCGTTTCACCGTAGTTGACGGCTGAAAAACGCCAGCGGTTGCCACGTCCCATTCACCCACTGTTCCTGCTCTGCACCGATTGCGTAGTCGGTGGTAAGGGCAATGGTGGCACCTGGAAGCGGGTGCGCCAGCATGATTGCGTTGGCCAAGGCGCCTTTGGTGTCGACGAACGCCCGGTCCATCTCGGCCGTCCAGCTGATCGGATCCTTACCGGACTTGGCCTTGAGGGCCTCGTACAGGGGCTGCATAAGCAGAGCCGCCTTAGGGATGAACCAGTGATAAAAATTGACCATCTCGAGGAACTCTTGTAGGGCCTTGACGGTCTGCGGGAGCGGGAAAGATGTAACCGCCTCAACCTTCATCTGTAAGGGAATTGCGCCGCCTGATGTGATGCAGTGGCCCAAGAAATCAATCCGCTGCAGGCCGAACTGGCACTTGGCTGGGTTGATAATCAAACCATGTTGTCTGAGGCGTGTGAAGAGGGTGCGCAAATGGCAGAAGTGCTCCTCTTTGCTAGGGCTGGCGATGAGGATGTCGTCGAGGTAGACGAAGAGGAATTTTAGGTCCCGAAGCACGGAGTCCATCAAGCGCTGGAAAGCCTGTGCAGCGTTCTTCAATCCAAACGGCATCCGCAGAAATTCAAACAGGCCGAATGGGGTGATGACTGTGGTTTTCGAGACGTCTTGCAGGTGCACGGGGACCTGGTGGTAACCACGGATGAGGTCGACTTTTGAAAAAAAGGTATTTCCCGCCAAATGGGCCAAGAAATCTTGGATATGCGGGATCGGGTACCGATCAGGAGTAGTGGCGTCATTCAGGTGTCGGTAGTCGCCGCATGGCCGCCATCCGCCACCGGGTTTCGGAACAATGTGGAGAGGCGAAGACCAGGGACTATTCGACCGGCAAATAATCCCCAGCCGCTCCATCATGTCGAACTCCGCTTTCGCAGCCGCGAGCTTGCCGGGTTCGAGTCGTCGGGCCCATGCGTAAACTGGGGGGCCGGTGGTGGTGATGTGATGTTCTACACCATGTTTAGTGGCCGAGGAGGAGAAAGTGGGCCTGGTCAGATTTGGGAACTCTCCAAGGAGCCGAGTGAAGTCGTCTGGAGGTGGGAACGCACAGAAGACAGTGCACGGCACGGCGTTACCGCGGTGGCACGGGATGGAGTGGAACGTGGCCGCATTGATCAACCGGCGGTGCCTGACATTGACCAGGAGGCCGTTGGCGCACAAAAAATCCGCCCCAAGGATGGCCTGCGTGACTTTGGCCGTGATGAATTCCCAGTGGAAGCGCTGGCCGCCGAAACACACCTGGACCCGCAGCCTTCCGAAGGTCTGAACGGCCGCGCCATTAACCGCCGCGAGGGCGGGGCCGTGGCTCCCAGCTAGTATATCGAGATTTGACGCAGGTAGGATGCTACACTGTGCCCCGGTGTCGCGAAGGAAACGTCGACCAGATAGGGAGTCGGTGATGAAGAGATGCTTCCCTGAATCTCCGATGGCCATCATAGCCGCAGGGCGCTCGTTAGACCCGGTCCTCTTTCGCCAGGGTGGCTGTAGATGTTTTTTTTTGTTCGAAAAACTGCAGGGAGGGCGGCAGCATCTTGCTTTTGCGCCAAAACGGGCATGGTAGAAGCACAACCCCGCTGATTGAGGAGCTGGAGCAGCGTCTGTGGGGGATGGGCGCCTCGTGGCCGCGCAGTACTGCTGTGTCACCGCGAAAATCTTGTCCGCTTCGGCAGCAAGCTCCGCGCAGTCTGTGACTTAGGACCTGGCTAGGGCAGCCTGAACTTGCTCTGGGAGTAGGCTGAGGAATAGCTCCCTGAAGAGGAAGCATTCCGGCTCGGAACCAAGGAGCGTGAGCATCTGGCTCATGAGCTCGGACGGCTTGGAGTCCCTGAGGCCGGGCATAGCGAGCAGCCGGTGGGCGCGCTCTGACTTTGTGAGCCCGAAGACCTGCAGCAACCACGCCTTTAACGTGTCATACTTGCGATCAGTAGGCGGACGACCAAGTAGGCTGACGATCCACGAGGCTATGGCGCTGTCGAGAGCGGAGACCACGTAATAATAATGGGTCTGATCTGCAACGATGTCCCTGATGGCAAACTGGGCTTCAGCCTGGATGAACCACGCGGCTGGTTGGTGCTCCCAGAACTGCGGTAGCTTCGAGGTAACGGCGTTCATTTCCATGTTGATTGTCTTCTGTGAAAACCGTTCACAAAAGTCAGGGTCACCAATGTAGGAATGTCTAGTTCCTATCCAAAGACTGAGGTCCACTCAGGCGCTCAAACAAAACGAAGTTTAATGGAAACTAACAGGTTTAAACAAGTAACTGCAGGAGAACATCAAGTGTAGGTCTGTTCAGTTCGGAGGCTCCACAAGGACTGCTGGCTGGTCCCGTGGTTGACGTCATGACGTCATCACGTTCTTCCCGCCAGTGGGGGATCACGTGATGTACGGCGTGACGTCATCGCGTTTACCCGCGCTGTTAAAGTAATCACGCTCTGTACACGTAAACAGTATAAATAAAGATACAGACTCAGGCTGTAGCTAACATGTTGTTAAAGGGAATTATATACAAACGATCTGAGTCCTTTAGTGGCTCCGCCACAACATTTAAATTTATATCTATGGCCCCTTATGTTTGACCCTGCAACCATTGCTTCTCTCTACCCTGTCCCACTTTCATAATTTTAAACTTCAATTAGATCGCCCCGCCATGTGTTGTTCTAATGATAAAAGCCCCAATTTTTCAAGTCTTTCTTCATATTTTGTATTTCCCTTTACCAGGCACCATCCCAGTGAATGTGTTGAACCCTTTCCAAAGACGCAACAGTGTGGAGCCCAATACTGCACACACTACACTAACTGAGGTTTTATTAAGGATCTACATAGACTCATCATTACTTCCTGCCTTATATATTCAGCTCCTTTGCGCCTGCCGTTAGCGCCTCCAGGGGCCGCTAATGGGGTGCAAAGGGCTTATCGCCTGGGGGAGGGCGAAAAAAGTGCCTCCTGAGAAATTCGGTGGGGCGTTTCTGAGGTATTACCCATTAGTGCTGCACCGGCGCCGGTAGCGCCCCGGGCCGCTGCGCCGCCAGGGATGACATCATAGCCGTGCGTGGCGACCCCTTAGCGCCCCGCCGCATCCCCTTACATCCCCACGGCAGAAATTCAGCTGCACCCCGCAAGGCTGCTGCATGCAGTGTCAGTGCCAGACCCGCGGGTCGCGAACCGGACCGACCTCCACTCACATGGCAGTATTTAAGAGGGTGGTGCAGCTGCAACCCGCGCCGCCATTTTCTTTTTTTTGGACGACCTCCACGTCAGCCCTCCGTGGTGGGCTGTGGCGTGGTCCTGGCCGCCATCGTGCAGCCCGGCACCGCATCTCAATGCCGAGCTGCGGCCGTGGCCCCATGCCGCCCTGGTGGCCTAGTGTGGACCAGCGGAGGCCCTGCGGAGTGCACAGCGGCCCTCCCCTTTAACTGAACTGGAGGAGCATTGAAACGCCTCAGTTACCGCCCCACCAGGAAGTGGAGTGCCCAAGATTGTGCTCCACTTCCTGTGCGGGGCAGTAAGCTGAATTTAGCGGCCGGGGTGGTACTTCCTCTCCGGGCGCTAAATGTCCGGGCTTAACTCGGTTACTGCCCCCAAACGGGGCGTAACCGAATTTCGCGCCCCATATAACCTCTTGTGATGAAGCCTAGAAATCCATTAGCTTTTTTACAGCCTTACCAACCTGAGACGCTGTCTTTAATATCTTGTGAACCTGTCCCCCCAAATCCCTTTGCTTTGATAGCACTGAGCCTACGTCCATTTAGATTATCATTACTGCTATTTTTACCAAAATGTATCAACTCACACTTACTAAATTACAGCTGCCACCTTTGCCCATTCCACCATCTTATCAATAGCCCATTGCAGCTTCCGTCGGTCTACTAAAGAATTAACTACCCCTCCTATTTTGGTTCCATCTGCAAATTTAAACCCCATTCCCTCTAAGCTTATAGCTAAATCATTGATATACACAGTGGACCGAAGTGGCCCCAGGGACAGGATTGAAAATCTAACTGTATGATGATTGTGTGACATAATTATATTTAATCTTGTTGCACTGTCTCAGTCCTGTTTTATTGGGCGCTCTCTCTCACTCTCTCTCTCTCTCTGACTCCCTCTATGGCTCTCTCTCACAGACATTTATATCTCCCCAAACATGGGGGTCGATTTTAACTCAGCCGTGAGGCGGGCTTTGAGGCGTGTGGGGGGTTAAAAATCGCAAAAACTGGGGGTCGGGACCCCCCGCCTGGTTCCTGACCCCGAGCCATTTTAACCCAGGCGTGTCTGATGGTCCCGAATCAGTCCTGCCTCCAACAGCAATAATTGGCCTTTATAATCCCATTTTAATAGGCCCTTGCATTTTTAACCCTTTTCCCATGTAAAACCCGCCTGGTGGGGATCACGCCTGTGAAACCTGGCGTGAGCACTATTGGCTTGCTGACTATCAGCTACAGGTCAACCATTAAAGAGGAGATTTGATCAGTCATCATTTGCAGGTGGTAGGACTTTGTTGTTTCAGGCCTGGGGCAACTTTTACCTGGCTTAACCACACCTGTGGAAGGTTGGAGCCTCACACACATCTCCAGTGTGACCTCCTGGGAAACCCCGCTCGCCACCTTCACTCAGCGCTTCCTCAACGGAGGCATATACCAGAAGCATGGGAGCCATTTATTTCCTTCCCTTCTGTGCATTAGATGAGCTCGAACACCAGCCGCGGCACCAGCAGAACCAGGAACAACAGCAGCAGCAACAGGAGCACCAGGCTGCTGCTCACCCACCTGAAGCTGCACAGGCCAGAAGGGGCCAGCGCGTGGAAGTGGCTTGAGAGCACCTTGCTGCGCTTCAGAGGGCCATGGGGACCCATATCTGCACTGGCAGTCCTGCTCAGAAGGACTTCCATGAAGGTCTGGTTTCTCTGTTCAGTAGATGCCCATCGCTGCTCAAGAGATGTAATTCTATTATGAACACTCACCATGTTTTCCATACCCTGGCGACTTATCTCCTCCATGGAGGTTACCATCCTTTCCATGGTGATGCGTTCATGCGCCAATGACTCCACAAAGGCTCTGCTCATGTTCGCTATGGACTCCTCCATTCGCTCCACACTCTCATTGACCCTAGAGACAAAACCTGCCAGAGACTCCTGCATCTGTTCCTGGAGTTCCAGCCCCGCTGATCTTATGGATGGGCCCAGAGGCAGAGGGTCGACATGCAGCTGAGCCGAGCTGGCAGAGTCCTGCGCCCTCTGTCTAGCACTCTCCACTGCTGTCCCTGTCTCCACAATCTGCTGATGCTCACTTGTGAGCTGTGATACACCAGGTGACAACACTATTCTATGTCCAGAAGGTCCCACCGAGGTGTGAGTGTCTGCGCTGGTGCTGGGTGCGCTGAATTCTGCTGACGCTGCGCCCTCAGATGTTGCAGATTCCTCTGAGTCGTCTGGAAGCTCAGGCTCTTCCTCCTGGACAGTGGGGATGGGGGCTCGCTATGGTCCTGTGGGGGAGTGAAGGAAAGAGTTAGAGATGTGAGGTCAAGGTTACATGCACATTGCATATTGCAGATGATCATAGGTCCATCTGTTATAGCTTCAGAATCATTATCAGCGACTCATGCAATATCAATGAGAGAGATGGAAAACTATTCTGTCACCAGCTTGCTGTGATGCACCCGTCTGTCCGTCCCCCACTTGCGCCTCATCCTCCAGTCCTACAACCTCCAGGACTGCCTCCTCCCAGGGGGTGAGGTGGGCTGCTGATGGTGGCCCTCCTCCTGTCCTCACTCGTTCTCTTTTATTGTGAGCTCTCTTTTCCTGCAATGAGGGAGACAAGTGGAGTTTGAGTGAGAATGAAGGAGTGAGCGTAGAAAATCCATAGCATAGATGCTTAGAGGGAGACAAAGATGGAGTGAGGTGGCAAGACCAAGGGCCCTCCCTGTGTGTTGTCAGTTGTTTTCATAGCATCAGAGTGATAGGGAGGGTGAGGGCTGCATAGTCGAATAGTTAGGTGAATGTGAGCATAGAGAGAGAGGGAATGGGTACGGGTGCATTGATGTCAGTGTCAAGTGGGATGTGGAGGAAGAGATTGCTAAAGCTGAGTGCTGGTGAAGAGAGGCAATGGAGATCAGATTGAGATTGATGGGAACTTCATACTCACTTTTCCAGTGTGCTGAAGGTCATGAAATCTCTTCCTGCACTGTATCCAGGTTCTGCGGGTAGCCGATAAGGAGTTGACCTCCTCTGCCACTTGCAGCCACGCAGCCTTTGTCTGCTGGGGAGGCATCTTCCTCCCTGATGAAGGGAAGAGCACCTCCTTGTGAGCTCTTGCTCCCTCCACTAAAGCCTGCAGGGCAACGTCATCAAAACGGGGTGCAGACCTTGGTCTTTCTCTTGCCATTCTGCTTCCAGCTCAGTGTATCAGCAAATGCCAAAAGGTTGGCAGCCTGCAGAAGAAGCAAGGCTTGCTGCAGACCCTAAATGCAGCAGCAATAATGATGTCATATTATGCGACTTTCTGACTGGAAATACTCATTTGCCAAGGGTTCCCACACGTTGGAAATCAATTGGCCAATTGAGTTAAAATTGCATCAATCTCACACACCCATTTAGACTCATGTGTCGACCCCATGGTGTCTGAACCACTGAAAATTGGGGGTAGGTACAAAACCCCAAAGCATCAATCACAAGCTACCAATAGCAATGCCATTAATAAATGGTGTTTAAGCATCTATCCGACAATGTGGAAAACTGCCCAGGTATATCCTGTCCATAAAAAGCAGGACAAATCCAATCCGGCCAATTACCGCCCCATCAGTCTACTCTCAATCATCAGCAAAGTGTCGTCGACAGTGCTATCAAGTGGCATTTACTCACCAATAACCTACTCACTGATGCCCAGTTTGGGTTCTGTCAGGACCATTCGGCTCCAGGCCTCATTACAGCCTTGGTCCAAACATGGACAAAGGAGCTGAATTCCAGAGGTGAGATGAGAGTGACTGACCTTGACATCAAGGCAGCATTTGACTGAGCGTGGCATCAAGGAGCCCTAGTAAAACTGAAGTCAATGGGAATCAGGGGGAAAACGCTCCACTGGCTGGCGTTATAACTAGCACAAAGGAAGATGGTTGTGGTGGTTGGAGGCCAATCATGTCAGCCCCAGACATCACTGCAGGTGTTCCTCAGGGCAGTGCCCTTGGCCCAACCATCTTCAGCTGCTTCATCAATGACCTTCCCTCCAACATAAGGTCAGAAATGGGGATGTTCGCTGATGACTGCACAGTGTTCAGTGCCATTCGCAACTCCTCAGATAATGGAGCAGTCTAGGCCTGCATGCAAGAAGACCTGGACGACGTTCAGGCTTGGGTTGATAAGTGGCAGGTAACATTCGCACCATAGAAGTGCCAGGCAATGACTGCCTCCAACAAGCGAGAGTCTAACCATCGGCCCTTGACATTCAACGGCATTACCATCACCGAATCCCCTACCATCAACGTCCTGGGGGTCACCATTGACCAGAAACTTAACTAGACCAGCCACATAAATACTGTGGCAACAAGAGCAGGTCAGAGACTAGGCGTGAATGCTACCACCCCCTCTAATTTCCCCTCCAATTCACACACTATCCTGACTTGGAAGTATATCGTCATTCCTTTATCGTCACTGGGTCAAAATCCTGGAACTCCCTCCCTAATAGCACTGTGGGAGTACCCTCACCACGCGGACTGCAGCGGTTCAAGAAGGTGGCTCACCACCACCTTCTCAAGGGTAACTAGGGATGGGCAATAAATGCTGGCCTTGTCAGCGATGCCCACATCCCATGAATAAAGAAAAATAAATCCTGCAGATCTTAATTTCTTCCATATTCTGTAAAAACAGAGATTCTAAAATATAACAATTTACAAATGAGAGACATATAGGAACAGGAGGAGGCCATTCAGCCCCTCGAGCCATTTCAGCCACTCAATCAGATCATGGTTGATCTGCACCCCAATTCTATTTACCTGCCTTTGCTTCATATCCTTTAATACCCTTACCCAACAACAATCTATCAATCTCAATCTTGAAAGTTTCA
The DNA here is from genome assembly GCF_052327205.1 of Somniosus microcephalus. Classification (NCBI taxonomy): domain Eukaryota; kingdom Metazoa; phylum Chordata; class Chondrichthyes; order Squaliformes; family Somniosidae; genus Somniosus; species Somniosus microcephalus. Next base: position 328,573,061 of record NC_140987.1, on the reverse strand, counting down.
ATTGACGCCTAACATTCACAGCCTTTTGGGGGAGAGAATTCCAGATTTCCACTACCCTTTCTGTGAAAAAGTGCTTCCTGATTTCACTCCTGAACAGCCTAGCTCTAATTTAAGCTAAGTGGTGGTATTTGCTGAAATATTTACGTTAATCGGGTGACGAGTACTAGTGTCTGTGAACTGTTTGCTCTATAGTTTTCATGCTACTCCAATTTTTTTGTTTCCTCCCAATCTTCATTTATCGCCACACAACCAGATTGGAAGTGAAGACACAGCTATAGAACCCTAGATTGAGGCTATCGTCTATCGCCAGTGTTGCTTCTTGATGTTGCCAGCTGTTCGAGATGCTCGCAATAAGTCAAAGTAAAGAGAACTAGTTTTCTCTCCTCAGTGAAATGCTTCATTTCCACAAGGTACTTCTCTGAGGGGACTGGCCAAGAATTTCCTATCTGGTTACAGTCAAACACCTAAAAAAAAACTATAGTATTGTAGTGATCAATACTGACAAATAATTAAAAGAGATGAACATAAGTTTAGCTTGGGTTTGAGTTATTGTATATACTGGGCCTAAGAACGCTCTTCAATAGAGTATTGATAAGAAGACAGTGTACACAGAGTTCTGCAATTACAATGGGCTTGACCTTTCTATAGTTGGCCTGTGTGCTTACCAATCACTTTACAACTTCAACGTTAGTTTAGATTATAATTGTTTAACTCTTCAGTAGATCTGCAGAACCAGTTACTGTTTGAGATGCTGTAATTATTAGAGTGAAGTCAGAATGGTCGTGGGTTCCAGCTACAATCCAAGACCCAATTACAAGATCCAGGCTGACACTGCAGTGCAGTGCTGAGGGAGTGCTGCACTGTCGGAGGTGCCGTCTTTCGAATGAGACGTTAAACCGAGGACCCCTCTGCCCTCTCAGGTGGACATAAAAGATCCCACGCCACTATTTCGAAGAAGAGCAGGGGAGTTCTCCCTGGTGTCCTGGCCCAATGCTTGTCACTCAACCAACAGAATAAAAATCAAATTACCTGGCCATTTATCTCACTGCTGTTTGTGGGATGTTGCTGTGTGCAAATTGACTGCAGCGTTTCCTATATTACAACAGTGAACTACACTTCAAAATTAATTAATTGAGAACATGAAAGGCATTATATAAATACAAGTTCTTTCATCCTTTAACCTTTTATAACTACATGACTTTACCATGGCAGTTTTAAATAACAATTAACTCCAATTTTGAAGTTTGAGTTTAATTTTGACAGCTTTAAGATAAAGAAGCATGATTGTGCAGTATTTAACAACAACTTGCATTTCTGTAGTGCCTTCAATGTACAAAACGTCCCAAGGTGCTTCACTGAAGCGTAATTAAACAAAAATCAACATCAAGCCAAAGAAGGAGCTATTAGGGAGGGTGACTAAAGGCTTGGTGAAAGAGGTGGGTTTTAAGCTGGGTCTTAGATGAGGAGAGAGAGGTGGAGAAGAGGAGATGTTTAGGAAGTGAAATCCAGAACTTGAAGCATGACCGGACCGGGAGCCAGTGTAGGTCAGTGAGCACAGGGGTGATGGGTGAATGGGATTGGTGTGAGTTAGGATCGGGCAGCAGTGTTTTGGATGAGCTGAAGTTTACAGAAGGTGGACTGTGGGAGGCCGGCCAGCAGTACTGGAATAGTCAAGTCTGGAGGTAACAAAGGCATGGATCAGGGTTTCAGCAGAGGATGGGCTGAGGCAGAGGCAGAGATGGTTGGTGTTACGGCGATGGAAGTAGGCAGTCTTTGTGATGGAGAGGATATGGAGTCAGAATCTCAGCACGGAGTCAAAAAGGACACCAAGGTTGTGAACAGGCATTGATTGGTCACGCCAGTCCTGCCTAACTTTACATCAGAGTTATCACCTGGGGCATCACCGAGTTATGTATTAAAAACCGAACCCCTCGGCACAAAGACCTCAGGCCTCAGCTTGTTGGTTCCTCTCATGCAGTAATTTGAGGTGAGATTGAGCGTAAGTATTTTGTGTGCTATGTTTAAATTAATGTTGTGGGTTCAAGTCCCACTCCAGACACTTGAGCACAAAAGTATAGGCTGACACTCCAGTGCAGTGCTGAAAGGTGCCGTCTTTCAGATGAGATTTTAGACCGATGTCCCCTCTGCTCTCTCAGGTGGACGTAAAAGATCCAACAGCACTATTTGAAGAAGAGCAGGGGAGTTCTCCCCGGTGTCCTGGCCAATATTTATCCCTCAATCAACATCACTAAATCAGATTAGCTGGTCATTATCACACTGCTATTTGTGGGATCTTGCTGTGTACAAATTGGCTGCCGCATTTCCTACATTACAACAGTGACTACACTTCAAAAATACTTCATTGGCTGTAAACCACTTTGGGATGTCCTGTGGTTGTGAAAGGTGCTATAGAAATGCAAGTCTTTCCTTTCCTTTTTAACAGTTTGCTACAGTGACTTTTTTTGAAAGGTAGTGCTGGTGTTTTCACTCAGGCTTGTGAAGGGTCCATTACTGACTAACATTTCTGAAGCAGCTTTCTATGAGAAAGGCTGCATTAATGAATTAGCACAAAGGCACTTTGGCTGCATTCATTGGTATTAGGTTGGTACTACTTATAGAAAGTTCCAGCAAGGCACGTTGGAAAGGGCTCTTCTTCATCATGAGCCAAAAATCCTTCATGGCCTTTTTCTAAAGATGGTTTTTCTACTTTAAATGTTACGATGTACCAGCATTGAACGCTGGAGGCTATGACTTACGTGCAGTTTGGGGCAGCTTTGCTCTTTGATCTTCAGCAATAAAATGGCACCTGTTACATACGCTAAATAGCTGGAAATTGGTCTGAGAGATTGGCCTTTCCCCTTTGGGATCTGGCATCAAATCCAACCTTAACTGATGGGATAAAAGCTTCCTCTTTCAGGCAGAAAGAGCTGTGCTTACTCACTAGATCGCACCTCATTAAGGTGCACTGAATACAAGAACTAACATAAGTAAATAACGCCTTGTTAATGTTCAATTATCTTTGGTGTATTTAAGGACCTTCCAACCCCCTCTAAGTGGTGTGGGGATACAGTTTGCACTAAGCACTGACTGCAGTTAAATGAAGCTAATTGCATTGCATGCAGTCTTTTTTTTTAGTTTATTCGTGATCTACAACATTCTTGTTATATAATAGTGTATGGTAATAGCACTACCCCATTATACTGGCCATGGGGAGGGTGGTGCTCTTCTGAGGTAGAGGCAGAGGCGGCAGGAGCTTGCTGAAAATCTGGCTGTGCCATACCCGACCTGAGAATGCTCGAAATAAAAACAGAAAATGCTGGAGACACTCAGCAGCCTGACCTGCTGAGTGTCTCCAGCATTTTCTGTTTTTATTTCAGATTTCCAGCATCTGCAGTATTTTCTTTTTGTATTTGAGAATGCTCGGCACTGACTCTGAGTGCCTGAACTGGAGAGTGTTCTGCTCCCCGGCGGTGACATCCCTCACATTCACGAGTGCTGGAATAAAAAGGGACTGGCAATGATCAGTACAGCGCTACGATAAAAGTACCCTCTGCTAGGATCCTATTAGCACTCACTCCAGCGACAAAACTAATGGGTGTGGGTTCAGCACTGCAGTGATTATGGTAATGGATCAGTGACCCTGCCATTGGAATCCCACCCTGCCCAGTTGCAAAACTGAACTCAGTGTAATCTGGTAATCTGGGGGTTGGCAGCAGACTAAAATGACCAGGAAAGCAGTCAGAAAACAACAATCCTTCCGGTCAGGCCAACACGTGACTGTGCGGGTGACCCTTCAAGCCTCTGAAGTGGCCTGTCCAAAACAGGGAGCAACTAGGGATGGGCAACATACGTGAGACACAAATAATGGCTCTGGTCTCATCAAGCAGCTCTCTTATTTGATATAAAGTTAATCTTTTCAAGACGGGAAAGTTATTCTCAATCAATCATACAGTAAACCCAAAATAAAAACAGGAAATGCTGGAAACACTCAGCAGGTCAGGCAGCATCTGTGCAGATAGAAACAGAGTTAAGGTTTCAGGTCGATGACCTTTCATCAGAACTGGAAGAAATTAGAAATTAATGGCTTCTAAGCAAATACAGATCCTGGGAAAGGAGGGCAGGGAAAGAACAAGAGGGAGAGGTCTGTGTTAGGATGGAGGGCAGGCATGATTAAATGACAAAAGGGGCATTAAACCCATTCCGTCTCCTTTAGAACCATCCTATTATTATGGCTATACATCTCATGGAGACTGTAGAAATATGGCCAAAATATCTTTGGCCGTAGCTTCTGATGGGAACTAAAGTGGGAGAGTCACCACGAAACCCAATCTACACCACACTTCTGGAACATTCTCTCATTCCGTCTGAGCTCTAGTTTGGAAGGCCATGTATTGACTTTCTCTTGTATATAGGTTGATGAAGCACGAGAATTATTCTGTCTAAAGGACAATTTCTTACTCGCATCACACTGGGCCATGAATTCTACTTCCAAAGCTTTCTCTGTACCCCAGTAAATGCTGGCACGCCGGGATCTCCATCCATGGCCATGTGTAATTGGCCAATCATGCTCCACACATTTCCTATTAAAACAAGAAACCCTTTTGCGTTTAGTCAGAGATAGTTTAGAAATGCGCACGTTACTCACCTCTGATTTGTTTTAAAACAGGTTTTAAGAGATCCAACCAAACCTGCAATTAGTACAGAGATCCAGATCAGTATGGCATGACAGGATAGAGCATATACATTTATACACAACATAGTTGGGTCACTTCAATTTAAAAAAAGCTCGCACTAACTCAGTGAGTAACAGGCCTGTGTGGTATGGTACTGGGCTATACAGAACATGAAGGCCCAACATTCCTGGTCTGTGTTGAGTTAGCTGATCCCAACCAGGGCAATGGTGGGGCAGGTAAAACTGGGTGGGAGTCACCATGTCCAGCAGTAGGGGAAGGGGGAATCAGCTCTGGCTCTTCTTCCTGACCACTATCCAGTGATCCTTGCTGGAAAGTGGGTTAAGTTTAGCCATTTTGAGAAGAGGGCAATCTGTTTTCATTAAAACTGCTGACCTTCTAACAAGATTGCAGGGACTCAGGGTTTCATAACGCACGGCTTCTGAGAATTTTCATCGCGGTAACAAAAAAACAAAGGCATCGTATGCAGAAGTTAAGCAGGTTGACGAGTTTGTTAAGATAGCACACACAGGAATTTGACAGGAGGGCATTAACTAGTGCACTAAAAGTAGAACAGAGAGGAATTTTAATCCATGAATAGTTAGATTAAAAAGTTGATACAGTAGCAAAATACTGCGGATGCTGGAAATCTGAAATAACAGAAAATGCTGGAAACACTCAGCAGGCCAGGCAGCATCCGTGGAGAGAGAAACAGCGTTAATGTTTCAGGTCTGTGACAGCAATTTCTGTTATTTTAGGTTAAAAAGTTGATTGTTTTTAGGTCCAAAGCTACTGACCTTCTAATGGGTCCTAGGATCCCATCCTCTACACTAATTGATACTTACTCAGACTTGGTGCATAACCAAATCATTGGCTCACAACAATGGACTTGCTGCACATGGGGCAGGAGCTACTGGGAGTCCTGTACCTCCAATGACCTCTGTGTGCCCAGGCCACCCTCTGTCCTTCCTGATCCACCGAGACACACCCACAGAGGGAAGAAAGCTCCTCTTTACTATTCACTTCTGCCACGGTGATAGCTTTGAAATCATCTCCAGCAGGAAACCCCCCTCACTCCAGTAAAGTGCCCACTTCTTGTAACTGTGGAATGCTACGAGTTCATTAGTAATGATTAGTTGGGTTTTAACATGCAAAAAGAATTGCTTATTTTCAATTTTTGCGAGTGTTTGTTAATCCATATTTGGAGGGGTAGAAGAGCAATGTTGAACATGGGCAAATAGTCCGTCAGCGCTTTCTAACGAGGTTACAATATTGTTTCATCATTTTCCATTAAACTTAGCAAAAAAGGCAATGGTATGGCCCCGAGTTAGGATAGGATTGGGCTCAGTGGATTGGTCCACCACAGGCAAAGAGTTTACCAACACAGAACTGAATGGAGCTCCTGAGGGCAGCTCGCACTCACCATACCATATTTGGGCATGATTCATCGTGGGCACTGGAGAGGAGGAGGGAATGTTCTGGAAAACCTGTGTGTCAGGAAGGCTGTCCTGGTGTCCCGGCCAAGATTCCTCCCTCAACCAACACCACCAAAAACAGAATAACAGGTCATGCATCTCATAACTGTTTGTGGGATCTTGCTGTGTGCAAAATGACTGGCATATATGCCCACATAACAATACTTATTGCGCTACAAAGTAATTCATTGTATGTGAAACACTTTGAGACTTTCCTGACAGAAGCAATAAGGTAGCTATTTAAAATATTTCTTGCATCCTTTAAATATTTCAAGGGCCCTTTTTGTTGAAAAGTAACTTTTATATGATGTAGTCAATAACCATTTATCATGTTAACAATATCAACAAATAGAAAATTGGCTCTTTAAAATATTGAATGGTATTTTCCATTTCATACCTCTCTAATCATGGAATCGTGCCGCACAGAAGGAGGCCATTTGGCCCATCGTGCCTGTACCTCTAAATTACCGCACGCTGCAGACTTTGCTACGGTTGCTAAGACACAGGGATAGGTCATCGCTTACCACATTCCCATAGCGATCGCTGAACTCCATTCCGAAGTAGTCCTCCTCAACGAGCTTCAGGTGGTGGCAGACACAATCGAAAAGAATCTTTCCGGTGGCTTTTTGCTGAGGAGAAGCCAGGTTAATGAGCAATCACTGTGATTCTGCACCCGGGTGCAGTATGGAGAAGGGGGTGTGAAAATTCACTAGCGGCGAGGCCGCTGGCAGACTTCACTGCATCTCAAGAGAGTCCGCCCGGGACGCCTAAAATAAAGGACCCCACCAATTTAGCAGGTGGGCCACGCCTGCGCAGATTGGGCGTAGGCTGTCCCACTGCTAAATTGGTCTGCTTCACCCCTATTTTACGCCTGGAAAACAGGCACAATTTCTATCCTAAGATACTTGCAAATTGATGGGTTGTGGAGTTAAATTTTATGGCCGGGGCTTTTGCTTCTGCGCTCACCAGCGTGTGGTTTCCCACTCATTTGCTTTAACCTGGGGCTGACCAGAGCAGAAGTAGAGACCCCCCCGCCAATATGTGCCACATGGTACATCCCAGAGCATCACAGGAGCGAGCCTTTGGCTCAGTGGTAGCACTCCTGCCTCTGAGCCAGAAGGTGCTCCTGACGCCCGCTCCAGAGAGTCCCGGCAAGTGGAAGACCGGAGCTTCGGTTCCCAATGGACTGCCAGTGGAATACTCACATCCAGTTGGTGTGGGTGGCACCCCCCTCATTGTATGGGTTGTGTGAGCCCATAAATTCCTCCCGCCGAACAGGACTAGCCCCCCCACTATTATCTGGAATAAAGATGGCTGTGGCCATGGAAGGAGCATCCACGCCGAGGCCTGTCAGACCGTTAATCGTCCCAGTACTTCACACTGCTCTCTGTGGAAGGAGCATGAAAACAGCAACTAGAGCAGCCCATGGAGACACCCTGGCGAGCACCTTGGTGATCTTTGCCTGCTCTCGTTATTCCATATCTAATTCTGTTGGATTAATGAAGAAAGCAGCGCTTTTTTTCCAAACACTTTAGCAATGTTGTGGATTGCAAAAACACAGCGGCTGCTGTTCATTCTGATGCTCTTTACTGTCAGACACATTAATAAATTCACCCAAACTGGGACATTTCCAGGAAATGTTTTTAAAAAAATCACTCCACAAATCTTGTAACTATTAAGCTAAGACACTTTGTACGTTCAGCTATTCCAGAACGGATTCTCTAAAAAGCTAATCCACTTTCACAACATCTATTTCTTTTCTTTCTCTGAAAATACTTTCCATCTACTCCCCAGGCATTGACTTTTGACTGACAGAATAATAGCTGTACTTTGAAGGACGGCTGCCTCAGCACCGACCAAATGCAATTAAAGATGGCGGCAGATCTACTTTGCCTTTACAGGGGATGTCCCAGGAATGTGTCCTTGTCAGATAGAAGCAAAGGATTAATAGTGGGAGGCATAATCCAAATCTATCATTATGGTTCTCGCTATTCTTTTGCTAAACACTATGTTTAATTCAACCAGTTCTCTAGGCAGAACTGGCTTTTCTTAAAGTCACTGTGGTCGTGTTTAGTGAGCTCATCCATGTCAGCTGGTAATCCAACTAACCATTAATGTGTCTAAATGAATAATAACTATAATTCTTCACACATCAAAGCAGGACATTTTAGCAAGCTAACAACACAGCAGCTATTTATCAGTAATCAACCCACAGCAGATGCAAAAGCAGTCAGCCCCTCTGACTTAGCATCTTCAAGGGGCTGTCTATGTTCTTTTGATCAGTATATTCCTCATGCTTAAAAGAGCATTCACACATCAGCAATATAAACAAACTGATCCTAATTTGAATGCGCCGTGGCTTTTGATGGTAGCGAATCTATTTAAAGGGGTCGAATATGGATTTTTTGAAAACACACCCGAAAACCTTATTTTGATTCTTTTTTCATTTGCAAGTATGTTTACTTTCCTCTCCTTCATCCTTTCAAAGGCTCCTGTCTCCACGAGGTGGAATAGTTGTACAGAGCCTTGGTCAGATCCCATCTGAAGTTCTGCATTCCGTTCTGAGCACCGCACCTCAGAAGGGATATACTGGGGTACGGGGCAGATTCACCAGAATGATGCCGGGGCTAAAAAGGTTCAATTAGGAGGACAGGCTGCATAAACTTGGTTTGAATTCCCTTGAGTTTAGAAGGTTGAGGAGAGATCTAATTGAGGTGTTTAAAATGATTAAGGGATTTTTCTATATTGGGCCTGATCCGATATCTGTCTCCTGGCATGGGCCACATTTGGCAAATGTTATTTGGACACGGTGGGGCAGAAATTGGTATATGTTTCGTCCGTTCTTTGGGCGTAAAATGGGTGCACTGTACACCACTTTCTGGGCACAAGATCCTGCACCTATTCTGCACCGGCATCATGGCCATCGCCATATTGGTCCTCACTGTTTTCAGGAGAGCCTGGCGGTCACCTGAAGTCAGACCCAGTCACTCCCAGCAGGTCAGGAGACCCACATTAGGTCACGTGACCCCCCATAGGTCAGGTGACCCCCCCCCCACAGGTCAGGTGACGTCCCCCACAGGTTAGGTGACACCAACAGGATCAGGTGGCCCCGAGCAGGTCAGATGACCCCCGCAGGATGAGGTCACCAGCCGGTCAGGTCAATCTCCAGCAGGCCAGTCAGTCAGTTTTACATCTACGACCCTTCCTCAAGAGAGAAGTGGGAGTAATTATAAAGAGTTACAAGTACTGGAATTTTTTGAGGATGTAACTGGTAGAATAAATAAGGGAGAACCAGTGGATGTGGTGTATTTGGACTTTCAGAAGGCTTTCGATAAGGTGCCGCATAAGAGATTAGCGTACAAAGTTAAAGCACATGGGATTGGGGGTAAGGTACTGTCTTCTTTAGAGAACTGGTTGGCAGACAGGAAGCAAAGAGTTGGAATAAACGGGTCTTTTTCCGAGTGGCAGGCAGTGACTAGTGGGGTACCGGAGGGATAGGTGCTAGGACCCCAGCTATTCACAATATATATAAATGATCTAGATGAGGGAACTAGATGTAATATCTCCAAGTTTGCAGATGACACAAAGCTGGGTGGGCATGTGTGCTGTGAGGAGGATGCAGAGAAACTCCAGGATGATTTGGACAGGTTGGGTGATTGGGCAGATGCATGGCAAATGCAGTATAATGTGGATAAATGTGAGGTTATCCACTTTGGTGGCAAAAACAGAAAGACAGATTATTATCTGAATGGCAATAGATTGGGAAAAGGGGAAGTGCAACGAGACCTGGGTGTCCTTGTGCACCAGTCGCTGAAGGTAAGCATGCAGGTGCAGCAGGCGGTTAAGAAGGCAAATGGTATGTTGGCCTTTGTAGCGAGAGGATTCGAGTACAGGAGCAAGGATGTCTTGCTGCAGTTGTACAGGGCCTTGGTGAGACCACACCATGAGTATTGTGTGCAGTTTTGGTCACCTTATCTGAGGAAGGATGTTCTTGCCATGGAGAGAGTGCAGCGAAGATTCACCAGACTGATACCTGGGATGGCAGGAATGACGTATGAGGAGAGATTGGGTCGATTAGGCTTATATTCACTAGAGTTTAGAAGAATGAGAGGGGATCTCATTGAAACTTATAAAATTCTAACAGGACTAGACAGACTAGATGCTGGAAGGATGTTCCCGATGGTCGGGGAGTCCAGAATAAGGGGTCACAGTCTAAGGATAAGGGGTAAGCCATTTAGGACTGAGATGAGGAGGAATTTCTTCACCCAGAGAGTGGTGAACCTGTGGAATTCTCTACCACAGAAGGCCGTTGAGGCCAATTCATTATATATATTCAAGAAGGAGTTGGATATATTTCTTGAGGCTAAAGGGATCAAGGGATATGGGGAGAAAGCAGGGACAGGGTACTGAATTTGGATGATCAGCCATGATCTCATTAAATGGCGGAGCGGGCTCGAGAGGCCGAATGGCCTACTCCTGCTACTAACTTCTATGTTCCTATGTTTCTATGAGAGAGGGAAAGCCTCTATCTATCCATTGGACAAAGTATAATTAATTATCAACATGACACAATTCAAATCAGCCGCCTTGATGCCCATAACTTGGTCACTGATTCAATGGGTAGTTGGTTCACCAGCCCATTGTTGTTGAACGATTATCCTTTACAGCTGGAATTTATTCTGCAGACAACGACAACAACAACAACAACTTGTATTTATATAGTGCCTTTAACATAGTAAAACTTTCCAAGGTGCTTCACAGGAGGGTAATCAAACAAAATTTGATACCGAGCCACATAAGGAGATATCTGGACAGATGATCAAAAGCTTGGTCAAAGTGGTAGGTTTTAAGGAGTGTCTTAAATGAAGAGAGAGAGAGAGGTAGAGAGACGGAGAGGCTTAGGGAAGGAATTCCAGAGCTTAGGACCTAGGCAACTGAAGGCACAGCCTCCAATGGTGGGGTGAAGGAAGTGGGGGAGATGCACAAGAGGCCAGAATTGGAGGAACGCAGAGTTCTCAGAGAGCTGTCGGGCGAAGGTAGTTATAGAGATAGGGAGGGGCGAGTTTGTGGCGAGATTTGAAAAGGAGGATGAGAATTTTAAATTCAACAGAAGACCTCGAGCAATGCTTGTAGCAAAGAGAAGCATTGCATAAAATGGCTTAATCCATTGATACGTTCATTGTTAATGTGCAAAGCAGCTGTCTTCAGGAGAGGCATGTCCATTATTGGCAGAGACATGCTGCTACCGTTAGTGGTGCTCCATTTAACAAAATAACACACTTAGCATCTCCAGTTAGTGCCCACTGCTGATTCCACAATGACAGCCTCTTAATGAAAGGCATGTCCGACCACATGACCAGCCTCATCGCCCTAAGGGTCTTCATCCAGAGAGCTCTCTTGTGTAACATGCAACATAAGTTGATACGCTCCGCTTTGTGCTTTTCAAATTTATTAATTTCATCAAAAATTTTGCAAGCAAGAATCCAGGGGGAAAATATTTAGTTAAATTGTTGATTTTGTGATATTATCAAATGTTAAAACCTAGAAGTGAAAGCGATTGTATGACATTTCTCTGCACTGTACTTTAACCCAGACTTTAAGCTGATTATTTTAATGGGGTTAACGTCTCAACCAAGAGAGGGGACAGACGAGTGTCATCCAAATGGGTCACGTGCTTGTGCCATAATATTCCTGCCAGTGATTCCTGTGTGTGGGGATTAGATGACTGATGATATTGCCTCCAATGGTGGGTGAAGGGAGAGACCAGTGGCCAGATTTGGAGGATTGGAGAGTTCTAGGATGTTTTTATGGCTGGAGGAGGTTACAGAGACAGGGACGAGTGAGAGATATAAAAATAAGGATGAGAATTTTAAACTGGAGGCGTTGCCGCACCGAGAGCCAATGTATGTCAGCGAGCACAGGGGTGATGGGTGAGCAGAACTTGGTGTGAGTTAGAATACAGGCAGCAGAGATTCGGATGAGCTGAAGTTTATGGAGGGTGGAGAATGGGAGGCCAGCCAAGGGAGCACTGGAATTATTGAGTCTCGATGTGACAAATACACAGACGAGCCCGTGCACACACACACACACACGCATGCACACACGCACACACGCATGCATGCACACACACGCGCACGCACACGCGCACACACACGCGCATGTGCACACACACGCACGCACATGCGCACACACATGCACGCACGCATGCACACACACGCATACAAAGATACTCAAGCACACACACACACATACAAAGATACTCAAGCACACACACACACATACAAAGATACTCAAGCACACACACACACGCACAAAGATACTCAAGCACACACACACACGCAAAGATACTCACACATGCACACATTCACTCAGTCTTCCAGCAACAAGAATATTGGTTGAAAATGTTCCTGGCCTCTCTAGGCCAAGAATGTTGAGGTCAGTTGTATGGCCGCCATCATTAACTGGCTAACTCAGTACTGACCTGAGATCAGATCTGGGGCTTCATCTGTACAGTTAGCTCAGTAACGACACATAAAGAGAATGAGCTCACTGAGCCACTGGAGACTTTTCTCTTAATCAGTCCCGGGATGTGGGTGCCGCGGGTAAGGCTGGCATTTATTGCCCATCCCTAGTTGCCCTCAAGAAGGTGGTGGTGAGCCGTCTTCTTGAACTGCTGCAGTCCTTGTGGTGAAGGTACTCCCACAGTGCTGTTAGGTAGAGAGATCCAGGATTTTGACCCAGCGACAATGAAGGAATGGTAATATATTTCCAAGTCAGATGCTTTGTGACTTGAACCAGAACTTGGAGGCAGTGGTGTTCCCATGTGCCTGCTGCCCTTGTCCGTCTAAGTGCAGAAGGTCACTGGGTGGGAGCTGCTGACGAAGAAGCCTTGGCAAGTTACTGCAGTGCATCCTGCAGATAGGATACACTTCAGCCACAGTGCGCCGGTGGTGGAGAGGGTGGATGTTTAAAGTGGTGGATGGGCTGCCGATCAAGTGGAATGCTTTGTCCTGGACGGTGGCGATCACTTGAGTGCTCGCTGACCTACATTGGCTCCCAGTTAAGCAACGTCTCGATTTTCAAATTCTCATCCTTGTTTTCAAATCCCTCCATGGCCTCGCCCCCTCCCTATCTCTGTAATCTCCTTCAGCCCCACAACCCTTCCCCCACCCACCCCCCGAGATATCTGCGCTCCTCTAATTCTGGCCTCTTGTGTATCACCAATTTTAATCGCTCCACCGTTGGCGGCCATACCCTCGGCTGCCGAGGCCCCAAGCACTGGAATTCCCTCCCTAAACCTCTCTGCCTCTCTACCTCCATTTCCTCCTTTAAGACGCTAGTTAAAACCTACCTCTTTGACCAAGCTTTTGGTCACTTGCCTTAATATCTCCTTGTGACTCTGTCAAATTTGTTTGAAAACGCTCCTGTGAAGCGCCTTAGGACATTTTACTACATTAAAGGTGCTATATTAGTGCAATTTGTTGTTGTTGTTGCAACTGCACCCATCCAGGCAAGTGGGCAGTATTCCATTACAGTCCTGACTTGTGCCTTGTAGGTGCTGGGGAGGCTTACATGAGGTTACAGATTGTGGTTTTACACAATTCTGCTGCTGCTGATGGCCCATAGCGTCTCATGGATGCCCAGTTTTGAGCTGGCAACTCTGCATTTAATCTATCCCATTTAGCACGGTGGTAGTGACACACAACACAATGGAGGGTGTCCTCAGTGTGAAGACAGGACTTTGTTTCCACAATGACTGTGCGGTGGTCACTCCTACCAATACTGTCATGGACAGATGCATCTGCGACAGGTAGATTGGTGAGGGCGAGGTCACGTAGGATTTTCCCTCTTGTTGGTTCACTCACCACCTGTCGCAGGCCCAGACTGGCAGTTATGTCCTTCAGGACTCGGCCAGCTCGGTCAGTAGTGGTGCTACTGAGCCACTCTTGATGATGGATATTGAAGTCCCCCACCCAGGGTACATTCTCTGCCCTTGCTACTCTCAGTGCTTCTTCCAAGTGGTGTTCAACATGGAGGAGTACTGATTCATCAGCTGAGGGAGGGCGGTAGGTGGCACTCCGCAGGAGGTTTCCTTGCCCATGTTTGACCTGAAGCCATGAGACTTCATGGGGTCCAGAATCAATGTTAAGAACTCCCAGGACCACTCCCTCCCGACTGTATACCCCTATGCCTCCACCTCTGGGGGGTCTGTCCTGCCGGTGGGACAGGACATACCCAGGGATGGTGATGGAGGAGTCTGGGATGTTGGCTAATAGGTATGATTCTGTGAGTATGTCTATGTCAGGCTGTTGCTTGACTAGTCTGTGCAACAAATACCCAAATGTTACTGATGAGGACTTTGCAGGGTCGACTGGGCTGTGTGTGCCTTTATCGTTCTGAATGTAGTACTAGGTCGATGCTGGGTGGTCCGTCTGATTTTATTCTTGTTTGTCTTTCTAGTGGCTTGAAACAACTGAGCGGCTTGCTGCATGACTTCAGAAGGCAGTTAAGTAACGTTCCCTCTAAGCTGTGTGGTTGTACAGCTATTTGCCGGTCCTGCCCAGCTCGGGATTATTAATCCAGACCTTCTGGATTACTAGTCCAGTAACCTAACCACTACCCCACCATAACCATAATATACTGCCATTGCATTTGACCATGCAAGGGCCCATTTTGCACTGCTGAAAAATCAATCTAATCTAATCTAATCAATCGAATTTACTTCCATATCCACCAGATTTTCACGTTATCCTGGGATTACATCTGAAAGGAGGAAGTGGCCTCACACAGCACAGGAAGAACGAGGAGGCCCCATCCTGCCCTGTTGGTCAGCAGCCAAGAATGTCAGCTTGCAGTGAGACATCAGCCCTGCCATTGCCCACCTTAAACAATAAAACTTCGGGGCAAACTGTGACACTGAGGGGCATTCTGGGCACTGAGGGGAATTCTGGGCACTGAGGGGCATTCTGGGCACTGAGGGGCATTCTGGGCACTGAGGGGCTTTCTGGGCACTATGGGGAATTCTGGGCACTGAGGGGCTTTCTGGGCACTGAGGGGCTTTCTGGGTACTGAGGGGCATTCTGGGCACTGAGGGGAATTCTGGGCACTGAGGGGCATTCTGGGCACTGAAGGGAATTCTGGGCACTGAGGGGCATTGTGGGCACTGAGGGCCATTCTGGGCACTGAGGGGCATTCTGGGCACTGAGGGGCAATCTGGGCACTGAGGGACATTCCGAGCACTGAGGGGCATTCCGGGCACTGAGGGGCATTCTGGGCACTGAGGGGCATTCTGGGCACTGAGGGACATTCTGGGCACTGAGGGACATTCTGGGCACTGAGGGACATTATTGGCACTGAGGCATCAGTGCAGCCACCAAATTGGGGTAAAATTATGATTCCAGCATTAGGTGCATCTCTGCAGTAGTAATGACGATGATTAACTGCGGCAATGATGTTGCCTTCACAAATATTGTGATATATTTTGAAATCCTGACCCACACCCACTTCCTGTGTCCCTGACAACTATGTGTGCAGGAAGTGTGTCCAGCTGCAGCTACTGGCAGACCGCATTGTGGCACTGGAGCTGCGGTTGGATACATACTGGACCATTCGCGATGTTGAGGACGTCGTGGATATCACGTTTAAGCAGTTGGTCACACCGCAAGCAAAGGTTGGACAGGCAGAAAGAGAAGGGGTGACCAACAGACAGAGTAGTAGGCGCAGGCAGGTAGTGCAGGGGTCCCCTGTGGACATCCCCCTCTCAAACAGATATGCCACGTTGAATACTGTTTGGGGGGATGGCTTATCAGAGGAAGGCAGCAGCAGCCAACTTCCTGCCACCAGGGGTGGCTCTGCTGCACAGGACGGGAGGAAAAAGAGGGGTAGAGCTATAGTAATAGGGGATTCTATTGTAAGGGGAATAGATAGGCATTTCTGTGGCTGCAAACGAGACTCCAGGATGGTGTGTTGCCTCCCTGGTGCAAGGATCAAGGTTGTCTCAGAGTGGCTGCAGAACATTTTGGAAGGGGTGGGTGAACAGCCAGTTGTCATGGTGCATATAGGTACCAACGATATAGGTAAAAAACGGGATGAGGTCCTAAAAGCTGAATATAGGGAGTTAGGAGGTAAATTAAAAAATATGACCTCAAAGTTAGTAATCTCAGGATTGCTACCAGTGCCACGTGCTAGTCAGTGTAGAAATAGAAGGATATTTCAGATGAATATGTGGCTGGAGGAATGGTGCAAGGGGGAGGGATTCAAATTCCTGGGACATTGGAACCGGTTCTGGGGGAGGTGGGACCAGTTCAAACCGGACGGTTTGCACCTGGGCAGGGCCGGGACCGATGTCCTAGGGGGAGTGTTTACTTGTGCTCTGGGGGAGGTTTTAAACTAAAATGGCAGGGGCTTGGGAACCTGAGCAGGGAGACAGAGGAAAGGGAAACAAGGATAAAAGCAAACGATAGGAAGGAGAAAAACAAAAGTGGCAGTCAGAGAAATCAATGGTTTAAATCAAACATTGCCACAGTAAATAATAATTCTAATAGGTCTAAGAGCATTTAAAAAACAAACCTGAAGGTTTTGTGTCTTAATGCGAGGAGCATTCGTAATAAGTTGGATAAATTAGCTGCGCAAATAGAGGTAAACGAATATGATTTGATTGGGGTTACGGAAACATGGCTCCAGGGTGGCCAAGGCTGGGATCGCAACGTCCAGCGGTATTCAATATTCAGGAAAGATAGGCAAAAAGGAAAGGGAGGTGGGGTAGCATTGGTGGTTAAAGAGGGGATTAACACAATTGTAAGGAAGGATATTTGCTCTGATGATGTGGAATCTGTATGGGTAGAACTGAGAAATACCAAGGGGCAGAAAATGTTAGTGGGACCTCCAAACAGTAATGCGGAGGTTGGGGATGGCATTAAAAGGGAAATTAGAGAAGCATGCAATAAGGGCACAGCAGTCATCATGGGTGACTTTAACCTACATATATGTAAGAAGTCACACAACACCAGGTTATAGTCCAACAGTTTTATTTGTAATCACAAGCTTTCGGAGCGGTGCTCCTTCGTCAGGTAAAGTGGAGAGATGCATAAAGACACAGCTTATATAGTCAGAGAATAATGCCAGATGATTACAGGTAATCTTTCTAACTGCCATTTATCACACCTCGGCAGAGAGATAATCATAGCAATCAAAGGTGTGAATGGTGTCCAAACAGGTTAGTCAGGAAAACATTACATCAAAGAACAATGAGGTGGGGTCACAAGGGGTCAAATGTTGCAGATGCTGGGGTCTGTATGAAAAACAAAAAACAGACAAAAAACATTTTTTTTTGCTGGAAATCACAGCAGGTCCGGCCGCAGCTGTGTAGAGAGAACAAGCCAACAACAACTCGAGTCTGGGTGACCCTACGTCAGGTGGGGTTACATGTAGCGTGACATGAACCCAAGATCGCAGTTGAGGCCGTCCTCATGTGTGCGGAACTTGGCTATCAGTTTCTGCTCGACAATTTTGCGTTGTCGTGTGTCTCGAAGGCCGCCTTGGAGAATGCTTACCCGAAGATCGGAGGCTGAATGCCATTCACACCTTTGATTGCTGTGATTATCTCTCTGCCGAGGTGTGATAAATGGCAGTTAGAAAGATCATCTGGCATTATTCTCTGACTATATAAGTTGTGTCTTTATGCATCTCTCCACTTCACCTGAGGAAGGAGCAGCGCTCCGAAAGCTTGTGATTTCAAATAAAACTGTTGGACTATAACCTGGTGTTGTGTGACTTCTTACATTTGTCCACCCCAGTCCAACTCCGACATCTCCACACCAATCTACATATAGATTGGGCTAAGCAAATTAGTAACAATACTGTGGAGGAGGAATTCCTGGAGTGTTTATGGGATGGTTTCCTGGACCAATATGTCGAGGAACCAACCAGAGATCGGGCCATCTTAGACTGGGTATTATGTAACGAGAAAGGATTAATTAGCAATCTTGTTGTACGAGGCCCCTTGGGTCGGAGCGATCATAATACAATAGAATTCTTCATTAAGATGGAGAATGAATTAGCTGACTCAGAGACTAGGGTCCTGAATTTAAATAAAGGAAACTACGATGGTCTGAGGCACGAGTTGGGTAGGATTGATTGGGGAATGTCACTCAAAGGGTTGATGGTGGATAGGCAATGGCAAACATTCAAAGACTGAATGCATGAACTACAGAATTTGTTCATTCCAGTTTGGCATAAAAATAAAACAAAAAAGGTGACTCAACCGTGGCTAACAAGGGAAATTAGGGATAGCATAAGATCCAAGGCAAGGACATATAAATTGGCCAGAAAAAGCAGTAAACCTGAGGATTGGGAGCAGTTTAGGATTGAACAAAGGAGGACAAGGGGATTAATTAAGAAGGGGAAAATAGAATACGAGAGTAAGGTAGTAGGGAACATAAAAACTGACTGTAAACGCTTTTATAGATATGTGAAGAGAAAAAGATTGGTGAAGTCAAGCGTAGGACCCTTGCAGTCAGAATCAGGGGAATTTATAATGGAGAACAAAGAAATGGCAGACCAATTAAATACATACTTTTGTTCTGTCTTCACAAAGGAGGACACAAATAACCTCCCAGAGATGCAGGGGAACATAGGGTCTGATGAAAGGGAGGAACTGAAAGAAATCAGTATTTGTAGGGAAATGGTGTTAGGGAAATTGATGGGATTGAAGGCCGATAAGTCCCCAGGGCCTGATAATCTACATCCTAGGGTACTTAAGGAAGTGGCCCTAGAAATAGTAGATGCATTGCTGATCATCTTCCAACATTCGATGGAATCTGGAACAGTACCCCTGGATTGGAGGGTAGCTAATGTTACCCCACTATTCAAAAAAGGTGGTGGAGAGAAAACGGGGAATTACAGACTGGTAAGCCTGACATCGGTAGTGGGGAAAATGATAGAGTCCATTTTAAAAGATGTAATAGCAGAGCACTTGGAAAACAGTGACAGGATCGGACAAAGTCAACATGGATTTATAAAAGGTAAATCGTGCTTGACAAATCTACTGGAATTTTTTGAGGATGTAACTGGTAAAATATATAAGGGAGAACCAGTGGATGTGGTGTATTTGGACTTTCAGAAGGCTTTCAATAAGATCCCGCATAAGAGATTAGCATGTAAAGTTAAGGCACATGGGATTGGGGGCAAGGTATTGACTTGGATAGAGAACTGGTTGGCAGACAGAAAGCAAAGAGTTGGAATAAACGGGTCTTTTTCCGAGTGGCAGGCAATGACTAGTGGGGTACCGCAGGGATCGGTCCTTGGACCCCAGCTATTCACAACATATATATTAATGATCTAGACAAGGGAACTAGATGTAATATCTCCAAATTTGCAGATGACACAAAGCTGGGTGGGCGTGTGTGCTGTGAGGAGGATGCCGAGAAACTCCAGGATAATTTGGACAGGTTGGGTGATTGGGCAGAAGCATGGCAGATGCAATATAACGTGGATAAATGTGAGGTTATCCACTTTGGAGGCAAAAACAGGAAGGCAGATTATTATCTGAATGGCAATAGATTGGGAGAAGGGGAAGTGCAACGAGACCTGGGTGTCCTTGTGCACCAGTCGCTGAAGGTAAGCATGCAGGTGCAGCAGGCGGTTAAGAAGGCAAATGGTATGTTGGCCTTCGTAGCGAGAGGGTTTGAGTACAGGAACAAGGATGTCTTGCTGCAGTTGTACAGGGCCCTGGTGAGACCACATCTTGAGTATTGTGTGCAGTTTTGGTCGCCTTATCTGAGGAAGGATGTTCTTGCCATGGAAGGAGTTCAGCGAAGATTCACCAGGCTGATACCTGGGATGGCAGGAATGACGTATGAGGAGAGGTTGGGTCAATTGGGCTTATACTCGCTGGAGTTTAGAAGAATGAGAGGGGATCTCATTGAAACTTATAAAATTCTGACAGGACTGGACAGACTAGATGCAGGAAGGATGTTCCCGATGGTCGGGGAGTCCAGAACCAGGGGTCACAGTCTAAGGATAAGGGGTAAGCCATTTGGGACAGAAATGAGGAGGAATTTCTTCACCCAGAGAGTGGTGAACCTGTGGAATTCTCTACCACAGAAGGCAGTAGAGGCCAATTCATTAAATATATTCAAGAAGGAGTTGGATATATTTCTTAAGGCTAAAGGGATCAAGGGGTATGGCGAGAAAGCAGGGACCAGAATTTGGATGATCAGCCATGATTGCATTGAATGGCGGAGCAGGCTCGAGGGGCCGAATGGCCTACTCCTGCTCCTATCTTCTATGTTTCTATGAATTAAATTATGTTTAACTTATATGAGAGCTTAGCTACAGTTTTGATGCGGTTGACAGACATAAGATATTTTTTACTTCCATAGACTGACATTTCTGTAAGCTCCTAGTCTCAACCCATGACTAAATTCTTTCCTTTTAATCAGCTGCAGGTCTGTATGGTCACAACACGGCATTGCTATGGAATATTATACGCTGCTTCACTGAGGGTCCCTGGGACTGTGTCAGTATTTACAGAGGGTCCCCGGGAGTGTGTCTGTATTTACAGGAGGTCCCCAGGAGTTTGTCTGTATTTACTGAGGGTCTCTGTGAGTGTGTCAGTATTTACATGGGGTCCCCAGGAGCGTGTCAGTATTTACAGGGGGTCATGGGGAGTGTCTCAGTATTTACAGGGGGTCCCCGGAGTGTGTCATTATTTACAGGGGGTCCCCGGAGTGTGTCATTATTTACAGGAGGTCCCCAGGATTGTGTCTGTATTTACAGGAGGTCCCCAGGAGTGTGTCAGTATTTACAAGGGTCCCTGGGAGTGTGTCAATATTTACAGGGGCTCCCAGGGCGTGTGCCAATATTTACAGGTGGTCCCCAGGGGGGTGTCTGTATTTACAGGAGGTCCCCAGGAGTGTGTCAGTATTTACAGGGGGCCCCCGGGAGTGTGTCAGTATTTACAGGATGTCCCCAGGAGTGTGTCAGTATTTAAAGGGGGTCCCCAGGAGTGTGTCAATATTTACAGGGGTTCCCCGGGAGTGTGTCAGTATTTACAGGACGTCCCCAGGTGTGCGTCTGTATTTACAGGAGGTCCCCAGGAGTGTGTCAGTATTTACAGGGGCCCCCCAGGAGTGTGTCAGTATTTACAAGGGGTCCCCGGGAGTGTGTCAGTATTTACAGGGAATCCCCAGGAGTGTGTCAGTATTTACAGGGTGTCCCTGTGAGTGTGTCAGTATTTACAGGAGGTCCCCGGGAGTGTGTCAGTATTTACAGGGGGTTCCTGGGAGTGTGTTTGTATTTATAGGGGGTCCCTGGGAGTGAGTTTGTATTAACAATGGGGTCCCCGGGAGTGTGTCAGTATTTACAGGGGGGTCCCCAGGAGTGTGTCAGTATTTACAGAGTGTCCCCGGGAGTGCGTCAGTGTTAACAAATGGGTCCCCGGGGGTGTGTTTGTACTTACAGGGGGTACCCAGGAGTGTTTTAGTATATACAGGGTGTCCCTGGGAGTGTGTCAGTATTAACAAGGGGTTCCGCTGGTGTGTGTTTGTATTTACAGGGGGTCCCTGGGAGTGTGTTTGTATTAACAAGGGGTCCCTGGGAGTGTGTTTGTATTTACAGGGGTCCCTGGGACTGTGTCAGTATTTACAAGGGTTCCCCGGGAGTGTGTTTGTATTTACAGGGGGTCCCCGGGCATGTGTCAGTATTTACAGGAGGTCCCCAGGGGCATGTTTGTATTTACAGGAGGTCCCCAGGAGTGTGTCAGTATTTACAGGGGGTCCCCGGGACTGTGTCAGTATTTACAGGAGGTCCCCAGGAGTGTGTCAGTATTTACAGGGGGTCCCCGGGAGTGTGTCAGTATTTACAGGGGGTCCCCGGGAGTGTGTCAGTATTTACAGGAGGTCCTCGGGAGTGTGTCAGTATTTACAGGGGGTCCCCGGGAGTGTGTATATATTTATAGGGGGTCCCTGGGAGTGTGTTTATATTTATAGGGGGTCCTTGGGAGTGTGTTTGTATTAACAATGGGGTCCCCGGGAGTGTTTCAGTATTTACGGGGGGTCCCCGGGAGTGTGTCAGTATTTACAGAGTGTCCCCGGGAGTGTGTCCGTATTAACAAATGGGTCCCCAGGGGTGTGTTTGTATTTACAGGGGGTCCCCGGTGTAATGATCAATAACATGTCATTCTATAGTGGACACTAGGTGGAGCCGTAGAGCTGTGTAGAGCTGTATATAAGACTACACTACCCAGCTGTATGTATATTAAGACTACATTACCCATGAGGCACTAGGCTACCCACAAGGCAGCAGTCAAGGTGGAAGCTTCTACAGATAATGTACCTAGTCCACATGTGCTCAATAAAGTAACTAGCATAAGCTAGCTGTGTTCATAATAAGAATGTCTATTTATTAATGAACATAAGACCCGGGAGTGTTTCAGTATATACAGGGGGTCCTCGGACGTGTGTCAGCATATACAGGGGGTTACTGGGAGTGTGTCAGTACTTACAGGATGTCCCCGGGAGTGTGTCAGTATTAACAAGGGGTTCCCCTGGTGTGTGTTTGTATTTACAGGGCGTCCCCAGGAGTGTGTTTGTATTCACAGGGGGTCCCCGGGACTGTGTCAGTATTTACAAGGGGTCCCCGTGAGTGTGTTTGTATTTACAGGGGTTCCCCGGGCATGTGTCAGTATTTACAGGGGGTCCCTGGGAGTGTGTCAATATTTACAGGGGGTCCCCGTGAGTGCGTCAGTATTTACAGGAGGTCCCCAGGGGCATGTCTGTATTTACAGGAGGTCCCCAGGAGTGTGTCAGTATTTACAGGGGGCCCCCGGGAGTGTGTCAGTATTTACTGGAGGTCCCCAGGAGTGTGTCAGTATTTACAGGGGGACCCTGGGAGTGTGTCAATATTTACAGGGGGTCCCCTGGAGTGTGTCAGTATTTACAGGAGGTCCCCAGGCGTGTGTCTGTATTTACAGGAGGTCCCTAGGAGTGTGTCATTATTTACAGGGGGTTCCCGGGCGTGTGTCAGTATTTACAGGTGGTCCCCGGGAGTGTGTCCTTATTTACAGGGAGTTCCTGGGAGTGTGTCAGTATTTACAGGGGGCCCGCGGGAGTGTGTCAATATTTACAGGGCGTCCCCATGAGTGTGTCAGTATTTACAGGTGGTCCCCGGGAGTGCGTCCATATTTACAGGCGGCCCCTGGGAGTGTGTTAATATTTACAAGGGGTTTCTGGGAGTGTGTCATTATTTACACGGGTCCCTGGGAGTGTGTCAATATTTACAGAGGGTCCCTGGGAGTGTGTCAGTATTTACAGAGGGCCCCAGGGATTATGTCAATAGTTACACGTGGTCCCCGGGAGCGTGTCAGTAATTACGGGGGTCCCTGGGAGTGTGTCAGTATTTACAGGGGGTCCTTGGGAGTGTGGCAGTATTTATAGGGGTCCCTGGGAGTGTGTCAGTATTTACAGAGGGCCCCCGGGAGTGTGTCAATATTTACAGGGGGACCCTGGGAGTGTGTGAGAATTTACAGGATGTCCCCGGGAGTGTGTCAGAATTTACAGGAGGTCCCTGGGAGTGTGTCAGTATTTACAAAGGGCCCCTGGGAGTGTGGCAATATTTACAAGGTAGTCCCCGGGAGTGTGTCAGTATTTACAAGGGGGTCCCCAGGAGTTTGTCTGTATCTGCAGGCAGTCCCCGGGATTGTGTCAGTATTTACAGGGTGTCTCTGGGAGTGTGTCAGTAATTACAGGGGTCCCTGGGAGTGTGTCAGTATTTACAGGGGGTCCTCGGGAGTGTGGCAGTATTTATAGGGGTCCCTGGGAGTGTGTCAGTATTTACAGAGGGCCCCCGGGAGTGTGTCAATATTTACAGGGGGACCCTGGGAGTGTGTGAGAATTTACAGGATGTCCCCGGGAGTGTGTCAGAATTTACAGGAGGTCCCTGGGAGTGTGTCAGTATTTACAAAGGGCCCCTGGGAGTGTGGCAATATTTACAAGGTAGTCCCCGGGAGTGTGTCAGTATTTACAAGGGGGTCCCCAGGAGTTTGTCTGTATTTGCAGGCAGTCCCCGGGATTGTGTCAGTATTTACAGGGTGTCTCTGGGAGTGTGTCAGTATTTACAGGGGTCCCCGGGAGTGTGTCAGTATTTACAGGGGGTCCGCAGGAGTGTGTCAGTATTTACAAAGAGCCCCTGGGAGTGTGTCAATGGCCCAGTAATTCCTGTCACAACGCGTGAGCACGGACGGGGTACTCACATGTGTGACCGGAGGAATTGCCGGTTTTCAGCATGCACAGCGCATGCGCTGAAAACCGGCATTTCCTGTCCTGTGACCCAAGGGGTTAAGAGGCAGAACACGTGCGACTGCACAGGCAGCGCGTGCGCAGTGAAATTCCATTTTTTTTTTCCCCAGAGTTGACGAGTGTAAAGGGCTACGGTTTTTACGCGTGGAAAAACCAGACGTAAGTACTTAGTTTTACAGGTAAGTGGGCTTTTAGTACAATTTAGAAACTTTTTTTCCACAGGTTTATTATTTTTAAAGAATTTACAGTAAGGTAAGTTTAGTTTTAGACCCTATTTTTAAAAAATTTATTTTTTTCAAAAAGTTGATTAATTGTTTAAAACATTTTTTAAAACTTATTTATAGTTAATATAATCAGTGGGATGTTTTTAAAAATTTTATTTAAAGTTTAAGTTGTGTTTTGGCAGCCCATATTTTTCATGAGATTGACAGTTCTTACTCTCAAACTCATGAATAAGTTTCCCCTCCCCTGATTGGCTGCACAGTGCTCACCTGATCCCAGCCGGCACATCGCACTAACTACGCCGCTGGATCAGGTAAGCACATCGCGCCGACATCTGAACCGGGCCAGTGACAGGAAATGCAAGCAGGCCCGGGCTTCAGATGTCGGCGCGCAGGGTGAGTGCAGATCGAGGGCTTGCACGCGCGGCTTGCTCCCGATCCTAATTTCAGGACCATTATTTACAAGGTGGTCCCCGGGAGTGTGTCAGTATTTACTAGGTTGTCCCCGGGAGTGTGTCTGTATTTGCAGGGGCCCCCGGGATTGTGTCAGTATTTACTGGGTGTCCCTGGGAGTGTGTCAGTATTTACAGGGGGTCCCGGGAGTGTGTCACTATTTACAGGGGGTCCCCGGGAGTGTGCCACTATTTACAGGGGGCCCCCGGGAGTGTGTCTGTATTTGCAGGTGGTCCCCGTGATTGTGTCAGTATTTACAGGGTGTCCCTGGGAGTGTGTCAGTATCTACAAGGGTCCCTGGGAGTGTGTCAGTATTTACAGGGGTCCCTGGAAGTGTGTCAGTATTTACAGGGGGTCCGCAGGAGTGTGGCAGTATTTACAAAGGGCCGCTGGGAGTGTGTCAATATTTACAAGTTGGTCCCCGGGAGTGTGTCAGTATTTACAAAGTGGTCCCCGGGAGTGTGCCTGTATTTACAGGGGGTCCCCAGGATGGTGTCAGTATTTACAGGGGGTCCCTGTGAGTGTGTCAGTATTTACAGGGGGTCCCTGGGATTGTGTCAGTATTTCCAGGGGTCCCTGGGAGTGTGTCAGCATTTACGGAAGGTCCTTGGGAGTGTGTCAGTATTTACAGGGGGTCCCTGGGAGTGTGTTTGTATTTACAGGGTGTCCCTGGGAGTGTGTCAGTCTTAACAAGGGGGTCCCCGGGTGTGTGTTTGTATTTACAGGGGGTCCCCGGGTGTGTCTCAGTATTTACAGGGGGTCCCCGGGAGTGTGTTAGCATTTACAGGGGGTCCCCGGGATTGTGTCAGTATTTACAGGGGGTCCACTGGTGTGTGTCAGTATTTACGGGGGTCCCTGGGAGTGTGTCAGTATTTACAGAGGGTCCTTGGGAGTGTGTCAGTATTTACAGGGGGTCCCTGGGAGTGTGTCAGTATTTACAAGGTGTCCCCGGGAGTGTGTCAGTATTAACAAGGGGGTCCCCGGGTGTGTGTTTGTATTTACAGGGTGTCCCCGGGAGTGTGTCTGTATTAACAAGGGGGTTCCCGGGTGTGTGTTTGTATTTACAGGGGGTCTCCGGGAGTGTCAGTATTTACAGGGGGTCCCCGGGAGTGTGTCAGTATTTACAGGGGTCCTTGGGAGTGTGTCATTATTTACAGAGGGTCCTTTTGAGTGTGTCAGTATTTACAGGGGTTCCCTGGGAGTGTGTCAGTATTTACAGGGTGTCCCCGGGAGTGTGTCAGTATTAACAAGGCGGTCCCCGGGTGTGTGTTTGTATTTACAGGGGTTCCCCGGGAGTGTGTTTGTATTAACAAGGGGACCCCAGGAGTGTGTTTGTATTTACAGGGGGTCCCCGGGAGTGTGTCAGTATTTACAGGGGGTCCCTGGGAGTGTGCTGGTATTTACAGGGAGTCCCCGGGATTGTGTCAGTATTTACAGGGGGTCCCCTGGTGTGTGTCAGTATTTACGGGGGTCCCTGGGAGTGTGTCAGTATTTACAGAGGGTCCTTCGGAGTGTGTCAGTATTTACAGGGGGTCCCTGGGAGTGTGTCGTTATTTACAGGGTGTCCCCGGGAGTATGTCAGTATTAACAAGGGGATCCCCGGGTGTGTGTTTGTATTTACAGGGTGTCCCTGGGAGTGTGTCTGTATTAACAAGGGGGTTCCCGGGTGTGTGTTTGTATTTACAGGAGGTCCACGGGGGTGTGTCTGTATTAACAAGGGGGTCCACGTGAGTGTGTGTGTATTTACACGGGGTCCCTGGGAGTGTGTCAGTATTTACAGGAGGTCCCGGGATTGTGTCAGTATTTACAGGGGGCCCGCAGAATTCTGTCAGTATTTACAGGGCGTCCCCGTGAGTGTGTCTGTATTTGCAGGGGGCCCCCGGGACTGTGTCAGTATTTACAGGGTGTCCCTGTGAGAGCGTCAGTATTTACAGGGGGTCCCCGGGAGTGTGTCAGTATTGACAGGGGTCCCTGGGAGTGTGTCAGTATTTACAGGGAGTCCTTGGGAGTGTGTCAGTATTTACAGGAGTCCCTGGAAGTTTGTCAGTATTTATACGGGGTCCACGGGAGTGTGTCAGTATTAACAGAGGTCCCTGGAAGTGTGTCAGTATTTACAGCGGGCCCCTGGGAGTGTGTCAATATTTACAGGGGGGCCTGTCAGTATTTACAAGTGGGTCCCCGGGAGTGTGTCTGTATTTAAAGGGGTTCCCTGGGAGTGTGTCAGTATTTACAGGGTGTCCCCGGGAGTGTGTCAGTATTTACAGGGGGTCCCTGGGAGTGTGTTAGTATTTACAGGGGGTCCCCGTGAGTGTGTCAGTATTAACAAGGGGGTCCCCGGGAGTGTGTCAGTATTTACAGGGGGTCCCTGGGAGTGTGTTAGTATTTACAGATGGTCCTTGGGAGTGTGTCAGTATTTACAGGGTGTCCCTGGGAGTGTGTCAGTATTTACAGGGTGCCCCCGGGAGTGTGTCAGTATTTACAGGGGGTCCCTGGGAGTGCGTTAGTATTTACAGGGGGTCCCCGGGATTGTGTCAGTATTTACAGGGGGTCCCCTGGTGTGTGTCAATATTTACGGGCGTCCCTGGGAGTATGTCAGTATTTACAGATGGTCCTTGTGAGTGTGTCAGTATTTACAGGGTGTCCCTGGGAGTGTGTCAGTATTTACAGGGTGTCCCCGGGAGTGTGTCAGTATTAACAAGGGGGTTCCCGGGTGTGTGTTTGTATTTACAGGGGGTCCCTGGGAGTGTGTCAGTATTTACAGGGGGTCCCCGGGAGTGGATCAGTATTTACGGGGGTCCCTGGGAGTGAGTCAGTATTTACAGGGTATCCCTGGGAGTGTGTCCATATTTACAGGGGTTCCCGGGAGTGTGTCAGTATTTACAAGGATTCCCCGGGAGTGGGTTTGTATTTACAGTGGGTCCCCGGGAGTGTGTCAATATTTACAGAGGGACCCCGGGAGTGTGTCAATATTTACAGGGGGTCCCCGGGAGTGTGTCAGTATTTACAGGGGATCCCCGGGATTGTGTCAGTATTTACAGGGTGTCCCTGTGAGTGTGTCAGTATTTACAGGGGGTCCTCGGGAGTGTGTCAGTATTTACAGGGGGTCCCTGGGAGTGTGTCAGTATTTACAGGGTGTCCCCAGGAGTGTGTCAGTATTAACAAGGGGGTCCCCGGGTGTGTGTTTGTATTTACAGGGGGTCCCCGGGAGTGTGTTTGTATTAAGAAGGGGTCCCCGGGGGTGTGTTTGTATTTACAGGGGGTCCCCGGGAGTGTGTTTGTATTAAGAAGGGGTCCCCGGGAGTGTGTTTGTATTTACAGGGGGTCCCCGGGAGTGTATCTGTATTTACAGTGGGTCCCCGGGAGTGTGTCTGTATTTACAGGGGGTCCACGGGAGTGTATCAGTATGTACGGGGGTCCCTGGGAGTGTGTCAGTATTTACAGGAGGTCCCGGGATTGTGTCAGTATTTACAGGGGGCCCGCAGAATTCTGTCAGTATTTACAGGGCGTCCCCGTGAGTGTGTCTGTATTTGCAGGGGGCCCCCGGGACTGTGTCAGTATTTACAGGGTGTCCCTGTGAGTGCGTCAGTATTTACAGGGGGTCCCCGGGAGTGTGTCAGTATTGACAGGGGTCCCTGGGAGTGTGTCAGTATTTACAGGGAGTCCTTGGGAGTGTGTCAGTATTTACAGGAGTCCCTGGAAGTTTGTCAGTATTTATACGGGGTCCACGGGAGTGTGTCAGTATTAACAGAGGTCCCTGGAAGTGTGTCAGTATTTACAGCGGGCCCCTGGGAGTGTGTCAATATTTACAGGGGGGCCTGTCAGTATTTACAAGTGGGTCCCCGGGAGTGTGTCTGTATTTAAAGGGGTTCCCTGGGAGTGTGTCAGTATTTACAGGGTGTCCCCGGGAGTGTGTCAGTATTTACAGGGGGTCCCTGGGAGTGTGTTAGTATTTACAGGGGGTCCCCGTGAGTGTGTCAGTATTAACAAGGGGGTCCCCGGGAGTGTGTCAGTATTTACAGGGGGTCCCTGGGAGTGTGTTAGTATTTACAGATGGTCCTTGGGAGTGTGTCAGTATTTACAGGGTGTCCCTGGGAGTGTGTCAGTATTTACAGGGTGCCCCCGGGAGTGTGTCAGTATTTACAGGGGGTCCCTGGGAGTGCGTTAGTATTTACAGGGGGTCCCCGGGATTGTGTCAGTATTTACAGGGGGTCCCCTGGTGTGTGTCAATATTTACGGGCGTCCCTGGGAGTATGTCAGTATTTACAGATGGTCCTTGTGAGTGTGTCAGTATTTACAGGGTGTCCCTGGGAGTGTGTCAGTATTTACAGGGTGTCCCCGGGAGTGTGTCAGTATTAACAAGGGGGTTCCCGGGTGTGTGTTTGTATTTACAGGGGGTCCCTGGGAGTGTGTCAGTATTTACAGGGGGTCCCCGGGAGTGGATCAGTATTTACGGGGGTCCCTGGGAGTGAGTCAGTATTTACAGGGTATCCCTGGGAGTGTGTCCATATTTACAGGGGTTCCCGGGAGTGTGTCAGTATTTACAAGGATTCCCCGGGAGTGGGTTTGTATTTACAGTGGGTCCCCGGGAGTGTGTCAGTATTTACAGGGGGTCCCCGGGCATGTGTCAATATTTACAGAGGGACCCCGGGAGTGTGTCAATATTTACAGGGGGTCCCCGGGAGTGTGTCGGTATTTACAGGAGGTCCCCGGGAGTGTGTCAGTATTTACAGGGGATCCCTGGGATTGTGTCAGTATTTACAGGGTGTCCATGTGAGTGTGTCAGTATTTACAGGGGGTCCTCGGGAGTGTGTCAGTATTTACAGGGGGTCCCTGGGAGTGTGTCAGTATTTACAGGGTGTCCCCAGGAGTGTGTCAGTATTAACAAGGGGGTCCCCGGGTGTGTGTTTGTATTTACAGGGGGTCCCCGGGAGTGTGTTTGTATTAAGAAGGGGTCCCCGGGAGTGTGTTTGTATTTACAGGGGGTCCCCGGGAGTGTGTTTGTATTAAGAAGGGGTCCCCGGGAGTGTGTTTGTATTTACAGGGGGTCCCCGGGAGTGTATCTGTATTTACAGTGGGTCCCCAGGAGTGTGTCTGTATTTACAGGGGGTCCACGGGAGTGTATCAGTATGTACGGGGGTCCCTGGGAGTGTGTCAGTATTTACAGAGGGTCCTTGGGAGTGTGAGAGTATTTACAGGGTGTCCCCGGGAGTGTGCCAGTATTAACAAGAGGGTCCCCGGGTGTTTGTTTGTATTTACAGGGCATCCCCGGGAGTGTGTCTGTATTAACAAGGGGGTCCCCGGGTCTGTGATTGAATTTACAGGGGGTCCCCGGGAGTGTGTCAGTATTTACAGGGCGTCCCCAGGAGTGTGTCAGTATTTACAGGGGGTCCCCGGGAGTGGGTCAGTATTTACAGGGTGTCCCTGGGAGTGTGTCAATATTTACAGGGGTTCCCAGGAGTGTGTTAGTATTTACAAGGGAGTCCCCGGGAGTGTGTTTGTATTTACAGGGGGTCCCGCAGGAGTGTGTCAGTATTTACAGGGGGTCCCCGGGCATGTGTCAGTATTTACAGGGGTAGCCCGGGAGTGTGTCAATATTTACAGGGGGTCCCCGGGTGTATGTCAGTATTTACAGGGGGCCCACGGGAGTGTGTCAGTATTTACAGGGGGTCCCCTGGAGTGTGTCAATATTTACAGGAGGTCCACGGGAGTGTGTCTGTGTTAACAATGGGGTACCCGTGAGTGTGTCTGTATTTACACGGGGTCCCTGGGAGTGTGTCAGTATTTACAGGGGGTCCCCGGGAGTGTGTCATTATTTACAGGGGGTCCCTGGGCGTGTGTCAGTATTTACAGCGGGTCCCCAGGAGTGGTTCAATATTTACAGGGCGTCCCCGTAAGTGTGTCAGTATCTACAGGTTGTCCCCGGGAGTGTGTCCGTATTTAAAGGGGGCCCCTGGGAGTTTGTCAGAATTTACAAGGGGGTCACCAGGAGTGTTTCAGTATTTACAGGGGTCCCTGGGAGTGTGTCATTATTTATAGGGTCCCTGGGAGTCTGTCAGTATTTACAGAAGGTCCCCGGGAGTGTGTCAGTATTTACAGGGGGTCCCCGGGAGTGTGTCAGTATTTATGGGGGTCCCTGCGAGTGTGTCAGTATTTACAGGGTGTCCCTGGGAGTGTGTCAATATTGACAGGAATTCCCGGGAGTGTGTCAGTATTTACAGGGCGTCCCCGTGAGTGTGTCAGTATTTACAGGGGGTCCCCAGGAGTGTGTCTATTTACAGGGGGTCCCCGGGAGTGTGTCAGTATTTACAGGGGGTCCCATGAGTGTGTCAGTATTTACAGGTCGTCCCCGGGAGTGTGTCAGTATTTACAGGGGGTCACCGGGACTGTGTCATTATTTACAGGCGGTCCCCAGGGGTGTGTCTGTATTTACAGGATGTCGCTGGGAGTGTGTCAGTATTTACAGAGGGTCCCTGGGAGTGTGTCAGTATTACAGGGGTCCCTGGAAGTGTGTCAGTATTAACAGGCGGTCCGCAGGAGAGTGTCAGTATTTACAAAGGGCCCCTGGGAGTGTGTCGATATTTATAAGGTGGTCTCCGGGAGTGTGTCAGTATTTACATGGTGGTCCTTTGGAGTGTGTCTGTATTTGCAGGGGGCCCCCAGGACTGTGTCAGTATTTACAGGGTGTCCCTGTGAGTGCATCAGTATTTACAGGGGGTCCCCGAGAGTGTGTCAGTATTTACAGGGGTCCCTGGGAGTGGGTCAGCATTTATAGGGTGTCCTTGGGAGTGTGTCAGTATTTACAGGGGTCCCTGGAAGTTTGTCAGTATTTATACGGGGTCCACAGGAGTGTGTCAGTATTAACAGAGGTCCCTGGAAGTGTGTCAGTATTTACAGCGGGCCCTTGGGAGTGTGTCAATATTTACAGGGGGGCCTGTCAGTATTTACAAGTGGGTCCCCGGGAGTGTGTCTGTATTTACAGGGCATCCCTGAGAATGTGTTAGTATTTACAGGGGGTCCCCGGGAGTGTGTCTGTATTTACAGGGGGTCCTCAGGAGTGTGTCAGTATTTGCAGGGGTCACCGGGACTGTGTCATTATTTACAGGCGGTCCCCCTGAGTGTGTCTGTATTTGCAGGCGGTCACCGGGAGTTTTTCAGTATTTACAGGAGGTCCCTGGGAGTGTGTTAGTATTTACAGGGTGTCCCCGGGAGTGTGTCAGTATTTACAGGGATCCCCAGGAGTGTGCCAGTAGTTACAGGAGTTCCCCTGGTGTGTGTCTGTATTTACAGAAACATCCCCGGGAGTGTGTCATTATTTACAGGGGGTCCCCGGGAGTGTGTCAATATTTACAGGGGATCTTCGGGAGTGTGTCTATATTTGCAAGGGGTCCCCAGGAGTTTGTCAGTATTTACAGGGGTACCTGGGAGTGTGTCAGTATTTACAGGGGGTTCCCGGGAGTGTGTCAGTATTTACAGGGGGTCACCGGGACTGTGTCATTATTTACAGGAGGTCCCCAGGAGTGTGTCAGTATTTACCTGGGGTCCCCAGGAGTGTGTTACAGGAAACTTTTTTTTATCCGACACCGATGGGACCGATGTGGTGCCGGTTCATCAAAAATTCCGGATAACCGAAAGATATAGTAAAAGATACGGAGCTGAGAGCTCCGGATAAAGCAACAAACCCTGTTGCTGGTTCAGAACAATGGCCACAAGTTCCAAGCCTCTCTGTAGCTTAGCAACAACTGCACCCACACCATTGCACAGCAACAGATCGAGGAAGGCAAGTAATAAAACTTACCTGAACCTACTCCTGAATTTTGCCGGTAAATCAAAAGTTTCCTGTAGTATTTACAGGCAGTCCCCGGGAATGTGTCAGTACTTACAGGGAGTCCACGGAAGTTTGTCAGTATTTACAAGGGGCCCCCAGGAGTGTGTCAGTATTTACAGGGAGTCCCCGGGAGTGTGTCAGTAGTTACAGGGTGTCCCTGGGTGTGTGTCAGTATTTACAGGGAGTCCCTGGAGGTGTGTCAGTATTTACAGGGGGTCCCCGGAGTGTGTCACTATTTACAGGAGTTCCACAGGAATGTGTTAGTATTTACAGGGAGTCCCCGGGAGTGTGTCAGTATTTACCTGGTGTCCCTGGGAGTGTGTCAGTATTTACAGGGTGTCCCTGGGAGTGTGTCAGTATTTACAGGGGGTCCCTGGGAGTGTGTCAGTATTTACAGGAGGTCCCCAGGAGTGTGTCAGTATTTACAGGGGTCCCTGGGAGTGTTTCAGTAATTACAGAGGGCCCCTGGGTATGTATCAATATTTACAGGGTGATCCCCAGGAATTTGGCTGTATTTTCAGGGGATCCCCGGAAGTGTGTCAGTATTTACAAGGGTGCCCCCAGGAGTGTGTCAATATTTACAGGGTGTCCCCGGGAGTGTGTCATTATTTACAGGAGGTCCCCGGGAGTTTGTCAGTATTTACAAAGGGGTCCCTGGAAGTCTGTCATTATTTGCAGAGGGCCCATGGGAGTGTGTCAATATTTACAGGGGATCCCTGGGAGTGTGTCAGTGTTTACAGGGGGTCCCCGGGTGTGTGTCAGTATTTACAAGGGTATCCCCGGGAGTGTGTCAGGATTTACAAGAGGTCCCTGTGAGTGTGTCAGTATTTACAGGGCATCCCTGGGAAAGTGCATCAGTATTTATAGGGGACCTGTGGGAGTCTTTTAATATTTACAGGGGTCCCTGGAAGTGTGTCAGTGTTTACAGGGGGTAATCGGAAGTGTGTCAGTGTTTACAGGGGGTAATCGGAAGTGTGTCAGTGTTTACAGGGTGTCGGCGGGAGTCTTTCAGTAATTACAGCAGTTCCCTGGACGTGTGTCAATGTTGACAGGGGGTCCCTGGGATTGTGTTGGTATGTACAGGAAATCTCATGCAGAGAAGTTTTTGAACATAAGAACATAAGAAATAGGAGCAGGAGGAGGCCATTTGGCTCTTCGAGCCTGCTCCGCCATTCAATAAGATCATGGCTGATCTTCTACCTTATCTCCACTTTCCTACACTATCCCCATATCCCTTGATTCCTTAAATATTCAAAAATCTTTTGAACTCTGTCTTGAATATACTCAACGACTGAGCCTCCACAGCCCTTTGGGGTAGAGAATTCCAAAGATTCACCACCCTCTGAGTGAAGAAATTTCTCCTCATCTCAGTCCTAAATGGCCGACCCCTTTTTCTGAGACTGTAGCCCCTGGTTCTAGACTCCCCAGTCAGGGGAACCATCCTCCCTGCATCTACCCTGTCAAGCCCTGTAAGAATTTTGTATGTTTCAGTGAGATCACCGCTCATTCTTCTAAACACTAGAGAATATAAGCCTAGTCTACTCAATCTCTCCTCATAGGACAATCCCCCCAACCCAGGAATCTGTCTGGTGAACCTTCATTGCACTCCCTCTATGGCAAGTATACCCTTCCTTAGGTAAGGAGAACAAAACTACACAACACTCTAGGTGTGGTCTCACCAAGGCCCTATATAATTGCAGTAAGACGTTTTTACTCTTCTACTTAAATCCTCTTGTAATAAAGGCTAACATACCATTTGCTTTCCTAATTGCTTGCTGTACCTGCATGTTAACTTTCAGTGATTCGTGTACAATGACACCCAGGTCCCTCTGAACACCAACATTTCCCAATCTCTCACCACTTAAAAAATACTCTGCTTTTCTATTTTTCCTACCAAAGTGGATGAATTCACATTTCTCCACATTATATTCCATTTGTCATGTTCTTGCCCACTCACTTAGCCTGTCTATGTCCCCTTGAAACTTCCTTGCATCGTCCTCACAACTTACATTCCCACCCAGCTTTGTATCATCAGCAAACTTGGATATATTACATTTGGTCCCCTCATCCAAATCATTAATGTAGATTGTGAATAGCTGAGGCCCAAACACTAATGCTTGCGGTACCCCACTAGTTACAGCCTGCCAACCTGAAAATGACCCGTTTATTCCTACTTTCTGTTTTCTGTCCGTTAACCAGTCCTCAATCCATGCTAGTATATTACCCCCAATCCTAATTTTGTTTAATAACCTCGTGTGTGGCACCTTATCGAATGCCTTCTGAAAATCCAAATACACCACATCCACTGGTTCCCCCTTTTCTATTCTGCTAGTTACAACCTCAAAAAACTCTAATAGATTTGTCAAACACGATTTCCCTTTCATAAATCCGTGTTGACTCTGCCCAATCCTATTATTATTATTATTTTCTGAAGCACTAATTGACCTGCTCAGTGTGTCACCACACCTATCATCCATTTAAAAACTGCTTTTCCTAATTCTGGATTGTAAGCCATTGCATTGAGAATAGTTTGGCCCCTTCTCCCCCCACCCCCCCACAGTCAAACAAAGGAGCTCATCAAGGTCTTCAGTCTTACCTCCACTTCAAATATTTCATACTTGTCATCCAAAAGCTGGACTCTGAGATGCAGCATCTTCCCACTTTGTTGCTGAGATTCTACCTTTCCACCAGGACAACGCTGAACAATCTCGGAGGTTTTTCTATGCCCAAGTCTCCTTTCACTTTCACACAGCTAGTGGCCGAAGTCCTGTCAAATCAACATTTTCGATCATGGTAATAATAAATTATAACAACGTTGGAATACAAGCAAATAGTCTATCGTCAGTCGTGCCATCTTGGTCTAAATAGAGAATAGAAGTATTGTTTACCATAGGAACATTAGGAACAGGAGGAGGCCATTCAGCCCCTCGATCCTGTTCTGCCATTCAATTAGATTATGTCTAATCTGCATTTACCCACCTTAGCTCCATATCCCTTGATACCCTTATCCAACAAAAATCTATTGATCTCAGTCTTGAAAATTTCAATTGACCCCCAGCATCCACAGCCTCAGGAGAGAGTTCCAGATTTCCACTACCCTTCATGTAGAAAAAGCGCTTCCTGATTTCACTCTGGAATGGCTTGGCTCTAATTTTAAGACTGTGCCTCCTTATTCTTGATTCCCCCACCAGAGGAAATAGTTTCTCTCTATCTACCCTATTGAATCCCTTTTCCATGTATCATTAAGTCAGCAAGGTATGCAAGAAATACAGCTAATGAACATAAGAACATAAGAACATAAGAAATAGGAGCAGGAGTAGGCCAATCGGCCCCTCGAGCCTGCTCCACCATTCAATAAGATCATGGCTGATCTGATCCTAACCTCAAATCTTCTATCACTCTGCATCCACCCGAACCCATGTGATCTCCCGGGAGAGGCGAAAAACCAGATAAAGACCCAATGGCCAATTTGGGAGAAAAAAATCTGGGAAATTCCTCTCCGACCCATCTAGGCGATCGAAATTCTTCCAGGAGATCACTCTGTCCCTATATTTTCTACAGTACTTACCTTCTGTGGTAACTAATGGTTTCATAGTTATGGCTGAGCTGCTCTGAAGAATCAGTGCATATTAATGAGTGTGCTCAGCGAGCAGAATGGATCAAACAGGGAGTTCAGTCAAGAATGTGTTCAAGCTATGAATGAAGGGGGCAACAACAGAGGGTGAGTGACTAAACATTGCTTTCGGTCATGGGAATACAGCTGATAGATTACTAGATTAGCAGAACCCAACCACAATATCTGAAGACCAGGGTAGAGAGAGTAAGGTGTCCATGAATTGACAAGGCTGACTTATTTCAAAAAGGAGACCACCCACAGCGCTCCTTTGTTGCCCCATCTTATTTGGGACAGTTGTTTTCTCCTGAGGCACCTTTCCTAGAAGCGATCATCTCACTCACTTACAAGAAGGTTAAAGGCCCTCTGTACTGTACATCCCAAAGCCCAATTTCCTCAGCCAAATCCTGGAACAGTCAAGCTCCTTGCATCAACCATGGTGCAGTGGTAGCACTCTTGCCTCTGAGTCAGAAGGTTGTGGGTTTAAGTCCCACTTCCAGCAATTTGGGTGCATAATCCAGGCTGACAGTGCAGTACTGAGGGAGTGCTGCACTGTTGGAGGTGCTTTCTTTCAGATGAGACATTCTCCCAGCATTTATCCCTCAACCAACACCAAAAACAAGTGATCTGGTCATTTGCCATATTGCTATTTGTGGGAGCTTGTTGTGCGCAAATTGACAACCACATTTCTCTAAATTACAACAGTGACTACGCTTCAAAAGTACATCATTGTCTGTAAAGCACTTTGGGATATCCTGAGGTTGTGAAAGGCGCTATAGAAATGCAAGTTTTTCTTTATTCTTTTTCTCTTACAATCCCCAAGTTACGATGTAGCTTGATAAACATTAAGACCGAAACTCCACACTGAAATTTGGGAGATAGTACATAGCAGCCTCTTGCTAAAATCTACACACTTACCAGTTATAACAGATCAAAAAAAATGTGTACACATCTTGTGTCCCAACAACTGATTACAATTGATGACAAAATACTGATAACTGCAATCCTTGTGAGAAATATTTTATAGTCAAAACCATTCCCGGTGAGAAAGCACGGCACTGTTTTAAAATGCAGATAATCTACCTACTTCTCCAAGCCTTCTTGACAATTTATTGTGATGCAAATCAATCTTTTAAAATACGATACCACTGAATATTTTGTTCATTAAAAAGATTTACATTCATTTCTTTTTCCAGTTTTACTGTGGCAAAATATGTTTCATCCCCTGTTATATATCTGGGCACATCTTTCCGCTTCATTAACTCATATAGTTAGCACAAGCAACCACATCCCAAAAAAAAGAAAGAATACCTGCATCGAATCCGAGGAATAATTCCTGCAAAACTTCCTGATTTTATTCAGTGCAAAAGAGAGAAATCTCAGTGTAGCTGGTGATGTTCCCCAGACACTGCCTTGTGTTCCGGTCTGATGTGGTCTTTATCAGGAGCTCTGCAATATGAATACTGAAACGGAGAATAATTACTCATGATCCTCTCAATACAGCCTGCTCATGCTTCAGGTTATAACATGTCACAGCCCTTTACCAATGAGCATAGCAAACAGAGGTGGCCTCCCTGCTCCTTACCTTGACCCTTGAGTACCAGTTTTAACATCTGTATCTCAGTGACATTTTTTAACCCATCGATTGCAATAGCGATGGAATTTTGCTTCATCGCCTTACTTAGGGACTGTGGTATATTTTGCGTTCTCAGTTCTCAACACTCTTACAACATGTGGCACTGAGCACAGAACTGTGTACAGAACAGCGGATCTCCTGTCACACTGCTCATGATAGGTCAGATGATACTCTGCTTTATGGTGGCTGGAGCCCAGGATGTATTATTCTGCTGCTAAGGAGCTGTGTGTATTCGAGTGCGTTCCTTTAAGGCCACAAGAGTCTAATTGCTGTAATCAGGCAAGGGTGTCAGCTGTATCTCAGTTGGTGGCACGCTTGCCTCTGAGTCAGAAGTCAGAGTCCCATTCTGGAGATTTAAGCCCATAATCCAGGCTGATACTTCGGTGCAGCACTGAGGGACAGCTGCACTGTTGGAAGTGCCGTCTTTCAGATGAGACATTATACTGAGGCCCTGTCTGCCCTCTCAGGTGGATGTAAAAGATCCCATGGCACTATTTCGAAGAAGAGCAGCGGAGTTATCTCCAGAGTTCTGGTCAATATTTATCCCTCAACTAGCATCATTAAAACATATTAACTGTTCATTATTACATTGCTGTTTGTGGAACTTTGCTGTGTGTAAATTGGCTGTGGCATTTCCTACATTAGAACAGTGACTACACTTCAAGCACTTTGGGACATCCTGAGGTCATGAAAGGCACTATATAAATGCAAGTCTTTCTTTCTTTCTGAGGTCAGTTAGAGGTCAATTGCTGTTATGTCAACTAAATACTATTCACAGGCTCCCTAGACATATTCTGAGGCAGTTAGAGATTAATTGCTTGTAAGTCAATTAAATACTAACCACGGGATCCCTTGGCACATCCTGTGGTCAGTTAGAGATCAATTGCAGCTAGGTCAACTAAATGCTAATCGCAGGATACCTAGGCACATTCTGTGGTCAGTTAGAGATCAATCGTTGCCAGGTCAATTAAATACTAATTGCAGACTCCCCAAAAAAATCAAGGAGTGATGTCACAGGACAGCAGGTAGTAATTGGTTGGTGAGTATTACCTTTGTCTTTTTCTCTCTAAGTTAGGTTAGTAGGTTAGCTAAGAAGTTTAGTTAGTAGTCTAATAAATAGAGGCATGGCAGTGCACCTCAGTCCCGTCGAATGCACATCCTGTGCCATGCAAGAATCCAGGATGCTTCCCGTGTCTTGGACAGCCGCATGTGCAGGAAGTGTCATCAGCTGGAGGAGCTCAAGCTCTGGGTTTTGGAGCTTGAGCAGTAGCTGGCACCACTGCAGTGCAGTATGGGGAGAGAGTGGGAATATGGTATTGAGATAGAGGATCAGCCATGATCATATTGAATGGTGGAGCAGGCTCGAAGGGCCGAATGGCCCACTCCTCCTATTTTTCTATGTTTCTACGTGGATAGCACGGTTCAGGAGGTGGTCATCCCGCAGCTTAAGTGCTTGCAGGCAGATAGGGAATGGGTGACCGCCCGAGAGACAAGGAGGACCAGGCAGGTAGTGCAGGAGTCCCCTGAATGCATCGCACTCTCTAACCAGTATTCAGAATACCGGTGAGGGCAATGGTTCCTCTAGGGAGTGCAGCCAATGCCAAGACCACAGCACTATGAGAGGCTCAGCTGTAAAGGGGGAGGAGGTAGGTCAATAATGCAATAGTGATAGGGGATTCGACAGTTAGGGGAACAGACGGTCATTTTTGCAGCCAGGGTCAATGATGTCACTGAGCGGCTGCAGGACACTCTGAGGGAGAGGGTGAACAGCCAAAGGTCATGGTCCATATCAGTACCAGTGACATAGGTAGAAAGAGGGATGCGGTCCTGCAGGCAGAATTTAGGGAGCTAGGAAAAAGATTAGAAAGCAGGACTTCAAAGATAGTAAGGATTACTCCTGGTGCCACACATGAGTGATTATAGAAATAGGAGGATAGAGCAGATGAATGCGTGGTGCAAGAGGGAGGGCTTCAGATTCCTGGAATATTGGAACTGGTTCTCGGGGAGCTGAGACCTGTACAAGCCGGACGGGTTGCACCTCAACAGGGTCGGGACCTTGTTCTAGTGGGGTGGTAGAGGCGGGGGGGGGGGTGTTGCTAGTGCTGTTGGGGGTTTAAATTAGCTTGGCAGCAGGATGGGAACCTGAGCATAGATTTAGTAGGGAGAGAAGCAAAGCTGGAAATGGAAGTCAGTAAATTAGTAAGTGAGTTTGGAAGGCAGAGGAAACAAAGACTAGAGAATAGACAACAAAGGGGTTTGGCAGTGTTAAATAGTATACACTTCAATGCAAACAGTCTGGTGAATAAGGCGGATGAGCTGAGGGCACACATAGACATGTGGGAGTATGATATTATAGCTATTACTGAAACATGGCTGAAAGAAGGGTAGGAATGGCAGCTCAACATTCCTGACTACAGGATTTTCAGATGAGATAGAGAGGGGAATAAAAAGGAAGGGGGAATCGCGATATTTGTTAATGAAACAATTACAGCTATGAGGAGGGATGATATCTTAGAAGGATCATCAAATGAGACCACATGGGTAAACTGAAGAACAAAAAAGGGGCAATCATAATGCTGGGAGTCTACCAAAGACCCCCAAACAGTCAGAGGGAGATAGAAGAGCAAATATATAGGCAAATTTCTACGAAGTGCAAAAACAATAGGGCAGTAATAGTGGGGGATTTCAATTATCCTAACATTAACTGGAATAGAATCAGTGTAAAGGGTATAAAGGGCACAGAATTCTTAAAATGTATTCAGGAGAACTTTTTTAGCCAGTACGTAACAAGCCCAACAAGAGAAGGGGCAGTTCTGGGCAGTTTTAGGGAATGAAGCTGGGCAGGAGGAAAGGGTATCTGTGGGAAAACATTTTGGTGGTAGTGATCATAATTCAGTTAGATTTAGCATAATTATAGAAAAGGACAAAGATCGACCAGGTGTAAAAATGCTCGATTGGAGAAAGAACAATTTTACTAAGCTGAGATGTGATTTAGCAAAAGTGGGCTAGAAACAGCTAATTGAAGGTAACTCAGTGTCAGAGCAGTGGGAGGTATTCAAGGAGGAGACAGTGAGGGTCCAGAGCAAATATGTTCCCACAAAGAAAAAGCGTGGGACTCCCAAATCTCGAGCCCCCTGTGTTAAATCTGTGAATTTAGATGTATGGTGTCCTTCAATAAATCAACAGAGACTGCAGAGGAACAATCAACAGGTGTTTACTGGATGAGGGTTACTCTAAAAACTAAAGTACAGATCCCTACTCAGGGTTTATATACAGGTGTGGTCACTGCCGGTACTACAGTATACAGGAGCTGTAAAAAGTAGTTCTCCCCTTAAAGGTACATACACTACAATTCCTCCCCTTTTAGATTAACAGTACCATAACATTCATTTAACAGTTAACACTTTTAACATGCAACATTAACTGAAAATAGTCCATTTATAAATTCAGTCTTTGGGGCGGCTTCCTGATCCTTTCTGGATAGCGCCTTTCCTGAGTGTCTTGCTCTTGGTGCGGAGGCGATTCTGCCCCCCTGTCGTCGGTTGGTTCATCAGCTTCCGATGCTACTGTTTCTGGGGTAGATGCTACCTGTATGTCGGGTTCATCACCAGGTACGCGAGACATGGGGTTGACTCGTTCCTGTGATGCTAGGATCTGGTCGACATGGCGTCTCACAATGTTCTCCCCAACATCCACTGTGTACATTAGTGGCCCCTGCCGTGTGCATATCATTCCTGGTTGCCACTTCTCTGTTCGGTAGTCGCGGGCCAAGACTGATTGCCCTACATTGAAGCTCCTTGTCGGCTTCTTATTGATGTGCTGGAATTGCTTATTCTCAACATTTCTTCGTACATTTGGTCTGAGCAAATCCAGATGAGATCTCAACCTTTGGTTAAAGAACATCATGGCCGGGGTCTGGTTGGTAACTGCATGTGTCGCATTTCTGTAGGCTAACAGGAAATTGTCCACCTTATGCTGCAGTGGAATGTCGTCATCGCACATGGCCCTTACTGCCTTTTCAAAGGTTTGTACGAACCTCTCAGCCAATCCATTTGTGGCTGGATGATACGGGGCGGATGTGTAATGCCTTACCCCATTCCTTTTCATAAATTTCCAAAACTCTTTGGAAATAAACTGTGGTCTGTTATCAGAGCGAATCTGCTCTGGCAAGCTGTTCCTGGCAAATATGGTCCGTAGGACTGCAATGGTTTTCTCCGTGGTGGTGGAGGACATTTTGATCACCTCAGGCCATTTCGAGTGCGCATCCACGGCTAGTAAAAGCATTGAGTCCATGAATGGACCAGCAAAATCAATATGCACCCGTTGCCATGGAGAGGAGGGCCACTCCCATGGGTGTAGAGGGACATGTGGTGGTGCATTTTGGACCTTCTGGCATCCTGAGCAGCTCTTTTCAGGTCCTCGATTTGCTGATCGATCGCCGGCCGCCACAAATAAGCCCTAGCAAGCCTTTTCATTTTCACCCCTCCCAGATGGCCTTCGTGAAGCTCATTGAGCACTCTCTCCCTTAACTTGGGTGGAATTACCACTCGGGATCCACACATCAAGGTCCCCTGGCATACTGACAGCTGTTCTCTTCTGGTTGAGAATGCTGGCAACAGTGAGTCGCCATGTGTTGGCCATCCCTTCACCGTCAAGTCATATACCCAAGACAGTGTCGGGTCATTTCGGGTCTCCTTCTCTATATCTGCGTTAGTTACTGGCAAGCGTTCAATTATAGTCGAATAAAACATTTCGACAGGGTCCACTGCTGGTGCTTCCTCCGCAGTAGGCAGTGGCAGGCGTGATAGCCCATCAGCGTTTCCATGCTGTTTCGTGCCCTTATACTCTATTTCATATTGGTTCGCCCCTAGAAAAAGGGACCATCTTTGTAGCCGTTGCGCAGTCATCACCGGACCGCCCTTCTTTGGATTAAAGATGGAGACAAGTGGTTGGTTGTCAGTCAGCAAGGTGAATTTCTGCCCGTGCAGATAGTGGTTGAATTTTTTCACTCCCCACACTAGGCTGAGGGCCTCCCTGTCAATCTGGGCGTAGTTACGC
Source organism: Somniosus microcephalus (assembly GCF_052327205.1). Taxonomy (NCBI): domain Eukaryota; kingdom Metazoa; phylum Chordata; class Chondrichthyes; order Squaliformes; family Somniosidae; genus Somniosus; species Somniosus microcephalus. The sequence continues at coordinate 328,529,814 of NC_140987.1, read as the reverse complement.
TCGGCTGAGGTTAGTGACCGAGACGCAAAGGCTACTGGCCTCTCTGAGCCGTCCGGGAATTTGTGCGACAGCACCGCTCCAATACCATAGGGTGATGCATCACACGCCAACCGAACTGGTAGTGCTGGGTTGAAATGAGCCAACACCTCTTTTGATGTGATCAATTCTTTCCACTTCTGGAAAGCTCGTTTACATTCGTCATTCCGCTTCCATGGTACCCCCGTTTGCAGTAGGGTGCTCAGTGGGTGTAGTACTGAAGACAAATTCGGCAAGAACTTATGGTAGTAGTTCACCAGCCCGAGGAACGACCTCAGTTGTGACACATTTTCCGGTGCTGGAGCCTTGACCACTGCCTCAATCTTTTCAGGGGACTTATGTAACCCCTCTTCATCAATAACATGGCCACAATACGAGATCTGCTTCTGGAAAAACTTGCATTTGTGGCGATTAGCTCGGAGCCCATATTCCTTCAATATGAGCACCTGCTCCAGGTTGGCGAGGTGATCACTGTCATTTTCGCCCGTGACCAGGATGTCGTCCAAATAACACTGGGTCCCTGGAATCCCTTGCAGGACTTGATCCATTGCCCTTTGCCAAATAGCCGGAGCTGATGCTACCCCGAACACCAGCCGATTGTATTGGTAGAGACCTTTATGAGTGTTGATCGTGAGGTACTGTTTCGAGGCTTCTTCTACCTCCATTTGCAGGAACGCCTGGGCCAGATCAATCTTAGTGAAGCATTTTCCTCCAGATAGCGAGGCGAAAATATCTTCAATCCGTGGAAGCGGACATTGTACCGTGTGAAGGACTGGGTTCACTGTCACCTTAAAGTCCCCACAGATGCGAACCTTCTTTGGTTCCCCAGGCGTATTACTCAACGACCTCTTCATTACAGGAACGATGGGTGCAGCCCACTCACTCCAGTCCACTTTGGACAGTACTCCAGAACGTTCCAACCCTTCCAGCTCTGCTTCGACGGCTGGGCGGATCACATAAGGCACCGGTCTGGCCTTAAAAAACTTTGGGCTTGCATTTTCCTCTATTTTGATCGTCGCTGTTTGTGATGAAATAACTGTGTTCTGATATTTGTATTGTTGTTGTTGTTGTTGTACTTGTACTTGTAATATCTGGAATGTTCCACCGGGGGGGAACCACTAATGCTCCTCCCTGGCCCCGCCCCTCTTCTGGTATGTTCTACCAAGGGCTCGGTCGATGATGAACTCTGTTAACTCTGCCATGATTCTTACTTAATAAAAGCCTTCAGTCTTAAGCTTTAACTTCACGGATTCGGGCAGTTATTTGGCACATCAATTTTATTAAGTAACAACTTTTGGAAGATGGATCGATTTTTGAAACCAGAGCGTCTGGATATCGAGCCACATTCGGCAGATGCGTCGAAGAAATTTACGCATTGGCTGCGATGTTTTGAACACTTCATCGCATCGTTCGATTCGACAGTTAACAAGTTGGGTCTTCTAACCAACTTGGTAAGCCATCAAACTTACTCTATAATTGAAGATATTACTACATATGAAGAGGCCCTCGCAGCTCTTAAAGCCCAGTACCTTAAGTCGGTTAACGAAGTATATGCCAGGTATCTCCTGTCTACTCGCAGGCAATTACCTGAGGAATCTCTGGACGATTTCCTGCAGGACCTTAAGGCTTTGGCTAAGGGTTGCAACTACAAGGCTGTCTCTGCCATAGTGTATCAGGAAGAAGCCATCCGCGATTCTTTCATATCTGGCCTCCGATCTAATTATATTAGACAGAGACTCCTCGAGAACGACTCGTTAGTTTTAAAAACGGTTGTCGCTGCTGCTCGATCGTAAGATGTAGCCCAGAAGAATTCAGCCCATGCATCTCTCTCAGCCTCGTGTGTTCCGAGTATGGAGGCATCCATAACACCAATGGAGCCCCCACTTAATCCTATTGTTGCGGCTGTGCCCCATGGGTCTAAGTGTTATTTTTGTGGCCAATCTAAACATCCCAGGCAAAGTTGCCCAGCCAGAGAGGCTACCTGTTTTAAATGTAAGAAACGGGGACATTTTAGTAAATTGTGTAAGGGTAATCCTGTACCCGAGGTTTTCTCTGCTGCCGCCTATCATTTTACTCTAGCCTCGGCTACAGTTGACCAGACCATACCGTGTTCTTTGTCAAAATCTATGATGGACATCAAGATTAATGGTCGTCCTACTGGGTGTTTGATAGACTGTGGCAGTACTGAAAGTTTTATATACCCCAACCTTGTTAACTCCTGTTCATTGAAGGTGTATCCTACTCGAAGTGAAATTGTGATGGCGTCCAAATCCCTTACTTCGGAGGTAACTGGATATTGTAAAGTCACATTGACCGTTAAGGATACGGAGTATAAGGACTTTAAACTCCTCATATTACCTCAGTTGTGTGTGAACTTAATATTGGGCTTGGACTTCCAGTGTCAGCATGAGAGCGTTACCCTTAAGTATGGTGGATCTCAGCCTCCACTCACAGTCTGCGGCCTTTCTACTTTAAACGTAAGTCCGCCTTCTTTGTTTGCGAACCTTGCTCCTAATTGTAGACCTATAGCGACTAAGAGTCGATGGTATAGTTCAGAAGATAAAACATTTATAAAAGAGGAAGTGGAAAGGCTTCAACGGGAGGGAATCATCAAACACAGTGGTAGCCCGTGGCGTGCCCAGGTGGTGGTGGTTAAAACTAATGAGAAGAAAAGACTTGTGGTCGATTATAGCCAGACTATAAACTTGTATACCTAATTAGACGCCTATCCTTTGCCTCGTTTTTCTGAGATGGTGAACCAGATAGCTCAGTACCGCGTGTTCTCCACCATTGATTTAAAGTCTGCCTACCATCAACTCCCCATCAAAATAGAAGACCGACCTTATACGGCCTTCGAAGCTAATGGGCGCCTATACCAATTCCTTCGGGTGCCCTTTGGAGTGACGAATGGGGAATCCGTCTTCCAACGGGAGATGGATCGTATGGTGGATGAATACGCGTTGGAAGCAACATTCCCGTACCTGGACAATGTTACCATCTGTGGGCGTGACCAACGGGAGCATGATCAAAATCTCGTGAAGTTCCTAGAGACTGCAAAGAGGTTAAACCTGACCTACAATGAAAACAAGTGTACCTTCAATACTACACGTTTGTGTATTCTTGGTTGCGTTGTGGAGAATGGGGTAATCGGGCCAGACCCTGAAAGATTACGCCCACTTAAGGAATTACCTTTACCTCACACTGTAAAAGCTTTAAGAAGGTGTCTGGGATTCTTCTCGTACTATGCCCAGTGGGTGGCTAGCTACTCAGATAAAGTCCGACCTCTTATTAAGTCGATGTCTTTTCCGCTGTCGGCGGAAGCTCAGGAGGCTTTCCTTAATATCAAACGGGACATTGAGAAGGCAGTGGTATGTGCCGTGGATGAGAAGATCCCTTTTCAAGTGGAAAGTGATGCATCTGATTTTGCGTTGGCAGCAACTCTTAACCAAGCTGGTAGACCAGTAGCCTTCTTCTCTCGTACATTGCAAGGACCAGAAGTTCGACATTCTTCAGTGGAAAAGGAGGCACAGGCAATTATCGAAGCAGTCAGGTATTGGAGACATTATCTCGCTGGCCAACGTTTTACGCTCATTACTGACCAGCGATCCGTGGCCTTTATGTTCAACACTAAGCAGAGAGGCAAGATCAAAAATGATAAGATTTTAAGATGGCGAATAGAACTGTCAATATATGACTATGATATTCAGTACAGGCCTGGAGTATTTAATGAGCCATCGGATGCTTTGTCACGAGGAGTATGTGCTAGTCTAGGTACAGATAAGCTTCAAAGTCTCCACGACGCACTCTGCCACCCTGGGGTTACCAGAATGAACCACTTCATTAAGTCCCACAATCTACCCTACTCTATTGAGGAGGTCCGGACAATGACCAGAACCTGTCATGTATGTGCTGAATGCAAACCCCGCTTCTATAAGCCGTCCGAGCCAGCTCATCTTATTAAAGCAACTCGACCATTTGAGCGTTTGAGTCTCGATTTTAAAGGTCCCCTTCCATCGAGCGACCGTAATGTCTATTTTCTTAATATTATAGACGAGTACTCTCGGTTCCCTTTTGTTATCCCCTGCCCGGATGTGACTAGTGCTGTTGTAATTAAATGCCTCTGCCAACTGTTTTCCTTGTTCGGCATGCCTAACTATATACATAGCGATCCTTTATGAATGAAGAATTATGACAGTTTTTGCTATCGAAGGGGATTGCAACGAGTAGAACTACCAGCTATAACCCTCGTGGTAATGGGCAGGTCGAGAAATAAAATGCGACAGTGTGGAAGGCTATCGTACTGTCTCTGAAGTCACGAGGCCTGCCGACCTCTCACTGGCAGGATGTCCTGCCAAACGTGCTGCATTCCATAAGGTCTCTATTGTGTACAGCGACGAATGCCACCCCTCATGAAAAGATGTTTAGTTTTCCAAGAAAAGCTACTAATGGAGTATCGTTACCCACATGGTTGACGACCACGGGCCCTGTGTTGTTGCGCAGACATGTGAGAGGCCGCAAGACTGATCCACTGGTGGAGGAAGTACAACTCCTCCATGCTAATCCCCAGTATGCGTATATTCAATATTCGGATGGGCAAGAGGATACAGTCTCTATTAAAGATCTTGCACCTGCTGGAGCTCGAAAAGAGTTTGACTCTGAGAGTAGAGTTTTCAATCGTGGTATTGGACCTTCAGAGACACAAACCCTCAGTGTGGAAAATACTGATGATTCTGGGAATTCGAATGAACCGGAGTTAGTACTCCGGGAGGAGCCTCAGCAAGAGTTACGTCGTTCCCAGAGGATTATCAGACCTCCTGACAGACTGAATCTATAGCAGGGGGTGAATGTGATGAAATAACTGTGTTCTGATATTTGTATTGTTGTTGTACTTGTACTTGTAATATCTGGAATGTTCCACCGGGGGGAACCACTAATGCTCCTCCCTGGCCCCGCCCCTCTTCTGGTATGTTCTACCAAGGGCTCGGTCGATGATGAACTTTGTTAACTCTGCCATGATTCTTACTTAATAAAAGCCTTCAGTCTTAAGCTTTAACTTCACGGATTCGGGCAGTTATTTGGCACATCACTGTTATGCCTTTTAGTGTTCCGAGTCCCTCCTGAAACACTTCTTGTGCGTCAGTTAGCATTTTTGACAGTCGTCCAGGTGTGACGTCGTCATCCTTTTTGGCATCTACTGTCAGTGCTTGTATGGCATGCCAATCTAACTGTATCTTCCGGATCCATTCACGTCCTAGTAGTGGTGGTCCTCCATCTGGCAATACATATAGGTCCATTTTTGGTGTTTCCTTGCTGTTGTATATCACGTTCACCCTTATTTTTCCTTTGGGGTAGACTTTTTGCCCCGTGTACGTCTTCAAGACAATCTCTGTATCTCTCAAGGGTATATGTGAGAATAGCCGCTTATAGTCCCTTCGGTTTATGACTGTTAGGGCTGATCCTGTGTCCAATTCCATTTTCACTTGGACTCCGTCTATCTTGAGCGTGACCCAGATAGTTTGGTGAACCTCCATTTTGATTACATTATGTAGTTTCAGACAACCCAGCTCCTTGCTTCTGGAGTCTGTATCACTTTTCTGTTCATCTGAACTACTCTCCCTCACCTTATGTACCTTTTTGTACTTCTCCTGTGGAGATTTCTTGCTGCTGGTTTTCTTTCCCGACCTGCAGACTCTTGCTATGTGTCCTACTTTTCCACACTGTCTGCACACTTGGTCCTTGAACCAGCAATCATTATGGTCGTGTGTTGTTCTGCCGCAGCGATAACACTTCACTGCTCCATATGACATTTCATTTGTGTCATATTCTTGCGGTCTCCATTGTATCTCTGCAGCGCCCCGTGCGGCTGCTTCGTGTGATACTGCCATGCTGAAAGCCTTGTCCAGCTTAAGATCCTTTTCTGATAGAAGCCGTTTCTGGGTTCCTTCACTTTGAAGCCCACACACAAACTTGTCCCTTAAAGTATCTGCTAGTCCCGTTCCAAACTGGCAGTGTTTCGATAGCTTGCGCAGTTCCGTTAAATACTCAGCATTACTTTCATCTTTATGCTGGTTCCTTTTGTGAAACTTAAATCTTTCTGCTATCAGCAGCGGTGTGGGGTTTAAGTGGTCCTGTAGGATTGCCACTATGCTTTCAAAATCCTTTTCCACTGGCTTCTCTGGGGTTACTAGGTTTCGCATTAAGCCGTATGTTTTTGCACCCATGGAATTCAATAATACCAGTGCTTTCCTGGCATCTGGCACTTCATTCGCCTTGCAGTACACTTCTATGTGTTCTATATATGTCGCCCAATCTTCGACTTCATTGTCGAACGCTGTTACACTGCCACTCTTCGGCATCCCTGGGTGTGGTTAGACTGGCTAAAAATGGCGTCTCCCGCGCTCTCCCTTCTTCTCCGCTGGCTCAAAATGGCGTCTCCCGCACTTTCCTTTCTTCCCGCACTCTCCCTTCTTCTCCACTGTGGCTCAAAATGGTATCTCCCACGCTCTCCCTTCTTCTCCGCTGCGGCTCAAAAATGGCATCTCCCGCGCTCTCCCTTCTTCTCTGCTGCGGCTCAAATGGCGTCTCCCGCACTTCCTTTCTTCCCCCGCGGACGCTGCTCAGCCCTTGAACACCGGCCGCGCTCTGCGCGTTTTCCTGCGCGCCTCTCTCTTTGACGCCGCTCGGTCCTGATCCCCGGCTGCGCCCTGTGCACTTTACCCTCTCTCTCTTTTTTTTTTCCGTCGACGCCGCTCGGTCTTCAACCCCGGCTGCGCCCTTTGCGCTTTACCCTCTCTTGTTGACGCCGCTCGGTCTTCAACCCCGGCTGTGCCCTGTGCACTTTACCCTCTCTCTTACCCCGTCGACGCTGCTCGGCCTTTTTCTGTGCCGTCGGTCGGCTCCAGCCGCCGCCGTCCGGGAAGGGTCTGCACCGTACCTGCTGCCAGCCCGCTGTGCCGGATCATCGCGACTGGACAACCAAGCCCAGCTCTCCACAGCCTCCTCTGCGATGCTCAAGTCCTCTCTGGATGGTCGACGCCCGCACTGATGGAATCGGCCTTCTTCTGCAGAGTTTCAGGTAGGTTTGAATCGCCTCGTCGCCAATGTTAAATCCGTGAATTTAGATGTATGGTGTCCTTCAATAAATCAACAGAGACTGCAGAGGAACAATCAACAGGTGTTTACTGGATGAGGGTTACTCTAAAAACTAAAGTACAGATCCCTACTCAGGGTTTATATACAGGTGTGGTCACTGCCGGTACTACAGTACACAGGAGCTGTAAAAAGTAGTTCTCCCCTTAAAGGTACATACACTACACATTGGATATCAAGGAGCATACAGGCAACAAAGGAAGCTTCGGTCAGATATCGAGAGCTCAATACTACGGAAAGCCTAGAGGAGTATAGAAAGTGCAGGGGTGAAATTAAAAAGGAAATTAGGAAAGCAAAGAGAGGGCATGAAAAAATATTGGCAAGTAAAATCAAGGAAAATCCAAAGATAAATATATCTATGAATATATAAAGAGCAAAAGAATAACTAAGGAAAGAGTAGAGCCTATTAGAGGCCAAAAAAGTAACCTATGTGTGGAGGCAGAAGCCGTGGGTATGGATATTCTTAATGAATGCTTGGTGTCTGTCTTCACAGAAGAGAACGATGATGTAGACGTTGTAGTTAAGGAGGAGTGTGAAATATTAGATAGGATAAACATAGAGAGAGAGGAAACATTAAGGGGTTTAGCATCTTTGAAAGTAGATAAATCGCCAGGCCCAGATGAAATTTATCCCAGGCTGTTAAGAGTTTTTGCAAGGGAGGAAATAGCAAAAGATCTGACCATCATTTTTCAATCCTCTCTGGTCCCAGACGTGGTGCCGGAGGACTGGAGGACTGCTAACATTGTGCCATTGTTTAAAAAGGGAGAAAGGGATAGAGCGAGTAATTACAGGCCAGTCAGCCTAACCTCAGTGATGGGAAAATTATTGGAAAAAATTCTGAGGGACCGTGTAAATCATCATTTAGAAAGGCACGGATTATTCAAGGACAGTCAGCATGGATTTGCTATGAGAAGGTCGTATCTGACTAACTTGATTGAATTTTTTGAGGAGGTAACTAGGAGAGTTGATGAAGGTAATGCATTTCATGTAGTCTACATGGTTTTTAGCAAGGCCTTTGACAAGGTCTCACATGGCAGGTTGGTCAAAAAAGCAAAAGTCCATGGGATACAGGGGAAAGTGGCAAGTTGGACTCAAAATTGGCTCAGTGGCAGGAAGCAAAGGGTAATGGTCAAAGGGTGCTTTTGTGACTGGAAGGCAGTTTCCAGTGTGGTTACACATAAGAACATAAGAAATAGGAGCAGGAGTAGGCCATTTGGCCATTCGAGCCTGCTCTGCCATTCAATGAGATCATGGCTGATCTTCTGCCTCAATTCCATTCACCAGCCCTATCGTCATATCCCTTGATGCCCTTACTAGTCAGAAATCTATCGACTTCTGTTTTGAATATACCCAATGACTGAGCCTCCACAGCCCTCTGGGGTAGAGAATTCCAAAGATTCACCACCCTCTGTGTGAAGAAATTTCTTCTCATCTCAGTCCTGAATGGCCGACCCTTTATCCTGAGGCTGTGGCCCCTGGTTCTAGACTCTCCAGCCAAGGGAAACATTCTCCCAGCATCCACCCTATCAAGCCCTGTAATAATTTTGTATGCTTCAATGAGATCCCCTCTCATTCTTCTGAATTCAAGAGAATACAGGCCTAGTTTACTTAATCTCGTCTCATACGACAGCCCCACCACCCCAGGAATCAATCTTGTGAACCTTCGTTGCACTCCCACTATGGCAAGTATATCCTTACTTAGGTAAGGACACCAAAATTGTACACAGTACTCTAGGTGTGGTCTCACCAAGGCCTTATATAATTGGAGTAAGACTTTTTTACTCCTGTACACAAATCCTCTTGTAATGAAGGCCAGCATACCATTTGCCTTCCTAATGGCTTGCTGCACCTGCACATTCACTTTCAGTGACGCATGTACAAGGACACCCAGGTCCCTTTGAGCATTTGCATTCCCCAATCTTTCACCATTTAGGAAATACTCTGCCTTTCTGTTTTTTCTACCAAAGTGGATAACTTCACATTTATCCACATTATATTCCATCTGCCATGTTTTCACCCACTCAGTGAGCCTGTCAAGATCCCCTTGAAGCCTCTTCACATCCTCTTCACAACTGACACTGCCACCTAGTTTTGTGTCATCAGCAAATTTGGAAATGTTACATTTAATCCCCTCATCCAAATCATTGATATAGATTGTGAATAGCTGGGGCCCAAGCACCGATCCTTGCGGTGCCCCACTAGTCACAGCCTGCCATCCTGAAAAAGACCCGTTTATCCCTTATCTTTGTTTTCTGTCTGTTAACTAATTCTCAATCCATGCTAGTATATTACCCCCAATTCCATGTGCCCTAATTTTGTTCACCAACCTCTTGTGTGGGACCTTATCAAAGGCCTTCTGAAAATCTAAATACACCACATCCAGCAGTTCCCCTTTGTCTACTCCACTAGTTACATCCTCAAAGATCTCCAATAGGTTTGTCAAACAGGATTTCCCTTTCATAAATCCATGTTGACTCTGCCCAATCTTACTATTAGTTTCTAAGTGCCCTTTATAATAGATTCCAGCATTTTCCCAACTATTGATGTGAGGCTAATAGGTCTGTAGTTCCCCGTTTTCTCTCTCCCTCCTTTCTTAAATAATGGGGTTACATTTGCTGTCCTCCAATCTGCAGGAACCGTTCCAGAATCTATAGAATTTTGCAAGATGACAACCAATGCGTCCACTATTCCAATGGCCACTTCTTTCAAAACCCTAGGATGTAGGTCATCCAGTCCTTGGAATTTATCGACTTTTAGTCCCATTAATTTTGCTGGTACTATTTTTTTACTAATAATAATTTCTTTAAGTTCCTCATTCTCACCACACCCTAGGTTTTCTCATATTTCTGGGAGTTTTTTTGTGTCTTCCTCCGTGAAGACAGGTACAAAGTATTTATTTAATTTCTCTGCCATTTCCTCAGGGCTCAGTACTAGGTCCCCTGCTTTTTGTGGTATATATATCAATGATTTAGACTTCAATGTAGGGGGCGTGATTAAGAAGTTTGCAGATGATACAAAAATTGGCCGTGTGGTTGATAGTGAGGATTAAAGCTGTAGACTGCAGGAAGATATCAAAATACTGGTCAGGTGGGCAGAAAAGTGACAAATGGAATTCAAGCCAGAGAAGTGTGAGGTAATGCATTTGGGGAGGGCTAACAAGGCAAGGGAATACACAATAAATGGAAGGATACTGAGAAACGTAGAGGAACAGAGGGACCTTGGAGTGCATGTCCACAGATCCCTGAAGGTAGCAGGACAGGTAGATAAGATGGTTAAGAAGGTATACGGGATACTTTCCTTTATTAGCTGAGGCATAGAATATAAGAGCAGAGAGGTTATGCTAGAACTGTATAAAACACTAGTTAGGCCACAGCTAGAGTACTGTGTACAGTTCTGGTCACCACATTACAGGAAAGATGTGATTGCACTAGAGAGGGTACAGAAGAGATTTACGAGGATGTTGCCAGGACTAGAGAATATTAGCTATGAGGTCAGATTGAATAGGCTGGAGTTGTTTTCTTTGGAACAGAGGAGGCTGAGAGGAGACTTAATTGAGGTGCATAAAATTATGAGCGACCTAGATAGAGTGAATAGGAAGGACCTATTTCTCTTAGCAGAGAGGTCAATAACCAGGGGGCATAGATTTAACGTAATTTGTCGGAGGTTTAGAGGGGAGTTCACAGAATCACAGAATCACAGAATCCCCACAGTGCAGATAGAGGCCATTTCGGCCCATCGAGCCTGCACCGACACATATCCCACCCGATCCCCGTAACCCCTACACCAACACATATCCCACCCTATCCCCACGTATTTAATCCCCCTAACACTAAGGGTCAATTTATCATAGCCAATCAACCTAACTCGCACATCTTTGGACTGTGGGAGGAAACCGGAGCACCCGGAGGAAACCCACACAAACACAAGGAGAATGTGCAAACTCCACACAGACAGTCGCCCGAGGCCGGATTCGAACCCGGGTCCCTGGTGCTGTGAGGCAACAATGCTAACCACTATGCCACCGTGCTGCCCAGGCAGGAGGATTTTTTTTCACCCAGAGGGTGGTGGGGGTCTGGAACGCACTGCCTGAAAGGGTGGTAGAGGCGGAAGCCCTCATCACATTTAAGAAATTTAAGGGCCCAGTAATTCCTCTCTGAACGTGTGAGTACGGTCGGGGTACTCACGCGTCTGGCCGGAGGAAATGCCCGTGTTCAGCATGCACAGCGCATGCGGGGAAAACCGGCATTTCCAGTCCTCTGAACGAAGGGGTTCAGAGGCACAGCGCGTGCGACTGCACAGGCAGCGCTTGCGCAGTGAACTTCGTCGATTTCATTCATGGATTCAGTGAGGGTAAGTCCTTACAAGTTACACTTGAAAAAAGCATGTGTAAAGTTGCTCCAAGGCTGCGGAGGAAGATATATTTTATCGTGGAGCTTCTGAAAGGCAATATTTTTGTTTGGGAAAGGGAGGAAAGTTATTTTAAGAAAAGCTGAGGCAAGTTTTAAAGTTTAAATTTTTTTTTTTAAACGGGTTTTCAGTACGGTAGGTAGAAGGAGCAATTGTGGCTATGTGAATTGAATGTGAGAATGAGTGTTCTAAAATGAGTAATGTAACATTTCCAACACGTTTAAGAAAGAAACTTTTCATCAGTAATAAGTAATTATGTATGTATGTCCGCATATATTCCTTTACATATATGTATGTATGTTTTATATTCCTTTACTTATGTGTATGAATGTATGTTTTTAATTATGATTTTCCAATAAGTTACTTTCTCTGAAAGTCATAATTAAATACATACATTCATACACATAAGTAAAGGAATATATACATACACGCAAAGGAGTATATACAGATATACATACATAATTACTTAAAAGAATATATTACTGATGAAAAGTTTCTTTCTTAAAAATGTTGGAGTCATTTTCACATTTAATAAACACAGCAAATTCAATTCACATAGCCACAATTGATCCTTCTACCTACAGTACTGAAAACCCGTTTTAAAAAACAAAAATAAACTTTAAAACTTACCTCAGCATTTCTTAAAATAACTTTCCTCCCTTTCCCAAACAAAAATATTGCCTTTCAGAAGCTCCACGATAAGAAATATCTTCCTCCGCAGCCTCTGGAGCAACTGTACTCATGCTTTTTTCATGTGTAAGTTGTAAGGACTTGACCTCACTGAAAGCATGAATGAAAGCAGTGAATTTTACTGCGCACGCGCTGCCTGTGCAGTCGCACGCGTTCTGCCTCTGAACCCCTTCGTTCAGAGGACAGGAAATGCCGGTTTTCCCCGCATACGCTGTGCATGCTGAAAACCGGCATTTCCTCCGGCCAGATGCGTAAGTACCCCGACCGTACTCGTGCGTTTGGAAGGGAATTACTGGGCCAACATTTTACATGTCAATAAAATGAAAAATTTAACAATTGCACGATTTGCCCCCTCGCATCTGCGACTGAGGGTCATAGAGTCATAGAGTCATAGAGTTTTACAGCACAGAAAGAGGCCCTTCGGCCCATCGTGTCTGCGCCGCCCATCCATCCCTGTCCAGTCTAATCCCATTTTCCAGCATTTGGTCCATAGCCTTGTATGCAATGGCATTTCAAGTGCTCATCCAAATGCTTCTTGAATGTTGTGAGGGTTCCTGCCTCTACCACCCTTTCAGGCATTGAGTTCCACATTCCAACCACCCTCTGGGTGAAAAAGTTCCTCCTCAAATCCCCTCTAAATCTCCTGCCCCTTACCCTGAATCTATGCCCCCTTGTTATTGACCCCCCTACTAAGGGGAAAAGTTCCTCTTTGTCTACCCTATCTATGCCCCTCATCATTTTGTACACCTCAATCAGGTCCCCCCTCAGCCTTCTTTGCTCCAAGGAAAACAACCCCAGCCTGTCCAGCCTCTCTTCATAGCTGAGGCGCTCCATCCCAGGTAACATCCTGGTGAATCTTCTCTGCACCCTCTCCAAAGCAATCACATCCTTCCTATAGTGAGGCGACCAGAACTGCACACAGTACTCCAGCTGTGGCCTCACCAGCGTTTTGTACAGTTCCATCATAACCTCCCTGCTCTTATATTCTATGCCTCGGCTAATGAAGGCAAGTATCCCATATGCCTTTTTAACCACCTTATCTACCTGTTCCGCTGCCTTCAGGGATCTATGTACATGTACACCAAGGTCCCTCTGACCCTCTGTACTTCCTAGGGTCCTACCACTCATTGTGTATTCCCTTGCCTTATTTGTCCGTCCAAAATGCATCACCTCGCACTTTTCAGGGTTAAATTCCATTTGCCACTTTTCCGCCCATCTGACCAACCCGTTTATATCGTCCTGTAGCCTGAGGCTTTCCTCCTCACAATTTACCACCCCACCAATTTTCGTGTCATCTGCGAACTTACTGATCATACCTTTTACATTCTCATCCAAATCATTTATGTAGATCACAAACAACAAGGGACCCAGCACCGATCCCTGAGGTACCCCACTGGACACAGGCTTCCAGTCACAAAAGCAACCTTCGACCATCACCCTCTGCCTCCTGCCACTCAGCCAGTTTAGGATCCAACGCGCCAAGGCACCCTGGATCCCATGGGCTCTTACCTTCTTGACCAGTCTCCTATGCGGGACTTTGTCAAAAGCTTTACTGAAGTCCATGTAGACCACATCCACAGCATTTCCCTCATCCACCCCCCTAGTCACCCCCTCGAAAAATTCAATCAGATTTGTCAGACATGATTTACCCTTGACAAAGCCATGCTGACTATCCCCGATTAATCCTTGCCTCTCCAAGTGGAGACTAATTTTGTCCCTCAGAATTTTTTCCAATAATTTCCCTACCACAGATGTTAGGCTCACTGGCCTGTAATTCCCTGGTTTATCCAAGGAGGTGCATTGCGCAAGAGGTCATCGTCGTACGGATCCTCACACTGTTCCCTTTCGGGAACTGTATGAAGTGGTGGAAGGATTTCTGGCCACGTTAACACTCCTTCCGTGACCATAACCATCTTCATACCAGCCATTAGGGTGGTTAGTCCTATGGCGTGAGGGTTTTACGGGCTCCCACAACCCATCTGAGGGGGGGGGGGGGGGCCACCCACACCCGCGGACGCAAGTATCCCGCTGGATGTCCACCCAGAATTTATAGTTGGAGCTCCGACTCCACTTGCCGGGACTGTCTGGAGCGGGGTTCGAAACCCTACTTCTTCTGGCCCAGCGGCGGGGATGCTTACCGCTACGCAAAAGGCCCACTCCGCGCAAAAGGTGACACCCATACGTTTCCTGCGCCTTTTCCCTCCCCATGACTGGAGCCCTATGCTGCCACTTGAAAGACCAAGCTATCATCTGTCCTTTTTGCGGCGCCTTTGACTTCTCATTACCAATGATGAGCAGGCGCTGCGCCTCCACCTCATTGAGGAGATTGCTGAGGTCATCATCAGGTCAATTGTGAGTTCTTTTAATGCCGTGAATTGTGCTCATTCCAGCCATTTCACGTTGCTAATCGGATTGGGCCTTTGGCGTAGCGGTAGGATCCCCGCCGCTGGGCCAGACGGGGTAGGGTTTCGAACCCCGCTCCAGACAGTCCTGGCAAGTGGAGCCGGAGCTCCGGCTCTAAATTCTGAGTTGACATCCAGTGGGATATTTGCGTCCGTGGGTGTGGGTGGCCCCCCCTCCTTGTATAGCTTGTGGGAGCCCATAAAACCCTCCCGCCATAGGACTAACCACCCTAATGGCTGGTTCAAAGATGGTTACGGTCACGGAATGAGCGTTAATCACGGCCATAAATCCTTCCACCACTTCATACAGTTCCCCAAAGGGAACAGTGTGAAGACACGTATGACGACGACATTGCTAAATAAATAAATGGAATAAAAAAAATTCTATTAGGGCTTTTAAAAGTCTTTAAATTGCTTTAATTCTGTTTAAAGCTACTTCAGATTCTTCAAAATAATGTAAACGTTTTTAAAAGTTTATAAAAGTTACCAAAAGCTTCATAAAAATACCAAAAACCTATTTAAAATGCTGCTATGCATGTAAAAATGCTTAGCAGCTTGTGAGAAACATTGGGGGCGTGTCCTATTAAACTGAGACCTCAAGGGGCGTGTCTCAGTTGCACAGCGCGCTACAGGCTTCGCGCTGGCTGCACTCCTGGGCGGCGTGACGTCAGACGCTGCCCAGGAGTCAACATTTTAAAACAGCAATTCCAGGCGTCCCTGAAGCTCAACGGCCGGCGCGTCGGGTAAGTGCATATCGGGGGCTTACACGCGCGGCAAGCCCCCTACCCGAATTTCTGGGCCAAGAAGTATTTGAATGTGCACTTGAAGTGCTGTAACCTGCTAGGCTACAGACCAAGAGCTGGAAAGTGAGATAGCTCTTTTCTGATTGGCGCAGAAATTGGCCAAATGGCCTTCTTCTGTGCTGTAAATTTTAAGTTTTTTAATTGTGAGGCTTGAAGTGCAAGTGGCACATCAAATAATGCTGGGAAAATGAGTTGCCCGAATGGCTTGTAATTGAAATTGTTTTTCAGGGACTGCGTTTTAGATATTGGGTCGATGTGCCAGCATTAAAGGGCAATTGCCTTCATGGAATTAGGTCTTTGGTACCTCTGAGGGGGAAAGAGCCGCACATCAGTCTCCTCAGCATGATGTCATGCACAAGTGGGGTGATGATATGTTTGACATGCTATGCTCCATTTTGTCAGGGGAAGCATAACAAACACATTTCACGATGACAGGGACCCTTGTAAGGAAACAATTTCAATTACAAGTCATTCAGGCAGCTCATTTTCCCAGCATTATTAGATGAAGCTGCAGCCCTGTTTAATCATTCTCCTGGTAATATGGCAGCCAGCTGCGCCTCTGCTAATTCTTACTTCTTTTTTACACTTAGAAAGAAAACTTTTATTTATATATGTCAACAACAACAACCTGCATTTATATAGTGCCTTTAATGCCGAAAAATTAGTCCCAAGGTGCTTCACAAGTGCATAATCAGACAATGATTGACATCGAGTCAAAGAAGGCGATAGTGTCTTATTGTATCATCAGGACGTTTCAAAGCACTTTTGGAAGCGTATTCACGGTTGTTAGATACACAACAGCTGATTCTGACCACTTACTCTGTTTTTTGGTTGTGTTGGTTGAGGGATAAATAATGGCCAGGACACCGGGGAGAACTCCCCTGCTCTTCTTCAGATAGCACTGTGGGATCTTTTACATCTACCTGAGAGAGCAGACGGGGCCTCGGTTTAACGTCTCATCCAAAAGACGGCACCTCCGACATTGCAGCTGTAAAGTCTATGGGTTGTGCAGTTAATAAATACACAGACTTCAGAAGTAACAAACAAACAGGTCTTTACTATTCGAAGGTCCGGGCGAATCTGCCCCAGAAATCCTGCTACAACACTTATATACTGGTGTGGTCACTATCGGTATTACAGTATACAGAAGCCAAACAAATAGTGCCACGCCTAAAGTAGTTCCCTTAAAGGTGAACGGTTACATTCAATAGTTCCCTTAAAGGTAGACGGGTACATACACTACAATCCTCCCTTTTTAGCTTATTACTTACAGGGTCCCCGTTAAACATACATATCTTCAACTTCCTATAAAACAAATTACAGCTATAATCTCGGTGGAGTCAATGTCATATAAAACAATTTACAAATATAATCTCGGTGGAAACAATTCACAGGTTCCGTCTCTGCGGAAACAGTTCATAGATTCAGTCTCTGATCTTGACTCGTTCCGAACAACATTTCTTTGGGGTAGCCGGTTCACCTGGCTAGCGTGACTCCTCCATAGCCTTTTTCTTGACGTAGCAGCTTGAACTTTCGTCCTGTTGAACCAGCAGTGCGGACTTTGACAACCAACTGGCTGTCTTGACATTTACCAGTTTTTCAACTAATTTAGCTCCTTTCGTAATGTCCCGCCTGGAATGGTAGAAGTGCTAATATTTTAGACAGTTATTATCTTCTGCTTCTTCTTTTTCTTTTCTGCCTTTTTGAAACTCTCGGAGCTCCTTTCTCGGCTGCCAGCTGTAGCGCCACCAACTCTCTATGTTCCTTAGACCTTAAGTGCTTCATCCGGATTTCAGCACTTTGAGAGTTTTCATCACAAGCTGGGCAGACCACATCCTCATAATATTCAGTGTCACTCAACAGGTCATGGTAATATTCAGGTTCGTCCTGAGTTAGGCCAGCGAGAGAGACTTCTTCTTCCTCCTCACCCGTCTGGACGTTAGCTGACGGTGGTTCCTTCCCTAAACATCTTTCTTGAAAAGCCTTCTTCATGCATTCATATTCATCCCGCTCTTCCTGGGTTATCTGCCATTCCTTCACGACGGACCTCATTTGTGAGTTCAATACCTTCCTTTCCACCGGTAATTGCGTTATCAGGCTATTTAACCCTTCTACTGAAGTAACGGTTTCCACCTTCTTCTGTTCACCTTGACGTGATTCAACGTACTTTTGGCATCCTTGTAAAATTTGTGTTGCCACCTCAGCTATCTCCGTGACTTTTGAGAGCTCCGAACTCGTTCCCCCTGAAGATTGAAGCTCGTGTTCAGATTGTTCCCCTTGTAGAGTCTTGTCCTTCAGCATATGAAGGAGTTGGCCGACCGTTAACTCTTCCCTGGGAACACGGTGGATCAGAGTCTTCTCCATTTCATCCACCTCTTTCTCCAATACTTCCACCTTACGTTCCTCTTGAACTTTGGCTTTCAGCGCTCGGAAAAGTTGCGCCCTGATGCTCTCTAGTTCATGTTCAGGGACCATTCTTACAGTGTCCTGTTCTTCCACTGCAAGGATTCCCAGTTGAATCTGTTCTTCAAGTTGTTGAACCTCAGACATTGCCGCCTCATATTTGTCTTGGGTGTCCTTCAATGTTTTTATAAGTTCTTGGACATCCTGTCTTTCATGCTCTGCCATGATTTTCACCTCTAATTGCTCATCTATGGATGGAGCTTCTATCGATGAGTCTGTCTTGGCCTTGAGCTCATCAAGAATTTCCTGCAGCCTTTGGACTTCTTGCTCATGTTCAACCTTTAGTTCTTCATATGCTTCTACTGAAACTAGCTTTTCGGAGGCTGCCGAGTTAACCCCCTTCTGAATTGTAGCCTGGGCCTGTTCATACTGTTCTTTCAACTTCTCACACTCTGCTTGTAAGGAGTCGTAAAGAAGAACTGGAATAAAATCCTGGCTCCCTGAAGATTCCTCTTCCTTTGGTTCATTCTGTACATATTCTAGTTCCTGAACAGCATCAGGGGAATGTGATTGGTATTTGACCATGATGGCTCTATGGTCGCTCTCTGCTTGAGCTAGCTGTCTCTGTAGTCTTTCCAGGTTTCCCCATTCGGTGTCTCAGAACTTTTCCATATTTTTCATCTCCTGTACGAGACGATCACTCAACTGTTCTAATTGTTGTCGTACTTTGACATAAGTTTGCGTCCGAGCTCGGTGTTCTTCCGTCATGGATGAATCCTTTGCTTGAACAGGCTCAGAATTCTCTGTCAACCTGGAGTTCTGCTCTGCAGCTTTATTCTTCTTGGTACCATAAGTCCTTCTGCCTGTCTTCGTTTTCGACTTGGTCTTATCATCATCCATTTCAGAATCTGAGCTAATAGCTTGCACCGAGTCCTCCCTCATTATGGCTTTTAGGTAATGCCATTCCATGTCTATTTTCTTAATCCACTCCCATCCTAGAAGTGGTGGTCCTCCCTCAGGAAATACGTACAAGCTCATTCTTGGGTGTTCTTTACCCCTATCTCTCACCTTGACTCTTATTTTCCCCACGGGGTATACGTTATGCCCCGTGTATGTCTGTAATACCAACTTGGTATTTCTTAAAGGTATGTGAGAGAATAGCCGGTGGTAGTCCCTTCGGTTGATGACTGATAGAGCTGATCCAGTGTCCAGCTCCATTCTTATTTGGACTCCAGCTATTTTTAGTATGACCCAGGTGGCCTGTAGATCCGTTTCTTTACCCACATTGTGGATTCTCAGACTACCCAGCTCCTGGTTGTTTGGGTCTGAGTCTGAATTCTGTTCGTCTGAACTCTTCTCAGCCACCTTGTGTACCTTGTTGTACTTTTCTGGTGGTGGCTTCCTTTGATTATTGATCTTTTTCCCGGACCGGCATACCTTCGCGATATGACCAGTTTGCCACATTTCCTACACTCTTGGTTCTTAAACCAGCATTGATTCTGGTCATGCGTTGTCTTCCCACAACGGTAGCATTTTGTTGTGCTTGAAGTAATTTGGTCCACCCCGAGTGCCGCCGCCTTTAGTTGCATTTCCGCCGTTCCTTTCGCTGCGGCTTCGTGCGATGCAGCTATAAGGACAACCCTGTCCAGTGTGAGGTCATTCTCTTCCAGTAGTCGCTTCTGCGTCCCTTCTTTGGACAATCCGCATACGAACTTGTCCCGCAGCGCTTCTGTCAGATTCCCTCCGAACTGGCAGTATTTCGCTAGCCTACGCAGTTCGACCAAGTATTCCGCATTGCTTTCGTCTTTCTTCTGCGTTCTTGCGTAGAATTTGAATCGTTCAGCCAGCATCAGCGGTGTGGGGTTCAAGTGGTCCTTCAGCACAGCCACAATCTCTTCGAAGGTCTGATCCGCTGGTTTATTTGGGGCTATTAGATGCTTCAAGAGCCCGTATGTTTTTGCCCCCATCGAGTTTAGCAATGTTATCGCCTTGTCGTCTTCCTCTATTTTGTTGGCTTTGCAATAGATCTCTATGCGTTCCACGTACGTGGCCCAGTCTTCTATTTCAGAATTAAAGTCGTTAATATTCCCTCGCTTAGGCATCTTTCTTCCCTTGGGAGCAGCACCAGTATTTCTTATTTATTTATTTGTTTCTAAGATGGCGGTTTTCCCGTGAAATCGGCGGTTTCCCGCTCTTTCCTTCTCTCCCCGCCCACTTCAATGGCGGTATGTCAATCAAGATGGCGGTTTCCCCGCGAAAATGGCGGTTTCCCGCTCTTCCTTTTTCGCCCCACCCACTTCAATGGCGGTTTCCCGCTTCTGGCGTCTTCTCCGCCTAATGGCGGCTTCCCGCGTTTCTTCCCGGTGGAAGGGGTACGCTTCCCCCTCAGCGGACAGGTTCAGCCGCTGGCTGGCTACCGCACAGCTCCCCTTACTCGGCTATGTCTTTTCCTCCTTCCCGCACGGCTCTACCGGCGCTGGGTACACCCCGTTAGCGGAGGACAGTTCAGCCGCTGGACTGGCTCTCGCGCAGTCTCTCTCTCCGTACCCAGTTCTGTCTCTCTCACCCGCATGTTCGATGCTACCGACCCTGGGTACCCCGTTGGTGGAGAACAGCTCACCGCTGGACTGGCTCTCGCGCAGTCTCTCACCCCGTTTTCGGCTGTGTCTCTCACCCACTCCCGCACGTTCGGTTTTGCCGGCTCTGAGTACCCCGTTGGTGGAGAACAGCTCAGCCGCTGGACCGGCTCCTCGCAGTCTCTCTCTCCGCACCCGGCTCTCACCCGCATGGTTCCCGTTCGCCTCCCCAGCCCTCTCGCAGACCGGTGTTTCCCTCCCCGGCTGCGGCTGGGTTTCTCTTCCCGCGCCTACTCGCAGGCTCAGTGCTTCGTGGCTGCGGTCGCTGCCCCGATTGTCCCGCCGATCGCGGTCCGGCTGTCACCCGACGCCGTTGGACCCGACTTTTGGCCGGCACAGCTCCCCCTCGACCGAGGTCGAGTGCTCTGCCCTTATCCTTCTACACCTTCCCCTACTCACAGTCTCTTCGGCCACCTTGTTTCTTGCTGGTCGGCTCACTCCGCACCGTGGCAGAAGGGTAGTCAGTGCCTGTTGCTGATACAGCTTTTGTTGTTAGTCTTCCTGCTTTCTGTTGTTGCAGCCTCGTGTTTTCTTTTGGTAGCACGATGAGGGCGGTTGTCTCTCTTCGACGCTCTTCGTTGCTTATGGTAATCTTGCCGCAGGGTACGATCGGACTCGTCGCCACTGTAAAGTCTGTGGGTTGTGCAGTTAATAAATACACAGACTTCAGAAGTAACAAACAAGCAGGTCTTTACTATTCGAAGGTCCGGGCGAATCTGCCCCAGAAATCCTGCTACAACACTTATATACTGGTGTGGTCACTATCGGTATTACAGTATACAGAAGCCAAACAAATAGTGCCACACCTAAAGTAGTTCCCTTAAAGGTGAACGGTTACATTCAATAGTTCCCTTAAAGGTAGACGGGTACATACACTACAGCAGCGCTCCCTCAGTACTGCACTGGAGTGTCGACCAGGATTCTGCGCTCGAGTCTCTGCAATGGAACTTGAACCCACGAGTGTTACTAATTGAACCAAGTTGACAGTAGAAGGAGAACTGTGATGTGTAGAAGTAGAAAAAGAGCAACAAACTCACCAAAATAAAAATGGTTGTGTAATAAAACTTATTGTGGAAACGTTTATCCATGGCAGTGTTTGTACAGGCAGATAGAACATAGGAACGGGAGTAGACCAGTCATACCGCAACCCCATTTCCCAGCCTTTGCTCCACGTTCCTTACCTAACACAAAACCCCTCCACCTTCCGACCTCTTTAACAGCCTCCTCAAAACTTATTTCTTCCACTAACTATGCTACTAATGCTCAACATTTGTTTTTTTTCTCTGATTTGTTGAGATCTTTGAGATATTGACCTTGTTATAAGTATAAATACAAGCTGTTGTTGATATGTAGGGCACATGTTAGATGAACACTAGAGGGCGCCTTGAGGGGAGTACGCACATTGTCGAAATTGCACTTCAAGGTCTCTCTTGCATTTCTTTGTTATTCTTTGACAGGCATATTCTCAAGCACCTGAAAACTGAGTCAATTGTTACAGTACTAACTTAAGTGTTTATTCAAATGTAAGAGTTGTCATTCAGTCAGCACCTGTAAAGAGGAAAGGCAGGATATGATATTTTGAGTTAGGCCCTTCACCAGAAGAACCTCAAACTTTAACCTGTCTTAACGTGTCAGCCGTGGCTCAGTGGGCAGCACCCTCTGCCACTGAGTCAGTAGGTTGTGGGTTCACATCCCACTTCAGGAACTTGAGCGCAAAAATTTGAGGTGGGCACTCCAGGGGAGTACTGCCCTGTAGGAGGTGCTATAGGAATGGTCAAATTCCTATCCAGAGATTGAGTTCGACGCAGGCAATCAATCAAAAAGGTTTTTAATGTCAAACTAACGAGTTTAAACAGATTGATGCAAGAGAACTATGTATACAAGTCTTAACTGGCTGGAAGCTCCACGAGGACTGCCTGGGCGGTCTCGTGGATGGCGTCATGACGTCATCACGTTCTTCCCGCATTTAGGGTGATCACGTGATCGGCGACATGACGTCATCGCGTTTGCCCGCGCTCTTAAAGGGCCCGCGCCCTGTACGTGCAAACAGTATATACAATGGTACAGATTTAGTCTGTAGCTAACACATCGTTAAAAGGAATTATGCACACTTGTTCAGAGTCTCTCAGTGGCTCTGCCACATGCGCCCCCCCCGAATTGTCTTTAACGAAAAATATCAAACGGTGAGGGGGTCTGACGAGCCTGTCAGAATGAGTCTTGTATTCCCGAAGCGGAAGCTGTTGGACGGCGGGCAGTCTGGCGGGCGGTTGCACTTGTTCCGGCGTGACGGCGGTGGGCGGTCGACCTCGCCTTGGCGGTCTCGACGGGTCGGTCAAGGTCTAGGTGTGCTGGTTTCAAACAGTCAACCGCAATGTGGTCCGGTTTGCCACCGACTTCCACGGTGAAGGTCTTGTCTCCTGCCTCTATCACGCATAAAGGACCAGTGTATGGGGCCTTGAGCGGATCCCAGTGAGCATCGTGGCGGATGAACACGTAGCCGGTGTCTTTCAGCTCTGCTGGAACATGAGAGCCCTGAAACCCGTGATGCAATGTGGGAACCGGTGCGAAACGTCTGGCTGCTTCCTGGTGGCTGATGAGCTGGCTTGAGGTGGACCATGGCTCCATTGGTGTTGGCAGGAAATCCCCCGGCACTCGCAGAGGCTGACCATAAACAAGCTCTGCCACGGAAGAGTGAAGATCTTCCTTGGGGGCTGTGCGAAGGCCCAACAGGACCCACGGCAGCTTGTCTGCCCATCCGGCGTCTTGGAGGCTGGCCCTCAGTGCGGCTTTAAGCGATCTGTGAAACCGTTCGCACAGACCGTTCGCTTGTGGGTGGTAGGCTGTGGTGCGGTGCAATTTAACCCCGAGTCCCTGAGCTACCGCATTCCAGAGCTCGGAGGAAAATTGCGGTCCTCGGTCCGAAGAGATGTCATCAGGCACCCCAAAACAGGCGACCCAGGAAGAGATGAATGCCCTGGCCACGTTCGCCGAAGTAGTAGTTGACAGGGGAATCGCCTCTGGCCATCTGGTGGTGCGATCTACTATGGTCAGGAGATGCGTAAAACCTTGGGAAGGTGGAAGTGGCCCTACCAGGTCCATGTTGACGTGGTCAAACCGTCGCTCCAGAACTGCAAAGGTGGTCAATGGAGCCCTGACGTGGCGCTGTACCTTGGATCTTTGGCAGATGACGCAGGTTTTGGCCCAGTTGCGGACATCTTTATGCATGCTCGGCCAAACGAACTTAGATGACATTAGCTTCTGAGAAGCCTTCATACCTGGGTGTGACAACCCATGTACAGCGTCAAACACCTTGCGGCGCCAGGTGGCCGGCACGATAGGACGAGGGTCCCGAACGGAGACGTCACAAAGCAGCGTGGTACCAGCCAAATGAAACCGGACGTCAGCCACTTGGAGGCTAGTGGTGTTGGTGCGGTAAGCCTGCACTTTGGGGTCTGAGACTTGGTCCGCTGCCATGAGGGCGTAGTCGATGCCCAGCTGGACCGCATGCACAGTCGCGTGGGAGAGGCAGTCTGCCACCAGGTTGTCTTTACCGGCCACGTGCTGAATATCCGTAGTAAATTTGGAGATATATGTTATCTGGCATTGTTGCCGGGATGACCACGGTTCGGCGGTCTTGGCCATGGTGAAAGTCAGTGGCTTATGGTCGACTAAGGCAGTGAAAGGGCGTCCTTCCAACAAGAATCGGAAATGGCGGATGGCCAGAAAAAGGGCTAGTAACTCTCTGTCGAAAGTACTGTACGCCCGCTCATTGCGCCGTAATTGACGGCTGAAGAATGCCAACGGCTGCCACATCCCGTTCACCCACTGCTCCTGTACAGCGCCGATTGCATAATCTGACGCGTCGGTGGTGAGAGTGATGGTGGCTCCTGGAAGCGGGTGCGCCAGCATGGTCGCATTGGCCAAGGCGCTCTTAGTGTCAGTGAATGCCCGATCCATGTCAACTGTCCAGCTTACCGGATCCTTGCCAGACTTGCCCTTGAGGGCCTCGTACAGGGGCTGCATGAGCAGAGCTGCCTTAGGCATGAAACGATCCCGAGGAACTCCTACAGGGCCTTGATGTTCTGCGGGCGCGGAAAGGATGTCACTGCCTCTACCTTCACTTGCAAAGGCACCGCTCCCTCCGAGGTAATGCGATGTCCCAGGAAATCAATGTGGGGCAGACCAAACTGACACTTGGCCAGGTTGAGAATCAGGCCGTGTTGGTTGAGGCGCCGAAAGAGGGTGCGTAGGTGCGCAATGTGTTCCTCCTTATTACAACTGGCAACGAGGATATCGTCTAAATAGACGAAAAGGAACTTGAGGTCCCGCAGCACGGAGTCCATGAGGCACTTGAAGGCCTGGGCGGCGTTCTTCAACCCAAAAGGCATCTTCAAAAATTCAAAAAGGCCGAATGGGGTGATGAATGCCGTCTTCTGAACGTCCTGCGGGTGTACCGGGTCCTGGTGGTAGCCTCGGACAAGATCAACCTTGGAAAACACGGTGTTTCCTGCCAAATGGGCAGAGAAATCCTGAATATGGGAGATCGGGTATCGATCAGGAGTGGTGGCGTCGTTCAGTCGCCGATAGTCGCTGCATGGCCGCCATCCGCCACCAGGTTTCGGTACTATGTGGAGAGGCGAAGACCAGGGACTATTCGACCGGCGAATAATCCCCAGGTGTTCCATCGTTGCAAACTCCGCCTTCACGACTGCCGGCTTGCCAGGTTTGAGGCGCCGGGCCCGCGTGTGGACCGGGGGGCCGGTGGTGGTGATGTGGTATTCCACACCATGTGTCGTGGCCATAGAGGAGAACGTAGGTCTGGTCAGGTCTGGAAATTCACCTAGCAGGCGACTGAACTCATCCGGAGTTGGGAAAGCGCAGGAGACGGTGCGCGACATGGTGTTACTACGGTGGCAAGGAATAGAGTGAAACATGGCCGCGTTGATCAGCCGTCGGTTCCGCACATCGACCAGGAGGCCGTTGGCGCACAGGAAATCCGCACCGAGAATGGCATGTGAAACCTTGGCTGTAACAAATTCCCAAACAAATCGCTGGCCGCCGAAGCACACCTGGACCCGCCGTCTGCCGAAGGTTCGAATAGCGCTGCCATTAGCCGCTTCAAGGGGGAGGCCGTGCCTCCCAGCCTGTACATCAAGAGCTGACGCGGGTCGGATGCTGCATTGCGCTCCGGTGTCACAGAGGAACTGACGACCGGAGAGGGTATCCGTGATAAAGAGCAGCTTGCCTGCGTTGCCGACTGCCATCACGGCCGTGGGGCACCCATTAGACCCGCTCTTCATTGGACGGAGTTGTCGTTTTTTTTTGAGGGAAGCTGCAGGGAGGGAGGCAACATCTCGCCTTCGCGTCAAACCGGGCGTGGTAGAAGCACAGCCCCGCAGGCTGAGTAGCTGGGGAGGTGTCTGTGGGGGATGGGTGCCTCATGGCAGCGCAGTACTGCTGCATAACTTCGAATATTTTATCTGCCTCGGCAGCGAGCGCTGCGCAGTCTTCGACCTCGGACCTGGCCAAGGCCGCTTGCACCTGCTCCCACAATTGGCTGAGGAATAACTCACTGAAGAGAAAGCATTGCGGTTCGGAGCCGAGGAGAGTGAGCATGTGGCTCATCAGCTCAGATGGTTTGGAGTCCCTGATCCTGGGCATGGCGAGCAGTCTACGGGCGCGCTCTGATTTCGTGAGCCCGAAGACCTGCAGCAACCGCGCTTTGAGGGTCTCATACTTGCGGTCCGTTGGGGGTTTTTCCAGAAGACTGACGATCCGCGAGGCGGTGGAGCTATCGAGAGCGGAGACCACTGTAGTGTATGTGCCTTTAAGAGCCCCATGTGTACTGTAATGCCGGTAATGGCCACTCGGCTGTATAAGCCTGAGTATTGTGTTGTATCCATTAGTTCCCCTCCAGACTTTGTTTAGTAAACACCTATCAAACCAACTCCTGTCTTCAGTGTCTCTATCAACACACAGACACAACAGTGGCGACGAAGTGGAAACGGACTTACCTACAATTCGGCAGGGCCTCAAGGACATCGATTCCTCTGGCGTCCAGAAGAATCAAGAAGTGAAAGAAGCTGTTGTTTCACCAGCTGGCCAAGCTGGTGGCAGGTACTGCGGTAATCCTTCCTGGGCGTCAGGCTGGGGCTCCAGCGGCTGGCTCTACAGCTGGGCCAAGTAGCGAAAGCAGAGGCAAGCAGTAACAGACGGGGAGGGAGCACTCGGGAGACGGCCGGCGCTGCAAGCAGGTCGGCGTTCAGACCTAGAGAGAGAGTCCGGCGGGAACGAGTCTCCAACTGTAAATAAATAAATAAATAAAAAAGAACGGAAACCGCGGGAAACAGCGTTGTCATCGGCAGCAGCGGCGGGAAAGCGCGGGAAGCGCCATATCTTTTCTGCAGAAAAGAAAGAAAAGCGCGGGAGGCGCCATATCTTTTCTAAGATGCCTAATTCTGGCAATATTGATGCTTTTGATAACGAGATAGAGGATTGGACCACATATGTGGAAAGAGTGGAGGTATATTGCACTGCAAATGGAATAGAAGATGAAAAAAAAGCTTCAGTACTTCTAAATCTAATGGGCGCAAAGACATACAAGCTGTTACGAAACTTAATCACTCCAGCCGAACCGATGGACAAGAATTTTAAGGAGATTGTTGATACCCTACATTGCCAATTCGAGGCAGGACTGGCAGATTCTCTACGAGACAAATTCGTCTGCGGTCTCCTAAGTGTAGGAACACAAATAAGGCTACTTTCTGAGAAAGATTTAACACTGGACAAGGCTTTCAGTGCAAAAGGAGCTGCAGAGATACAGCAAAAGCCACAAGACTTCGGCACCCATGAACTGACATGGGGTTTCGAGAGATGTTATCGCTGCGGCAGATCCACCCATGACCAGAGGGACTGCTGGTTCAAGGACAAAGCATGCAGGCAATGCGGAAAGGTGGGACACATTACACGTGTATGCCGATCTGGAAACGAAAAATCCACTAAAAGGAAAAAAATCAATAAGGAAAAGCACAGAAAGGTACAAATGATGAGGGACAGTTGCTCCGAAGACCAGAACAGCGATAGTGACTCCGGGAACAAGAGACTAAGCTCTCTCAAATTACATAATGTAATTGCCAAAGAAGATTACCAGACCATTTGGGTTACCCTCACAATAGCAGGGTCCCCAGTTAAAATGGAGCTAGGTACAGGATCAGCTCTGACCGTCATAAATCGAAGGGATTATGAGCGGCTATTTCCGCATATACCTTTAAAAGACACATCCATTATCTTGAAAACATATACGGGGCAGAAAGTATACCCCAAAGGAAAAATAAGGGTGCCTGTTGTATACAACGGCAAGGAAATACAGAAGTTGTATTTATACGTTCTACAAGATGGTGGTCCACCGCTGTTGGGACGTGAATGGATCAGGAAAATACGTTTAGACTGGCACTCCATTCAGGCACTGACGGTGACCAGTAAGGAAAAAAATGAGGATGACGTCATACCTGAACGATTAGAAGACATCTTGGCCAACGCCAAGGAAGTGTTTCAAGAGAAACTAGGAACCTTGAAAGGCATCACCGCCTCAATAAAAGTGGAAGATGCAGCAATTCCCAAGTTTTTTAAGGCAAGACCGGTGCCATACGCAATTCGTCCAGCAGTCGAGGCAGAGCTGGAGAATTTGGAAAAGGCAGGCGTATTATCTAAAATAGATTGGAGCGAGTGGGCAACACCCATCGTCCCAGTCATGAAAAAAGCATTGAAGAATGATAAATCTGAAGAACAGAGAAAAATTCGCTTCTGTGGAGACTTCAAGGTGACTGTAAACCCAGTCCTTCACACGGTACAGTATCCCCTTCCGAGGATAGAAGATATTTTCGCCTCACTATCCGGAGGGAAACGTTTCACCAAAATTGACTTGGCACAGGCATATCTACAGATGGAGGTTGAAGAGGCCTCTAAAATATATCTCACGATAAATGCACACAAAGGTCTGTACCAATACAATCGACTGGTTTTCGGAGTAGCATCCGCTCCAGCTATCTGGCAAAGAGCTATGGAGCAAGTCCTCCAAGGGACTCCGGGGACTCAATGCTACCTAGACGACATCCTTGTAACAGGAGAAAACGACAATGAGCACCTTGCCAATTTAGAGCAGGTGCTCACTAGGCTGAGAGAACGGGGCCTACGAGCAAATCGCCCCAAGTGCGAATTTTTCCAAAATCAAATATCATATTGTGGCCACATAATTAATAAGGAAGGGTTGCATAAGTCACCTGAAAAAATTGAAGCGGTCATAAAAGCCCCAGCACCTGAAAATGTTTCACAATTAAGGTCGTTCCTGGGATTAATAAATTACTATCATAAATTTTTACCGAACTTATCAACTCTTCTACACCCTCTTAATGAACTGCTACAAACAGGTGTAATTGGGAAATGGAGCGAAGACTGTAAACGTGCCTTCCATAAATGCAAAGACTTAATCACGTCCAAAGAAGTTTTGGCTCATTACAACCCATCACTGCCAATCAGACTGGCGTGCGATGCATCCCCTTACGGCATAGGAGCAGTATTATCGCATATATTCCCTGATGGCTCGGAACAGCCGATAGCTTTTGCGTCACGCTCATTGAACTCAGCTGAGCGTAACTATGCCCAAATCGACAGGGAAGCACTCAGCCTGGTATGGGCAGTGAAGAAATTCAACCATTACCTACACGGACAAAAATTTACCTTGTTGACTGACCATCAACCCCTCATCTCCATATTCAACCCTAAAAAGGGTGTTCCCATTATGACAGCGCAAAGGCTACAGAGGTGGTCCCTTTTTCTAGGGGCACACCAATACAACATAGAATACAAAGGATCAAAACAGCATGGGAATGCTGACAGTTTATCGCGCCTACCGTTGCCAACGGTAGAAGAGGCACCTACAGTAGACCCAGTGGAGATGTTCCACTCAACCATAGTGGAATGTCTACCAGTAACAAATTCTGCCATTGAAAAGGAAACGAGAAATGACCCAACTCTCTCATGAGTCTACGAATTAACGGTGAAGGGATGGCCAGCACATGGCGAACCACTGTTGCCAGCATTCTCGCAAAGAAGAGAACAGCTGTCAGTGTGCAGAGGAACCTTGATGTGTGGATCCAGAGTGGTGATTCCACCCAAACTCCAGGATAAAGTGCTAAAGGAGCTTCATGAGGGGCATCTGGGTGGAGTGAAAATGAAGAACCTAGCCAGAGCATTTGTATGGTGGCCAGGTATCGATGGAGACATCGAAGAAATGACCAAGAGCTGCCTAGGATGCCAGAAGGTCCAAAACGCTCCACCCCAAGCCCCTCTACATCCATGGGAGTGGCCCTCATCTCCCTGGCAAAGGGTACACATCGACTTTGCTGGTCCATTTATGGACTCAATGTTCTTAATTGCGGTTGATGCACACTCCAAGTGGCCGGAGGTAATAAAGATGTCCTCCACCACCACGGAAAAAACCATCGCAGTATTAAGGACCATATTTGCCAGGAATGGGCTGCCGGAACAGATCTGTTCTGATAATGGACCGCAATTTGTGTCCGAAGAATTCAGGAAGTTCTTAAAAAACAATGGGGTTAAGCACTACACATCCGCCCCATACCATCCCGCCACCAATGGATTGGCTGAAAGGTTTGTCCAGACCTTCAAGAAGGCCATAAAGGCCATGGGTAATGAAGACATAAAACTTCAGCACAAGGTGGATAACTTCTTGTTCGCATACAGGAATGCAACACATATGGTTACAAACCAAACTCCCGCCATGATGTTCTTCAATAGAAGCCTAAGATGCCGGCTGGCTTTGATCAAGCCCAACATCAGAAGTGACGTGGAGAACCGTCAATTTCAAGGCATGAATGAAAGGCCAACTAGAACCTTCCAGATAGGTCAACAAGTTTTGGCCCGGGACTACCGTACCGAGAAATGGCAGCCTGGAACCATCTGCACACGACTAGGACCGCTGATGTATACCGTGGACATCGGAGAAAGCATAATAAGGCGCCATGCTGACCAAATCATAGAGTCATCCGAAAAGGGACAACCTACACCACAACTCTATACGCCTAACGATGAAGCAGAGATACCCATATCTACCTCCGATCCAGTGACACTGGAACCCGATGAACCCGACACTGGCATTCAAGCTGAATCAGCCTTGCCAAAAGAACCTACTACACTACCAGAAACTACTACACCACCGAGGCGTTATCCGGACCGAGTCAGGAAGCCTCCAGAGAGACTGACTTATAATTAATTAACTGCAGCAATGTATAGATTATTTTTCTTGTAACATGTAATTAATAATTACTTAAAATATTATGTACTGGTTAGCTAAAAGGGGAGGAATTGTAGTGTATGTGCCTTTAAGAGCCCCATGTGTACTGTAATGCCGGTAATGGCCACTCGGCTATATAAGCCTGAGTATTGTGTTGTATCCGTTAGTTCCCCTCCAGACTTTGTTTAGTAAACACCTATCAAACCAACTCCTGTCTTCAGTGTCTCTATCAACACACAGACACAACAACCACGTAGAAGTATCGGGTCTGATCCTCAACGATGCCTCTCAGGGCGAACTGGGCTTCAGCTTGGATAAACCAGGAGGTTGCCTGTTGCTCCCAGAACTGCGGCAGCTTCAACGAGACAGCGTTGTTCTCCATGCTGTGTTCCTTTTGCGAATACTGTTCACAAAAGTCGGGGTCACCAATGTAGGAATGGTCAAATTCCTATCCAGAGATTGAGTTCGACGCAGGCAATCAATCAAAAAGGTTTTTAATGTCAAACTAACGAGTTTAAACAGATTGATGCAAGAGAACTATGTCTACAGGTCTTAACTGGCTGGAAGCTCCACGAGGACTGCCTGGGCGGTCTTGTGGATGGCATCATGATGTCATCACGTTCTTCCCGCGTTTAGGGTGATCACGTGATCGGCGGCATGACATCATCGCGTTTGCCCGCGCTCTTAAAGGGCCCACGCCCTGTACATGTAAACAGTATATACAATGGTACAGATTTAGTCTGTAGCTAACGCATCATTAAAAGGAATTATGTACACTTGTTCAGAGTCTCTCAGTGGCTCTGCCACAGTGCCATCTTTTGGATGAGATGTTAAGCCAAGGCCCTGTCTGCTTAGGTCGACATAAAAGATCTCCCAGCACTATTTCGAAGAAGAATAGAGGAGTTCTCCCAATGCCCAAATCAATATTTATACCTCAACAAACATCACTAAAACAGCTGATGTGGACATTATCACATTGCTGTTTGTGGGAGCTTGCTATGCGCAAATTGTCTGCCGCGTTTCCTACATTACAACAGTGACTACTCTTCAAAAAGTATTCTATTGGCTGTGAAACACTTTGGGACCTCCTGATGTCGTGAAAGGTGCAATACAAATGCAAATTTACTGCATGTGAGCTATTGGTCAATAATGACTGGATGGCCCAGGATTTGATTGCCAGTCTATGCTAGTTCATCTTGGACAGCAAGAAGTCTTCACCTCACAGTTGATCTCAGGGTTGGGGAAAGCAACAATCAGCCAGGGTTCTGCCTACTGATAGCTAAGCAGTGACACCTGCTGGAAAACATGCGTATGTGCACGCCTCAAGATAACAGAATTGGGCCCTGATGTGATGCCCTCTAAAGTCGGGTAGCCCACCAGCACTCACTGACTGGACTCGCAGATGAAGAAAGGTCACTCGCACAAAGTACTGGACGTTGGTTGCACTTTATACAGTGCCTTTAACGTGAAGAAAAAGGTCTCGAGGTGGAATGAGTAAAATGGATGCCGGGCCCAGCAAGATCCCACAAACAGTAAACAAAATGAGTGACCAGCTAATCTGTTTTGGAGGCATTGGTTGAAGGAGCATTGTTGTCCAGGACACTGGGAAAACTCTATGCTCTTCTTCAAATTGTTGCCAGGAATCTTTTATCGCAACCAGAGAAGGTCTCGATTTAACATCTCATCCAAAAGACAGCACCACCGACAGTGCGACACTCCCTCAGTACTGAACTGGGATTGTCAACCTGGGTTATATACTCAAGTGTCTTGGAGTGGGCTCTGAACCCACAACCTTCTAATTCCGAGGTGAGAGTGCTACCCACTGAGCCATAATATAGTCAGCAGTTATAGCTACACAAGAAAAATGACAGGCTACTTTTCCTTCAGCTTTTGAGCGCATTTCCTCTACAGCTGTAACATTTATGTGGAGCAATTTCCCTTCACACCGACACTATAAGCAGTTAATTGTGTACATCTGGAGTCAAGTCACTCCAGAGGGAAGTGGGATGAGATTCCTGGGAATTGGAAGCCTCATCACTTTGCTCCAGTCAGCTTAGGCCCTGAATCCAGTTTCACTCCACAAAATCTTTTCAGATTCAGTGTTGGAATGACAGTGCGTTGTAGCCTGCGGGGTCTCATCAGATCAATAATTGGTTTAAGCTTCTGATGTGAACATCAAAAGAAAGATTTCAAGCAGTTTCAGTGTAGCGCGCCCACATAGTCTATCACCTTCCATCCCAACCATGCTTCGTTTTGTATTCTGAGTTTGTTGAAGGTTAGCTTCAGACTTGGCTGTCAATCACCGTGGTCAGTTCATGAATTGCTGCCAATCAGCTCCGGACTCTGGGAATGACATGCGGTGAGTACGCTGAAGGTATTGTTTTGAACCAATTTTCCTTTGGGATCATTCTCTCTGGGTTAACTAAAAGACACTTAGAGCATTAATATAAAATGACACAGCGAAGGTCAGAACTGTGACCGTTCAGATAAAAAGATACCAATGCAAATGTTGCTCATGCGTTAGATAAAGACATGATGCAGTAGCACTTGTGTTGGGAATCATTGGCAATAAAGCCTCTGTATAAAGCAGCACTTTCACATCAATATTTTTATGATTGATGCATATCTATAAATGCAAAATCTTTCAGTTGTTAATATTAAAAACTGAAGGCACGATAGTGAATGTTATGTAAAAATACAGCAGGTAATTTCTTAAAAGGCTCACAGTGACAACAGCTCCACAAGTGTGCTCTTGTGTCAGGGAGCACCTGTCACAACAGGCATTAGAAAACCCGTGACGTTCAGTTATGTTGACAACCAACTACTTAATGCATAAAAAAACTGAACATGCCTTAGGATTGATAAAGCCTTTACAACATCTACAAGGCACAAGTAAGGAGTGTGATTGGAATACTCTCCACTTGCCTGGATGAGTGCAGCTCCAACAACACTCAAGAAGCTCGACACCATCCAGGACGAAGCAGCCCTCTTTATTGGCACCTCATCCACCACCTTAAACATTCACTCCCTCCACCACTGGCGTACCGTGGCTGCAGTGTGTACCATCCACAAGATGCACTGCAGCAAGTGGCCAAGGCTTCTTCGGCAGCACCTCCCAAACCCACGACCTCTTCCACCTAGAAGGACAAGGGCAGCAGGAGCATGGGAACACCACCACCTCCAAGTTCCCCTCCAAGTCACACACCATCCAGACTTAGAAGTATATCGGCGATCCTTCATCGTCACTGGGTCAAAATTCTAGAACTCCCTCCCTAACAGCACTGTGGGAGTACCTTCACCACATGGACTGCAGTGGTTCAAGAAGGCGGCTCACCACCACCTTCTCAAGGGCAATAAGGGATGGGCAATAAATGCTGGCCTTGTCACCGACGTCCACATCCCATAAACTAATTAAAAAAAAGTAATTACCCGAGTCTCCACGGGTCACAGACATAGGGAAGGTGAAGTGATCTTCTCCTGCTGCTTTTTGGGAACTGCAACGATGAAGCGATTGATGGAAGAATGGGAAAGGGAAATCCTTTGTATATTTTTTGTTCTTGTGCAACTTTATACCACACGATACCTGAGAATGGGTTTAAACCACCTGTTATAATGGCTGCTTTGGGCTGTAAGTTCCAAATGCTTGTCAAACATAGAAACATAGAAACATAGAAGATAGGAGCAGGAGTAGGCCATTCAGCCCCTCGAGCCTGCTCCGCCATTCAGTGCGATAATGGCTGATCATCCAAATTCAGTACCCTGTCCCTGCTTTCTCCCCATATCCCTTGATCCCCTTAGCCTTAAGAAATATATCTAACTCCTTCTTGAATATATTTAATGAATTGGCCTGAACTGTCTTCTGTGGTAGAGAATTCCACAGGTTCACCGCTCTCTGGGTGAAGAAATTCCTCCTCATCTCAGTCCTAAATGGCTTACCCCTTATCGTTAGACCGTGACCCCTGGTTCTGGATTCCCCGCCATCGGGAACAGCCTTCCTGCATCTAGTCTGTCTAGACCTGTTAGAATTTTATAAGTTTCAATGAGATCCCCTCTCATTCTTCTAAACTCTAGCGAATATAAGCCTAATCGACCCAATCTCTCTTCATACGTCATTCCAGCCATCCCAGGAATTTTAGGTTATGAGGATAGTTGTGGAATGCCCCTCTGGCTGTGGTTATTTTGGTCGGTGTGGATGCTCGGGTCCTTTACCGTCTCTGAATATGGGTTAATATCGATGGGATTTTCTGCTATTGTTAATGGGTTTGGATCACTGTTTCATGTGGGTCACTAAGTCTTCTGTGTCAGCTGTGACTCAGTGGTGGCAATCTGAGGCACAGTGTCATGGCTTCAAACCCCACACCAAAGAAGTGAGCACAAAATCTATGCTGACACTCCAGTGCGGTACTGAGGGAGTGCTGCACTGTTGGATGAGATGTTAAACTGAGGTCCTGTCTGCTCTCTCATATCACCTCTCAACCTTCTCTTTTCCAGTGAGTACATGCCCAATTTACATAATCGCTCCTCATAATCCAATCCCTCCATCCCCTCAATCATTCCGACTGCTCTCCCCTGTATTCTATCCACTCTTATCCCAATGACCTGCTGGTATGAGGGAGGTGGATTTAGGAGTGCTAATGATGAGAGTCAGCTCATGGCTACTGGTCCTCCGGAATCCAAACTATAAGAGCACCAGTCCAAAAGCAGCTGTAAGGTGGCATTTACATTACAACCTTAATGTCGGACCCTTCAGGGAGTCTCGCTCCAATGTGTCCTGAAATCAGGTCAGGTATAAGAGTACAACGAACAAGAAAAAGATGTAATTGCACAGACTCGTTGAAGAGGGATTAACCAGATGTAGTTAGAAGGCGTTATCATAAAGGCATCACATTAGGAGGTCGTAATTAAACATATAAAGGACACAGAAACTGGAGCTCCTTGGGGGACTTTTGATCTAGTCTTGCTGTGGCTAGCACAAGCAGTCAAGGTGACATGCTTGTAATTTCATGAAGGAGTCCTTGGTATGTGAGCATTGGTACCTATATCTCATATACACTGCATGTAAGGGGTTGTGTTTTAGAATATAATTGACTTGATTTAATAAAGAATATTAATCAAATATTCAGTGTTTCCTAGTCCTCGAACCTGTATTAGGGATAAAGGATGTATGACAATAGCCTATAATACCTCCACATAAGGCCATGGGGATATATGAGGTTATTCACTTTGGTAGGAAGAATATAAAAACAGAATACTTTATAAATGGTGATAAATTATTAAATGTTGGTGTTCAGAAATGATTTGGGTGTCCTTGTACATGAAACACAGAAGGTTAACATGCAGGTACAGAAAGCAATTAGGAAGGCAAATGGTACGCTAGCCTTTATTGCAAGGGGGTTGGAGTATAAGAGTAAGGAAGTCTTGCTACAATTGTACAGAATTTTGGTGAGACCACACCTGGAGTACTGTGCACAGTTTTGGTCTCCATACCTAAGGAAGAATAAAGAGGAGGTGCAACGAAGGTTCACTAAATTGATTCCTGGGATGAAAGGGTTGTCCTATGAGGAAAGATTGAATAGAATGGGCCTATACTCTCTGGAGTTTAGAAGAATAAGAGGTGATCTCATTGAAACATACAAGATTCTGAGGGGGATTGACAGGTTAGATGCTGAGAGGCTGTTTCCCCTGGCTGGAGAGTTTAGAACTAGGGGTCACAGTCTCAGGATAAAGGGTAGGCCATTTAGGACTGAGATGAAGAGAAATGTCTTCACTCAGAGGGTGGTGAATCTTTGGAATTCTCTACCCCAGCTCGAGTTGATGCTGAATCATTGAGTATATTCGAGGCTGAGATAGATAGATTCTTGGAATTAGGAGAATCAAGGGATATGGGGATCGGGCGGGAAAGTGGAGTTGAGGTTGAAGATCAGCCATGATCTTATTGAATGGCGGAGCAGACTGGAGGGGCCGTATGACCTACTCCTGCTCCTAATTATTATATTCTTATGACAATATCCTATAATAAACCCAACAGGGCCCTGTAGTATAACTGCAGCCTCAGTGAACTAACAGCTGATAATACCAGAGAGTAAGCTGTCCTTCAGACGGTGACTACCCCACATTTCCAGCATTTTCTGTTTTTAATTCCAGCGTTTGTGATTTATCTCTATATCTGGAGGCTAATTAACAGGCAAGGTGAACACAACATGTACTGAATAGCCCACACAGTAGCAAGATAGAAAATAACAAGATAAATAGAGGTCTCTTTGACAATAAGAGGACGCCCGTTGCAGTTAAATATCTAAGTAATTCGCCGACTAGCAAGTGCATGTAATTCAAGAGTGCTGGCTGCTTTTTTTTGTTGCTCTTTCTGAATCTTGGGAGAGAAGGGTCTATTCCAACACCTTGACACAGACCATGTCATTCCTATAGATCCATGACTAAACATTGGATCATTCTGGTCTGTTTGGCTCAGTATCACATTGCATGGTGAACTTGTTAAAACCGAAGTTACCCCTTTTCATTCTCTCCCTCCTTTAAGTTTTGAAATGCCAGAGAATATCCTGAGTAAGAGAGAAGGGAGCTGACCTCAAACTCTGCAAGAGTCCTGAAGGGCTGTGGAGAAAGAGTGGGGGACTGGGACTAATTGGAACCCCTGTTTTCAAATCCCTCTATGGCCTCGCCCCTCCCTATCTCTGTAATCTCCTTCAGTTCTACAACCCTCCGAGATATCTGCACTCCTCCAATTCTGGTCTATAATTCATCCTTCACTTCACCATTGGTGGCCGTGCCTTCAACCGCCTAAGCTCTGAATTCCCTCCTTAAGCCTCTCTGCTTCTCTACCTCTCTCTTCTCCTTCAAGAAACTCCTTAAAACCTACCTCTGTGACCAAGCCCTGTCCTAATATCTCTTTATGTAGCTCAGAGTCAGATTTTTTCTGATTACGCTCCTGTGAAGCGCCTTGGGACATTTTACTACGTTAGAGGCACTATGTAAATGCAAGTTGTTGTTGTTGAATAGCTCGCTCAAAGGGCTGGCACAGGCAAGATGGGCTGAATCCCCTGAATGGGCTCCTACTGTGCTGTAAGATTCTATGATTCCATGTTGACTTTACTTGTCTGATTGTGGGAAGTGTTGGCCCCTCATGGCCCTGCTGGGATAAGAAACTCGCTGGACGGGGGGATCACAGACGTGACTCTGAGCCTTTCTCTCTAACGATCTTTTGTACTGGGTCCACCACATGGAGAAAACTCCTTCTCACTGGCCCACTTGCCTGAGCAAACATTCGTTCCAAACATGTAATAGGATTTCACACCAATGCTCTGGGCCCCAGCTCTGTGCAATACCACTAATCATTTAGAATGCTCTTTTATACAAAATGAACTGTTTCTTGATGTGGAACTTACAGGTTATGCAGTCTGATCTCACTGTTATTGCTCTCGATTGCCAGATTTTTAATTTTTAGGCTGAGTATGGACCTCTTTTAATCTGTATGCAGCCCACTGGACTTTACTGTGACCTATGTTCTATTCAATTCATATCAAGTTCTTTGCCTACGTTCTCCTTGGTACAGTAAATATTTAAGGGCATGAATTAATGTATTATCCTTCAAAGACACTGCCATAGCTACCATCTCCCTAATCCATCTCCTCTTAATGCCTTAAAGCAACGGGAGAAGGTAACACAGCAATTTTCAGCGTGGTTTTAAGCCAGTAACACACCCACTCTGGATCGGGCTTATGGGCTGCCAAAAGGTAAGAGTGGCATATTCCTAGTTGGAAAGAGCATGAGGACATTTCTAGTTATGGAGGGTAAATTACTAGTTAGTTACCAGAACTTTCCTTCAATTGGTTGGAAGTGTTTTTGTTGCTTCTCCCAGGAGATTGGCTGCCTCGTTTCCTACATCACAGCAGTGACTACACTTCACAACTACTTCACTGGCTGTAAAGCGCTTTAGGGTGTCCTGAGGTCGTGAAAGGACCTATATAAATGCAAGTTCTTGCTTTAGAGCAAAAACCACCAGCAGAGGGTGGCAGAGGGCAGCATACAAACGCAATCAGCTTTGATTGAGAGTATCTGTCATCCTCCTGTATCCTGTCTAGTGCAAGACCACTTCCGAGGGTGATCTCAAACTGGCACACTCCAGAAACCCTCGCAGCTTGTTGAATGGCACCGGGAATTTACCTACCGTTGGAATGGTCTTCCCCATTCTTCCTGTGAATTTTACTATCCCTCTATAGCAGTATAGGTGCATCAATTTGACAGGGGGTAAATATCAGACAATATCACTAAAATCTTTAGCAGCTCTGAATGCTCCTTCCTTCCGCCCACAGTGTATTAGCAGCTCAGTTTACAAATCCTCCTTGCTTCTATCGTTAAAATAAAGCAGAAAATTTCACATGAATCGGCAAGCCAGTGGGGGAAGGAATCATAGAATCATAGAAATTTACAGCACAGAAGGAGGCCATTCGGCCCATCTTGTCCGTGCCGGCCGACAATGAGCTATCCAGTCTAATCCCACTTTCCAGCACTTGGTCCATAGCCATGTAGGTTACGGCACTTCAAGTGCATATCCAAGTACTTTCTAAATATGATGAGGGTTTCTGCCTCTACCACCCTTTCAGGCAGCGAGTTCCAGACCCTCACCACCCTCTGGGTGAAAAGATTTCTCCTCAAATCCCCTCTAAACCTCCGACCAATTAATTTAAATCTATGCCCCCTGGTTATTGACCATTCTGCTAAGGGAAATAGGTCCTTCCTATCCATTCTATCTAGGCCCCTCATAATTTTATACACCTCAATTAGGTCTCCCCTCAGCCTCCACTGTTCCAAAGAAAACAACCCCATCCTATCCAATCTTTCCTCATAGCTAAAATTCCCCAGCCCAGGCAACATCCTTGTAACTCTCTCTGCACCCACTCTAGTGCAATTACATTCTTCCTGTAATGTGGTGACCAGAACTGCATGCAGTATTTTAGCTGCGGCCTAACTACAGGAAACTTTTTTTTATCCGGCACCGACGGGACCGACGTGGTGCCGATTCGTCAAAAATTCTGGATAACCGAAAGCTATAGTTAAAGATACGGCGCTGAGAGCTCCGTATAAAGCAACAAACCCTGTTGCTTAGCAACAGGTTCAGAACAATGGCCAAAAGTTCTAAGCGTCTCTGTAGTTTAGCAACAGCTGCAGCCACACCCTTGCACAGCAACAGATGGAGGAAGGCAAGTAATAAAACTTACCTGAACCTACTCCTGAATTTTACTGGTTAACCGAGATTTCCGGTTATTTAGGTGCCGGTAAATCGAAAGTTTCCTGTAGAGATTTATACTGTTCAAGTATAACCTCCCTGCTCTTATATTCTATGCCTTGGCTAATAAAGGCAAGTATCCCGGATGCCTTTTTAACCACCTTATCTACCTGTCATGCTACCTTCAGGGATCTGTGGGCTATAAGGATGGGAACTACAAGTGAGAAGAACACATTTTATTAACGGTTAAAAGGACCATTTTGAAGACAGATAATTTAACATACATTCTCCTTCTTCCACCCATTCTAAGGGTGTCAACCGTGGCTCAGTGGGTAGCACTCTCATCTCTGAGTCAGAAAGTCATGGGTTCAAGTCTAACTCCAGAGACTTGAGCAAACAATCCAGGCTGACATTCCAACGCAGTACTGAGGGAGTGCTGCACTGTCAAAGGTGCTGCCATTTGGATGAGATGTTAAACCAAGACTATGACTATTATGTCCGTGTGTAATTGAGACATGGACTGCAGGAGCTGGTTACAACAGGTGTTTACTGAGTGGAGACAAAACTGGAACTACTATGC
Source organism: Somniosus microcephalus (assembly GCF_052327205.1). Classification (NCBI taxonomy): domain Eukaryota; kingdom Metazoa; phylum Chordata; class Chondrichthyes; order Squaliformes; family Somniosidae; genus Somniosus; species Somniosus microcephalus. The sequence continues at coordinate 328,489,155 of NC_140987.1, read as the reverse complement.
AAAGTTACTTCACAGGCTTATATACAGGGGTGGTCACTACTGGTACTGCAGTATACAGGGGCTGCAGAATATAGTTCCTTCTGCAAAGTACATACACTACAATTCCTCCCCTTTTAGTTAAACAGTACATAACATTCGATTAATAATTAAATAACATATTTACAATTACAGTTGCTAGATACATTAGCTGAAGTTAAGCAATTATAAGTTCAGTCTTTGAGGAGGCTTCCTGATTCTGCCTGGAAAACGCCTCTTTGGGGTATCCGGTTCTTCTGGCAAAGTTGATTCGGGATCAACGTCATTGTTTGGTTCGTCTGCTTCCAATATCACCGATTCTGAGGTAGATGCAATTGGTACTTCGGTTTCATCACCAGGTGTATCGGATCGTGGTGTGGAATTGACGTTTTCCAGTGACTCTAGAATCTGGTCAGCATGGCATCTTACAATGCTCTCTCCAACGTCCACGGTATACATTAGAGGTCCTTGCCGTGTGCAGATCGTTCCTGGCTGCCATTTCTCTGTGCGGTAGTCCCGGGCCAAAACTGGTTGACCTATCTTGAAACTCTTGGTTGGCCTTTCATTCATATTCTGAAACTGCCTGTTCTCCACATCTCTTCTGATGTTTCGCTTAACCAAATCCAAGCGGCATCTTAGTCTTCGATTGAAGAACATCATGGCTGGAGTTTGGTTGGTAACCGCATGTGTCGCATTCCGGTAGGCAAACAAGAAGTTATCTACCTTGTGTTGTAGGGGTATGTCTTCATTACACATTGCCTTGATAGCCTTCTTGAATGTTTGAACGAACCTCTCAGCCAATCCATTGGTGGCTGGATGATATGCGGCGGATGTGTAATGCTTAACACCATTGTTCTTTAAGAACCTCCGGAACTCTTCAGACACAAACTGTGGTCCATTGTCGGAGCAAATCTGTTCAGGCAGCCCATTTCTGGCGAATATGGTTCGTAAGACTGTGATAGTTTGTTCTGTGGTGGTTGAGGACATTTTTATTACCTCTGGCCACTTTGAATGTGCATCCACCGCAATTAAAAACATCGAGTCCATAAATGGACCAGCAAAATCAATGTGCACCCTTTGCCATGGAGATGAGGGCCACTCCCATGGATGTAGAGGGGCTTGTGGTGGGGCGTTTTGGACCTTCTGGCATCCTGTACAGCTCTTGGTCATCTCTTCGATTTCTCTATCGATTCCCGGCCAACACACAAACGTTCTGGCTAAGTTCTTCATTTTTACCCCTCCCAGATGACCCTCATGAAGCTCATTGAGCATTCTATCCTTCAATTTGGGTGGAATTACTACTCTGGATCCACACATCAAGGTTCCTCTGCACACTGACAGCTGTTCTCTTCTTGGCAAGAATGCTGGCAGCAGTGGTTCGCCATGTGCTGGCCATCCCTTCACCGTTAAATCATAGACCCAGGAGAGTGTCGGGTCATTTCGTGTTTCCTTTTCTATGTTTGCATTCGTCACAGGTAGACATTCGACTATGGTCGAGTGGAATATCTCCACAGGATCCACTGCAGGTGCTTCTTCCACCGTCGGCAACGGTAGGTGTGACAATCCATCAGCATTCCCATGCTGTTTAGTTCCTTTGTACTCGATGTCATATTGGTGTGCCCCTAGGAAAAGGGACCACCTCTGTAGCCGTTGTGCTGTCATTATCGGGACGCCCTTCTGTGGGTTGAAAATGGAGACAAGAGGTTGATGATCAGTTAGTAGAGTAAATTTCTGACCGTGCAGGTAGTGATTGAACTTCTTCACCCCCCACACAAGGCTGAGGGCCTCTCTGTCAATCTGGGCGTAGTTACGCTCGGCTGAAGTTAACGAGCTATCTCTCTGAACCATCAAGGAGTTTATGTGACAGTACCGCTCCAATGCCGTAGGGAGATGCATCACACGCCAGTCTTATCAGTAGTGATGGGTTGTAGTGAGCCAATACTTCTCTTGAAGTGATTAGGTCTTTACTCTTCTGAAAGGCTCGCTTACATTCATCGCTCCATTTCCAAGCTACTCCAGTTTGTAGTAGGGCATTCAGTGGGTGCAGAATTGTGGACAAATTCGGCAAAAACTTATGGTAGTAATTCACCAATCCTAGGAATTACCTCAGTTGCGACACATTTTCAGGCGCTGGAGCCTTAACTACCGCTTCAATTTTGTCAGGGGACTTATGCAACCCCTCTTCGACAATCACGTGGCCACAATACGATATCTGTTTCTTAAAAAACTCGCACTTGGGGCGATTGGCTCGTAGCCCGTGTTCTCTTAGTCTAGTGAGCACCTGCTCTAGGTTGGCAAGGTGTTCAGTGTCATTTTCTCCTGTCACTAGGATGTCGTCCAAGTAACATTGGGTCCCCGGAATCCCTTGCAGGATTTGTTCCATTGCTCTTTGCCATATCGCCGGAGCTGATGCTACTCCGAATACCAGTCGATTATACTGGTAAAGACCTTTGTGAGTGTTTATCGTGAGATGCTTCCTAGTGGATTCTTCAACCTCCATCTGCAAATATGCTTGTGCTAGGTCAATTTTTGTAAAACGCTTCCCTCCAGATAGTGAGGCGAAAATATCTTCTATCCTCGGAAGAGGATACTGTACTGTGTGAAGGATTGGGTTCACCGTCACCTTGAAGTCCCCACAGATGCGAACCTTCCTCGGCTCCTCAGACTTATTGTTTAACGTTTTTTTCATGACAGGAACGATGGGTGTCGCCCACTCGCTCCAGTCTACCTTAGAAAACACGCCTGCATTCTCCAGATTCTCCAGCTCTGCCTCGACAGCTGGGCGAATTGCATACGGTACCGGTCTTGCTTTGAAAAACTTGGGGATTGCATTCTCTTCTATTTTTATCAAGGTGGTTACGCCTTTAAGAGTTCCCAGTTCTTGGTGAAATACCTCTTTAGCGTTAGCTAAGATTTCTGACAATCGTCCAGGTGTGATGTCGTCATCCTTTTTACCAGCCACAGTCAGTGCCTGAATGGAGTGCCAGTCTAAACTTATCTTTCTGATCCATTCACGTCCCAATAACGGTGGTCCACCATCTTGCAGTATGTACAGATACAATTTCTGTATTTCTTTGCCATTGTATTCGACAGGCACCCTTATTTTCCCTCTGGGGTATACTTTCTGCCCCATATACGTCTTCAAGACAATGGATGTCTCTTTCAAGGGTATGTGTGAGAATAGCCGCTCATAGTCTCGTCGATTCATGACGGTCAGGGCTGATCCTGTATCCAATTCCATTTTGACTTGGGACCCTGCTATCGTGAGGGTGACCCACATGGTTCGGTGATCCTCTTTCGTGATAACGTTGTGAAGTTTGAGACAGCTTAGTCTCTTGTTCCCGGATTCACTATCGCTCTTCTGGTCTTTGGAATTACTGTCCGTCATCTTTTGTACTTTCCTGTACTGTTCCTTAGTAGCCTTTTTGTTGTCGTTAGTCTTCTTTCCAGACCTGCAAACTTGTGCAATGTGCCCCATCTTTCCGCATTGCCTGCATATTTTGTCCTTGGACCAGCAGTCCTTCTGGTCATGGGTTGTTCTGCCGCAGCGATAACATTTTTCAAATCCCCATGTCATTTCATGGGTGCCGTATTCCTGTGGCTTTTGCTGTATTTCCGCAGCTCCCCTTGCTGCTGCTTTGTACGATACTGCCAAGCTGAAAGCCTTATCCAGCGTCAGCTCTTTCTCTGAGAGGAGCCTCTTCTGGGTTCCTTCACTCAGGAGTCCACAGACAAATTTGTCCCGTAGAGTGTCTGTCAGTCCTGCTCCGAACTGGCAGTGCTTTGATAGCTTGCGTAGTTCCGTAAGGTAATCAGCATTGCTCTCATCTTTATGCTGATTTCTCCTGTGGAATTTAAATCTTTCTGCTATCAGCAGCGGTGTAGGATTTAGGTGTCCCTGTAGGATATCAACAATTTTGTTAAAACTCTTCGCCATCAGTTTGGCTGGAGTGATCAGGTTCCGCAGTAGGCCGTACATTCTTGCGCCCATTAAGTTTAGTAGCACCGATGCCTTTTTCTCATCGGCTACTTCGTTTGCCTTGCAATATACTTCGACTCTTTCCACATACATGGTCCAGCCTTCTATTGCATTAGCGAAGGCAGTGATATTGCCAGTCCTCGGCATCTTGGAAATCTATGATGGTGCCTCCCGCGCTTTGCCTTCTTCCCCGATTTAACAAAATGGCACCTCCCGCGCTTTGCCTTCTTCCTCGCTGGATTAAGATGGCGCCTCTCACGCTTTCTGTCTTCCCCGCTGCTGCTAGCGCTGTTGCTGGTGTTTTTATGCCTTGATGGCGACGCCCTATGGTCTTCGCGCACTTCCCCCTGCGCTGCTGCTAACGCCGCTCTCCACGGTCCCCGTGGCAAACTTCAGCTCCTCGCGGCTTTCTGCGCTGCTAATTTCTTTTATTTTCCCGTCGTCAGAGCAAACCCTACGGGACACTTTCCTCCCTCTTCTTGGGTCTGTACGCTGCCCGGCTTCATAGCACCGGCCGCGCCCTGTATGCTCCACCCTCTCTCTCTCTCTCCTCTTCCCGACAACGCTGCTCGGCCCCATTGAAAAGCCACCCGATCGAGCTCTAGCCCGCCGCAGCCCAGGAAGGATCAGTGTACTACCTGCCACCAGCCCGATTAGCTGGAACACCATAGACAGGATAACCAAGCCCCGCTCTTGACAGCCTCTCCTGCAATCTTCAAATCCGATGAATCAGAGGCGGTTGCCCACGGTCGATGCTCGTTTCTGCTGTTTGTTTTTTTTTCTTTCATTCCTTCTTCCTTCTGGCCTCGACCTCTGACAACTTCGCTTCAGGGATGGATCCCCATGAGGTGGTGCAGACTGTAGGTAAGTTCGGATCTGCTCGTCGCCATTATTATGTCCGTGTGTAATTGAGACACGGACTGCAGGAGCTGGTTACAACAGGTGTTTACTGAGTGGAGACAAAACTGGAACTACTATGCAAAGTTACTACACAGGCTTATATACAGGGGTGGTCACTACTGGTACTGCAGTATACAGGGGCTGCAGAATATAGTTCCTTCTGCAAAGTACATACACTACAATGACTGTCCTCTCAGGTGGATATAAAAGATCCAATGGCATTATTTTGAAGAAGAGCAGGGGAGTTCTCCCTGGTGTCCTGGGCCAATATATTTCCCTCGACCAACATCAATAAAAACAGATTATCTGGTCATTATCACATTGCTGTTTGCGGGATCTTGCTGCCCTGTTTCCCACATTACAACAGTGACTCCACTTCCAAAAAAAAGTACTTCAAGTTGTTGTTGTTGTTGATAGAGAGTAAAAGCTGCAAATTTCAGTTTTTGAGGTCAGCTCATGGAAATTCACACAAGAAAAAGCTGTTTTTTTTTTAAATACAATTTCAAAATTTAGCGCTTTAGCACTCCGGTGATGTTCCTCGGGGGTTTTCATGCTGCTTTGCCACCGCTGTAACTTCAGCAGAAACCCTGTTTCCTGGCGTTTGATTTGTGTGGCCGGTATAGCTGAGTGTCGCCAGGGTGTTCAACTTCGGAGAAAGAAAGGACGGCAGAACATAGCGGGGGGAGCATGTCGTGTAGAGGTTATGGTGCTGGGCAAGCTACTGTTACCTCCAGCCATGACTATTCCAATGCTCTTCTGGCCAGCCACCCACTTCCCACCATTCGTAAACTTGAGCTCATCCAAAACGCTGCTGCCCGTAGCCTACCTCGCTCTAAGTTCCGTTCACCCATCACCCCTGTGCTCTCTGACCTACATCGGCTCCTGATCCGTCAATGCCTCAATCTTAAAATTCTCATCCTTGTGTTCAAATCCCTCCATAGCCTCGCCCCTCCCTATCTCTTCAGTCCCACAAGCCCCCGAAACCTCTGCGCTCCACCAATTCTGGCCTCTTGCTTATCCCCAATTTCCTTTACCATTGTCAGCTGTCTAGGTCCTAAGCTCTGGAATTCCCTCCTCAACCTCTCCGCCTTTCTCTCCTCCTTTAAGGTGCTCCATAAAACCTACCTCTTTGACCAAGCTTTGGATCACCTGTTGGATAATCATTCCTGTGAAGCATCTTAGGACATTTTACTACGTTAAAGGCGCTACATAAATGCAAGTTGTTGTTGAATGTTCAACATGGCAAGTTCTAAAATTAAATTCAGTAAATCGGGTAAATTGATGAGGGAGGAATGATGATGAGGATTTTGTAGTGTATGTGCCTTTAAGAGGCACTGTAATGTGTACTGTAATGCCGGTAATGGCCACTCGGGCTATATAAGCCTGTATATTGTGTTGTATCAGTTAGTTCACCTCCAGGCTTTGTTCAGTAAACACCTGTGAAACCTACTCCTGCCTTCCATGTCTCTATTAACACACGGATACAACAGTGGTGATGAATTGGAAACGGACTTACCTGCAATTCGGCAGCACCTCAAGGACAGCGATTCCTCAGACGTCCAAAGTCGAAGAAAAGCAAGAAAAAAAAAAAAAGCTGTGGTTTCACCAGCTAGCCGAGCTGGTGGCAGGTACTGCAATAACCCTTCCTGGGCGGCGGGCTGGGGCTCCATCGGCTGGCTCTGCAGCGGGGCTGAGCAGCAAAGGCGGAGGCAAACACAGACAGAGGGGGGGAGCACTCGGGAGACGGCCGGCGCTGCAAAGCAGGTCGGCGTTCGGACAAACAGAGGGAGGGAAAAGTCCCAGAGAGTCCGGTGGGAACGAGTCTCCACCTGTAAATAAAAACGGTGGAAAACAGCGTTGTCAGCAGCAGCAGCGGCGGGAAAGCGTGGGAAGCACCATTTTTTTTCAAGATGCCTAAGGCTGGCAATATTAAGGCTTTCGAAAAAGATATAGATAATTGGACCACATATGTGGAAAGAGTGGAGAAATATTGCACAGCGAATGAAATAAAAGATGATAAAAAGGCATCGGTACTTCTAAATCTAATGGGCGCAAGGACATACGGGCTGTTACGAAACGTAATCACTCCAGCCAAACCGATGGACAATTCGTCCAGCAGTCGAGGCAGAGCTGGAGAATTTGGAAAAGGCAGGTGTATTATCCAAGATAGATTGGAGCGAGTGGGCAACACCCATTGTCGCGGTCATGAAGAAAACGTTGAATAATGATAAATCTGAAGAACAGAGAAAAATTCGCACCTGTGGAGACTTCAAGGTGACTGTAAACCCGGTCCTTCACACGATACAGTATCCTCTCCCGAGGATAGAAGATATTTTTGCCTCACTATCCGGAGGGAAACGTTTCACCAAAATTGACTTGGCACAGGCATATCTCCAGATGGAGGTGGAAGAGGCCTCTAAAAAGTATCTCACGATAAATACACACAAAGGCCTGTACCAGTACAATCGACTGGTTTTCGGAGTAGCATCAGCTCCAGCTATCTGGCAAAGAGCTATGGAGCAAGTCCTGCAAGGGATTCCGGGGACTCAATGCTACCTAGACGACATCCTTGTAACAGGAGAAAACGACAACGAGCACCTTGCCAATTTGGAGCAGGTGCTCACTAGGCTGAGAGAACGGGGCCTACGAGCAAATCGCCCCAAGTGCGAATTTTTCCAGAATCAAATATCATATTGTGGCCACATAATTAATAAGGAAGGGTTGCATAAGTCACCTGAAAAAATTGAAGCGGTCATAAAAGCCCCAGCACCTGAAAATGTTTCACAATTAAGGTTGTTCCTGGGATTGATAAATTACTATCATAAATTTTTACCGAACTTAACAACTCTTCTGCACCCTCTTAATGAACTGCTACAAACAGGAGTAATTTGGAAATGGAGCGAAGACTGTAAACGTGTTTCCATAAATGCAAAGACTTAATCACGTCCAAGGAAGTTTTGGCTCATTACAACCCATCACTGCCAATCAGACTGGCGTGCGATGCATCCCCTTATGGCGTAGGAGCAGTATTATCGCATAGATTCCCTGATGGCTCGGAACGGCCGATAGCTTTTGCGTCACGCTCATTGAACTCAGCTGAGCGTAACTATGCCCAAAGCGACAGGGAAGCACTCAGTCTGGTATGGGGAGTGAAGAAATTCAACCATTACCTACATGGACAAAAATTTACCTTGTTGACTGACCATCAACCCCTCATCTCCATATTCAACCCTAAAAAGGGTGTTCCCATTATGACAGCGCAAAGGCTACAGAGGTGGTCCCTTTTTCTAGGGGCACACCAATATGACATAGAATACAAAGGATCAAAACAGCATGGGAATGCTGATGGTTTATCGCGCCTACCGTTGCCAACGGTAGAAGAAGCACCTAGAGTAGACCCAGTGGAGATGTTCCACTCTACCATAGTCGAATGTCTACCAGTAACAAATTCTGCCATTAAAAAGGAAACGAGAAATGACCCAACTCTCTCACGAGTGTACGATTTAACAGTGAAGGGATGGCCAGCACATGGCGAACCACTGTTGCCAGCATTCTCACAAAGAAGAGAACAGCTGTCGGTGTGTCGAGGAACATTGATGTGTGGATCCAGAGTGGTGATTCCACCCAAACTCCAGGATAAAGTGCTAAAGGAGCTTCACGAGGGGCATCTGGGTGGAGTGAAAATGAAGAACCTAGCCAGGGCGTTTGTATGGTGGCCAGGTATCGATGGAGACATCGAAGAAATGACCAAGAGCTGCCTAGGATGCCAGAAGGTCCAAAACGCTCCACCACAAGCCCCTCTACATCCATGGGAGTGGCCCTCATCTCCATGGCAAAGGGTACACATCGACTTTGCTGGTCCATTTATGGACTCAATGTTCTTAATCGCGGTTGATGCACACTCCAAGTGGCCGGAGGTAATAAAGATGTCCTCCACCACCACGGAAAAAACCATCACAGTATTAAGGACCATATTTGCCAGGAATGGGCTGCCGGAACAGATCTGTTCTGATAATGGACTGCAATTTGTGTCTGAAGAATTCAGGAAGTTCTTAAAAAACAATGGGGTTAAGCACTACACGTCCGCCCCATACCATCCCGCCACCAATGGATTGGCTGAAAGGTTTGTCCAGACCTTCAAGAAGGCCATAAAGGCCATGGGTAATGAAGACATACAACTTCAGCATAAGGTAGATAACTTCTTGTTTGCATACAGGAATGTAACACATATGGTTACAAACCAAACTCCCGCCATGATGTTCTTCAATAGAAGCCTAAGATGCCGGCTGGATTTGATCAAGCCCAACATCAGAAGGGACGTGGAGAACCGACAATTTCAAGGCATGAATGAAAGGCCAACTAGAACCTTCCAGATAGGTCAACAAGTTTTGGCCCAGGACTACCGTACCGAGAAATGGCAGCCTGGAACTATTTGCACACGACTAGGACCGCTGATGTATACCGTGGACATTGGAGAAAGCATAATAAGGCGCCATGCTGACCAAATCATAGAGTCATCCGAAAAGGGACAACCTACACCACAACTCTATACGCCTAATGATGAAGTAGAGGTACCCATAGTATCTACCTCCGATCCGGTGATACTGGAACCAGATGAACCCGACACTGGCATTCAAGCCGAATCAGCCTTGCCAAAAGAACCTACTACACCACCAGAAACTACTGCACCACCGAGGCATTATCTGGACCGAGTCAGGAAGCCTCCAGAGAGACTGACTTATAATTGATTAACTGCAGCAATGTGTAGATTATTGTTCTTGTAACATTTAATTAATGATTACTTAAAATATTATGTACTGGTTGGCTAAAAGGGGAGGAATTGTAGTGTATGTGCCTTTAAGAGCCCCCTGTGTACTGTAATGCCGGTAATGGCCACTCGGGCTATATAAGCCTGTATATTGTGTTGTATCAATTAGTTCACCTCCAGACTTTGTTCAGTAAACACCTGTGAAACCTACTCCTGCCTTCCGTGTCTCTATTAACACACGGATACAACAGATTTGCTGGAAAAACAACCACTAGGTTCATTAATACCCTTCAGGAAGAGAGAATCTGCTGCCCCTACCCAGTCTGGCTGGCATGAGCCTCTTAATGCCCGCTGAATAGGCTGAGCATGGCACTCCAGACCAGGTAGTTGTTATATTACTGCACTAATAATCCAGAGAACATGAGTTCAAATCCCACCATGGCAGTCTGAGGATTTGAATTCAGTTTGAAAAGTCTGCAAATAAAAAGCTGGTCTCAGTAAATCAGTGATCATGAAACTGTCAGTTTGTTCCAAAGGCCCTACTAGTTCATTAATGTCCTTTCAGGAAGGAAACTTGCTGTCCTTACCAACGTTCCCGCTAAGCCACGCAGCGGGCTGGGGGTCCCGCGCAGGCCGCTCACTGGCTTTTACACGGAAAAAACCGCGCGTGCGCGAAAATTTGACTGGTCCACGCAGCCAGTTAAATACATAGATGCATAGATACATAGAAGATAGGAGCAGGAGTAGGCCATTCGGCCCATCGAGCCTGCTCCGCCATTCAATGAGATCATGGCTGATCATCCAAATTCAGTACCCTGTCCCTGCCTTCTCCCCATATCCCTTGATCCCTTTAGCCTTAAGAAATATATCCAACTCTTTCTTGAATATACTTAATGAACTGGCCTCCACCGCCCTCTGTGGCAGAGAATTCCACAGGTTCACCACTCTCTGGGTGAAGAAATTCCTCCTCATTTCAGTCCTAAATGGCTTACCCCTTATCCTTAGACTATGACCCCTGGTTCTGGACTCCCCGGCCATCAGAAACATCCTTCCTGCATCTAGTCTGTCCAGGCCTGACAGAATTTTATAGGTTTCGATGAGATCCCCTCTCCATCTTCTAAACTCCAGTGAGTATAAGCCCAATCGACACAATCTCTCCTCATACGTCATTCCTGCCATCCCAGGTATCAGCCTGGTGAATCTTCGCTGCACTCCTTCCATGGCAAGAACGTCCTTCCTCAGGTAAGGCGACCAAAACTGCACACAATACTCAAGATGTGGTCTCACCAAGGCCCTGTACAACTGCAGCAAGACATCCTTGTTCTTGTACTCGAACCCCCTTGCTACGAAGGCCAACATACCATTTGCCTTCTTAACCGCCTGCTGCACCTGCATGCTTACCTTCAGCGACTGGTGTACAAGAACACCCAGGTCTCTTTGCACTTCCCCTTCTCCCAATCTATTACCATTCAAATAATAATCTGCCTTCCTGTTTTTGCCACCAAAGTGGATAACCTCACATTTATCCACATTATAGTGCATTTGCCATGTTTCTGCCCAATCACCCAACCTGTCCAAATCGTGCTGGAGTTTCACGACATCCTCCTCACAGCATACCCTCCCCCCCAGCTTTGTGTCGTCTGCAAATTTGGAGATATTACATCCAATTCCCTCGTCCAGATCATTAATATATATTGTGAACAGCTGGGGTCCTAGGACCGATCCTTGCGGTACCCCACTAGTCACTGCCTGCCATTCGGAAAATGACCCGTTTATTCCAACTCTTTGCTTTCTGTCCGCCAACCAGTTCTCTATCCAAGTCAATACCTTGCCCCCAATCCCATGTGCCTTAATTTTGCACGCTAATCTCTTATGCGGGACCTTATCGAAAGCCATCTGAAAGTCCAAATACACCACATCCACTGGTTCTCCCTTATCTATTTTACCAGTTACATCCTCAAAATATTCCAGTAGATTAGTCAAGCATGATTTACCTTTTGTAAATCCATGTTGACTTTGTCCAATCCCGTCACTGCTTTCCAAATGCTCTGCTATTGCATCTTTTATAATGGACTCTAGCATTTTCCCCACTACCGATGTCAAGCTTACCAGTCTATAATTCCCCGCCGGTGCAGGGAAAAAAAATTAGAGGGAACATTGGTCCTTATCCAGTCTAGCCCATATGTGACTCCAGTAGTTGACTCTTAACTGCCTTCTGAAGTGGCCTAGCAAGCCATTCAGTTATGTCAGGGTAACTAGGGATGGGCAATAAATTCCGGCCTTGCCAGCGACACCCACATCCCGATAATTTCAAACAAACAAATCTGATATTTGGATGGTAACCTAACAGACTATTAGCAGTCAATCCTGACTCTTTTGCCCCTCAGACATGTGACCCAATGGAGATGTAGCACTGTTCAGGCATGACGTCTGTGACCTCACCTTCAGATGGGACATTCCTGAAAGATTTGACACTACGCACATAGAATCATAGAATGGTTACTGCACAGGAGGCCATTCGGCCCGTTGAGCCTGTGCCGGCTCTCTGCAAGAGCGCTTCAGCTAGTCCCATTCCCCTGCCCTTTTCCCGTAGCCCTGCAAATTATTTTCCTTCAGGTACTTATCCAACTCCCTTTTGAAAACCATGCTTGAGTCTGCCTCCACCACCCTTTCAGGCAGTGCATTCCAGATCCTAACCACTCGCTGCATAAAAACGTTTTCCCCATGTTGCCTTTGGTTCTTCTGCCAATCACCTTAAATCTGTGTCCTCTGGTTCTCGACCCTTCCGCCAATGGGAACAGTTTCTCTCTATCTACTCTGTCTAGACCCCTCATGATTTTGAACACCTCTATCAAATCTCCTCTCAAGGAGAACAACCCCAGTTTCTCCAGCCTATCCACGTAACTGAAGTCCCTCATCCCTGGAACCATTCTTGTAAATCTTTTCTGCACCATCTCTAAGGCCTTCACATCCTTCCTGAAGTGCGGTGCCCAGAATTCGACACAATACTCCAGTTGAAGCCTCTCCTTGTTCTTCCTACCAAAATGTATCCACGTATCCGCCCATTCCATCAGCCTGTCTACATCCTCTTGAAGTCTAATGCTCTCCTCCTCACTGTTCACTATATTTCCAAGTTTTGTGTCATCTGCAAATTTTGAAATTGTGCCCTGTACACCCACATCCAAGTCATTAATATATATCAAGAAAAACAGTGGTCCTAGTACCGACCCCTGGGGAACACCACTGTATACCTTCCTCCAGTCCAAAGAACAACCGTTCACCACTACTCTCTGTTTCCTGTCACTTAGCCAATTTCATATCCATGCTGCCACTGTCCCTTTTATTCCATGGGCTTCAAGTTTGCTGGCAAGCCTATTATGTGACACTTTATCAAAAGCCTTTTGGAAATCCATGTGGGTTGCAGATTCATGTTTCTCTGCTCAACATTTCCGCCCATTAATTGAAGTTTAATCTCATGGTCATTGATTTTTTTCTTGGCATTAGCCGATTTCACAGTGGGATTTGAACTCACGGCCTCTGGTTTATTGTGCCCGCTGACGGGAGGCGATGTCATCCTTTCCGGACAATAAAGAAGCACCATTGTCAACATTAAGCTAAAAAGACTTCGAACCAGGTTCAGTGAAATAAGATTTAAAACTGTAATCAAAACATAATTAACTTTATTTACGAAAATTGCAAAGCAGTAGACAGTCGGCTTTACAAAATGGCCAGGAGCGAAATGCATCAAGAAAGGGTTATATTACAAAGAGTCACAGGTAGCCTCATTGCTTGCACTTGCTGACTTAATTCTCAACAGCATCAACTGCACTAGTTCAGTTGTTTGTTCCTTCTCTCTCTCTCTCTCTCTCTCTCGAGCCCGCACCCCGCAGGCACTGGTGAAAAATGTCCCTTTTGCTTTGAATGAAAATACTTTGTCGCGATTGCTGAGCTGTATTTATGTTTAAATTGCTGGTGCAGAGCACAGAAACTTTACATTTTCCAAGATGTGTCCTGCCTTTTTCAATATAGAAAACCTATTTGAGCTTTTAAGCCATTTGATAGAAATGAGAGTTTCTTGAAGTCGGTTGTTAGACGTGCACCCTTTAATACCTGTCTGTCCTGTTTCGAGTTCTTGGAGTATTTGTCTTGTACAGTTAAATGGCCAGTGTAATTAGAATGCAGGAAACTCCCATATGATATTCAGCAAAGTTTCACGACACAGACTGGAGAATCACAAGGAGCTACTTGGAGAACAGAAAAATGAGTAGTAGTCTGGACAGTGCAAGTTGCATTTGCAAATATTGTTTTTGTAAAGGAACATAGAACTAAGCTTCCAAATCCATTTTTAACAGATGCCGCAGTTTTTGATAGCAGTGCTGTTTGAAGTCATTGGGCTTGATTTTGCCAGACCCGAGGAGGCAGAATTGGAGGCGTGTGAGGTGGTAAAATTGCAAAAAACGGCGGGCGGGCCCGATCCCACCCCCATCCCGCCTCCGAGCAATTTTCCCAAATGCGTGTTTTCTGACCCCGTTTCCATCCCGCCTCCAAGAGGCGGGATAGGCCCTTAAGGCCCTTAACAACCAGATAAGTGCCTCTATAATCCCATTTTGAGAGGCCTTTCTGATTTTACCACTTTTCCCCCGTCCTGCACGTCTCCTCTGGAACACGCCAGTGAATCCTGGCGGCCTCACAAGTGGACTGCTTACTAACAGCTGCAGCTCCACTATTAAAAAGGAGTTTTCAGCAATCATCATTTGCAGGTGGCAGAACCTTGTTGTCTCAGGTCAGGGGGAACTTTTAGCAGGCATACCCATTGTTGTGGAAGTTTGGAGCCTGACACCCATCTCCAGTGTGACCTCCTGGGAAACCCCTCTCGCCACCTTGACTGAGCGCTTCCTCAACTGAGGCACTTACCAGAAGCATGGGAACCATTTATTTCCTTTCCTTCTGGACATCAGATTCTGATGAAGACCAGCCGTGGCAGCAGCAGAACCATGAACAACAGCATCACCAACAGCAGTAGCAACAACAGGAGCGATAAGCTGCTGCTCACCCACCTGAAGCTACACAGGCCAGAAGGCGCCAGCGCGTGACCACATTGCTGCCTGGGATGCAAGGGATGCGCTCATCTTGGCCATTTTTGCTTAGCCTGCACAATCAAACACTTTTGCCTCGCACCTTCTTATCAGACCATCGACAGTGGCCAAGAACCTGCGGATTCCTATCACTCTGACCACCATACTGACAATTGCAAGTCGCCCTAAGCCCTCAATGTGGAAGTCCCATTAGTGAAATGACACACGCCACAACTGTAACAGTTTGCCATCTGTAAGGGGTGGTATGTGGGTCAGCTTCGCCTCTGACTTATGAGCAGTTTGAATCGCTCCCACTCCCTTGGTTCTAGACCTGGACTTATTTGGGGGTTGTAATGAAATTGCAGCAGACAACTGAATTTGATACAAGAACTTTGGTTTTTATTTGAGAAGGAAAAATACACAACACAATAATCTTATCACTCTAAAAGGGGGAACACTTCGGAATATACAAGGGAGAATAACAATAGACAGAATACTTCACCCCTTCCAATCCCACTACACTAACTAAGATGGACTCCAGGGGACCAGGGAAAATGCTCACCAAACGCAGGAATAGTTTGTAGAGTGGGAAAAACTTGACGATCTTCGGTTTCTTCCGAGTTGGTTTCTTATTGGTCGCGGTGGCCCAGTATTACTTGGTTGGCTTCTGGTAATATTTGGCTGTTGGTTTCGTGGGGCCCTTGGTGCCGTGAGGTGTCCAATGATGTGTTACTTCTTCTTCGAGAGAGAACTGCTTCCAGATGCTTGCTTCTGAAACCGCCGGGTTTCGATGGTGTTTTAAACTTGAACGATGGGTCTCTCCTTCCTTCGCGAACTAGTTGAACTGTTTCAGTTGAACTCCTTCTGCTGAACTGTACTTATCGAACTGACCGAACTGATCAAACTGGTCGAACTCATTTCTTGTGGAGACAGGTCTTTAGTTTATACTAATTGAGGCCTGCTTATCTGCCTGCCAAATCAGTCTCGATTCATTGTTAAATTTTGTGTGGGCTCGTTAACATTGATTGGTCTCATTTATTTAACTGGTTTCGGGATTGCTTCGAAATTGGTTTAAGTGTGTGAAGTGGTTTTGGATGTCTCTTTGAGTGGTTAAACTGTTGTTCAATTGTCTTGTCCTGCTGGGGTCAGGGTCCCTTTTGTTGATCAGTGGCATGTACTGCATTATGCATACTTTTGATGGCTCTGTAATTTTGGCGGGAACTGCTCTTTCGTAGGCCTTTTGTCAGTTATGTGAAATGACTGAGACAGCCCAGAACATTCCCAGACAGTTTTGGCCTGTGCCAATACTCAAACTGTTTGTTTTACAGAGGCCCATCCCAACGCCTTTGTCGCAGCCTTCACAGGCCTGGACATGTCCTTTTTAAAATAACCAAAATGCTGGGGTTTTAAATTTAAGTCCCTTTTCGGCCCAATATTCTTTAAAACAGTAATCTTCTTGGTTTGAGGGAATCTGCAGAATTTTTCGAACCTTACACTCCCCCTGTGATACTTTATCCACTATAGTATCCATGGTGTGGAGATGCCGGAGTTGGACTGGGGTGGACAAATGTAAGAAGTCACACAACACCAGGTTATAGTCCAACAGTTTTATTTGAAATCACAAGCTTTCGGAGCGCTGCTTCTTCATCAGGTGAAGTGGAGAGATGCAAAAAGACACAGCTTATATAGTCAGAGAATAATGCCAGATGATTAGAGGTAATCTTTCTAACTGCCATTTATCATACCTCGGCAGAGAGATAATCACAGCGATCAAAGGTGTGAATGGTGTCCAAACAGGTTAGTCAGGAAAACATTGCATCAAAGAACAATAAGAGCATAAGAACATAAGAAATAGGAGCAGGAGTAGGCCTATCGGCCCCTCGAGCCTGCTCCGCCATTCAATAAGATCATGGCTGATCTGATCCTAACCGCCAATCCACTATCACAGAACCATCTCCTGAATCTAACAGAATTAGACACACGAAATAGGAGCAGGATCAGGCTACACGGCCCCTGGGCCCGCTCCGCTACCCACAGGGCCATGACCGATCCGAACCTAGACTCATGTCCAAATTCCTGCCTGCTCCCCGTAACCCTTAATTCCCTTTACTTCTAGGAAACTGTCTATTTCTGTTTTAAATTTATGTAATGATGTAGCTTCTACAGCTTTTTGGGGCAGCATATTCCATGGACCTACCACCCTCTGAGTGAAGTAGTTCCTCCTCATCTCAGTTTTGAAAGAGCAGCCCCTTATTCTAAGACTATGCCCCCTAGTTCTAGTTTCACCCATCATCGGGAACATCCTCCCCGCATCCACCCGATCCAACCCCTTCACAATCTTATATGTTTCAATAAGATCGCCTCTCATTCTTCTGAACTCCAATGAGTAGAGTCCCAATCTACTCAACCTCTCCTCATATGTCCATCCCCTCATCCCCGGGATTAACCGAGTGAACCCTCTTTGTACTGACTCGAGAGCAAGTATGTCCTTTCTTAAGTATGGACACCAAAACTGTACGCAGTATTCCAGGTGTGGTCTCACCAATACCTTGTACAACTGAAGCAATACCTCCCTATTTTTATATTCTATCCCCCTAGCAATGAAAGCCAACATTCCATTGGCCTTCTTAATCACTTGCTGCACCTGCATACTAACCTTTTGAGTTTCGTGCACCAGGACCCCCAGATCCCTTTGTACTTCAGTACTTTCCAGTTTCTTGCCATTAAGATAATAACTTGCTCTACGATTTTTCCTGCCAAAGTGCATAACCTCACACTTTCCAGTATTGTATTCCATCTGCCAAATCTCTGTCCACTTACTTAGCCTGTCTATGTCCCCTTGTAGGTTTTTTATGCCCTCCTCACTCACTACTTTCCCTCCCATCTTAGTATCATCTGCAAACTTTGATATGTTACACTCGATCCCCTCCTCCAAATCGTTAATATAGATTGTAAAGATTTGGGGACCCAGCACTGACCCCTGCGGAACACCACTAGTTACTGATTACCAGTCTGAGAATGAACCATTTATCCCAACTCTCTGCCTTCTGTTAGATAGCCAATCCTCTATCCATGCCAGAATATTACCCCCAATCCCGTGATTTTTTATCTTAAGCAATAATCTTTTGTGTGGCACCTTGTCAAATGTCTTTTGGAAGTCTAAATACACTACGTCCACTGGTTCCCCTTTATCCACCCTATATGTTACTTCCTCAAAGAACTCCAGCAAATTTGTCAAACATGACTTCCCCTTCATAAAACCATGCTGACTTTGTCCTATTAAATGATGATTATCCAAATGTCCTGTTACTGTCTCCTTAATAATGGACTCCAAAATTTTACCTATCACAGATGTTAGGCTAACCGGTCTATAGTTTCCAGCCTTCTGTCTACTGCCCTTTTTAAATAAGGGTGTTACATTAGCAGTTTTCCAGTCTGCCGGGACCTTTGCCGAGTCCAGGGAGTTTTGGAAAATTATTACCAATGCATCCACAATCCCTACCGCCACTTCCCTCAAGACCCTAGGATGTAAACCATCAGGTCCAGGTGATTTATCCGCCTTGAGTCCCATTATTTTACCGAGTACCACTTCCTTAGTGATTTTGATCGTGTTTAGCTCCTCCCCCCCTTTAGCCCCCTGTTTGTCCAGTGTTGGGATATTCTTAGTGTCTTCTACTGTAAAGACTGATATAAAATATTCATTCAGTGTTTTTGCCATCTCCATATTTCCCACCATTAATTTCCCGGTCTCATCCTCTAAGGGACCAACATTTACTTTAGCCACCCTTTTTCTTTTCATATAACTATAAAAACTCTTACTATCTGTTTTTATATTTTTTGCTAATTTACTTTCATAATCTATCTTCCCTTTCTTAATCAATCTTTTTGTTATTTTTTGCTGTCTTTTAAAGTTTTCCCAATCCTCTATCCTCCCACTAGATTTGGCTACCTTATATGCCCTTGTTTTTAGTTGAATACTATCCTTAATTTCTTTACTTAGCCACGGATGGCTGTCTTTTCTTTTACACCCTTTTCTTCTCAGTGGAATATATATTTTTTGGAAGTTGTAAAATAACTCCTTAAATGTACACCACTGATCATGTATCGTCTTACCCTTTAATCTATTTTCCCAATCCACTCTACTCAATTCCGCTCTCATACCTTCATAGTCTCCTTTATTCAAGCTTAGCATGCTTGTTTGAGATCCAACCTTCTCACCCTCTAATTGAACATGGAATTCAACCATGTTATGGTCACTCATTCCAAGGGGATCCTTTACTAGGACATTTTTAATTAATCCTGCCTCGTTACACAGGACCAGATCTAAGGTTGCTTGCCCCCTGGTCGGTTCAGTTACATACTGCTCAAGAAACCCATCCCTAATACACTCAATGAACTCATCCTCAAGGCAGTCCTGCCCAATTTTATTTGTCCAATTACTATGATAGTTAAAATCCCCCATAATTATAGATGTTCCCTTATTACAAGCCTCAACTATTTCCTGATTGATACACCGTCCAACAGAGTTGCCACTGTTCGGAGGCCTATAGACTACGCCCACTAGTGTTTTTTTCCCCTTATTATTCCTTACCTCCACCCAAACTGTTTCAGTATCCTGATCTTTTGACCAATATAATTTCTCTGTATTACAGTGATTCCTTCCTTTATAAACATAGCCACCCCACCTCCCCTTCCTTCCTGCCTGTCCTTCCTGATCGTTAAATAACCTGCTATGTTTAATTCCCAGGCATTGTCACACTGCAGCCATGTTTCTGTAATGGCCACAAGATCATACCCATATGTAGTTATTTGTGCCATTAACTCATCTATTTTGTTACGAATGCTACGTGCATTCAGATAGAGAACTTTCAAAGATGTTTTGTGACACTTAGTTCCTGCTTTTGCCCTTTTTATTACTTTACCTTTTACTCCATACCTTCTGCCCCTTCCTGACACGCTCTGGTTTTTAATTTCCCCACTGCTACCTAGGTCTATGACCTTCTCTGTTGTCATTTTTATTATTTGCTCTCTAGGAACCTCCCCCCCACTAGTTAGTTTAAAGCCCTCTCTACAACTCTAGTTATATGATCCGCCAGGACTCTAGTCCCAGCACTGGCCAAGTGAAGCCCGTCCCAACGGAGCAGCTCCCTCCTGCCCCAGTACTGGTGCCAGTGTCCCAGGAAGCAAAACCCATTTCTCCCACACCAGTCTTTGAGCCACGCATTTAACTCTCTAATTTTATTTGTCCTAGCCAAATTCGCTCGTGGCTCAGGTGATTATTACCCTTGTGGTTCTGCTTTTTAATTTTGCCCCTAGCTGCTCAAACTCCCTCAGCAGAACCTCCTTCCTTGTCCTATCTATGTTGTTGGTACCAACATGGACCACGACAACTGGATCCTCCCCCTCCCACTCCAAGTTTCTCTCCAGTCCAGAGGAGATGTCCTTAACCCTGGCATCGGGCAGGCAACACAGCCTTCGGGACTCTCGCTCTCGGCTGCAAAGAACTCTATCTATCCCCCTAATGATACTATCCCCTACCACTACAACATTTCTTTTAACTCCCCCCACTTGAATGGCCCCCCGCTCCACGGTGCTGTGGCCAGGTTGCTCGTCCTCCCCGCAGTCCCTGTTCCCATCCTCAGAGGGAGTAAGATCCTCGAACCTGTTGGACAAGTGCAAGTGCAATGAGGTGGGGTCACAAGGGGTCAAATGTTGCAGATGCTGGGGTCTGTATGAAAAACAAAAAACAGACAAAAAAACATTTTTTTTTTTTGCTGGAAATCACAGCAGGTCCGGCCGCATCTGTGTAGAGAGAACAAGCCAACGACGACTCGAGTCTGGGTGACCCTACGTCAGGTGGGGCTACATGTAGCATGACATGAACCCAAGATCGCGGTTGAGGCCGTCCTCATGAGTGCGGAACTTGGCTATCAGTTTCTGCTCGACGATTTTACGTTGTCGTGTGTCTCGAAGGCCGCCTTGGAGAATGCTTACCCGAAGATCGGAGGCTGAATGTCCTTGACTGCTGAAATGTTCCCCGACTGGGAGGGAACACTCCTGCCTGGTGATTGTTGTCGCAGTGTCTGCATGGTCTCGCCGATGTACCATGCTCCAGGGCATCCTTTCCTGCAATGTATGAGGTAGACAACGTTGGCCGAATAACATGAGTATGTACCATGTACCTGGTGGGTGGTGTCCTCACGTGTGATGATGGTGTCTGTGTTGATGATCTGGCATGTCTTGCAGAGGTTGCCGTGGCAGGGTTGTGTGGTGTCGTGGTCGCTGTTCTCCTGAAAGCTGGGTAATTTGCTGCGAACGATGGTCTGTTTGAGGTTAGGCGGCTGTTTGAAGGCGAGTAGTGGAGGCGTGGGGATGGCCTTAGCGAGGTGTTTGTCATCCTCGATGACATGTTGAAGGCTGCGAAGAACATGGCGTAGTTTCTCCGCTCCGGGGAAGTACTGGACTATAGTATCATCCTGGGTGAGCAAAATTTCTGATCCCTGGGAGCCACCCTTCCCCTGTATTATCTAAACTAAAACCCAAAATCAAACACTCTCCCATTCCCCTTTAGGTGTAGTGTTCAAATATATACAAGGTATGAAAAATTCAGTTACATTCAACATTCAAGCACGGAGGGGATCCAACACCCCTGCACCACTTGGAAAAATTACACACACACATGAAAAATAACGACACACACACTCATCAAACTTTATTTTTAATAACGGTTAAGGTTTGTTTTATACCTGGTCGTAGACTTTGGGGTAGATTTTCCTGAAGCTGTCGGGAAGGAGGCGGGACTACAGCTTTCGGGTTTTAGTCCCGCCTACATTGACGTCCGGCCAATCCGCGCGATTTTCCCTTGATTGACCTTGTTGAGCCCGCCCAGCGGGCTCAGCAGGCCAATTAAGGGCCACCCGGCAAGAGGTGACATCACAGACTGAAATTTCATCTGTCAAGAGTTCTTGACAGATGAAATATCAGTGTTTCACAGCTGTTCGAAGCTGTCAAACACTGACAGTCTGACTTCTAACCTGAGTCCTTCTACACAAACTCAGTTAGAACTGTCACCGGCAATGAAAGCTGAAGGCTGTCATTTTTGACAGATTGCAGCCATTTTGCTTTCAGTGCCGGCTGAGTGATGGATTCCCGAAACCTAGAGGAAGAAAGGCTGTTAAGGTAAGTACAGGTAATTTAAACTTCTTTACACACTTTAGACACATCAAACACACTTACCTTTGCACTTATGCACCCATCACTCACCTGAACACGGATATCGCTACCCCTCCAAGTCCTTCAACCCGACGGCCCGACTGCTCTAACCTGGCGTGGTTTGGAGCCGTCGGGAATCCCACACGACGCCCCTCAAAATAGGGATTAGGCTAAAAACTGCCTGTTAACTACCTGTTAACAGGCAGTTAATTGGCACTAATCCCTTCCCGCCTCGGGTCGGCGGGTCCCAGTGCGAGGCAGGTACCCGCCTCCTGTGAAATTTACGTGGAGGTGAGTTTTGGGCGGGATGGTGTCGGGACCCCCGAATTTGGGATATCCCCCCCCCCCCGCCACATGCCTGAAACCCCGCCTAACGGCTCCAGGAAAATCTACCCCTTTATTTTTATTTTTGTCACATGCTCCCTCATGTTGAGAGCGGAGCATCCTGTCCCTTCCCTTGCACTTTGTGTACAACAAGTAGAAAACTATACCGAGCTGGCAAACCACTAAAATGTATGAAGCCATTCTAATCCAAGAAGGGACCTCTATATTTTCAAAAATATCCCACCAGGGTGGAACTACGATATCCAAGATCTTGGCCCCTATCTCGACTGTCTTCTGTTCTAATGTATAGAAATATTTCTGTGAGATGACCACTGCTTTTAATACGGCGGTAAGATGTTTTGGTAGAGGGGGAATTTCATAGCCGAAATGTGTTGCGTAATTTTGCAGGTTGGTAATGTTTTCCCTGACAATGAGGTGAACAGTTGAGGGTTCAGGGATGGGTACAATCCGTTCCTGGGCCACTTGAACTTCTGCCTCAGGTTTAAAGCAGAAACTGCTGTCACTCACCGGACACCAGATGTGCTGTCCATGCCGGTAGTGGGGCGCACTTGTGGTGACACAATATGTCCCATCCCCTATGAATGCTACCTGTGGGGAAACATGGCCTTGTGCCATTACCTCCATGGTACAGTTCACAGGCTGTGCGCCAGCAGCTTTAAACCCGCACTGTGGTCTCGAATAGGCATTCAAGTGCTGGGGACACAGTATTATGTGTGCTCCCCAGCTCCGGCACCCGGAGAGGTCTGTACCTGTCATAGCGTGCTCCCACTTTATGACATAAGGTGGGACCTCTGCGAAACGGACGTGTGCACCCCCTTGAATGATCCCAATGTTCTCCACCCTGTATACCGGTGCGGGTCAGGCTGTCCCACCCATGACCGGCATCCTCACTACTATCCCCATGATAGTGTGATTGGAACGTCCACAATCCACTGGGACAGCGTAGGCTTCAGAGGCTAGGTGGAGCTGACACGGGCTCAGTGAATTACTAAACGGGTGGAGGGCTGCGAGGTGCTTGTTGCTAATCCAGGAGAGGACTAAACCTTGTTTTAAATCCTCCAGGTTGCTGCGGCCCTCGCTCAGCAACCATGCCCCGTATAGCACGCACACCTCATTCTGTGCAGCTTGATCCGAAGCATTCCAATCCTCCCGTATAAGTGCATTTACTGTTTTGGTGTGTTTCTCCAGCTCAGCAATTATCTCCTTTAAATGGACCATCATAGCTTGGTCCTCATGTAGCTCTGAGCTTATCACTGTGTTCTCCTCTGTTAGGATTTTTCTTAACTGGGTCTTTAAACCATTTATCTGTGTTTGTAGCTCTATGTCATCTAGGCTATTTACTACTGAGGATCCTGTATTATAAGCAGTGAAAATATCATTCCAGGTTCCCCTTCTTTGTCTCCCCGTGCCCATATTATGCTCAAGATGTAAACTGTATGGTTTTGCTTTGTCTAAATTGGCAAAGTCAAATTCATAAAACTTCCTAAACATTTCTTTCAGCAGGGCTTGGTACAACTGTTCTGTCTCCTTAGGGCACCACTCAGGTAAGTGTACCTCGGTCAGGTTTAGGATCACTGAGGCCACTGCATAGCATACCCCCTGGTACAGCAACTTATCGGTTGGCACTAGGACTAAACCATTCCCTGGTCCCTTGGTGGTGGTAGGACACCTCTGTACTATAGTCCGTGATGTCGTAGTCATGGACAGGGGCTTCTGTGGGTGGGTTACGAGTTCGGTGGCGTTGATTAGGATCGGGGAGTGTGGGATCGCGCATGCATGCAGGCTGGAATCCCACCCCACCCCCTCCCCGGCATCTTGACATTGCCTGTGGAAAATGATGGATATGCCTGTGGGGCAGACTTTCTCTGACCCCCACATACAAACATAAATCCCCTGATACAGCTCCCACCACTTGTCCCAACACACACTCACTCCCCCTCGGGTCCCTGTAATCGTCCGATGGGTATTGTTCCCCAATCGTTCCCAATCGACTGCGAGGTTTCCTATGTCCTTGCTCAGCTTTCTGAGCCACCACCACCTATCCAAGGGAATCGGTCACTTGCATGTCAAACACACACGTTCCCCCTCAGTGACGCTGGTCCTTGTAGCAACGACCTGTACGCTGGGGCACGGGATGGAGGCCTCCCTGTATGTGAACCCGGTCTGGCTGGAGTATTGTGTCGAGTTAGACCCCAGCCACCCTGGCCACCTTCCCTCATGGAAGTAGATGGCGAGCTCCTCCACAGCCCGTTCGCCACCCCCTGCGGTAACGATCGGTGCTCTCTCTCCTGAGCACCCATAGATGTGGGAGTTCTCCACGTCTCCTCGGTCACCGATGCTCACCCCTACCAGGGCGAGCAGGAGCAGAATCCTTCTCATGCTGATTTCCTTTCTGTAGGGGCACATAAAACAGGTAGCCATGTCCCGAGAAGGTTCTCTGGCCTGACACAGTTACCGAAATTTTCAAAACTTAAACTTATCATAAACTAAAATTAAACAATTAAAATTCCAAAACCTAAGAAACTGTAAAATACTCTTAACCTAAAAGCTATATACATCCGCCGCCCGTCTCCGGACGGCCAGGCTAATCCATGTTAGGCCTCTGCCTTTTATGGAATCTAGGCAGCTTGTATGTCTGGGCGTAAGGTGACCTGTGCCACCGGACCCGGAGAGTCCTTCTTATAAGAACTGGGGGGTTTTCCGTTTCCCAACTGACTGGAGGAGTCTGCCCTCCTGTGCTGCAGCACACTACCCCCTTCTGTGTGTAGGGGGTTGTGTGTGCAGTCAGCTTTGTCCTGAATGTTTTTGAGCGGTTCGAATCGCTCCCACACCCCTGGGTTCTAGACACCGGACTTAGGTACAGGCGACGATACAGAATTGGAGTAGACAACTGGTTTGGTGCAAGAAAACTGTATTTTATTTAGAGTCACAATAAAATTACACACTTAAATTACTGGAGTGATTACAGGCATACAAAAGTACTCTTAATTAAGAATGGAGAACATACGGCACAACGAGGGAAAATCACGTTAATAATCCCCCTACCCTTGTCCCACCCCCAATACCTAACTAAATTGCACTACAAGAGCCAGGGATTATGCTCACCAATAGGGGTTTCTTGACAGTTCGAATCCTGTCAATTAAGCCGGTTGTGCTTTTGGGATTTGCTCTTTGTGTCCTTTGGGGCCTGCCGCCGCCACGTGGTCCGAGTCTTGGGATCTGCGAAGATTCAGCTGGGTGGAGTCCGCAGATGCGGTAAGGGCGCGGTTGTGGATTTGTCTGGGTGAGTACCTTCTTTTCTCTGTTAGAGATAGAGAGTAAAGTCTTTGTTGGGTACTTTATCTTGTAGAGTGGAAAACTTCGGGTTTTGTTCTTCTGGTGGTGGTCTGGTCGTCGAGTTTTTGTTGTGGTTGGGGTTCGGCTGGCGGTCTTTGGTGTCGGCTCAGTCGCGGTGGCCTAGATCATTACCTGTGCAGTGGTAATGATCTGAAGGTATGGTTTACCCGGCCCTTTGTTACCGCAGTGCTTGTGGCCAGTCCCTGTGTAAGGCTGCGGTTGCTGCCTAGTCGTCTTCGGTCGAGCCTGCCCCGCCGTGCCTTCTCGCCGTGATGTTCCGTGAGCCTTCCGGTTGGATGCCCCTGTGGCCTGAAGGCTTCTGTGAGTGTCCGTCTGCTTCTTTGAGTTTCGAGTATCCCTGCACCCGAGCGTGTGCCTGCTTGTGAGTCTGCTTTCCTTGGTTACCGGTGGGCCTACAATTATACTATTTTGAGTTCGTTATCTGCGCGCCAAATCAGGGATAGTTTTTAGTCTGATTTTTGGCGGGCTCATTAAGGTGATTATAGTCGATCACCGTAACTGTTTTTTGGGCGGTTGTCCCGTTGTTAAAAGGTTTTTAATGTCTTGGTGTTTGTTTATGCATAATGTAAATCGGTGTCTTCCTGACTTGGTAGCTAGTTTGAACTGTAGGTGATTATATATGCATAGTCTTGATGGGTTTTAAGTTTGTGCAAGATTAAGCCTTTTCCTGAGTTGATTTGTTTTAAAGGGAAGAATGTGTGTTCTGTCTCCTTCAGCTGTCTGGTTTGAAATCACAAATCAAAGGCTGTCACCCACAGGCCCGGGCATGTCAAGTTTTGAGTTTTGAACTTGACATGCTGCGCAGGGCCCCGCTTTAACCTTGCAGTCTTTGCCATAAAGTCCAAAAGCCATTGTCCTTCAGGGTTCCCTTATTTAATAACTTGTCCTTCAGGGTCCCTTACTAACTTGGGAAGTGTGGGAATTTTGTGAATCCTACAGTGTGGCTGCTGAGTCCCTATCCTGTCCTATGGGTTCCGCGCAGCCTGATGCCACAGTCTGGGGACCCTTGTCTCTCTCTCTGCCCAACGCTACCTCTCCTGTGAGTCCCTCACCTTTGGAGGTGGCAGGCTAGGGATCTGTGTCCTTAAACTGGTCTGTGACCTTGGTTTTTCCCTTTCTGTTGAGGGCTCTCCTGGGGCTGGACCGTTTAAATTGATACTCGGGTGACCACAGTAGTTTAGGCTGTGGTATGCGAGGAGACCTTCTTAAGGCTCCGGCTACTGGGGGTGTACCTGAGTCCCACTTAATTGGTGGGAGGGCCTCTCCAGTCACACACGTCACTGCCCCCACCTTTGCGGTCTGTGAGTCTGTCACAGCTGCAGGCTGATGATCTCTAGCTTTAACACGGTTCGCCCTTGCTGGCCATTCCCCACTCTCAGTTTTGAACAGCTTGCACTGATTAATGTGGAACCACTTTGTGCGGCGGGGCATCTTTATGGCATAGACCATGGGGCTTGCCTTGTCCACAATGCTGTACGGCCCCATATACAATGGTTCGAAACTTCCCAACCAGGCAAAGTTCCTCACCATGACCTGATCCCCATCTCCCACTCGTGGTGCCTGTTGGCTTCTAGCAGCAATCGGTTACTCCGATGCTGTTTTCCCATGTTGCTAGCAGCCTGCCAATGAATCTGTTTAAGGTGTTCAAACAGATACCTGACGAAGCTTTCCCGGTTCACCTCTCTGAGCTGACCTTCCATGAGCACCGGGGCTAGCACATGGGTGGGGGTCCGTATAACCCTACCAGTCATGATCTCGTGTGGGGAATACCCCGTGCTTCTTGACTGGCGGGCCCGGATCCCCATTAGGACCAACAATAAGACTTCTACCCACTTCTTGGGTGAGTCTCCCGTCTCCTTGCGCAGCCTTTCTTTGATGGTGTGGTTTAAACGCTCCACAGGACCCGATGACTGTGGGTTGTAGGCGACGTGCCATTTCCCCTCAATGCCGAGTACCATGAGGGTCTCTTGCATGGCCTGTCCGGTAAAGTGACTCCCTTGGTCGGACTCCACATACTGTGCTAGTCCCCATCATGATAACACTTCCCTGACCAGGATCTTAGCTGTACCCAATGAGGTAGCTGTTCGGCAGGGAAAAGCTTCCACCCACTTTGAAAACACATCCACCAGGAGTAGGCAGTACTTGTAGCCTCCCTGGGCGGTGGGTAGGGGCCCGATGAAATCAGTCTGGATCGACTGCCATGGTCCCTCTACCCTCCTGATGTGTCCCAAAGATACCTTCCTTTTCTGGGGGTCAGGGTTATTGGTAGCACACACCAGACAGCCGGCGCAGAACTCGCGGACATGTTCCCTCAGTCCTGGCCACCATCCTGCCTGTTCCACCCGCTGCCAGGTGGCCTCAGGCCTGGGATGCCCCACTCCTGGACCCTCATGGGCCAGTTGGAGGAATTCCCTTTGGTGCTGCTGCGGCACTACCCATTGCTCCGCCCTGAACAGCATGCCTTCCTTGATGGTGATGGCTGCTGTACTGTACGGGCCCTCTACTTTCTCCCCTCTTGTGAGCGCATTCAGGACGGCTCTGAGGACGGGATCCCGTACCTGGGCTTGCTTTAGGTCCGGGACCAAAGCTACCCCCTGTGTGCCTCCCTTGTCCCAGATTGCAGCTACCGAACCTGTTTGGTAGGGGTCCCAAAACTTTCCTTCCTTAGCTCCCTGCTTGACCAATTCATCTGCCTTTTGGTTGCCCTCCTGCATGGGTTCTGTCTTCGAATGGGCCTTAACCTTATGGATATAGACCTTCCCTTCCTTCCCTACGGCTGTCATGATTTTCTCCAGCAGAGGCTTGATTGCCAGGGGTCTCCCGTCAGCGGAGGTGTATCTGCGACGGGACCAGATGGCCAGGTATTCCGTACACGAATTGCATGTGAACATGCGGTCCGAGCAAATTGTGTACGGGGTAGGGAATTTCTCGGGGTGTGTAACCACATACACTACCACGGACAGTTCAGCCTGCTGGGCGCTCATGGTGTTGGGGAGTTTAATTGCCAGGGCAGTGTCCGCCCCTGGGTCATAAACTCCACACCCTGTAGGTCGTTCCCCAGCAGATACTGTGTTCAAACCGTCTACATAGATTTTGCGGCCTGTGGGGTGTATCCCAGCCCGAAAACCTATGTTGACTTCCGATACTCCTTCAATGGAACACCGGTGGGCCGTCCCTGGATAAATCATGTTGGCTGCGAGCCTCGGCTCGCAGAGACCTTTCACCCTTAGGTCCATCTGGGAGAGAAGCAGGGTCCAGCGAGCAATGTGGGCACTGCTCACTGTCCCATCTTTAATTCTCCCATCTAGGAGCATTTGGGTGGGCGTGTGATGGGTGAGGAGGGTGATGGGCGAGATGCCTGTGAAGATCAGTGATCTTTTCACAGCCCAGTGAGTGGCGAGGAGGTGCCTCTCACAGTTGGAATAGCCCTTCTCCACATCTGTGAGTATCCTGGAGGAGTAAACCACCGGTCTCAGCTGACCGTGCCGCTCCTGGAGCAGCACTGCACTCAGACTGCCCCCGCTGGCTGCTACCGCCAGGAAAACCTCCTTTTCCCCATCAATGGCCCCTAGAGCCGGCACGGTCTGCAGATCTTTTTTGAGTTTTACAAATGCTGCCTCGCAACCCTCATCCCAAACCCACTCCACTCCCTTATGTAGGAGTCGGAGCAGAGGGGCTGCTGTGCCTGCGTAATCCTCAATAAAATCTCTGCAGTACCCGGTTAGCCCTAGAAAAGACCTCACTCCTGTCACTGTATTGGGGGCTGCTAACTCCTGCACTGCTTCCCTTCTGGCTTTATCTATGGCCCTTTCCCCTGCTCGTACAGCCAGCCCTAGGAATTTTACTTCCTGTTGGCCGATCTGTACCTTCTTAGGGTTTACTTTAAAACCTTCCTGCCTGAGCAACTCCAGCAGTTCAGCCAGTAGTGGACCGTGTTCCTCTCCTTCATTGGTGAATAGGAGCAGCTCATCCACATACTGAACTAACTGTCGAGGCCGGCTGAAGCCCTTTAAACCATCTGCCATACACTGGTGCAAAATACTGGGGCTATTGTGGAACCCCTGAGGTAGGCAGTTCCAGGTGTACTGTTGGCCTTTAAATGTGAAGGCGAACTTGTACTGGTCCTCTCTCTGAAGAGGGATGGACCAAAACCCGTTGGAAATATCCAGCACCATGAAGGTGGTCGCGGAGGCTGGAATACTTCCAATGAGGTCGGCAACAGCTGCAACCGTGGGTGCACAGGCGGGGATGTTTCGATTGAGTACCCAATAGTCCACTGTGGCTCTCCAGGAGCTGTCCAGTTTCCTAACTGGCTACAGTGGAGAGTTTACATGGGTGGCTATCGGCCTCAATACCCCGTTTGACCAGAGAGGTCATGGCCGTTTCCATGTCTGCCTCCGCCTCTTTGGAGAAACTATACTGCTTTTGCGGTCGGGTTATGGGGTCCCCGTCTACACTAACCTCGGCCCCGTTCACCCTCCCACAATCATGCTTATGAGTGGCAAATGCGCCGAGGTGTGCTCGCATAGATGCCTGGTACTCCACTGGAGTGTTACTGACCATTTATTCGAGGTCGTAGCCCTCCTTGGGTTTTAGGGTACACAAGGTCCCCTTGCCCTGTTTCTCTGGGATAACTGCCACTTCACTTTCCTTGTCGGTGCATGCTCCCCACAGACAGTGGTTCCTAAGATCCACTAGAATCCTGTGGCCTACAATAAAATCAGCCCCCAGGATCCCCCTTCCTTCCTGCTTCCATTTCATTAAAACACAAGTCCACTTGGTGTGGAGTGCTCCTAAATGAATGGACAGCAGGATGGAGAATGTGCCAGCCTGCTCGTTATCTGTAAACCCCACTAAGCAGTACGGGACCCCGTTAGACAGAGGTGAGGCAACGGGGTTATCTGAATAGACTATGGTGCTCGATGCTCCCGTGTCCAACAGATAGGTCCCTTTCACCTTTTCCACCTCCATCTTAACAGGCGGTCTCTTCCATACATCATACTCAAGGGGACACAGATAGACAGGCTGTGCTGGCTCTAGTCATAAGTCTGTGTTAGATGGGGCAGATGGAGTTAAAGCACCCGTGGCTGTGGCTACCCTCCCTGGGCCAGCCAACAAAACTCGAAGTGCAGCTACTAATGAATCAACTGTGGGGGGTGAGGTCGGTGTTTCTGTCTTTGGGGCAGGAGCTGGGGAGTTTTTCCCCACATTATCCTTCCAAAGATTTCTACAGTCCCTTCTCCAATGCCCACTTTTCCCGCACCCGAAGCAGTTACGCCTCGAATCGGAAGGGCTACCCCCTCCTGGTGCCATTCCTTCTTACTTTGGCTTGGTTTTAACTCATGAACCTTTCCTTTCGTTTGTGGTTCTTCCACCCCTCTACCGTTGCAGTAAGCCAGGGTCAGTTGTCTGACCACTCTCTCCTCGGTGACTTGGGGGCCCTTTGGGTCAAACCACAGCTCGGCCTTGGCTCTGATCCGTGGCAAGCTGTTTGCCACCAGACTCCGGAGCCAGTGGGCCAGCTCGTCCTGGTTCAAATTAGTCCGGTCGAGATCCCCATTACAGGCCACAGCCTGTCTGCGAAAGCCTGTCGGGTCTCCCCTGCTAACTGTGTAGTCTTCTCCACCCGGGAGAAAGGACTACCATCGTCATCCCCATCGCCTCCAGACCTTGCTCCCGGATGGCAGCGTACCCACCCTGTCCCTTCTTGCTCTCAGCAGAGAGGGACTGGTACAGCTTGCCATCCAAAGAGAACAGAAGCATTTTGGCCATCTCAGAGTCGTCGCACTCGTTGATGCCTGCTGCTTGTTCCACTTCCATGAAGTGGACCGAGGGGTCTCCCTTGTGGGTGAGTTTGTTCAGGTGGCTTACCATAGCCCTAAGCTGTTGGGTACCGTGGGGAATCACGAATTGGCTTTCAAGAGGCGCCCGGCCCACACCAGCGTCGGGCGGGCCAAACTTCTGCTGCCGAGCCGGGCACATCGGCCCCGGCTCCGACCGTTCCTGCATTGGCTTGCCCCCTACTGCTAAAACCCGGCGCCACAGGTGATGGTGGTATGCACTCCTCCCTGCCCTCCCTACAGATTGCTTGTCCCTCCTGCTGCCCAATCGGGTCATTCGCCAGCGCCACAGGTGACGTCTGAACAGTTTCTCCTTCTACTTCCAGGTCCACCCGGGTCGCACCCGGGCTCACTAGGCATACCATGCCCTTTGCCCTGGACAGAGCAAGGTTTAAACTGTCGATCTGCTTTTGACAGGGGCCGTGATCTCCCACTTCAAAACCCCTAGTGCTTGCTACTTGATAAGCTGCCTGCACGTCTCTTAACCTTTCCTCCTGTTCTTTTAACTGTCTGGTTAGGGAAGCGTTCTCCTCTCTTAACACTAACTCATTGCTTTTAGCCTCGGTGACTTGACACCAAAAATACTCATGTCTGTTCCTGTGTTTCTCCGCTATCTGTAACTTCTCCTGACTTTGGGCCTGTAATCCCTGCAGTAATCCCTCCCCTGCTATAGCTCTTGCTTGAGACAGTTTGGCTGCCTCCTGCAGTTCTTCTGTTAACATCTTAATGTGCTGATCTAAAAGAACATAAGAACATAAGAACATAAGAAATAGGAGCAGGAGTAGGCCTATCGGCCCCTCGAGCCTGCTCCGCCATTCAATAAGATCATGGCTGATCTGATCCTAACCGCCAATCCACTATCACAGAACCATCTCCTGAATCTAACAGAATTAGACACACGAAATAGGAGCAGGATCAGGCTACACGGCCCCTGGGCCCGCTCCGCTACCCACAGGGCCATGACCGATCCGAACCTAGACTCATGTCCAAATTCCTGCCTGCTCCCCGTAACCCTTAATTCCCTTTACTTCTAGGAAACTGTCTATTTCTGTTTTAAATTTATGTAATGATGTAGCTTCTACAGCTTTTTGGGGCAGCATATTCCATGGACCTACCACCCTCTGAGTGAAGTAGTTCCTCCTCATCTCAGTTTTGAAAGAGCAGCCCCTTATTCTAAGACTATGCCCCCTAGTTCTAGTTTCACCCATCATCGGGAACATCCTCCCCGCATCCACCCGATCCAACCCCTTCACAATCTTATATGTTTCAATAAGATCGCCTCTCATTCTTCTGAACTCCAATGAGTAGAGTCCCAATCTACTCAACCTCTCCTCATATGTCCATCCCCTCATCCCCGGGATTAACCGAGTGAACCCTCTTTGTACTGACTCGAGAGCAAGTATGTCCTTTCTTAAGTATGGACACCAAAACTGTACGCAGTATTCCAGGTGTGGTCTCACCAATACCTTGTACAACTGAAGCAATACCTCCCTATTTTTATATTCTATCCCCCTAGCAATGAAAGCCAACATTCCATTGGCCTTCTTAATCACTTGCTGCACCTGCATACTAACCTTTTGAGTTTCGTGCACCAGGACCCCCAGATCCCTTTGTACTTCAGTACTTTCAATTTCTTGCCATTAAGATAATAACTTGCTCGACGATTTTTCCTGCCAAAGTGCATAACCTCACACTTTCCAGTATTGTATTCCATCTGCCAAATCTCTGCCCACTTACTTAGCCTGGATCTGTCGCAGGGCGCAGACCAACCAGATGGCCTTTTCCACCAACTTCTTATGATCCTTGCTCTCAGTCCATTTGGCTGCAGCGTCCATGGGACGCTCAGCACGCAACAGAGTGGTCACCCATTTCTTGGTGATATTCACCTTCTCAAACACATAAGAGGAAATCCTCTCTTCCATCTTCGTTCTTTCATCAAACACAGAGGCCTAGAAATTCAGGTGTTAGCGCCAGCCGCTAGCACCTTAGGAGGTGGAGAAGTGGGGCGCTAAGCGGCTAGCGCCCGGGCGCGGCGCGATCTGTGCCTCTCGCGAACTTCACTCAAGATTTAGCGGCGGCGCAAAACCGCAGCGCCCACTCAGCTGCGTGCGCAGATCCTGACGTCATTTCGCGGTGCAGCGCCCTTGGTGCGCCCCGAACCGGAACTTCAGTGGTGCCGCCCTTCTGTGCGCCTGGCGCCCCCAGCGACTGGTAGAGGGGAACGGTTCCCAGGTCGCTGCGGGGCACGGGGGATGCTATTTAAAGGGGACTCCTCCTGCATTATAAGTGGCAGCCATTTTGTGGCAATCCTTCTGTGTGAGAGACGGGTATTTGGAGAGAGACAAAGGGAGAGAGCTTTCTGGTTTGACTGAGTGCTTGCACAGGTACTTCTGGCTTCAGGCCAGAGCTTTGCACTTGGATTTAACTTGCAGTGCCATAGCCTTGAGTCGCCACATATAACAGGGGCTGCAATGGGTGGAAACGTTGGCTTACTGCATTGCATTCAAAGGGCTCAGAGATGCCGTAAGAGAGTGCCAGTCATGGCCAGACGGAGAAGGGCCAAAAGGCGTTGGCACAGGAGCCCTTACCCACCCAGGGTATACCGCCAGCAGTTCTCATATCTGAACATGTCTGAGGAGCAGTGTGTTCGGAGGCTGCGATTCAGAAGGGAGGTGGTCACTGAGATCTGCCACCTGCTTCACAGAGATCTGCAGCCTCAGCTGAGGAGCAGGATGTCTCTGTCGGTGGCAGTGAAGGTGATGGTGGCTCTCAACTTCTATGCCACCGGCTCCTTCCAATCCGCTACTGGGGACATTGCCAACATCTCCCAGTTCGCAGTACATTGCAGCATCCGCCAGGTGACCAATGCCCTTTTCAGAAGGAGATGTCAGTTCATCTCCTTCCCCATGACCCTGGTCAAGCAGCAAGAGCATGCAATGGGATTTGGAGGAATAGCGGGCTTCCCCATGGTCCAGGGCGCCATTGACTGCATGCATGTGGCTTTGCGAGCACCTCTAGAGAATGCCGAGGATTACCGCAACCGGAAGGGCTACCATTCGCTCAACGTCCAGTTGGTGTGTGACCACAGGCAGCTCATACTAGCTGTCAATGCCCGCTTTCCAGGCAACAGCCACGATGCCTTCATCCTGCGCCAGACTTCTGTGGCAGACATTTTCGAAGCCCAGGCTCACCCACGAGGATGGCTTCTCGGGGACAAAGGCAATCCTTTGTGAACCTGGCTGATGACCCCGCTCCGTGCGCCCAGCACCCCTGCTGAAGAGCGATACAATGACAGCCATCAAGCAACCAGGAACATCATTGAGCACACAATCGGCGTGCTCAAGCAATGGTTCCGCTGTCTGGATCATTCCGGAGGAACCCTACAGTACTCGCCTGAGCGAGTCTCCCATTTCGTTGTAGTGTGCTGCATGCTGCACAACCTGGCTATTCTCAGGACTCAGCCACTGCCAGCAGACATTGGAGGACCACCAGAGGAGGAGGAGGAGGAGGAGGAGGAGGAGCACCAAGATGGGAGGGAGGCACAAAGTGCAAGGGCCGTCCTGTGGTGTATGTAACCTGTTCCACCTTAAGAGAACTTAAGCCTGTTCCACCTTAAGAGATGTACTACTTTCCCTGGCTGCTGTATATGTAATACCGGTGGTGACCACACCGGTATATAAGCACTGTGTAGTAATATTGTATTCAATATAGTCCCGACCTCCAACCAGTAAAGACCTGTTGAATTTACTCTCTTAGTCTGTGTAGTAATTATCACTATAACACACAGACTTAACAGTGGCGACGAGTCCAATTCTTACCCTGCGGCAGTTATTTCCACGGTGGCTTCGTCCACAGACAGGACGTCGAAGAGAGGTTTCCACCCTCATCACCCTACTGGAAGACACGTCGAGCGGCAGGCATCGAGAAACCGGAGTGCAGAAGACATCCTGACCTCGAAGCCTCCATCAGCGACTGTCAGCTTTCTTCTTCTACCTCGGTGGTGGGTAAGCCGGGCAGCGACGCGACAGAAAGTCACCCGCGTTGGCTGTACAGACAGGGCTGGGAAGACAGAGGAATAAGGGCGGTGAGATCGATCGCGACTGGAGATAAGGGCCGGGCCGCTTTCGAGCGAGAGGCAGCGCGGGGACATCGATCGTGACCGGAGATAAGGGCTGCATTCGGGCTAAAAGGCGCAGCGTCTGGGGAAACTGAAGGCGCGAGAGCCGCGGTGAAGCGGAGACAGCATCGGGGGACGGTTGAAGACCGCCAAGCGCGGGAAAACCGCCATTTTGTGGGCGGAGGACAACGACAAAGAGCGGGAAGCCGCCATCTTGGATAGCATAAAAATACAATAAATTGCAACGATGCCTAAACATGGGAACATTAATACCTTTGATAGTGACATCGAAGATTGGGCCATGTATGTAGAACGCATACAAAATTATTGTAAGGCAAATAAAATTCCTGATGCAGATAAAGCACTAACATTATTAAATTTAATAGGTGTGAAGACATACGGGCAATTGAAACACCTGTTATCACCAGATGAACCGGCGGATAAGACGTTCGATGAGATTGTTACTGTCCTGAAAAATCATCTAAACCCCACGCCGCTGATGCTAGCGGAACGATTTAAATTTTACGACAGAAGGCAGCTGCAGAATGAAAGCAATGCTGAATATTTGATGGAAATACGTAGGCTTGCAAAATATTGTCAGTTTGGAACGGGACTGACAGAGGCACTACGAGATAAATTTGTGTGTGGTTTATTTAAACAGGATACACAAAAGCGACTGCTTGAGGAGAATGAGCTGACGCTTGAGAAGGCGGTCACTATGGCAGCAGCACACGAAGCCGCAGCGAGAGGCACGGCAGTAATGCAGCTACGGTCACCGGAACTCGGTACAAACAAATTGAGTTTGAGTTCTGTCAAATGTTATCTTTGTGGAAAGACAATGCACGATCAGAACCAGTGTCGGTTTAAAAACCAAGAATGCAGAACGTGTGGCAGGCTTGGCCACATAGCCAAAGTATGCCGGTCAGGAAAGAAGACCAGCAACAAAAAGTCACCGCAAGGAAAATACGCAAAGGTACACAAGGTGACAAAGAACAGTTTGACCGAACAGAAGTCAGATTCAGACGCTAGCAGTAATGAACTGGATAGCTTAAGAGTACACAACGTTGGTAAGGATGCAGATCTCCAGACAATTTGGGTCACTCTTCAGATAGCAGGAGTCCAAGTAAAAATGGAATTGGACACTGGATCGGCATTGACGGTCATGAATAAGAAAGATTACAGAAGGTTATTCCAACATATTCCCCTACAGGATACGGAGATTATATTGAAAACATACGCGGGGCAAAGAGTGTACCCCGTCGGAAAAATAGAGGTAGAAGTGGTCCACAAGGGCGAAGAAAGCCAAGTAATGGACTTATATGTGCTACCTGAAGGAGGTCCACCACTACTAGGATGGGAGTGGATTAGGAAAATGAATATGGACTGGCACTCCTTGAAGGCACTAACGGTAGATTCCGGGGAAACAGATGTCAAACCTAAACGATTGTCCAGAATATTGGATGATGCTAAAGAGGTGTTCCAGCAGGGACTGGGAACACTGAGAGGAATTACGGCAAACATCAAGATTGATGAACATGCACAGCCAAAATTTTTTAAAGCCAGACCGGTACCCTATGCAGTACGACCTACTGTTGAAGCGGAACTGGAAGCACTAGAACGTTCAGGTGTACTGTCTAAGGTAGATTGGAGTGAGTGGGCTACGCCCATTGTTCCCGTTATGAAACGCCCTGCGAGCAACAAGCCAGGAGATCCAGGGAAGGTTCGCATCTGTGGAGATTTCAAAATCACCGTTAATCCGGTGCTTCACACGGTGCAGTATCCGCTTCCACGGATTGAGGATATTTTCGCTTCATTGTCTGGCGGGAAACACTTCACCAAGATAGACCTGGCGCAGGCGTACTTGCAGATGGAGGTTGAGGAAGAGTCACGCCAATACCTCACGATCAACATGCATAGAGGTTTGTACCGGTATAATAGGCTGGTTTTTGGAGTGGCATCGGCTCCAGCAATTTGGCAGAGGGCCATGGAGCAGGTATTACAGGGAATTCCAGGCACACAATGTTACCTGGACGATATTCTGATCACAGGTGATGGTGATGAACAACATCTCGCAAGCTTGGAACTGGTGCTCAACAGATTGAAAGAGTATGGACTTAGAGTAAATCGGCAGAAATGTGAGTTCTTCCAGAAGCGGATCTCGAACTGTGGCCATGTCATTGACCGGGAGGGGCTTCATAAGTCTCCTGACAAGATTGAGGCAGTTGTAAAGGCTCCCGCTCCGGAGAATGTCTCTCAGTTGAGGTCGTTTCTAGGATTAATTAACTATTACCATAAATTTCTGCTAAATCTATCCACGGTACTGCACCCATTAAACGCTCTTTTACAGAAAGGGGTACCATGGGAATGGGGCGAAAACTGTAAGAAGGCATTTCGCAAAAGCAAAGAATTGATCACCTCAGAGGAAGTGTTGGCTCACTTCAACCCGACACTGCCTATTCAGTTGGCTTGTGATGCTTCCCCATATGGTATTGGGGCAGTACTCTCACACAAGTTGCCAAATGGCACGGAAAGGCCAGTCGCGTTTGCATCCAGATCATTGACCTCCGCTGAGCGCAACTATGCGCAGATCGATAGGGAGGCTCTTAGCCTTGTATGGGGAGTGAAGAAGTTTAATCATTACCTGCAGGGCCAAAAATTCACACTTCTGACAGACCATCAACCGTTGGTATCCATTTTTAACCCTCAGAAGGGTGTTTCGGTGATGACAGCGCAGCGTCTCCAGAGATGGCCTCTTTTCCTAGGGGCACATCAATATCAAATAGAATTCAAAGGTACGAAACAGCATGGCAATGCTGATGGGCTGTCGCGCCTGCCACTACCTGAAGAAGAAGACACGACGAAAGTTGACCCTGTTGAGTTATTTCATTCGACCATCATCGAGTGTTTACCAGTCACCAATGCAAGTATTGAAAGAGAAACCAGGAACGACCCGACACTGTCCAGAGTCTACGAGGTGACAGTGAAAGGATGGCCAACACGGGGTGATCCTCTGTTACCGGCATTTTCGGCAAGGCGAGACCAGCTGTCCGCCTGCCATGGTACCTTGATGTATGGGACAAGAGTGATTATTCCTCCCAAGTTAAGGGAAAGAGTTTTAAATGAACTGCATGAAGGTCATCTGGGGGGAGTTAAAATGAAAAGTCTTGCTAGGGCTTATGTATGGTGGCCGGGTATTGACCAACAGATTGAGGAGTTAACGAAAAGCTGCGCTGGGTGCCAAAAAGTGCAAAATGCACCTCCGATAGCACCGCTACACCCATGGGAATGGCCTTCAGCCCCATGGCAACGTGTACACATTGACTTTGCTGGTCCATTCATGGGCTCCATGTTCCTAATCGCGGTGGACGCACATTCCAAATGGCCAGAAGTCATCAAGATGAATACCACTACTTCAGAAAAGACAATTGCGGTGTTAAGAACAATATTCGCAAGGAACGGATTGCCAGAACAGATCTGTTCGGACAATGGACCACAGTTTGTATTGGAAGAATTCCGACAATTCTTAAAGAAGAATGGAGTAAAACATTATACCTCTGCCCCATATCATCCGGTGACAAACGGGTTGGCTGAAAGATTTGTCCAGACATTCAAAAAGGCAATTAAGGCCATGAACGATGATCAGATTCCGCTGCAACACAAGGTCGACAAGTTCCTGATGTCATATCGAAACGCCGATCATGCAGTGACTAACCAAAGTCCTGCCATGATGTTTTATAACAGATGGTTGCGGTCCAAGTTGGACTTGTTAAAACCAAATGTGCGGAGGGAAGTGGAAAACAAACAGTTTCGGCATATTAACAACAAGACCACTCGAACTTTCGACGTAGGACAACCAGTGTTGGCAAGGGGCTATGGAAACGAAAAATGGCAGTCCGGAACAATTCGGGCCAGACAAGGACCTCTGATGTACACAGTAGATATTGGTCATAATGTGATAAGGCGTCATGCGGATCAACTGGTAGAGTCGAGAGCAAGGGTCGAACCCATGGTTGTGACAGAGACAACTGTGGAAAACGTTAATGAACCTGAAGCATCTACCTCGGCAGGGAATGTACTTGATGATGATGACACCCAATACATTGGAAACCAAATAGAGGAGGCACCTCAACAACAAGAATCAGAGACTACTGAGAGGCGTTATCCAAGCCGCATCAGAAAGCCTCCTGAGAGACTGAACCTTTGAACTGTTATACCTGAAGTTATATATGTATATATGTTATTATGTTATGTTAAATGGGGATATGACTGTTAAGCTAAAAAGGGAGGATTGTGGTGTATGTAACCTGTTCCACCTTAAGAGAACTTAAGCCTGTTCCACCTTAAGAGATGTACTACTTTCTCTGGCTGCTGTATACGTAATACCGGTGGTGACCACACCGGTATATAAGCACTGTGTAGTAATATTGTATTCAATATAGTCCCGACCTCCAACCAGTAAAGACCTGTTGAATTTACTCTCTTAGTCTGTGTAGTAATTATCACTATAACACACAGACTTAACACGTCCGTTGGCGGCTTATTGCAACTCGGTTCTAGGCCCCTTCTCAGGGAATGGCTTGTGCCAGTGAAAGAACATGAATGGAGCCACTCCGCAAGCCCTCAGCTGGTCAAGGCAACAAATAGTTCAAAGTGCAAACATGGACAATGTGATTAAAGAAATTTTTTTACTGTGCAAACTCTGTGCCCTTCCCGCATGACAAACTAATTGAGATAAACCCCCCAAAAAACAATCAGAGACATAACTGGCTCTCACAACCTTCAGAAAATAAAAAAAACAGTTAAACAAAAATGACCATGATCCTCGGCCTTCATATAAAAAACAAACACAACAATCTCGGCCTTCATAAAAAACAAACACAACAGTCTCGGCCTTCATATATAAAAAAAACATTCTCGGCCTTCATATATAAAAAAACATTTGGCCACACCTTCTACTTTTTCCCCTGCGAGGGTGATCCGCCTCGCTTCCGCAAGTGGCCCCTTCCCGCCCTGCAGCTCCTCCTCAAAGGGACCCCAGTGGCTGCAGCAAGGCTGAGGGAAGGCTGCTGAGGGTCAGATGGTGAGACGGCAGATGCCCTTGGGGGACGGCCTGGACCAGCTCTGGGCCTGGAGGGCCTTGCTGCTGACTGCTCCAACTCTGCTTGGGCGGCAGCAGTCTGTCCTACGGGTGGTGGCTGCAGTGGAGGAGTGACAGTGTTGGCTGCAGGAATGCCAACCTGACAGAGCACAGGCACTCCCTGGTCGGCTGATACACTGGCACTCACACGGGCCAGCACTGCAGCATGCGAGGGCCCCGGCGATACCTGGCCGATCCAGCGAGGGTGGCAGCAGTTGGTGCCCGTGTGGCCCTGATCTGTGTCTGCATCAGACCAGCCAGTGAATGCACGACACGACTGAGCAATTGGCTGGAAGCCGCCTGTGCTGCCGCGAAGTCCTGCAGACTCCTTGCCTGTGCTGCACTGAATTCTTGCAGACTCCTGGCCTGTGCTGCCCCAAATTCCTGCAGACTCCTGGCCTGTGCTGCCCCGAATTCCTGAGCACTCCTTGCCAGTGACTCTATGGAGTCAGGCATCCTTGCCACTGCAGCCATGAACTCAGTGTGCCTGCGCTCAGCCTGGGCATCCATTTCACCAAGGAGCCGCACCTCTGCTGCGCTCACCGTAGCAGGACTGGAGGCCGCACTCACCCTCCCGCGTTGCTGCAGCCCGCTGGGCCCCGGAGCTTCACTCTCCTCAGACCCTTCCCCCCTGCTCCCCTCCAGGGAAGACGTGTCCCCATCATGGCCATGGGCTGCCTCGGCTGAGTGTGGCACTGATGGGCTGGCTTCCTCTTCCTCCTACTCGAAATCAGAATCACTGACAGTAGCAGCTTGAGGGCCCGCTTCCTCACCTGGCGAGTCAGCATCTGAAAGCAGGGAGGCACAAGAGTTGCTTTAGAGTGAGGACAGGGCGGCAGCGAGGGAGGCATGAGTGCTGCTATGCACTGCATTGGTTCGATAGTGGCAAAGGATGCTGGTGTGAGGCACAAGTGGAAAGAGAGAGGTCAAAAAGGTGATGACCTTAATATTGCTGTCCAGAACAGGGTCGGCATCTCCACTGGCAATGGGGCCAATCAGCCGGCCTGCCATAATGCGCTCCACATGCTGCTCCAGGTCGCTGAGCTCTTTGAGGTCAGGACGGCCTCCCCCGGTCTGTCGCTGCTGCCTGCGATTGTGGGCCAGCTTGCCCTGCAAGAGTAAGGATGGCCTCTAAGTACAGTGTCAAGCCCCGATCTTGCCTGCACTGCCTCCCATGGTGGAATAGCCCTGACAGTGTCAAGCCCTGATCTTGCCTGCACTGCCTCCCATGGTGAAATAGCCCTGACAGTGTGTAAAGTGCTGAATGTGCAAGTGGTTTTCATGAGATTCCCATAGCTCTTGGATGAGGGCTGGGCATTGGGGCTTTCAGGTCCCTTTGGCCAGAAACTGAGGTGCACATGCAGGGATGAACAGGATAGTGGAAAGGATACTCACCCAGACAACCCGAGTGAGGTCGTTGAACTTTTTCATGCATTGAAGTGGAGCCCTGGCAACCATGCTGTTGGTGGTCACCCT
Source organism: Somniosus microcephalus (assembly GCF_052327205.1). Lineage (NCBI taxonomy): Eukaryota > Metazoa > Chordata > Chondrichthyes > Squaliformes > Somniosidae > Somniosus > Somniosus microcephalus. Next base: position 328,446,934 of record NC_140987.1, on the reverse strand, counting down.
GTTTGCCACCTCCCTCCAGGCTTTTTGGTATTCGCTGGGAAGCGGCCTCCTCCCACTGTCAGGGAAGAGGACAGGTCGCCTGCGCTCTACTGCGCCTCAGGGCACCCTCGCTGAAGCGCTCTGCTCGCTCCCTAGCCTTCTGCATTGTCCTGGGCGTTGAAATGACGATCCAGCAATGGTCAGGCCTTGATTCAGGGCTGCAGTGTGCAGGGCGTGGCAGCCAAACAATTCCACCCTCCCCCTTTAAGAGCTGACCGGCGCTAGCGTGTCTGCCTTCAATCAACAACTCGCCGTACCTGCGCTGCACCCGCCCTCGGTGTTAGCGCCTCGGCACGCCGGCTTAGTGCCTTATGATAGTCGTGCATCGCCTGCTTTAGCACAGCTGCAACCTCTTGGGGCAATGCAACTGAATATCGGCGAAGGTGGCGCTAAGTTGCGCCAGGCACTAAATTTAGCGAACGCCCGGCTGCAGCGCCCCAAACGTGGCTATACTGAATTTCTAGGCCAGGGTCTATTGCATTACATCCCTTTTGCCAAAGTCCTGCTGCGGTCGCCATTTTCTGTAAGGGGTGGTGTGTGGGTCAGCTTCGTCTCTGACTTATGAGCAGTTCAAATCGCTCCCACTCCCTTGGTTCTAGACCTGGACTTATTTGGGGGTTGTAATGAAATTGCAGCAGGCAACTGAATTTGATACAAGAACTTTGGTTTTTATTTGAGAAGGGAAAATACACAACACAATAATCTTATCACTCTGAAAGGGGGAACACTTCGGAATATACGAGGGAGAATAACAATAGACAGAATACTTCACCCTCCCAATCCCACTACACTAACTAAGTTGGACTCCAGGGGACCAGGGAAAATGCTCACCAAACGCAGGAATAGTTTGTAGAGTGGGAAAAACTTGCAGATCTTTGGTTTCTCCTGAGTTGGTTTCTTGTTGGTCGCGGTGGCCCAGTATTACCTGGTTGGCTTCTGGTAATATTTGGCTGTTGGTTTCGTGGGGCCCTTGGTGCCACGAGGTGTCCAATGATGTGTTACTTCTTCTTCTTCAAGAGAGAAGTGCTTCCAGATGCTTGCTTCTGAAACCGTCGAGTTTCGATGGTGTTTTAAGCTTGAACGATGCGTCTCTCCTTTCTTCTTGAACTGGTTGAACTGTTTCAGTTGAACTCCTTCTGCTGAACTGTACTTATCGAACTGATCGAACTGATGGAACTCATCGAACTGATCGAACTGATTTCTTGTGGAGACAGGTCTTTAGTTTATACTAATTGAGGCCTGCTTATCTGCCCTCCAAATCAGTCTCAGTTCATTGTTAAATTTTGGGCGGGCTCGTTAGCATTGATTGGTCCCATTTATTTAACTGGTTTCGGGATTGCTTCGAAATTGGTTTAAGTGTGTGAAGTGGTTTTGGATGTCTCTCTGAGTGGTTAAACTGTTGTTCGATTATCTTCTCCTGCTGGGGTCAGGGTCCCTTTTGTTGATCAGTGGCATTCTTTATTTATTTTTTATTTTTTTATTCATTGATGGGATGTGGGCGTCGCTGGCTAGGCCTGCATTTAGTGCCAATCCCTAATTGCCCTCGAGAAGATGGTGGTGAGCCGCCTTCTTGAACTGCTGCAGTCCATATGGTGTAGGTACACCCACAATGCTGTTAGGAAGGGGGCTCCAGGATTTTGGCTCAGCGACAGTGAAGGAACGGCGATACAGGTCCAAGTCAGGATGGTGTGTGGCTTGGAGGGGAACTTGTAGGTGGTGATGTTCCCATGCGTCTGCTGCCCTTGTCCTTCTAAGTGGTAGAGGTCACGGGTTTGGAAGGTGCTGTTGAAGGAGCTTTGGCGAGTTGCTGCAGTGCATCTTGTAGATGGTACACACTGCAGCCACAGTGCGCCGGTGGTGGAGGGAGTGAATGTTGAAGGTGGTGGATGGAGTGCCAATCAAGCGGGCTGCTTTTTCCTGAATGGTGTCGAGCTTCTTGAGTGTTGTTGGAGCTGCACTCATCCAGGCAAGTGGAGAGTATTCCATCACACTCCTGACTTGTGCCTTGTAGATGGTGGAAAGGCTTTGGGGAGTCAGGAGGTGAGACACTCGCCGCAGAATTCCCAGCCTCTGGCCTGCTCTTGTAGCCACAGTATTTATATGGCTGGTCCAGTTCAGTTTCTGATCAATGGTAACCCCCAGGATGTTGATAGTGGGGGATTCAGCGATGGTAATGCCATTGAATGTCAAGGGGAGATGGTTAGAGTCTCGCTTGTTGGAGATGGTCATTGCCTGGCGCTTGTGTGGTGCGAATGTTACTTGCCACTTGTCAGCCCAAGTCTGAATGTTGTCCAGGTCTTGCTGCATATGGACACGGACTGCGTCAGTATCTGACGGGTCTCAAATGGTGCTGAACAGTGTGCAATCATCAGCGAACATCCCCACTTCTGACCTTATGATGGAGGGAAGGTCATTGATGAAACAGCTGAAGATGGTTGGGCCTAGGACACTGCCCTGAGGAACTCCTGCAGTGATGTCATGTGATTGAGATGAATGACCTCCAACAACCACAGCCAACTTCCTTTGTGCTAGGTATGATTCCAACCAATGGAGAGTTTTCCCCTTGATTCCCATTGACTGCAGTTTTACTAGGGCTCCTTGATGCCACACTCGATCAAATGCTGCCTTGATGTCAAGGGCAGTCACTCTCACCTCACCTCTTGAGTTCAGCTCTTTTGTTCATGTTTGGACCAAGGCTGTAATGAGGTCAGGAGCTGAGTGGCCCTGGCGGAACCCAAACTGGGCGTCAGTTAGCAGGTTATTGCTGAGTAAGTGCCGCTTGATAGCACTGTCGACGACACCTTCCATCACTTTGCTGATGATTGAGAGTAGACTGATGGGACGGTAATTGGCCGGGTCGGATTTGTCCTGCTTTTTGTAGACAGGACATACTTGGGCAATTTTCCACATTGCCGGGTAGATGCCAGTGTTGTAGCTGTACTGGAACAGCTTGGCTAGGGGCGCAGCTAGTTCTGGAGCACAAGTCTTCAGTACTATTGCCGGAATGTTTTCAGGGCCCATAGCCTTTGCAGTATCCAGTGTCTTTAGCCGTTTCTTGACATCACGTGGAGTGAATTGAATGGGCTGAAGACTGGCATCTGTGATGCTGGGGACCTCAGGAGGAGGCCGAGATGGATCATCCACTCGGCACTTCTGGCTGAAGATAATTGCAAATGCTTCAGCCTTGTCTTTTGCACTCACGTGCTGGGCTCCACCATCATTGAGGATGGGGATATTTTTGGAGCCTCCTCCTCCTGTTAACTGTTTAATTGTCCACCACCACTCACGACTGGATGTGGCAGGACTGCAGAGCTTTGATTTGATCCGATGGTTGTGAGATCGCTTAGCTCTGTCTATTGCATGTTGCTTCCGTTGTTTGGCATGCAAGTAGTCCTGTGTTGTAACCTCACCAGGTTGACATCTCATTTTTCGGTATGCCTGGTGCTGTTCCCGGCATGCTCTCCTGCACTCTTCGTTAAACCAGGGTTGATCTCCCGGCTTGATGGTAATGGTAGAGTGAGGGATATACCGGGCCATGAGGTTATAGATTGTGGTTGAATACAATTCTGCTGCTCCTGATGGCCCACAGCGCCTCATGGATGCCCAGTTTTGAGTTGCCAGATCTGTTCGAAATCTGTCCCATTTAGCACGGTGGTAGTGTCACACAACATTATGCATTATGCATACTCTTGATGGATCTGTAATTTTGGCGGGAACTGCTCTTTCGTAGGCCTTTTGTCATTTATGTGAAATGACTGAGATAGCCCAGAACATTCCCAGACAGTTTTGGCCTATGCCAATACTCAAACTGTTTGTTTTACAGAGGCCCATCCCAACACCTTTGTCACAGCCTTCACAGGCCTGGACATGTCCTTTTTAAAATAACCAAAATCCTGGGGTTTTAAATTTAAGCCCTTTTCGGCCCAATATTCTTTAAAATAGTAATCTCCTTGGTTTGAGGGAATCTGCAGAATTTTTCGAACCTTACACATCAGAATTTTTTATGACAATAAGCAACTGATGGCTTTTCAAAATTAAACACATTACACCCAAGTGACTACCCTTGTGACTACTTGTGCATTATCTTCCTCTTATGCGTGCTCCTACGTGGTGATTCCTCTGTGGCTTTAGCAGATGTGGAGGCCCCTTGCTCACTTTCTTGCTGCTCCTGTCTCGACACCTTTGGCGGGCGTCCTCTGGGGTTGCGAACCTGTGAGGGCTCGGCAACAGGTTGCTGCTGCTGCGGTTGTGCAGGGGTTGAGACACCGATCTCAGTTGGGTGGGAACTCTCGTGGGGCTCTGACCGAGGGCTCTGCAGTGGCATGGTCGTGTGAGCGCTTGGAGAGGAGCCCCCACTTCCTTGTTGTATGCCACCAACATCCCTCTCATGGGTCAGCGCCACTTCAGAGCTAGCAAGTGGCTGGACAGCAGCTTGCTGCACTCTAGGGGAGCCATGAGGACCCGTTTCTGCACTGGAGGTCCAACTCCAGAGGACTTGCATGAAGGTCTGGTTTGTTTGCTTAATAGCTGACCATCGCTCATCCAGAGATGTCAGTCTATTCTGAGCAATTACCATGTTTTCCATACCCTGGCAACTAAGCTCCTACATGAATGTAGCCATCCTCTCCTCTACTGCAGCCATCCTCTCCTCTACTGCAGCCATCCTCTCCTCTACAGTAGCCAGCCTTACCATGGAGGTAGCCATCATTTCCAAGGAGGTTGCCATCCTTTCCATGGTGATGCGTTCATGCGCCAACGCCTCCACAAAGGCTCTGCTCATGTTAGCGATGGACTCCTCCATTCTCTCCACACTTGCAGCGACCCTGGAGACAAAACCTGCCAGAGACTCCTGCACCTGTCCTGGAGTTCCAGCACTGCTCTCCTTCTGGATGGGTCCGGAGGCACAGGGTCAACATGCAGTGGAGCCGAGCTGGGAGCGTCATCTCCACTGCGACGAGGACTCTCCACTGCTGTCCTTGTCTCCACCATCTGCTGAAGCTCACTTGTGAGCTGTGATACACCAGGTGACAACTCTACTCTATGCCCCGAAGGTCCCACCGAGGTTTGAGTGTCTGCGCTGGTGCAGGGTGCGCTTAATTCTGCTGACGGAGTGCGCTCAGAGGTTGCAGCTTCCTCTGAGGAGTCTGGTAGCTCAGCTCTTCCTCCTGGACAGTGGGGACGGGGGCTGTCGATGGTCCTGTGGGGGAGAAAAGGAAAGAGTTAGAGATGTGAGGTAAAGGTTGCATGCACATTGAATTGTGCAGATCAATCTGTTAGAACATCAGAATCATTATCAGTCACTCATGCAATGTCAATGAGAGAGATGCCAAACTATTTTGTCACCAGCTTGCTGTGATGCGCCTGCCTGTCCGTCCCCCACTTAGGAATCCTCCTTGATCCCGGCAATTTCCAGGGCTGCCTCCTCCGAGGTGGTGAGCTGGGCTACTGAGGGTGGCCCTCCTCCTCTCCTTGCTCTTTCCCTCTTATTGTGGGCTCTCTTTTCTTGCAATGAGGGACACAAGTAGAGTTTGAGTGAGAATAAAGGAGAGAGTATCGAGAATCCATAGCATAGATGCTTAGAAGGAGACAAAGGGCCCTCCCTGTGTGTTGTAAGTTGTTGTCATTGCGTCACAGTGATAGGGAGTGTGAGGGCTGCATGGTCAAATAGTTAAGTGAATGTGACCATAGAGAGAGAGGGAATGGGTAAGGGTGCAGGGATGTCAGTGTCAAGTGGGATGCGGAGGAAGAGGTTGGCAAAGCAGAGTGCTGGTGAGGAGAGGCGATGGGGATGAGATTGAGGGTGATGAGAAAGTCATACTCACTTTTCCTGTGCGGAGAAGGTCATGAAACCTCTTCCTGCACTGCAGCCAGGTCCTGCGGCACAAAGAGATGGCATTGACCCCCTGGGCCGCTTGCAGCCACACAGCTTTAGTCTGTTGTGGTGGCTTTTTTCTCCCTGAGGAAGGGAAGAGTACCTCCTTATTAGATCTTGCTCCCTGCACCAGAGCTTGGAGGGAGGGCTCATCAAAGCGAGGTGCATACGTTTGCTTGCTGGTGGACATGGTCGGTAAATTAAGTCCTTCATACAATGTCCAAAACGTTTCCAGTCTCCAGAAGAAGCAAGGCTGCTTGCAGGCCTTAAATCCAGCAGCACTGATGATGTAATCGGAGGCGACTTTGAGGATGGAAAGACTAATTGGGCCAAGGGTTCCCACACGCTGGAAATCAAGTACCCAATTAGGGGAAAATCGCACTTTTTTCCCACTTCACATCGGAGTCGGGTCCTGACACGAAAACCACCTGACACGCCCCAGACCGACCCCAATGGCAAAATCGAGCCCATTATGTCTCCACACAGACCCTGCTAAGAGTCTGCAACGCTTAGGGGGAAAAATTGGGTCGCGCCCCCTTTGGGGCGCTAACTTCGCCAGGGCGCTAATTTTAGCGCCTCGAGAAAGTTAGCGCCCCCACGGCCGAAATTGAATGGTAGTGTCCCAAGCAGGAGGTGGGCGCTACTGGAAGCACTCCCCCTCCCTCTTGGGACGCTCCCATTGAATATCGCGGCGCTACATGCAGCAGCGCCAGGCACATCGGCCCATAGCGCCGCAGTACTGCAGGTGTCCATCCCCTGATTAAAGGGAAGGGGCCTAGCGCCGCGCGCACCGGGGCTCTGCTGGACCAACAGGGAGCGGGGGTGCCGGGAAAAGAGCCCGGCACTCAAGAGGAGTGCCGGGCTGAGCGATCGCGGGAGGAGGCCAGAGGTGGCAGGAGCTGGCAGGCGGCCCAAAAATAAATGGCCGCCCGGCACCTGCCCTTTAAATTGCGCCGCCCCGGCCACAAACACGCCCCTCTGACCCTGTCAGACAGAGTGTCCGGCGGTAGGTCAGGGGGCGCGAGCCAAGTCATCGCCAGAGGCGCAGCGCCGCAGGTCACTAACGGCTACCGCCGCTGCTAACCTCCCGCTGAATTTTGCGGGAGGCATTAGCTGCGCCGCGCCCAGGCACTATGGGCCTTGTGCCCCATTAGTGCCCCCTCAGGGTGCTAACGGGAGGTGCAACGCAACCAAATTTTTCCCCTCTTCACAAGGCCGTGATACACAGAGCAGGCCATAACATCAGCAGTTTTAAACTTGTTTGAGTAGGCAGGTCAGATTCCAGCTTGCTGCAGACTCCCCATGGCCCAGAAAATTCCAAAGACTGATTTAAACAGAAATTGCCGGAAATAACTCAGCAAGTCAGGCAGCGTCTGTGGAGAGAGAAACAGAGTTAATGGTTAAGGTCAATGACCTTTCCTCATAACCAGTTCTGATGAAGATTCATGGACATGAAAAATTAACCCTACACTCCTCTCTTCCTGACCTGCTGAGTGTTTCCAGCACCTTCTGTTTTTATTTCAGATTTCCAGCATCTTCAGTATTTTGCTATTTTCCCCCACCGGCAAAATCAATTTGTTCAATGATGGCTAAGAAGCAGTTTTCAAGGCAGTATATGAAAATAAAGCTACTGAATTATTTAAACCAGGATAGCTACTTTTTGTTTTAGAAACATAGAAACATAGAATCATAGAAGATAGGAGCAGGAGTAGGCCATTCGGCCCCTCAAGCCTGCTCCGCCATTCAATGAGGTCATGGCTGATCATCCAGTCCCTGCCTTCTCCCCATATCCCTTGATCCCTTTAGCCTTATGAAATATATCCAACTCCTTCTTGAATATATTTAATGAATTGGCCTCAACTGCTTTCTGCTGTAGAGAATTCCACAGGTTCACCACTCTCTGGGTGAAGAAATTCCTCCTTATCTCTGTCCTAAATGGCTTATCCCTTATCCTTACTGTGACCCCTGGTTCTGGACTCCCCCGCCATCGGGAACATCCTTCCTGCATCCAGTCTGTCCAGTCCTGTTAGAATTTTATAAGTTTCAATGAGATCCCCTCTCATTCTTCTAAACTCCAGCGAGTATAAGACCAATCGACCCAATCTCTCCTCATACGTCATTCCTGCCATCCCAGGTATCAGTCTGGTGAATCTTCGCTGCACTCCCTCCATGGCAAGAACATCCTTCCTCAGATAAGGTGACCAAAACTGCACACAATACTCAAGGTGTGGTCTCATCAAGGCGCTGTACAATTGCAGCAAGACTTCCTTGTTCTTATACTCGAACCCTCTCGCTACAAAGGCCAACATACCATTTGCCTTCTTAACTGCCTGCTGCACCTGCATGCTTACCTTCAGCGATTGGTGCACAAGGACACCCAGGTCTCGTTGCACTTCCCCTTCTCCCAATCTATTGCCGTTCAGATAATAATCTGCCTTCCTGTTTTTGCCACCAAAGTGGATAATCTTGCATTTATCCACATTATACTGCATCTGCCATGCTTCTTCCCAATCACCCAACCTGTCTAAATCATACTGGAGTTTCTCGGCATCCTCCTCACAGCACACGCCCACCCAGCTTTGTGTTGTCTGCAAACTTGGAGATATTACATCTAGTTCCATCGTCTAGATCATTTATATATATTGTGAATAGCTGGAGTCCTAGGACCGATCCCTGCGGTACCCCACTAGTCACTGCCTGCCACTCAGAAAAAGAGCCATTTATTCCAACTCTTTGCTTCCTGTCTGCCAACCAGTTCTTTATCCAAGTCAGTACCTTGTCCCCAGTCCCAGGTGCCTTAAATTTACACGCTAATCTCTTATGCGGGACCTTATCAAAAGCCTTCTGAAAGTCCAAATGCACCACATCCACTGGTTCTCCCTTATCTATTCTACAAGTTAAATCCTCAAAAAATTCCAGTAGATTAGTCAAGCACGATTTACCTTTTGTAAATCCATGTTGACTTTGTCCGATCCTGTCACTATTTTCCAAGTGCTCTGCTATTACATCTTTTATAATGGACTCTAGCATTTTCCCCACTACTGATGTCAGGCTTACCGGTCTATAATTCCCCGTTTTCTCTCTACCACCCTTTTTGAATAGTGGGGTAACATTAGCTACCCTCCAATCCATGGGAACTGTTCCAGAGTCTATTGAATTTTGGAAGATGACCAGCAATGCATCTACTATTTCTAGGGCCACTCCTTAAGTACCCTAAGATGTAGATTATCAGGCCCTGGGGATTTATCGGCCTTCAATCCCGTCAATTTCCCTAGCACCATTTCCCTACAAATACTGATTTCTTTCAGTTCCTCCCTCTCATTAGACCCTCTGTTCCCCGGCATCTCTGGGAGGTTATTTGTGTCCTTTGTGAAGACAGAACCAAAGTATGTATTTAATTGGTCTGCCATTTCTTTGTTCCCCATTATAAATTCCCCTGATTCTGACTGCAAGGGACCTGCGCTTGACTTCACCAATCTTTTTCTCTTCACATAACTTTAAAAGCTTTTACAGTCAGTTTTTATGTTCCCTGCAAGCTTACTCTCATACTCTATTTCCCCCCCTCTTAATTAATCCCTTTGTCCTCCTTTGCTGAATCCTAAACTGCTCCCAATCCTCAGGTTTGCTGCTTTTTCTGGCCAATTTATATGTCCTCGACTTGGATCTTATGCTATCCCTAATTTCCCTTGTTAGCCACGGTTGAGTTACCTTTTTTGTTTCAATTTTATGCCAAGCAGGGATGAACAAATTCATGCGATCTTTGAATGTTTGCCATTGCCTAACCACCGTCAACCCTTTGAGTAACATTCCCCAACCAATCCAACCCAACTCGCGCCTCATACCACGTAGTTTCCTATATTTAAATTCAGGACCCTAGCCTCTGAGTCAACTACTTCACTCTCCATCTTAATGAAGAATTCTATCATATTATGATCGCTCCGTCCCAAGGGGCCTCGCACAACAAGATTGCTAATTAATCCTTTCTCATTACATAATACCCAGTCTAAGATGGCCTGATCTCTAGTTGGTTCCACGACATATTGGTCCAGGAAACCATCGCGTATACACTCCAGGAATTCCTCCTCCACAGTATTGTTACTAATTTGGTTAGCCCAATCTATTTTTAGATTAAAGTCACCCATGATAACTGCTGTGCCCTTATTGCACGCGTCTCTAATTTCCCATTTAATGCCATCCCCAACCTCCGCATTACTGTTTGGAGGTCTGTATACCACTCCCACTAATGTTTTCTGCCGCTTGGTATTTCTCAGTTCTACCCATACAGATTCTACATCATCAGAGCTGATATCCTTCCTTTCAACTGTGTTAATCCCCTCTTTAACCAGCAATGCTATCCCACCTCCTTTTCCTTTTAGCCTATCTTTCCTGAATATTGAATACCCCTGGATGTTGAGTTCCCAGCCTTGGTCACCCTGGAGCCATGTTTCCATAATCCCAATCATATCATATCCGTTTACCTCTATTTGCGCAGCTAATTCATCCACCTTATTACGAATGCTCCTCGCATTAAGACACAAGGGCCTAGAAATTCATTATAGCCACTTTTGGGGCGGTAAAGTCGGGCGGCCGCTAAAGTTTGCGCCCGGCGCAAAGTCGAGGCCACTTCACCGATATTCAGTAGCTTCACCCTAAGAGTTTGCTCGAGCGCTACAACAGGCGATGCACGACTCTCTTTAGGCGCTAAGCCGGCAGCCCGGGGCACTAACACCGGAAGTTGGGCGCAGGGCAGGTGCGGCGAGCTGCTGATTGCCGGCAGACACTCTGGCTCCGGTGAGCTCTTAAAGGTGGAGGGTGGATTTGTTTTTTTGAAAGGCCGAGACTAGTGTATTTGTGTTTTTGGGGGAGGGCTTTCCTCCTCCTCCTCCTCCTCCTCCTCAAGAAGGAGTGTTGCAAAACGGCTGCCTTTTCTACTGCAGGAGTGCCCTTTAATTTGCGCTCCCCGCGGCCCGCCTCGGCTGTGTACCGTTCCACTTCACAATCGTTCGGGCCGCCAGGCGCACAATGGGGTGGCGCGAGTGAAGTTCCAGTTCTGGGCGCACAAAGGGCGTTGCACGACAAAATGACATCATGATCTGCGCGCGCAGATGAGCGCGCGCAATGACTTTGCGCCGGCACGAAATGTCTACTGAAGTTGGGGCGAGACGCAGATCGCGCTGTGCCCGGGCGCTAAGTGCCTAGCGCTCGAGATCTGCTCCTCCTAAGGCGCTAATGGCTGGCGCAGTCAACTGAATTTCTAGGCCAGGGCCTTTAGGCTTGTTTTTTTTTAAACTCTTACACCTTTTAAAATTATTATTTACTGTGGCCATGTTTGATTTAAACCCTTGATTTCTCTGACTGCCACCTTTGTTTTTCTCCTTCCTTTCTTTTGCTTCTATCCTTGTTTCCCTTTCCTCTGTCTCCCTGCTCAGGTTCCCAACCCCCTGCCATTTTAGTTTAAACCCTCCCCCAGAGCACTAGCAAACACTCCTCCTAGGACATCGGTCCCATTCCTGCCCAGGTGCAAACCGTCCGGTTTGTACTGGTCCCACCTCCCCCAGAACCGGTTCCAATGTCCCAGGAATTTGAATCCCTCCCTGTTGCACCATTCCTCTAGCCACGTATTCATCTGAAATATCCTTCTATTTCTACTCTGACTAGCACGTGGCACTGGTAGCAATCCTGAGATTACTACCTTTGCGGTCCTATTTTTTAATTTACCTCCTAACTCCCTATATTCAGCTTTTAGGACCTCATCCCATTTTTTACCAATATCATTGGTACCTATATGCACCATGACAACTGGCTGTTCATCCTCCCCTTCCAAAATGTTCTGCAGCCATTCTGAGACATCCTTGACCCTTGCACCAGGGAGGCAACATACCATCCTGGAGTCTTGTTTGCGGCCGCAGAAACGCCTATCTATTCCCCTTACAATAGAATCCCCTATTACTATAGCTCTCCCACTCTTTTTCCTCCTGTCCTGTGCAGCAGAACCACCCACGGTGCCAGGAATTTGGCTGCTGCTGCCTTCCTCTGATAAGCCATCTCCCTCACCAATATCCAAAGTGGTATATCTGTTTGAGAAGGGGATAGCCACAGGGGACCCTTGCACTATCTGCCTGCACCTACTGCTCTGCCTGGTGGTCACCTATTCTATTCCTGCCTGTGCAGCCTTTATCTGTGGTGTGACCAACTCCCTAAACATGTTATCCATGATGTCCTTAGCATCGCAAATGCTCCAGTATGTATCCACTTGCAGCTCCAGCGCCGCAATGCGGTCTGTCAGTAGCTGCAGCTGGATACACTTTCTGCACACATGATCGTCAGGGACACAGGAAGTGTCCCTGATTTCCCACATAGCGCAGGAGGAGCATACCATGGGGCAGAGCTCTCCTGCCATGACTTACCCTTTAATTAATTCAAATTAAATTAAATCAAATCAATCCCACCAATTACACTACAATTAAATGATATACTTAAGGGCCCTGGTTTACCAGCAGTCCCCGCTACACCACAGACACCCTATAAACTATAAACCACAATAATTAAGTTTGTAAAAAAGGAGAAAGAGAGAAATACTCACCACCAATCACTTACCTGCTTTCTGGTGATGTCACACTTCGATTACTTTTCTTAGCATTTAATCTATATTATGTCAAGTGTAAATACACTATTCAGGCAAACCCTCCGCTCCATCATTGGAAGCAGCCATCACATACTTCCGCAAATCTACAGTCACCCACACACAGAAATAATCCCGCCACTGGTCAAACAAGCCCAGCGTCAGTCACCTCATGCATGGCTTACCAATTAAAATAGCAGCTCAAAGAGCTGATCTCCAGACTCCCGGTCATCGCCTCGACTTCTTATTACTCAGCGAGTTGTTATAATCTGGAATGTGCTGCCTAAAAGGGTGGAGGAAGCTGATTCAATAGTGACTTTCAAAAGGGAACTGGATAAATACTTGAAAAGGCAATCTTGCAGTGCTATGGGGAAAGAGCAGGGGAGTGGGATTAATTGGAGAGCTCTACCAAAGTACCAGCACAGGCATGATGGGCTGAATGGACTCCTCTGTGTTGTATCTACGAATCTATGACTTTGGGAACCACGACTGCTTGTTCAGGTGTCAGAAAGTCCACTGCCCCGAGTGCCGTTTCTTTCTCGAACAGAAGTAAGTATCCTTCAGCAGCCTGAAGGGCCAGAGGAGATACAAACCAGGGGCAGAGGAAGAGAGGAAAATCCAAGAAAGCTAATTATTTAAACCACATGGCGTGGCCACAGTTAACGAGTTCAGAGATCACACTTTCCGTCAGCTCACCACAGAGATCCAAACTTGGTTTATAAAGTCAGAAAATGCTGGACACTCATCAGGTCAGGGAGCACCTGTGGAGAGAATGGGCACATTAACATTTCAGGCATGAGATCTGATGGAAGGGTACACCTGAAAATTTACCTGAAACAAAGTAAATGTGGATAAAAAGTTACTACCATGTTAAGCACCTGCACTTTTACTCCAGAATAATTCAGGCTATGTCAAAATAAGTCACTGCTTAGAAGAATTGAGAAATAGCAACATTTATAAAATGGGGAAAGGGAGCACAATCTAAGCCAGAGCTCCCTGGATGACAAAGGAGTTACAGAGTAGGATAATGCAGAAGAAGGGGGTGTATGACAAATGTAAGCTTGATAATACAAGGAAGAATCAAGCTGAGTATAAAAAGTACAGAGAAGTGAAAAAGGAAATAAGAGGGGCAAAGAGATAGTACAACAACAACTTGTATTTATATAGCAGCTTTAAGGTAGCAAAACATCCCAAGGCGCTTCACAGAAGTAGTAAAAAACAAAAAAATGACACCGAGCCACATAAGGAGAAATTAGGGCAGGTGACCAAAAGCTTGGTCAAAGAGGTAGGCTTTAAGGAGCGTCTTAAAATACGAAAGAAAGGTAGCAAGGCGGAGAGGTGTAGGCAGGGAATTCCAGAGCTTAGGGCCTAGGCAACAGAAGGCACAGCCATCAATGGTTGAGTGATTGTATTCAGGGATGCTCAAAAGGCCAGAATTAGAGGAACGCAGATATCTCGGGAAGGTTGTGTTATGTTCATTAATAACTAATCATTTTTATTAAGAACAGCTAGCTTTTGCTAGACACTTTATTGAGCACATGTGGACTAGGTACAGTATCTGTAGAGGCATCCATCTTGACTGCTGCCTTGTGGGTAGCCTGATGCATCATGAGTAGCCCACTCTTAAATACATACAGCACCACCTAGTGTACCATTCCAGAATGACAGGTTACTGATCATTACATCCCCCTTTCTTTGAGGTTAAACAAAATCAGTATCAATCAATATCAATCAATCATAACAACATAAACATCTTCAACAGTCAATACATTTTCAATGTAGTTTTCTTTGTACTCAAAGATTAAGTCTATCAGGCTTTTTTACTTCACGTGTGGATCTTCTCAGCACAGGTAAGTCTGATGTGTTTTCATGAGAGCCTGTATGTGTATTTGTGTTAGATTATTCTGGTGGTGAGTGACAAGATTCAGTTGCGGCATTGTCATCAACTTGCTCTTCGATAGTCTCTTGTGCTTTTAGGAGGGAACGGCGGTTCCTCCTGAGAATCTGTCCTTCCTCAGTTCTAACAGTGTATGACCTTGGTCCTACTTCATCAAGAACTGTAGCTTTCCTGTTCCATGCATCTGGATCTTCTATCCTGACAACATCATCCCTTGTCAATGGTTTCAGAGTTTTGGATGACTTGTCATAGTATGATTTCTGTTTCAGCTTTAACAGTTGAAATCTCTGTCTCAGTTCCTTACTCTGCTTTTCTTTTGCACAGCAGGGTAGCGTGGTACGCAACTTGCGACCCATTAGGAGTTCAGCAGGTGAAGAACCAAAGTCTAAAGGTGAGGCTTGGTAGCTCAGCAGGGCAAGATAAGGATCAGACTTGCTTTCTGTCGCTTTCTTCAGTAGCTGCTTGAGAACTTGAACACCCTTCTCTGCCTTACCATTCGACTGAGCATACAAAGGACTGGATGTGATGTGTTGAAAGTCATAATGTGCTGCAAAATGTTGCCACTCCTTACAGTTGAAGCACGGACCATTGTCGCTAATGGCAATCCTGGGAATTCCATGTCTGGCGAAGATGGATTTCACATGCATTATGACACTGCTTGCTGTGGTGCTTGAGAGCAGCTCCATCTCAGGATAGTTAGAATAGTAGTCAATCACTATTAGATAGTCTTTACCATTTAAATGAAAAAGGTCCATACCAACCTTTTGCCATGGCGCTGTGGGTATGTCAGCTACTATCATTGGTTCCTTTGCTTGATTGTTTTGGTGTTTCTGACATGTCTCACATTTGCCTATCATGTTCTCAATGTCCTTATTTATGCCAGGCCAATAAACAGCGTCTCTTGCTCTCCTTTTGCATTTTTCAATTCTGAGGTGTCCCTCATGAATCCTTTTGAGCATGTCTTGATGTAGAGCCTGTGGAATGACTATTCTGTTCTGTTTTAGTAATAGTCCACTTGCGACACTCAATTCTGACCTTATGTGAAAATATTTTGGACAGGAACCTTTTGGCCAACCATGATGAATGTTCTCTATTACTGTTGTAATACTGTATCTTTTACTGTTTCTTCTGCTATTTGCTTTGATTTTGTGTCTGACACGGGCAGCGCAGCAGTGACCATACTCACATGAACATCCACATCTTCTTCAGTAGAGCTCACATGACTCATTGTGAGTGCTCGGGATAGTGCATCTGCTAACACTATGTATTTGCCTGGTGTGTAGATCAGTTGAAAGTCATATCTTTGCAGCTTCATCATGAGTCGTTGAATCCTTGGAGACATCTCATTCAGGTTCTTTTTTATGATGGCAACCAATGGGCTGTGGTCTGCCTCAACTGTGAAGGTGGGAAGTCCATATATGTAGCCATGAAACTTTTCTAGTCCAACTACCAAGCCTAGACATTCCTTTTCAATCTGGGCGTATCGACACTCAGTATCAGTCATAGACCTGGAGGCACAGGCAGCAGACTTCCAATCTTCACCCTCTGCTTGTAGCAAGACCGCGCCTAGGCTATCTTTTGATGCATCCGTTGACACTTTGATTCTTTTTGTTGGGGCAATGAAGGTGAGTACAGGTGTGGTTGTCAGCACTGTTCTGAGGTTCATCCACTCTTGTTCATGTCTTTCTGTCCATGCGAACTCATTTGTTTTATGTAGCAGGTCTCGCAGACAGGTTGTCTTGGCTGACAAGTTAGGAATGAACTTTCCAATGAAGTTTATCATCCCCATGATGCGTAGTACTCCTTTTTTGTCAGTGGGTCTGGGCATGTTGAGTATGACGTTTACTTTTTTCATATCTGGCTCTATTCCTTTACCAGATAGAATATCTCCTAGGAAAGTGACTTCTTGGACGCCAAACTGACACTTGGCTTTGTTGAGCTTCAGTGCATTCCGGCGTATGCTCTGTAGCACTTTAGTCAGTCTCTCATTGTGTTCTTTCAGTGTGGAGCCCCAGATGATGATGTCATCAACATAGAACTGAACTCCTTCCAGACCTTCAATTATGTGTTCCATCGCTCTATGAAAGATTTCAGATGCAGATATTATCCCGAAAGGCATTCTGAGGAAACAATACCTGCCAAATGGTGTGTTGAAGGTACAGTATTTGGTGCTCTCTTCATCCAGTTTTAGTTGCCAAAATCCTTGTGAGGCATCGAGCTTTGTCAAGTATCTTGCACCTGACATTTCACTGGTGATTTCTTCTCGCTTGGGAATCTGGTAGTGTTCACGTTTTATGTTTGCATTTAAGTCCTTTGGATCCATGCATATTCTTAGATCATTGTTCTTTTTCTTTACACATACCATGGAGTTAACCCAGTCTGTTGGCTCTTCGACTTTCCTGATGACTCCTAGTGTGGTCATTCTGTCCAGTTCATTCTTGAGCCAGTCACGCAGGGGTGCTGGAACTCTTCGTGGAGGATGTACCACTGGCTGAGCATCCTCCTTTAGCTGGATCTTGTAAGTGAATGGTAGAACTCCAAATCCTTTGAACACATCCTGGAAATTATTCACTACAGAATCCACCGAGTCATCTGGTCTGCTTATGGCACAGTTTATATGGTAGACTCTCTTGACCAGTTCTAAGTCCTCACAAGCTTTGTCACCCAGTAGTGAATCAAGCCTTTCAGCCACAACAGAAAACATGAGATGATGCACTTTGTCTTTGACTGTCACTTTAAGTCTGCATACACCTAAGCTATCTATTTTCTGTCCATTATAGTCCTTCAGTAGTACTGACTTTTTCTGTATTTTGGGCTTTTCTTTCATATTGTTAATGTCACTCATACTGATTAAGTTTGCTTTTGCCCCAGTGTCTAGTTTCAATGTAACTAATGCTCCATTTACCTGCAGTGGGATCATCCATTTGTCCTCTTTTACTGCATTAACTGTATGTTCAGCATTGTTAATTCCTGAGGGCTGCACATTTTCTGTATCCTTTTTGATATTGTCACATGACACCATTCCTACAAAACATGTCTCACTTAAATCAGTGTCCTCAATCACATTAACTCGTTGCCCTTTCTTTGTTTTTACTTTTGAAAAGCATTGTTTGGCAAAGTGATTCTTTCCATTACACTTTGTGCACATTTTTCCAAACGCTGGGCATTGTCTTAACTGGTGTTTGTAACCACAGCGTTTACAATTAAAAATTTCATCCTCCAATTGCTTTTCATTTCTGTTCTGCCCACGTTTCTTCCCCTTGTAGGACACAGCACTGACAGCAGCATTATCACTCATTACAATCGCATCATTATTGATTTCACTGAAAGTCTTCGCGTGCTTTTGAGCTAGCTCGCTGGCTTGGCATATTTTCACAGCAATTTCCAATGTTAGTTCGGTTTCTCTCAACAGATGTTCCCTGACTTTTTTATCATGAATACCAAACACAATCTGGTCACGAATCATGGCTGCTTTCAGCTCAGAGAAATTACATGTCTGTGCTTTCAGTTTCAGATCAGTCAAAAAGCTATCAAAAGTCTCATTTTGCTGCTGTGTCTGAGAACGGAAGATGTACCTCTCATAGGTTTCATTCTTTTTGGGAGAACAATGTGTATCAAACTTCTTTATCACATCGTCCAATTTTTCTCTGTTCTCCTCTGGATTAAATACAAATGTATTAAATACCTCTATCACCTGTGGGTCTGCAACCATGAGCAGCAACGCTATTTTCCTTGCGTCTGGCTTCGTACCATACCCGATGGCAGCAATGTAGAGTTCGAATTGTTGTTTAAAAGTCTGCCAATTGTAGTCGACATTTCCTGTGAGTTTCAAACGCTCTGGTGGCTTCAAATTCTCCATGTCGCATTGCACAATGTTCAGCAGATCTTACCAATCCTGGTACCATGTTATGTTCATTAATAACTAATCAATTTTATTAAGAACAGCTAGCTTTTGCTAGACACTTTATTGAGCACATGTGGACTAGGTACAGTATCTGTAGAGGCATCCATCTTGACTGCTGCCTTGTGGGTAGCCTGGTGCATCATGGGTAGCCCACTCTTAAATACATACAGCACCACCTAGTGTACCATTCCAGAATGACACGTTACTGATCATTACAGGTTGTGGGGCTGGAGGAGATTGCAGAGATAGGAAGGGGCGAGGCCATGGAGGGATTTGAAAACAAGGATGAGAATTTTGAAATTGAGGCATTGCTTAACAGGGAGCCAATGTAGGTCAGTGAGCACAGGGGTGATGGGTGAACGGGACTTGGTGCGAGTTAGGACATGGGCAGCCGAGTTTTGGATGACCTCAAGTTTACATGGGGTAGAATGTGGGAGGTCAGCCAGGAGTACATTGGAATAGTCAAGTCTAGAGGTAACAAAGGCATGGATGAGGGTTTCAGCAACGGATGAGCTGAGGCAAGGGCGGAGACCGGCGATGTTACAGAGGTGGAAATAGGCGGTCTTAGTTATGCTGTGAATATGTGGTCGGAAGCTCATTTCAGGGTCAAATATGACACCAAGATTGCAAACAGTGTGGTTCAGCCTCAGACAGATGTTAGGGAGAGGGATAGAGTCGGTGGCTAGGGAATGGAGTTTGTGGCGGGGACTGAAAACAATGGCTTAGGTCTTCCCAATATTTAATTGGAGAAAATTTCTCCTCATCCAGAACTGGATGTCGGACAAGCAGAGTGTCAATTTAGAGACTGTGAAGGGGTTGAGAGAAATGGTGGTGAGGTAAAGCTGGGTGTCGTCAGCGTACATGTGGAAACTGACGCTCTGTTTTTGGATGATATCGCCAAGGGGCAACATGTAGATGAGAAATTGGAGGGGCCAAGGATAGATCCTTGGGGGACACCAGAGGTAATGATGTGGGAGCAGGAAGAGAAGCCATTGCAGCTGATTCCCTGGCTATGATTAGATAGATAAGAATGGAACCAGGCGAGTGCAATCCCACCGAACTGGACGATGGTGGAGAGACATTGGAGAAGGATAGAGTGGTCAACGTGTCAATGGCTGCAGACAAGTAAAGAAGGACAAGGAGAGATAGTTTCCCTTTGTCACAGTCACAAAGGATGTCATTTGTGACTTTGATGAGAGCCGTTTCAGTACTATGGCAAGGGTGGAAACCTGATTGGAGGTATTCAAACATGGAATTGCGGGAAAGATGGGCACGGATTTGAGAGGCGACAACACGTTCAAGGACATTGTTGAGGAAAGGGAGGTTGGAGATGGGGCGGTAGTTTGCAAGGACGGAGGGGTCAAGGGTTGTTTTTTGAGGAGAGGGGTGATGACGGCAGAGTTGAGGGAGCGGTGACAGTACCTGAGGAGAGAGAATCGTTAACAATGTCAGCTAACATGGGAGCCAGAAAAGGAAGTTGGGTGGTCAGCAGCTTTGTGGGAATAGGGTCGAGGGAGCAGGAAGTGTATCGCATGGACAAGATGAATGCAGAGAGGTCATGAGGGAAGATCAGAGAGAAACTGGAGAAAGATGTGCATTCAGGGCTAGGGCAGGGGGGAACGTTAGAGGAAGTTTGGTCTGGTGGGCTAGGGGAAGGAGGGAAGTGGCAGCGGCAGCTGAACGGATGGTCTCAATCTGAGCTCTTCACACTTGTTGTCGGAGGTGAGGGTGGAGGAGACAGGGGAGAGGGGTTTAAAAAGACTATTAGCAGTAGAGATTAGGAGCCGGGGTTTAACTTTGCATTCCAGAATGATTCTGAAATAGTGAGCAATTTTGGCAGATGAGAGCAGGACCTGATAATGCTTTACATGGTCCAGCCAGATCTGGTGGTGACTGGCTAAACCAATTGTCTGCCATATCCATTCAAGTCTGCATCCCTTTAAATTAAGAGAGCGAAGATGAGAGCTGTGCCAGGGGGAACGGCCAGGGTGAGAGAGAGTAATTGTTTAAATAGAGACTTGGGCATCAAAGGTGGTGGTGAGGGTGTGGTTGAGCAGATCGGTAGCTGCAGAAATGTCATGGTGAATGGAGGGCCAAAGACTGGGCAGTTGGGATTTCATATGTGCAGTTGTAAGAGAGTTGGGAGAGAGTTTTTTCCAGGGGCGGACACAGAAGGAAGTAGTGTTGGGGGGTTGGGAACGGGTGGTGGAAGGGGGATGTGGGTGGAGAGCGATACGAGGAAGTGGTCAAAGATGGCCTTATCTGTGATTGACACAATGGGAGTAGCGAGGCCACGAGAGATGGCAAGGTCGAGGGGGTGGTCGTGAATATGGGCTGGGGAGTTTACATGGAGGGAGAGATTAAGGGAGGATAGGAGGCGAGTGAACTCAGAGGAGAGAGAGCACGATGAATTGAGATGGAGGTTGAAATCACCGAGGATGAGAAGTCATTCGGTGCAGAGGCTGAGGGAGGAGAGCAGTGAAAATATCTCGGTAATAACATTTTATGGTACTTGGGTGGGCGGTAGAGAACAAGAATTTTAAAGCAGAGGTGAGAGGCGTGGAATAAGGTGGGGTGCTCAAAGGAGGAGAAAGTGCCAGAGGAGTAGGGGGACAGACCAAGGTGTGATTTGGTGACGAGAGCCACACCGCCACCACGGCGGTCTGAGCGGGGCAAGTGGTAGAAGGTATAGCCAGGCAGGGAGGCTTCATTTAAGGGAATGGTGTCATCACCCCTCAGCCAAGTTTCTGTCAGGGCCATGATGTCGATACAGTCATCTACGATAAACTCATGGATGGCAAGGGCCTTGTTCGCAAGTGAACAGACATTCTGGAAGAAGATGTGGAGAGGGCCGATGGTGGCTGATCCACTGTCAGCGTCCACAGGGTCAGCACTGGGGGGGATGAGTCAGATGGGGAGGAGATTGGCAAGATTTGCCCCCAGTGGGGGCGCTGGGTGGGAAGGTTGGTGAGAGAGAACAGGAAATTAGAGATGCATGTAACAAGGGTGCTACAGTAATCATGGGTGACTTTAATCTACATATAGACTGGCCAAACCAAATTAGCAATAATACTGTGGAGGATGAATTCCTGGAGTGTGTACGAGATGGTTTTTTAGACCAGTACATTGAGGAGCCAACTGGGGAACAGGCTATCCTAGATTGGGTATTGTGCAATGAGAAGGAGTTAATTAATAATCTTGTTGTGCGGGGTCCTTTAGGGAAGAGTGACCATAACATGAAAGAATTCTTCGTTAAGATGGAAAGCGAAGAAATCCAATCCGAAACTAGGGCCCTAAATCTAAACAAAGGAAACCATGAAGGTATGAGGAGTCAGTTGGCTATGATAGATTGGGAAGCTTTGTTAAAAGGCATGATGGTGGATAGGCAATGGCTAACATATAAGGAACGAATACATAAATTGCAACAGTTATACATTCCTTTCTGGTGCAAAAACACAAAAGGAATAGCAGCCTGACAAAAGAAATTAAGGATAGTATTAGATCCAAAGAGGAGTGATATAAAGTTGCCAGAAAAAGTAATAGCCTGAGGATTGGGAGCAGTTTAGAGTTCAGCAAAAAAGGACCAAGAAATTGATTAAGAGGAGAAAAATAGTGTATGAGAGTAAACTTGCAAGGAACCTAAAAGCAGATTGTAAAAGCTTCTACAAGTATGTAAAAAGAAAATGATTAGTGAAGACAAATGTAGGTCCATTACAGTCAGAAATGGAAGAATTTATAATGTGGAACAAGTAAATGGCAGAGCAATTAAACAATTTCTTTGGTTCTGTCTTCACAGAAGAGGACACAAATAACTTCCCAGAAATGCTAGGGAACCATGGGTCCAGTGAGAAGGAGGAATTAAAGGAAATTAGTATTAGTAAAAAATAGTGCTGGAGAAATTAATGGGACTGAAAGCCGATAAATCCCCAGGGCCTGATAATTTACATCCCAGAGTACTAAAAGAGGTAGCCATGGAAATAGTGCATGCATTGGTTGTCATCTTCCAAAATTCTATAGATTATGGAACAGTTCCTGCAGTTTGGAGGGTGGAAAATGTAACCCCACTATTTAAAAAAGGAGGGAGAGAGAAAACAGGGAACTACAGACCGGTTAGCCTAACATCAGTAGTAGGGAAAATGCTAGAGTCGATTATAAAGGATGTGATAACAGGACACTTAGAAAATATCAACGGGATTAGACAAAGTCAACATGGATTTATGAAAGTGAAATCGTGTTTGACAAACCTACTGGAGTTTTTTGAGGATGTAACTTGTAGAATAGATAAGGGAGAACCAGTGGATGTGGTGTATTTGGATTTTCCGAAGTGTGGAGTGTGATTTATCCCTCGATGTGTCCGTGCGCTTCCCTCACCCCCGCTTTTAGCTTATTGCTATTTTAGAACTGTTTATATGCTTTAAAGTTATTTTTCTCAGTGTATAATTTAGTCCTCTGTGAGAAACGTTATTTTTTGTCTGCATTTATTCAATCCATTTTTCTCTGTGTACATTCTCTTTCAAAAATAAAGATCGTTTTGATTTAAAACTCAATCTGTCTCATCTGACCATTTGTCTTCCGAGTCACGAGTTGGGCCAACACACAAAGGTTGTCTGGCAATAAGCCCAGTGTCTAGAACCATGAGGGGGGAGCGCTTCAAAACCGCTCACGAGTAGTGCGAAAATCAAAACTGATTTAGCACACCATAAGCTCGTTAAAACGATCCCTTACAGAATGGCGACCGCGGCAGGACACTGGCTACAGAAACCTTGTGTGGTGGACAAAGACTCGGGTGAGACAGATGTGATGGAAGATAAGTTAGCTTCCTGCGTGTGTGGGAAAGTCAATGTAGCGAAAAAATTGGTGTATGACATGTTAGGAGCCGAGCGTCCCCTAAAGGCAGCCGCTCAGTGGACGGCTAGTAAAAAACAGCGCAAGGGCATTGAGAAAGCGGTATGGCTCATGTGTTATAAAAAGCAGGTTCTGGTACTGGACCACGCGGTGGCCAGTAAAGAATCTAAGATTAGGCATTTGTCCCAAGAGCTGCAGGAAAAGGTTGCAGCAGAAGGGAAAGTGCTAGTGGCCCTGGAGGCAATAAGCCAAGAGAGGGCAGCGATGGTCCGGGATCATCGGGGGAAAGTAGAGCACATGGAAAGCCAGGCCGCTGAAGTACAGCGTGAGCACCAAGCCAGGGTAGAAAGGCTAAAGGGCAAGATAGCTGAGTTAGAGGGGAGTGCTAGTTTTAGGGTAGAACATGTTGAGTACCAAGCAAGAGAATCTAGGGAAAGAGAAAGGAAGTTAAAGGCGGAAATTAGCAGTCTCACGGGGGAACTTAAGGCACAGGAGGAGAAAGTAGCCGAGGTAAAAGCAACTTATAAGGTGGCTTGCGCTCAGGGGTTTGAGGAAGCAGACCACGGCCCCTGTAGGCAGGAAATTGAAAGCCTACGTATGGAGTTGGCCAAAGCAAAGGGGATGATATGTCTCATTAGCCCAAAAATCGGCCAGGCCGAATTTAACGGCAACCCAGTCAGGGCAGTCCCGCAGGCAGCCCCGAGAACTAAACGGGTTAGGGAACCTGAGGTTGCACAGCCACCATCCCTAGCCCCTAGTTTTCCAGAGGTCTGGGAACAGGAGCAGGTGGGGGATGAAGAACCCCAGGTAGACCAGG
This sequence comes from Somniosus microcephalus, assembly GCF_052327205.1. Classification (NCBI taxonomy): domain Eukaryota; kingdom Metazoa; phylum Chordata; class Chondrichthyes; order Squaliformes; family Somniosidae; genus Somniosus; species Somniosus microcephalus. Next base: position 328,422,938 of record NC_140987.1, on the reverse strand, counting down.
CTAGCCCAAGAGAGAGTCAGGGACCGGGACCGGTGTACCCCATTATACAGCGGAGGTACGGACCACCCGGTAACGACGGGGAAACTGGGGACATCCAGAACCAATTCCAGATTCCACACGGTACGCAACAATTGCGTTCCATGGTGAGCTACATCCCCAAGCTCACCATGAGGGGGGACCCTTCCCTGCACTTTAGGGAGATAGAGCAGGTGGCCTGTGTGAATGACTGCGACGAGGCAGAAAAGGCCAAAATGATGCTGTTCTCCCTGGGTAGCGATCTCCTCCAGACGCTACCCGATGAGTGTAAGAGGGGTCAGGAGAATTATGGCAAGCTCAAGGAAGAGATCCTGGAGGCCATGGGGATGAACGAGGGGAGTCCGTTCTCCCGGGTAGAGAGAACAGTCCAGCTCCCCGGGGAATTCCCGCAGGCGTTCGCGGACAGGCTGTGGCCAGTCTACCAGGATGCGTGCCCGGGAATGCCGGCGCGAGCGCAACTGGACGGGGAACCGTTAGTTCACTGGCTAAGGTGCCTTATGAATAACTCCCTGCCCCGCGTTCGAATACAGTCAATGGCTTGGTTCGACCCCCGAAACCCTCTGACCACGGAGGCGATGGTAATCCGTCAACTCACTGTCACCTTTAGAAACGGGAGGGATAGTGAGACACCCCAGCAAAAAGGGGAGGTTTGTGAGGTCAGGCCTGGTGACCAGCCCCGTAAAGAGTGGCGCCAGGAAGGGAGCCGTCCCAACCAAAGCAGGCAAACGTGCTACGGTTGCGGGAAGGAGGGGCACTGGCACAGGGACTGTAAGAATCCCTGGAAGGACACAAGGGAAATGGTTCCCACAGCCCCAGTCCAAAAGGCAGAGACAGAAATTGCTCCCGCTGGGATCGAGTCATTTTTAGAGGACATGCGGTCTCTTCTGACTGGCCAGGGAAGTACAGCTGCTGTAGTTCCCTCCCCCACCTCTGCCCCCCCACAATGACTAGAGCCAGCGCAGCCTGTCGACCTGTGTCCCCCAGAAAGACATGCACAGGAAAAGACCTCCAGTAAAATGGAGGAATACCTGCGGTGCCAGGTTGCGGAGGCTAAGTTAGTTGAGCAGGCTTTAAGGGAGGAGAACGCTAGGTTAACAGCGAGGGCTGGCAGTTTAGAGGGTCAGCTAAAGGTTTTAAAAATGGTTCATGAAGATTTTCAGCCACCAGCAGCGGGTGGTGAGGGGATACCTGCCCCCAGTACAGGAGTGAGTAGGGAAGAGGAGATAAAACTAGATTACTGGCTAGCTGCCAGGTATATTAAACAGTGCAAGCTGTTTAAGCCGAAGGCAGGGAAACAGACAGCAGGGGCTGAAAAGGCCAGTAAAGAGTTAAACGCTGTAGGGGAGCTGCAGCCACAGATCACACAGGCTGGACGTGCAGCCTGCGTGAGGGGAGGAGTGGTCTCATCTAAACGGGAGACTCCCCCATTGTTCTGGGACCCAGGAGGGGAGGAGCCGGAGGTCTTAGGTCCTGTCCCTGGTTACCCAGAAGGGGAGGAGCCGGAGGTCCCAGGTCCTGTCCCTGGTCATAATGAAGCCGAGTCGGAGGACGAAGGTCCCGCCCCCGACTGCGGCGAAGGGGAGGAGCCGGAGGTTTTAGGTCTTGCCCCTCAGTGCAGCATTAGAGAGGTGGCGTCTGGGGACGGGGACTCTCAACCTGGAGTCCCAGGTAGCAAAGAGGTGCCTGCCGCTGACCCAGAGCCTAGGGAGGCAGAGCCTGTGGGAGGAAGCCCACAGCCGGCAGTCATGGGGAAGCCACGAACTGCAGCCAGGGCCAAAACTCCAGCCAAGGGTCCAACCCGTGAGGAAACCTCATATGTGGTGACCGTCAGACGGTCAGAGAGAAAACCGCAACCGAAAAAGGTCTGGTCGCCGGTTTTCGCAAAAAGAAACCCCCGTAAGAAAGCTGCGGGAAATTTAAACAGTCCACAGCCAGCAGCCACAGGCTACCAGGGACTAGCAGCTGAGACTGATGTGGGAACGCCACAGGGGGAGGCCTGTGACAGTCCCCGCAGATTATAAGCTGGCCATCCGGAGACGGGCGGCAGATGTACATAGATATATATAGTTTTGGAGAATAAGGTTTAGTTATTGTTATCTTAGAATGAATGTATAAGGTATTCCATTGGATTGTTTTGTACATTGGATGGTTTTGTATTATAATTATTCTGTTATGACTCCAGGTGAGTCTGTATATTGTTTAAAGGTTTGTCTCCAATAGGAAATGTTTTCTCAAACTTCGTTGTTCGGAATGAGGAAAGTGCGGGCGAGGTACACTCCTTAGCAAGGTAAATTACGGGGAAGGTCAGTTGGGGAGGGAACGGATTTGTGCTCACCCAAAGACATTTTATGATACAAAGACGATTGAAGATGCTCATTGTATCACAGGGAGGACTGTAGGATTCGCAAAAATCCATGAAATACAGTATACGGGTAGGGCCCCTGAAGTGGCCACATTGTGAGAACACAGAATGGAGTTGGCAGTTCTCATGGCCCAGTTCAAAAGGACACACACACAGTACCTAACAGCAGTCTGAGTCATCATCGATTAGAAGAATCCAGAACATTACTGTTTTTGATATTGTAACGTGGTTACAGCAGTAAACAAAACTATTAGCACCTGGAGGTGCGCTAATCGCTGGCAGAGCGGTAACCGATCTCAGAAACCGCTGAGCACACACAAACGGAGGGACACTAAACGGATTCCCATTATGGCAAAGCGGTAACCGATCTCAGAAACTGCTGAGCACACACAAACGAAGGGACACTAATCGGATTCCCATTCGTTCGATTTGCGAGCAGTTAAAATTAATGTGCTTGCTTTTGTTAAAGCAACCTTAACAAAGGAAAACGGTTGATTTGGCGCCAAGATTAGGGCCAGAAAAGAGTATAACCGTTCAGGTAAATCGTCAGCAAGTCAGTCTAAGATTCGACCAGAGTAAGGAAGACTCCTCTGGAGACGGTTCACACCATGAAGTCCAAGTCCAGTTACCATCAGGAGTTCGAGGACCGTGCGGAACAGAAAACGGCTCGAGGATTTCGGAGGACTTCCAAAGTTTGTACAGGAGAGCAAGTCCAGGAGCCGGTCCCATAAGGAAGGTCGGAGGTCCCGGACGACACCAAGTAACAGGGTCCAGGAGTCGGTCCCATAAGGAAGATCGGAAATTCCAGATGTAACAAGAAGTACCAAGGTCCAGAAGGGTTTTGAAATTCTGGTGAGCATAAAGGCCCAACTCTACCTAACTGACATAATTGAGGTATATTCAGTAACGGGAGGGTTTGTAACATTAAGGGTATTTGTAAGCCAGGAGTGTGATTTATCCCTCGATGTGTCCGTGCGCTTCCCTCGCCCCCGCTTTTAGCTTATCGCTATTTTAGAACTGTTTATATGCTTTAAAGTTATTTTTCTCAGTGTATAATTTAGTCCTCTGTGAGAAACGTTATTTTTCGTCTGCATTTATTCTTGCCATTTTTCTCTGTGTACATTCTCTTTCAAAAATAAAGATCGTTTTGATTTAAAACTCAATCTGTCTCATCTGACCATTTGTCTTCTGAGTCACGCGTTGGGCCAACACACAAAGGTTGTCTGGCAATAAGCCCAGTGTCTAGAACCGTGAGGGGGGAGCGCTTCAAAACCGCTCACGAGTAGTGCGAAAATCAAAACCGATTTAGCACACCATAAGCTCGTTAAAACGACCCCTTACAGAAGGGAAATGGTATGTTGGCCTTCATTCCAAGAGGATTTGAGTACAGGAGCAAGGATGTCTTACTACAGTTATACAGGGCCTTGGTGAGATCACACCTAGAGTACTGTGTGCAGTTTTGGTCTCCTTACCTAAGAAAGGATATAGTTGCCACAGAGGGAGTGCAGCGACGGTCCCCAGAATGATTCCTGGGATGGCAGGACTGTCGTATGAGGAGAGGTTTGGTTGACTAGACCTGTATTCACTAGAGTTTAGAAGAATGAGAGGGGATCTCATTGAAACGTATAAAATTCTGACAGGGCTAGACAGACTGGATGCAGGGAGGATGTTTCCCTCTGGATGGGGGGTCTAGAACGAAGGGTCACAGTCTCAGGATACGGGGTAGGACATTTAGGACTGAGATGAGGAGAAATTTCTTCTCTCAGAGGGTGGTGAACCTATGGAATTCTCTACCACAGAAGGCTGTGGAGGCCAAGTCACTGAATATATTTAAGGAGATAGATAGATTTCTAGACACAAAAGGCATCAAAGGGTATGGGGAGAGAGCGGGAATATGGTATTGAGATTGAGGATCAGCCATGATCATATTAAATGGCGGAGCAGGCTCGAAGGGCCGAATGGCCTACTCCTGCTCCTATTTTTCTATGTTTCTATCGGACAGTTGGGGTTGCTGCTCCTAAGGAGGCAGCGACGAGTGCCTCGATGGGCCCTTCGTAGGATGCCAAGAGAGGCACAGAGGGAAGCTGTGGGCTTATCTAACAGAGAGTCAAGCCTGGGACGGCAGCAGGAGAGTAGGAAGCATGAAGATTAATGAAGGATTGGGGTAGGGATTTGGGAGGGCAGAGTATCCAAGAGAGGAGAGATGAAACGTGGCATGATGATAGGATAGAGAGAAAAGGAAAAGAGGGGGAAAAAGTGGAAAAGTATAGAATGGCTCAAGTCTGGAGCGGCAGCCAAAGTATGCACACGCGAATGGACACGGGAAAAGCTCAGGTTACATAGGCCTGTTTAAATGTAGTAATTAATGGAATACATATTTCCTGGTAGCAGGGAATAGGTTGGAGACAATAGTAGGAAGATCAGGGTCAAAGTCAGAGGTCCCATGGAAGGACAAGCTGATGTGAGCAGGATGGGGCCGGTATGGAGCATCGACAAACCGCTGTCCAAAGCAGGTGAGTGGTCCAGAAGCTATTTGAAGGGTAGAGTGTTTGAGGATGGAGGTTGTTGCTGTAGGAATGAGAGTCGGTAGCGGTGCAGAAAGATGATGGCTAAATTGGCGCAAGTTGAAGGTCACAGTAGATCAAAGCGGTGGAGAAAAAGTAAAACCATAAACCAGTGACCAGCAAAGCTGAAAACCAGTAGAACAAGTCACTTGACAGCAAGTGTAAGGAAGGATATTAGCTCTGATGATGTGGAATCTGTATGGGTAGAATTGAGAAATACTAAGGGGCAGAAAACATCAGTGGGAGTGGTATATAGACCATTAAAAGGGAAATTAAAGAAGCGTGCAATAAGGGCACAGCAGTCATCATGGGTGACTTTAACCTACATATAGATTGGGCTAACCAAATTAGTAACAATACTGTGGAGGAGGAATTCCTGGAGAGTTTACGGGATGGTTTCCTGGACCAATATGTCGTGGAACCAACTAGAGATCAGGCCATCTTAGACTGGGTATTATGTAATGAGAAAGGATTAATTAGCAATCTTGTTGTGCGAGGCCCCTTGGGACGGAGCGATCATAATATGATCGAATTCTTCATTAAGATGGAGAATGAAGTAGTTGACTCAGAGACTAGGGTCCTAAATTTAAATAAAGGAAACTACAATGTTCTGAGGACCGAGTTGGGTAGGATTGATTGGGGAATGTCACTCAAAGGATTGACGATGGATAGGCAATGGCAAACATTCAAAGACCGAATGCATGAACTACAGAATTTGTTCATCCCAGTTTGGCATAAAAATAAAACAAAAAAGGTGACTCAACCGTGGCTAACAAGGGAAATTAGGGATAGCATAAGATCCAAGGAGAGGACATATAAATTGGCCAGAAAAAGCAATAATCCTGAGGGTTGGGAGCAGTTTAGGATTCAACAAAGGAAGACAAAGGGATTAATTAAGAAGGGGAAAATAGAATATGAGAGTAAGCTTGCAGGAAACATAAAAACTGACTGTAAAAGCTTTTATGGATATGTGAAGAGAAAAAGATTAGTGAAGTCAAGCGTAGGTCCCTTGCTGTCAGAATCAGTGGAATTTATAATGGGGAACAAAGAAATGGCCGACCTGCTAAATACATATTTTGGTTCTGTCTTCACAAAGGAGGACACAAATAACCTCCCAGAGATGCCGGGGAACATAGGGTCTGATGAAAGGGTGGAACTGAAATAAATCAGTATTTGTAGGGAAATGGTGTTAGGAAAATTGATGGGACTGAATGCCGATAAATCCCCAGGGCCTGATAATCTACATCCTATGGTACTTAAGGAAGTGGCCCTAGAAATAGTAGATGCATTGCTGGTCATCTTCCAGAACTCGATAGACTCTGGAACAGCACCCATGGATTGGAGGGTAGCTAATGTTACCCTGCTATTCAAAATGGTGGTGGAGAAAAAGCGGGGAATTATAGACCGGTAAGCCTGACATCGGTATTGGGGAAAATGCTAGAGTCCATTATAAAAGATGTAATAGCAGAGCACTTGGAAAACAGTGACAGGATCGGACAAAGTCAACATGGATTTACAAAAGGTAAATCGTGCTTGACTAATCTACTGGAATTTTTTGAGGATGTAACTGGTAAAATAGATAAGGGAGAACAGGTGGATGTGGTGTATTTGGACTTTCAGAAGGCTTTCGATAAGGTCCCGCATAAGAGATTAGCGTGCAAAATTAAGGCACATGGGATTGGGGGCAAGGTATTGACTTGGATAGAGAACTGGTTGGCGGATAGAAAGCAAAGAGTTGGAATAAAGGGGTCGTTTTCTGAGTGGCAGGCAGTGACTAGTGGGGTACCGCAAGGATCGGTCCTAGGACCCCAGCTGTTCAGAATATATATTAATGATCTGGACGAGGGAATTGAACGTAATATCGCCAAATTTGCAGACGACACAAAGCTGGGTGGGAGGGTATGCTGTGAGGAGGATGTCGTGAAACTCCAGTACGATTTGGACAGGTTGGGTGATTGGGCAGAAACATGGCAAATGCACTATAATGTGGATAAATGTGAGGTTATCCACTTTGGTGGCAAAAACAGGAAGGCAGACTATTAGTTGAATGGCAATAGATTGGGAGAAGGGGAAGTGCAAAGAGACCTGGGTGTTCTTGTGCACCAGTCGCTGAAGGTAAGCATGCAGGTGCAGCAGGCGGTTAAGAAGGCAAATGGTATGTTGGCCTTCGCAGCAAGAGGGTTCGAGTACAGGAATAAGGATGTCTTGCTGCAGTTGCACAGGGCCTTGGTGAGACCGCACCTTGAGTATTGTGTGCAGTTTTGGTCATCTTATCTGAGGAAGGACGTTCTTGCCATGGAAGGAGTGCAGCGAAGATTCACCAGGCTGATACCTGGGATGGCAGGAATGACGTATGAGGAGAGATTGTGTCGATTGGGCTTATACTCACTGGAGTTTAGAAGATTGAGAGGGCATCTCATCGAAACCTATAAAATTCTGTCAGGCCTGGACAGACTAGATGCAGGAAGGATGTTTCTGATGGCCGGGGAGTCCAGAACCAGGGGTCATAGTCTAAGGATAAGGGGTAAGCCATTTAGGACAGAAATGAGGAGGAATTTCTTCACCCAGAGAGTGGTGAACCTGTGGAATTCTCTGCCACAGAGGGCGGTGGAGGCCAGTTCATTAAATATATTCAAGAAGGAGTTGGATATATTTCTTAAGGCTAAAGGGATCAAGGGATATGGGGATAAGGCAGGGACAGGGTACTGAATTTGGATGATCAGCCATGATCTCATTGAATGGCGGAGCAGGCTCGGGGCGCCGAATGGCCTACTCCTGCTCCTATCTTCTATGTTTCTATGTTTCTATGTTTAAGCGGAGCAGCAGCTGCCACCTACAAGCCAGCAGAGCTGAAAAACCAGTAGAACCAGTTCAGCAGAGACACAGCCTCAGAGGGGAAAAGAGACAGTACAAGACTAGATTGGCGGCTAACATAAAAGGGAATCCTAATGTCTTCTATAGGCATATTAACAGTAAAAGGGTTGTCATAGAAGCGGTGTGGCCAATTAGGGACCAAAATGGAGATCTATTGGTGGAGGCAGAAAGCATGGCTGAGGTACTAAATGAATACTTTGCATCAGTGTTTACCAAGGAAGAGTAATTTGACAAAGCTTCCCTTAAACAAGGAGGTTGTCAGAATACTGGATGAGATAAAAATAGATAAAGGGGAGGTACTAGAAAGGCTGGTAGTACTTAAAGTGGAGAAGTCACCCAGTCCAAATGGGATGCATTCTAGGTTGCTGAGGGAAGTAAGGGTAGAAATTATGGAGGTGCTGGCCACAATCTTCCAATCCTCCTTAGATACAGGGGTGGTACCAGAGGTCTTGAGGAATGTAAATGTTACACCCTTGTTCAAAAAACAGAAGAAGGATAAATCTGGCAATTACAAGCCAATCAGTTTAACGTTGGTTCCCCAGCCACTGACTCCATCCCTCTCCCTAACATCTGTCTGAGGCTGAACCACACTGTTCGCAACCTTGGTGTCATATTTGACCCTGAAATGAGCTTCCAACCACATATCCGCAGCATAACAAAGACCGCCTACTTCCACCTCTGTAACATCGCCCGTCTCCGTCCTTGCCTCAACTCATCCACTGCTGAAACCCTCATCCATGCCTTTGTTACCTCTAGACTTGATTATTCCAACGCACTTCTGGCTGGCCTCCCACATTCCACCCTATGTAAACTTGAGGTCATCCAAAACTAGGCTGGCCGTGCCCTAACTCGCACCAAGTCCTGTTCACCCATCTCCCCTGTGCTCGCTGACCTACATTGGCTCCGGGTTAAGCAGCGCCTCGATTTCAAAATTCTCATCCTTGTTTTCAAATCCCTCCATGGCCTCGTCCCTTCCTATCTCTGTAATCTCCTACAGCCCCACAACCCCCCAAGATATCTGTGCTCCTCTAATTCTGCCCTCTTGAGCATCCCTGATTATAATCACTCAACCTTTGGTGGCCGTGCCTTCTGTTGCCTAGGCCCTAAACTCTGGAATTCTCTCCCTAAGCCTCTCCGCTTTGCTACCTCTCTTTCTTCCTTTAAGACACTCCTTAAAACCTACCTCTTTGACCAAGCTTTTGGTCACCTGCCCTAATTTATCGTTACGTGGCTCGGTGTCAAATTTTTTGTATTATAATACTCCTGTGAAGCACCTTGGGACGTTTTACTATGTTAAAGGCACTATATAAATACAAGTTGTTGTGCTGACAGTGCAGCGCTTGCTCAGTACTGCCCCTCCAACAGTACAGCACTCCCTCGGTACTGCCACAGCACTCCCTCGGTACTGCCCCTCTGACAGTGCAGCGCTCCCTCAGTACTGCCCCTCCGACAGTGCAACTCTCTCTCAGTACTGCCCTTCCAACAGTGCGGTGCTCCCTCAGTACTGACTTTCCGACAGTGCAGCGCTCCCTTAGTACCGCCCCTCTGACAGTGCAGCGCTCCCTCAGTACTGCCCCTCCGACAGTGCAGCATTCCCTCAGTACTGCCCCTCCGACAGTGCAGCGTTCCCTTAGTACTGCCCCTCCGACAGTGCAGTGCTCCCTCAGTACTGCCCTTCCAACAGTGCAGCGTTCCCTCAGTATTGCACCTCCGACAGTGCAGCGCTCCCTCAATACTGCCCCTCTCACAGTGCAGTGCTCCCTCAGTGCTGCCCCTCCGACAGTGCAGCACTCCCTCAGTACCTCCCCTCCGACAGTGCAGCATCCCTTAGTACTGTCCCTCCGAGAATGCAACATTTCCTCAGTACTGCCCCACCAACAGTGCATCACTCCCTCAGTACTGACTCTTAACAAGCCAAATCATCGGAAAGTAATTTCAGAGGCCGGGATGGAGCCAGTAGCGGGGCCGATGCCCGCCACCAACATCGCCTGCCACGGACCCGCCGAGGTTCATAAAATCGTGGCCAAAGTCTTTCCTTCTTTGTTAAGGGAAAATGGCCTTTCTGTGCGTAGCTTCCAGCCTCGCCAACTCCAATGCTACAAGTTCTCCCTTTGCCAATGATGTTGATGGTGGCCACCTCCATCAGCGTGAGAGCTTGCAATGTGGCTGCACCGCCCCGTGTACATTCGGACTGCCTTCTGTCGTGATGTCGATTTTACATCAGAGTCAATCCAGAGCTGGTATACAAAGGCAGCCATGAGCTCAAACAGCATCCACTGGGAAATAAAGGCCAATTGAGTAGCCTTAGGTCAACCTTCCTGAATGTTATCTGTAGTGCCTTCTATGATTCTCTGCCTGTTGTTATAGTAACTCTTCACTGAGAGTGCAAAGTTGAGCTGAATGATTGCAAACACCTCTGACCGTGTCAACAGCACTAAGCAACAACAACAACAACTTGTATTTATATAGCGCCTTTAATGTAGTAAAAAGGTGCTATAGAAATTTCAGAGGAGAAGTGAAAAAGAAAATAAGAGAGGCAAAGAGAGGGTATGAGAATAAAATGGCAACCAACATGAAAGGTAATCCAAAAGTCTTCTATAGGCATATAAATAGTAAACAGGCAGTAAGAGGAGGGGTGGGGCCGATTAGGGACCAACAAGGAGACCTATGCATTGAGACAGAGGGTATGGCTGAGGTACTAAATGAATACTTTGCATGTGTCTTCACCAAGGAAGGGGATGCTACCATAGGCATAGTAAAGGAGGAGGTAGCGGAGATACTTGATAGGATAAAAATTGATAAAGAGGAGGTATTCGAAAGGCTGGCTGTACTTAAAGTAGATAAATTACCAGGAGCAGTTGGGATGCATCCTAGGATGCTGAGGGAATTGAGGGAGGAAATCGTGGAGGCACTGGCCATAATATTCCAATCCTCCATAGATACGGGGGTGATGCCATAGGACTGAAGAATTGAAAATGTTACACCATTGTTCAAAAAAGGGTGTAAAGTTAAACCCAGCAATTACAGGCCAGTCAGTTTGAACTCGGTAGTGGGGAAACTTTTAGAAAAAGTAATCAGGGACAAAATTAACAATCACTTGGACAAGTGTGAATTAATTAAGGAAACCCAGCATGGATATGTTAAAGGCAAATTGTGTTTAACTAACTTGATTGAGTTCTTTGATGAGGTAACAGAGAGGGTTGATGAGGGTAATGCAGTTGACGTAGTGTACATGGATTTCCAAAAGCATAGTTGAAGCCCATGGAATAGAAGGGAGAGTGGCAGCATGGATACGGAATTGGCTAAGTGACAGGAAACAGAGAGTAGTGGTGAACGGTTGTTTTTCGGACTGGAGGAAGGTATACAGTGGTGTTCCCCAGGGGTTGGTTCTAGGACCACTGTTTTTCTTGATATATATTAATGACTTGGACATGGGTGTACAGGGCACAATTTCAAAATTTGCAGATGACACAAAACTTGGAAGTATAGTGAACAGTGAGGAGGAGAGTGATAGGCTTCAGGTAGACATAGACAGGCTGGTGAAATGGGCAGACATGTGGCAGATGAAACTTAACGCAGAATAGTGTGAAATGATACATTTTGGTAGAAAGAATGAGGAGAGGACATATAAACTAAATGGGACAATCCTGAAGGGGTGCACAAAGAGAGAGACCTGGGGATATGTGTGCACAAATCGTTGAAAGTGGCAGGGCAGATTGAGAAAGCAGTTAAAAAGGCTTAGGGGATCCTGGGCTTCATAAATAGAGGTATCGAGTACAAAAGTGTGGAAATTATGATGAACCTGTATAAAATACTGGTTTGACTCAACTGGAGTATTGTGTCCAATTCTGGGCACCACACTTTAGGAAGGATGTGAAGGCCTTAGAGAGGGTGCAGAAAAGATTTACGAGAATGATTTCAGGAATGAGGGACTTCAGTTGCGTTGATAGACTGGAGAAGCTGGGGTTGTTCTCCTTGGAGCAGAGAAGATTGAGAGGAGGTTTGATAGAGGTGTTCAAAATCATGAGAGGTGGGGGCAGATAGAATCACAGCTTTCAAAAGAGAGTTGGATAAGTATCTGAAGGAATGAAATTTGCAGGGCGACGGGGAAAGGGCAGGGGAGTGGGACTAGCTGAAGCGCGCTTGCAGAGAGCCAGCACAGATTTCTTCGGGGCTGTAACCATTCTATGATTCTATGAAAACATCTCAAGGCACTTCACAGAGCTTTATAAAACAAAATTTGACACTGATCCACATAAGCAGATATTAGGGCAGAGGACCAAAAGCTTGGTCAAAGAGGTAGGTTTTAAGGAGCTTCTTAAAGCAGTGAAGAAAGGTAGAGAGGCGGAGAGGTTTGGGGAGTGAATTCCAAAGCTTAGGGCCTTGGCAGCTGAAGACACGGTTGCCAATGCTGGAGCGATTAAAATCGGGGATGTTCAAGAGGCCAGAATTAGAGGAGCGCGGATATCTCTGGGGGGTTGTATTACGTCCGTGTATAATTGAGACACGGACTGCAGGAGTTGATTATAACAAGTCTTTACTGAATGGAGACAACCTGGAAACGGAAACTACAGAAGCCTGCTAGGGCCTTTTATACAGGGGTGGTCACTGCCGGTACTGCAGTCTGAGACCAGTTATTCCCTTAAAGGTACATACACAACAATTCCTCCCCTTTTAGATAAACAGTACATAACATTCATTTAACAACTAAATAATAACTAATTACAATTACAATTACAGTTGCTAGATACATTGGTTGAAGTTAAGCAATTATAAGTTCAGTCTTTGAGGAGGCTTCCTGATTCTGTCTGGATAACGCCTCTTTGGGATATCAGGTTCTTCTGGCAAGGTTGAGTCGGGATCAATGTCGTTGTTTGGTTCGTCTGCTTCCAATATCACCGATTCTGCGGTAGAAGCAATTGGTACTTCGGTTTCATCGCCAGGTGTATCAGATCGTGGTGTGGAGTTGACGTTTTCCAGTGACTCTAGAATCTGGTCAGCATGGCATCTTACAATGCTCTCTCCAACGTCCACGGTATACATTAGAGGTCCTTGCCGTGTACAGATCGTTCCTGGCTGCCATTTCTCTGTGCGGTAGTCCCGGCCCAAAACTGGTTGACCTATCTTAAAACTCCTGGTCGGCCTTTCATTCATATTCTGAAACTGCCTGTTCTCCACATCTCTTCTGACGTTTGGCTTAACCAAATCCAAGCGGCATCGTAGTCTTCGATTGAAGAACATCATGGCTGGAGTTTGGTTGGTAACCGCATGTGTCGCATTCCGGTAGGCAAACAAGAAGTTATCCACCTTGTGTTGTAGGGGTATATCTTCATTACACATTGCCTTGATAGCCTTCTTGAATGTTTGAACAAACCTCTCGGCCAACCCATTAGTGGCTGGATGATATGGGGCAGATGTGTAATGCTTAACACCATTGTTCTTTAAGAACCTCCGGAATTCTTCAGACACAAACTGTGGTCCATTGTCAGAGCAAATCTGTTCAGGCAGCCCATTCCTGGCGAATATGGTTCGTAAGACTGTGATAGTTTTTTCTGTGGTGGTTGAGGACATTTTTATTACCTCTGGCCACTTTGAATGTGCATCCACCGCAATTAAAAACATCGAGTCCATAAAGGGACCAGCAAAATCAATGTGCACCCTTTACCATGGAGATGAGGGCCACTCCCATGGATGTAGAGGGGCTTGTGGTGGGGCGTTTTGGACCTTCTGGCATCCTGTACAGCTCTTGGTCATCTCTTCGATTTCTCTATCGATTCCCGGCCACCACACAAACGCCCTGGCTAAGTTCTTCATTTTTACCCCTCCCAGATGACACTCATGAAGCTCATTGAGCACTCTATCCTTCAATTTGGGTGGAATTACTACTCTGGATCCACACATCAAGGTTCCTCTGCACACTGACAGCTGTTCTCTTCTCGGCGAGAATGCTGGCAGCAGTGGTTCGCCATGTGCTGGCCATCCCTTCACCGTTAAATCATAGACCCAGGAGAGTGTCGGGTCACTTCGTGTTTCCTTTTCTATGTTTGCATTCGTCACAGGGAGACATTCGACTATAGTTGAGTGGAATAACTCCACTGGATCCACTGCCAGTTCTTCCACCGTCAGCAACGGTAGGCGCGACAATCCATCAGCATTCCCATGCTGTTTAGTTCCTTTGTACTCGATGTCATATTGGTGTGCCCCTAGGAAAAGGGACCACCTCTGTAGCCGTTGTGCCGTCATTATCGGTACGCCCTTCTGAGGGTTGAAAATGGAGACGAGAGGTTGATGATTAGTTAGTAGAGTAAATTTCTGACCGTGCAGGTAGTGATTGAACTTCTTCACCCCCCACACCAGGCTGAGGGCCTCTCTGTCAATCTGGGCGTAGTTACGCTCGGCTTGTTACCGAGCGTGACGCAAAAGCTATCGGCCTCTCTGAACCATCAAGGAATTTATGTGACAGTACCGCCCCAATGCCGTAGGGAGACGCATCACACGCCAGTCTTATCGGTAGTGATGGGTTGTAGTGAGCCAATACTACTCTTGAAGTGATTAGGTCCTTACTCTTCTGAAAGGCCCGCTTACATTCATCGCTCCATTTCCATGCTACTCCCGTTCGTAGTAGGGCGTTCAGTGGATGCAGAATTGTGGACAAATTCGGCAAAAACTTATGGTAGTAATTCACCAATCCGAGAAATGACCTCAGTTGCGACACATTTTCAGGCGCTGGAGCCTTAACTACCGCTTCAATTTTGTCAGGGGACTTATGCAACCCCTCTTCATCAATCACGTGGCCACAATACGTTATCTGTTTCTTAAAAAACTCGCACTTGGGGCGATTGGCTCGTAGCCCATGTTCACGTAGTCTAGTGAGCACCTGCTCTAGGTTGGCAAGGTGTTCAGTCATCTTCACCTGTCACTAGGATGTCGTCCAAGTAACACTGAGTCCCCGGAATCCCTTGCAGGACTTGTTCCATCACTCTTTGCCATATCGCCGGAGCTGATGCTACTCCGAATACCAGTCGATTATACTGGTAAAGACCTTTGTGAGTGTTTATCGTGAGATACTTCCTAAAGGATTCTTCAACCTCCATCTGCAAATATGTTTGTGCTAGGTCAATTTTTGTAAAACGCTTCCCTCCAGATAGTGAGGCGAAGACATCTTCTATCCTTGGAAGAGGATATTGTACTGTGTGAAGGATTGGGTTCACCGTCACCTTGAAGTCCCCACAGATGCGAACCTTCCTTGGCTCCTCAGACTTATTGTTTAACGTTTTCTTCATGACAGGAACGATGGGTGTCGCCCACTTGCTCCAGTCTACCTTAGATAACACGCCTGCATTCTCCAGATTCTCCAGCTCTGCCTCGACGGCTGGGCGAATTGGATATGGTACTGGTCTTGCTTTGAAAAACTTGGGAATTGCATTCTCCTCTATTTTTATCGAGGCGGTTACGCCTTTAAGAGTGCCCAGTTCTTGTTGAAATACCTCTTTGGCGTCAGCTAAGCTTGTTGAAAATCGTCCAGGAGTGACGTCGTCATCCTTTTTACCAGCCACCGTCAGTGCCTGAATGGAGTGCCAGTCTAAACTTACCTTTCTGATCCATTCATGTCCCAATAACGGTGGTCCACCATCTTGCAGAATGTAGAGATACAATTTCCGTATTTTCTTGCCGTTGTATTCGACAGGCACCCTTATTTTTCCTCTGGGGTATACTTTTTGCCCCGTATACGTCCTCAAGACAATGGATGTCTCTCTCAAGGGTATGTGTGAGAATAGCTGCTCGTAGTCTCATCAATTCATGACAGTTAGCGCTGATCCTGTATCCAATTCCATTTTGACTTGGGACCCTGCTATTGTGAGGGTGACCCAAATGGTTCGGTGATCCTCTTTTGCGATTACGTTGTGAAGTTTGAGACAGCTTAGTCTCTTGTTCCCGGATTCACTATCGCTCATCTGGTCTTTGGAACTACTGTCCGTCATCTTTTGTACTTTCCTGTACGGTTCCTTAGTAGCCTTTTTGTTGTCGTTGGTCTTCTTCCCAGACCTGCAAACTCGTGCAATGTGTCCCATCTTTCCGCATTGCCTGCATATTTTGTCCTTGGACTAGCAGTCCTTCTGGTCATGGTTTGTTCTGCCGCAGCGATAACATTTTGCAAATCCCCGTGTCATTTCGTGGGTGCCGTATTCCTGTGGCTTTTGTTGTATTTCCGCAGCTCCCCTTGCTGCTGCTTCGTATGATACTGCCATGCTGAAAGCCTTATCTAGCGTCAGCTCTTTCTCAGAGAAACCTCTTCTGGGTTCCTTCACTCAGGAGTCCACAGACAAATTTGGCCCGTAAGGTATCTGCCAGTCCTGCTCCGAACTGGCAATGCTTTGATAGCTTGTGTAGTTCCGTAAGGTAATCAGCATTGCTCTCATTTTTATGCTGATTTCTCCTGTGGAATTTACATCTTTCTGCTATCAGCAGCGGTGTAGGATTTAGGTGTTCCTGTAGGATAGCAACAATTTTGTTAAAACTCTTCGCCTTCGGTTTGGCTGGAGTAATCAGGACCCGCAATAGGCTGTATGTTCTTGCGCCCATTAAATTTAGCAATACCGATGCCTTTTTCTCATCGGCTATTTTGTTTGCCTCGCAATATACCTCGACTCTTTCCACATACGTGGTCCAGTCTTCTATTGCATTATCGAAGGCAGTGATATCGCCAGTCTTTGGCATCTTGAAAATCTAAGATGGCGCCTCCCGCGCTTTTCCTTCGTCCCCGATGGATCAAAATGGCGCCTCCCGCGCTTTTCCTTCTTCCCCGCCGAGTTAAGATGGCGCCTCCCGCGCTTTCCCGCTGCTGCCAACACTATTGCTGGCGATTATATTTATTTTACTATCCTGTAATGGCGACGCCCTATGGTCTTCGCGCCTCCCCGATCGCTGCTGCCAATGCCGCTCTCCGCAGTATTTTTATTTTTCTATCGCGCTTCAATATTTGCTCCGTTAATTGAAGAACCATTCCTGTCATGGAGCGGACCCTCTGGGACACTTCCCTCCCTCTTCTTAGGTCTGAACGCTGCCCGGCTTCGAAGCACCGGCCGCGCCCTGTGTGCTCCACCCTCTCTCTCTCTCTTTGCTTCCCGACTCGCTGCCCGGCCCCGTTGCAGAGCCATCCGATCGAGCTGTAGCCTGCCGCAGCCCAGGAAGGATCAGTGCACTACCTGCCACCAGCCCGATTAGCTGGGAAACCACAGACTGGAGAACCAAGCCTGGCTCTCGACAGTCTCTCCTGCAACTTTTCATTTCGATGATTTGGAGGGCGGTTGCCCACGGTCGACGCCCGTTTCTCGAGCTTCTTTGGATTATTTTTTTTCTTTCTTCTGGCTTCGACCTTCAATAACGTCGTCTGAGGTGCTGCTGAGTTGCAGGTAAGTTCGTTTCTTACTCGTCGCCAGTATTATGTCCGTGTATAATTGAGACACGGACTGCAGGAGTTGATTATAACAAGTCTTTATTGAATGGAGACAACCTGGAAACTGAAACTACAGAAGCCTGCTAGGGCCTTTTATACAGGGGTGGTCACTGCCGGTACTGCAGTCTGAGACCAGTTATTCCCTTAAAGGTACATACACAACAGGTTGTGGGGCTGGAGAAGGTTACAGAGATAGGGAGGGGCAAGGCCATGGAGGGATTTGAAAACAAGGATGAGAATTTTCAAATCATAAACCACCAGGCTCACAGTTTTACAGTTACTCAAAAAGTCAAATTCACAGTTTTAATTGCATGGAATTCTGGGATTGGTATCGATATTTCAGGGACTGCACTCTGTAATTCCCTTATTATAAATAGGCCCATTGATTTACTGTCACTGAGTAAGTCAAATTCCACTATTATTATTGCAAAATACTGCAGATGCTGGAAATCTGAAATAACAGCAGAAAGTGCTGGATACACTCAGCAGGTCAGGCAGCATCGAGGAGAGAGAAACAGTCAACATTTCAGGTCGATGACCTTTTGTCAGACGTCCTGACGAAGGGTTCGACCCAAAACGTTGACTCTGTTTCTCTCCTCGATGCTACTTGACCTGCTGGGTGTTTCCAGCACTTTCTGTTGTTATTCCACTGTTATTATGTTGAATTAGGACATTTTCTGGGATGTTTGCCAGGGTTTCGGGGATTTTATTCAGTGAGTCCATCCATTTTTCATAAAAACCACAAATCTAAGCCCTTGTAACTGACCCCCAACCAGTGAAGAAGCACTTAGAATAAAATCCAGGAAAAGACTTTTCATAAGAACATAAGAACATAAGAAGTAGGAGCAGGAGTAGGCCATATGGCCCCTCGGGCCGGCTCCGTCGTTCAATAGGATCATGGCTGATCCGAACCTAGACTCACGTCCACTTCCCTGCCCGCTCCCCATAACCCCTAATTCCCTTATCAGCTAGGAAACTGTCTATCTCCGTTTTAAATTTATTTAATGTCGCAGCTTCCACAGCTCTCTGAGGTAGCAAATTCCATAGACTTACCACCCTCTGAGTGAAGAAGTTTCTCATCTCAGTTCTGAAACGGCAGCCCCTTATTCTAAGATTATGCCCCCTAGTTCTAGTCTCGCCCATCAGTGGAAACATCCTCCCCGCATCCACCCGATCAAGCCCCCTCACAATCTTATATGTTTCGATAAGATCGCCTCTCATTCTTCTGAATTCCAATGAGTAGAGGCCCAACCTACTCAACCTCTCCTCAAAAGTCAACCCCCTCATCTCCGAAATCAACTGAGTGAACCTTCTCTGAACTGCTTCGAGAGCAAGTATATCTTTTTTTAAATATGGAAACCAAAACTGTATGCAATATTCCAGGTGTGGCCTCACCAGTACCCTGTATAACTGAAGCAAGACTTCCCTGCTTTTATACTCCATCCCCTTTGCAATAAAAGCCAAGATTCCATTGGCCTTCCTGATCACCTGCTGTACCTGCATACTAACCTTCTGTGTTTCATGCACCAGGACCCCCAGATCCCTTTGTACTGTAGCACTTTGCAGTTTCTCTCCATTTAGATAATAACTTGCTCTTTGATTTTTTCTGCCAAAGTGCATAACCTCACACTTTCCAACATTATATTCCATCTGCCAAATTTCTGCCCACTCACTTAGCCTGTCTATGTCCTTTTGCAGGTTTTTTATGTCCTCCTCACTCACTGCTTTCCCTCCCATCTTTGTATCGTCGGCAAACTTGGATACATTGCACTTGGTCCCCTCCTCCAAATCGTTAATATAGATTGTAAAGAGTTTTGGTCCCAGCACTGACCCCTGCGGAACACCACTAGTCACTGATTGCCAACCCGAGAATGAATCATTTATCCCAACTCTCTGTTTTCTGTTAGATAGCCAATCTTCCATCCATGCCAGTATGTTACCCCCAATCCTGTGATTTTTTAGCTTGTGCAGTAATCTTTTGTGTGGCACCTTGTCAAATGCCTTTTGGAAGTCCAAATACACCACATCCACTGGTTCCCCTTTATCCACCCTGTTTGTTACATCCTCAAAGAATTCGAGCAAATTTGTCAAACATGACTTCCCCTTCATAAAACCATACTGAATCTGTCCGATTAAATTATGCTTATCCAAATGTCCTGTTACTGCTTCCTTAATAATGGACTCTAACATTTTACCAACGACAGATGTTAGGCTAACTGGTCTATAGTTTCCAGCCTTCTGTCTACTGCCCTTTTTAAATAAGGGCATTACATTAGCAGTTTTCCAATCTGCTGGGACCTTTCCTGAATCCAGGAAGTTTTGGAAAATTACCACCAATGCATCCGCAATCCCTACCGCTACTTCTCTCAAGACCCTAGGATGTAAGCCATCAGGTCCAGGGGATTTATCTGCCTTAAGTCCCATTATCTTACCGAGTACCATCTCCTTAGTGATTTTAATCGTGTTTAGCTCCTCCCCCCCATAGCCCCCTGTTTGTCCAGTGTTGGGATACTTTTAGTGTCCTCTACTGTAAAGACTGATACAAAATATTTGTTCAGCGTTTTTGCCATCTCCATGTTCCCCACTACTAATTTCCCGGTCTCCTCCTCTAAGGGACCAACATTCACTTTAGCCACCCTTTTTCTTTTTACATAACTGTAGAAACTCTTGCTATCTGTTTTTATATTTTTTGCTAGTTTACTTTCATAATCTATCTTCCCTTTCTTAATTAATCTTTTAGTTATTCTTTGCTGGCTTTTAAATGCTTCCCAATCTTCTATCCTCCCACTAGATTTGGCTACTTTATATGCCCTTGTTTTCAGTTGGATACTATCCTTTATTACTTTACTTAGCCACGGATGGCTGTCTTTTCTTTTACGCCCCTTTTCCCTCAGTGGAATATATTTTTCTTGAAAGTTGTGAAATATCTCCTTGAATGTACACCACTGCTCATGTACCGTCTTACACCTTAATCTATTTTCCCAGTCCACTTTAGTCAACTCTGCTCTCATACCTTCATAGTCTCCTTTATTTAAGCTTAGTACGCTGGTTTGAGATCCAACTCTCTCACCCTCCAACTGAATTTGGAATTTGTGGTAAACCACTGTTATTGCATATTGTTACCTCTGGTTGGCGCTGTGTACCAATGCATGCCTCAGCTGGCTCCGCCCACATGGCCAGGTATAAAGGTGGGTGTTTCGGCTACCCACTTCCCTCTTGGAACCAGTCGTCCACGAGAGGCATACTCTGTTCTTTAGTTAATAAAAGCCTTTTCATTACCTTCCTAATTCATCGCCTTTTATGGAGTAATTGATAAGCGTATCAATTTTATTAACTAAAAGTAAAATGGCGACACCTGAACAGCAACAACAGCAGGCGTTGCTGCGAGCCCTCAGACCAGCATGCCTGGACCTCGACCCTCAAGCAGCGGATTCATCGACCAATTTCGAACACTGGCTGAGCTGCTTTGAATCCTTCCTAGAAGCCTCCGCCGTGACATCGGAGGAGAACAAACTAAAAGTTTTGACCGCCCAGGTGAGCCCTCAAGTATATACACTCATCCGGGACGCTACTACGTACACGGTGGCCCTCGAACTACTAAAAGGGCAATACACGCGCCCAGTGAACACGATTTACGCCAGACAACTCTTGGGATCCCGCAGGCAGCAACTGGGGGAATCGGTAGAGGCATTTTTACGGGCGTTACAGACACTCTGCAGGGACTGTGACTGTAAGGAGGTAACGGCTGCGGGGCACGCGGAGGGACTTACCTGCGATGCCTTCGTTAGGGGCCTCCAGTCCGACTACTCCAGGCAGAGACTGCTCGAAAGCAAGGAGCTCGACCTGAAGACGGCCGTAGCCCTTGCGCTCTCGTTAGATGCGGCCCACCGAAACCTCGAAGCATACTCACGTAACGGCGCCGCGCCATGGCCATCGCGACCTTGGGACATGGGACCACCGCCCCCGGCACCAACTGCTGCAGCGATGTCCCGAAATCAACTGGGACCACCGCCCCCGGTACCAACTGCAGCGATGCCCCGTAACCAGGCCCAAAAATGCTATTTCTGTGGCCAGTTAAAACACCCTAGAGCGCACTGCCCGGCTAAGACCGCTACCTGCTCGGGCTGCGGGAAGAAAGGCCATTACGCCAATGCCTGCAGGGGGAAACCCGCGAACACCAGCAGCGCCGCGTGCGAACCGTGGGGGCAGCCATCTTATCCGCCATTTTGTGCACCTCCGGCCGCATGGCCGCCGCCATTTTGTCCGCCGCACTCAACCGTCATTTTGTCTCCGGACTCGACCACCGTCTCGTTGGACGACCATTTCGACTCACTAAGCCATACACTGGCCTCCGTTACGCTGGATCAAGCCCTCCCTCATCATCTGTTCAGCTCCATGATGGACATCATGGTAAACGGCCGCGCCACCACTTGCCTATTTGACAGCGGGAGCACAGAGAGTTTTATTCACCCCGACACGGTACGTAGCCACTCCCTCACAGTCCTGCCAACGCGCCATCGGATTTCTATGGCGTCTAAGTCCCATTCAATGGACGTCGGCGGCTACTGTGTGGTGACCCTTTCGGTTGGGGGCACAGAATATAAAAATTTTAAACTTCTAGTCCTGCCCCGTCTTTGCGCTGCCGTGCTGCTAGGGTTGGATTTTCAGTGCCACCTTAAAAGTGTCACATTAGCATACGGTGGACCACCCCCCCCACTCACAGTCTGCAACCAACACCTTTTAAATCGCCCGCCGCACACCACTTGCAGCCTTTCCACACTCAAAGTCCCCCCCCCTCCCTTGTTCGCTAACCTCACCCACGACTGTAAACCCATCGCTACCAAGAGCAGGCGGCACAGCGCCGGGGACAGAGCTTTTATTAGCTCTGAGGTGGAGCGGCTCTTGAAGGAGGGCATTATCGAAGGGAGCATCAGCCCCTGGCGAGCCCAGGTTGTAGTCGTTAAAACCACCGATAAACGCCGCCTGGTCATTGACTACAGCCAAACCATAAACCGGTACACTCAGCTGGACACATACCCCCTTCCTCGCATATCTGATATGGTCAATCAGATTGCGCAATACAAAGTATTCTCCACCATTGACCTTAAGTCAGCATACCACCAACTCCCCATCCGCTATGAGGACCGCCAGTATACTGCCTTCGAGGTGAACGGCCGCCTCTACTACTTCCTTAGGGTTCCCTTCGGCGTCACCAACGGGGTTTCGGTCTTCCAAAGGGAGATGGACCGGATGGTTGACCAGAATGCGCTGCAGGCCACATTTCCCTATCTGGATAATGTCACCATCTGTGGCCACAACCAGCAGGACCATGACGTTAATCTAGAAAAATTCCTCCGTACGGCCCAACGGCTGAACCTAACGTACAATAAGGAGAAATGTATGTTTCGCACCAAGCGCCTTGCCATTCTCGGCTGCGTAGTGGAGAACGGAGTCATCGGGCCCGACCCCGACAGAATGCGCCCCCTTATGGAGCTCCCCCTCCCCCACTGCCAAAAAGCACTGAAGAGATGCCTGGGGTTCTTCTCTTACTATGCCCAGTGGGTGCCCCACTATGCGGACAAAGCCAGACCCCTTATCAAATCCACCTCCTTCCCCCTGACACCAGAGGCGTGTGCAGCCTTCACTCTTATCAAGAGCGATATTGCGAAGGCCACAATGCACGCAGTGGATGAGTCCATCCCCTTCCAAGTGGAGAGCGATGCATCCGACTTCGCCCTAGCTGCGACCCTTAACCAGGCGGGGAGACCCGTGGCCTTTTTCTCAAGGACCCTCCAGGGCCCCGAGACTCGACACTCCTCTGTCGAAAAGGAGGCCCAGGCTATTGTGGAAGCGGTGCGTCACTGGAGGCATTACCTGGCCGGAAAACGGTTTACCCTTCTGACTGACCAGCGTTCAGTTGCTTTTATGTTTAATAATAAGCAGAGGGGCAAAATCAAGAACGACAAAATCTTGAGGTGGAGAATCGAACTCTCCACCTACAATTACGATATCTTGTACTAGCCCGGGAAACTCAATGAGCCCCCAGATGCCCTATCACGTGGTACATGCGCCAACGCGCAGGTCGATAGGCTGCAGTCCCTCCACAATGACCTCTGCCACCCGGGGGTCACCAGGTTCTTCCATTTCATCAAATCCCGTAACCTGCCCTACTCCATCGAGGAGGTCAGGACCATGACCAGGAACTGCCAAATCTGTGCCGAGTGCAAACCGCATTTTTATCGGCCAGACAGAGCAAGCCTGATCAAGGCCACTCGCCCCTTCGAGCGCCTGAGCGTCGATTTTAAAGGGCCCCTCCCCTCCTCTGACCGCAACGTGTACTTCCTCAACACAATTGATGAGTACTCCCGTTTCCCGTTTGCCATCCCCTGCCCAGACATGACCAGTACCACGGTCATCAAATGTCTGAATGACCTCTTCGCCTTGTTCGCGTTCCCTAGCTATATACATAGCGACGGGGGCTCATCTTTCATGAGTGACGAACTTCGGCAGTACCTGCTCGCGAGAGGTATTGCTATGAGTAGGACCACCAGCTACAACCCCCGGGGGAACGGCCAGGTGGAAAGAGAGAACGCGACGGTTTGGAAGGCTGTCCTCTTAGCCTTAAAATCTAAGGGCCTTCCGACCTCTCGCTGGCAGGAGGTCCTCCCTGCGGTGCTCCACTCCATCCGGTCACTGCTTTGTACTGCCACTAATGCCACCCCTCATGAGCAAATGTTCGTTTTCCCCAGGAAGTCCACATCGGGAACCTCGCTACCGACATGGCTGACTTCTCCTGGGCCCGTCCTACTGCGGAGGCACGTGAGGACCCATAAAATGGACCCCCTGGTCGAGAGGGTGAACCTCCTACACGCCAACCCCCAGTATGCCTACGTGGCATACCCAGAGGGGCGGGAGGACACGGTCTCCATACGAGACCTCGCACCCTCGGGTGCCCCTGAACTACCACCGTTATCCCCCACCACCCCTCCCAACCCAACCCCTGTAGACGGCATGCCGGAGCCCCAGGACCCTTCGTTGACCACCCAAACAGCAGATTCGACGTTGGATACTGCACCACCGCCACCGCCACCACGACGGTCAGGACGTCAGACAAGGCCTCCTGATAGACTTACCTACACGAACTTGTAGTACACTTCACCCCGCCGGACTCAATTTTAAACAAGGGGTGAATGTGGTAAACCACTGTTATTGCATATGGTTACCTCTGGTTGGCGCTGTGTACCAATGCATGCCTCAGCTGGCTCCGCCCACATGGCCAGGTATAAAGGTGGGTGTTTCGGCTACCCACTTCCTTCTTGGAACCAGTCGTCCACGAGAGGCATGCTCTGTTCTTTAGTTAATAAAAGCCTTTTCATTACCTTCCTAATTCATCGCCTTTTATGGAGTAATTGATAAGCGTATCAGAATTCAACCATGTTATGGTCACTCATTCCAAGGGGATCCTTTACTAAGACATTTTTTATTAATCCTGTCTCATTACAGAGGACCAGATCTAAGATTGCCTGCCCCCTGGTTGGTTCAGTAACATACTGCTCAAGGAACCCGTCCCTAATGCACTCTATGAACTCTTCCTCAAGGCTGCCCTGCCCAATTTGATTTGTCCAGTCAATAAGAAAGTTAAAATCTCCCATGATTATAGCTGTTCCCTTATTACAAGCCCCAGCTATTTCCTGATTTATAGTCCGACCAACAGAGTTGCAACTGTTAGGAGGCCTATAGACTACACCCACCAGTGACTTTTTCCCCTTATTATTCCTTATTTCCACCCAAACTGTTTCACTATCCTGATCCTTTGACCCAATATCATTTCTCACTATTGCAGTGATTCCATCCTTTAGTAACATAGCCACCCCACCTCCCTTTCCTTCCTGTCTGTCCTTCCTAATAGTCAAATACCCCTGGATGTTTAGTTCCCAGTCTTGGTCACCTTGCAGCCATGTTTCTGTAATGGCCACCAGATCATACCCATGTGTAGTTATTTGTACCATCAACTCATCTATTTTGTTACAAATGCTGCGTGCATTCAGATAAAGAACTTTTAAATATGTTTCGTGACAATTTATTCCTGCTTTTACCCCTTTTACTACTTTACCTTTATCTTTATATGTTCTGTCCCTTCCTGACACGCTCTGGTTTTTAATTCCCCCACTGCTACCTTGCTCTATTGCCTTCTCCGCTGACATTTTTATTTTTCGCTCTCTTGAAACCTCCCCCCACTAATTAGTTTAAAGCCCTCTCTACAGCCCTAGTTATTCGATTCGCCAGGATTCTAGTCCCAGCACTGGCCAAGTGAAGTCCGTCCCAATGGAACAGCTCTCTCCTGTCCCAGTACTGGTGCCAGTGTCCCAAGAAGCAAAACCCATTTCTCCCACACCAGTCTTTGAGCCATGCATTTAACTCTCTGATTTTATTTACCCTAGCCAAATTTGCTCGTGGCTCAGGTAGTAATCCAGAGATTATTGCCCTTGTGGTTCTGATTTTTAATTTGGCCCCTAGCTGCTCATACTCCCTCAGCAGAACCTCTTTCCTTGTCCTATCTATGTCGTTGGTACCAACATGGACCACGACAACTGGATCCTCCCCCTCCCACTCCAAGTTTCTCTCCAGCCCAGAGGAGATGTCCTTAACCCTAGCACCGGGCAGGCAACACAACCTTCGGGACTCTCGCTCTCGGCTGCAAAGAAACCTATCTACCCCCCTAATGATACTATCCCCTACCACTACAACATTTCTTTTTACTCCCCTCACTTGAATGGGCCCTTGTTCCACGGTGCTGTGGCCAGGTTGCTCATCCTCCCTGCAGTCCCCGCTCCCGTCCTCACAGGGAGTAAGAGCCTCGAACCTGTTGGACAAGAGCAAGGGCCGCGGCTCCTCCAACACTACCTCCTGGATCCCCATACCTGCCTCACTCATAGTCACACCCTCCTGTCCCTGACCACGGACTACATCTGAATTAGTTAATCTAATTGGTGTGACTACTTCCTGGAACACAGAGTCCAGGTAACTCTCCCCCTCCCTGATGTGTCGCAGTGTCTGAAGCTCGGATTCCAGCTCATCAACACGGAGCCGGAGTTCCTCGAGCATCCAGCACTTACTGCACATGTGATCACTGTGAACATCAATGGTGTCCACCAGCTCCCACATATTGCAGCAGTAACACATCACCTGCTCTCCCATTCTATGTAATTAATTACATTTATTATTATTATTTTTAAATATCGTCTGCCCTGATTCTAGATGATGAATATCACGCCTCTATTTAATTGAACTTACCAACTTATAAAGGCTTAAAAGGGAAGGAAAAGTACTCACCAACCAGCCAATCACCTACCAGCTTGGCTATGATGTCACTTTTGAATTCTGACCTCCCCTTAGAATGTTGCCTGTGGAGCCTGTTTAGGCTGCCTCGCCTTGCTGCTGCGGCTTGACTCGGCACCCACTGCTGCTCCCGGCTGCCTCGACTGGGCCTCGCCTCGCTGCTCCGCCTCCGCGTTGTCTGCTAATCCTGAGGTTGGCAGGAAAAACAAGGCAGAAACAAAACAAAAACAGCACCTAACACCCCACTCACCCTAACTCTCTCACTCATCCAAACTCTCAATGGCACTCTCTGCTACTTGCACTTAGTCAACAACAACACTCACACAACCCAAAAAAATGCAATTAATAACGTCAAATGAACCCTTTTATTAACTACTTGCTATTTTGGGCTCGCTAATGACACAATGGGTAGATTTTCAGCTTGTTGCCCAGATGTAAGACATGTTATTGAGGATCAGCTGCCTGTTATAGAAACCGTCAGATTTTCATTTACATTCAATTCAAATTAAAATCATAGAATCACACACCACAAGAAGTAGATCATTCAGCCCATCGTGCCTGTGCCGGCTCTTTAAAAGAGCTGTCCATTAGTCCCACTCCCCCGCTCTTTCCCATAGCCCTGCAATTTTTTTCCATTCAAGTATTTATCCAATTCCCTTTTGAACTATTGAATCTGCTTCCACCGCCCTTTCAGGCAACGCATTCCAGATCACAACAACTCGCTATGGAAAAAGACATTTTCCTCATCTCCCCTCTGGTTCTTTTGCCAATGATCTTAAACATGTTGTTACTGGCCCTCCTGCCAGTGGAAACAATTTATCCTAATCTACTCTTATCAAAATCCCTCATTTTTTTGAACACCTCTATTAAATCTCCCCTTAACTTTCTGTGCTCTAAGGAGAACAAACCCAGCTTCTCTGATCTCTCCACATAACTGATTTCCCTCATCCATGGTACCATTCTAGTGAATCACTCTGTACCCTCTCTAAGGCCTTGACATCCTTGCTAAAGTGTGGTGCCCAGAAATGGGCACAATATTCCAGCTGGGGCCTAACCAGTGATTTATAAAGGATTGCCATAACTTACTTTCTTTTGTACTCTATGCCTCTATTAATAAAGCCAAGGATCCCGTATGCTTTTCTAACAGCCTTCTCAACTTGGTGGAAATTAAAATTGGGCGGTTTCTATAATGGGCAGCTGATCTGCAATTCCAGGCAGCAAGTTGAAAATCTACCCCAATGGCTGAAGACCAATTGGTATGAATGCCCCAACAGTTCTGGTTGATGTTGGCATGGTATGCCAATAAGTACGCATACGTACCTGTGTCTCCATGTGCATATTGTGTGTATATATTGGGGACATGCTTGGAAACTGCACTCAAATCTGCATGTGCAAGGCCCCTAGCAGGACCAAGAAACATAAGCAATATCAAGGTTAGGGTACGGGTACTAAAAGTAATCAAAAAGGCTGCGATATATGTGTTGCTGACAAGGCTGGCATTTATTGCCCATCCCTAGTTGCCCTTAGGAAGGTGGTGGTGAACCAACATTAGTGGAATGTTAGCCTTCGTCTCAAGGGGCTGGAATACAAAGGGGAGGAAATGGTGCTTCAGTTGTACAGAGCCTTTGTCAGACCCCATCTGGAGTTCTGCATTCAGTTCTGGGCACCGCACCTCAGGAAGGATATACTAGCCTTGCAGGGGGTAAAGTGCAGATTCACCAGAATAATACCAGAGCTTAAAGAGTTAAATTATGAGGACAAACATGGTTGCATAAACATGGTTTGTATTCCCATAAGTTTAGAAGGTTAAAGGGTGATCTAATCAAGGTCTTTACAATGATAAAGCGATTCAATTGGGTAGATACAGAAAAACTATTTCCTCTGATTGGGGGCATAATCTTAAAATTAGAGCCAGGCCATTCAGGAGTGAAATCAGGAAATACTTTTCACACCAAGAGCAGTGAAAATCTGGAACTCTCACCCCCAAAAGGCTGCAGATGCTGGGAGACAATTGGAGCTTTCAAGACTGAGATCGACAGATCTTTGTCGGGTAAGGGTATCAAGGGATATGGAGCAAAGATGGGAAAATGGAGTTGTGGTACAGAATGGCCATGATCTTATTGAATGGCGGAGCAGGCCCAAGAGGCTGAATGGCCTCCTCCTATTCCTCTGTGCTGTTCGCTGGTTCCAGCATGCTAGAGGTATCAGGTGACAGTATTACATTTGTCTCAAACGCAGAGCTCGAAAGTATAAACAAATCGTAACATGTGCGGTTACCCACTGAGTCGACGCAGAAACTCAAGCACATTGATCGGTGAAGGGAACAGAGAGCTGGCTGGAGGCAATCAGCAAATCTGTGACATTCCTAGCGTTTGGAATGCGAGAAATGTGAAGCCTGAATATCTGTGCTTTGTCCAACAAGTAGAGATCCATGTCTAAGTAAAAGGACAGCGACCGATCCAGGTATAATTCGGGAAGTCGTTTAGATCGGCCAAAAAATGATAACCCTTATCCATTTGCAATATTGTTAATTTCAAAGTTGCCTCTTACGTGCTACATTTATTTTGGACAGAAACAGTTATGCTTACTCACTAGTTCACACCTGGCAATCTTGATCTACAACATTCTTGCAATATTCTTGTGAATTAGACAAGTGTTCAGGGTCACGCTTCAGCTGCAGGATGTTACTGTATGAATCCTACTCCTGTCTCCAAACATTGGCCCAGTAATTCGGGTCGGGTGCTTGCCGCGCGTGCAAGGCCCCAAGGTGGACTTACCCGGCGCGCCGACATCTGAAATCTGGCCCGCAATGCATTTCCCCTCACTGGCCAGCTTGAGGTCCTGCCGCGCTGTGCGTGCGTGACCCAGCGGCGTACTTAGTGCGATGAGCCGGCTGGGATCACGTGGGCACTGGGCAACCAATGGGAGGTTGCAAAAGTTCATTCATAAGTTTGACAGTGAGAGCTGTCAAACTCATGAAAACTCATGGCCCCAAAACACTACTTAAACCTGAAAGAAAAGTAAAAAAAACATTGCACTACTTTAATGAACCATAAATAACTATGAAAAACTATTTTAAACAATCATTTTAAAATTTGAAAAAAAAATTTTTATAAAAAATCGGGGCTAAAACTAAACTTGCCTTACTGTAAATTCTTTAAAAATAAAAAACCTGTGGAAAAAAAAATTCTAAATTGTATTAATAGACCACTTACCTGAAAAACTAAGTACTTACGTCTGGTTTTTCTGTGTGTAAATATCGGAGGCCTTTACACACGCGCAACTCTGAAAAAAAAAGGGAATTTCACTGCGCACACGCTGCCTGTGCAGTCGCGCGCGCTGTGCCTCTGAACCCCTTCGTTCAGAGGACTGGAAATGCCGGCGTTCCCCACATCCGCGGTGCTTCCTGAACGCCGGCATTTCCACCGGCCAGATGCGTGAGTACCCAGACCGTACTCACGCATTTGGACCCGAATTACTTGCCCTATAAGTGTTGTCCGGGAAATGGTGCTGGCTAAGTGGAAGCTCCGGGCGGATCGAGCCGTGTACAGACTTGCACTAAAATACATAAAATATTGGTATTTATATTTCAAGCCACTTTACTAAAGTTGCCGTAAGCCAGCCAGGTGCTGGTTCATCAACAGCTCTTTCAGTCGGGCTGATAGGAACATTTGAAGGAATTTGGGGGTTTTCAATATAAAATCAAAATACTAGTTTTAAGGAAACTTAAAGGATGGGCTAGAAACACTGGATTAATTACCTGCTGAAGAAGCTGAGTTTGGATAAAAGATCGGATAAACTGACTGTTCAAGAGGCAAAAGCAAAATATTGTGGATGCTGGAAATCTGAAATAAAAGCAGGAAATGCTGGAAATACTCAGCAGCTGTGGAGAGAGAAACAGAATTAAATGTTTCGGGTTGATGACATTTCAGAGCCAGGCCAGAGACAGTCTAAAGACAGACCAGAGACAGACTAGAGACATATCAGAGACAGATTGAGACAACTCAGAGACAGACCAGAGACAGTCCAGAGACACATCAGAGACGGACCAGAGACAGACTAGAGACAGTCCAGAGACAGACCAGACAGTCCAGAGACATTCCAGAGACAGTCCAGAGACATTCCAGAGAAAGATCAGAGACAGTCCAGAGACTTTCCAGAGACATTCCAGAGACGTTCCAGAGACAGACCAGAGACAGTCCAGAGACAGTCCAGATACATTCCAGAGACAGTCCAGAGATATTACAGAGACAGATCAGAGACAGTCCAGAGACATTCCAGAGACAGTCCAGAGACGTTCCAGAGACAGACCAGAGACAGTCCAGAGACAGTCCAGATACATTCCAGAGACAGTCCAGAGATATTACAGAGACAGATCAGAGACAGTCCAGAGACATTCCAGAGACATTCCAGAGACAGACCAGAGACAGTCCAGAGACATTCCAGAGACAGTCCAGAGATAGTTCAGAGACATTCCAGAGACAGTCTCGAGACAGTCCACAGACAGTCCACAGACATTCCAGAGACAGTCCAGAGACATTCCAGAGACAGACCAGAGACAGACTAGAGACAGACTAGAGACAGTCCAGAGGCATTCCAGAGAGAGACCAGAGATAGACTAGAGACAGACTAGAGACAGTCCAGAGACAGACTAGGGACAGTCCGGAGACAGACCAGTGACAGTCCAGAGACAGTCCAAAGACAGTCCAGAGATAGACTAGAGACAGTCCAGAGACAGACTAGAGACAGTCCAGAGAGAGTTCAGACACAGTCAAGAGACAGTCCAGAGACAGATCAGCGACAGACCAGAGACAGTCCAGAGACAGACTAAAGACATTCCCGTGTCATTCCAGAGAGAGACCAGAGATAGTCCAGAGACAGACCAGAGACAGTCCAGAGACAGAACAGAGACAGACCAGAGACAGGCCAGAGATCTTCCAGAGACAATCCAGACAGACCAGAGACAGACTAGAGACAGTCCAGAGACAGAACACATTCTGAGCAGAGACAGTCCAGAGACAGTCCAGAGACATTCGAAATACATTCCAGAGACAGACCAGAGACAGTCCAGAGGCAGCCCAGAGACTGTCATGAGACAGACCAGATACAGTCCAGAGACAGACCAAGGACAGTCCGGAGAAAGACCAGAGCCAGACCAGAGACAGACCAGAGACAGTCCAGAGACAGACCAGAGACAGCCCAGAGACAGACCAGCGACAGTCCAGAGACAGTCCAGAGACGGACCAGGGACAATCCAGAGACATTCCAGAGACAGACTAGAGACAGAACACAGACAGTCCAGAGACAGTCCAGAGACATTCGAAATACATTCCAGAGACAGACCAGAGACAGTCCAGAGGCAGTCCAGAGACTGCCATGAGACAGACCAGATACAGTCCAGAGACAGACCAAGGACAGTCCGGAGAAAGACCGGAGACAGACCAGAGACAGACCAGAGACAGTCCAGAGACAGACCAGAGACAGCCCAGAGACAGGCCAGCGACAGTCCAGAAACAGTCCAGAGACGGACCAGGGACAATCCAGAGACATTCCAGAGACAGACTAGAGACAGTACACAGACAGTACAGAGACAGTCCAGAGACAGACCAAGGACAGTCCAGAGACATTCCAGAGACAGTCCAGAGACAGTCTAGAGAGAGTCCAGTGACAGACCAAGGACATTCCAGAGAAAGACCAGCGACAGTCCAGAGACAGACCAGAGACAATCCAGAGAAAATCCAGAGACAGACCAGAGAAAGTCCAGAGACAGAACAGAGAAAGTCAAGAGACAGACCAGAGAAAGACCAGAGACAGTCCAGAGACAGTCCAGAGAGAGTCCAGAGACAGACTAGAGACAGACCACAGACAGTCCAGAGACAGACCAGACACCGCCCAGAGCCAGACCAGAGAAAGTCCAGAGACAGTCCAGAGAAAGTCCAGAGATAGTCCAGAGGCAGACCAGAGACAGACCAGAGACAGTCCAGAGACAGACTAGAGACATTCCCTTGTCATTCCAGAGACAGACCAGAGAAAGTCCAGAGACAGACCACAGACAGTCCAGAGAAAGTCCAGAGACAGTCCAGAGGCAGACCAGAGACAGACCAGAGACAGTCCAGAGACAGAGCAGAGACAGTCCAGAGACAGACCAGAGAAAGTCCAGAGACAGTCCAGAGATAGACCAAAGACATTCCAGAGACAGA
This sequence comes from Somniosus microcephalus, assembly GCF_052327205.1. Taxonomy (NCBI): domain Eukaryota; kingdom Metazoa; phylum Chordata; class Chondrichthyes; order Squaliformes; family Somniosidae; genus Somniosus; species Somniosus microcephalus. Next base: position 328,390,106 of record NC_140987.1, on the reverse strand, counting down.
CCAGACACCATCCAGAGGCAGACCAGAGACAGTCCAGAGACATTCCAGAGACAGTCCAGCGATAGTCCAGAGACAATCCAGAGAAAGACCAGAGACAGTCCAGAGACAGTCCCCCCAGAGACAGTCCAGAGACAGTCCAGAGATAGACTAGAGACAGACCACAGACAGTCCAGGGACAGACCAGACACCGTACAGAGGCACACCAGAGAAAGTCCAGAGACATTCCAGATACAGTCCAGAGATATTCCAGAGGCAGTCCAGAGACCGAACAGGGACATTCCAGCGACATTCCAGAGACAGACAAGATGCAGACCACAGACAGTCCAGAGATAGACCAGAGACAGTCCAGAGACAGTCCAGAGACAGACCCGAGACTGTCCAGAGACAGAGCAGAGACAGACCTGAGGCCGTCCAATGACAGTTTAGAGACAGTCCAGAGACAGACCAGAGAGATTCCAGTGACAGACCAGAGAGAGACTAGAGTCAGAGAAGAGACAGTCCAATGACAGACCAGAGACAGTCCAGAGACATTCGAAATACATTCCAGAGACAGACCAGAGACAGTCCAGAGACAGACCAAGGACAGTCCGGAGAAAGACCAGAGACAGACCAGAGACAGACCAGAGACAGACCAGAGACAGTCCAGCGACATTCCAGAGACAGTCCAGAGACAGACCAGGGACATTCCAGAGCCATTCCAGAGACAGACTAGAGACAGAACACAGACAGTCCAGAGACAGTCCAGAGACAGACCAGCACAGTCCAGAGACACTCCAGAGACAGTCCAGAGACAGTCTAGAGAGAGTCCAGAGACAGACCAAGGACATTCCAGAGAAAGACCAGCGATAGTCCAGAGACAATCCAGAGAGAGTTCTGAGACTGTCCAGAGACACACTAGAGACATTGCAGAGACATTCCAGAGACAGACCAGAGAAAGTCCAGAGACAGAACAGAGACAGTCCAGAGAAAGACCAGAGACAGACCAGATGCAATCCAGAGACAGGCTAGAGACAGTCCAGAAGCAGACCAGAGAAAGACCAGAGACAGTCCAGAGACAAACCAGAGACAGTCCAGAGACATCCCAGAGACAGTACAGAGATATTCCAGAGACAGACCAGAGACAGACCAGCGACTGTCCAGAGACAGTCCAGAGACCGACCAGGGACATTCCAGAGACATTCCAGAGGCAGGCAAGATACAGACCACAGACAGTCCTGAGATCGACCAGAGACAGTCCAGAGGCAGACCAGAGACAGACCAGAGACAGTCCAGAGACAGACCAGAGACAGTTCAGATACTTTCCAGGGACAGACTAGAGACATTCCCATGTCATTCAAGAGACAGACCAGAGAAAGTCCTGAGACAGACCAGAGACAGTCCAGAGAAAGTCCAGAGACAGACTAGAGACAGACCACAGACAGTCCAGAGACAGTCCAGAGACATTCCAGAGAGCGCCCAGAGACTGTCCAGAGACAGTCCAGAGACAGACTAAAGACATTCCAGTGTCATTCCAGAGAGGGACCAGAGACAGTCCAGAGACAGACCAGAGACAGTCTAGAGACAAGCAGAGACAGACCAGAGGCAGTCCAGCGACAGTCTAGAGACAGTCCAGAGACAGACTAGAGACAGTCCAGAGACAGTCCAGAGACAGTCCGGAGACAGACCAGAGACAGATCAGAGACAGACCAGAGACAGTCCAGAGACAGTCCAGAGACAGTCCAGAGACAGACTAAAGACATTCCAGTGTCATTCCAGAGAGGGACCAGAGACAGTCCAGAGACAGACCAGAGACAGTCTAGAGACAAGCAGAGACAGACCAGAGGCAGTCCAGCGACAGTCTAGAGACAGTCCAGAGACAGACTAGAGACAGTCCAGAGACATTCCAGAGACATTCCAGAGACGTTCCAGAGACAGACCAGAGACAGTCCAGAGACAGTCCAGATACATTCCAGAGACAGTCCAGAGATATTACAGAGACAGATCAGAGACAGTCCAGAGACATTCCAGAGACAGTCCAGAGACGTTCCAGAGACAGACCAGAGACAGTCCAGAGACAGTCCAGATACATTCCAGAGACAGTCCAGAGATATTACAGAGACAGATCAGAGACAGTCCAGAGACATTCCAGAGACAGTCCAGAGACATTCCAGAGACAGACCAGAGACAGTCCAGAGACATTCCTGAGACAGTCCAGAGATAGTTCAGAGACATTCCAGAGACAGTCTCGAGACAGTCCACAGACAGTCCACAGACATTCCAGAGACAGTCCAGAGACATTCCAGAGACAGACCAGAGACAGACTAGAGACAGACTAGAGACAGTCCAGAGGCATTCCAGAGAGAGACCAGAGATAGACTAGAGACAGACTAGAGACAGTCCAGAGACAGACTAGGGACAGTCCGGAGACAGACCAGTGACAGTCCAGAGACAGTCCAAAGACAGTCCAGAGATAGACTAGAGACAGTCCAGAGACAGACTAGAGACAGTCCAGAGAGAGTTCAGACACAGTCAAGAGACAGTCCAGAGACAGATCAGCGACAGACCAGAGACAGTCCAGAGACAGACTAAAGACATTCCCGTGTCATTCCAGAGAGAGACCAGAGATAGTCCAGAGACAGACCAGAGACAGTCCAGAGACAGAACAGAGACAGACCAGAGACAGGCCAGAGATCTTCCAGAGACTATCCAGACAGACCAGAGACAGACTAGAGACAGTCCAGAGACAGAACACATTCTGAGCAGAGACAGTCCAGAGACAGTCCAGAGACATTCGAAATACATTCCAGAGACAGACCAGAGACAGTCCAGAGGCAGCCCAGAGACTGTCATGAGACAGACCAGATACAGTCCAGAGACAGACCAAGGACAGTCCGGAGAAAGACCAGAGCCAGACCAGAGACAGACCAGAGACAGTCCAGAGACAGACCAGAGACAGCCCAGAGACAGACCAGCGACAGTCCAGAGACAGTCCAGAGACGGACCAGGGACAATCCAGAGACATTCCAGAGACAGACTAGAGACAGAACACAGACAGTCCAGAGACAGTCCAGAGACATTCGAAATACATTCCAGAGACAGACCAGAGACAGTCCAGAGGCAGTCCAGAGACTGCCATGAGACAGACCAGATACAGTCCAGAGACAGACCAAGGACAGTCCGGAGAAAGACCGGAGACAGACCAGAGACAGACCAGAGACAGTCCAGAGACAGACCAGAGACAGCCCAGAGACAGGCCAGCGACAGTCCAGAAACAGTCCAGAGACGGACCAGGGACAATCCAGAGACATTCCAGAGACAGACTAGAGACAGTACACAGACAGTACAGAGACAGTCCAGAGACAGACCAAGGACAGTCCAGAGACATTCCAGAGACAGTCCAGAGACAGTCTAGAGAGAGTCCAGTGACAGACCAAGGACATTCCAGAGAAAGACCAGCGACAGTCCAGAGACAGACCAGAGACAATCCAGAGAAAATCCAGAGACAGACCAGAGAAAGTCCAGAGACAGAACAGAGAAAGTCAAGAGACAGACCAGAGAAAGACCAGAGACAGTCCAGAGACAGTCCAGAGAGAGTCCAGAGACAGACTAGAGACAGACCACAGACAGTCCAGAGACAGACCAGACACCGCCCAGAGCCAGACCAGAGAAAGTCCAGAGACAGTCCAGAGAAAGTCCAGAGATAGTCCAGAGGCAGACCAGAGACAGACCAGAGACAGTCCAGAGACAGACTAGAGACATTCCCTTGTCATTCCAGAGACAGACCAGAGAAAGTCCAGAGACAGACCACAGACAGTCCAGAGAAAGTCCAGAGACAGTCCAGAGGCAGACCAGAGACAGACCAGAGACAGTCCAGAGACAGAGCAGAGACAGTCCAGAGACAGACCAGAGAAAGTCCAGAGACAGTCCAGAGATAGACCAAAGACATTCCAGAGACAGACCAGACACCATCCAGAGGCAGACCAGAGACAGTCCAGAGACATTCCAGAGACAGTCCAGCGATAGTCCAGAGACAATCCAGAGAAAGACCAGAGACAGTCCAGAGACAGTCCCCCCAGAGACAGTCCAGAGACAGTCCAGAGATAGACTAGAGACAGACCACAGACAGTCCAGGGACAGACCAGACACCGTACAGAGGCACACCAGAGAAAGTCCAGAGACATTCCAGATACAGTCCAGAGATATTCCAGAGGCAGTCCAGAGACCGAACAGGGACATTCCAGCGACATTCCAGAGACAGACAAGATGCAGACCACAGACAGTCCAGAGATAGACCAGAGACAGTCCAGAGACAGTCCAGAGACAGACCCGAGACTGTCCAGAGACAGAGCAGAGACAGACCTGAGGCCGTCCAATGACAGTTTAGAGACAGTCCAGAGACAGACCAGAGAGATTCCAGTGACAGACCAGAGAGAGACTAGAGTCAGAGAAGAGACAGTCCAATGACAGACCAGAGACAGTCCAGAGACATTCGAAATACATTCCAGAGACAGACCAGAGACAGTCCAGAGACAGACCAAGGACAGTCCGGAGAAAGACCAGAGACAGACCAGAGACAGACCAGAGACAGACCAGAGACAGTCCAGCGACATTCCAGAGACAGTCCAGAGACAGACCAGGGACATTCCAGAGCCATTCCAGAGACAGACTAGAGACAGAACACAGACAGTCCAGAGACAGTCCAGAGACAGACCAGCACAGTCCAGAGACACTCCAGAGACAGTCCAGAGACAGTCTAGAGAGAGTCCAGAGACAGACCAAGGACATTCCAGAGAAAGACCAGCGATAGTCCAGAGACAATCCAGAGAGAGTTCTGAGACTGTCCAGAGACACACTAGAGACATTGCAGAGACATTCCAGAGACAGACCAGAGAAAGTCCAGAGACAGAACAGAGACAGTCCAGAGAAAGACCAGAGACAGACCAGATGCAATCCAGAGACAGGCTAGAGACAGTCCAGAAGCAGACCAGAGAAAGACCAGAGACAGTCCAGAGACAAACCAGAGACAGTCCAGAGACATCCCAGAGACAGTACAGAGATATTCCAGAGACAGACCAGAGACAGACCAGCGACTGTCCAGAGACAGTCCAGAGACCGACCAGGGACATTCCAGAGACATTCCAGAGGCAGGCAAGATACAGACCACAGACAGTCCTGAGATCGACCAGAGACAGTCCAGAGGCAGACCAGAGACAGACCAGAGACAGTCCAGAGACAGACCAGAGACAGTTCAGATACTTTCCAGGGACAGACTAGAGACATTCCCATGTCATTCAAGAGACAGACCAGAGAAAGTCCTGAGACAGACCAGAGACAGTCCAGAGAAAGTCCAGAGACAGACTAGAGACAGACCACAGACAGTCCAGAGACAGTCCAGAGACATTCCAGAGAGCGCCCAGAGACTGTCCAGAGACAGTCCAGAGACAGACTAAAGACATTCCAGTGTCATTCCAGAGAGGGACCAGAGACAGTCCAGAGACAGACCAGAGACAGTCTAGAGACAAGCAGAGACAGACCAGAGGCAGTCCAGCGACAGTCTAGAGACAGTCCAGAGACAGACTAGAGACAGTCCAGAGACAGTCCAGAGACAGTCCGGAGACAGACCAGAGACAGATCAGAGACAGACCAGAGACAGTCCAGAGACAGTCCAGAGACAGTCCAGAGACAGACTAAAGACATTCCAGTGTCATTCCAGAGAGGGACCAGAGACAGTCCAGAGACAGACCAGAGACAGTCTAGAGACAAGCAGAGACAGACCAGAGGCAGTCCAGCGACAGTCTAGAGACAGTCCAGAGACAGACTAGAGACAGTCCAGAGACATTCCAGAGACATTCCAGAGACGTTCCAGAGACAGACCAGAGACAGTCCAGAGACAGTCCAGATACATTCCAGAGACAGTCCAGAGATATTACAGAGACAGATCAGAGACAGTCCAGAGACATTCCAGAGACAGTCCAGAGACGTTCCAGAGACAGACCAGAGACAGTCCAGAGACAGTCCAGATACATTCCAGAGACAGTCCAGAGATATTACAGAGACAGATCAGAGACAGTCCAGAGACATTCCAGAGACAGTCCAGAGACATTCCAGAGACAGACCAGAGACAGTCCAGAGACATTCCTGAGACAGTCCAGAGATAGTTCAGAGACATTCCAGAGACAGTCTCGAGACAGTCCACAGACAGTCCACAGACATTCCAGAGACAGTCCAGAGACATTCCAGAGACAGACCAGAGACAGACTAGAGACAGACTAGAGACAGTCCAGAGGCATTCCAGAGAGAGACCAGAGATAGACTAGAGACAGTCCAGAGACAGACTAGGGACAGTCCGGAGACAGACCAGTGACAGTCCAGAGACAGTCCAAAGACAGTCCAGAGATAGACTAGAGACAGTCCAGAGACAGACTAGAGACAGTCCAGAGAGAGTTCAGACACAGTCAAGAGACAGTCCAGAGACAGATCAGCGACAGACCAGAGACAGTCCAGAGACAGACTAAAGACATTCCCGTGTCATTCCAGAGAGAGACCAGAGATAGTCCAGAGACAGACCAGAGACAGTCCAGAGACAGAACAGAGACAGACCAGAGACAGGCCAGAGATCTTCCAGAGACTATCCAGACAGACCAGAGACAGACTAGAGACAGTCCAGAGACAGAACACATTCTGAGCAGAGACAGTCCAGAGACAGTCCAGAGACATTCGAAATACATTCCAGAGACAGACCAGAGACAGTCCAGAGGCAGCCCAGAGACTGTCATGAGACAGACCAGATACAGTCCAGAGACAGACCAAGGACAGTCCGGAGAAAGACCAGAGCCAGACCAGAGACAGACCAGAGACAGTCCAGAGACAGACCAGAGACAGCCCAGAGACAGACCAGCGACAGTCCAGAGACAGTCCAGAGACGGACCAGGGACAATCCAGAGACATTCCAGAGACAGACTAGAGACAGAACACAGACAGTCCAGAGACAGTCCAGAGACATTCGAAATACATTCCAGAGACAGACCAGAGACAGTCCAGAGGCAGTCCAGAGACTGCCATGAGACAGACCAGATACAGTCCAGAGACAGACCAAGGACAGTCCGGAGAAAGACCGGAGACAGACCAGAGACAGACCAGAGACAGTCCAGAGACAGACCAGAGACAGCCCAGAGACAGGCCAGCGACAGTCCAGAAACAGTCCAGAGACGGACCAGGGACAATCCAGAGACATTCCAGAGACAGACTAGAGACAGTACACAGACAGTACAGAGACAGTCCAGAGACAGACCAAGGACAGTCCAGAGACATTCCAGAGACAGTCCAGAGACAGTCTAGAGAGAGTCCAGTGACAGACCAAGGACATTCCAGAGAAAGACCAGCGACAGTCCAGAGACAGACCAGAGACAATCCAGAGAAAATCCAGAGACAGACCAGAGAAAGTCCAGAGACAGAACAGAGAAAGTCAAGAGACAGACCAGAGAAAGACCAGAGACAGTCCAGAGACAGTCCAGAGAGAGTCCAGAGACAGACTAGAGACAGACCACAGACAGTCCAGAGACAGACCAGACACCGCCCAGAGGCAGACCAGAGAAAGTCCAGAGACAGTCCAGAGAAAGTCCAGAGATAGTCCAGAGGCAGACCAGAGACAGACCAGAGACAGTCCAGAGACAGACTAGAGACATTCCCTTGTCATTCCAGAGACAGACCAGAGAAAGTCCAGAGACAGACCACAGACAGTCCAGAGAAAGTCCAGAGACAGTCCAGAGGCAGACCAGAGACAGACCAGAGACAGTCCAGAGACAGAGCAGAGACAGTCCAGAGACAGACCAGAGAAAGTCCAGAGACAGTCCAGAGATAGACCAAAGACATTCCAGAGACAGACCAGACACCATCCAGAGGCAGACCAGAGACAGTCCAGAGACATTCCAGAGACAGTCCAGCGATAGTCCAGAGACAATCCAGAGAAAGACCAGAGACAGTCCAGAGACAGTCCCCCCAGAGACAGTCCAGAGACAGTGCAGAGATAGACTAGAGACAGACCACAGACAGTCCAGGGACAGACCAGACACCGTACAGAGGCACACCAGAGAAAGTCCAGAGACATTCCAGATACAGTCCAGAGATATTCCAGAGGCAGTCCAGAGACCGAACAGGGACATTCCAGCGACATTCCAGAGACAGACAAGATGCAGACCACAGACAGTCCAGAGATAGACCAGAGACAGTCCAGAGACAGTCCAGAGACAGACCCGAGACTGTCCAGAGACAGAGCAGAGACAGACCTGAGGCCGTCCAATGACAGTTTAGAGACAGGCAGAGACAGACCAGAGAGATTCCAGTGACAGACCAGAGAGAGACTAGAGTCAGAGAAGAGACAGTCCAATGACAGACCAGAGACAGTCCAGAGACATTCGAAATACATTCCAGAGACAGACCAGAGACAGTCCAGAGACAGACCAAGGACAGTCCGGAGAAAGACCAGAGACAGACCAGAGACAGACCAGAGACAGACCAGAGACAGTCCAGCGACATTCCAGAGACAGACCAGAGACAGTCCAGAGACAGACCAAGGACAGTCCGGAGAAAGACCAGAGACAGACCAGAGACAGACCAGAGACAGTCCAGCGACATTCCAGAGACAGTCCAAAGACAGACCAGGGACATTCCAGAGCCATTCCAGAGACAGACTAGAGACAGAACACAGACAGTCCAGAGACAGTCCAGAGACAGACCAGCACAGTCCAGAGACACTCCAGAGACAGTCCAGAGACAGTCTAGAGAGAGTCCAGAGACAGACCAAGGACATTCCAGAGAAAGACCAGCGATAGTCCAGAGACAATCCAGAGAGAGTTCTGAGACTGTCCAGAGACACACTAGAGACATTGCAGAGACATTCCAGAGACAGACCAGAGAAAGTCCAGAGACAGAACAGAGACAGTCCAGAGAAAGACCAGAGACAGACCAGATGCAATCCAGAGACAGGCTAGAGACAGTCCAGAAGCAGACCAGAGAAAGACCAGAGACAGTCCAGAGACAAACCAGAGACAGTCCAGAGACATCCCAGAGACAGTACAGAGATATTCCAGAGACAGACCAGAGACAGACCAGCGACTGTCCAGAGACAGTCCAGAGACCGACCAGGGACATTCCAGAGACATTCCAGAGGCAGGCAAGATACAGACCACAGACAGTCCTGAGATCGACCAGAGACAGTCCAGAGGCAGACCAGAGACAGACCAGAGACAGTCCAGAGACAGACCAGAGACAGTTCAGATACTTTCCAGGGACAGACTAGAGACATTCCCATGTCATTCAAGAGACAGACCAGAGAAAGTCCTGAGACAGACCAGAGACAGTCCAGAGAAAGTCCAGAGACAGACTAGAGACAGACCACAGACAGTCCAGAGACAGTCCAGAGACATTCCAGAGAGCGCCCAGAGACTGTCCAGAGACAGTCCAGAGACAGACTAAAGACATTCCAGTGTCATTCCAGAGAGGGACCAGAGACAGTCCAGAGACAGACCAGAGACAGTCTAGAGACAAGCAGAGACAGACCAGAGGCAGTCCAGCGACAGTCTAGAGACAGTCCAGAGACAGACTAGAGACAGTCCAGAGACAGTCCAGAGACAGTCCGGAGACAGACCAGAGACAGATCAGAGACAGACCAGAGACAGTCCAGAGACAGTCCAGAGACAGTCCAGAGACAGACTAAAGACATTCCCGTGTCATTCCAGAGAGGGACCAGAGACAGTCCAGAGACAGACCAGAGACAGTCTAGAGACAAACAGAGACTGACCAGAGATAGTCCAGAGACAGAGCAGAGACAGTCCAGAGACTGTCCAGAGACAGACTAGAGTCATTCCCTTGTCACTCCAGAGACAGACCAGAGAAAGTCCAGAGACAGTCCAGAGACAGACTAGAGACAGACGACAGACAGTCCAGAGACAGACCAGACGCCGCCCAGAGGCAGACCAGAGACAGTCCAGAGACAGTCCAGAGACAGTCCAGAGAAAGTCCAGAGACAGACCAGAGATATACCAGAGACAGTCCAGAGGCAGACCAGAAACAGACCAGAGACAGTCCAGAGACAGAGCAGAGACAGTCCAGAGACAGACCAGAGAAAGTCCAGAGACAGTCCAGAGACAGTCCAGATACATTCCAGAGACAGACTAGAGACAGACCAAAGACAGTCCAGAGACAGACCAGACACCATCCAGAGGCAGACCAGAGACAGCCCAGAGACATTCCAGAGACAATCCAGCGATAGTCCAGAGACAATCCAGAGAAAGACCAGAGACAGTCCAGAGACAGTCCAGAGACAGTCCCCCCAGAGACAGTCCAGAGACAGTCCAGAGACAGACTAGAGACAGACCACAGACAGTCCAGGGACAGACCAGACACCGTCCAGAGGCAGACCAGAGAAAGTCCAGAGACATTCCAGATACAGTCCAGAGATATTCCAGAGACAGACCAGCAACAGTCCAGAGACAGTCCAGAGAACGAACAGGGACATTCCAGAGACATTCCAGAGACAGACAAGATGCAGACCACAGACAGTCCAGAGATAGACCAGAGACAGTCCAGAGACAGTCCAGAGACAGACCAGAGACAGTCCACAGACAGACTAAAGACATTCCCGTGTCATTCCAGAGAGAGACCAGAGATAGTCCAGAGACAGACCAGAGACAGTCCAGAGACAGAACAGAGACAGACCAGAGACAGGCCAGAGATCTTCCAGAGACAATCCAGACAGACCAGAGACAGACTAGAGACAGTCCAGAGACAGAACACATTCTGAGCAGAGACAGTCCAGAGACAGTCCAGAGACATTCGAAGTACATTCCAGAGACAGACCAGAGACAGTCCAGAGGCTGCCCAGAGACTGCCATGAGACAGACCAGATACAGTCCAGAGACAGACCAAGGACAGTCCGGAGAAAGACCAGAGCCAGACCAGAGACAGACCAGAGACAGTCCAGAGACAGACCAGAGACAGCCCAGAGACAGACCAGCGACAGTCCAGAGACAGTCCAGAGACGGACCAGGGACAATCCAGAGACATTCCAGAGACAGACTAGAGACAGAACACAAACAGTCCAGTGACAGTCCAGAGTCATTCGAAATACATTCCAGAGACAGACCAGAGACAGTCCAGAGGCAGTCCAGAGACTGCCATGAGACAGACCAGATACAGTCCAGAGACAGACCAAGGACAGTCCGGAGAAAGACCGGAGACAGACCAGAGACAGACCAGAGACAGTCCAGAGACGGACCAGGGACAATCCAGAGACATTCCAGAGACAGACTAGAGACAGAACACAGACAGTACAGAGACAGTCCAGAGACAGACCAAGGACAGTCCAGAGACATTCCAGAGACAGTCCAGAGACAGTCTAGAGAGAGTCCAGCGACAGACCAAGGACATTCCAAAGAAAGACCAGCGACAGTCCAGAGACAGACCAGAGACAATCCAGAGAAAATCCAGAGACAGACCAGAGAAAGTCCAGAGACAGAACAGAGAAAGTCAAGAGACAGACCAGAGAAAGACCAGAGACAGTCCAGAAACAGTCCAGAGAGAGTCCAGAGACAGACTAGAGACAGACCACAGACAGTCCAGAGACAGACCAGACACCGCCCAGAGGCAGACCAGAGACAGTCCAGAGACAGTCCAGAGAAAGTCCAGAGATAGACTAGAGACTGTCCAGTGACAGACTAGAGACATTCCCTTGTCATTCCAGAGACAGACCAGAGAAAGTCCAGAGACAGACCACAGACAGTCCAGAGAAAGTCCAGAGACAGTCCAGAGGCAGACCAGAGACAGACCAGAGACAGTCCAGAGACAGAGCAGAGGCAGTCCAGAGAGAGTGCAGAGACAGACCAAAGACATTCCAGAGACAGACCAGACACCAACCAGAGGTAGACCAGAGACAGTCCAGAGACATTCCAGAGACAGTCCAGTGATAGTCCAGAGACAATCCAGAGAAAGACCAGAGACAGTCCAGAGACAGTCCCCCCAGAGACAGTCCAGAGACAGTGCAGAGATAGACTAGAGACAGACCACAGACAGTCCAGGGACAGACCAGACACCGTCCAGAGGCACACCAGAGAAAGTCCAGAGACATTCCAGATACAGTCCAGAGATATTCCAGAGACAGACCAGAGACAGACCAGCGACAGTCCAGAGACAGTCCAGAGACCGAATAGGGACATTCCAGCGACATTCCAGAGACAGACAAGATGCAGACCACAGACAGTCCAGAGATAGACCAGAGACAGTCCAGAGACAGTCCAGAGACAGACCTGAGACTGTCCAGAGACAGAGCAGAGACAGACCTGAGGCCGTCCAATGACAGTTTAGAGACAGTTCAGAGAGAGGCCAGAGAGATTCCAGTGACAGACCAGAGAGAGACTAGAGTCAGAGAAGAGACAGTCCAATGAAAGACCAGAGACAGTCCAGAGACATTCGAAATACATTCCAGAGACAGACCAGAGGCAGTCCAGAGACAGACCAAGGACAGTCCGGAGATGGACCAGAGACAGACCAGAGACAGACCAGAGACAGACCAGAGACAGTCCAGCGACATTCCAGAGACAGTCCAGAGACAGACCAGGGACATTCCAGAGCCATTCCCGAGACAGACTAGAGACAGAACACAGACAGTCCAGAGACAGTCCAGAGACAGACCAGCACAGTCCAGAGACACTCCAGAGACAGTCCAGAGACAGTCTAGAGAGAGTCCAGAGACAGACCAAGGACATTCCAGAGAAAGACCAGCGACAGTCCAGAGACAATCCAGAGAGAGTTCTGAGACTGTCCAGAGACACACTAGAGACATTGCAGAGACATTCCAGAGACAGACCAGAGAAAGTCCAGAGACAGAACAGAGACAGTCCAGAGAATGTCCAGAGACAGACCAGAGGCAGTCCAGAGACAGGTTAGAGACAGTCCAGAGGCAGACCAGAGAAAGACCAGAGACAGTCCAGAGACAAACCAGAGACAGTCCAGAGACATCCCAGAGACAGTACAGAGATATTCCAGAGAGAGACCAGAGACAGACCAGCGACTGTCCAGAGACAGTCCAGAGACCGACCAGGGACATTCCAGAGACATTCCAGAGACAGGCAAGATACAGACCACAGACAGTCCTGAGATCGACCAGAGACAGTCCAGAGGCAGACCAGAGACAGACCAGAGACAGTCCAGAAACAGACCAGAGACAGTTCAGATACTTTCCAGGGACAGACTAGAGACATTCCCATGTCATTCAAGAGACAGACCAGAGAAAGTCCTGAGACAGACCAGAGAAAGTCCAGAGAAAGTCCAGAGACAGACTAGAGACAGACCACAGACAGTCCAGAGACAGTCCAGAGACATTCCAGAGAGTGCCCAGAGACTGTCCAGAGACTGTCCAGAGACAGTCCAGAGACAGACTAAAGACATTCCAGTGTCATTCCAGAGAGGGACCAGAGACAGTCCAGAGACAGACCAGAGACAGTCTAGAGACAAGCAGAGACAGACCAGAGGCAGTCCAGTGACAGTCTAGAGACAGTCCAGAGACAGACTAGAGACAGTCCAGAGACAGTCCAGAGACAGTCCGGAGACAGACCAGAGACAGATCAGAGACAGACCAGAGACAGTCCAGAGACAGTCCAGAGACAGTCCAGAGACAGACTAAAGACATTCCCGTGTCATTCCAGAGAGGGACCAGAGACAGTCCAGAGACAGACCAGAGACAATCTAGAGACAAACAGAGACGGAGCAGAGACAGTCCAGAGACAGAGCAGAGACAGTCCAGAGACTGTCCAGAGACAGACTAGAGTCATTCCCTTGTCACTCCAGAGACAGACCAGAGAAAGTCCAGAGACAGTCCAGAGACAGACTAGAGACAGACGACAGACAGTCCAGAGACAGACCAGACGCCGCCCAGAGGCAGGCAAGAGACAGTCCAGAGACAGTCCAGAGACAGTCCAGAGAAAGTCCAGAGACAGACCAGAGATATACCAGAGACAGTCCAGAGGCAGACCAGAGGCAGACCAGAGACAGTCCAGAGACAGAGCAGAGACAGTCCAGAGAGACCAGAGAAAGTCCAGAGACAGTCCAGAGACAGTCCAGATACAGTCCAGAGACAGACTAGAGACAGACCAAAGACAGTCCAGAGACAGACCAGACACCATCCAGAGGCAGACCAGAGACAGCCCAGAGACATTCCAGAGACAGTCCAGCGATAGTCCAGAGACAATACAGAGAAAGACCAGAGACAGTCCAGAGACAGTCCAGAGACAGTCCCCCCAGAGACAGTCCAGAGACAGTCCAGAGACAGACTAGAGACAGACCACAGACAGTCCAGGGACAGACCAGACACCGTCCAGAGGCAGACCAGAGAAAGTCCAGAGACATTCCAGATACAGTCCAGAGATATTCCAGAGACAGACCAGAGACAGACCAGCAACAGTCCAGAGACAGTCCAGAGAACGAACAGGGACATTCCAGAGACAGACAAGATGCAGACCACAGACAGTCCAGAGATAGACCAGAGACAGTCCAGAGACAGTCCAGAGACAGACCAGAGACAGTCCACAGACAGACTAAAGACATTCCCGTGTCATTCCAGAGAGAGACCAGAGATAGTCCAGAGACAGACCAGAGACAGTCCAGAGACAGAACAGAGACAGACCAGAGACAGGCCAAAGATCTTCCAGAGACAATCCAGACAGACCAGAGACAGACTAGAGACAGTCCAGAGACAGAACACATTCTGAGCAGAGACAGTCCAGAGACAGTCCAGAGACATTCGAAATACATTCTAGAGACAGGCCAGAGACAGTCCAGAGGCAGCCCAGAGACTGCCATGAGGCAGACCAGATACAGTCCAGAGACAGACCAAGGACAGTTCGGAGAAAGACCAGAGCCAGACCAGAGACAGACCAGAGACAGTCCAGAGACAGACCAGAGACAGCCCAGAGACAGACCAGCGACAGTCCAGAGACAGTCCAGAGACGGACCAGGGACAATCCAGAGACATTCCAGAGACAGACTAGAGACAGAACACAGACAGTCCAGAGACAGTCCAGAGACATTCGAAATACATTCCAGAGACAGACCAGAGACAGCCCAGAGGCAGTCCAGAGACTGCCATGAGACAGACCAGATACAGTCCAGAGACAGACCAAGGACAGTCCGGAGAAAGACCGGAGACAGACCAGAGACAGACCAGAGACAGTCCAGAGACAGACCAGAGACAGCCCAGAGACAGACCAGCGACAGTCCAGAGACAGTCCAGAGACGGACCAGGGACAATCCAGAGACATTCCAGAGACAGACTAGAGACAGAACACAGACAGTACAGAGACAGTCCAGAGACAGACCAAGGACAGTCCAGAGACATTCCAGAGACAGTCCAGAGACAGACTAGAGACAGACCACAGACAGTCCAGAGACAGACCAGACACCGCCCAGAGGCAGACCAGAGACAGTCCAGAGACAGTCCAGAGAAAGTCCAGAGATAGACTAGAGACTGTCCAGTGACAGACTAGAGACATTCCCTTGTCATTCCAGAGACAGACTAGAGAAAGTCCAGAGACAGACCACAGACAGTCCAGAGAAAGTCCAGAGACAGTCCAGAGGCAGACCAGAGACAGACCAGAGACAGTCCAGAGACAGAGCAGAGACAGTCCAGAGACAGACCAGAGAAAGTCCAGAGACAGTCCAGAGACAGAACAAAGACATTCCAGAGACAGACCAGATACCATCCAGAGGCAGACCAGAGACAGTCCAGAGTCATTCCAGAGACAGCCCAGCGATAGTCCAGAGACAGACCAGAGACAGACCAGCGACAGTCCAGAGACAGTCCAGAGACCGAACAGGGACATTCCAGCGACATTCCAGAGACAGACAAGATGCAGACCACAGACAGTCCAGAGATAGACCAGAGACAGTCCAGAGACAGTCCAGAGACAGACCCGAGACTGTCCAGAGACAGAGCAGAGACAGACCTGAGGCCGTCCAATGACAGTTTAGAGACAGTCCAGAGACAGACCAGAGAGATTCCAGTGAGAGACCAGAGAGAGACTAGAGTCAGAGAAGAGACAGTCCAATGACAGACCAGAGACAGTCCAGAGACATTCGAAATACATTCCAGAGACAGACCAGAGACAGTCCAGAGACAGACCAAGGACAGTCCGGAGAAAGACCAGAGACAGACCAGAGACAGAACAGAGACAGACCAGAGACAGTCCAGCGACATTCCAGAGACAGTCCAGAGACAGACCAGGGACATTCCAGAGCCATTCCAGAGACAGACTAGAGACAGAACACAGACAGTCCAGAGACAGTCCAGAGACAGACCAGCACAGTCCAGAGACACTCCAGAGACAGTCCAGAGACAGTCTAGAGAGAGTCCAGAGACAGACCAAGGACATTCCAGGGAAAAACCAGCGACAGTCCAGAGACAATCCAGAGAGAGTTCTGAGACTGTCCAGAGACACACTAGAGACATTGCAGAGACATTCCAGAGACAGACCAGAGAAAGTCCAGAGACAGAACAGAGAAAGACCAGAGAAAGACCAGAGACAGACCAGAGGCAGTCCAGAGACAGGCTAGAGACAGTACAGAGATATTCCAGAGACAGACCAGAGACAGACAAGCGACTGTCCAGAGACAGTCCAGAGACCGACCAGGGACATTCCAGAGACATTCCAGAGACAGGCAAGATACAGACCACAGACAGTCCTGAGATCGACCAGAGACAGTCCAGAGGCAGACCAGAGACAGACCAGAGACAGTCCAGAGACAGACCAGAGACAGTTCAGATACTTTCCAGGGACAGACTAGAGACATTCCCATGTCATTCAAGAGACAGACCAGAGGAAGTCCTGAGACAGACCAGAGACAGTCCAGAGAAAGTCCAGAGACAGACTAGAGACAGACCACAGACAGTCCAGAGAGAGTCCAGAGACATTCGAGAGAGTGTCCAGAGACTGTCCAGAGACTGACTAAAGACATTCCAGTGTTATTCCAGAGAGGGACCAGAGATAGTCCAGAGACAGACCAGAGACAGTCTAGAGACAAGCAGAGACAGACCAGAGGCAGTCCAGTGACAGTCTAGAGACAGTCCAGAGACAGACTAGAGACAGTCCAGAGACAGTCCAGAGACAGTCCGGAGACAGACCAGAGACAGATCAGAGACAGAGCAGAGACAGTCCAGAGACAGTCCAGAGACAGTCCAGAGACAGACTAAAGACATTCCCGTGTCATTCCAGAGAGGGACCAGAGACAGTCCAGAGACAGACCAGAGACAGTCTAGAGACAAACAGAGACGGAGCAGAGACAGTCCAGAGACAGAGCAGAGACAGTCCAGAGACTGTCCAGAGACAGACTAGAGTCATTCCCTTGTCACTCCAGAGACAGACCAGAGAAAGTCCAGAGACAGTCCAGAGACAGACGAGAGACAGACGACAGACAGTCCAGAGACAGACCAGACGCCGCCCAGAGGCAGACCAGAGACAGTCCAGAGACAGTCCAGAGACAGTCCAGAGAAAGTCCAGAGAGAGACCAGAGATATACCAGAGACAGTCCAGAGGCAGACCAGAGACAGACCAGAGACAGTCCAGAGACAGAGCAGAGACAGTCCAGAGACAGACCAGAGAAAGTCCAGAGACAGTCCAGAGACAGTCCAGATACAGTCCAAAGACAGACTAGAGACAGACCAAAGACAGTCCAGAGACAGACCAGACACCATCCAGAGGCAGACCAGAGACAGCCCAGAGACATTCCAGAGACAGTCCAGCGATAGTCCAGAGACAATCCAGAGAAAGACCAGAGACAGTCCAGAGACAGTCCAGAGACAGTCCCCCCAGAGACAGTCCAGAGACAGTCCAGAGACAGACTAGAGACAGACCACAGACAGTCCAGGGACAGACCAGACACCGTCCAGAGGCAGACCAGAGAAAGTCCAGAGACATTCCAAATACAGTCCAGAAATATTCCAGAGACAGACCAGAGACAGACCAGCGACAGTCCAGAGATAGTCCAGAGACTGAACAGGGACATTCCAGAGACATTCCAGAGACAGGCAAGATACAGACCACAGACAGTCCTGAGATCGACCAGAGACAGTCCAGAGGCAGACCAGAGACAGACCAGAGACAGTCCAGAGACAGACCAGAGACAGTTCAGATACTTTCCAGGGACAGACTAGAGACATTCCCATGTCATTCAAGAGACAGACCAGAGAAAGTCCTGAGACAGACCAGAGACAGTCCAGAGAATGTCCAGAGACAGACTAGAGACAGACCACAGAGAGTCCAGAGAGAGTCCAGAGACATTCGAGAGAGTGTCCAGAGACTGTCCAGAGACTGTCCAGAGACACTCCAGAGACAGACTAAAGACATTCCAGTGTCATTCCAGAGAGGGACCAGAGATAGTCCAGAGACAGACCAGAGACAGTCTAGAGACAAGCAGAGACAGACCAGAGGCAGTCCAGTGACAGTCTGGAGACAGTCCAGAGACAGACTAGAGACAGTCCAGAGACAGCCCAGAGACAGTCCGGAGACAGACCAGAGACAGATCAGAGACAGACCAGAGACAGTCCAGAGACAGTCCAGAGACAGTCCAGAGACAGACTAAAGACATTCCCGTGTCATTCCAGAGAGGGACCAGAGACAGTCCAGAGACAGACCAGAGACAGTCTAGAGACAAACAGAGACTGACCAGAGACAGTCCAGAGACAGAGCAGAGACAGTCCAGAGACTGTCCAGAGACAGACTAGAGTCATTCCCTTGTCACTCCAGAGACAGACCAGAGAAAGTCCAGAGATAGTCCAGAGACAGACTAGAGACAGACGACAGACAGTCCAGAGACAGACCAGACGCCACCCAGAGGCAGACCAGAGACAGTCCAGAGACAGTCCAGAGACAGTCCAGAGAAAGTCCAGAGACAGACCAGAGATATACCAGAGACAGTCCAGAGACAGACTAGAGAAAGACCACAGACAGTCCAGAGACAGTCCAGAGACATTCGAAAAACATTCCAGAGACAGACCAGAGACAGTCCAGAGGCAGTCCAGAGACTGCCATGAGACAGACCAGATATAGTAGAAAGACAGACCAAGGACAGTCCGGAGAAAGACCGGAGACAGACCAGAGACAGACCAGAGACAGTCCAGAGACAGACCAGAGACAGCCCAGAGACAGACCAGCGACAGTCCAGAGACAGTCCAGAGACGGACCAGGGACAATCCAGAGACATTCCAGAGACAGACTAGAGACAGAACACAGACAGTACAGAGACAGTCCAGAGACAGACCAAGGACAGTCCAGAGACATTCCAGAGACAGTCCAGAGACAGTCTAGAGAGAATCCAGTGACAGACCAAAGACATTCCAGAGAAAGACCAGCGACAGTCCAGAGACAGACCAGAGACAGTCCAGAGAAAATCCAGAGACAGACCAGAGAAAGTCCAGAGACAGAACAGAGAAAGTCAAGAGACAGACCAGAGAAAGACCACAGACAGTCCAGAGACAGACCAGACACCGCCCAGAGGCAGACCAGAGACAGTCCAGAGACATCCCAGAGACAGTACAGAGATATTCCAGAGACAGACCAGAGACAGACCAGAGACAGTCCAACGACATTCCAGAGCCATTCCAGAGACAGTCCAGAGACAGACCAGCACAGTCCAGAGACACTCCAGAGACAGTCCAGAGACAGTCTAGAGAGAGTCCAGAGACAGACCAAGGACATTCCAGAGAAAGACCAGCGATAGTCCAGAGACAATCCAGAGAGAGTTCTGAGACTGTCCAGAGACACACTAGAGACATTGCAGAGACATTCCAGAGACAGACCAGAGAAAGTCCAGAGACAGAACAGAGACAGTCAAGAGAAAGACCAGAGACAGATCAGAGGCAGTCCAGAGACAGGCTAGAGACAGTCCAGAGGCAGACCAGAGAAAGACTGGAGACAGTCCAGAGACAAACCAGAGACAGTCCAGAGACATCCCAGAGACAGTACAGAGATATTCCAGAGAGAGACCAGAGACAGACCAGCGACTGTCCAGAGACAGTCCAGAGACCGACCAGGGACATTCCAGAGACATTCCAGAGACAGACAAGATACAGACCACAGACAGTCCTGAGATCGACCAGAGGCAGTCCAGAGGCAGACCAGAGACAGTCCAGAGACAGACCAGAGACAGTTCAGATACTTTCCAGGGACAGACTAGAGACATTCCCATGTCATTCAAGAGACAGACCAGAGAAAGACCTGAGACAGACCAGAGACAGTCCAGAGAAAGTCCAGAGACAGACTAGAGACAGACCACAGACAGTCCAGAGACAGTCCAGAGACATTCCAGAGAGTGCCCAGAGACTGTCCAGAGACTGTCCAGAGACAGTCCAGAGACAGACTAAAGACATTCCAGTGTCATTCCAGAGAGGGACCAGAGACAGTCCAGAGACAGACCAGAGACAGTCTAGAGACAAGCAGAGACAGACCAGAGGCAGTCCAGCGACAGTCTAGAGACAGTCCAGAGACAGACTAGAGACAGTCCAGAGACAGTCCAGAGACAGTCCGGAGACAGACCAGAGACAGATCAGAGACAGACCAGAGACAGTCCAGAGACAGTCCAGAGACAGTCCAGAGACAGACTAAAGACATTCCCGTGTCATTCCAGAGAGGGACCAGAGACAGTCCAGAGACAGACCAGAGACAGTCCAGAGACAGAGCAGAGACAGTCCAGAGACTGTCAAGAGACAGACTAGAGTCATTCCCTTGTCACTCCAGAGACAGACCAGAGAAAGTCCAGAGACAGTCCAGAGACAGACTAGAGACAGACGACAGACAGTCCAGAGACAGACCAGACGCCACCCAGAGGCAGACCAGAGAGAGTCCAGAGACAGTCCAGAGAAAGTCCAGAGACAGACCAGAGACAGACCACAGACAGTCCAGAGACAGACCAGACACCGCCCAGAGGCAGACCAGAGACAGTCCAGAGACAGTCCAGAGAAAGTCCAGAGATAGACTAGAGACTGTCCAGTGACAGACTAGAGACATTCCCTTGTCATTCCAGAGGCAGACCAGAGAAAGTCCAGAGACAGACCACAGACAGTCCAGAGAAAGTCCAGAGACAGTCCAGAGGCAGACCAGAGACAGACCAGAGACAGTCCAGAGACAGAGCAGAGACAGTCCAGAGACAGACCAGAGACAGTCCAGAGACAGTCCAGAGACAGACCAAAGACATTCCAGAGACAGACCAGACACCATCCAGAGGCAGACCAGAGACAGTCCAGAGACATTCCAGAGACAGTCCAGTGATAGTCCAGAGACAATCCAGAGAAAGACCAGAGACAGTCCAGAGACAGTCCCCCCAGAGACAGTCCAGAGACAGTCCAGAGATAGACTAGAGACAGACCACAGACAGTCCAGGGACAGACCAGACACCGTCCAGAGGCACACCAGAGAAAGTCCAGAGACATTCCAGATACAGTCCAGAGATATTCCAGAGACAGACCAGAGACAGACCAGCGACAGTCCAGAGGCAGTCCAGAGACCGAACAGGGACATTCCAGCGACATTCCAGAGACAGACAAGATGCAGACCACAGACAGTCCAGAGATAGACAAGAGACAGTCCAGAGACAGTCCAGAGACAGACCTGAGACTGTCCAGAGACAGAGCAGAGACAGACCTGAGGCCGTCCAATGACAGTTTAGAGACAGTCCAGAGACAGACCAGAGAGATTCCAGTGACAGACCAGAGAGAGACTAGAGTCAGAGAAGAGACAGTCCAATGACAGACCAGAGACAGTCCAGAGACATTCGAAATACATTCCAGAGACAGACCAGAGGCAGTCCAGAGACAGACCAAGGACAGTCCGGAGAAAGACCAGAGACAGATCAGAGACAGACCAGAGACAGACCAGAGACAGTCCAGCAACATTCCAGAGACAGTCCAGAAACAGACCAGGGACATTCCAGAGGCACTCCCGAGACAGACTAGAGACAGAACACAGACAGTCCAGAGACAGTCCAGAGACAGACCAGCACAGTCCAGAGCCAATCCAGAGACAGTCCAGAGACAGTCTAGAGAGAGTCCAGAGACAGACCAAGGACATTCCAGAGAAAGACCAGCGACAGTCCAGAGACAATCCAGAGAGAGTTCTGAGACTGTCCAGAGACACACTAGAGACATTGCAGAGACATTCCAGAGACAGACCAGAGAAAGTCCAGAGGCAGAACAGAGACAGTCCAGAGAAAGTCGAGAGACAGACCAGAGGCAGTCCAGAGACAGGCTAGAGACAGTCCAGAGGCAGACCAGAGAAAGACCAGAGACAGTCCAGAGACAAACCAGAGACAGTCCAGAGACATCCCAGAGACAGTACAGAGATATTCCAGAGAGAGACCAGAGACAGACCAGCGACTTTCCAGAGACAGTCCAGAGACCGACCAGGGACATTCCAGAGACATTCCAGAGACAGGCAAGATACAGACCACAGACAGTCCTGAGATCGACCAGAGACAGTCCAGAGGCAGACCAGAGACAGACCAGAGGCAGTCCAGAGACAGACCAGAGACAGTTCAGATACTTTCCAGGGACAGACTAGAGACATTCCCATGTCATTCAAGAGACAGACCAGAGAAAGTCCTGAGACAGACCAGAGACAGTCCAGAGAAAGTCCAGAGACAGACTAGAGACAGACCACAGACAGTCCAGAGACAGTCCAGAGACATTCCAGTGAGTGCCCAGAGACTGTCCAGAGACTGTCCAGAGACAGTCCAGAGACAGACTAAAGACATTCCAGTGTCATTCCAGAGAGGGACCAGAGACAGTCCAGAGACAGACCAGAGACAGTCTAGAGACAAGCAGAGACAGACCAGAGGCAGTCCAGCGACAGTCCAGAGACAGTCCAGAGACAGACTAGAGACAGTCCAGAGACAGTCCAGGGACAGTCCGGAGAAAGACCAGAGACAGATCAGAGACAGACCAGAGACAGTCCAGAGACAGTCCAGAGACAGTCCAGAGACAGACTAAAGACATTCCTGTGTCATTCCAGAGAGGGACCAGAGACAGTCCAGAGACAGACCAGAGACAGTCTAGAGACAAACAGAGACTGACCAGAGACAGTCCAGAGACAGAGCAGAGACAGTCCAGAGACTGTCCAGAGACAGACTAGAGTCATTCCCTTGTCACTCCAGAGACAGACCAGAGAAAGTCCAGAGACAGTCCAGAGACAGACTAGAGACAGACGACAGACAGTCCAGAGACAGACCAGACGCCGCCCAGAGGCAGACCAGAGAGAGTCCAGAGACAGTCCAGAGACAGTCCAGAGAAAGTCCAGAGACAGACCAGAGATATACCAGTGACAGTCCAGAGGCAGACCAGAGACAGACCAGTGACAGTCCAGAGACAGAGCAGAGACAGTCCAGAGACAGACCAGAGAAAGTCCAGAGACAGTCTAGAGACAGTCCAGATACAATCCAGAGACAGACTAGAGACAGACCAAAGACAGTCCAGAGACAGACCAGACACCATCCAGAGGCAGACCAGAGACAGCCCAGAGACATTCCAGAGACAGTCCAGCGATAGTCCAGAGACAATCCAGGGAAAGACCAGAGACAGTCCAGAGACAGTCCAGAGACAGTCCCCCCAGAGACAGTCCAGAGACAGTCCAGAGACAGACTAGAGTCAGACCACAGACAGTCCAGCGACAGACCAGACACCGTCCAGAGGCAGACCAGAGAAAGTCCAGAGACATTCCAGATACAGTCCAGAGATATTCCAGAGACAGATCAGAGACAGACCAGCAACAGTCCAGAGACAGTCCAGAGAACGAACAGGGACATTCCAGAGACATTCCAGAGACAGACAAGATGCAGACCACAGACAGTCCAGAGATAGACCAGAGACAGTCCAGAGACAGTCCAGAGACAGACCAGAGACAGTCCACAGACAGACTAAAGACATTCCCGTGTCATTCCAGAGGCAGACCAGAGACAGTCCAGAGACAGAACAGAGACAGACCAGAGACAGGCCAGAGATCTTCCAGAGACAATCCAGACAGACCAGAGACAGACTAGAGACAGTCCAGAGACAGAACACATTCTGAGCAGAGACAGTCCAGAGACAGTCCAGAGACATTCGAAATACATTCCAGAGACAGACCAGAGACAGTCCAGAGGCAGCCCAGAGACTGCCATGAGACAGACCAGATACAGTCCAGAGACAGACCAAGGACAGTCCGGAGAAAGACCGGAGACAGACCAGAGACAGACCAGAGACAGTCCAGAGACAGACCAGAGACAGCCCAGAGACAGACCAGCGACAGTCCAGAGACAGTCCAGAGACGGACCAGGGACAATCCAGAGACATTCCAGAGACAGACTAGAGACAGAACACAAACAGTACAGAGACAGTCCAGAGACAGACCAAGGACAGTCCAGAGACATTCCAGAGACAGTCCAGAGACAGTCTAGAGAGAGTCCAGCGACAGACCAAGGATATTCCAGAGAAAGACCAGCGACAGTCCAGAGACAGACCAGAGACAGTCCAGAGAAAATCCAGAGACAGACCAGAGAAAGTCCAGAGACAGAACAGAGAAAGTCAAGAGACAGACCAGAGAAAGACCAGAGACAGTCCACAGACAGTCCAGAGAGAGTCCAGAGACAGACTAGAGACAGACCACAGACAGTCCAGAGACAGACCAGACACCGCCCAGAGGCAGACCAGAGACAGTCCAGAGACAGTCCAGAGAAAGTCCAGAGATAGACTAGAGACTGTCCAGTGACAGACTAGAGACATTCCCTTGTCATTCCAGAGACAGACCAGAGAAAGTCCAGAGACAGACCACAGACAGTCCAGAGAAAGTCCAGAGACAGTCCAGAGGCAGACCAGAGACAGACCAGAGACAGTCCAGAGACAGAGCAGAGACAGTCCAGAGACAGACCAGAGAAAGTCCAGAGACAGTCCAGAGACAGACCAAAGACATTCCAGAGACAGACCAGATACCATCCAGAGGCAGACCAGAGACAGTCCAGAGACATTCCAGAGACAGTCCAGCGATAGTCCAGAGGCAATCCAGAGAAAGACCAGAGACAGTCCAGAGACAGTCCCCCCAGAGACAGTCCAGAGACAGTGCAGAGATAGACTAGAGACAGACCACAGACAGTCCAGGGACAGACCAGACACCGTCCAGAGGCACACCAGAGAAAGTCCAGAGACATTCCAGATACAGTCCAGAGATATTCCAGAGACAGACCAGAGACAGACCAGCGACAGTCCAGAGACAGTCCAGAGACCGAACAGGGACATTCCAGCGACATTCCAGAGACAGACAAGATGCAGACCACAGACAGTCCAGAGATAGACCAGAGACAGTCCAGAGACAGTCCAGAGACAGACCCGAGAATGTCCAGAGACAGAGCAGAGACAGACCTGAGGCCGTCCAATGACAGTTTAGAGACAGTCCAGAGACAGAGCAGAGAGATTCCAGTGAGAGACCAGAGAGAGACTAGAGTCAGAGAAGAGACAGTCCAATGACAGACCAGAGACAGTCCAGAGACATTCGAAATACATTCCAGAGACAGACCAGAGGCAGTCCAGAGACAGACCAAGGACAGTCCGGAGAAAGACCAGAGACAGACCAGAGACAGAACAGAGACAGACCAGAGACAGTCCAGTGACATACCAGAGACAGTCCAGAGACAGACCAGGGACATTCCAGAGCCATTCCAGAGACAGACTAGAGACAGAACACAGACAGTCCAGAGACAGTCCAGAGACAGACCAGCACAGTCCAGAGACACTCCAGAGACAGTCCAGAGACAGTCTAGAGAGAGTCCAGAGACAGACCAAGGACATTCCAGAGAAAGACCAGCGACAGTCCAGAGACAATCCAGAGAGAGTTCTGAGATTGTCCAGAGACACACTAGAGACATTGCAGAGACATTCCAGAGACAGACCAGAGAAAGACCAGAGACAGACCAGAGGCAGTCCAGAGACAGGCTAGAGACAGTCCAGAGGCAGACCAGAGAAAGACCAGAGACAGTCCAGAGACAAACCAAAGACAGTCCAGAGACATCCCAGAGACAGTACAGAGATATTCCAGAGACAGACCAGAGACAGACCAGCGACTGTCCAGAGACAGTCCAGAGACCGACCAGGGACATTCCAGAGACATTCCAGAGACAGGCAAGATACAGACCACAGACAGTCCTGAGATCGACCAGAGACAGTCCAGAGGCAGACCAGAGACAGACCAGAGACAGTCCAGAGACAGACCAGAGACAGTTCAGATACTTTCCAGGGACAGACTAGAGACATTCCCATGTCATTCAAGAGACAGACCAGAGAAAGTCCTGAGACAGACCAGAGACAGTCCAGAGAAAGTCCAGAGACAGACTAGAGACAGACCACAGACAGTCCAGAGACAGTCCAGAGACATTCGAGAGAGTGTCCAGAGATTGTCCAGAGACTGTCCAGAGAGGGATCAGAGACAGACTAAAGACATTCCAGTGTCATTCCAGAGAGGGACCAGAGATAGTCCAGAGACAGACCAGAGACAGTCTAGAGACAAGCAGAGACAGACCAGAGGCAGTCCAGCGACAGTCTAGAGACAGTCCAGAGACAGACTAGAGACAGTCCAGAGACAGTCCAGAGACAGTCCGGAGACAGACCAGAGACAGATCAGAGACAGACCAGAGACAGTCCAGAGACAGTCCAGAGACAGTCCAGAGACAGACTAAAGACATTCCCATGTCATTCCAGAGAGGGACCAGAGACAGTCCAGAGACAGACCAGAGACAGTCTAGAGACAAACAGAGACTGACCAGAGACAGTCCAGAGACAGAGCAGAGACAGTCCAGAGACTGTCCAGAGACAGACTAGAGTCATTCCCTTGTCACTCCAGAGACAGACCAGAGAAAGTCCAGAGACAGTCCAGAGACAGACTAGAGACAGACGACAGACAGTC
Organism: Somniosus microcephalus; assembly: GCF_052327205.1. Classification (NCBI taxonomy): domain Eukaryota; kingdom Metazoa; phylum Chordata; class Chondrichthyes; order Squaliformes; family Somniosidae; genus Somniosus; species Somniosus microcephalus. The sequence goes on along the minus strand of NC_140987.1, from coordinate 328,363,164 downwards.
CAGAGGCAGTCCAGAGACAGTCCAGAGACAGTCCAGAGGCAGACCAGAGACAGACCAGAGACAGTCCAGAGACAGAGCAGAGACAGTCCAGAGACAGACCAGAGAAAGTCCAGAGACAGTCCAGAGACAGTCCAGATACAGTCCAAAGACAGACTAGAGACAGACCAAAGACAGTCCAGAGACAGACCAGACACCATCCAGAGGCTGACCAGAGAGAGCCCAGAGACATTCCAGAGACTGTCCAGCGATAGTCCAGAGACAATCCAGAGAAAGACCAGAGACAGTCCAGAGACAGTCCAGAGACAGTCCCCCCAGAGACAGTCCAGGGGCAGTCCAGAGACAGACTAGAGACAGACCACAGACAGTCCAGGGACAGACCAGACACCGTCCAGAGGCAGACCAGAGAAAGTCCAGAGACATTCCAGATACAGTCCAGAAATATTCCAGAGACACACCAGAGACAGACCAGCGACAGTCCAGAGACAGTCCAGAGACCGAACAGGGACATTCCAGAGACATTCCAGAGACAGACAAGATGCAGACCACAGACAGTCCAGAGATAGACCAGAGACAGTCCAGAGACAGTCCAGAGACAGACCAGAGACAGTCCACAGACAGAGCAGAGACAGACCTGAGGCAGTCCAATGACAGTGTAGAGACAGTCCAGAGACAGACCAGAGAGATTCCAGTGACAGACAAGAGAGAGACTAGAGTCAGAGAAGAGACAGTCCAATGACAGACCAGAGACAGTACAGAGACATTCGAAATACATTCCAGAGACAGAGCATAGACAGTCCAGAGGCAGTCCAGAGACTGTCGTGAGGCAGACCAGATACAATCCAGAGACAATCCAGCAACATTCCAGAGACAGTCCAGAGACAGACCAGGGACATTCCAGAGAAAGTCCAAGGACAGACCAGAGACAGACTAGAGACAGGCTAGAAACAGTCCAGAGACATTCCAGAGACATTAAACAGACAGTCCAGAGCGAGACTAGATACAGTCCAGAGACAGATTAGAGACAGTCCGGAGACAGACCAGAGACAGACTAAAGACATTCCCGTGTCATTCCAGAGAGGGAACAGAGACAGTCCAGAGACAGACCAGAGAAAGTCTAGAGACAAACAGAGACAGACCAGAGGCAGTCCAGAGACAGTCTAGAGACAGTCCAGAGACAGACTAGAGGCAGTCCAGAGACAGTCCAGAGACAGTCCAGAGACAGACCAAGCACAGTCCAGAGACACTCCAGAGACAGTCCAGAGAGAGTCTAGAGAGAGTCCAGAGACAGACAAAGGACATTCCAGAGAAAGACCAGCGGCAGTCCAGAGACAATCCAGAGACAGTTCTGAGACAGTCCAGAGACAGAACAGAGAGAGTCCAGAGAAAGACCAGAGACAGACCAGAGGCAGTCCAGAGACAGGCGAGAGACAGTCCAGAGGCAGACAAGAGAAAGACCAGAGACAGTCCAGAGACAAACCAGAGAGAGTCCAGAGACATCCCAGAGACAGTAGAGAGATATTCCAGAGACAGACCAGAGACAGACCAGCGACTGTCCAGAGACAGTCCAGAGACAGACCAGGGACATTCCAGAGACATTCCAGAGACAGGCAAGATACAGACCACAGACAGTCCTGAGATCGACCAGAGACAGTCCAGAGGCAGACCAGAGACAGACCAGAGACAGTCCAGAGACAGACCAGAGACAGTTCAGAGAATTTCCAGGGACAGACTAGAGACATTCCCATGTCATTCCAGAGACAGACCAGAGATAGTCCAGAGACAGACCAGAGACAGTCCAGAGAAAGTCCAGAGACTGTCCAGAGACAGTCCAGAGACAGTCCAGAGACAGACTAGAGACAGACCACAGACAGTCCAGAGACAGTCCAGAGACATTCCAGAGAGTGTCCAGAGACTGTCCAGAGACAGACTAGAGACATTCCAGAGACAGTCCAGAGACAGCCCAGAGACAGACTAGAGACAGGCTAGAAACAGTCCAGAGACATTCCAGAGACATTAAACAGACAGTCCAGAGAGAGACTAGATACAGTCCAGAGACAGATTAGAGACAGTCCGGAGACAGACCAGAGACAGATCAGAGACAGACCAGAGACAGTCCAGAGACAGTCGAGAGACAGACTAAAGACATTCCTGTGTCATTCCAGAGAGGGACCAGAGACAGTCCAGAGACAGACCAGAGACAGTCTAGAGACAAACAGGGACAGACCAGAGGCAGTCCAGAGACAGTCTAGAGACAGTCCAGAGACAGACTAGAGACAGTCCAGAGACAGCCCAGAGACAGTCCAGAGACAGTCCAGAGAGGGATCAGAGACAGACCAGAGACAGTCCAGAGACAGTCCAGAGACAGATTAGAGACAGTTCAGAGACAGACTAGAGACAGTCCAGAGACAGTCCAGAGACAGTTCACAGACAGTCCAGAGACAGATCAGAGACAGACAAGAGACAGTCCAGAGACAGCCCAAAGATAGATTAGAGACAGTCCAGAGACAGACTGGAGACGGTCCAGAGACAGTCCAGAGACAGACTAAAGATATTCCCGTGTCATTCCAGAGAGGGACCAGAGACAGTCCAGAGACAGACCAGAGACAGTCTAGAGACAAACAGAGACAGACCAGAGGCAGTCCAGAGGCAGTCTAGAGACAGTCCAGAGACAGACCCGAGAGATTCCAGAGACAGACCAGACACCACCCAGAAGCAGACCAGAGAGTGTCCAGAGACAGCCCAGAGACAGTCCAGAGATAGACTAGAGACTGTCCAGAGACAGACTAGAGACATTCCCTTGTCATTCCAGAGACAGACCAGAGAAAGTCCAGAGAGAGACCACAGACAGTCCAGAGATAAACCAGAGACAGTCCAGAGGCAGACCAGAGACAGACCAGAGACAGTCCAGAGACAGAGCAGAGACAGTCCAGAGACAGACCAGAGAAAGTCCAGAGACAGTCCAGAGACAGTCCAGAGACAGTCCAGAGGCAGACTAGAGACAGACCAAAGACAGTCCAGAGACAGGCCAGACACCATCCAGAGGCAGACCAGAGACAGTCCAGAGACATTCCAGAGACAGTCCAGCGATAGTCCAGAGACAATCCAGAGACAGACCTGAGACAGTCCAGAGACAGTCCAGAGACAGTCCCCCCAGAGACAGTCCAGAGACAGTCCAGAGACAGACTAGAGACAGACCACAGACAGTCCAGAGACAGACCAGACACAGTCCAGAGGCAGACCAGAGAAAGTCCAGAGACATTCGCGATACAGTCCAGAGATATTCCAGAGACAGACCAGAGACAGACCAGCGACAGTCCAGATACAGTCCAGAGATCAAACAGGGACATTCCAGAGACATTCCAGAGACAGACAAGATGCAGACCACAGACAGTCCAGAGATAGACCAGAGACAGTCCAGAGACAGTCCAGAGACAGACCAGAGACAGTCCAGAGACAGAGCAGAGACAGACCTGAGGCAGTCCAATGACAGTCTAGAGAAAGTCCAGAGACAGACCAGAGAGATTCCAGTGACAGACCAGAGAGAGACTAGAGTCAGAGAAGAGAGAGTCCAATGACAGACCAGAGACAGTCCAGAGACATTCGAAATACATTCCAGAGACAGACCAGAGGCAGTCCAGAGGCAGTCCAGAGACTGTCATGAGACAGACCAGATACAGTCCAGAGACAGACCAAGGACAGTCCGGAGAAAGACTAGAGACAGACCAGAGACAGACCAGAGACAGACCAGAGACAGTCCAACGACATTCCAGAGCCATTCCAGAGACAGTCCAGAGACAGACCAAGCACAGTCCAGAGACACTCCAGAGACAGTCCAGAGACAGTCTCTTGAGAGTCCAGAGACAGACCAAGGACATTCCAGAGAAAGACCAGCGACAGTCCAGAGACAATTCAGAGACATTTCTGAGACTGTCCAGAGACACACTAGAGACATTGCAGAGATATTCCAGAGACAGACCAGAGAAAGTCCAGAGACAGAACAGAGACAGTCCAGAGAAAGAACAGAGACAGACCAGAGGCAGTCCAGAGACAGGCTAGAGACAGTGCAGAGGCAGACCAGAGAAAGACCAGAGACAGTCCAGGGACAAACCAGAGACAGTCCAGAGACATCCCAGAGACAGTACAGAGATATTCCAGAGACAGACCAGAGACAGACCAGCGACTGTCCAGAGACAGTCCAGAGACCGACCAGAGACATTCCAGAGACATTCCAGAGACAGGCAAGATACAGACCACAGACAGTCCTGAGATCGACCAGAGAAAGTCCAGAGGCAGACCAGAGACAGACCAGAGACAGTCCAGAGACAGACCAGAGACAGTTCAGAGACTTTCCAGGGACAGACTAGAGACATTCCCTTGACATTCCAGAGACAGACCAGAGAAAGTCCAGAGACAGACAAGAGACAGTCCAGAGAAAGTCCAGAGACTGTCCAGAGACAGTCCAGAGACAGTCCAGAGAAAGACTAGAGACAGACCACAGACAGTCCAGAGACAGTCCAGAGACATTCCAGAGAGTGTCCAGAGACTGTCCAGAGGCTGTCCAGAGACAGACTAGAGACAGACTAGAAACAGTCCAGAGACATTCCAAAGACATTAAACAGACAGTCCAGAGAGAGACTAGATACAGTCCAGAGACAGATTGGAGACAGTCCGGAGACAGACCAGAGACAGATGAGAGACAGTCCAGAGACAGTCCAGAGACAGTCGAGAGACAGACTAAAGACATTCCCGTGTCATTCCAGAGAGGAACCAGAGACAGTCCAGAGACAGACCAGAGACAGTCTAGAGACAAACAGAGACAGACCAGAGGCAGTCCAGAGACAGTCTAGAGACAGTCCAGAGACAGACTAGAGACAGTCCAGAGACAGGCCAGACACCATCCAGAGACATTCCAGAGACAGTCCAGCGATAGTCCAGAGACAATCCAGAGACAGACTAGAGACAGTCCAGAGACAGTCCAGAGACAGTCCAGAGACAGTCCAGAGACAGATCAGAGACAGACCAGAGACAGTCCAGAGACAGTCCAGAGATAGATTAGAGACAGTCCAGAGACAGACTAGAGACAGTCCAGAGACAGACTAAAGACATTCCCGTGTCATTCCAGAGAGGGACCAGAGACAGTCCAGCGACAGACCAGAGACTGTCTAGAGACAAACAGAGACAGACCAGAGGCAGTCCAGAGACAGTCTAGAGACAGTCCAGAGACAGACCCGAGAGATTCCAGAGACAGACCAGACACCGCCCAGAGGCAGACCAGAGATTGTCCAGAGACAGTCCAGAGACAGTCCAGAGATAGACTAGAGACTGTCCAGAGATAGACTAGAGACATTCCCTTGTCATTCCAGAGACAGACCAGAGAAAGTCCAGAGATAGACCAGCGACAGTCCAGAGATATACCAGAGACAGACCAGAGACAGTCCAGAGACAGAGCAGAGACAGACCTGAGGCAGTCCAATGACAGTCTAGAGAAAGTCCAGAGACAGACCAGAGAGATTCCAGTGACAGACCAGAGAGAGACTAGAGTCAGAGAAGAGAGAGTCCAATGACAGACCAGAGACAGTCCAGAGACATTCGAAATACATTCCAGAGACAGACCAGAGGCAGTCCAGAGGCAGTCCAGAGACTGTCATGAGACAGACCAGATACAGTCCAGAGACAGACCAAGGACAGTCCGGAGAAAGACTAGAGACAGACCAGAGACAGACCAGAGACAGACCAGAGACAGTCCAACGACATTCCAGAGCCATTCCAGAGACAGTCCAGAGACAGACCAAGCACAGTCCAGAGACACTCCAGAGACAGTCCAGAGACAGTCTCTTGAGAGTCCAGAGACAGACCAAAGACATTCCAGAGAAAGATCAGCGACAGTCCAGAGACAATTCAGAGACAGTTCTGAGACTGTCCAGAGACACACTAGAGACATTGCAGAGACATTCCAGAGACAGACCAGAGAAAGTCCAGAGACAGAACAGAGACAGTCCAGAGAAAGACCAGAGACAGACCAGAGGCAGTCCAGAGACAGGCTAGAGACAGTCCAGAGACAGTCCAGAGACAGACTAAAGACATTCCCGTGTCATTCCAGAGAGGGACCAGAGACAGTCCAGAGACAGACCAGAGACAGTCTAGAGACAAACAGAGACTGACCAGAGACAGTCCAGAGACAGAGCAGAGACAGTCCAGAGACTGTCCAGAGACAGACTAGAGTCATTCCCTTGTCACTCCAGAGACAGACCAGAGAAAGTCCAGAGACAGTCCAGAGACAGACTAGAGACAGACGACAGACAGTCCAGAGGCAGTCCAGAGACAGTCCAGAGAAAGTCCAGAGACAGACCAGAGATATACCAGAGACATGGCAGAAAGCAAGGAAGTGGTGGCTCCTCTCCAAGCGTTCACATGACCATGCCACTGCAAAGCCCTTGGTCAGAGCCCCACCAGAGTCCCCACCCAACTGAGATCGGCGTCTCAACCCCTGCACAGCCGCAGGAGCAGCAGACTGTTGCTGAGCCCTCACAGCATCGCAACCCCAGAGGACGCCCGCCAAAGGTGTCGAGACAGGAGCAGCAGGAAAGTGAGCAAGGGGCCTTCACATCTGCTGAAGCCACAGGGGAAACACTACGTAGGAGCACGCGTAAGAGGAAGATAATGCACAAGTAGTCACAAGGGTAGTCACTTGGCTATAATGTTATATTTAATGTTGAAAAGCCATCAGATGTTTATTGCCATTAAAAATTCTGATGGCAAACTGTTGCAGTTGTGGCGTGTGTCATGTCGCTAATGGGACTTCCACATTGAGGGCTTAGGGTTACTTGCAATTGTCAGTATGGTGGTCAGAGTGATAGGAATCCGCAGGTTCCTGGCCATTGTCGAGAGTCTGATAAGAAGGTGCGAGGCAAAAGTGTTTGATTGTGCAGGCTAAGCAAATCTGGCCAAGATGAGTGCGTGCCTTGCATCCTGGGCAGCAATGTGCTCGCATGCTGCTGCCGCTGGTTGATGCACCTCTGCAAGCTGTTCATTTTCACTCTCCTCCTCCTCATCTGAGGAGGCTATGTGATGAGCCACGATGCTGTGCCATGTTGTGAAGTGCACAGCAAACCACGACAATTCTGGAGACCCTGGCTGCTGAGTACTGCAGGGCTCCACCTGATCTATCCAGGCATCTGAAGCGCATCTTCAGCAAGCCGATGGTTTGCTTGATTATGGATCTGGTGGACATGTGGCTGGAGTTGTAGCGCTCCTCAACTTCATTGGAAGGGCTCCTCAATGGCATCATTAGCCACGTCTTCAGGGGATAGCCCTTGTCTTCAAATAGCCATCCGCAAAGTTGGTCTGGCGGACTGAATAGCGGAGACACACTAGACTGGCGCAGGATGAAGGAGTCATGGCAACTGCCAGGGTACTTGGCACAAACATGAAAAATTTCCTTCTTGTGGTCACACACCAGTTGTAAGTTGAGGGAGTGGAATCCCTTGCGGTTGACAAAAATACCTGGATTGTGATGGGGTGCCTTTAGGGCCACATGTGTGCAGTCAACGACGCCCTGCAGCCTTTGAAGAGATCTCAAAGTCTCTGTTTGAAGAATGGACTCAGTCAAGAATATTTTTGTGGACTTTATGGGCTGAGTTTTTTTTCCCTGTGGTGGGATCACCCAGTGCAAATGTGTGGGGAACTGGTTTGTTAAAACTCCAGAGAACACATGGCAGTTGGTTGTGACAAAAGAACAGTCAGTCATCCAGAATGTATAGGTTTGCCCGATGTAAGGGGTGGTGTGTGTGGTCAGCTTTGCCTCTGACTCCCTGAGTGGTTCCAATCGCTCCCACTCCCTTGGTTCTAGACTTTGGACTTATTTGGGGGTTGTAATGAAAGTGCAACAGACACCTGAGTTGGTCAAAAGAATTGAGATTTTTATTTTTGAGACAGGAAAATATACAATACAATAAAACTTACACTCTAAAAGGGGGAACACTTCGGAATCTGTGAGGGAGAATGACAATAGACAAAAATACCTTACCCTCCCAATCCCACTATCCTAACTAGGTTGAATTCCAGAGGACCAGGTAATGCTCACCAAACGACTTTCTTGACAGATTGTAGAGGTTCGCGATTTCGGGGTTCTCTTTAGTTGTGGCGGTTGGGGCCTGCCATACCCCAGACGTGGTGGAAGACTGCACCTGCATTGGGTTTTCAGTCTTCGCCTGTCCGCTGATGTGGTTGGATGCGTAGTTGGATTTATTGGGTAAGTACCCAATTTCCTTTGGTTAGGTATAGGCCTAGAAATTCAGTATAGCCACGTTCGGGGCGCTAAAGTCGGGCGGCCGCTAAAGTTTGCGCCCGGCGCAAGTTCGCGCCACCTTCGCCGATATTCAGTCACATCGCCCCAAGAGGTTGCTGCTGCACTAAAACAGGCGATGCACGACTATCATTAGGCGCTAAGCCGGCTGTCCGGGGCGATACCCCCGAGGGCGGGCGCAGCGCAGGTGCGGCGAGTTGCTGATTGACGGCAGACACTCTGGCACCGGTCAGCTCTTAAAGGGGGAGGGTGGATTTGTTTGCCTGCCACGCCCTGCACACTGCAGCCCTCAAGCTAGGCCTGACCACTTCTGCTTCATCTGTGCAATGCCCAGGGCTATGGAGAAGGCCAGGGAGAGAGCGCAGCGCTTCAGCGAGGACGACCTGAGGGTGCTGGTTGGCGGAGTGGAGCGCAGGCGCCATGTTCTGTTCCCTGAAGGTGGCAGGAGGCCGCTGCCCAGCGCCTACCGGAAAGCCTGGAGGGAGGTCTCAAACAGGGTGACTTCCAACAGCGTGGTTGCCAGGACTCCTGTGCAATGCCGGAAAAAGTTCAACGACCTCACTCGGGTTGTCAGGGTGAGTACCCTTTCCAGTGTCCTCCTCATCCCTGCATGTGCACCTCAGTTTATGGGCAAAGGGACCTGAAAGCCCTAATGGCCAGCCCTCATCCAGCAGCTATGGGACTGTCATGAAAATCACTTGCGCATTCAGCACTTTACACACTGTACAAGCTATTCGACCATGGGAGGCAGTACAGCCAAGATCAGGGCTTCACACTGTCAGGGCCAGTCCACCATGGGAGGCAGTGCAGACAAGATCAGGGCTTCACACTGACAGGGCCAGTCCACCATGGAAGGCAGTGCAGACAAGATGAGGGCTTCACACTGACAGGGCCAGCCCACCATGGGAGGCAGTGCAGACAAGATCAGGGCTTCACACTGTATTTAGAGGCCGTCCTTTCTCTTGCAGGCCAAGGTGGCGCACAACCGTAGGAAGCTACGTGAGACCGGGGGAGGCCGTCCTGACGTCAAAGAGCTCTCCGACCTCGACCAGCGTGTGGAGCACATTATGGCAGGCCGGCTGATTGGCCCCGTCGCCAGTGGAGATGCCGACCCTGTTCTGGGCACCAATGGTAAGGGCATTACCTTTTTGACCTCTCTCTTTCCACTTGCGCCTCAGATCAGCATCCTTTGCCACTGTCCGACCAATGCAGTGCATGACAGCACTCATGCCTCCCTCGCTGCCGCCCTGTCCTCACTCTAAAGCTACTCTTGTGCCTCCCTGCTTTCAGATGGTGAATCGCCAGGTGAGGAGGCGGGCCCTCAAGCTGCCACTGTCAGCGATTCCGAATTCGAGGAGGAGGAAGAGGAAGCCGGCCCATCAGTGCCACCCTCAGCCGCGTCAGCCCATGGCAATGAAGGGGACACGTCTTCCCTGGAGGGGAGCCGGGGGGAAGGGTCAGAGGAGAGTGAAGCTCTGGGGCCCAGCGGCCTGCAGCAACGCGGGAGGGGTGGGGAAGCTCGGCGGACTTCTCCCCAGAGGGTGAGTGCGGCCTCCAGTCCTGCGACGGTCAGCGCAGAGGAGGTGCGGCTCCTGGAGGAAATGGCTGTCCAGGCTGAGCGCAGGCACACTGAGCTCATGGCTGCAGTGGCAAGGATGCCTGACTCCATTGAGTCTCTGTCAAGGAGTGTGCAGCAATTCGGAGCAGCACAGGCCAGGAGTCTGCAACAATTCAGTGCAGCACAGGCCAGGAGTCTGGAACAATTCAGTGCAGCACAGGCCAGGAGTCTGCAGGACTTCGCGGCAGCACAGGCGGTTTCTAGCCAAGTGCTCAGTCGTGCCGTTCATTCACTGGCTGGTGTCATGCGGACACAGACCAGGGCCACACGGGCACTAACTGCTGCCACCCTCGCTGGATCGGCCAGGCATCGCCAGGGCACTCGCCGCGCAGCAGCAGCCCAGCAGTCTGTTCTTCAGCTGTTTGCTGCGCATGCTGCAGTGCTGACCCGTGCGAGTGCCAATGTCTCAGGCGACCAGGGAGTACCTGCAATCTGTCAGGTTGGCACCATTCCTGCAGCCGACACTGCCACTCCACCATTGCAGCTGCCACGAGCCGCTGGACAGACTGCTGCCGCCCAAGCAGAGTTGGAGCAGTCAGCAGCCGGCCCCTCCAGAGCCAGAGCTGGTGCAGGCCGACCCCAAGGGCATCTGTCGTCTCGCCATCTGACCCTCAGCAGCCTTCCCCCAGCCTTGCTGCAGCCACTGGGGTCCCATTGAGGAGGAGCTGCAGGGCGGGCAGGGGCCAGTCACGGATGCGAAAGGCATCGCCCTCGCGGGGCAAAAAGTAGAAGGTCTGGCCAAATGCTTTGTGTTTGTTGAAAGGCCGAGACTGGTGTAGTTGTGTTTTTGTAAGGGCGAGACTGGTGTCTTTCTTTGTTTTGTAAGGCCGAGACTGGTGTCTTTCTTTGTTTTATAAGGCCGAGACTGTTTGTTTTGTGTTTTTGGAGGGGGCTTCTCTCCATTAGTTTGTAATGTGGGAAAGGCAGAGGTTTCCAAGTAATAAATGTTCTTAAATCGCACTGCCCATGCTTTATTTTGCAAGTCAAGGTTGCCCTGCTCGGCTGAGGGCTTGTGGAGCGGTTACATTCATCTGGTGACATTGGCACAAGCCATTCCCTGAGAGGGGGCCTAGAACTGACGTTCAATAAGCCGCCGACGGGCGGCCCTTGCACTTTCTGCCTCCCTCCTGTGCTGGTCCTCCTCCTCCTCCTCCTCCTCCTCCTCCTCCTCCTCCTCCTCAGGTGGTTCTCCAATCTCTGGTGGCAGTGGCTGAGTCCTGCGGATAGCCAGGTTGTGCAGCATGCAGCACACGACCACGAAATGGGAGACTCGCTCCGGTGAATATTGTAGGGCTCCACCGGAACGATCCAGACAGCGGAACCGTTGCTTCAGGACGCCGATTGTTTGCTCAATTATGTTCCTGGTTGCTTGATGGCTCTCATTGTATCCCGCTTCAGCAGGGGTGCTGGGCGCACGGAGCGGGGTCATCAGCCAGGTACACAAAGGATAGCCTTTGTCCCCGAGAAGCCATCCTCGTGGGTGAGGCTGGGCCTGGAACATGTCTGCCACAGAAGTCTGGCACAGGATGAAGGCATCGTGGCTGCTGCCTGGAAAGCGGGCATTGACAGCTAGGATGAGCTGCCTGTGGTCACACACCAGCTGAACGTTGAGCGAATGGTAGCCCTTCCGGTTGCGGTAATCCTCGGCATTCTCCAGAGGTGCCCGCAAAGCCACATGCGTGCAGTCAATGGCGCCCTGCACCATGGGGAAGCCCGCGAATGCTGCAAAGCCCATTGCACGCTGTTGCTGCTTGACAAGGGCCATGGAGAAGGAGATGAACTGACGTCTCCTTCTGAAAAGGGCATTGGTCACCTGGCGGATGCAGCAATACACAGCGAACTGGGAAATGTTGGAAATGTCCCCAGTAGCGGATTGGAAGGAGCCGGTGGCATAGAAGTTGAGAGCCACCGTCACCTTCACTGCCACCGACAGAGATGTCCTGCTCCTCAGATGTGGCTGCAGATCACCGCCAAGCAGGTGGCAGATCTCAGTGACCACCGCCCTTCGGAATCGCAGCCTCCGAACACACTGCTCGTCAGACATGTTCAGATAGGAGAACTGCTGGCGGTATACCCTGGGTGGGTAAGGCCTCCTTTGCCGATGCCTGTTGCCCCCTCTCCGTCTGGCCAGGACTGCCACTCTCTCACGGCGTCTGTGAGCCCTTTGAATGCAATGGAGTAGGCCAGCGTTTGCACCCATTGCAGCCCCCATTATATGTTTGCAAACAATGATATGACACTGAAGGCAAGGACAAGTGGAAAGCTGTGGCCTGAAGCCACAAGTACCTGTCTGAGTGTTGAGCCAAAGCAGAAAGCTCTCTACCTTTGTCTCTCTGCAAAGATCCGTCTCTCAAAAAGGAGTGCTGCAAAATGGCAGCCTTTTCTACTGCAGGAGGTGCGCCCTTTAATTTGCGCCCCCCGCGCCCCGCATCGACTGAGAACCGTTCCCCTCTACCAGCCGCTAGGGGCGCCAGGCGCACAATAGGGCGTCGCCACTGAATTTCCGGTTTGGGGCGCACAAAGGGCGTTGCACGAGGAAATGATGCCAGGATCTGCGCGCGCAGCTGAGCGCGTGCAAAGACTTTGCGCCGCCGCTAAATCTTGAGTGAAGTTGGGGAGAGGCGCAGATCGCGCTGCGCCCGGCCGCTAGCCGCCTAGCGCCCAACATCTCCTCCTCCTAAGGTGCTACCGGCGGGCGCAAGCAACTGAATTTCTAGGCCATAGTTTTTAGAGTCTTTAGTGTCAAATCTTACCCAGGGGTAAGTCAGGCTAGCTTATAGAGTGGAAAATGAACTTGCGAATTTTTGTGTTTTCCCAGGTTGGTTTCTTGTTGGTCGCGGTGGCCCAATATTACCTAGTTGGTGGTAATATTGTTAGCTGTTGGTTTCTTGAGGCCTTTGGTTGCCGCGATTTCCTTTTCCTTTTCCTCAAGTCTCCGAACCTCTGACTAAGTACGGTGATGATGAGTACTCTTTCTGAACCCTACTTTCTCTCTCCTGCACTGAACTTGAACCTTCTTGAGCTGCCTCCTCAACTGACTCTCTCAACTTGAACTGTACTGTCGAACTGTCTTCTTTCTCAACTGCCCTCTGTGTCAAAGCAGGCCTTAATTATACTGTTTTGAGGCCTGGCTTATCTGACCACCAAATCTCCTCCGGTCCATTGTTAATTTTGGTGGGCTCGTTAATTTTAATAGGTTTAAATTCTCATTGAGTTTCGGGGCTGGTCCCATCTATTTTTAATTGGTTTTTAACTGGTTTTGGGATTGCTTCGAAATCAGTTTAAATGTGCAAAGTGGTTTTGGAAATCTTTCTGAGTGGTTTAAACTGTTGTTTGATTGTTTTCTCCTGCTGGGGCCAGGGTCTCTTTTGTTGACTAGGGCATGTATTGTATTATTCATGTTCTTGATGGCCCTGTGGGTGTTGGCAGGAACAATCTTTCTCCGTGGGCTTATTGTCTTTATGTAGAATGACTGGGATGGCCCAGAACATTCTCAGACAATCTGGCCTTTCCAATACTCAAACTGTCTGCCCCACAGTGTCCAACCCATTCCTTTTGTTGCAGCTTTTCCACAGGCCTGAACATACCTTTTAAGCTAGTCAAATCTTCCTGGGGTTTTGATTTTTAGGTCCCCTTTGGCCCAATATTATTGCAAACAGCCCAATAACTCGGAAAAACTCAGCAGGCCAGGCAACATCCGTGGAGAGAAAATAGAGTCAACATTTCGGGTAAGGTTTACCCGAAAAGTTGACTCTATTTTCTCTCCACAGATGTTGCCTGGCCTGCTGAGTTTTTCCAGCATTTTCTGTTGTTATTTCAGATTTCCAGCATCTGCAGTATTTTGCTATCGTATCAGTCCAATATCTCTCCTTTTCTTGGTTTGGGGGAATGTGTATAATTTTGCAAGCCTTACGCACCCCCCTGTGATACTTTAAACACTATAGTATCATGCTGAGTGAGAAAAATTTCCTGATCCTCGGGAGCCAAGCTTCCGCTGTATTATCTGGACTAAAACCCAAAAACAAAACACTCTCCCATTCCATTTAGGTGTAGTGTTTACACAGATACATACAAGGTACGAAAAATTCAATTACATTCACATCCAAGCACGGAGGGGCTCCAACACCCCTGCACCACTTGGCAAAATTGCATACATAGGAAAAATAATGACACACACACTCTTCAAACTTTATTTTTAATAACGGTCAAGGTTTGTTTTATACCTGGTCATAGACTTTATTTTTGTTCCATGCTCCCTCATGTTGAGAGCGGAGCATCCTGTCCCTTCCCTTGCACTTTGTACACAGCATGTATAAAACTATGCCGAGCTGGCAAACTACTAAAAGATGTGAAGCCAGTCGAATCCAAGAAGGGACCTCTATATTTTCAAAAATGTCCCACAAGGGTGGAACTACAATATCCAAGATCTTGGCCCCTATCTCGACTGTCTTCTGCTCTAATGTATAGAAATGTTTCTGTGAGATGACCACTGTTTTTAATAGGGCAGTAAGATGTTCGGGGAGAGGGGGAATTTCATAGCTGAAATGTGTTACGTAATTTTGCAGGTTGGTAATGTTTTCCCTGACAGTGAGGTGAACAGTCGAGGGTTCAGGGATGGGTACAATCTGTTCCTGGGCCACTTGAACTTCTGCCTCGGGTTTAAAACAGAAACTACTGTCACTCACCGGACACCAGATGTGCTGTCCATGCCGGTAGTGGGGCGCACTTGTGGTGACACAATGGCCCAGAACTTGGTGTCGGGGGCTTGCCGCGCGTGCAAGCCCCCGATCTGCACTCACCCTGCGCGCTGACATCTGAAGCCCGGGCCTGCTTGCATTCCCTGTCACAGGCCCGGTTCAGATGTCAGCGCGCTGTGCTTACCTGATCCAGCGGCGTAGTTAGTGCGATGTGCCGGCTGGGATCAGGTGAGCACTGTTCAACCAATCAGGGGAGGGGAAGGTTCATTCATGAGTTTGAGAGTAAGAACTGTCAAACTCATGAAAACTACGGGGGCCCAAAACACTATTTAAACTTTAAATAAAAATTTAAAAAACATCCCAATCATTAAATTAAGTATAAATAAGTTTTAAAAAATAATTTAAACAATAATTTTTTTTTTGAAAAAAATAAATTTTTAATAAAAAGGGTCTAAAACTAAACTTACCTTATTGTAGATTCTTTAAAATAATAAACCTGTGGAAATTTCTTTTTAAATTACACTAAAACACCACTTACCTGTAAAAATAAATACTTATGTGTGCTTTTTACAAGCGTAAAGACCGGAGGCCTTTACACATGCGCAAATCCCCCAAAACAGAGGAAATCCAAGACGCACGCACTGCCCCCTACAGCGCATGCGCTAGCCTCTGCACCTCTTGGGTTAGAGGAGAGGAAATGCCGGTTTTCAGCGCATGCGCTGTGCATGCTGAAAACCGGCATTTCCTCCGAGCAGATGCATGAGTACCCCTTCCGTACTCACGCGTTTGGGGAGGAATTTCTGCCCCAATATGTCCCACTCCCTATGAATGCTACCTCTGGGGAAACATGGCCTTGTGCCATTACCTCCATGGTACAGTTCACAGGTTGTGTGCCAGCAGCTTTAAACCCGCACTGTGGTCTCGAATAGGCATTCAAGTGCTGGGGACACTGTATTATGTGTGCTCCCCTGCTCCGACACCCGGAGAGGTCTGTACCTGTCATAGCGTGCTCCCACTTTATGACATAAGGTGGGACCTCTGCAAAACGGACGTGTGCACCCCCTTGAATGATCCCAATGTTCTCCACCCTGTATACCAGTGCGGGTCAGGCTGTCCCACCCATGACCAGCATCCTCACCACTATCCCCATGATAGTGTGATTGGAACGTCCACAATCCACTGGGACAGGGTAGGCTTCAGAGGCTAGGCGGAGCTGACACGGGCTCAGCGAATTACTAAATGGGCGGAGGGCTGCGAGGTGCTTGTTGCTAATCCAGGAGGGGACTAAACCTTGTTTTAAATCCTCCAGGTTGCTGCGGCCCTCGCCCAGCAACCATGCCCCGTATAGCATGCACACCTCATTCTGCGCAACTTGATCCGAAGGATTCCTGTCCTCCCGTATGAGTGCATTTACTGTTTTGGCGTGTCTTTCCAGCTCAGCTATTATCTCTTTTAAATGGACCGTCATAGCTTGGTCCTCATGTAGCTCTGAGCCTACCACTGTGTTCTCCTCTGTTAGGATTTTTCTTAACTGGTCTTTAAACCATTTATCTGAGTTTGCAACTTTATATCGTCTAGGCTGTTTATTACTGAGGACCCTATACTATAAGCAGTGACAATATCATTCCAGGTTCCCCTTCTTTGTCTCCCCGTGCCCATATTATGCTCAGGGTGTAAACTGTACAGTTCTGCTTTGTCTACACTGGCAAAGTCAAATTCATAAAATTTCCTAAACATTTCCTTCAGCAGGGCTTGGTACAACTGTTCTGTCTCCTTAGGACACCACTCAGGTAAGTGTACCTCGGTCAGGTTCAGGATCACTGAGGCCACTGCATAGTGTACCCCCTGGTACAGTAACTTATCGGTTGACACTAGGACTAACCCAGTCCCTGGTCTCTTGGTGGTGGTAGGACACCGCTGCACTATAGTCCGTGATGTCGTGGTCGTGGGCAAGGGCTTTCGGGGGTGGGTTACGAGTTTGGTGGCATTGACTGGGATCGGGGAGTGTGGGATCGCGCACGCATGCAGGCTGGAGTCCCACCCCATCCCCTCCCCGGCATCTTGCCATTGCCGGTGGAAAATGATGGATATGCCTGTGGGGCAGACTTTCTCTGACCCCCACATACAGACATAAATCCCCTGATCTGGCTCCCACCACTTGTCCCAGCACACACTCACTCCCCCTCGGGTCCCTGTAATCGTCCGATGGGTATTGTTCCCCAATCGTTCCCAATCGACTGCAGGGTTTCCTATATCCTTGCTCAGCTTTCTGAGCCACCACCACCTATCCAGGGGAATCTGTTCCTTGCATGGCAAACACACACGTTTCCCCTCAGTGACACTGACCCTTGTAGCAACGATCTGTACCCTGGGGCACAGGGTGGAGGCCTCCCCGTACGTGAACCCGGTCTGGCTGGAGTATTGGGTCGAGTTAGACCCCAACCACCCTGGCCACCTTCCCTCATGGAAGTAGATGGCGAGCTCCTCCACACCCCGTTCACCACCCCCTTGCGGTAACGATCGGTGCTCTCTCTCCTGAGCACCCATAGATGTGGGAGTTCTCCACATCTCCTCGGTCACCGATGCTCACCCCTATCAGGGCGAGCAGGAGCAGAACCTTTCTCATCCCGATTTCCTTTCTGTAGGGACACACAAACAAAATAGCCATGTCCTGAGAAGCTCCCTCTGGCCTGACACAGTTATCAAAATTCAAAACTTAAACTTATCCTATACTAAAATTAGACCACTAAAATCCCAAACTTCCAAACTGTAAAACATTGTAAAACACACTTAAAATACTTCAGAAAGCTATATACATCTGCCACCCATCTCTGGACGGCCAGGCTAATTCCTGTTAGGCCTCTGCCTTTTGTGGAATCTGGGCAGCTTGTACACCTGGGCGTAAGGTGACTTGTGCCACCGGACACAGAGAGTCCTCCTTAAAACACCTGGGAGTTTCCCTGAATCCCAGTTAATCGGGGGAGTGTGCCCTCCTGTGCTGCAGCACACTACCCCTTTCTGTGTGGCTGCCGAGTCCCTATCCTGTCCTGTGGGTTCCCCGCAGCCTGATCCCGCAGGCTGGGGACCCTTCTCTCTCTCTTTGCCCAATGCTACCTCTCCTTTGAGTCCTTCACCTTTGGAGGTGGCAGTTTGGGGATCTGTGTCCCTAGACTTGTCCCTGACCTTGGTTTTTCCCTTTCTGTTAAGGGTTCTCCTGGGGCTGGACCGTTTAAAGTGATACTCAGGTGACCACGGTAGTTTAGGCTGTGGTATGCGAGGAGACCTTCTTAAGGCTCTGACTACTGGGGGTGTACCTGAGTCCCACTTGATTGGTGGGAGGGCCTCTCCAGTCACACGTCACTGCCCCCACCTTTGCAGTCTGTGAGTCTGCCATAGCTGCAGGCTGCTGCTCTCTAACTTTAACACGGTTCGCCCTTGCTGGCCGTTCCCCTCTCTCGGGTTTAAACAGTTTACATTGCTTAATGTAACTATCAGCCTGTTTTAAAGTTTTGTCCGCTGCCCCGAACGGGCCTTCTACAGACTCCCCATTCTCTCTCTTTACCAGGACGGCCTTAAAGACGGAATCCTGGCTTGGACCTGCTTTAAGTCCGGGGCCAAAGCTACCCCCTGTGTGCCTCCCTTGTCCCGTACTGCGGCTACCGGACCTGCTCTACAAGGATCCCAGAACTCTCCTTCCCTGGCCCCCTGCTTGGCCACCTCGTCGGTCTTTTGGTTACCCTCCCACGTGGTAGGGAGGGATCCTAAAACTATGGCCAAAGGTTTGGACATTTCCCCAGCCTGCTCGTTCCCTGTGAATCCCATTAGGCAAAATGGGACCTTGTTAGACCTGGGTGAATTGGTCGGGTCTTCCGAATGAACCACCGTGCTGGAAGCTCCAGTGTCCACCAAATATCTCCCCTGCACCATCTCCACCCCGATCTTAACACAGGGCCTGCCCCCCTCATCGTATTCAAGGGGACACAAGTCGACAGGCTGCGCTGGTTCTAGTCACAGGTCTGGCTTGTATGGGGCAGATGGGGTTAAAGCACCCGTGGCTGTGGCTACCTTCCCTGGGCCAGCCAACAAAACCCGGAGTGCAGCCACTATCGAATCAAACGTGGGGGGAGAGGTCGGTGTTTCTGTTTTTGGGGCAGGAGCTAGGGAGATTTTCCCCACATTATCCTTCCAAGGATTTCTACAGTCCCATCTCCAATGCCAACTTTTCCCCCACCTGAAGCAGTTACGCCTCGTATCGGAAGGGTTACCCCCTTCCTGGTGCCATTCCTTCTTACTTTGGCTGGGTTTCAACTCATGAATCTTTCCTTTAGTGTGTGGTTCTTCCACCCCTCTACCGTTGCGTTAAGCCAGGGTCAGTTGTCTGACCTAATAACAGAAAATGCTGGAAATACTCAGCAGGCCAGGCAGCATCCATGGAGAGAGAAACAGAGTTAACGTTTCAGGTCTGGGACCCTTCATCAGAACTGGAAAAAGCTGGAGATGTAACATATTACGCAGGTGCAGAGACAGGGGTGGGGGGTTAGGAGGGGAGGAAGGAATTGAAAGACCATCCTGTACTTTTGTAAGAGGCAGGAAAGATAAAATGTTGCAAATGGGGGTGGCAAAAGTCATACTGCATGAAAAATGGGGGCAGGGATAATTATCTGAAATTGTTGAACTCGATGTTCAGTCCGGGATGGCTGTAAAGTGCCCAATCGAAAGATGAGGTGCTGTTCCTCAAGCTTACGTTGAGCTTCATTGGAACAATGTAATAGGCCGAGGACAGAGAGATCAGAGTGGGAGTGAAGCGGTGAATTAAAGTGACAGGCGACCGGAAGCTCAGGGTCACCCTTACAGACTGAACGAAGTTGTTCCACAAAGCGGTCGCCCAATCTGCGTTTGGTCTCCCCAATGTAGAGGAGACCGCATCGTGAGCAGCGAATACAGTATATTAAATTGCAAGAAGTACAAGTAAATCGCTGTTTCACCTGGAAGGGGTATTTGGGGCCCTGGACGGTGGGAAGGGAGGAGGTAAAAGGGCATGTGTTGCATCTCCTGCTCTTGCATGGGAAAGTGCCAGGTGAAGGAGAAAGGTTGTTGGGGGTGATTGAGGAGTGGACCAGGGTGTCGCGGAGGGAGCGGTCCCTTCGGAATGCTGAAAGGGAGGTGAGGGGAAGATGTGTTTGGTGGTGGGATCACGTTGGAGGTGGTGGAAATGGCGGAGGATGATCCGTTGAATGTGGAGGCTGGTGGGGTGAAAGTTGAGGACAAGGGGAACCCTATCGTGGTTCTGGGAGGGAGGGGAAGGGCTGAGAGCAGAAGTGCGGGAAATAGAACGGACACGGTCAAGGGCCATGTCAACCACAGTAGAGGGGAATCCTCGGTTGAGGGAAAAAGAAGACATGTCGGAAGCACTGGTATAGAAGGTGGCATCGTCAGAACAGACGCGGCGGAGATGGAGAAACTTGGAGAATGGAATAGAGTCCTTACAGGAAGCGGGGTGGGAGGAAGTGTAGTCCAGGTAGCTGTGGGAGTCGGTGGGCTTGTAGTGGATGTTTGTCAAAAGCCGATCGCCAGAAATGGAGACGGAGAAGTCAAGGCAGGGAAGGGAAGAGTCGGAGATGGACCATGTGAAGGTGAGGGAAGGGTGGAAATTGGAAGTAAAGTGAATGAACTTATCGAGTTCAGGGCGAGAGCAGGAAATGGCACCAATACAGTCATCGATGTACTGGAAAAAGAGGTGAGGGAGGGGACCTGAGTAGGACTGGAACAAAGAAAGTTCCACATATCCCATGAACAGGCAGGCATAGCTAGGGCCCATGCGGGTTCCCATAGCAACACCTTTAATTTGGAGGAAGTGAGTGGAGTCAAAGGTTCATCAACTCGTGGACACCAACGCCCCTCCAGAACCTTCTTCCCCGTTACTTTCCTCTGATCCCATCCCTTCTTCCAATCTCACCCCCTGCCGTGTTTTCACTATCCCCTCTGACCTTGCCCTCTCTGACCCCGAACGATCAGTCCTCAGCAAAGGCCTGAGCTTCATCCCCTTACGCCCCCATCTGAATGAATTGTGAGCTCGGCACGATGCTGAGCTCTTCTTCCGTTGCTTTCGTCTCCGTGCCCACTTCTCTGGCCAGGAGTCTTCCCCCCGCATGGCTGGTCCTTTCTCCCGCTTTCTAAATTCTCATTCTACTTGGACCCCTCCCTTTGGCCTCTTACCCTCTTTAGATCTTTTCATTGCTAACTGCCGACATGACATCGGCTGTCTCCATTTCTCTGCTCCCCTCTCTCACTCCAACCTACCTCCCTCTGAACTTGCAGCACTCCGTTCTCTCTGATCCAACCTTAACATTATCATTAAACCTGCTGATTTTTAACACTCTTTGTCCTTTTAGAATTATTATTTACTGTGGCCCTGTTTGAGTTACACACTTGATTTCTCTGCCTTCCACTTTTGCTTTCCTCCTTCCTGTCTTTTGCTTCTATCCTTGCTTCCCTTTCCTCTGTCTCCCTGCACAGGTTCCCAACCTCCTGCCACTTTAGTTTAAACCCTCCCCAACAGCACTAGCAAGCACTCCCCCTAGGACATCAGTCCCAGTCCTGCCCAGGTGCAAACTGTCCTATTTGTACTTGTCCCACCTCCCCCAGAACCGGGGTGCCTGGGAAAGAGGTGTGACTGGAAAGGGGGAGTGACTGGGAAAGAGGGGTGAGTGGGAAGGGGCAGTGACTGGGAAGGGGCGGTGACTGGGAAGGGGCAGTGACTGGGAAGGGGGGGTGACTGGGAAGGAGCGGTGACTGGGAAGGGGGTGACTGGGAAGTGGAGGTGACTGGGAAGGGGGTGACTGGGAAGGGGCAGTGACTGGGAAGAGGGGTGACTGGGAAGGGGGGGTGACTGGGAAAGAGGAGTGACTGGGAAAGAGGGGTGACTGGGAAGGGGGGCGACTGGGAAAGAGCGGTGAGTGGGAAGGGGTGTGAGTGGGAAGGGAGGTGAGTAGGAGGGGGGTGAGTGGGAACGGGGCGACTGGGAAGGAGGGACGATCTGGTCGTGAAGTAGCAATAGCCTGGGAGGAGGAGGTGGTGGCGGGCTGGGGAGATCAGTGTCTGGTGGCAGCCCATGTTCTTTGAACACTCCTGACTCTCCCGGCTCCACATTCAAGCAAGTATATTTCAAAAACGTACCTTGTTGGTTGCGGCCTGCAGCGGTCTCTTTAAGGACATGTTAGGTGTGATGAAATAACTCTGTGTTCTGGCATTTGTATTGTCTTGTTGTTGTACTTGTTAATGTCTGGAATGTTCTACAGGTGTAACCACTAATGCTCCTCCCTAGCCCCACCCCTCTGGAACCTCCGGATTGGTGTGAGTCTTAATTATAAGAGCTGGGTCTTACTCATAAGGGCTGGGTCGGTGATGAATGATGGTTGCCCTGTGTTAACTTGATGCCATGTTCTTACTTATTAAAAGCCTTTAGTTTTAAGCTTTAACCTCATGGATTCAGGCCGTTATTTGGCACATCAATTTTATTAAGTAACAACTTTTGGAAGATGGATCGATTTTTGAAACCAGAGCGTCTGGATATCGAACCCCATTTGGCAGATGCGTCGAAGAAATTTACGCATTGGCTTCGATGTTTTGAACACTTCATCGCATTGTTCGATCCGACGGTTAACAAGTTGGGTCTTCTAACCAACTTGGTAAGTCATCAAACTTACTCTATAATTGAAGATATTACTACATATGAAGAGGCCCTCGCAGCCCTAAAGGCCCAGTAGCTTAAGTCAGTTAATGAAGTATACGCCAGGTATCTTTTGTCTACTCGCAGGCAATTACCCGAGGAATCCCTGGACGATTTCCTGCAGGACCTTAAGGCTTTGGCTAAGGATTGCCACTACAAGGCTGTCTCTGCCATATTGTATCAGGAAGAAGCCATCCGCGATTCTTTCATATCTGGCCTCCGATCTAATTATATTAGACAGAGACTCCTCGAGAATGACTCGTTAGTTTTAAAAACGGTCGTCGCTACTGCTCGATCGTTAGATGTAGCCCAGAAGAATTTAGAAGTGTATGCATCAGCCCATGTGTCTTTCTCAGCCTCGTGTGTTCCAAGTATGGAGGCATCCATAACACCAATGGAACCTCCACTTAATCCTATTGTTGCGGCTGTACCCCATAGGTCTAAGTGTTATTTTTGTGGCCAATCTAAACACGACAGGCAAAGATGCCCAGCCAGAGAGGCTACCTGTTTTAAATGTAAGAAACAGGGACATTTTAGTAAAGTGTGCAAGGGTAATCCTGTACCCGATGTCTTTTCTGCTATCGTTTTACTCTAGCCTCGGTTACGGTTGACCAGACCATACCGTGTTCCTTGTCGAAATCTATGATGGATATCAAGATTAATGGTCGTCCTACTGGGTGTTTGATAGACTGTGGCAGTACTGAAAGTTTTATACACCCCAACCTTGTTAACTCCTGTTCATTGAAGGTGTATCCTACTCGAAGTGAAATTGTGATGGCGTCCAAGTCCCTTACTTCGGAGGTAACTGGATATTGTAAAGTCACATTGACCGTTAAGGATACGGAGTATAAGGACTTTAAACTCCTCATATTACCTCAGTTGTGTGTGAACTTAATTTTAGGCTTGGAGTTTCAGTGTCAGCATGAGAGCGTCACCCTTAAGTATGGTGGATCCCAGCCTCCGCTCACAGTCTGCGGCCTTTCTACTTTAAAAGTAAGTCCGCCTTCTTTGTTCGTGAACCTTGCTCCTAATTGTAGACCTATAGCGACTAAGAGTCGATGGTATAGTTCAGAAGATAAAAAATTTATAAAAGAGCAAGTGGAAAGGCTTCAACGGGAGGGAATCATCAAACACAGTAATAGCCCATGGCGTGCCCAGGTGGTGGTGGTTAAAACTAATGAAAAGAAAAGACTTGTGGTCGATTATAGCCAGACTATAAACTTGTATACCCAATTAGACGCCTATCGTTTGCCTCGTATTTCTGAGATGGTGAACCAGATAGCTCAGTACCGCGTGTTCTCCACCATTGATTTAAAGTCTGCCTATCATCAACTCCCCATTAAAATAGAAGACCGAACTTATACGGCCTTCGAAGATAATGGGTGCCTGTACCAATTCCTTAGGGTGCCCTTTGGTGTGACGAATGGGGTATCCATCTTCCAACGGGAGATGGATCGTATGGTGGATGAATACGCGTTGGAATCAACATTCCCGTACCTGGACAATGTTACTATCTGTGGGTGCGACCAACAGGAGCATGATCAAAATCTCACGAAGTTCCTAGAGACTGCAAAGAGGTTAAACCTGACCTACAATGAAAACAAGTGTACCATCAATACTACACGTTTGTGTATTCTTGGTTGTGTTGTGGAGAATGGGGTAATCGGGCCAGATCCTGAAAGATTACGCCCGCTTAAGGAATTACCTTTACCTCACACTGTAAAAGCTTTAAGAAGGTGCCTGGGATTCTTCTCGTACTATGCCCAGTGGGTGGCTAGCTACTCAGATAAAGTCCGACCTCTTATTAAGTTGACGTCTTTTCCGCTATCGGCGGAAGCTCAGGAGGCTTTCTTTAATATCAAACGGGACATTGAGAAGGCAGTGGTATGTGTCGTGGATGAGGAGATCCCTTCTCAAGTGGAAAGTGATGCATCTGATTTTGCGTTGGCAGCAACTCTTAATCAAGCTGGTAGACCAGTAGCTTTCTTCTCTTGTACATTGCAAGGACCAGAAGTTCGACATTCTTCAGTGGAAAAGGAGGCACAGGCGATTATCGAAGCAGTCAGGTATTGGAGACATTATCTCGCTGGCCAACGTTTTACGCTCATTACTGACCAGCGATCTGTGGCCTTTATGTTCAATACTAAGCAGAGAGGCAAGATCAAAAATGATAAGATTTTAAGATGGCGAAAAGAACTGTCAACATATGACTATGATATTCAGTACAGGCCTGGAGTATTTAATGACCCATCGGATGCCTTGTCATGAGGAGTATGTGCTAGTCTAGGTATAGATAAGCTTCAAAGTCTCCACGACGCACTCTGCACCCTGGGGTTACCAGAATGAACCACTTCATTAAGTCTCACAATCTACCCTACTCTATTGAGGAGCTCCGGACAATGACCAGAACCTGTCGTGTTTGTGCTGAATGCAAACCCCACTTCTATAAGCCATCCGAGCCAGCTCATCTCATTAAAGCAACTCGACCATTTGAGCGTTTGAGTCTCGATTTTAAAGTTCCCCTTCCATCGAGCGACCATAATGTCTATTTTCTTAATATTATAGACGAGTACTCTCGGTTCCCTTTTGTTATCCCCTGTCCGGATGTGACTAGTGCTGTTGTAATTAAATGCCTCTGCCAACTGTTTTCCTTGTTTGGCATGCCTAACTGTATACATAGTGATAGGGGTTCTTCCTTTATGAGTGAAGAATTGCGACAGTTTTTGCTATCGAAAGGAATTGCAATGAGTAGAACTACCAGCTATAACCCTCGTGGTAATGGGCAGGTCGAGAAAGAAAATGCGACAGTGTGGAAGGCTATCGTACTGTCTCTGAAGTCGCGAGGCCTGCCGACCTCTCGCTGGCAGGATGTCCTGCCAGATGTGCTGCATTCCATAAGGTCTCTTTTGTGTACAGTGACGAATGCCACCCCTCATGAAAGGATGTTTAGTTTTCCAAGAAAAGCTACTAATGGAGTATTGTTACCCACATTGTTGACGACCACAGGCCCTGTGCTGTTGCGCAGACATGTGAGAGGCCACAAGACTGATCCACTGGTGGAGGAAGTACAACTCCTCCATGCTAATCGCCAGTATGCGTACATTCAATATCCGGACGGGCGAGAGGATACGGTCTCTATTAAAGATCTTGCACCTGCTGGAGCTCAAAGAGTTCGACTCTGAGAGTAGGGTTTCAAATCGTGGTATTGGACCTTCAGAGACACAAACCCTCAGTGTGGAAAACACTGATGATTCTGGGAATTCGAATGAACCGGAGTTAGTACCCCGGGAGGAACCTCAGCAAGAGTTACGTCATTCTTAGAGGACTATCAGACCTCCTGACAGACTGAATCTATAGCAGGGGGTGAATGTGATGAAATAACTGTGTTCTGGCATTTGTATTGTCGGTTGTTGTTGTACTTGTTAATGTCTGGAATGTTCTACAGGTGTAACCATTAATGCTCCTCCCTAGCCCCGCCCCTCTGGATCCTCCGGATTGGTGTGAGTCTTACTTATAAGAGCTGGGTCTTACTCATAAGGGCTGGGTCGGTGATGAATGATGGTTGCCCTGTGTTAACTTGATGCCATGTTCTTACTTAATAAAAGCCTTTAGTTTTAAGCTTTAACCTCTTGGATTCAGGCCATTATTTGGCACATCATTAGGCCTCATGTAGATGTGGTTTTCCTGAGGCAGTCGGTGCCAGCTACCTCAGCACAAACCAGTTGCCCGCATGAGGCCTCAAACAGGCGTTAGGCCCCTGCTTTGAATATGCAAAGAGTCTTAACACCTGTTTCGGATATGGGCACTGCATGCAGATGTTTTCGCTTTTACCAATATGGCGGTCAGCGCACTTTCAGCTTGTAATCAGCGTGTGCTTCTAGCCTGCCATAATGGGCCTTGGAAGGCCATTTGGCACCCGGAATACAGGCACTGTATCGTAGAATATCTAGGTCATTGACTTCTGGTAGGAATGCGAGAAGGCAGAAATGAGGAAAGGTTGTTGAGTTCTATCATTTAAAGGCAAACATTGCCCTTCAGTGTTTCCCATGTGCAGCCTCGCTTGCTGAGAGCTATGTATGTATTAATGCAATGGCTGAAGATTTACAGAGCCAGTGCCGTGGGTTGTCGGGATTCCTGCCACTCTGTAATATGGCAGAGTCCCACCTCGTTGCTGCCAATTCTCCACGAGGAAGATGAGATAACTTGCTCCAGCAAATAATGCATCCACGACTTGCATAATGGGTGGATTTGTGGTGAGGGGAGGATGGGAAAGCAGGAGGTGCATGCGAGAAGGAGGATAATATTCAAAAAAGGTGGTAGAGAGAAAACGGGGAATTACAGACCGGTAAGCCTGACATCGGTAGTGGGGAACATGCTAGAATCCATTATAAAAGATGTAATAGCAGAGCACTTGGAAAACAGTGACGGGATCGGACAAAGTCAGCATGGATTTACAAACGGTAAATAATGCTTGACTAATCTACTGGAATTTTTTGAGGATGTAACTGGTAGAATAGATAAGGGAGAACGAGTGGATGTGGTGTATTTGGATTTTCAAAAGGCTTTCGATAAGGACCCGCATAAGAGATTAGAGTGTAAAGTTAAGGCACATGGGATTGGGGGCAAGGTATTGACTTGGATAGAGAACTGGTTGGCAGATAGAAAGCAAAGAGTTGGAATATACGGGTCTTTTTCCAAGTGGCAGGCAGTGACTAGTGGGGTACCGCAGGGATCGGTGCTTGGACTCCAGCTATTCACAATATATATTAATGATCTAGACAAGGGAAGTAGATGTAATATCTTTGCATCATTGTAATAAGTTTGCAGACGACACAAAGCTGGGTGGGCGTGTGTGCTCTGAGGAGGATGCCGAGAAACTCCAGGATGATTTGGACAGGTTGGGTGATTGGGCAGAGGCATGGCAGATGCAATATAACGTGGATAAATGCGAGGTTATCCACTTTGGTGTCAAAACAGGAAGGCAGATTATTATCTGAATGGCAATAGATTGGGAGAAGGGGAAGTGCAACGAGACCTGGGTGTCCTTGTGCACCAGTCGCTGAAGGTAAGTATGCAGGTGCAGCAGGCGGTTAAGAAGGCAAATGGTATGTTGGCCTTCGTAGCGAGAGGGTTTGAGTACAGGAACAAGGATGTCTTGCTGCAGTTGTACAGGGCCTTGGTGAGACCACATCTTGAGTATTGTGTGCAGTTTTGGTCACCTTATCTGAGGAAGGATGTTCTTGCCATGGAGGGAGTTCAGCGAAGATTCACAAGGCTGATACCTGGGATGGCAGGAATGACGTATGAGGAGAGATTGGGTCGATTGGGCTTGTACTCGCTGGAGTTTAGAAGAATGAGAGGGGATCTCATTGAAACTTATAAAATTCTGACAGGACTGGACAGACTAGATGCAGGAAGGATGTTCCCGATGGTCGGGGATTCCAGAACCAGGGGCCACAGTCTAAGGATAAGGGGTAGGCCATTTAGGACAGAAATGAGGAGGAATTTCTTCACCCAGAGAGTGGTGAACCTGTGGAATTCTCTACCACAGAAGGCAGTAGAGGCCAATACATTAAATATATTCAAGAAGGAGTTGGATATATTTCTTAAGGCTAAAGGGATCAAGGGATATGGGGAGAAAGCAGGGACCGGGTACTGAATTTGGATGATTGAATGGCGGAGCAGGCTCGAGGGGCCGAATGGCCTACTCCTGCTCCTATCTTCTATGTTTCTATGTTAATATATGAAGATAGCAGCATCTTGTATCCTTTCAGCCCCGCCAGTGGCCAAGGGCTCAGCCATGTCCCTGCCAAGAATAGCCAGCACCGTCTCCTCCAAGGAGGTGAGGTGAAGCTAGGAATGTGAGGTGTGCCTCGTGTTTGGTACAGATTGTTGGTAAGTAAGGGGGGGGTCTAGTTGTGCATTGAGAAGTGTGTGAGGCTAGAGGTGCATTTGTTAAGAGATGGCTTTTGGAGATGCATTCACTGACCTGGGGTCATGAAGCTTCTTTGGGCACTGGAGCTAGGTCGTGGGGCAACACTACAGGCAATGATGGCCTCGGTGATCTGATCCCACATCCTTCTTTCTGGAAGGCCTCCTGGCCCCTGTGGGTAAAGAAAAAGAAGAAAGAGTTGCATTTAGATAGCGCCTTTCAGAACCACCGGGCATCCCAAAGTACTTTACAACTATTTAAGTACTTTTTTGAAGTTTAGTCACTGTTGTAATGTAGGAAACGCGGCAGCCAATTTGCGCACAGCAAGCTCCCACAAACAGCAATGTGTTAATGACCAGATCGTCTGTGATATTGATTGAGGGATAAATATTGGCCAGGACACCGGGGATAGCTCCTACATAAGAACATAAGAACATAAGACGTAGGAGCAGGCTTAGGCCATTTGGCCCCTCGAGCCTGCTCCTCCATTCAATAAGATCACGGCTGATCTGATCTTGGCCTCAACTCCACTTCCCTGCCCGTTCACCATAACCCTTGACTCCCTTACCTTTCAAAAATCTGTCTATCTCCACCTTAAATATATTCAATGACCCAGCCTCCACAGCTCTCTGGGGAAGAGAATTCCAAAGATTCACAACCCTCTGAGAGAAGAAATTCCTCCTCATTTCCGATTTAAAAGGGTGCCCCACTTATTCTGAAATTATGCTCCCTAGTTCTAGATTCCCCGACGAGGGGAAACATCCTCCCTGCATCTACCCTGTCAAGCCCCTTCAGAGTCTTATATGTTTCAATAAGATCCCCTCTCATTCTTCTAAACTCCAATGAGTATAGGCCCAAACTGCTCAACATTTCTTCATAAGACAACCCCTTCATCTCCGGAATCAACCTCGTGAACCTTCTCTGAACTGCCTCCAATGCAGGTATATCCTTCCTTAAATAAGGAGACCAAAACTGTATGCAGTACTCCAGGTGTGTTCTCACCATCGCCCTGTACAGTTGTAACAGGACTTCCCTACTTTTATACTCCATTCCCTTCGCAATAAAGGCTAACACTCCATTTACCTTCCTAATTACTTGCTGTACCTGCATGCTAACTTCTTGTGATTCATGTACAAGGACTCCCAGATCCCTCTGTAACTCAGCATTTTGTAATCTCTCCCCATTTAAATAATAATTTGCATTTTTATTTTTCCTACCAAATTGGATAACCTCGCATTTTCCCCACATTAAACTCCGTCTGCCAGATTTTTGCCCACTCACTTAGCCTTTCTATATCCCTTTGGAGATTATTTGCGTCCTCCACACAATTTGCATTCCCACCTATCTTTGTATCATCAGCAAATTTGGCTACATTATACTCAGTCCTTTCATCCAAGTCATTAATATAGATTGTAAATAGTTGAGACCCCAGCACTGATCCTTGCAGCATCCCACTAGTTACAGTTTGCCAACCTGAAAATGACCCATTTATCCCGACTCTCTGTTTTCTGTTAGTTAGCCAATCCTCTATCCATGAAAAATTCTTGGCAAGTAAAAACAAGGAAAACCCAAATATGTTTTATAAATATATTAAGGGTAAGAGGATAACTAAAGGAAGCGTAGGGCCTATTAGAGGTCATGAAGGCAATCTGTGTGTGGAGGCGGGAGACGTCGGTAGGGTTCTTAATGAATACTTTGCGCCTGTTTTCACAAAGGAGAGGGGCGAAGCAGACATTGCTATCAGGGGGGTAGGAGTGTGAAATATTAGATGAAATAAACATAGTGAGAGAGGAAGTATTAAGGTGATTAGCAGCTTTAAAAGTGGATAAATCCCCAGGCCCAGATGACATGGATCCCAGGCTGTTAAGCGAAACAAAAGAGGAAATTGCAGAGGCCCTGACCATTATTTTTCAATCCTCTCTGGCTTCAGGCGTGGTGCCGGAACACCGGAGGACTGCTAATGTGGTAACCTTGTTTAAAAAGGGAGAAAAGGATAGACCGAGTAATTGCAGGCCAGTCAGCCTAACCTCGGTGGTGGGAAAATTATTGGAGAGAATTCTGAAGGACAGGATAAATCTTCATTTAAAAAGACACGGATTAATCAAGGATAGTCAGCACGGATTTGTTAAAGGAAGGCCGTGTCTGACAAACTTGATTGAATTTTTTGAGGAGGCAACAAGGAGGGTAGATGAGGGTAGTGCATTTGATGTAGTGTATATGGACTTTAGCAAGGCTTTTAATAAGGTTCCACATGGCATTTTCCCAAAGGCAGATGTTAGGCTAACTGGTCGATAGTTGCCTGCTTTCTGTCTCCCTCCTTTCTTAAATAGGGGCGTTACATTTGCAGTTTTCCAGTCCACTGGGGCCTCTCCACAATCCAGGGAATTTTGGTAGATTACAACCAATGCATCCACTATCTCTGCAGCCACCTCTTTTAAGACACTAGGATGCAGGCCATCAGGTCCAGGGCTTATATTCGCTGGAGTTCAGAAGAATGAGAGGGGATCTCATTGAAACTTATAAAATTCTGACAGGACTGGACAGACTAGATGCAGGAAGGATGTTCCCGATGGTCAGGGAGTCCAGAACCAGGGGTCACATTCTAAGGATAAGGAGTAGGCCATTTAGGACAGAAATGAGGAGGAATTTCTTCACTCAGAGAGTGGTGAACCTGTGGAATTCTCTACCACAGAAGGCAGTAGAGGCCAATACATTAAATACTAGCTGGAGTGCCCGGTGGTGCCGAGGGTTTTTTGAGGGCATGTTGTTGTTGGAAGAGAGAGAGAGAGAGACTGGGGGCAAGAGAGAGAGAGAGAGACGAGAGGGAGAGAGAGGCAGAGAGAGAGAGGGAGAGAGAGACAGAGAGAGAGAGGGAGAGAGAGACAGAGACAGAGGGAAGGAGAGAGAGAGACAGAGAGCGAAGGAGAGAGAGGGAAGGAGAGAAAGGGGAAAGGGGTGGGGGGGAAAGGGGTGGGGGGAAAGGGGTGTGGGGGAAAGGGGTGTGGGGGAAAGGGGTGTGGGGAAAGGGGTGGGAAGGGGTGGGGGGAAAGGGGTGGGGGAGGGGGGTGGGGGAAAGGGGGTGGGGGAAAGGGGTGGGGGCGAAGGGGGGTGGGGGAAAGGGGGTGGGGGAAAGGGCTTAAAAATCAGTTCTACGGGAAACTTCAAACTGGCTGTGAATGAACTGAAAGAGAAAGCAAGAAGGCCTTTCTATGCCATCAAAAATCAATCCAAATAGAAATCCCAATTAGCATTTGGCTCAAAATTTTCAAATCAGTAATTGAACCAATTGCACTCTATGGCAGTGAGGTATGGGGACCGCTAACTCAACAAGAATTTGCAAAATGGGACAAACACCCAATTGAGATCCTACATGCAGAATTCTGTAAAAGTATCCTCCGGACTCAAAGGAAAACAGTAAACAATGCATGCAGGGCGGAACTAGGCCAATATCCATTAATAATCACTATCCAAAAAAGAGCCACCAAATTTTGGAATCACCTACAAATGAGCAATCCCCAATGCTATCACTACGACGCCCTGAAATGCCAAGAGCTGACCATAAAGAAGAATACCCTCAGTCAACTAGTCCTGGGACTCAGTGAAGTAACTACTAACAATACTAACAATAACCAGCCCCAGGACAGTGACAGGGTAACACAAAGAATTCGACCCAACACAATCGTCGCTAAGCAAAAGGAAAAATATCTGACATATTGGGCAGAAACAACAAAAACCCAAAGCAAACTCAATTGCTACTTGGCCCTAAACAGACAATACAACATAGCTGATTACCTGACCATGGTAAAGGATAACAAACTGAGAAGAACCTTGACAAGGTACAGACTTAGCGAACATAGCCTAGCGATCGAAAAAGGCAGACACAGGCAGACCAGGCTGCCAAGAGAGGACAGGATATGCTCTCACTGCAGTCAGGGAGTGGTGGAGACAGAGATGCACTTCCTCACAGCTTGTGGAAAATATCAGGGCATCAGGGAGAATTTCTACCAAAAATTCTCACAAATATGCCCTGATTTCAGGAATCTGAATGACAACCAAAAACTCCCATTCCTACTGGGAGAGGAGAGAAGCTGTATAACACTGGCGGCACACTATGTTACAGCTTGCCATGAACAGAGGGACAACCAGTAAACTAAGAAAAGAATATATATAAACAATGCGAATGTATATTTATACACTCAGGGATATATCTGTTTATACACTGTATGAATAGAACTGCGTTTATGTGCTAAACCATAAATGTATTTTGATGCTTTGGCAACATAAGATGTAACTTATCATGCCAATAAAGCGATTTGAATTGTGAATTGTGAATTGTGAAAGGGGTGGGGGGAAGGGGGGTGGGGGAAAGGGGTGGGGGAAGGGGGGTGGGGGAAAGGGTTGGGGGGAAGGGGGGTGGGGGAAAGGGTTGGGGGGAAGGGGGTGGGGGAAAGGGAAGGGGGGAAGGGGGGGTGTAGGGGGGAAGGGGGTGGAGAAGGGGGGAAGGTGTGGGGGGAAGGGGGTGGGGAAAGGGGGGGAAAGGGGGGGAAGGGGGAGGTGGAAGGGGGGAATGGGGGGAGGGAATGGGGCGAGGGAATGGGGGGAATATGGGGAGGAGGGAGGGGGAAGGGAAAGGGGAAGAGGGGGAGGGGGGAAGGGAAGGGGTTGGAAGGGGGGAAGGGGGGAAGGGAAGTGGGGAAGGGGAGGGGGGAAGGGGGTGTGTGGGAGGGGGAAAGGGGGGGAAGGGGGTGTGTGGGAGTGGGGAAAGGGGGGTGGGAAGGGGGTGTGGGGGGGAAAGGGGGGTGGGAGGGGAGTGGGGGAGAAAATGGGGTCTGGGGGAAGGAGGGAGGAAGAAGGGGGGGAAAGGGAGGGGGGTAGCCAGCAGAACCTCTCCCCTCTGCCAGTTTTGCGAGTTGTACTGCCAGCGGCGGTTGGAGAAGGCTAGGCCCCGGGGCCTCGGGCACCCTCACTGACATGGCCCAGCCGAGCCCAGCGCCCCCAGCCCGAGCTCCACAGCCGCCGTTCGGCCGCAGGCCACGAATCACCCGAGCCCAGCGCCGGCGATGGCTCCGCGGAGCTCCGTACCGCCCCGTCAGCCTTTACAAAGATGGCAGCGGTGGCTACGCTCGGCTCAGGCCCGCCCCGCCAGCCTTTACAAAGATGGCGGCGATCGCAGGCCACTTGTTGAGCGGGACGGGAGGTGCCTAGCTCGGGCGTGGCTGGGGAGGAGAGGCCGAGGCTTCGAGGCCTGCAGGCGGGGTAACCCTGGAAGGTTGCAGCGCCCGGCGGAGGTAGCGAGTCAAGAGGGAAAAAAAAGAGTGAAAGGTAGGAAAATTAATGAGGTTAGAGAAAATATTTACAAATTAATTAACTTTTTTTTAAAACAATTTAATTGTGTTTTAAAAGCAACTTTTTTTTTGCTGGAAATCTAGATTTGAAAATAAACATGCAGAAAGTGGGAAAAATAAATGAATAGTTAGGAATCAAGATTACGGCCACTCACCTCAGCTCAGAAGGATTAGGCCCGCCCACACACGCAATGAAACGCCCCCCGTGACGCACCGATTGGTCAACCATCAGGTTAATCCCCTGTACGATTGGTCAACCATCACGTCACTCAACGCTAATGAGCAGAATGTTGCCGTTTTTTGAAACTTTTTTGTATACTGTATGAACAATTTTTGTCTGACCAAAAAGTAAATACACCTATTAGAGTCCCCTAATGATAAGCTTTCTTTTGATATAACATATGTGTAGGTACGCTCTATAACTTTTGATTGTATAGCCGGACAGACGGAAAGACAGAAAGACGGAAAGACAGACAGACCGTTTTATATATACTAGCTGGAGTGCCCGGCAGTGCCGAGGCTTTTTTGAGGGCATGTTGTTGTTGGAAGAGAGAGAGAGAGCAACTGGGGGGAAGAGAGAGAGCGACTGGGGGGAAGAGAGAGAGCAACTGGGGGGAAGGGGGAGGAAGGGGGAGGGGGAGGAAGGGGAGAGGGGAGGGAAGGGGAGGGAAGGGGAGGGGGGGAGGGGAGGAG
The DNA here is from genome assembly GCF_052327205.1 of Somniosus microcephalus. Classification (NCBI taxonomy): domain Eukaryota; kingdom Metazoa; phylum Chordata; class Chondrichthyes; order Squaliformes; family Somniosidae; genus Somniosus; species Somniosus microcephalus. Next base: position 328,328,845 of record NC_140987.1, on the reverse strand, counting down.
GTGGGGGGAGGGGGGAGTGGGAGAGGGAAGGGGAGGGGGTGGGGGGAGGTAAGGGGAGGGGAGGGCAGGAGGGGGGGAGGGAAGGGGAGGGGGGAGGGAAGGAGAGGGGGGGAGGGAATGGGAGGGGGGAGGGAGATGGGGAGGGGAGGGGGGAGGGGGAGGGGAGTGGGGAGGGGGAGAGGAGGGGGGGAGGAGAGGGGGGAGGGGGAGGGGGGAGGGAGAGGGGAGAGAGAGAGAGGGGGGAGGGAGGGGGAGAGAGAGGAGGAGGGAGGGGGAGAGAGAGGAGGAGGGAGGGGGAGAGGGAGGGGGAGGGAGGGGGAGAGAGAGGGGGAGGCAGGGGGAGAGAGAGGGAGAGCAAAAGGGGAGAGAGAGGGGGAGGGAGGGGGAGAGAGAGGGGGAGAGAGAGGGGGAGGGAGGAGGAGAGAGAGGGGGAGGGAGGGGGAGAGAGAGGGGTGTAGTGTATGTACCCGTCTACCTTTAAGGGAACTATTGAATGTAACCGTTCACCTTTAAGAGGACTACTTTCGGGTGGCACTATTTGTTTGGCTTCTGTATACTGTAATACCGATAGTGACCACACCAGTATATAAGTGTTGTGGCATGATTGCTGGGGCAGATTCGCCCGGACCTTCGAATAGTAAAGACCTGTTTGTTTGTTACTTCTGAAGTCTGTGTATTTATTAACTGCACAACCCACAGACTTTACAGTGGCGACGAGTCCGATCGTGCCCTGCGGCAAGAGTACCAAAGCAAGAAGAGCGTCGAAGAGAGGCAGCCGCCCTCGTCGTGCTGCTGGAAGAAAACACGAGGCTGCAGCAGGAGGAAGGTGGAAGACTTTAGCAACAAAAGCTTCCATCAGCAACAGGCACTGACTACCCTTCTACCACGGTGCGGAGTGAGCCGATCAGCAGGAAACAAGGCGGCCACGGAGACTGTGAGTAGGGGAAGGTGTAGAGAATATCCGGAGGATAAGGGCAGAGCACTCGACCTCGGTCGAGGGGGAGCTGAGCCGGTCAGAAGTCGGGTCCAACGGCGTCGGGTGACTGCCGGACCGCGATCGGCGGGAAAAGCCGGGCAGCGCCGCAGCCACGAAGCGCTGAGACTGGGAGTAGGCGCGGGAAGAGAAACCCAGCCGCAGCCGGGGAGGGAAACACCGGTCTGCGAGAGGGCTGGGAGGCGAACAGGAACCGTGCGGGTGGGAGAGAGAGGCAGAGCCGAGCAAGGGGTGAGAGACTGCGCGAGAGCCAGTCCAGCGGCTGAGCTGTCCTCCACCAACGGGGTACCCAGGGCCGGTAGCACCGAACGTGCGGGAGAAAGAGCGACAGAGCCGGGTACGGAGAGAGAGACTGCGCGAGAGCCAGTCCAGCGGCTGAACTGTCCTCCGTTAACGGGGTGTACCCAGCGCCGGTAGAGCCGTGCGGGCGGGAGGAAAAGACAGAGCCGAGTAAGGGGAGCTGTGCGGAAGCCAGCCCAGCGGCTGAACCTGTCCGCTGTGGGGAAAGCGTACCTCTTCCACCAGGGAAGAAACGCGGGAAGCCGCCATTAGGCGGAGAAGACGATTGAAGTGGGCGGGGCGAGAAGGAAAGAGCGGGAAACCACCATTTTCGCGGGAAAACCGCCATCTTAGAAATAAACAAATTAATAAGAATATTTGAAAAAAATACTTGTGTTGTACCCAAGGAAAGAAAGATGCCTAAGCGGGCGGACATCAACGAGTTCAATTCGGAGATAGAAGACTGGGCCACGTACGTAGAACGTATTGAGATACATTGTAAGGCTAACAAAATAGCTAAGGAGGAAAAAGCTTTAACCTTACTTAACATGATGGGTGCGAAAACATTCGGGGTGTTGAAGAATCTTCTCTCACCAGCTAAACCGGCAGATCAGACTTTCGATGATATTGTAGCAGTGCTGAAGGATCACTTGAACCCCACACCGTTGATGCTGGCTGAACGATTCAAATTCTATGCAAGAACGCAGAGGAAAGACGAAAGCAATGCGGAATACTTGGTCGAACTGCGTAGGATAGCGAAATACTGCCAGTTTGGAGGGAATCTGACAGAGGCACTGCGTGACAAGTTCGTATGCGGATTGTCCAAAGAAGGAACGCAGAAGCGACTACTGGAAGAAAATGACCTCACACTGGACAGGGCTGTCCTCATAGCTGCATCGCACGAAGCCGCAGCGAAAGGAACGGCAGAAATGCAGCTAAAGGCGGCGGCACTAGGGGTGGACCAAATTACTTCGAGCACAACAAAATGCTACCGTTGTGGGAAGACAACACACGACCAGAATCAATGCTGGGTTAAAAACCAAGAATGCAGGAAATATGGCAAGATCGGGCACATAGCTAAGGTATGCCGGTCAGGAGCAACGTACAACAATAAGAAGTCACCACAAAAATGGTACGGAAAGGTACAAGAGGTGACTAAGAAGAGTCTGAGGGAACAGAAGTCGGTCTCACACTCCAAATGCAAAGGACTGGACAGTCTGAGCAATGAAGCTGACCGACAAACTATCTGGATAACGCTACAGATTGCAAAGGTCCAAGTAAAAATGGAAGTGGACACCGGATCGGCGTTGACGGTCATGAATAAGCATGACTATAAGAAATTTTTCAAGCATATTCCACTACGGGATACGGAACTAGTACTACAGACATACACGGGGCACAAAGTATTCCCCATCGGAATGATAGAAGTCAAGGTGAGATACAAGGATAAAGATCATCACCGGTTGGACCTGTATGTATTGCCTGAGGGAGGACCACCACTTCTGGGACGGGAGTGGATCCGAAAAATAAAATTGGACTGGCAGTCACTAAACACCATGACTGTGGATTCCGAAAAAGAGGATGTCAAACCTGAACGGTTGTCCAGAATATTGGACGAAGCTAAGGAGGTATTCCAGCGAGGACTGGGAACACTGCGAGGTATTAAAGCAAAGGTTAAGATTGCAGAAAATGCAAGCCGAAAGTTTTTTAAGGCCAGATCGGTACCTTACGCAATACGACCAGCTGTGGAGGCAGAACTGGAAGAACTTGAACGATCAGGGGTTCTGTCAAAAGTGGACTGGAGTGAGTGGGCCACGCCCATTGTTCCCGTCATGAAGTCCTCACCGAGTAATAAGCCAGGGGGACCGGGGAAGGTCCGTATCTGCGGAGATTTCAAGATTACTGTGAAGCCGGTGCTTCACACGGTACAATACCCGCTTCCGCGGATTGAAGATATCTTTGCTTCGTTGGCTGGAGGGAAACATTTCACGAAAATAGATCTGGCTCAAGCATATCTACAGATGGAGGTCGAGGAAGAGTCACGCCAGTACCTCACCATCAACACTCACAGAGGCTTGTATCGCTACAATAGACTGGTCTTTGGGGTAGCTTCGGCGCCAGCAATTTGGCAGAGGGCCATGGAACAGGTGTTACAAGGAATTCCAAGCACGCAGTGCTACTTAGATGACATTTTAATCACGGGAAAAGATGAGGAAGAACACCTCACGAATTTGAAACTGGTACTCACCAGGTTGAAGGAGTATGGCCTTCGGGTTAATCGCAAGATGTGTGAGTTCTTCCAAAAACGGATCTCATACTGCGGTCATGTCATTGACCGAGAGGGACTGCATAAGTCACCCGAAAAGATAGAAGCGGTCGTGAAGGCCCCCGCTCCAGGAAACGTATCACAGTTAAGATCATTTTTGGGGTTGATTAATTACTATCACAAGTTTCTGCCAAATTTATCCACGGTACTGCATCCACTGAATGACCTGTTGCGGAAAGAAACACCATGGAAGTGGAGTGAAGAATGCAAAAAGGCTTTTCGCAGAAGCAAGGAGCTGATTACCTCTGAAGAAGTGTTGGCTCATTTCAACCCAGCATTACCCCTTCGTCTAGCTTGCGATGCTTCCCCGTATGGAATTGGGGCAGTACTCTCGCACAGGCTACCAAATGGCTCGGAAAGGCCAGTGGCTTTCGCGTCCCGATCATTGACACCCGCGGAGCGAAATTACGCCCAAATAGATAGGGAGGCCCTCAGTCTTGTGTGGGGCGTGAAGAAATTCAACCATTACCTACAATGTAAAAAGTTCACATTGCTGACAGACCACCAGCCGTTGGTGTCCATATTCAACCCAAATAAGGCCGTTTCCACCATGACACCACAAAGGTTACAAAGGTGGTCCGTGTTACTTGGGGCACACCAATACGAAATTGAGTACAAAAGGTCTAAATAGCATGGAAATGCTGATGGGTTGTCACGCTTGCCATTGCCGATGGTAGAAGAAGCGAGTATAGTGGACCCAGTAGAGTTGTTCCACTCATCCATAGTGGAGTGTCTACCGATAACAAACTCAATGATTGAGAATGAGACAAGGAATGACCCGACTCTTTCACGAGTCTATGATGTAACGGTGGAGGGATGGCCAGCACAGAGCGAACCAACACTGCAAGCATTTGCACAGAGGAAAGAACAACTGTCAGTGTGTCAAGGAACCCTGATGTGTGGATCTAGAGTGGTGATTCCACCCAAACTCCAAAAGAAGGTGCTAAAGGAGCTGCACGAAGGACATCTGGGGGGAGTAAAGATGAAGAATCTAGCAAGAGCGTTTGTGTGGTGGCCAGGCATTGATGGAGACATAGAGGAGATCACGAAGAACTGCCTAGGATGTCAGAGGGTTCAGAACGCGCCACCCCAGGCTCCTCTGCATCCATGGGAGTGGCCCTCATCGCCTTGGCAAAGAGTACACATCGACTTTGCTGGTCCATTTATGGACTCGATGTTTCTAATAGCGGTGGATGCCCACTCCAAGTGGCCGGAAGTAATTAAGATGACCACCACCACGACGGAAAAAACCATCGCAGTGTTAAGGACTATGTTTGCTCGGAATGGCCTGCCGGAACAGATCTGTTCTGATAATGGACCACAATTTGTGTCCGAAGAATTCAAGAAATTCTTAAAGAGCAATGGGGTTAAACATTACACGTCAGCCCCATACCATCCCGCCTCCAATGGATTGGCTGAAAGGTTTGTCCAGACCTTCAAGAAGGCCGTAAAGGCCATGAGTAATGAAAATATAAGTCTGCAACATAAGGTGGATAGCTTTTTGTTGGCATACCGAAATGCGACACATGCGGTCACAAATCAAACTCCCGCAATGATGTTCTGTAATAGACGCCTAAGATGCCGGCTGGATTTACTAAAACCAAACGTCCGAAGAGACGTAGAGAACCGGCAACTCCAGGGCATGAACGACAGGGTCACTAGATCTTTCCAGATCGGTCAACGAGTTTTGGCCCGGGACTACCGTACTGAGAAATGGCAGCCTGGAACTATTGGGAAAAGGCTGGGGCCATTGATGTACACCGTGGACATTGGAGACAATATAATAAGGCGCCATGTTGACCAAATCATAGGGTCCGCCACAAATGGGCAACCGACTTCACCACCTTATCCGGGTAATGTTGAAACTGAGATACCCAGAACACCTACTTCCGATCTAGTGATACTGGAGTCAGCTGAACCTGACACGGCTTTTCAAGCCGAATCGACCTTGCCAGAAGCACCTCCTAGCCCGCCTGAAATGACGACACCACTGTGGCGTTATCCTGACAGAATCCGGAAACCCCCGGAAAGACTGAATCTATGAACTGTCTTACATAAACCTGTATATATGTTAGAATGTATGTTCACTATGGACTTAGTAAGTAATAAGCTAAAAAGGGAGGATTGTAGTGTATGTACCCGTCTACCTTTAAGGGAACTATTGAATGTAACCGTTCACCTTTAAGAGGACTACTTTCGGGTGGCACTATTTGTTTGGCTTCTGTATACTGTAATACCGATAGTGACCACACCAGTATATAAGTGTTGTGGCATGATTGCTGGGGCAGATTCGCCCGGACCTTCGAATAGTAAAGACCTGTTTGTTTGTTACTTCTGAAGTCTGTGTATTTATTAACTGCACAACCCACAGACTTTACAAGGGGGAGGGAGGGGGAGAGAGCGGGGGATGGAGGGGGAGAGAGGGGGAGGGAGGGGGAGAGAGAGAGGGAGGGAGGGGGAGAGAGAGAGGGGGGGAGGGAGGGGGAGAGAGAGGGGGAGGAAGGGGGAGAGAGAGGTGGAGGAAGGGGGAGAGAGAGGTGGAGGGAGGGGGAGAGAGAGGGGGAGGGAGGGGGAGAGAGAGGGGGAGGGAGGGGGAGAGAGAGGGGAGGGGGAGAGAGAGAGGGGAGGGAGGGGGAGAGAGAGGGGAGGGAGGGGGAGAGAGAGGGGAGGGAGGGGGAGAGAGAGGGGGAGGGAGGGGGAGAGAGAGGGTGAGGCAGGGGAGAGAGACAGAGGGAAGGAGAGATAGAGGGCGAGTGGCCGCTCCCGCTCTCCCGAGCCCCACCCTCCCATGCCCCGTGCTCCCGCTCTCCCGAGCCACGTGTTTCCGCTCTCCCGAGCCCCGCCCCCCCCGTGCCCCGTGCTCCCGCTCTCCCGAGCCCCGCGCTCCCGCTCTCCCGAGCCCCGCCACCCCCGTGCCCCACGCTCCCGCTCCCCCGATCACCGCACTCCCACTCTCCTGAGCCCCGCCCCCCATGCCCCACGCTCCCGCTCTCCCGAGCACCGCCCCCCCGAGCCCCGCGCTCGCTCTCTCCCGAGCCCCGCTCTCCCGAGCTCCACCCTCCCGAGCCCCGCACCCCGCCCGAGCCGGCTTCAAGACCAGAGAGAGAGACGCCGCCACGCAACCTACTGCGTGAGGCCCGGCCGGACGCATGTCACGCTCCGGGCAGAAGTTGACGCGCGCGCTGACTCCCGCCCCGCCCGCCTTTACTAAGATGGCGGCAGTGGCGACGCTCGGCTCAGGGCCGCCCCCTCCAGCCTTCACAAAGATGGCAGCGATCGCGGGCCTTTTGTTGATCGCGACGGGAGGTGCCTAGCTCGGGCATGGCTGGGGAACAGAGGCCCAGGCTTCGAGGCCTGGAAAAACGGTGAAAGGTAGGAACATTATAGAGGTTAGAGAAAAAATTAACAAATTAATTAACTTTTTTTAAAAACAATTTGTGTTTTAAAAGCAACTTTTTTTTCTGCTGGAAATGTAGATTTGAAAAGAAACACGCAGAAAGTGGGAAAAAGAAATGAAGAGTTTGGAATCAAGATGGCGGCCACTCACCTTATTTCAGAACGATAAGGCCCGCCCACACACGCACCGATTGGTCAACCGTCAGGTCACTGAAGTGTAGGATTGGTCAATGGTCCTGTCACTCAACTCTAGGACGGCCCGCCCGCACACGCTACGAACCCGCCCCCACGACGCAGCGATTGGTCGACCGTCGGGTCGCTCGACTGTACGATTGGTCGACCTTGACATCACTCGATGCTAATGAGTGGGTAATGAGCGGAATTTTGAACGTTTTTTGGATACCGTGGGCACAATTTTTGTCTCACCGAAAAGGAAATACGCTTATGACCGCTCTGCAATCGTAAGCTTTCTTTTGATGTAACGCACATGTAGGTACACTCTATAACTTGAGAGTGCATAGCCAGACCGACAAACAGACAGACAGATAGACAGAAGTACCGCTTTTATATATAGCTAGATAGATAGACTAGCTGGAGTGCCCGGCGGTGCCGAGGGTTTTTTGACGGCATGCTGTTGTTGGAAGAGAGAGAGAGACAGTTGGAAGAGAGAGAGAGAGAGACTGGGGGGAGTAGAGAGAGACAGGGGGGGAGAGCGAGAGAGAGAGACTGGGGGGGAGAGAGAGAGAGACTGGGGGGGAAAGAGAGAGAGAGAGACTGGGGGGAGAGAGAGAGAGAGAGAGAGACTGGGGGGGAGAGAGAGAGAGACTGGGGGAGAGAGAGAGAGACGGGGAGAGAGAGAGAGGGAGAGAGGGAGAGAGAGACAGAGAGAGAGAGGGAGAGAGAGACAGAGAGAGGGAGAGAGAGACAGAGACAGAGGGAAGGAGAGAGAGAGACAGAGAGGCAAGGAGAGAGAGAGGGAAGGAGAGAAAGGGGAAAGGGATGGGGGAAAGGGGTGGGGGGATAGGGGTGAGGGGAAAGGGGTGGGGGAAAGGGGTGGTGGGGAAAGGGGTGGGGGGGAAGGGGTGGGGGGAAAGGGGTGGTGGGGAAAGGGGTGGGGGAAAGGGGTGGGGGGAAAGGGGTGGGGGGGAAAGGGGTGGGGGGAAAAGGGGGTGGGGGGAAGGGGGGGGAGAAGGGGGGGCTGGGGGAAAGGGGTGGGGGGAAGGGGGAGGTGGGAGGGGGAGGTGGGAGGGTGAGTGGGACGGGGGGAATGGAGGGGGGGAATGGGGGAAGGGAGGGGGAAGGGAAAGGGGAAGAGGGAGGGGGGAAGGGAAGGGGGGAGGGGGTGTGTGGGAGGTGGGGAAGGTGGTGTGTGGGAGGGGGAAGGGGGTGTGTGGGAGTGATGAAAAGGAGGGGTGGGAAGGGGGTGTGGGGGGGAAAGGGGGGGTGGGAAGTGGGTGTGGGGGGGGAGGGGGTGTGTGGGAGGGGGGAAAGGGGTGTGTGGGAGGGGGTGAAAGGAGGGTTGGGAAGGGGGTGTGGGGGGGAGGGGGTGTGTGGGAGGGGGGAAAGGGGAGGTGGGAAGGGGGTGTGGGGGGGAAAGGGGGGAGGAAAGGGCGTGTGGGGGAGAGGAGGGGGAAGGGGGGGAAGGAGGGGGATGGGGGGGAAGGGGTGGAAAGGCAGGGGGTGAGCCAGCAGACCCTCTCCCCTCTGCCAGTGTTGAGAGTTGCGCTGCCGGCGGCGGTTGGAGAAGGCTAGGCCCCAGGGCCTAGGGCACCCGCACTGACATGGCCCAGCCGAGCCCAGCGCCCTGGGCAGCCCGAGCTCCGCAGCCGCCTTTCGGCCGCAGGCCACAAAGCACCCGAGCCCAGCACCGGCGATGGCGCCGCGGAGCTCCGTACCACCCCGCCAGCCTTTACAAAGATGGCGGCGGTGGCTAAGCTCGGCTCAGGCTCGCCCCACCAGCCTTTACAAAGATGGCGTCGATCACAGGCCGCTTGTTGAGTGGGACGGGAGGTGCCTAGCTCGGGTATGGCTGGGGAGGAGAGGCCGAGGCTTCGAAGCCTGCAGGTGGGGTAACCCTGGAAGGTTGCGGCGCCCGGCGGAGGTAGCGATTCAAGAGGAAAAAAAAAGGGTGAAAGGTAGGAAAATTAATGAGGTTAGAGAAAATATTTACAAAATAATTAACTTTTTTTAAAAACAATTTAATTGTGTTTTAAAACCTAGATTTGAAAATAAACACGCAGAAAGTGGGAAAAATAAATGAATAGTTAGGAATCAAGATGGTGGCCACTCACCTCAGCTCAGAAGGATTAGGCCCGCCCACACACGCAATGAAATGCCCCCCCGTGATGCACCGATTGGTCAACCATCAGGTTAATCCCCTGTACGATTGGTCAACCATCACGTCACTCAACGCTAATGAGCGGAATGTTGCCATTTTTTGAACCTTTTTTGTATACTGTCTGAACAATTTTTGTCTGGCCAAAAAGTAAATACACCTATTAGACTCCCCTAATGATAAGCTTTCTTTTGATATATTATGTGTGTAGGTACGCTCTAACTTTTGATTGTATAGCCAGACAGACAGAGAGACGGAAAGACAGACGGACCGTTTTATATATATAGAGTCAAGAAGGAGTTGGATATATTTCTTAAGGCTAAAGGGATCAAGGGGTATGGGGAGAAAGCAGGGACTGGGTACTGAATTTGGATGATCAGCCATGATCGCATTGAATGGCGGAGCAGGCTTGAGGGGCCAGATGGCCTACTCCTGCTCCTATCTTCTATGTTTCTATGTTTCTATGTAAAGGAGGGTCAGACTTCGCGAGAGGTAGTGGGTGACATCTGCGCAATGCTGCAGCAAGACCTGGAGCCCAGAGGAGCAGGTGGGCACCCCTTACCAGTGGCACTCAACTTTTTAGCTTCAGCCTCATTCCAGGGATCAGCAGCAGACATCAGCGGCGTCTCCCAGGTGACCGCACACACTTGCATCATGCAGGTAACCGATGCCCTTTTTGTCATTGCGCACAATCACATCAATTTCTTCAAGGATCAAGCCAGTGCAACTGTGCGTGCGGTTGGGTTTGACAATCTGGCAGGCTTTTCAATGTGTAAGCGTTTTTTGATCCTAGCCCGATTGCTAGACGGACGGTTCGAATCGCCCCCGCCTTATGAAAATTCTATACCCGTGAATTATTATTCAGAGTGTAAATGAAATAAGTCACAGACAGGAATGCTTCGGTGAAGAATCAAACTTATATTTATTTGGTCTAACATACACTGGCTAAAACATGCACGACTAAACGAAATCACTGTTTCTGTGGAGAATGAAATCCAAGTTACAAACAACATACATACAGTACAAAACTGGGGACTATAACAAGCAGTAATTCCCTTGTTGCTATGGTGGACTCTAATTCCACCCCCACCAACGAATTACCCAGTTGCATAAACCCCTTCACCTGGCTGAACCAAACGAAGCTCCCATCCTCGGAATAGCCCAAAAGCTTCACTTCTGAAAGACTATGTTTACCCCCTCACGCGGTCGGTTTCGATCGCTCCGCTCATCGGCTTCTCTGGTACTTCTTGTTAGTTTGTTCTTGTTGGTGCAGGGAGCAAGAGAGAGAGAGAGAATGGTGGAAAAGAATCTATCTTTACAGTAGTCTGGCTACCCTTATCTTTTCCCGCCAATCTTTAAAATCCTTTTTTCTTCTGAGCACTCCGGTGCTTAATCAGTGATGGGTCATCATCGGACCTATGCATATTGGATTAATGGCCCTAAGTCTGGGACATATCTTTCGGTCTTTGTGTTGGGAAAAAAAACTGGCTCCCTTATGGCTGGCTGAGCCCAGTGGGTTCATTGTTCTGCTTCTCTTCTGAGATATATTAGAGTGGCCTTTTAATCAAATTCAATGGCCCCCTTCCTTTTTCCAGGACTGTCGGGTGAACCCATACATTCTGGATGACTGACTGTTCTTTTGTCACAGCCAACTGCCATGCGTTCTCTGGAGTTTTAACAAACCAGTCCCGGATGCATTTGCACAGGGCGATCCCACCACAGGGAAAATGCCCTCAGAAAATCCCATAAAGTCCACAAAAATATTCTCGACTGAGTCCATTCTTCAGAGACTTTGCGACCTCTTCAGTCCCCCGTTTGATGCTTTTCTTTCCACAAAGCATCACTCGACGAGAGAGCAAAGGCCAAAGTCTCCCACAAGTGAAGCTGTTTCCCTGATTTTATGTTTTAAAACCCCAGAACTGTACCCCTTACTGCGTGTCATAGTTCCCTTCTACCGAGTCAAAACATCAGCGAAATGGCTTCTTAACACATTCCCACGGTTGGGTTCCAATTCCCACCGACAAACTTCAAGTCAAAATACAGAACATTAATAAGATCCTCAGAAGTTACCAAAAAGTCACCGCGCACATTATACAGTACAGCATTGACAGGTGATAACATATTACAAAAATGCAAGAGCGCACATCGCGCAATACAGAGTGCAAAACTATAACCAGAATACAATACGCTTGCTTACAGAACTTTGGTACATTACAGGTTTTGCAGGGAGAAACCATCAACACAAATCAATTACACCTTTCCGGATCAAGCTAATACCCCTTGCTACCGCGCTTGGAGCATCTGGCTCCGTCGCCTGCAACTGGTGTAAAACAAGTAGCTTACAAGCAATCATAAAGCTTCTCCGTCCTCCTTGGACACCACACAGGAAGATGGACTTCAGTTAGGTTCAGGATCACGCTTGCCACGGCGTAGTGCACGTTCTGAAACAACACTTTGTCAGTTGGGATTAACACCAACCCATTCCCTGGACCCCTGGTGGTGGTGAGATACCCATCTACAGTCGTCTGTACTGGCGGGGCTCTGGGCGGGGGCTTCCTGGTGTATGAGATGAGCTCTGAGGCGTTGATGGTGTTCGGGGGTTTTGGGATCACACAGGAGTCCACACTCTGATCCCAACCGATCCCACCCCCAGCGTCCTGCCATTGCCTGCTAAACGCGATCGACACACCCGCTGGGCAGAACTTTTCCAACCCCCACATACACACATAAATCCCTTCCTCGGCTTCCCACCACTTATCCCAACACACATTCACCCCTCCCTGAGAACCCGTGATCGTCCGGTATGTGTCATTACTTAGTCCTTCCCAGTCAGCTGTCTGGTCCCCTGTATCTGCACTCAGTTTCTTGAGCCACCACCACCTTCCCAGTGGAATGTGTCCCCTACAGCTAAGGCACACCCGTTTACCCTCTGTTACCCTAACCCGGGAGGTGGTAACGCCTATTCTCAGGCATGAGATGGACGCTTCACCATAGGTGAACTCATTATGGCTGGAATACCGGGTGGAATTCGACCCCAGCCATCCAGGCCATCTCCCTCGTGGAGATAGACGCTTGGCCCATCCTTCGGTGTCACTCCTGTGACTCGTGCTGGCACAGGCGTTCCCTGAAAACACACAGAATGCAACGTTGTCCTTGGGTGATGCCTCACCTTTCCAGATGCAGCTACACAGGATTAAAATCCAAACTATACAGACAAGCTAAGGCAACAGACAGGAGAGAAAAAAGTTATGTACAGCACCACTCATCTTCGGGTGGCCACACTAGGTCTCCTTGACCCTGGGCCTCTTACGACTCCAGCTTCCTTTGTTCATCGGTGTGTAAGGAGGCATCCACGGCACCCTCAGCCATGGGATCCTGGCACTCCTTCTCACTCCTGCCCCCACAGGCAGAACGACTGGTCCCTCTGTGGGCTCCTCACAGTCCCAGATTAGGGGCTGGAGACCCACACCTGTAGCGCAGCTCTCCACTCCCTGCTCTTTCCTCCTCTTATCAGCTCTTTCCCCAGGGTTAAAAAGCTTGCTTGATTGATATGGAACCTCTTGGTGCGTCGGGGCATTTTGACTGCATATACCATCGGACTCATCCTATCCACGATACTGTATGGTCCCATGTATAGTGGTTCAAAAGTCCCTACCCTGGCGAAGTTTCTAACCATTACTTGATCTCCAACCTCCCACTTATGGTGCCTCTGAGGTTCAAGCAATAAACAATTTCTACGATGTTGCTTCCTCATGTTACAGGCAGCCTACCAATGGATCTGTCTGAGATGCTCAAGCAAATTCTTAACAAACCTGTCCTGGTTCACCTCTCTCAACTGACCTTCCATAAGAACTGAGACCAGTACATGGCTGGGCGTTCTCATGGCCCTGCCTGTCACGAGCTCATGCAGGGAATACCCTGCACAGGATGGGAGGAAAAAGAGGGGTAGAGCTATAGTAATAGGGGATTCTATTGTAAGGGGAAAAGAGAGGCATTTCTGCGGCCGCAAACAAGACTCCAGGATGGTGTGTTGCCTCCCTGGTGCAAGGGTCAAGGATGTCTCAAAGTGGCTGCAGAACATTTTGGAAGGGGAGGGTTAACAGCCAGTTGTCGTGGTGCATATAGGTACCAACGATATAGGTAAAAAACGGGATGAGATCCTAAAAGCTGAATATAGGGAGTTAGGAGGTAAATTAAAAAATAAGACCTCAAAGGTAGTAATCTCAGGATTACTACCAGTGCCACGTGCTAGTCAGAGTAGAAATAGAAGGATATTTCAGATGAATACGTGGCTAAAGGAATGGTGCAAGGGGGAGGGATTCAAATTCCTGGGACATTGGAACCGGTTCTGGGGGAGGTGGGACCAGTAAAAACCGGACGGTCTGCACCTGGGCAGGGCCGGGACCAATGTCCTAGGGGGAGTGTTTGCTAGTGCTCTTGGGGGGAGAGTTTAAACTAAAATGGCAGGGGGGTTGGGAACCTGAGCAGGGAGACAGAGGAAAGGGGAACAAGGATAAAAGCAACAGATAGGAAGGAGAAAAACAAAAGTGGCAGTCAGTGAAATCAACGGTTTAAATCAAACATGCCCACAGTAAATAATAATTCTAAAAGGACAAAGAGTGTTAAAAAACAAGCCTGAAGGCTTTGTGTCTTAATGTGAGGCGCATTCGTAATAAGGTGGATGAATTAGCTGCACAAATAGATGTAAACGGATATGATATAATTGGGATTATGGAGACATGGCTCCAGGGTGACCAAGGCTGGGAATTCAACATCCAGGGCTATTCAATATTCAGGAAGGACAGGCAAAAAGGAAAAGGAGGTGGGGTAGCATTGCTGGTTAAAGAGGAGATTAACACAATAGTAAGGAAGGATATTAGCTCTGATGATGTGGAATCTGTATGAGTAGTGCTGAGAAATACCATGGGGCAGAAAACGTTCATGGGAGTTGTATTCCGACCCCCAAACAGTAATGCTGAGGTTGGGGATGGCATTAAACAGGAAATTAGAGAGGCGTGCAATAAGGGCACAGTAGTTATCATGGGTGACTTTAATCTACATATAGATTGGGCTAACCAAATTAGTAACAATACTGTGGAGGAGGAATTCCTGGTGTATACGCGATGGTTTCCTGGACCAATATGTCAAGGAACCAACTAGAGATGAGGCCATCTTAGACTGGGTATTATGTAATGAGAAAGGATTGATTAGCAATCTTGTTGTGCAAGGCCCCTTGGGGAGCAGCAATCATATTATGATAGAATTCTTCATTAAGCTGGAGAGTGAAGTAGTTGACTCAGAGACTAGGGTCCTGAATTTAAATAAAGGAAACTACGATGGTATGAGGTGCGAGTTGGTTAGGATGGATTGGGGAACGTTACTTAAAGGGTTGAAGGTGGATAGGCAATGGCAAACATTTAAAGAGCGCATGGGTGAACTACATAATTTGTTCATCCCTGTTTGGCATAAAAATAAAACAAAAAAAGTGGTGCAACCGTGGCTAACAAGGGAAATTAGGAATAGCATAAGATCCAAGGAGAGGACATAAAGATTGGCCAGAAAAAGCAGCAAACCTGAGGATTGGGAGCAGTTTAGGATTCAGCAACGGAGGAAAAAAGGATTAATTAGGAGGGGGAAAATAGAGTATGAGAGTAAGCTTGCAGAGAACATAAAAACTGACTGTAAAAGCTTCTATAGATATGTGAAGAGAAAAAGATTGGTGAAGTCAAGCGTAGGTCCGTTGCAGTCAGAATCAGGAGAATTTATAATGGGGAACAAAGAAATGGCTGACCAATTAAATACATACTTTGGTTCTGTCTTCACAAAGGAGGACACAAATAACCTCCCAGAGATGTCGGGGAACATAGGGTCTAATGAGAGGGAGGAACTGAATGAAATCAGTATTTGTAGGGAAATGGTGTTAGGGAAATTAACGGGATTGAAGGCCTATAAATCCCCAGGGCCTGAGAATCTATATCCTAGGGTACTTAAGGAAGTGGCCCTGGAAATAGTAGATGCATTGCTGGTCATCTTGCAAAATTCTATAGACTCTGGCACAGTTCCCTTGGATTGGAGGGTAGCTGATGTAATCCCACTATTTAAAAAAGGTGGTAGAGAGAAAATGGGGAATTACAGACCGGTAAGCCTGACATCGGTAGTGGGGAAAATGCTAGAGTCCATTATAAAAGATGCAATAGCAGAGCACTTGAGAAACAGTGACAGGATCGGACAAAGTCAACATGGATTTACAAAAGGTAAATTGTGCTTGACTAATCTACTGGAATTTTTTGAGGATGCAACTGGTAGAATAGATAAGGGGGAACCAGTGGATGTGGTGTATTTGGACTTTCAGAAGGCTTTCGATAAGGTCTCGCATAAGAGATTAGCGTGTAAAGTTAAATCACATGGGATTGGGGGTAAGGTACTGACTTGGATAGAGAACTGGTTGGCAGACAGGAAGCAAAGAGTTGGAATGAACGGGTCATTTTCCGAGTGGCAGGCAGTGACTAGTGGGGTACCGCAGGGATCAGTGGTAGGACCCCAGCTATTCACAATATATATTAATGATCTATATGTGGGAACTAGATGTAATATCTCCAAGTTTGCAGACACAAAGCTAGGTGGGCGTGTGTGCTGTGAGGAGGATGCCGAGATACTCCAGTATGATTTTGACAGGTAGGGTGATTGGGCAGATGCATGGCAGATGCAGTATAATGTGGATAAATGCGAGGTTATCCACTTTGGTGGCAAAAACAGGAAGGCAGAATATTATCTGAACAGCAATAGATTGGGAGAAGGGGAAGTGCAATGAGACCTGGGTGTCCTTGTGCACCAGTCGCTGAAGTTAAGCATACAGGTGCAGCAGGCGGTTAAGAAGGCAAATGGTATGTTGGCCTTCACAGCAAGAGGATTCGCGTACAGGAGCAAGGATGTCTTGCTGCAGTTGTACAGGGCCTTGGTGAGACCACACCTTGAGTATTGCGTGCAGTTTTGGTCGCCTTATCTGAGGAAGAATGTTCTTGCCATGGAGGGAGTGCAGCGAAGATTCACCAGACTGATACCTTGGATGGCAGGAATGATATATGAGGAGAGATTGGGTCAATTGGGCTTATATTCGCTGGAGTTTAGAAGAACGAGAGGGGATCTCATTGAAACTTATAAAATTCTAACAGGACTAGACAGACTAGATGCAGGAAGGATGTTCCCAATGGCGGGAGAGTCCAGAACCAGGGGTCGCAGTCTAAGGATAAGGGGTAAGCCATTTAGGACAGAGATGAGAAGGAATTTCTTTACCCAGAGAGTGGTGAACCTGTGGAATTCTCTACCACAAAAGGCAGTTGAGGCCAATTCATTAAATATATTCAAAAAGGAGTTAGATATATTTCTTAAGGCTAAAGGGATCACGGGATATGGGGAGAAAGCATGGACAGGGCACTGAATTTGGATGATCAGCCATGATCTCATTAAATGGCGGAACAGGCTCGAGGGGCCGAATGGCCTACTCCTGCTCCTATCTTCTATGTTTCTATGTTTCCCAGTCCTCCCCTCCCAGTCACCCACCCTCCCAGTCACCCCTCTTCCCGATCACCACTCTTTCTAAGTCACTCCCCTTCCCAGTCACCACTCTTCCCAGTCACCCCTCTTCCCAGTCACCCCTCTTCCCGGTCGCCACTCTTTCCCAGTCACCCCCCTCCTCTTCCCGTTCGCCCAGTTTCAAATGTTGAGACGTTCTGATAGTAGTGTTTTTTTTTTGTTAAAATTTTATTTCAAACAATGCTAATATCAAGGCAACAGCAACAGAAAACAGATTACATTGCAGAACATTTTTCCGCTAGGAACATAGGACACTACATCTATAAATGTGCGAGAACTTGTGCAAAAGGCACATTGCTCACAATCCAATGTCCCTCAATTCAATTCAATTCAATTCAAATCGCTTTATTGGCATGACAAGGTACATCTTATGTTGCCAAAGCATCGAAAAACATTTATGGTTGAACACATAAATGCAGATCTATCCATACAGTGTATAAACAGATATATCCCTGAGTGTATAAATATACATTCATATAATTTGTATGTACTCTTTTCTTAGATTTAATGGTTGTCCCTCTGTTTATGGCAAGCTGTAACATAGTGTGCCGCTAAGGTTACACAATTTCTCTGTTCCCCTAGTAGGTATGGGAGTTTTTGGTCGTCATTCAAATTTCTGAATTCAGGGCATTTTTGTGAATTTTGGGTAGAAATTCTCCCTTATGCCCTGATATTTTCCACAAGCTGTGAGGAAGTGCATCTCTGTCTCCACCACTCCCTGACTGCAGTGAGAGCATATCCTGTTCTCTCTTGTCAGCCAGGTCTGTCTGTGTCTGCCTTTTTCGATAGCCAGGCTATGCTCACTAAGTCTGTACATAGTCAAGGTTTTTCTCAATTTGCTATCTTTTACCGTGGTCAGGTATTCAGCCATGTTGTACTGTCTGTTTAGGGCCAAGTAGCAATTGAGTTTGTTTTGGGTTTTTGTTGTTTCTGCCCAATATGACAGATATTTTTCCTTTTGCTTAGTGACAATTGTGTTGGGTCGAATTCTCTGTGCCACGGTGGTTATTGTTATTGCACATTGAATCGCAGCAGATATATCTTATGAACTTTATTTACTAAAAATGATTGTCTCAAACAGTTCAAGAATATTCTATGTGAGCTTTCTCCAGTGCAAACTACATGCTTCATCAACCAATGATAGTAGTGTTGCCAACTCTGGTTGGACATATTCCTGGTGGTTACATCACATGACCTCCTGCCCCCAAACTGCCCCACCCCCACACTCCCACCATTGGTCGCCTGACACGTCCATCCTCACGCCACCCCGCCTCCCCACGCCAATTGGAGTGCGAAGAGACGCTTGATTACCCAATTGGATGATTCTTGACTGTCAGTCAAACTGCCAGTTTCCCATCTCCAATATCTTGAAAACGAATAAACAAAAGTTCAAAGAAAATGAAACAAACACACACTTTCTAATGTCCCTGTGATTTTTCTCCCTTGGTTGCTTGCTGCAGTGTCCTGGAGATTAGCCTTGAATTCCTGGCGACTCGAGGGCAACCCTGGAGGGTTGGCGACCCCTAGCTCAGAGTTGTGCAATGTCCCTCCTTTCAACGACTGAAAAAACAACAACGACATAGCAATTGTGTCATTTCCCCGGGCTACAGAAGAATTCACATCATGTTTGGAGCGGATTCAGATGGAAAAAATTACATTGCATAAAACATATTAATGAATTCTGTGCCGATGTTGCCTGTCAGTCAATTAAAGCTGGAGACGGCGCTAGTAAATAGGGACGCTGGAAAAACACTTACCTGGGAAGGAATCATCGCACTATGAAAAAGCCCATCACTGTCATGAATGACTTTCCCAGAGCCTCTCCCAGAATACTTAATTGGAAAATAAAGTGCTTCAAAGTTGCATGAAATGCTTTGCTGAGAAATATCAGACTGAATCAATATTTATGAGCAAGTCACGCTACTGAACACCGATATATCAAATAGAGAATTATCACGGTGCGTTCAGTAATGGGCACTTAGGTCTTCAGGAGAGACATTTGTTCACAAAATGTGTCACTTCCTTTTTAATTTGAAAGACAACAACAATTTATCCAAATGTTCACCTTTGCATTGAATTATATCAGCATATATAATAATCAACAAGATTCTCATCTCACTTGTGTTAGTGCCTTGTGTTTCTTTGATTTCGACATGGATGACTTATACACATTGAGGCATACTTTCTAATTCTAATGAATGGCGTGTCTGTGACAGCTGTAACAGCGAGAGGAAAGTGCCTAGTCTAACAAAACAGAAGAAACCGTTTCCATTTAGCTGCCCCATGACCTGTTGCAAAGACCTGATGCCATTGTATGACAAAATACTGATGTTGCACAGGGCAATGCTATTACAGTCACTTCGAGTCTCCCATTTAGCTGATAAGGGAATGAGTCACGTTTACACTTACAGAAACTGCGGCATCTATTCTGAACTGAATTTGCAGCGAGAAGAGTTAGGTCGAGGTGTGAAGGTTGATGACCTATTTGTAGATAATGTCTCATCCGAAGACGGACACCTCTGACAGTGCAGCACTCCCTCAGTGTTGCACTGGAGTGTCAGCCAGGAACAAGTGCTCAAGTTCCTTGGAGTGAGGACTCAAACCCACAACCTTCTGACTCAGAGGCGAAAGTGCTACCCAGTGAGCCACAGCTGACACTTGAAATCATTGAGCTGAAAATCAAACTGGTTTACAATCAGCTGTCACTCCGCTCTGATACATTACCACCCAGACAGTGACGGTGAAAATTGACCCCATGTGTTTTCTACTGATGCTGAGTGATAGCAACTTGCTTCCAATCCCTCGTAGTGGGGAAGCATCTTATGTCTGATTATCACAACTCCAGGAGAAGGCCAAGATGAGGAATGCTCTGTATGGGATACTGGGGCAGTCACATCCCACCACCCTACAACAACACCGTCTTTCAGGGTTGGTTTTAAATCTTTCTCCTCAGTTCTTCCAACGGGTGGGGGAAGATTATCCACTGTGATTTACAATCCCAAGAAACAAGCTCCCTGTGCACACCAACTGAAATGAACAATAGAATAACTAGCCTGACCCCATAGATGGGTTGAGCGAGTAAGCTTCCAATTCGGGAGTTGCCTTTCTGGGAAAGACATATTCCTGTTGTGTTTTGCTGTCATTGGAATGTTCAGAGCACTGTTGGTTGAGATGGGAGAGGTTGTACATGTGAGAGGTTGTACAGTGAGCCATACAGTGTAACAAATAGCTTATTTGGGCCACTAATTCCAGCTTTATTTTTCCAATTGGGCTTGAACAGAAGCTGCCGACATCAGCTTCCAGTGTACAACGAAAATGTGTGGACTGCAAGTTGTTACCATATATGTGATGGAGATAGAGCTTTCTTTGCTTTGCACCAAGGCTGTGCCCGTGCTTACTCTGGATCAAAGGTTTAGCAGGTCCCTTTCTTAACTGTTCAGTTTACTTCTATTGAATCAGGACAAGTGTGGCCCCTGTCTTTGCTGCTCAGTGTCTGTAATCTGATATTTTGTCTAATATCAGGGAAATTAGAGAAGCTGGGATTGTTCTCCTTAGAGCAGAGATGGTTAAGCGGAGATTTAATACAGGAGTTCAAAATTATGAAAGGTTTTGATAGAGTAAATAAGGAGAAACTGTTTCCACTGTCAGGATGGTTGGTAACCAGAGCACACAGATTTAAGGTAATTGGCAAAAGAATCAGAGAGGAGATAAGGAGAATTTTTTTACACAGCGATTTGTTATGATCTGGAATGCACTGCCTGAAAGGGTTGTGGAAGCAGATTCAATAATAACTTTCAAAGGGAATTGGATAAATACTTGAAAAGGAAAAACTTGCAGGGCTATGGGGAAAGAGCAGGGGAGTGGGACTAATTGGATCGCTCTTTCAAAGAGCCGGCACAGGCACCATGAGCGGAATGACCTCTTTCTGTGCTGTATGACTCTATGATTCTAATCGCAATAAGATTTTAAAGGAATTCAGTCTTTATTTTTTAAAATTTGCTTATGGGATCTGGGCATTGCAGGCAAGGCCAGCATGTATTACCCATCCCTAGTTGCCCTTGAGAAGGTGGTGGTGAGCCGCCTTCTTGAACCACTGCAGTCCGTGTGGTGAAGGTACTCCCACAGTGCTGTGAGGGAGGGAGTTTCAGGACTTTGACCTAGCGACGATGAAGGATCAGCGATATACTTCTAAGTCAGGATGGTGTGTGACTTGGAGGGGAACTTGGGGGCGGTGGTGTTCCCATGCACCTGCTGCCCTTGTCCTTCTAGGTAGAAGAGGTTGTGGGTTTGGGAGATGCTGCCAAAGAAGCCTTGGTGAGTTGCTACAGTGCATCTTGTAGATGGTACACACTGCAGCCATGGTATGCTGGTGGTGGAGGAGTGAATGTTTAAGGTGGTGGATGGGGTGCCAATCAAACTGGTTGCTTTTTCCTGGATGGTGTCGAGCTTCTTGAGTGTTGTTGCAGCTGCACTCGTCCAGGCAAGTGGGGAGTATTCCATCACACTCCTTACTTGTGCCTTGTAGATGGTGGAAAGGCTTTGGGGAGTCAGGAGATGAGACACTTGCCACAGAATACCTAGCCTCTGACCTGCTCTTGTTGCCACAATATTAATATGCCTGGTCCAGTTAAGTTACTGGTCAATAGTGACCCCCAGAATGTTGTTGGTGGGGGATTCGCCGATGTTAATGCCATTGAATGTCAAAGGGAGGTGGTTAGACTCTCACTTGTTGGAGATAGTCATTGCCTGGCACTTCTGTGGCGCGAATGTTACCTGCCACTTATCAGCCCAAGCCTGAACATCATCCAGACCTTGTTGCATGCGGGCATGGACTGCTTCATTATCTGAGGAGTTGTGAATGGCGCTGAACACTGTGCAGTCATCAGTGAACATCCCCATTTCTGACCTTATGTTGGAGAGAAGGTCATTGATGAAGCAGCTGAAGATGGTTGGGCCTAGGACACTGCCCTGAGGAACTCCTGCAGCAATGTCCTGGGGCTGTGATGCTTGACCTTCAATCACCACAACCATCTTCCTTTATGCTAGGTATGACTCCAGCCAGTGGAGAGTTTTCCCCTCGATTCCCATTGACTTCAGTTTTACTAGGGCTCCTTCATGCTACACTTGGTTAAATGCTGCCTTGATGTCAAGGGCAGTCACACTCATCTCACCTCTGGAATTCAGCTCTTTTGTCCAGGTTTGGACCAAGGCTGTAATGAGGTCAGGAGCCAAGTGGTAGTGGCGGAATCCAAACTGGGCATCAGTGTGCAGGTTATTGGTGAGTAAGTGCCGCTTGATTGCACTGTCGATGACACCTTCCATCACTTTGCTGATGATTGAGAGTAGACTGATGGGGCAGTAATTGACTGGATTGGAATGTCCTGCTTTTTGTGGACAGGACATACCTGAGCAGTTTTCCACATTGTCGGATAGATGCCAGTTCTGTAGCTGTACTAGAACAGCTTGGCTATGGGAATAGAAGACTCTATTTTGAGCACCAGGTATTCCAGATTAAATGAAGCCCTGGCAGGTGAAGAGTAAAGCTCCCTCTACTCTGCCCCAACCTCAGAATGGTTACACCTGTTGCACCACTGTGACCGATTCCATGGTTGGAGGTGAAGAGCTCACATTTAGAAATTTCCATCACCAGTTAGTTAAGACTGGAAAAGTGAATTCTCTGTGAAAACCCATCCAAGTACAGTCTGGGATTCATCAGCTGACTGATGTTGGCTGTAAGGTTGCTACATGAAATGGGTTTAGGTGTTCTCCCATTCCCCAATACCTAGTGCGAGCAGGAGGTCCATTCTGAGCAGCTCTTGCCTGCCGCTACTGAACCGGTTACGGTCTCGAAATATGGTTGCTAGCTCTGGTTGGACGTATTCCTGGAGGTTGCATCTCATGATCTCCCGCTCTAACTGCCCCGCCCCCTGGTCACTCGGCATGTCCATCCTCGCGCACCTTCCCACGCCAATTGGAAAGTGAACAGACTCTTCATTACCTGATTGACTGACAGTCAAGAATCATCCAAACAGACTTCCCCCCCCGCTCTCCAGTAATAACTAATAAGTGAAAGTGTTGTTGACGCCCCTATGATTTTGCTCCCGGGTTTGCTCGTTGCAGTGCCCGCGAGATCAATCTTTAACTCCTGGAGACTCCAAGACAACCCTGAAGGGTTGGTAACTATATCTTGAAATAAGGTTGGGTATCCTCACCGCCCCGGTAACCATGGCGTTGCGGCTGGCACCATTTTGAAAGGGGCTCCACCACCGGCCGCCTGCCCAGAAGACAAGATCTACCCCCATGACTGCCATTAATCGCAGACACCGAAATGGTGCAGCATCATTTAAACCCACGAAGCAGTTTGGGATTGAATCTGTGCGGTTATGCAGCCTGTTTCTGCACAGACTAGTACACTCACAACAAAAACAATCTTGCATTTGTTTCACTCTGATGTCAGTGAGCGTAAAATAAATCTACACGGCTCACCATTTTAAGCACTTTATTTTTTTTTAAAAGGTCAGAAATTAAACAATGGCAATATAAGTAAAATACTGAAATATGTAGCATACAGCACATCTTATCTAAAGCACGTACAAGCACTACAGCGAGCTAATCTGGCAGCAATCTAGAGAGAAAAGAAATTCAAAGCTACTATCTTGCTTATAGCAGTTGAGGGGATGAACAGCTTCAACTTCTATGCGATTTTGGGACCTTGCTTTGATGTTCCAGTCACATCAGGTCGAGTCATTCCAATGTAATTTTTTTGCACAATTTGGGGGGGGGGGGGGGGCGGCGGGGGGGGTCTCAGATTAAGTGCGAGGTTGAAGTCATATTCTGACCCATCCCAGCCGTCACAAACACAACCCTTCACAACAGGTAACTATTTACTCCCTAGTCTGTGGACAGAGATTTCAAACCACTGGGGTTTCAGACGCAAAAAAATAAAAAACTGCCTCCTGTGCAGGACGAGCCTCGAAAGTGACAACAATCTACACATTAAATGAATAAACGCACAGGTCCCTGCTTACAGGTTTCTGCAGCAACCCACGAGCAGGGATACTCATCCCCTCAGCTACTAGGGTACAGCAGCCATGGCAACAAAATCAGTAGGCTTCCACCGTCAGATTGCATCTGTGTACAGTATTATAGAACTTGAACCTTAGAGATCAGTGTAACATGATTGTTTTTTTTTTATCTTTTGCAATTCATCTGTTTTTTTGTGTGTTTATGGTTAATTGGTTTGAATATTTTTTTTTACTGTTTCGAGCGTTTCAACAGTAGGATGGTTTCTGGCTGCTGAAGGCTTGATTCCAAACTCTAGAACTGAGTGTGTTGTTCTCATTCATTGTACAGTAAAGCTATGGCAAACTACAAAGCTTTTCTCACCAGCAAAGCGCCATCATGCTTCCAGATAAGTTTTATAGCAAAAACCGTTCCTCGTTTCTATTTTTTTTCCAAAGCCTTTAGCGATGCCGACCTTATTTACCTTAACAAACTTTTCTGTATTTAACACAGTCCTTTTTTTATTCAAAATAAGATCTGAATATTTCTTTCATTAACTATGTACATAAGTGCAAAAAAAAAGATGTGTCACACACAATCGCACACTAACAGGTCAAATCAGTTAAACTGCAGCATTCTCAGAATTTCTTTTTACAACACTGTAGCACACTTTTAACTAGTTATAAAACCCGGTTCTAAATCCATGTGTTGTAAACCTCTTTGACTGAGAAAGGGACGTACAGACACAGATTAAGGTCTCACGTACGTTTTAAGTGGAACTTTGGGTATTCACAATAGTCAAAGGATATCACTTCTCTTTGCCTGAGCGTGTCTAACTGTACCTTTTTTAAAAGTCCATGTCGATGTTCTTTTTTTAAAAATTACAAGTGAAAATTCACAAATAATTTATACAAAGGTAGCCATGTTGTAGTTTTGTTGCCACAGCAACAACTCAATATCATAATTAGTTAACAATGAATCTATCATTGTAAGAGTTACATACAAAGTTAATTTTGTTCTAAAATGTAAACTACACAAACTAGGTATGTATTGTATTAAACTTTTACCATATCCCAGTGAAGGTTAGCATTAAAATAAATGACTTTTAATGAATTAATAAATGGTTTCAAATACAAATGTTAAAACCAAACTTTTATTAACACTCCCTCAGATTTAAATCGTTAGTTCCTAATTGACTGTAATTAAAACTAAGCAATCAACATAAAAAGTAGAGAAACTACAGCAATCAGTGTTAGAAAGTGAAAAGTTTAGACTTGAGTCTTATCACTGATAGTACATTGTGTGCTGTTATGTACTTACATTTAGATTAGGCTATCGGCTCAAACCTCTATAGATTATATCGTTTAAACCATTATAGTGTCTAAGGCCTTTTACAGGCACACAGTTAAATCAAGTCAATATCTCGCTGATCCTTCTGAGAGGAATGGAACTTTTTTCTCCATAGATTTTTCGTTCTCAGCGTACAGTACTGTGAAACACACAAGGGTGAAGAAATTTAGTACTATATAGTCCTGTCAGATACACTAACAGAGGCTGCAAACTACATTAACTAAAATTCCCAGGTAGTTAATGGAACATGTGGCTGGTAACAATGACTTTGCCATTTTAACATAATCATCTCAGTCGCGCGTAAAAGCGCTGGTGTGATTACCATCGTTATCCTAGCTTTGTGTTGCACTTTTTTCGCTGTGATGGAAACGGAAGGTTAATATTAATTTTGGCCAGCCCGACTAGAAAAAAATCCCTGTTTCTGTCCTCTACCCTCTTCTTCCCACTTTCCCTCAGTGTGACCCGTTTTATCCAAGATACAGGATTTCTTGCATATCATTTGCATAAGGCTGCGAAAACTAAACAAAAGAATAGCGGAGTTCTGGATGATGTAAAATGGAGATGTTCGGGGTGGTGCGCGGACTGAGCCGGCGGGAGCCGCTGAAAGCTCGCCTGGCCCCAGGCTCCAGCCACCCAGCCCCGTGATAGCCAGCGGCCGACAACCAATAAATGATTCGGTGATGCAGGAAAATTCTTTATTTAGAGTCACAACGTGACTGTGATGAAGAATGCACACGAGCTAATGACGTTTATAGTCTGACGACTTCCTTTTTTTTCAATCAAACAAATCATTGGAATAAATCATTGCACATTTAGTATTGTTTTCTGTTTAGTGCGGTTTCAGAAATGGCGTTTTTTTTGTTGCCTGTGTTTTCATTTGCATTTGGCGACACTTAGTGCTTTGAGCTTTCGTTCCTTTTAACCCTTTTTAACCATTTCTCTTTAATCTGCCAGTGGCGCTAAAACATCTGTGGCACCTCATTAAACTACCCTAAAAATCCTCCCTCTGTCTTTTTTATCAACAAGAACCTCTGACCTTCCTTGAAATAGGAAGTTATTTTAAGTTCCAGATGCACATTCTACACACCCTTGCATGTAGGCTGGGGAATGGATGGTGGTGTGAATGACTTGGGAGGTTAAAAAATCTGATGATTTGGAGTACTGGGCCAGTTCAAAAGGATTGTTCCACTGAAGCTGGTGGACTTGTTCCGGTTGCAGACCTCTTTATATTCAGCGGCAACCTCCTCCCTGTGTCAACCCCACACACACACACACTGGTCAAACCGCGAGCGTACAGCCGCAGTGATGTCCCAACAGCTTCTGACACCAGTGGATCTCCCGAGATGGAGTCTTGAGCCTGCACCGCATTTCATGGCACCGTCTTGAATATGGCCCAGACCGAAGCCAAATTAAAGCAGATCCTCGGATCACGAGGGCCAGAATGGAGGGGAAGATGAGCTGCCTCGCAGTGTCAGTTTTAATCGACTCTCTCAACAGGATGGGGATCAGGCGGGGTCCAGTTATTCCCTTTGTTTCCAAAACTCAGACGTTTTCAAACCGCTCACCCAATGGAAAGGAATGAACATTGGGCACCCGTCCTAATTAAAATGCATTCCGCCGCTTTACTGGGCTGTAGCCTGAAGATGTCTATTCCTAGCCAATGCCACCAAAAGCAGTGCAGGGCCACAGCAACCGAGTGTCAGTCAGGCTGCCCTGTGACACAGGTCTCCATTCGGGTCTATCGTGGCGAGAGAGCACATCCCGTACCTTGACAGCAAAGCGCAGAGGTGATAGCGCGAAGCGTGGGTTTTTTGTTTTATATATAGCTTCAATGAACCAGGACCCCTTTAATACCGTCAGTACACGATATTCATTCAGCTTAGTGACGCTCACCCGGCTTTCTCTCAGGCACTGGAACACAGTGTGAAGGAAGTAGTTCTGACCAGCAATATAATGAGATAACACACAAACACGTGCAAGGCCATTCCCCAATAGCCAGACCTATTTCATCACAACAGTTCAGAAAGAAAAACAGGACAAAAATATTTGCAGTAGAAAGCATGCCAATAACAAAAAGGTCAGTCTTCTCTCCACTGTAAACTGGGTTACGAGGTCCTTAGATACAATTATTCAGTAACTTGCCAATGTGATAGATTGACTCCAGCACATATCTGTCAATTATATAAGTTAGTTGAAACATTTTTTTAAATATGTCTACACAGATAGTGATTCTTAAATAGCCTCTGTGTAAGATTTTGAATTTTCTAGATGAAGTGTTTATATAGTTTGAGTACTGCACGGCCCATTCACAGGCTCCTGATCATAGCTAGCTAATATCACAAGCGTGTGTTTCTGAAGCTTGCATCAATATTTACACTGAAGATATTGCTATACAAAACAAGTCCGTTCAATTTGGCTATATTATAAGTTTATAAAATTTGATGTTACACAGACAAGGCATAATTGGAAATCGGATACGCAATAAGGACAAGAGTTCAGTGTCACTCTCTATTTCAATTATTTTTGTCCTGTTTCTCATTAACATTCAATTTTTTTGTTTGTAATTAGGATTAAATAGGAAACGTGATGATCAAATAGGAGGCTCTTGGGGAACCTGCTCCACGAAAGACATTTCCTTAAAAACAAAACTATTTTTTATTCCAATGTAAACTTAACATTCAGTTAAGATAACACTTACATAAAAATCCAGACGGATAAACAATTTCTATTGATAATATACATTAAACCAACAGTCTTCATACGTTGAAAATGCTTTACACCATTACCATGAATTGATTATAAATGTATTACAGCAATGAGATATAGGAAGTAGTATACCTCATTTAATTACTACACATAAGTAGTGTCTAACAGGAGTATGTAAATTTACTTGACATTTTTATAGTGCTTTTTGTTTTTCTTCTTGCCATTCCCATCATTTTGGTTTTGGTTAGCATGTAGGCTGTGGTAGGCTTACTGTGGAGGTGGTAGGAGGGGGATGATGGGAGTATGTACAGAAAGGCCATGTGCAGCTCCCCAAGGAGATGTCCTGGTTCTCAACCAGCTTGCTGTTCATTATTTCAGCGTGATGTCCTGCAATAAAGCAGAAGGAAGAAAAGAAGCCAAGTTAGAGAACACAGAACAGGCAGGACTGCCCTGTTATCATCTTATCTGTCGCACTGCTGTCATTCAGTCCTCTCTGCCAAATGTTAGACTCAAACCTGATGCTTCACACTAAATACTTTAAGGCCTCATAAAGCAATGTTATCAATAGATCACAAATAACTTATCAGTTATCTTACTGCAGTAAGAAATGCCCTCACAACTCAGTCATTAACCTGACAGCTGAACTGTGAATAACCAACATTGTAAGCAGCAGCTATATCATCTCATTTTAGTAAGCTCACAAAGCTTTAGTTTTATTAAGCTATATTTAAAATCTTATGCCTATGTAGACCTCCTCTCAACCTTTTCCATTGCATTCATAATGGGAACTGCCTATGCAAATTAGTCATGCTGCAAGAGTGAAGGTGCTGCAATGCTACATTTAGAGGGACATTACAGCGTGACAACTTTACATAGGCACTTTCCATCATAAGTGTGGACATAGGAAGTTGTAATGGAAATATAAAAACTCTACATATGCCTGTTCTAGTCCCATTATCTTTGCTCTCTAATCCTACATCACCTAAAGACTACATTGGGATTGACTCCCCCTGCAATGCCACAGAAGATCAACAAGTGTATATTTATTTATGCATGTATATTTATGTTTAAAAGCAGTCCCAGTAACCCACCAGTCAGTCTCTCGCTCTCCCCCCCAGTCTCGCTCTCTCTCTCCCCCCAAGTCTCTCCCTCTCCCCAGTCTCTCTCTCTCCCCAGTCTCGCTCTCTCTCCCTGTCTCTCTCTCACTCCCTGTCTCTCTCTCCCCAGTCTCTCTCTCCCCCCAAGTCTCTCCCTCTCCCCAGTCTCTCTCTCTCCCCAGTCTCTCTCTCTCTCCCTGTCTCTCTCTCTCTCCCTGTCTCTCTCTCCCCAGTCTCTCTCTCCCCCCAAGTCTCTCCCTCTCCCCAGTCTCTCTCTCTCCTCAGTCTCTCTCTCTCTCCCTGTCTCTCTCTCTCTCCCTGTCTCTCTCTCCCCCCAGTCTCTCTCTCCCCGTCTCTCCCTCTCCCTGTCTCTCTCTCTCCCCAGTCTCTCTCTCCCCCCAAGTCTCTCCCTCTCCCTGTCTCTCTCTCTCCCCAGTCTCTCTCTCTTTCCCTAGTCACTCTCTCTCCCCCAGTCTCTCTCCCCGCCAATCTCTCTCTGCCCCATCTCACTCTCTCTCTCCCCAGTCTCTATCTCAGCCCAATCTCTCTCTCTCCCCCAGTTTCTCTCTCCCCAGTCTTTCTCTCTCTCCACCATCTCTTTCCCCTCACTCTCTCTCTCCCTTTCCCCCTCACTCTCTCTCTCTCCCCAGTCTCTCGCTCTCCCCAGTCTCTCTCTCTCTCCCCGTCTTTCTCTCTCCCCCAGTCTCTCTCTCTCCCGAGTCTCTCTCTCTCTCCCCCAGTCTCTCTCTCCCCCGTATCTTTCTCTCTCTCCCCAAGTCTCTCTCTCTCCCCCACTCTCTCTCCCCGTCTTTCTCTCTCCCCCAGTCTCTCTCTCTCCCGGGTCTCTCTCTCTCCCCCAGTCTCTCTCTCCCCCGTATCTTTCTCTCTCTCCCCCAGTTTCTCTCTCCCCCAGTCCCTCTCTCTCTCCCCCAGTCTCTCTCTTTCCCCCAGTCTCTTTTTCTCTCCCCAGTCTCTTTCTCTCTCCCCCAGTCTCTTTCTCTCTCCCCCAGTCTCTCTCTTTCCCCCAGTCTCTTTTTCTCTCCCCAGTCTCTTTCTCTCTCCCCCAGTCTCTTTCTCTCTACCCCAGTCTCTCTCTCCCCCAATCTCTCACTCTCTCTCCCCAGTCTCTCTCTCCCCCAGTCTCTCTCTCTCACCCCCAGTCTCTCTCTCCCCAGTCTCTTTTTCTCTCCCCCAGTCTCTTTCTCTCTCCCCCAGTCTCTATCAATTCAGTTCAATTCAAAATCGCTTTATTGGCATGACAAGGTACATCTTATGTTGCCAAAGCATCGAAAAACATTTATGGTTGAACACATAAACGCAGATCTATCCACACAGTGTATAAACAGATATATCCCTGAGTGTATAAATATACATTCATATAATTTGTATATACTCTTTTTTTCAGATTTAATGGTTGTCCCTCTGTTTATGGCAAGCTGTAACATAGTGTGCCGCTAAGGTTACACAATTTCTCTGTTCCCCTAGTAGGTATGGGAGTTTTTGGTCGTCATTCAAATTTCTGAATTCAGGGCATATTTTTGTGAATTTGGGGTAGAAATTCTCCCTGATGCCCTGATATTTTCCACAAGCTGTGAGGAAGTGCATCTCTGTCTCCACCACTCCCTGACTGCAGTGAGAGCATATCCTGTCCTCTCTTGGCAGCCGGGTCTGCCTGTGTCTCCCCATCTCTCACGCTCTCTCCCCAGTCTCTGTCCCCCAGTCTCTCTCTCTCACCCCAGTCTCTCTATCTCCCAACCCCCAAGCTCTCTCTCTCACTATTTCCCCCCAGGCTCTCTCTCCCCCAGTCTCTCTCTCTCCCTCTCTATCTCTCGCCCCCACCCCCAGTCTCTCTCCCTCCCCCCAGTCTCTCTCTCTCTCCCCCCAGGCTGTCTCTCCCCCCAGTCTCTCTCTCCCCCCAAGTCTGCCCCTCTCTCCCCCAGTCTCTCTCTCTCTCCCCCCAGGCTGTCTCTCCCCCCAGTCTCTCTCTCCCCCCAAGTCTGCCCCTCTCTCCCCCAGTCTCTCTCTCTCTCCCCCCCAGTCTTTTGCTCGCTCTCTCCCCAGTCTCTCTCTCTCTCCCCAGTCTCTCTCACTCTCCCCCGCAGTCTCTCTCTCCCCGTCTCTCTCTTTTCCAGTCACTCCCTCTCCCTCAGTCTCTGTCTCCCCCAGTCTCTCTCTCCCCCAGTCTCTCTCTCTCTCCCCCAGTCTCTCTCTCTCTCCCCCCACAGTCTCTCGCTCATTTTCTCCCCCAGTCTCTCGTTCTCTCTCCCCCAGTCTCTCTCTCTCCCCCAGTCTCTCTCTCTCCCCCAGTCTCTCTCTCTCCCCAGTCTCTCACTCTCTCCCCAGTCTCTCACTCTCTCTCCCCAGTCTCTGACTCTCTCTCCCCAGTCTCTGACTCTCTCTCCCCAGTCTCTCTCTCTCTCCACAGTCTCACTCTCTCTCTCTCCCTGTCTCTCTCTCTCACCCCAGTCTCTCTCTCACCCCCAGTCTCTCTCTCTCCCCCCAGTCTCTCTCTCTCACCCCCAGTCTCGCTCTCTCTCCCCAGTCTCTTTTTCTCTCCCCCAGTCTCTCTCTCTCTCTCCCCAGGCTCTCTCTCCCCCAGTCTCTCTCTCTCCCTCTCTCGCTCTCCCCCCACTCTCTCTCTCTCCCCCAGTCTCTCTCTCTCTCTCCCCAGGCTCTCTCTCCCCCTACTCTCTCTCTCTCCCCGAATCTCTCTCTCTCCCCCCAAGTCTGCCCCTCCCTCCCCCAATCTCTCTCTCTCTCCCCAGTCTCTCTCTCTCTCCCCCAGTCTCTCTCTCCCCATCTCTCTCTTTCCCAGTCACTCTCTCTCCCTCAGTCTCTGTCTCCCCCAGTCTCTCTCCCCCCCAGACTCTCTCTCTCCCTCAATCTCTCTTTCTCCCCCCAAGTCTGCCCCCTCTCCCCCAGTCTCTTTCTCTCTCCCCAGTCTCTCGCTCGCTCTCTCCCCGTCTCTCTCTCTCTCCCCCAGTCTCTAACCCCCATCTCTCTCTCTCCCCCCAGTATCCCTCTCTCCCCAGTCCCTCACTCTCTCTCCCCACTCGCTCACTCTCTCTCCCCAGTCTCTCTCTCTCTCCACCAGTCTCTCTCTCTCACCCCCAGACTCTCTCTCTCTCCCCCAGTTTCTCTCTCCCAGTCTTTCATTCTCTCTCTCCACCCCCCAGACTCCCTCTACCGCCCCCAGTCTCTCCCTCTCCCTTTCTCTCTCCCCAGGCTCTCTCTCTCTCTCACCCAGTCTCTCATTCTCGCTCTCTCCCCCAGTCTCTCATTCTCTCTCTCCCCCCACAGCCTCTCTCTCCCCCCCCCAGGTCTCCCTCTCTCACTCTGTCCCCAGGCTCTCTCTCTCTCTCTCCCCAGGCTCTCTCTCCTCCAGTCTCTCTCTCACTCCCCCCCAGTCTCTCTCTCTCCCCCTAGTCTCTTTCTTCACAGGCTCTCTCTCCCCCCAGTCTCTTTATCCCCCCCAATCTCTCTCTCTCCCCCCAAGTCTGCCCCCCTCTCCCCCAGTCTCTCTCTCTCTCTCCCCCAGTCTCTCTCTCGCTCTCTCCCCCCAGTCTCTCTCTGCCCCCAGTCTCTCACTCCACCCATCTCTCTCTCCCCCAATCTCTCACTCTCTCTCCCCAGTCTCTCTCTCCCCAGTCTCTCTCTCTCACCCGCAGTCTCTTTTTATCTCCCCTAGTCTCTTTCTCTCTCCCCCAGTCTCTCTCTCTCCCCCATTCTCTCTCTCGCTCTCTCCCCAGTCTCTCTCTCCCCCCCAGTCCCTCACTCCCCCGTCTCTCTCTCTCCCCCCAGTCTCTCTCTCTCCCCCAGTATCTCTCTCCCCCCCCAGTCTCTCTATACCCCATCTCACTCTCTCTCCCCCCAGTCTCTATCTCTCCCCAGCCTCTCTCTCTCCCCCCAGTCTCTCTCTCCCCCAAGCCTCTCTCTCTCCCCCCAGTCTCTCTCTCCCCCAGTCTCTCTCTCCCCATCTCTCCCTCTCCCTTTCTCTCTGCCCAGTCTCTCATTCTCTCTCTCTCTCACCCAGGCTCATTCTCTCTCTCACCCCCCAGACTCTCTCTACCCCCTCCCCAGTCTCTCTCTCTCTTTCCAGGCTCTCTCTCCCCAGTCTCTCTCTCTCTCTCTCTCTCCCCCCAGTCTCTCTCTCTCCCCCTCATCTCTCTCTCTCTCTCTCTCTCTCCCCAGGCTCTCTCTCCCCCCATGTCTGCCCCCCTCTCCCCCAGTCTCTCTCTCTCCCCAGTCTCTCTCTCGCTCTCTCCCCCATCTCTCTCTACCCCCAGTCTCTCACTCCCCTCGTCTCTCTCTCTCCCCCGTCTCGCTTTCCCCCAGTATCTCTCTCCCTCCCCCAGTCTCTCTCTCTACCCCATCTCACTCTCTCTCCCCGCAGTCTCTATCTCTCCCCCAGTCTCTCTCTCTCCCCGTCTCTTTCTCCAATTCCAATTCCAATTTCCAATTCAAATGCTTTATTGGCATGAAAGTTTACAGAGAACCATATTGCCAAAGCTTACATAGCAAAAAGGTACAGTTTTCCAACATTCTGTAGGTGTCAATCGATTTGACATTTGTTGGGTACATACAATATTACTTTTAAACAATATTAATTTTAAACAGTCTTTGTACTTCATTTGGTACGTTCAATATTAATTTTAAACAGTCTTAATTTTAAACAGTCCTCAGGTTGTGACATGTTGTTACATATTTGGCCCCAAGGTATGGTCTCTCTCTCTCTCCCCCAGTCTCTCTCTCTCTCCCCCTCACCCTCTCTCAATTCAATTCAATTCAATTCAAATCGCTTTATTGGCATGACAAGGTACATCTTATGTTGCCAAAGCATCGAAGAACATTCATGGTTGTACACAAAAATACAGATCTATCCATACAGTGTATAAACAGATATATCCCTGACTGTATAAATATACATTCATATAATTTGTATATACTCTTTTTTTATATTTAGTGGTTGTCCCTCTGTTTATGGCAAGCTGTAACATAGTGTGCCGCTAAGGTTACACAATACACAACTCTCTCCATCTCCTCCACACTCTCTCTCTTCCCCTCATTCTCCCTCTCTCCCCAGTCTCTCTCTCTCTCCCCAGTCTCTCTCTCTCTCTCTCCCCAGTCTCTCTCTCTCCCCCAGTCTCTTTCTGATGAAGGGTCCCAGACCTGAAACGTTAACTCTGTTTCTCTCTCCACGGAGGCTCTCTCTATCTCTCTCTCACTCCACCCCCAGTCTCTCTCTCTCTTTCCCCAGGCTCTCTCTCTCCCCCCCAGTCTCTCTTTCTCTCTCCCCTACTCTCTCTCTCTCCGCAAGTCTGCCCTTCCCTCCCCCAGTCTCTCTCTCTCCCCCCAGTCTCTCTCTTTCCACCCCCAGTCTCTTGCTCACTCTCCCCAGTCTCTCTCTCTCTCTCCCCCGACTCTCTCTCTCCCCTCCAGTCTCCCTCTCTCCCCCCAGTCTCTCTCCCCATCTCTCTTTCCCAGTCGCTCTCTCTCCCCAGTCTCTCTCTCCCCCGTCTCTCTCTCTCTCCCCGTCTCTCTCTCTCTCTCCCCAGTCTCTTCTCTCTCCCCCAGTCTCTTTCTCACTTCCCCAGTCTCTCTCTCTCTCCCAGTCTCTCTCTCTCCATAGTCTCTCACTCTCTCTCCCCAGTCTCTCACTCTCTCTCCCAGTCTCTCTCTCTCTCCCAGTCTCTCTCTCTCCATAGTCTCTCACTCTCTCTCCCCAGTCTCTCACTCTCTCTCCCAGTCTCTCTCTCTCTCTCCCCCAGTCTCTCATTCTCTCTCTCTCCCTCCCTCCAGACTCTCATTCCCCCACCCCCCCAGTCTCTCTCTCACTCTCTCTCTCCCCAGGCTCTCTCTCTCACTCTCTCGCTCCCTCCCC
The DNA here is from genome assembly GCF_052327205.1 of Somniosus microcephalus. Classification (NCBI taxonomy): domain Eukaryota; kingdom Metazoa; phylum Chordata; class Chondrichthyes; order Squaliformes; family Somniosidae; genus Somniosus; species Somniosus microcephalus. Next base: position 328,293,886 of record NC_140987.1, on the reverse strand, counting down.
CAGTCTCTCAATTTCTCTCCCCAGTCTCTCTCTCTCCCCCAATCTCTCTCTCTCTCTCTCCCCCAGTCTCTCTCTCTTTCTCCCCCAGTCTCTCAATTTCTCTCCCCACCCCCATACTCTACCCATCCCACCCCCAGGCTCTCTCTCTCTCTCTCTCTATCTCCCCAGGCTCTCTCTCTCTCCCCAGGCACTCTCTCCCCCAGTCTCTCTCTCTCTCTCTCCTCCCAGTCTCTCTCTCTCCCCCCAGTCTCTCTCTCTCTCTCCCCAGTCTCTCTCTCTCTCCCCAGGCTCTCTCTCCCCCCCAGTCTCTCTCTCTCTCTCTCCCCCAATCTCTCTCTCTCCCCCCAGGTCTGCCACTCTTTCCCCCAGTCTCTCTCTCTCTCCCCCCAGTCTCTCGCTCGCTCTCTCCCCCAGTCTCTCTCTCTCTCCCCCAGTCTCTCTCTCTCTCCCCCCAGTCTCTCGCTCGCTCTCTCCCCCAGTCTCTCTCTCTCTCCCCCAGTCTCTCTCTCTCTCTCCCCCAGTCTCTCTCTCTCTCTCCCCCAGTCTTTCTCTCTCTCTCTCCCCCCCACCACCCCAGACTCTCTCTCCCCCCCCAGACTCTCTCTCTCTCTCTCTCCCCCTCCCCAGGCTCTCTCTCTCTCCGCAGGCTCGCTCTCTCTCTCTCTCCCCAGGCTCTCTCTCTCTCCCCCCAGGCTCTCTTTCTCTCCCCAGGCTCTCTTTCTCTCCCCAGGCTCTCTCTCTCCCCCAAACTCTGTCTCTCCCCCCAAGTCTGCCCCTCTCTCCCCCAGTCTCTCTCTCTCTCTGCCCCCCAGTCACTCTCTCCCCCCAGTCTCTCTCTCCCCCCAGTCTCTCTCTTTCCCAGTCGCCCTCTCTCCCCCAATCTCTCTCCCCCAGTCTCTCTCTCCGCCAGTCTATCTCTCCTCCAGTCTCTCTCTCTCTCTCCCCTAGTCTCTCTCTCTCTCAATCCCCAGTCTCTCTCTCTCTCTCCCCCAGTCTCTCTCACTCCCCCCACCTGTCACTCTCTCCCCCAGCCTCTCACTTTCCCCCGTCTCTCTGTCTCTTTCCCAGTCCCTCTCTCTCTTTCCCAGTCTCTCTCTCTCCCCCAGTCTCTCTCACTCCCCCCGTCCCTCACTCTCCCCAGTCTCTCTCTCTCTCCCCCGTCTCTCTCTATTCCCCAGCCTCTCCCTCCCTCTCCCCAGTCTCTCTCTTTCCCCATCTTTCTCTTTCCCCGTCTCTCTCTCTCCCATCTCTCTCTCTCTCTCTCCCATCTCACTCTCTCTCTCCCGTCTCTCTCTCTCTCCCGTCTCTCTCTCTCTCCCGTCTCTCTCTCTCTCCCATCTCTCTTTCTCTCTCCCATCTCTCTCTCTCTCTCCCGTCTCTCTCCCGGCTCTCCCTCTCTCTCCCATCTCTCCTTCTCTCCCAGTCTCTCCCTCTCTCCCAGTCTCTCCCTCTCTCCCCCCCAGCCTCTCTCTCTCCACTGTCTCTCTCTCTTTCCCCGTCTCTCTTTCTCTCCCCAGTCTCTCGCTCTCTCCCCAGTCTCTCGCTCTCTCCCCGTCTCTCTCTCTCTCCCAGTCTCGCTCTCACATTCCCCCAATCTCTCTCTCTCTCTCCCCCAAGTCTCTCTCTCCTCTAATCTCTCTCGCTCTCCCCCCCATTTTGCCCTCTCTCTTCCACCAATCTCACACTCTCTCTCCCCCAGACTCTCTCTCCCCCAAGTCTCTCGCTTTTCCCCCAGTTTCTCTCTCTCCCCCAGTCTCTCTCTCTCTCCCCCAGTCTCTCTCCCCCATCTCACTCTCTCTCCCCCAGTCTTTAGCTCTCCCCAATCTCTCTCTCTCCCCCAGTCTCTCTCTCTCCCCCTCACCTTCTCTGTCCCTCTCCCCCTCACTCTCTCTCTCTCTCTCCTCCAGTCTCTCTCTCTCTCCCCCAGTCTCTCTCTCTCTCCCATCTCTCCCTCTCTCTCCCATCTCAGTGTGTCCGTGACAACCATGTGTGCAGGAAGTGTGTCCAGCTGCAGCTACTGGCAGACCGCATTGCGGCGCTAGAGCTGCAATTGGATACATACTGGACCATTTGCAATGCTGAGGACGTCGTGGACATCACGTTTAAGCAGTTGGTCACACCGCAGGCAAAGGTTGCACAGGCAGAAAGGGAAGGGGTGACCAACAGACAGAGTAGTAGGCGCAGGCAGGTAGTGCAGGAGTCCCCTGTGGACATCCCCCTCTCAAACAGATATACCACTTTGAATACTGTGGAGGGGGATGGCTTATCAGAGGAAGGCAGCAGCAGCCAACTTCCTGGCACCAGGAGTGGCTCTGCTGCACAGGATGGGAGGAAAAAGAGGGGTTGAGCTATAGTAGTAGGGGATTCTATTGTAAGGGGAATAGATGGACGTTTCTGCGGCCGCAAACGAGACTCAGGATGGTGTGTTGCCTCCCTGGTGCAAGGGTCAAGGATGTCTCAGAGTGGCTGCAGAACATTTTGGAAGGGGCGGGTGAACAGCCAGTTGTCGTGGTGCATATAGGTACCAACGATATAGGTAAAAAATGGGATGAGGTCCTAAAAGCTGAACATCGGGAGTTAGGAGGTAAATTAAAAAATAGGACCTCAAAGATAGTAATCTCAGGATTGCTACCAGTGCCACGTGCTAGTCAGAGTAGAAATAGAAGGATATTTCTGATGAATAAGTGGCTAGAGGAATGGTGCAAGGGGGAGGGATTCAAATTCCTGGGACATTGGAACCAGTTCTGGGGGAGGTGGGACCAGTAAAAACCGGACGGTCTGCACCTGGGCGGGGCCGGGACCGATGTCCTAGGGGGAGTGTTTGCTGGTGCTCTGGGGGAGGGTTTAAACTAAAATGGCAGGGGGTTGGGAACCTGAGCAGGGAGACAGAGGAAAGGGAAACAAGGATAAAAGCAAAAGATAGGAAGGAGAAAAAAATAAGTGGCAGTCAGAGAAATCAACGGTTTAAATCAAATATGCCCACAGTAAATAATAATTCTAATAGGTCTAAGAGCGTTAAAAAAACAAGCCTGAAGGCTTTGTGTCTTAATGCGAGGAGCATTCGTAATAAGGTGGATGAATTAGCTGCGCAAATAGAGGTAAACGAATATGATTTGATTGGGATTACGGAAACATGGCTCCAGGGTGGCCAAGGTTGGGAACTCAACATGCAGGGGTATTCAATATTCAGGAAAGATAGGCAAAAAGGAAAGGGAGGTGGGGTAGCATTGCTGGTTAAAGAGGGGATTAACACCATTGTAAGGAAGGATATTAGCTCTGATGATGTGGAATCTGTATGGGTAGAACTGAGAAATACCAAGAGGCAGAAAACGTTAGTGGGAGTGGTTTATAGACCTCCAAACAGTAAGGCGGAGGTTGGGGATGGCATTAAAAGAGAAATTAAAGAAGCGTGCAATAAGGGCACAGCAGTCATCATGGGTGACTTTAATCTACATATAGATTGGGCTAACCAAATTAGTAACAATACTGTGGAGGAGGAATTCCTGGAGTGTTTACGGGATGGTCTCCTGGACCAATATGTCGAGGAACCAATCAGATATCAGGCCATCTTAGACTAAGTATTATGTAATGAGAAAGGATTAATTAGCAATCGTGTTGTATGAGGCCCCTTGGGTCGGAGCGATCATAATATGAAAGAATTCTTCATTAAGATGGAAAGTGAATTAGTTGACTCAGAGACTAGGGTCCTCAATTTAAATAAAGGAAACTACGATGGTATGAGGTGCGAGTTGGGTAGGATTGATTGGGGAATGTCACTCAAAGGGTTGACGGTGGATAGGCAATGGCAAACATTCAAAGACTGCATGGATGAACTATAGAATTTGTTCATCTCAGTTTGGCATAAAAATAAAACAAAAAAGGTGACTTAACCGTGGCTAACAAGGGAAATTAGGGATAGCCTAAGATCCAAGGTGAGGACATATAAATTGGCCAGAAAAAGCAGTAAACCTGAGGATTGGAAGCAGTTTTGGATTCAACAAAGGAGGACAAAGGGATTAATTAAGAAGGGGGAAATAGAATATGAGAGTAAGCTTTCAGGGAACATATAAACTGACTGTAAATACTTTTATAGATATGTGAAGAGAAAAAGATTGGTGAAGTCAAGCATAGGTTCCTTGCAGTCAGAATCAGGGGAATTTATAATGGGGAACAAAGAAATGGCAGACCAATTAAATACACATTTTGGTTCTGTCTTCACAAAGGAGGACACAAATAACCTCCCAGAGATGTCGGGGTATAGGGTCTGATGAAAGGGAGGAACTGAAAGAAATCAGTATTTGTAGGGAAATGGTGTTAGGGAAATTGACGGGATTGAAGGCCGATAAATCCCCAGGGCCTGATAATCTACATCCTAGGGTACTTAAGGAAGTGGCCCTAGAAATAGTAGATGCATTGCTGATCATCTTCCAACATTCGATGGAATCTGGAACAGTACCCATGGATTGGAGGGTAGCTAATGTTACCCCACTATTCAAAAAAGGTGGTAGAGAGAAAACGGGGAATTACAAGCCTGACATCGGTCGTGGGGAAAATGCTAGAGTCCATTATAAAAGATGTAATAGCAGAGCACTTGGAAAACAGTGACAGGATCAGACAAAGTCAACATTGATTTACAAAAGGTAAATTGTGCTTGACTAATCTACTGGAATTTTTTGAGGGTGTAACTGGTAAATAGATAACGGAGAACCAGTGGATGTGATGTATTTGGACTTTCAAAAGGCTTTCGATAAGGTCCTGCATAAGAGATTAGCGGGTAAAGTTAAGGCACATGGGATTGGGGGCAAGGTATTGACTTGGATAGAGAACTGGTTGGCAGACAGAAATCAAAGAGCTGGAATAAACGGGTCTTTTTCCGAGTGGCAGGCAGTGACTAGTGGGGTACCGCAGGGATTGGTCCTTGGACCCCAGCTATTCACAATATATATTAATGATCTAGACAAAGGAACTAGATGTAATATCTCCAAGTTTGCAGATGACACAAAGCTGGGTGGTTGTGTGTGCTGTGAGGAGGATGTCGAGAAACTCCAGTATGATTTGGACAGAGGTGGGTGAATGGGCAGATGCATGGCAGATGCAATATAACGTGGATAAATGCGAGGTTATCCACTTTGGTGTCAAAAACAGGACGGCAGATTATTATCTGAATGGCAATAGATTGGGAGAAGGGGAAGTGCAACGAGACCTGGGTGTCCTTGTGCACCAGTCGCTGAAGGTAAGCATGCAGGTGCAGCAGGCAGTTAAGAAGGCAAATGGTATGTTGGCCTTTGTAGCGAGAGGGTTTGAGTACAGGAACAAGGATGTCTTGCTGCAGTTGTACAGGGCCTTGGTGAGACCACATCTTGAGTATTGTGTGCAGTTTTGGTCGCCTTATCTGAGGAAGGATGTTCTTGCCATGGAAGGAGTTCAGCGAAGATTCACCAGGCTGATACCTGGGATGGCAGGAATGATGTATGAGGAGAGATTGGGTCGATTGGGCTTATACTCGCTGGAGTTTAGAAGAATGAGAGGGGATCTCATTGAAACTTATAAAATTCTGACAGGAGTGCACAGACTAGATGCAGGAAGGATGTTCCCGATGGTCGGGGATTTCAGAACCAGGGGTCACAGTCTAAGGATAAGGGGTAAGCCATATAGGACAGAAATGAGGAGGAATTTCTTCACCCAGAGAGTGGTAAACCTGTGGAATTCTCTACCACAGAAGGCAGTAGAGGCCAATTCATTAAATATATTCAAGAAGGAGTTGGATATATTTCTTAAGGCTAAAAGGATCAAGGAATATGGGGAGAAAGCAGGGACAGGGTACTGAATTTGCATGATCAGCCATGATCGCATTGAATGGCGGAGCAGGCTCGAGGGGCCGAATGGCCTACTCCTGCTCCTATCTACTATGTTTCTATGTTTGTCTCTCTCCCCCAGTCTCTCTCTCTCCCCCAGTCTCTCTCTCTCTCCCGTCTCTCTCTCTCTCCCCCAGTCTCTTTCTCTCTCCCCCAGTCTCTCTCTCTCTCCCCCAGTCTCTCATTCTCTCTCTCCCCCCCCCGCAGACTCTCTCCACCCACACCCCACCACCCCCCCCCCACCCAGTCTCTGTCTCTGTCTCTCTCTCTCTCTCTCTCTCCCTCCCCAGGCTCTCACTCTCTCTCTCTCTCTCCCCAGAGTCTCTCGTTCTCCCCCAATCTTTCTCTCTCCTCCCATGTCTGCCCCCTCTCCCCCCCGTCTCTCACGCCCCCGTTTCTCACTCTCCCTCAGTCTCTCGCTCTCCCCCCAGTCTCTCTCTCCCTCCCCAAGTCTCTCTCTCCCCCATCTCACCCTCTCTCCCCCCAGTCTCTATTTCTCCCTGTCTCTCTCTCTCTCCCCAGTCTCTCGCTCTCCCGCAGTCTCTCTCTCTCCCCCAGTCTCTCTCTCTCCCCTCACTCTCTCTCTCCCTTTCCCCCTCACTCTCTCTCCCCCTCTCTCTCTCTCTCCCCCTCTCTCTCTCCCCAGTTTCTCTCTCTCCCCCAGTCTCTCTCTCTCCCTGTCTCTCTCTCTCTCCCCCAGTCTCTCTCTCTCTCTCCCCCAGTTTCTCTCTCACTCCTGTCTCTTTCTCTCTCTTCCCCAGTCTCTCTCTCTCTGCAGTCTCTCTCTCCCCCCATTCTCCCTCTCTCCCCAGTCTCACTCTCTCCCCCAGTCTCTTTCTCTCTCCCCAGTCTCTTTCTCTCTCCCCCAGTCTCTTTCTCTCTCCCACAGTCTCTCTCTCCCCCAGTCTCTCAGTCTTTCTCCCCACTCTCTCTCTCTCTCCCAGTCTCTCTCTCTCACCCCCAGTCTCTCTCTCTCTCCTCCAGTCTCTTTCTCTCTCCCCCAGTCTCTTTCTCTCTCCCCCAGTCTCTATCTCGCTCAGTCTCACAGTCTTTCTCCCCAGTCTCTCTCACTCTCCCCCCAGTTTCTCTCTCTCTCTCCCCCCCAGGCTCTCTCTCTCCCTGTCTCTCTCTCCCCCCAGTCTCTCTCTCTCTCCTACCAGTCTCTCTCTCCCCCGAGTCTCTCTCTCTCCCCCAATCTCTCTCTCCCCCAGTCTGCCTCTCTCTCCCCCAGTCTCTCTCTCGCTCTCCCTCCAGTCTCTTGCTCGCTCTCTCTCCCAGTCTCTCTCTCTCCCTCCCCCAGTTTCTCTCTCTCCCCAGTCTCTCTCTCCCCCCCAATCTCTCTGTCTCCCCCCCAGTCTCTCTCTCTCCATCTCTCGCTCGCTCTCTCCCCCAGTCTCTCTCTCCACCAGTCTCTCTCTCCCCAGTCTCTCATTCTCTCTCCACAGTCTCGCACTCTCTCCCCAGTCTCTCTCTCTCCAGTCTCTCATTCTCTCTCCCCAGTCTCGCACTCTCTCCCCAGTCTCTCTCTCTCTCTCCCAGTCTCTCTCTCACCCAGTCTCTCTCACTCACCCACAGTCTCTCTATCTCTCCCGCAGTCTCCCTTGCTGCCTCTCTCCCCCAGTCTCTCATTCTCTCTCTCTCCACCCCCCAGACTCTCACCGCGCCCCCCAGTCTCTCTCTCTCTCTCCCCAGGCTCTCTCTCTCTCTCTCCCCCAGTCTCTCACTTTCTCTCACCAGTCTCACTCTTTCCCCCAGTCTCTCTCTCTCTCCCCCAGTCTCACATTCTCTCTCTCCCCCCCTCCCAAACTCTCCCCCCCTCCCCAGTCTCTCTCTCTCTCTCTCTCCCCAGGCTCTCGCTTTCTCTCTCTCTCCCCCCCACCCCCCCACCCCGCCCGGCTCTCTCTCTCTCTCTCTCCCCCAGTCTCTCTCTCTCCACAGGCTCGCTCTCTCTCTCTCTCCAGGCTCTCTTTCTCTCCCCAGGCTCCCTCTCCCCCAGTCTCTCTCTCTCTCTCTCTCGCCCAGTCTCTCTCTCTCCCCCCAGTCTCCCTCTCTCCCTCCCCAGTCTCTCTCTCTCTCCCCCAGTCTCTCTCTCTCTCTGCTCCCAGTCTCTCTCTCCCCCAGTCTCTCTCTCCCCCAGTCTCTCTCATTCCCAGTCGCTCTCTCCCCCAGTATCTCTCTCCCCCAGACTCTCTCCCCCCCAATCTCTGTCTCTCCCCACAAGTCTGCCCCTCTCTCCACCTGTCTCTCTCTCCCCAGTCTCTCACTTGCTCTCTCCTCCAGTCTCTCTCCCCCAGTCTCTCTCTCTCTCTGCCCCCAGTCTCTCTCTCCCCCCAGTCTCTCTCTCCCCAAAATCTCTCTCTCCCCCAGTCTCTCTCTCCGCCCCAGTCACTCTCTCTCTCTCTCTCTCTCTCCCTCCCATTTCTCTCTCTCTCCACCCCAGTCTCTCGCTCGCTCTCTCCCCCAGTCTCTCTCTCTCTCTCTCCCCCACTCTCTTTCTCTCCCCCAGTTTCTTTCTCTCTCCCCAGTCTCTTTCTCTCTCCCCCAGTCTCTCTCTCCCCCAGTCTCTCTCTCTCTCCAGTCTCTCTCTCTCTCACTCCCAGTCTCTCTCTCTCTCCCCCAGTTTCTCTTGCTCTCTCTCCCCAGTCTCTCATTCTCTCTCTCCCCCCCCCCAGACTCTCTCACCCTCCTCCCCCAGTCTCTCTCTCTCCCCAGGCTCTCTCTGTCTCCCCCAGTCTCTCTTGCTCTCTCTCCCCAGTCTCTCATTCTCTCTCTCCCCCCCCCAGACTCTCTCACCCTCCTCCCCCAGTCTCTCTCTCTCCCCAGGCTCTCTCTCTCTCTCTCCCCACCCCCCCCCCCCAGGCTCTCTCTCTCTCTCTCTCCCCAGGCTCTCTCTCTCCGCCCAGTCTCTCTCTCTCTCTCCCCAGGTCACTCCCCCCCCCCAGTCTCTCTCTCTCCGCCCAGTCTCTCTCTCTCTCTCCCCAGGCTCACTCCCCCACCGCCCCCCGCAGTCTCTCTCTCTCCGCCCAGTTTCTCTCTCTCTCTCCCCAGGCTCTCTCTCTCTCTCTCACCCCCCTCCCCCAACAGGCTCTCTCTCTCTCTCTCTCCCCAGGCTCTCTCTCTCTCTCTCTCCCCCGTCCCCCAACAGGCTCTCTCTCTCTCTCTCTCCCCAGGCTCTCTCTCTCTCTCTCTCCCCCCCCTCCCCCAACAGGTTCTCTCTCTCTCTCTCTCTCCCAAGGCTCACTCTCTCCGCCCAGTCTCTCTCTCTCTCTCCCCAGGCTCACTCCCCCCCCCAGTCTCTCTCTCTCCCCCAGTCCCTCTCTCTCCCCCCAGTCTCTCGCTCTCTTTCCCCCCGTCTCTCTCTCCCCCCCAGTCTCTCTCTCTCTCCCCAGGCTCTCTCTCTCTCCCCAGGCTCTCTCTCTCTCCCAATCCCTGTCTCTCCCCCCAAGTCTGCCCCTCTCTCCCCCTGTCTCTCTCTCCCCATCTCTCGCTTGCTCTCTCCCCCCAGTCTCTCTCTCTCTCCCCCAGGCTCTCTCTCTCTCTCCCCCCCAGGTTCTCTCTCTCTCTCCCCCCAGTCTCTCTCTGCCCCCAGTCTCTCTCTCCCCCCAGTCTCTCTCTCCCCCCAGTCTCTCTCTCCCCCCAGTCTCTCTCTCCCCCAGACTCTCTCTCCCCCAGTCTCTCTCTCCCCAGTCTCTCGCTTGCTCTCTCCCCCAGTCCCTCTCTCTCTCCCCAGTCCCTCTCTCTCCCCCAGTCTCTCGCTCTCTTTCCCCCCCGTCTCTCTTTCTCCCCCCGTCTCTCTCTCCCCCCAGTCTCTCGCTCGCTCTCTCCCAAAGTCTCTCTCTCTCGCTGTCTCTCTCTCTCACCCCCAGTCTCTCTCTCTCCCACAGTCTCTCTTTCTCTCTCCCCCCCACCACCCCCCAGCCTCTCACTGCCCCCCCCCCCAGACTCTCTCTCTCTCTCCCCAGGCTCTCTCTCCCCCAGTCTCTCTCTCTCCCCCCCCCAGTCTCTCTCTCCCCAGTCTCTCGCTTGCTCTCTCCCCCAGTCTCTCTCTCTCCCCAGTCTCTCTCTCTATCTGCCCGCAGTCTCTCCCTCCCCCCCAGTCTCTCTCTCCCCCCAGTTTCTCTCACCCCCCGGTCTCTTTCTCTCACCCCCCCCCCAGTTTCTCTCTCTCCCCCCCCACCACTGTCTCTCGCTCGCTCTCTCTCCCAGTCTCTCTCTCTCCCCCAGTCTCTTTCTCTCTCCCCCAGTCTCTTTCTCTCTTCCCTAGTCTCTCTCTCCCCAGTCTCTCTCTCTCCCCAGCCCCTCACTCTCTCTCCCCAGTCTCTGACTCTCTCTCCCCAGTCTCACTCTCTCTCTCCCAGTCTCTCTCTCACCCAGTCTCTCTCTCTCTCACCCCCAGTGTCTCTCTCTTCCCCCAGTCTCTCTCTCCCAGTCTCTCTCTCCCAGTCTCTCTCTCCCAGTCTCTCTCTCCCAGTCTCTCTCTCTCCCCAGGCTCTCTCTCTCTCTCCCCCCCAGTTTCTCTCTCTCTCCCCCAGTCTCTCTTGCTCTCTCTCCCCCAGTCTCTCATTCTCTCTCTCTCCCCCCGCCCAGACTCTCACCTCCCCCCCAGCCTCTCTCTCTCTCTCTCCCCAGGCTCTCTCTCCCCCAGTCTCTTACTTTCTCTCCCCAGTCTCTCTCTTTCCCCCAGCCTCTCTCTCTCTCTCTCCCCAGGCTCTCTCTCCCCCAGTCTCTTACTTTCTCTCCCCAGTCTCTCTCTTTCCCCCAGTCTCTCTCTCTCTTTCCCCCAGTCTCTCTCTCTCTCTCCCCCAGTCTCTCTCTCTCTCTCTCTCCCCAGTCGCTCATTCTCTCTCTCCCCCCCAGACTCTCTCCCCTCCCTCCCCCAGTCTCTCTCTCTATTTCTCTCTCTCTCTCCCCAGGCTCTCTCTCTCTCTCCCCCCCAGGTTCTCTCTCTCTCTCCCCCCAGTCTCTCTCTCTCCCCCCAGTCTCTCTCTTTCTCTCCCCAGGTTCTCTCTACCACCCCCCCCCCCATCTCTCTCTCTCCCCCAGTCTCTCTCTCTCCCCCCGTCTCTCGCTTGCTCTCTCCCCCCAGTCTCTCTCTCTCTCCCCCAGTCTCTCTCTCTCTCTCTCTGCCCCCAGTCTCTCTCTCCCCCCCAGTCTCTCTCTCTCCCCAGTCTCTCTCTCCCCCCAGTCTCTCTCTCCCCCCAGTCTCTCTCTCCCCCCAGTCTCTCTCTCCCCCCAGTCTCTCTCCCCCCCAGTCTCTCTCTTTCCCAGTCGCTCTCTCTCCCCCAGTCAATTCAATTCAAATTGCTTTACTGGCATGACAAGGTACATCTTATGTTGCCAAAGCACCGAAAAAAACATTTATGGTTGAACACATAAACGCAGATCTATCCATACAGTGTATAAACAGATATATCCCTGTGTGTATAAATATACACTCACATAATATGTATGTACTCTTTTCTTAGATTTAATTGTTGTCCCTCTGCTTATGGCAAGCTGTAACATAGTTTGCCGCTAAAGTTACGCAATTTCTCTGTTCCCCCAATAGGTATGGGAGTTTTTGGTCGTCATTCAAATTTTTGAATTCAGGGCATATTTTTATGAATTTTGGGTAGAAATTCCCCCTTATGCCCTGATTTTTTCCACAAGCTGTGAGGAAGTGCATCTCTGTCTCCACCACTCCCTGACTGCAGTGAGAACATATCCTGTCCTCTCTTGGCAGCCAGGTCTGTCTGTGTCTGCCTTTTTCGATGGCCAGGCTATGCTCACTAAGTCTGTACATAGTCAAAGTTTTTCTCAATTTGCTATCTTTTAGGTATTCAGCCATGTTGTATTGTCTGTTTAGGGCCAAGTAGCAATCGAGTTTGTTTTGGGTTTTTGTTGTTTCTGTCCAATATGTCAGATATTTTTCCTTTTGTTTAGTGACAATTGTGTTGGGTCGAATTCTCTGTGCTACGATGTCACTGTCCTGGGGCTGGTTATTATTAGTAGTGTTAGCAGTTACTTCACTGAGTCCCAGGACTAGTTGACTGAGGGGACTCTTCTTTATGATCCTCTCTTGGCATTTCAGGGCTTCGTTATGATAGCAGTGGGGGTTGCTCATTTTTAGCTGTTTCCAAAATTTGGTAGCTCTTTTTTGGATAGTAATTAGTAGAGGATATTGGCCTAGTTCTGCCCTGCATGCATTGTTTGCGGTTTTCCTCTGAGTCCGGAGGATACTTTTACAGAATTCTGCATGTAGGATCTCAATTGGGTGTTTGTCCCATTTTGCAAATTCTTGTTGTGTGAGCGGTCCCCACACCTCACTGCCATAGAGTGCAATTGGTTCAATTACTGATTTAAAAATTTTGAGCCAAATGCAATGGGGATTTCTATTTGGATTGATTTTTTAATGGCATAGAAAGCCCTTCTTGCTTTCTCTTTCAGTTCATTCACAGCCAGATGAAAATTTCCCGTAGAACTGATTTTTAAGCCTAAGTATGTGTAGTTTGTGGTTTGTTCAATTTTAGTTGTTCCTAGTGTGAAATTTATTCTGGGTCCTTGATGTCTGGATCTTTGCTGGAACACAAGAACTTTGGTTTTTTGGCGTTTATTGTCAGGGCCCAGGTCTGACAGAACGACTCTAGCAGATCTAGGTTCTGCTGTAGACCCTCCTCAGTTGGTGAGAGCAGAACCAGGTCATCTGCATAGAGGAGGAATATAACCTTGGATGCATATAGAGTGAGGCCGGGTGCTGTAGATTGTTCAAGTAGTTTTGCCAATTCATTTTTGTAAATATTAAAGAGTGTCGGTGAGATGGGCGGGCCCTGCCCAGTCACTCTCTCTCCCCCATCTCTCTCTCTCCCCCAGTCTCTCTCACTCCCCCCACCTGTATTCTCTCTCCCCCAACCTCTCTCTCTCCCCAGTCTCTCTCACACACCCCGTCCCTCACTCTCCCCAGTCACTCTCTCTCTCTCTCTCTCTCCCACCCAGTCTCTCTCTCTTTCCCAGTCTCTCTCTCCCCCAGACTCTCTCTCCCCCAGTCCCTCTCTCCACCAGTCTCACTCTCTCCCCGCCTCTCTCTTTCCCCCCAGTCTCTCACTCGCTCTCTCCCCCAGTCTCTCTCTCTCTCCCCCAGTCTCTCCCTCTCTCCCCCAATCTCTCTCTCTTTCCCAGTCGCTCTCTCCCCAGTCTCTCTCTCTCTCTCCCCCAAGTCTCTCTCTCTTTCCCAGTCACTCTCTCTCCCCCATCTCTCTCTCCCCCCAGTCTCTCTCACTCCCCCCACCTGTCTCTCAATTTCCCAGTCGCTCTCTCTCCCCCAGTCTCTCTCTCCACCAGTCTCTCTCTCTCTCCCTGTCTCTCTCTCTCTCCCCAGGCTCTCTATCTCTCTCCAGGCTCTCTCTCTCCCCCAATCTCTGTCCCTCCCCCCAAGTATGCCCCTCTCTCCCCTGTCTCTCTCTCCCCAGTCTCTCACTTGCTCTCTCCCCCCAGTCTCTCTCTCTCCCCCGTCTCTCTCTCTGCCCCCAGTCTCTCTCTCCCCCCGTCTCTCTCTCCCCCCAGTCTCTCTCTCCCCCCAGCCTCTCTCTCCCCCAGTCTCTCTCCCCCTAGTCTCTCTTTCCCAGTCGCTCTCTCTCCCCTAGTCTCTCTCTCCCCAGGCTCTCTCTCCCCTAGTCTCTCTCTCCACCAGTCTCTCTCTCTCTCCCCGTCTCTCTCTCTCCCCCAGTCTCTCGCTCGCTCTCTCCCCCCAGTCTCTCTCTCTCTCCCCCAGTCTCTCTCTCTCTCCCCAGTTTCTCTCCTTCTCTCCCGCAAGTCTCTCTCTCTTTCCCAGTCGCTCTCTCTCCCCCAGTCTCTCTCTCTCTCCCCCAAGTCTCTCTCTCTTTTCCCCCAGGCTCTCACTCTCTCTCCCCCAGTTTCTCTCACTCTCCCCCCAGCCTCTCTCTCTCTCCCCCACCTCTCTCTCTCTCCCCCCAGCCTCTCTCTCTCTCTCTCCCCCAGCCTCTCTCTCTCTCTCTCCCCCAGTCTCTCTCTCCCCCCCCCAGTCTCTCTCCCTCTCTCTCCCACAGTTTCTCTCTCTCTCTCTTTTCCCCCCAGGCTCTCTCTCTCTCTCTCCCCCAGTTTCTCTCTCTCTCCCCCCCCAGCCTCTCTCTCTCTCTCTCCCCCCAGCCTCTCTCTCTCTCTCTGTCTCCCCCAGTCTCTCTCTCCCCCCCCCCAGTCTCTCTCCCTCTCTCTCCCCCAGCCTCTCTCTCTCTCTTTTCCCCGCAGGCTCTCTCTCTCTCTCCCCAAATTTCTCTCTCTCTCTCCGCCCCCCCCCCCAGTCTCTCTGTCTCTCTCTCCCCTCAGGCTCTCTCTCTCTCTCTCCCCCCCCCAGTCTCTCTCTCTCTCTCTCTCTCTCTCCCCCAGCCTCTCTCTCTCCCCCCAGCCTCTCTCTCTCTCTCCCCCAGTTTCTCTCTCTCTCTCCCCCCCCCCCCCCAGTCTCTCTCTCTGTCTCTCCCCTCAGGCTCTCTCTCTCAATTCAATTCAATTCAAATGCTTTATTGGCATGAAAGTTTACAGGGAACCATATTGCCAAAGCTTACATAACAAAAAGTACAGTTTTCCAACATTCTGTAGGTGTCAAACAATTTTGACCTTCGTTGGGTACAGACAATATTAATTTAAACAGTCGTTGACCCTCGTTGGGTACATTCAGTATTAATTTTTAAACAGTCGTTGGGTACACTCGGTATTGATTTAAACATTCTTAATATTTATATATGCTATGGGTGTGCTCGTTAGTCCCTCACTGTTCCTCAGGTTGTGACATGTTGTTACATATTGGGCACCAAGGTATGGTCTGTCTCCTTCTCCCAGGGCTAATCTTAATTTTGACAGATCATCCAATTCTTTGAAATCTGGGGTTGTTTGGCTGAGCTTGTCAAAATATATGTTTCTTGTTTTGTTGAATTTTTCGCATTTTAGGAGGAAGTGCATCTCTGTCTCAACCTCGCCGGCCAGACATTGATCACATATTCTATTCTCTCTAGGCTGCCAGGATTTCTTGTAGCTTCCTTTTTCAATTGCCAGTTGGTGGTCGCTTAGTCTGTACCTGGTGAGGGTCTGTCTCTGTTTTGTGTCTCTGATGGTCGAGAGATAGTCTGCCAGTTTATATTCTCTTTTTAGGGCCCGGTAACATTCTAATCTGCTTTGGCTTTTGGTTATTTTGTTCCAATGTTCCAGGTAGGTTTCTTTGCATTGTTTAATGATTTGGTTCACTCGGATTGGTGTTTAGAGGGCAGTGTTGGTCTGGGACTGGTCAGGGTCCGGCTGAGTAGGAGTACTTAGTTTCAGTAGCAGCTGACTCAGGGGACTCATTTCTGGGTTCAGCTCTTGGGTCTGGAGGGCTTTAAAATGAAGGGTGTCTGGGGAACTAGATTTGAGGTGATTTAGAAAGTTTAGTGCTCATTTTTGGATGTTTATTATCAGTGGGTATCTGCCTAGTTCGGCTCTACATGCATTTGTTGGTGTTTTCCTTTGGGTGCGAAGAATGCTTCGGCAAAATTCTGCATGTAGGGCTTCTATTGTGTGTTTTTCCCATTTAGTGTAGCTATGGTGATTGAGTGGGCCCCATACTTCACTACCATACAGCGCAATGGGCAGGATTATGCTGTCAAATATTTTGAGCCAGATTTTGATTGGAATTTGGATGTTGTAGAATTTTCTTTCTTTTGCATATAGGGCTCTTCGGGCTTTTTCTTTTAGTGCATTCACTGCTATGCTGAAGCTCCCTGATGCTGTGATGGTTAGACCAAGGTAAGTGTAGCTCATAGTGTGTCCTATGATGGTATCACTGAGAGTAAACTGGTATTTGTTTTCCTGACATCTGGGCCTTTTTTGAAAAATCACGATGTTGGTTTTCTTTAGATTTACTGTCAGGGCCCAATTTTGGCAGTATTTGTCGAGTAGGTCTAATTGTTGCTGTAATCCTTGTTCTGTGGGAGACAGCAGAACCAGGTCATCTGCATAGAACAGGGATTTCACTTCCCCATCTAGGAGACAGAGACCCGGTGACTCGCTTTGCTCCAGCATGTCTGCTAACTCATTTATGTATATGTTGAACAGGGTCGGGCTCAAATTGCAGCCCTGCCGGATGCCTCTTCTCTGGGTGAAGAAACCGGTGCGTTTGTCTCCAATTTTGACACCGCATTTATTTTTCAGATACATCGATTTAATAAGGTCATAGACTTTGCCCCCTATTCCACACTGAAGAAGTTTGTAATAGAGCCCTTCGTGCCAGATAGAGTCAAAAGCTTTCTTGAAGTCAATGAAACAAGCGAATATTTTCCCATTTTTTGTTTGGTGTATATGTTTTTCAATGAGAGTGTGAAGGGTATAGATATGGTCGGTGGTGCGGTGTTTTGGAAGAAAGCCTATTTGATTTTTTCTAAGGATATTATGTTTGTTAAGAAAATCCAGCAATCTACTATTTAGAATACTGCAGAATAACTTCCCTAGACAACTGTTGACACAGATGCCATGGTAGTTATTTGGGTCTGATTTGTTTCCACTTTTATATATGGGGGAGATTAGTCCTTGGCACCAGATATCGGGAAAACAGCCTGAACGCAATATGATGTTGAATAACTTGAGTACAGCACCCTGCATCTCCATATTGCTGAACTTGAGCATTTCATTTTTGATGTTGTCTGGACCACAGGCTTTCTTTTAGGTGGAGAGATTTTGTTTTTGTGGCCAGTTCTTTCCAAGTGATTGGGGAGTCTAGAGGGTTTTGGTTGTCTTTAATTGTTGCTTCTAATGTGTGGAGTTTTACTGTGACATGATGTTGACTTGGGTTTGTTTCGTTTATTGGGATGTCTTTGTAGAGGTTTTCAAAATGTGTTCTCCAGATGTCGCCATCTTGAATTGGTAATGCTTGCAATTGTGTTGTACTCAGGTTATTCCACATATCCCAGAATTGATTTTGATTAATGGAGTTTTCAATTTCTTCGAGTCTTTTGTGGGTATAATTTTGTGTTTTGTTCCTAATGGTGTGTTTATATATTTTGAGGGTCTCATTGTATCTAATACGTAGGTCTGGATTGTTTGGTTGGCGATGCTTTTGGTTTGATATTTTTCTCAGGTCTTTTCTGGCATTTTTGCATTCGTGATCAAACCATTTCTCATTTTTTTGTCTTTTGTAACGTTTCCTCTTCTGTTTCACAAGGTCGGCTTTTACAGCTGCCTCATGGAAGATCATATTTATATCATCTATGGCCATGTTTACACCATCTCTGGTGATCTCATATAGATTTTCTTTAAATTTTGATATTTTACTTGTGCGATCAGGTGAATTTAGTGCTGTGATGAATTTATCTCCACTGTCTGGGGCCCATTTGTATGTCTGGTTTATTTTATGGAGCTTACTGGGTTCCTTTTTTGTGTCTGTAGTTTGGGCAGAAAGTTTAAGGTACACATTTATTTGGTTATGGTCTGAGAGGGGGGATTGCTGCCTGACAGTGAATGCGTTGATATCGCAGGGGTCCAGGTCAGTGATTGTATAATCCACCACACTAGACCCAAGAGTTGAGGAATATGTGAGTCTCCCTAAGGAGTCCCCTCTGAACCTACCGTTAACTATGTACAGGCCTAAGGCTCGGCAGAGTTGCACTACCTCCCTACCACTTTTATTTATTTCACAGTCAAGGTTGTTCCAATTTGCGATGGCTGGTGTGACATATAAAGGGGTCTGGCCAAACACATGGTTGTTGCCCTGTGGGTCTATGAAGTCAGGTTCACATCCGGTCCTTGCATTTAGGTCCCCACATAGTAGCACCTTTCCTTGGGCCTGGAAATGGCTGATTTCCATGTGGAGAGTATCAAATAACTCCTCTTCAAAATATGGCGATTCTATTGGAGGTATGTAGATCGCACATAAATAGACATCTTTTTTTGCTATTCCTATATTTTTATCTAATTTTAGCCATACATGTGATTTCCCCTGTTTTATCGGTGAGATGTGTTTGTCCAGTTCTCCTTTATACCACACCAAAATTCCCCCGGAGGTTCTGCCCTTGCGTGTCTTAGTGTTCTTTACTGAGGGCACAATGATTTCATGGTACATTGGAGGACAGTGGGTGGGCACGTCCTTTTGACACCATGTTTCTGTTAACACAATTATATCAATGTCTTTTATAGATTTTAGGAATTCAGGGTCTGTACTCTTCATCCCAAAAGTTGAGGAGCGGAGACCCTGGATATTCCAGCAGCTTATGTGGAAAGAACGCATCTATATAGTTCAAAAAAACGAAATAAAATGGACCTATTTTGTGGGATGGGTGTGAAAACACTAGTTTATATAATGCTAAATGACGATTTAGTATAAATTCCATAAGGCATGCACATACTGCTATCTAATAATAGTAATAATAAAATAACAATAATAATAATTTAGTACATTCCTCTCCAGCTTTCCATCAGGGTGCTTATCATCGTCATGATCTTTCTCAGTTCTTGGTCTACAGTCTGTGGTCTAGAGGGGGGTCTGGGGTCAGGTACAATAGCACGGTTCTGTTGCTGGTTTTGTATAGGGGGGTGGGGGGACAGTGGTGGTCCTGTTTGGGTTAGGGCTCCCAATGGTAGAGGGGGTGGGAGGGGTGCGTCTTTTGGCAGTGTTTATGAGGTTTTTTGCGAAGATCCACATCCGCTGTTTGAGTAGATGTATTCCGTCATAGAGGTCCCTTGTGTTGATGTTTGGGTGATGGGCCAGGTGGACGTTGGGGAGGGCAGTACATCTCGTGTTGATCTCCCTGTTGGTGTTGTGGATTACATAGGCTGGGGTGTCCTCTCTGGGCAGTAGAGTGGAGATCACAATCCGCGCCTCGGGGAATTCCATGCTGGCCTTCTCCGCCATCCTGCTCACTGCTCTAGCAGTGCCTTCCCGTAGGGTGCGTAGGTCGTTTGTGCCTGTGTGGATCACAAGCCATTTTGGGCTTCCAAGGGATTCTCTGTTCAGGATCTTCATTGCATGGCCTGTGTTGCTGCACCATTTTTTCAGGACTTGCAGACCTGGGAACATCCTCTGGGGGTCCAAAAACTTCCCGTTGGAGTCGGTCAGCAGGACCGCCTGAGGGGCTGGCTTTTCAGACTGGGTAGCAGTAGTCTGGGCAGGACTCGACTGAGGGCTGGTTGTTGGCTGAGTTTCTGGGGTAGGCTGTGTGACAGGAGCGGGGTTTGGGACCTGCGGTGTGTTCCTGTTCTGGTCGCAAGGTAAAGAGGGTGTAACATCCTCGTGTGGGGGGGCATCCGACGGGTTGTGTGTCCCTGTGTGTGTTGTTTTTGTGTCAGCAGGTTGTTGGACCTTAAGAGGTTTGTGTTGCCTGCTGAGTTCATTTTCCTGCCTTTCTACGGCCTCCTTCGTTTTGTTTAGCTGAGTACGGAGTTCTTTGATCTCATTTCTTTGCTCCTCCACGATCTTTCTCAACTCGTGGATGGTGGACTCGTTTTCCGCTGTTTGAGTTCCTCCTTCAAATTCTTGGCCTGTGTTTCCCTGTATTCATTGAAATCGAGTTCTAGTTTGGACAGACTCTCTTTCAGCAGTTTGTTTGCGTTGAGAGGTGTGGGAGGGGTGGAGATGGTCAGGGAGGTGTGTGTCTCTGCTGGACTCTCTTCTTCTTCCTCCGCTTGGCTCTCTTCACCCTCTGTTTGGCTCTCTTTTGCCTCCTGTCCATTGGTCCTCTTTGTGTCTGCCTTAGTTTTCAACTGGGGGAATTCCTTTTCAAAGGAGTCCAAATTTTCTACATTCCCCTGTATCATGATCTTTCCTTTTTTGTTGTAGTAGCTTATAGTTAGCAGGGGGTCATCTTTATCTAGGTTTCCATCTTTACATATTTTCAGTCTGCCTCCCATGCTAATACCTTCACTGGAGACGTGTGCATAGTTTTTTTGTAAAGCCTCCTTCCATGAGGGAACGGAGTCGGTGTAGAATATGAGGTTGTTCTTCTTCCTAATCCCTTTGTGTGTGACATAGTCAACGTAGAGGACCTCTGGGTTATTTTGTAGTGTTATATCCTTGTGTTTATCCTTTGCCTTTATACTGTTGCATTGCTCAGGATATTTCACTTCCCTGCTTTGTGTCATTGTAGTCGTTTGTTTTTTTTTCGTAGCTAGATAGCTTTTTTTTCTCTTTTTTTTTGTGTCGTGTTCCACCTTATCCCACTTTTAGGTCCAAAATTGAGAGTTTTTCAGGGGTTCATCTTAGATATAGCTGCTCTTAAAAGTTTCTCTCTCTCTCTCACAGTATTTGGGAGCCGGTGCCTTCGGGCTGCTCCCCTCTCGGGCTGAATCTGTCTCTGGGCCTCAGTCTCAGGCCTGGGCCCTCGGGTTTTCTCAGGTTTCAGGCTCCTGGCTCGGGTTGTTTCCCTCTCCCTACCGTTTCTCTCGGGGTTTCTCTCAGTTTTTGGGCCTCGCTCTCCTGGTTTTTCCCCCGAGTTTATTTTATTTATTTATTTTTTTTTCTTTTTCTCGCGGGTTTGTTGTGCTTTTTTTCAGGGTTTTTTTTTTCGAACTAAACTTAAATAAAATTAAACATAGGTAGAATTAAGTAAAACTTTTTTTCAGGACCCGGTGTTTTCCTCTTCCGACTCTCTCACTCGCTCTCCGGGCCTTGGACTCGCTCTCTCTCCGTGTCCCAGACTCGCCCACTCTCCGTGCCCCGGACTCGTTCGCTCTCCGCGCCCCGGGCGGATTTCCTCGCGTCGTCGCGTCGGTCTCAGGCCCCCAGTTTTTCTGACTCACCAGGCTGTTTTCCTCCAATCCCGCGGTCTCTGGGCTTCAGTCCGGTTTCCCCCGGGTTTCAGGCCCTGGGCTCGGGTTGTTTCTCTTACCCGAATTCGCGCTCTCCAGGCCCTTTCTTCCAGGCCCTTTCCCCACTCTCCAGGCTCGGGCTGTTCCTCTCTCGCTGTCTCTCTCGGTCTCTTTATACTGTCCTGGCTCGGGCCGCTCCTCCCGGTCTGGGTCTGGGAGCCGCTGTTTCCCGGTGTCTCCGGGCTGCTCCCCCTCTCCGACCCCGTGGTATCTGGGCCTCGGTTCCCGGGTTCACCCTCCCCAGGCCTCGTACTCACTGTCCTGGCTCGGGCTCGGGCCTCTCCTCCCGGTCTGGGTCTGGGAGCCGCTGTTTCCCGGTGTCTCCGGGCTGCTCCCCCTCTCCGACCCCGCGGTCTCTGGGCCTCGGTCTCGGCCCGGCTCCTCGGGCCTTTCCCGGGCTTCAGGCTCCGTGCTGCGGCTGCTGCTTGGGCTCTGCTTTGGTGCCTCGCTATTCCGGTTTTTCCCCGGGTTTATTTTACTCTATCTCGCTGTCTTTTCTTTTTTTCCTTTTTTTTTCTTTTTTTCTCTCTCTCCCCCCAGGCTCTCTCTCTCTCTCCTCCAGTTTCTCTCTCTCTCCCCCCCCCAACCAGTCTCTCTCTCTCTCTCTCTCTCCCCCCACAGTCTATCTCTCTCCCCCAGCCTCTCTCTCTCTCCCCCAGCCTCTCTCTCTCTCTCCCCCCAGCCTCTCTCTCTCTCTCTCCCCCAGTCTCTCTCTCCCCCCCCAGTCTCTCTCCCTCTCTCTCCCACAGTTTCTCTCTCTCTCTCTTTTCCCCCAGGCTCTCTCTCTCTCTCCCCAAGTTTCTCTCTCTCTCTCTGCCCCCCCCCCCGCCCCCCAAGTCTCTCTCGCTCTCTCACCTCAGGCTCTCTCTCCAATTTCCAATTTCCAATTAAAATGCTTTATTGGCATGAAAGTTTACAGAGAACCATATTGCCAAAGCTTACATAGCAAAAAGGTACAGTTTTCCAACATTCTGTAGGTGTCAATCGATTTGACATTTGTTGGGTACATACAATATTACTTTTAAACAATATTAATTTTAAACAGTCTTTGTACTTCATTTGGTACGTTCAATATTAATTTTAAACAGTCTTAATTTTAAACAGTCCTCAGGTTGTGACATGTTGTTACATATTTGGCCCCAAGGTATGGTCTGTCTCCTTCTCCTAGGACTAATCTCAATTTTGACAGATCATCCAATTCCTTGAAATCTGGGGTTGTTTGGCTTAGCTTGTTGAATAATATGTTTCTTGATGTGTTGAATTTTTCGCATTTTAGGAGGAAATGCATTTCTGTTTCAACCTCGCCAGCCAGACATTGATCGCATATTCTATTCTCTCTAGGCTGCCAGGATTTCTTGTATCTGCCTTTTTCAATTTCCAGTTGGTGGTCGCTTAGTCTGTACCTGGTGAGGGTCTGTCTCTGTTTTGTGTCTCTGATGGTCGTGAGGTAGTCTGCCAGTTTATATTCTCTTTTTAGGGCCCGGTAACATTCTAATCTGCTTTGGCTTTCGGTTATTTTGTTCCAATGTTCCAGGTAGGTTTCTTTGCATTTTTTAATGATTTGGTTCACTCGGATTGGTGTTTGGACGGCTGTGTTGGTCAGCTCTCTCTCTCTCCCCCCCAGTCTCTCTCTCTCTCCCCCCAAGCTCTCTCTCTCTTTTCACCCAGGCTCTCTCTCTCTCCCCCCTGTCGCTCTCTCTCTCTCCCCTGTGTGTCTCTCTCTCTCCCCTTTTGATCTTCTCTTCTCCCCCCAGCCAGCAGCGAATCCAGTACTCCCACAGAGCTGAAGAAAATGTGGCCACGCTGCAAGGTCGCAACTGTTGGGTAATGCGCATGCGCAGATGGCCACAGTAATGGTGGTGCGGACAATCAGCATTCACATTCAGTACCTTAGGGCTCAGGGTCAGGCCTGTAGCAGGCTCCAGTGCACAGGTGCCGAAGCTCACCCCTGCGGGCCTAAAAAATGAGCATGTGGGATGCGATTAAAAAGAGCGCCTGTGTGCTGGGGCGTGCTCCAGCGGGACCGCGCGGCTGGCAACACCTGGTGCGCTGCAACCTTGAGAGAACTGTGTGGCCGTGTACCTTAGGGGGAACAGCACTCCTGACTTGTGCCTTGTAGATGGTGGAAAGACATTGGGGAGTCAGGAGGTGAGTCACTTGCCGCAGAATACCTAGCATCTGACCTGCTCTTGTTGCCACAGTATTTATGTGGCTGGTCCAGTTAAGTTTCTGGTCAATGGTGACCCCCCAGGATGTTGATGGTGGGGGATTCGGTGATGGTAATGCCATTGAATGTCAAGGGGCAGTGGTTGGACTCTCGCTTGTTGGAGATGGTTATTGCATAGCACTTGTGTAGTGCGAATGTCACTTGCCACTTATCAGCCCAAGCCTGAATATTGTCCAGGTCTTGCTGCATGCAGGCATGGACTGCTTCATTATCTGAGGAATTGTGAATGAAACTGAACACTGTGCTACCATCAGCAAACATCCCCACTTCTGTCCTTACAATAGAGGGAAGGTCATTGATGAAGCAGTTGAAGATAGTTGGGCCTAGGGCACTGTCCTGAAGAGCTCCTGCAGCGATGTCCTGGGGCTGAGATGATTGACCTCCAACAACCACAACCATCTTAATTTGTGCTAGGTATGACTTCAGCCAGTGTAGAGTTTTCCCCCGATTCCCATTGTCTTCAATTTTACTAGGGCTCCTTGATGCCACACTCGGTCAAATGCTGCCTTGATTTCAAGGGCAATCACTCTCACTTCACCTCTGAAATAAAGGTCTTCTGTCCATGTTTGGACCAAGGCTGTAATGAGATCTGGAGCCGAGTGATGCTGGTGGAACCCAGCATCACTGAGAAGGTTATTGGTGAGTAAGTGCCGCTTGATAGCACCATCGACGACACCTTCCATCACTTTGCTGATGATTGAGAGTAGACTGATGGGACGGCAATTGACCGGATTGGATTTGTCCAGCTTTTTTTGGACAGGACATACCTGGGTAATTTTCCACTTTGTTGGGTAGAGGCCAGTGTTTTAGCTGTACTGGAACAGCTTGGCTATAGGCACGGCTAGTTCTGGAGCACAAGTCCTCAGCACTACAGCCAGGATGTTGTCAGGACCCATAGCCTTTGCTGAATCCATTGCACTTAGTCATTTCTTGCTATCACGTGGAGTGAATCGAATTGGGTGAAGACTGGCATCTGTGATAGTAGTGACGTCACGAGGAGGCCGAGATGGATCATTCACTCGGCACTTCTGGCTGAAGGTGGTTGTGATCGTTTCAGCCTTGTCTTTTGCACTCACGTGCTGGGTTCTGCCATCGTTGAGGGTGGGGTTGTTCATGGAGCCTCCTCCTCCCGTTAGTTGTTTAATGGTCCACCACCATTCACAACTGGATGTGGCAGGACTGCAGAGCTCTGATCTGATCCGTTGGTTGTGGGACCGCTTAGCCCTGTCATGCTGCTTCTGCTTTTTAGCATGCGTATAGTTCTGTGTTGCCGCTTCCCCAGGTTGGTACCTCATGTTTAGGTATGCCTGGTGCTGCTCCTGGCATTCTCTTCTACACTCCTATTGAATCAGATTTGGTCCCCTGGCTTGATGGTAATGGTAGAGTGAGGGATATGCCAGGCCATGAGGTTACAGATTGTGGTGGAATGCAATTCTGCTGCTGTTGATGGTCCACAGTGCCTCTTGGATGCCCATTTTGAGCTGCTAATCTGTTTTGAATCTATCCCATTTAGCACGGTGGTAGTGCCACACAACACGATGGAGGGTGTCCTCAGTGTGAAGACGGGACTTCGTCTCAACAATAACTGTGCAGTGGTCACTTCCACCAATACTGTCATGGCCAGATGCAGCTGCGACAGGTAGATTGGTGAGGACGAGGTCAAGTCGGTTTTTCCTTCATGTTGATTCTCTCACCACCTGCTGTCGGCCCAGACTGGCAGCTATATCCTTCAGGACTTGGCCAGCTCGGTCTGTAGTGGTGCTACTGAGCCACTCTTGGATATGAACATTGAAATTCCCCACCCAGAGTACATTCTGTGCCCTTGCTACCCTCAGTGCTTTTCCAAGTGGTGTTCAACATGGAGGAGTACTGATTCATCAGCTGAGGGAGGGCGATAGGTGGTAACTAGCAAGAGGTTTCCTTGCCCATGTTTGACCTGATGCTGTGAGAATTTGTGGGGTCCAGAGTCAATGTTGAGTACTCCCAGGGCCACTCCCTCCCGACTATATACCACTGTGCCACCACCCCAGGTGGGTCTGTCCTGCCGGTGGGACAGGATATACCCAGGGATGGTGATGGAGGAGTCTGGGACATTGGTTGAAAGGTCTGATTCTGTGAGTATGACTATGTCAGGCTGTTGCTTGACTAGTCTGTGGGACAGCTCTCCCAATTTTGGCACAAATCCCTAGATGTTCGTGAGGAGGACTTTGCAGGGTCAACTGGGCTGGGTGTACCGTTGTCATGTCCAAATCTGATGCCGATGTCAGTGCCGGGTGGTCTATCTGTATATGGGGTAACTATATGATACTGCCTGTATATGGAGTAACTGCATGATGTCACCTGTATATGGCGTAACTACGCCTGTATTGAGGGTAACTACATGATACAGCCTATATATGGGGTAACTACACAATGCAGCCTACATATGGCGTAACTACATGGTACAGCCTACATATCAACAACTTGCATTTATATAGCGACTTTAACATAGTAAACCATTCCATGGCACTTCACGGGAGCAATTATCAAACAAAATTTGACACCGAGCAACATGAGGAGCTATTAGGACAGATGACCAAAAGCTTGGTCAAAGTGGTAGGTTTTAAGGAGGGTCTTAAAGGAGGAGGGAGAAATAGAGAGGCTGAAAAGTTTATTGAGGGAATTCTGTAGTTTAGGAGCTAGGGAGCTGAAGGCCGTCAATGGTGAAGCGATAAAAATTGTGTATGCGCAAGTGGCCAGAAATGGAGGAGCTCAGAGATCTTGGAGGTTTGTAGGGCTCGAGAAGGTTCGAGACGGCTCGAGACCCTTACACAGAGATAGGGAGAGTCGAGGGCATGGAGGGTTTGAAAGCAAGGATTATGAATATGGAATAACCACATGATAAAACCTGTATATGGAATAACTTCAGCTTGTATACACAGTAACTACACGATGCCTCCTGTATATGGAGTAACAACATTATACAGCCTGTAAATGAAAGAAGGAAATAAAAAAAGAAAGAATTTGCATTTATGTAGCGCCATTCATGACCTCAGGATGTCCCATAGCGCTTTACAGCCAATGAACTACTTTTGCAGTGTAGTCACTGTTGTAATGTAGGAAACGTGGTATCCAATTTGCGCACAGCAAGCTCCCATAAACAGCAATGTGTTAATGGCCAGATGATCTGTTTTTTACTGGTGTTGGTTGGAGGATAAGTATTGGCCAGGACACCAGGGAGAACTCCCCTGCTCTTTGAATTAGTGCCTTGGGACCGTCTGAATTGTGAGCTAACTACACAACCAAGTAATCAAATTCTGCTGGCTGTTGAACAATAAAAGATCCCTGCTGGGTAAATGAATTGTTATGTAACACACAAGACCACAAAGTCAGTTTAACCTGCTCTGCAGCTGAGGATGAAACAGAGGCCAGCGACAGGATCTGGGAGCGGAGGACGTTGACAGGAGCTGCAATTACGAAGACAATCTCATTGCACGAGAACAAAATGGGATCGATTTTCAACTTGGCGCTCGAGCGTAAAACTGGCGTTGTGGATCGGCCGCCCCCTATAGAAACCGACTGGTTTTCATTCCCATTGATTGTCTTTATATCTCTTTGGTTCATGGTTCTTTTATATCGAACTGCGACAATTCCATTCTCAAGCAGTTCACTAACGTTACAGCCTTTTATTCTTCCCACTTTAAATGTGGAGCAATGCAACTGTGTTTCTAACTAAATCAATGGGTAGTAACTGTAGTCAGCACTCTTCTCATAACGGTGTTGCATCAAAATTCATTCTGTGCTATTTTAATTCAGACATTAGCCCATCCATGTTAAAACAACGCAGAGAGGAATTTTGGCATGAGCTTGTTTGGAACAAATCTTTTCTCCTGTCTTGGCCCTGTTCTAGTTCCTAACATTGATATCTAGCCCCTTGCAAAAGCGATGCTGCATCTGCAGGTACAGCGGGCATGTGTCCAAAGCAAAATATCCACAAGTACAGTCAATCACTTCAAAACAGTACAGAGCACATCAATATAATCCATGTACAGTAATATTCGATAGAATGCCGGCCAATTAAAAATACAAACTGTGCATGCAATTGGTTCATATGCCAGATTCCATGTTTAAAATCATGCCAGTATAAATGATAAAAGAGGGAGTACTACAATGAACCACTCTTGCTATTAAATATACATTGCAACATGTACATTCGTTAGCAACATCACTTCTATTAAATGACTTGGTTTTGCCAGCGAGAGAGAATAAAAAGAAAATAACCTTCAGTCACTCAGATATGTTGTAATTAGTTTGTATTAGTATTTGAAAGAAACTTACTGTTCTATTCGTAACGTCTACATCTGTGTAACAAACATGCTGCTACTGAGTTCATCTATTGATAAAATGGGCATCTATAGTGGAAAAGATTTCAGATTAAAATGTGATTATTAACGAAGTACTAATCCTATACATTAACACTCACATCCGAGCACTGACATTACATACAACAGTTGTGTGCAGTGAATGAATTAACTGACAATTTATAAAGGGAAAAATGTCACTAAAATTAGGCATAGCTACATCCAGATTGTAACACACACACTGATGCCGTGACTGTAGAATACTTGTCTTAAAAACAATTTTCCTCCAGTTTAAATTTAGCAAACAGAAAGACTTTGCAATCGGTGCTGATTTTAAAGCAACAGCTCACTCGGAGCAAGAAATGTCAAATAAAAGCTATTTAAAGAGCCAAACCTGATTGGCTGTTGCTGTTGCTGCGAAGGGTACGTTGGTAGCAGGTGTTGTTGCGGACACAGTGGTGGGCGTAGCGCCGTGCATCATGGGTACTTTCAGTAGGGGACACCATGGAAGCGACAAACGGGAAGGGTGTAGCGTTATGGTAACCATGGCAGCGTGTGGTGTGGATTGCAGGCGTGGCAGGTATCACAGCAACAAGCCATGTGACATCATCATGAAGGGTGACACCAGCATGCAATCACAGTGCAAAAAGCAAGACAGCGTTGAATAGAAATTTTTTTTTAAAACAGAGAAAGAGAAAAAACAAGGAGAAAGCTTATTACAATCATAATTAAGGAGAACTTAAAACACTCTAAAACACTTTGTACATTATCAGGCACATAATGATGTATTTGTGCAATTATATAAAATAAAACACAGACTTTGAAGCAATGTATTTAACAGGTATTTTGAGAAGAAGCCTATCTAGAATTATCTGAATACCATTAAAAATCCAATTTTGCAGTTCCTTGTTAAAATTAATTCACTGGAAACACACCGTAACTAATTATAGGACATGTATGGAGAAAGCCAGGTAGGATTATAAAATAAGGTAGATTGGTAACATCCTGGTATTAGTTGCAATTTTGCTGCATCCTAAATGTGAGGCAGCGAATATGGAAACAATGGAAGGTCACAGAATCGGGGTTATTTTACCCTGTCACACTCACACACTCACTCACTCACACACACCCAAACCCCACAATGCAGATAGAGGCCAATTCGGCCCATCGAGCCTGCACCGACACATATCCCACCCGATCCCCGTAACCCCTACACCAACACATATCCCACCCTATCCCCGTAACCCCACGTATTTAATCCCCCTAACACTAAGGGTCAATTTATCATTGCCAATCAACCTAACTCGCACATCTTTGGACTGTGGGAGGAAACCGGAGCAAACCCACGGAGAATGTGCAAACTCCACACAGACAGTCGCCCGAGGCCGGATTCGAACCCGGGTCCCTGGCGCTGTGAGGCAACAGTGCTAACCACTATGCCACCATGCCCCCGTGAGCACTCACTCACACACTAGCTCACACACACTCACTCACGCACTCACTCACACACACACACACTCAGTCACACACACACACACTAGCGCTCATACACTCACTCACACACACACTCATGCACACTCACTCACACACACTCACACTTACACTCACCATACACACACTCACTCACACTCACTCACACACACTCGCTCACACACACGCTCACTCACACCCACTCACACAGTCACACACTAACTCACACACACACTCACACACGCACTCACTCACACACGCACTCACTCACACACGCACTCACTCACACACGCACTCACACACGCACTCACACACACCCACTCACTCATACACTCACTCACTCATGCACACACACACTCACACATGCACACGCTCACTCACACTCACTCACACACTCACTCACACACTCACATGCACACTCACTCACACACTCAGTCACACACACACACACTAGTGCTCATACACTCACTCACACACACACTCACGCACACTCACTCACACTTACACTCACCACACACACACTCACTCACACTCACTCACACACACTCACTCACACACACGCTCACTCACACCCACTCACACAGTCACACACTAACTCACACACACACTCACACACGCACTCACTCACACACGCACTCACTCACGCATTCAGTCACTCACACACGCACTCACACACACCCACTCACTCATACACTCACTCACTCATGCACACACACACTCACACATGCACACGCTCACTCACACTCACTCACACACTCACATGCACACTCACTCACACACACACTCACTCACTCACACACTCTCACACTCACTCACACTCACTCACACACACACTCACACACACTCACATACTAACACACTCACACACACACACTCACTCACACACTCTCAATCACACACACACACTCACACACACTCACATACTAACACACACACACTCACACACACACTCACTCACACTCACACACTCACTCACACACTCACACACTCACTCATACTCACTCTCACACACTCAAACACTCACTCTCACTCACACACTCTCACACACACACAAACACACTCACACACTCACACGCACACTCACTCACACTCACTCACACTTGCTCACACACATGCTCACTCACACCCACTCACACTCACTCTCACACACAGTCACACACTAACTCACACATACACTCACACACACGCACTCACTCACACATGCACTCACTCACACACGCACTCACTCACGCCCACTCACTCACACACGCACTCACACACACCCACTCACTCACACACTCACTCACTCATGCACACACACACATGCACACATGCACACACTCACTCACACACTCACTCACACACTTACATGCACACTCACTCACACGCTCACTCACTCATGCACACACACACACACACATGCACACACTCACTCACAGACGCTCACACTCACTCACACATGCACACACTCACTTGTGTGCACACAATCGTTGCTATGTCTGGGGCTCATAGAAACACAAACTGCTCTTCACGCCACCATTGGTGGCCGTGCCTTCAGCTGACTAGGCCCTAGGCTCTGGTGTTCCCTCCCTATGCCTCTCCACCTCTCTCTCCCTATCTCTTTTAAGACCGTCCTTCAAACCCACCTCTGACCAAGCTTTTGGTCACCTATCCTAATATCTCTTATGTGACTCGGTGTCAATTTCTCACTGGTTACGCTCCTGTGAAGCGCCTTGGGACGTTTTACTACATTAAAGGTGCTATATAAATTCAAGTTGTTGTTGTTGTTGCACTCACACTAAACAGAATAATTGAAATGATTTTGGATCTCCTGAGATTCTGATTCTCCCCCACACAAATTCCAGTGTATGGATGAAAACAGTTTAATACTGAGTATCACAATTCCACCATCATCTCCATGTGCTAGATATCGGAGCGGCTCGACATGAACCTCTGCACCAAGGGAGCTCCTTCCCCTGCATGTCAAGGCACTTTGGTTGTCCGTGTGCCACTCTTGGCCTCTGGAAATGCTCACTGTAGAGCCCAGATGGTCATAAGTTTGGGGCATTTGAGTGCAAGGGTCCTATGATGGATCGGGGGACGAGTCAGGAAGAGGTCAAGTTAATGACTTCCATTTCAGGGGAGAGCTACACATTCAAACTCTTGAGGGGGTCATTTTACCCAAACTCGCCAGGCGGAAAACCCACAGGATCGGGAGGAACGCTGGTTTTTACACACCGCCCAATATGACTTCATTGGAGAATAAAATTGGGCGGCATTGCACCCAAAAACTAGCACTGCCCCCCGCTGAGCTCAGTTTCCAAACAGGCGGCTTAGGTTAGAATTGCGCCCCCCCTTCCCCCCCCCCACCCCCGGTGGAGCCGAACGCGTCACCAATTGTGGTGGAATGCAATTCTGCTGCTGCTGATACTTATTTGGAGAAAGGCCAATTTCAGTGGGATGAGAATGGATCTGGCCCGGGTAAATTGGAATCAAAGATTGGCAGGCAAAACTGTAATCGAACAATGGACTGCCTTTAAAGAGGAGATGGTTTGGGTACAGTCAAGGTACATTCCCACGAGGGGGAAAGGTAGGGCAATCAAAGTCAGAGCTCCCTGGATGACGAAAGAGATAGAGAGTAAGATGAAGCAGAAAAAGAGCATGTATGACAGATGTCAGGTTGAATCAGGCTGAATATAGAAAGTTCAAAGGGGAAGTGAAAAAGAAAATAAGAGGGGCAAAGAGAGAGTATGAGAATAGAATGGCAGCCAACATAAAAGATAATCCAAAAGTCTTCTATAGGCATGTAAATAGTAAACAGGTAGTAAGAGGAGGGGTGGGGCCAATTAGGGGCCAAAAAGGAGACCTATGCATGGAGGTAGAGGGCATGGCTGAGGTACTAAACGAGTGCTTTGTATCTGTCTTCACCAAGGAAGAAGATGCTGCCAAAGTCATAGTGAAAGAGGAGGTAGTAGAGATACTGGATGGGATAAAAATTAATAAAGAGGAGGTACTAGGAAGGCTGGCTGTACTTAAAGTAGATAAGTCACCAGGACCGGATGGGGTGCAGCCTAGGATGCTGAGGGAAGTTAACGTGGAAATCACTGGAATTGTTAAGTGGTTCCAGAGGACTGAAGAATTGCAAATGCTACATCCTTGTTTAAAAAGGGTGTAAAGATACACCCAGCAACTACAGGCCAGTCAGTTTAACCTTGGTAGTGGGGAAGCTTATAGAAACAGTAATCAGGGACAAAATTAACAGTCACTTGGACAAGTGTGGATTAATTAAGGAAAGCCAGCACAGATTTGTTAAAGGCAAATTGTGTTTAACTACTGTAACTTCATCGAGTTTTTTGATGAGGTAACAGAGAGGGTTGATGAGAGCAATGAGGTTGATGTGGTGTACATGGACTTCCAAAAGGCGTTTGACAAAGTGCCACATATTAGACTTGCCAGCAAACTTGAAGCCCATGGAATAAAAGGGACAGTGGTAGTATGGATACGAAATTGGCTAAGTGACAGGAAACAGAGAGTTGTGATGAACGGTTGTTTTTCGGACTGGAGGAAGGTATACAGTGGTGTTCCCCAGGCGTTGGTACTAGGACCACTGCTTTTCTTGCTTTACATTAATGTCTTGGACTTGGGTGTACAGGGCATAATTTCAAAATTTGCAGATGACACAAAACTTGGAAGTATAGTGAACAGAGGAGGATAGGGATAGACGTCAAGAGGACATAGACAGGCTGCTGGAATGGGCGGACACGTGACAGATGAAATTTAATGCAGAAAATTGTGAAGTGAAACATTTTGGTAGGAAGAACGAGGAGAGGAAATATAAACTAAAGGGTACAATTCTAAAAGGGGTGAATGAGCAGAGAGATTTGGGGGTAAATGTGCACAAATCTTTGAAAGTGGCAGGGCAAGTTGAGAGAGCAGTTAAAAAAGCATACAGGATCCTGGGCTTCACAAATAGAGGTAGAGAGTACAAAAGCAAGGAAATTATGATGAACCTTTATAAAACACTGGTTCGGCCTCAACTGGAGTATTGTGTTCAATTCTGGGCACTGTACTTTCGGAAGGATGCGAAGGCCTTAGAGAGGGTGCAGAAAAGATTTACGAGAATGGTTCCAGGGATGAGGGACTTCAATTACCTGGATAGTCCGGAGAAGCTGGGGTTGTTCTCCTTGGAGCAGAGAAGGTTGAGAGGAGATTTGATAGAGGTGTTCAAAATCATGAGGGGTCTAGACAGAGTAAATGGAGAGAAACTACTCCCATTGGCGGAAGAGTCGAGAACCAGAGGACACAGATTTAAGGTGATTGGCAAAAGAACCAAAGGCCACATGAGGAGAAACATTTTTTACGCGGCGCGTGGTTAGGATCTGGAATGCACTGCCTGAAAGGGTGGTGGAGGCAGACTCAATCATGGCTTACAAAAGGGAATTGGATAAGTACTAGAAGGAAAAAAATTTGCAG
This sequence comes from Somniosus microcephalus, assembly GCF_052327205.1. Classification (NCBI taxonomy): domain Eukaryota; kingdom Metazoa; phylum Chordata; class Chondrichthyes; order Squaliformes; family Somniosidae; genus Somniosus; species Somniosus microcephalus. The sequence goes on along the minus strand of NC_140987.1, from coordinate 328,260,725 downwards.
GGCTACGGGAAAATGGCGGGGGAGTGGGACTAGCTGAAGTCCTCTTGCAGAGAGCCGACATGGGCTTGATGGGCCGAATGGCTTCCTTCTGTGCTGTTACCATTCTATGATTCTATGAAAGGGAGTGTGGTAACAAAGATGAGCAGAATCTACCCAGACTCATGTCTTAGGCTACAGGGTCACCGATTATCCAAAATTGGGAGCTAGAACGTACCCACCAGTAGTGCCTAATGCAGAAGCAAAGAGTTGTAGTCTGGATCTAATTTGCACAGCCATCTGAAACCTGGTTTACCAGAGGGGTGCGCATGCGCGCTGTTCAAGCTCCTCCTAGGAAGGGACTGAGAAAAGCATGCGCTGACTTGACCTCCACTTCTCCCTCCCTCCCTCCATCTAGTGAAGAAAAACTCTGCCTTTCCCCTGATGTTGCTGCTCAGGGAACTTGTTTCACAGGGACAGTGTTGACAAACACCAGCCTCCTCCATACTCTCTTTTACTTGCCATTTGTTCTCCTCTACCGCTATCTGTTTCCATTTTTCATACCATCTCTTCCCATCTTTGAGGTCCTCTCTTCACTGCCTCTTTACAAGTTACATTTCCCCCCACCCCTCTCTATTAATAACTCCCATTAGTAAGGCAGACCAGACACAATTGTTCCATTCTGTTTTACTGGAATTCTTCCATATCTTTGTTTTTACCCAAAAATGGAACAAGATCAGACTACTTTGCAGGGCAGACTCAGGCCATGGGCTTATGCTGTCAATACAGGTATACCCAATTCTTCAATAGCACCTCCCAAGCCTGCGACCTCCACCACCTAAAAGGACAAGGGTAGCAGGCGCATGGGAACACCATCACTTCCAAGTTCCCCTTAAACTCACACACCATCCTGACTTGGCAATATATCGCCGTTCCTTCATCGTCGCTGGGTCAAAATCCTGGAAATCCCTCCCTAACAGCACCGTGGGAGTACCTTCACCACATGGGCTGCAGCAGTTCAAGAAGGCAGCCCACCCCCACCTTCTCAAGGGAAACTAGGAATGAGAACTAAATGCTGGCCTTGCCAGCGACACCCACATCCCATGAATGAATTAAAGAACACATCTGCTGGGTATATGTAAAGAACAGAGCTCGATCACATACTTTGAATAACTGCCCTTCTCTTTACTCTGTAGGTCCTGTGAGCTGTTGCTTCTCTGAAGTTTCGCTTTGTAGAATCTTCAGGTGCAAACTGCTGACACAAGACCATACAGGAGCTGCACCCGACTAATGTGGCTTCTGGGCGGACAGTTCTCTTGGGCTGGTAATAGAGATTTGTTTTTTTTGGGCAGGAGGAAGGGTTAAATCTGGTGTTGGGAAGGTAAAAGCACTCGTTTTTCCAACTCCCACATGTATTAAGTGTGCTGGTCGTCGTTACTGCTGATGGCTGACCAGCAATGGTGGTGGAACAGCTGGGAATGCACTTAGTTACTGCTCAAAATATAAATGGTAACTAAGTCACTCCTCCCAGAGGAAACCCATATCAAAATAGAACATTATACCCAAAACTGGCTTGGCAAGCCTTTGGTTTAGTGGAAGCATTCTCGCCGAGTCAGAAGATGAAAGGTTTGAGCCCCATTCTAGACTACCCCATCAAGGGGTTGAAAGTGGAGAAGAAGCATCCGGGAAGGTGCCGAACACCTCGAGTCTCTTCGCCGGGAGCAAGCGGAAGCCAAACGCAAGCAGCGCAAGGAGCACACGTCAACCCAAGCACCCCACACACCCACCCCTTCAACTACCGTCTGCCCCACCTGTGACAGAGACTGTAGGTCCCACATTGGACTCATCAGTCACCTGAGAACTCATTTTTAATGTGGAAGCAAGTCATCCTCGGTTCCGAGGAACTGCCTAAGAAGAAGAAAGAAGAAGGTAGCATTCTCTCTGAGTCAGAAGATGAAAGGTTCGAGCCCCATTCTAGACAACCCCATCGAGGGGTACTTGCGTCCAATGGGTGTGGCTGGTTCCCCTCCCATCCTAAAGGGGAGGTGGGGCTCTTTAACCTTGATTGCAGCCCACCTAGGAGATGGTTAAAACTGTGAAGCAGGCAACAGGAAACCACCTCAGCTAATCCTGCCTAATAAATGGCACAAGAATCCCATGTGTGACTTGAGTTAGGGCCTGCCCGAGGGGAAAAACACAATGGACAAATGGAGCCAAAACTATGTTTGCACCAGGACCCTCTCCAGTGAGTGCCCACTGGAGGCTGTGGCAGCTACAGTATTACAGGCCCCTTTACATTTAAATGTCCGCAAACAAGCGTTAGACAGCAAGAACTGCATATCCAAGAATGGGGTCTGTTATTGTTTTGTTTGTCAACAGTTTTGAATGAGCTCAAGGGTTTTAAACTCATACATAAGATTGATAAAACAGAATTTAATAACGTCTTCCTTTGTCATGCCTGTGAGTGATAGGTGTCAGGAGTGTCCAACAGAGCTCATTTAGTATTTGCTAAACACTACTTTGTAGGAGTGTTCCAGTTATATAAAGCTCTGGTTAGACCCCGTTTAGAGTATTGCCTTCAGTTCTGAGCACCGCACCTCAGGAAGGATATATTGGTCTTGGAGGGGATGCAGCGCAGATTCACCAGAATGACACCACACAAAGGGTAGACTTCCACTACCCTTTGTGTGAAGAAGTGCTTCCTGACATCACCCCTGAACGGCCTGCCTCTAATTTTAAGGTTATATCCTTTGTTTGGGATTCCCCCATCAGAGGAAATAGTTTCTCACTATCTACCCTATCAAATACTTCAATCATCTTAAACACTTCAATTAGATCACCCCTTAATCAAGGGAATACAAGACTAGTCCATTCAACCTGTCCTCATAATTTAACCCTTTTAGCCCTCTGGTTGGGTATAGCTACTCCAAAAGCCTGAAACGTAGGCCTTCTTGATTATTCTTGAATTTCGACTTCACCCCTGGCTGTGCTGTCATTGAGCAATGTTCAGTAAGGCTATTGGTGTGATTCCGTACTCTGCTTGAGCTACACTTGCAGGGAGCACAGATCGGAGAGAGGACTACAGCTGAATCGTGCCTTCAATTCTTCAACCAGTGCTCCCGGCAAGCAAGACTCCACACGGGAAGCTCAGGATCCCAGGATTGCAAGTCTTCACAACCATCTTTGGATCTAACCAAAGGAGATCCTATAGAGCTTGTTTAATACCCTGACAGCTTGCAGTAGCTTTTTACTCGTGTGAGAAAACTGCAAACTGAAATACTGACTGAAGGTAACATTTCTAAACACAAACACACAGTGAAATTTTGAAAACGTGAGGGAGTTAAAGAAAGGTCAAAACATTTGAGAGAGATAAAGCTGCAGCCTTACCAACACTTGCAGTGGGAGTCATGCACAACACTGAGCCTGCAGATCATGCAGTGAAGCGTGGAAAGGATAAACAAAAAAGGAACATTGGTTAGAAACAGTTAGTGTTCACACACATTCTGTCTGAAAACAGATTATGGCCAATAGAGGCACCTTTATTGATTATCTCAGCACATGCAAGGTGAGAGTTTAGCTTTTATGAGGAACTAAAAACTATGCAATCATAATAATTCACTGAGAAATGATGAGAAGCATGATCGGCTGCCAGTACAATAGTAAATGCCGAGATAAAATGCATTGCCTCCCAGCCAGAAGATGCAAGATTCGGGCACCTCTCTGTATGTACAAACTGCATCTTAAATCATAGCTACAACATTTATGCTGCCTCATTAAGAACATTTAGGGGGTGAAATTGGACTTGCTGGGAATACAAAGGGAATCACTTTTGCCGCCTGTTATATGCCCTATTCGAACCAAATATCAGGTAGTGCGTATAACGGGTGACTGATGCGATACCATCTGATACCACCAGACCAAGACCAATTTCACCCCCCTTAGAATATAAAACCAGCACAACTCGCACTTGGAAGGCAAACTTTACAATATCTTCAAAACACGGCTGCATTTTTTTGTTTCTGAATTTACTGAAAATTATATAGCAACGTCCGAACATCCATGTCGAGGAATGAAAATTTTAAAGGAACCATCCCATCATTTCTAAAAACAAACTCTGCCCTCCTCTGGTGGGGTACAGTTTGAGGGATATGGAGCACCCTTTGGTAGCTCACCCACGTGACCATTCTTCATGAGCGAGCCCAGGTAGTGAGTGTCGGCGGCCCTAACGCAGTGAACACACATCCCCAAAAAAGTCACTGGACAGGAGCAGGAATCGCCTTCCTCCCTACCCTCCCCCAGCCCAAGAAGGCCCCGAGCTCTGAAATGTTAACTCGCGCTGCCTTCAGATGCCCCCCATAATGGTGCAAAATAAAAGCTTTGCTAATTTGAAACAGTGTGCATTGTCCCTGCTGATAGCCTGATCCACTCCACTCAACATCAGGCAGAGCTGATCTTGGCTCTCTACTGGGTTTGTCACAGTGCCTGACCCTGGCATGCCAAAGTGGCAGTGTGATTCACTGCAACAAAATAAAAAAATGCAATGAATTGCATTGTTTTTCCTGCATAGATACAGATTTTAAAAGATTTAAAATATTTAACCGGAGGGATGTGAAATATTTTGAAATACAAAAGTGGGAAACAAGAGCAGCTCCTTTAAACGTGAAAACTGTTCTGGCTCTAAGGAAATGAAGGCTTGCCTGAGCCTCGAGTGACCCCAGCAGTAAAGTCCTGTAACCCCCAATACCAAAACGAAAGAGTGCGTGAAGCGCACGAGTGATAATGGACTAACCTGTTGGGATGAATGTTGGTTGTTGCAGCTGCATATTAGCTAGAGCCTGTTGGTAGTGGAAAACACTGGGGTTAAACACTGTGGTGGCACCATTGGTTTTTTCAAGTGCTGGCCTCTTTGGTAAAGGTTGGAGGGCACCAGGTTGGAGGGCCTATGGATGAGGGATTGATTAAGACAGGTAGAAAATAAATGATGCATGCACCAAACAATACACACACACACCAAAGACTGGCCTGCCATTCTCCTGCGACTTGTAATAGCTAAAGCAAGGCAGCAGCTGAAGCAGACTATAGCTGCGAGGCGTTGTGAACAGTATACAAGTGAGAGAAGCATGAGAGGTAGTACGAAGCCTTTTGAGAGTCGAAAGTGGGGCTGCACGTCTACTTAACAATGTCTGACATTAAACACAGGACATCGATTACCAAGCTTAACATGAGAGAGTCTGGACAGGCTGCAGATTGACAGCGATGAAATGAAAGGAAAAACAATGCATTTGCAGCTTAGCGACTGAATGCTCTGAAGGTCTAAAACACACGCAATATAATAAATAAAGATTACATAGCCAGGGTTCTCGCTAGGGTTTTAGAAAGTCCTGGGGACTTGCAAAGTCTCGAGGCTCATTTCACAAAAACGACTTTCAAAAAGCTCGTGACTTCGCACTATATTGTCTTGCATTAAGCGTATATAAATGATGCACTTGTATTTTTGCTTCAATTTAATACAAGTGGCTTTCAGAATATTGTTTGTAGAATGTAAATCTATCCCCCCCACCCCCCCACCAACACACACACACGCACACACACACTGCTTCATTATGGTAATCCACGATCAACAGCCCTGTAAATGTTAACATCCCACTGAAAGTCAAATGAAATGAAATCAAATCCAAGTTTCACATTAACGGGAACCCTGCAAGCGGCTACCAGCGGAAAGAAGCAAGTAAAGCGACGATATAAATGCTTGTTGTAAACTGCAGCACCCAGAGACCGAGGAACTGCAGCTGGTTTGCTCAAATAACACAAGTGATTATGGCACAGTGGCAGCTGAGGTTTGTAAAGAACAACACCTCTATTTAACATGTCCTGTTAAGTGTAGGATAACGGATACCTGGGAGTTGGAGTTGTGGAATTCAGATTGGTAAATATCACTCCTGTGTATTGACACACAAGCTGTATGTGGAATTCTACAATTAACATTTAACACTGCAGCGTGAGTTCGATCGTTTCTTGGTATTTGGGGGTGTTTGGTGTTTCAGAAGGCTCCTCAGTACAATCACACAGCACAGAAGGAGGTCATTTGGCCCATTGAGCCTGTGTCGGCTCTATGGTAGAACTATCCAATTAATCCCACTCCCCCGCTCTTTCCCCATAGCCCCGCAAATGAATCCTTTTCAAGTATTTACCCAATTCCATTTTGGAAAGTTACGGTTGAATCTGCTTCCACCACCCTTTCAGGCAGTGCATTCCAGTACTGTTAATACAATACTTTGTGATGCTGGGATTTCACCAGAAGTAATCTGTCAATTTTTATTATTAAGGCAGTGACTGAGTTATTGGATGAATTAATACAAATAACAAGATTCCACTTTTTATTGCCAAAATCACTTCAAGACAGTCAAACCTGTTTTAATGCAGCATTAACACCCCGATCAGAATTGTCTTTATTCTCTGTGCTGCCTCATACATCTGGAGACTACTTCGGGTTATATCTCTAAGACTTTTGCTCTGTGCTGCTTCAACTCAGGTCAGGATGGGATAAATATAACACTACAGCCTGGGCACTGTGGAGTGCAATACCACCCCATAAATGTTCAGCAATGTGTTTTACTGGGTTCATTAGGCTAAAGAAACAGGTTTCACTGCGGCTGTATCTCTTGTTGCGATGCCGAACCCTTAGGATATTGCATAGCGCTAATTTGCACCACGGTAGCAGATTCTAAACAGGTCAATTTGCAATGGCAGTGTCCTAAGGGTTAATTGTGAGACCAAACAAATGAAAAGCACGCGTGCATTCTAGTGTTACTTTTACAACAAAAAAAGCTACATGCAAAGCAAGAAGGTGAAAGGTGCAAGTACCAGGTCAAAGGTTGCCTCGAGGGGTCGCTTCAGTGATCTGACAGCTGGCTGAGTCTTAATTAGCAGGCAGCGAGCACATGGATGGCAATGAGCCAATGGGATTCAAGCGCATTAACATAAACAGCGAGCAGAGGTGTGTCATAGGGGCAGCAATGCATTGTGGGTAGGTGAAGAGAAAAAATACATCTGAATGCATCATACAACTTATTAAAAAGAACAAGCATGCATAACAAAAGGTGTTTACTACTGTTATCATTCAACTATATAATTACAAACAGACACCTTGCACTCTATGCAAGTGATTGTCACATAAGCGTTTGTAATCACTAAACGAAAAATTGATTTTTTTTGCTAAAACAAAGCTAAAATGCAATACACAAAATTAAATACGTTGGGTGGGGAGGAGCTTGACAGCTGAAACATTGGTCCATTAAGGCACAACATAAATCCAAGACATAACATGAGTTTTATGGAGATCAACTCTCAATGAATGGGACTGGTCTCCGAGAGTACTCATTTCAACAGGCATCTCTCCATAATCACAGTGCACAAAGCATCTCCACATCTGTCAAAGTGAGAAGCCGCTGGGCCAGCATTCTACCACCTCCCTCAAAGTACAACATTCTACCCCTCAATAAAAAAACAACATTCTACCCCTCACTCGAAGAGCAACATTCTACCCCTCCCTCAAAGATCAACATTCTAACACTCCCTCAAAGAGCAACATTCTACACCTCCCTCAAAGAGCAACATTCAACCCCTCCCTCAAAGAACAACATTCTACGCCTCCATAAAAAAACAACTTTCGACCCTTCCCACAAAGAACAACATTCTACCCCTCCCTCAAAGCACAACATTCTACCACCTCCCTCAAAGAACAACATTCTACTCTCAACTTCAAAGAACAGCATTGTACCCCTCCCTTAAGGAACAACATTCTACCCCCTACTTCAAAGAACAAAATTCTCCCCCTCCCTCAAAGAGCAACATTCCACCCCACCCTCAAAGAACAACATTCCACTCCTCTCTCAAAGAACAACATTCTACCCCCTCCCTCAAGGAACAACATTCTACCACCTACTTCAAAGAACAAAATTCTACCACTCCCTCAAAGATCAACTTTCTACCCCCCATCAAAGAACAACATTGTGCCCCTCCCTCAAAGAACAACATTCTACCCTCCCTCAAAGGACAACATTCCACACCTTCCCTCAAAGAACAACATTCTACCCCCTCCCTCAAACGACAACATTCAACCCCTCCCTCAAAGAACAACAATCTACCCCACACTCAAAAATCAACATTCTACCCCCTCCCTCAAAGAACAACATTCTACCCCTCCCTCAAAGAACAACATTCTACCCCCTCCCTCAAAGAACAACATTCTACCCCTCCCTCAAAGAACAACATTCTACCCCTCCCTGAAAAAACAACATTCTACCCCTCCCTCAAAGAAAACCTTCTACCCCCTCCCTCAAAGAACTACATTCTACACTCTCTCAAAGAACAACTTTCTACCCCTCCCTCAAAGAACAATATTCTACCCCTTCCTCAAAGAACATACCACACCTCCCTCAAAGAACAACATTCTAATCCTCACTCAAAGATCTACATTCTACCCCCTCCCACAATGAACAAAATTCTACCCACCCCCTCAAAGAACAACATTCTACCCCTCCCTCAAAGAACAACATTCTACCCCCTCCCTCAAAGAACATTCTACCCACTCCCTCAAAGAACAACATTCTACCACTCCCTCAAAGAACAACATTCTACCCCTCCCTCAAAGAACAACATTCTACCCTCCCTGAAAAAACAACATTCTACCCCTCCCTCAAAGAAAACCTTCTACCCCCTCCCTCAAAGATCAACTTTCTACCAGCCCACAAAGAAAAACATTCTACCCCTCCCTCAAAGAACAACATTCTACCCCTCCCACAATGAACAACATTCTACCTCCACCCTCAAAGAACAACATTCTACCCCTCCCTTAAAGAAAAATATTCTACCCCCTCCCTCAAAGAACAACATTCTACCCCTCACTCTAACATCAACTTTCTAACCCCCCCTCAAGGAACAAGATTCTACCCCTCCCTCAAAGAACAACATTCTACCCCCTCCCTCAAAGAACAACATTCGACCCACTCCCTCAAAGAACAACATTTTACCCCTTCCTCAAGGAACAACATTCTACCCCTCCCACAAAGAACATTCTACCCCTCCCTCAAAGATCAACATTCTACTCCTCCCTTAAAGCATAACATCCTACCCCTCCCTCAAAGAACAACATTCTACCGCTCCCTGAAAAAACAGCATTCTACCCCTCCCTCAAAGTACAACATTCTACCCCTCTCTCAAAGACCAACATTCTAACCCCTCCCTCAATGAACAACATTCAACCCCTCCCTCAAAGAACAACATTCTACCCCTCCCTCAAAGAACAACATTTTACCCCCTCCCTCAAAAATCAACATTCTACCCCCTCCCTCAAAGAAAACCTTCTACCCCTCCCTCAAAGAAAACCTTCTACCCACTCCCTCAAAGATCAACATTCCAGCCTCCCTCAAAGGACAACTTTCTACCCCTCCCTCAAAGAACAACAATCTGCCCCTCGGTCAAAGTACAACATTCTAACCCCTCCCTCAAAGATCAACATTCTACCCGCTCCCTCAAAGAACAACATTCTACCCCTCCGGCAAAGATCAACATTCTACCCCCTCCCTTAAAGAACAATATTCTACCCCCTCCCTCAAAGAACAACATTCTGCCACTCCATCAAAGAACAACATTCTAACCCCTCCCTCAAAGAACAACATTCTACCCCTCCCGCAAAGATCAACATTCTACCCCTCCCTCAAAGAACAACATTCTAACCCTCCCTCAAAGATCAACATTCTACCCACTCCCTCAAAGAACAACATTCTACCCCTCCCGCTAAGATGAACATTCTACCCCTCCCTCAAAGAACAACATGCTACTACCTCCCTGAAAGAGCAACATTCTACCCCTCCCTCAAAGAACAACATTGCAACCCCTCCCTCAAAGATCAACATTCTACCCCTTCCCTCAAAGAACAACATTCTACCCCCTCCCTCAAAGAACAACATTCTGCCCCTCCCTCAAAGAACAACATTCTACCCCTCCATCAAAGAACAACATTCTACCCCTCCCTCAAAGATAAATATTCTACTCCCTCCCTCAAACAAAAACATTCTACCCCTCCCTCAAAGAAGAACATTTCAACCCCTCCCTCAAAGAACAACATTCTACCCCATCCCTTGCGAGAACAATATTGTACCCCTCCCACAAATAACAACATTCGACCCCTCCCTCAAAGAACAACATTCTACCCACTGCCACAAAGAACAACATTCTACCCATCCCGCAAAGAACAACAATCTACCCCTCCCTCAAAGAACAACATTCTGCCCCTCCCTCAAAGAACAACATTCTAACCCTCCCTCAAAGAACAACATTCTACCCGTCCCTCAAATTACAACATTATACCCATCTCTCAAAGAACAACACTCTACCCCTCCCTCAAAGAACAACTTTCTACACCTCCCAAAAACAACATTCTTCCCCTCCCTCAAAGAACAACATTCTATCTCCTCCCTCAAATAACAAAATTCTACCCCTCTTTCAAAGAGCAACATTCTACCGCTCCCTCAAAGAACCACATTCTACCCCCTCCCTCAAAGAACAACATTCTACCCCTCCCTCAAAGATCAACATTCTACTCCTCCCCCAAAGAATAACATTCAACCCCTCTCGCAAAGCTCAACATACTACCCCTGCTTCAAAAGTCAACATTGTAACCCCTCCCTCAGAGAAAAACATTCAATCCCTCCCACAAAGAACAACATTCTAACCCTCCTTCAAAGAACAACATTCTGCCTCTCCCTCAAAGAACAACATTCTATCACTTCCCTCAAACAACATCATTCTACAAACTCCCTCAAAGATCAACACTCCAACCCCTCCCTCAAAGAACAACATTCTACTCCTCCCTCAAAGAAGAACATTCTACCCCTCCCTCAAAGAAGAACATTCTACCCCTCCCTCAAAGAACAACATTCTACCCCCTCAAGGAACGACATTCTACACCTGCCTCAAAGAACAATATTCTACCCCTCCCTCAAAGAACACCATTCTACCCCTCACTTCAAAGATCAACATTCTACGCCCTCCCACAATGAATAACATTCTACCACTGCCCTGAAAGAACAACATTCTACCCCTCCCTCAAAGAACATTCTACGCCTCCCTGAAAGAACAACATTTTACCCCCTCCCTCAAAGCACAACATTCTCCCACTCCCTCAAAGAACAATATTCTACCCCTCCCTCAAAAATCAACATTCTACCCCCTCCCTCATAGAACAACATTCTACCCCCTCCCTCAAAGAACAACATTCTACCCCTCCCTCAAAGACCAACATTCTACCCCCTCCCTCAAAGAACAACATTCTACCCCTCCCTTAAAGAAAAATATTCTACCCCCCCTCAAAGAACAACATTCTACCCCTCCCTCTAACATCAACTTTCTAACCCCTCCCACAAAGAACAACATTCTACCCATCCCTCAAAGATCAACATTCTACTCCTCCCTTAAAGCATAACATTCTACCCCTCTCTCAAAGAACAACATTCTACCCCTCTCTCAAAGAACAACATTCTACCCCTCCCTCAAAGAACAACATTCTACCCCTCCATCAAAGATCAACATTCTAACCACTCACTCAAAGAACAACATTCAACTACCTCCCTGAAAGAGCAACATTCTACCCCTCCCTCAAAGAACAAGATTACAACCCCTCCCTCAAAGATCAACATTCTAAACCTCCCTCAAAGAAAAACATTCTACCCCCTCCCTCAAAGAACAACATTCAACCCCTCCCTCAAAGAACACCATTCTGCCGCTCCCTCAAAGAACAACTTTCTACCCCTCCATCAAAGAACAACATTCTACGCCTCCCTCAAAGAAAAATATTCTACTCCCTCCCTCAAACAACAACATTCTACCCCTCCCTCAAAGAACAACATTTCAACCCCTCCCTCAAAGAACAACATTCTACCCACTCCCTCAAAGAACAACATTTTACCCCTCCCTCAAGGAACAGCATTCTACCCCTCCCTCAAAGAACAACATTCTACCCCTCCCTCAAAGATCAACATTCTACCCCTCCCTCAAAGAAAAACATTCTACCCCCTCCCTCAAGGAACAACATTCTACCCCTCCCACAAAGAACAACATTCTACCCCTCCCTCAAAGATCAACATTCTACTCCTCCCTCAAAGAAGAACATTCTACCGCTCCCTCAAAGAAGTACATTCTACCCCTCCCTCAAAGAAGAACATTCTACCCCCCCCTCAATGAACAACATTCAACCCCTCCCTCAAAGAAAAACATTCTACCCACACCCTCAAAGAACAACATTTTACCCCTCCCTCAGGGAACAACATTCTACCCCCCCACAAAGATCAACATTCTACCCCTCCCACAAAGAACAACAATCGACCCCTCTCTCAAAGCTCAACATACAACTCCTGCTTCAAAGATCAACATTCTAACCCCTCCCTCAAAGAACAACATTTTACCCCCTCCCTCAAAGCACAACATTCTCCCACTCCCTCAAAAAACAACATTCTACCCCCCTCAAAAATCAACACTCTACCCCCTCCCTCAAAGATCAACATTCTACCCTCCCTGAAAGAACAACTTTCTACCCCTCCCTCAAAGAACAACATTCTACACCTCCCTCAAAGACCAACACTCTAACCCCTCCCTCAATGAACAACATTCAACCCCTCCCTCAAATAACAACATTCTACCCCTCCCTCAAAGAACAACATTTTACCCCCCCCTCAAAAATCAACATTCTACCCCGTCCCTCAAAGAACATTCTACACCTCCCTCAAAGAACAACATTCTACTGCTCCCTGAAAAAACAACATTCTACCCCTCCCTCAAAGAAAACCTTCTACCCCCTCCCTCAAAGATCAACATTCTACCCTCGCTCAAAGAACAATTTTCTACCCCTCCCTCAAAGAACAACATTCTACCCCTCCCTCAAAGACCAACTTTCTACCCACTCCCTCAAAGAACAACATTCTACCCCTCCCTTAAAGAACAATATTCTACCCCCTCCCTCAAAGAACAACATTCTACCCCTCCCTCTAACATCAACTTTCTAACCCCTCCCTCAAGGAACAACATTCTACCCTTGCCTCAAAGAACAACATTCTACCCCCTCCCTCAATGAACAACATTCAACCCCTCCCTCAAAGAACAACATTCTACCCACTCCCTCAAAGAACAACATTTTACACCTCCCTCAAGGAACAACATTCTACCCCTCCCTCAAAGAACAACATTCTTCCCCTCCCTCAAAGATCAACATTCTACTCCTCCCTTAAAGCATAACATTCTACACCTCCCTCAAAGCACAACAGTCTCCCACTCCCTCAAAGGACAACATTCTACCCCTCCCTCAAAGAACAACATTCTACCTCTCCCTGAAAAAACAACATTATACCCCTCCCTCAAAGAAAACCTTCTACCCCCTCCCTCAATGATCAACATACTACCCTCCCTCAAAGAACAAGTTTGTACCCCTCCCTTAAAGAACAACGTTCTACCCCTCCCTCAAAGACCAACATTCTACTCCCTCCCTCAAAGAACAACATTCTACCTCTCCCTCAAAGAAAACGTTCTACCCTCTCCCTCAAAGATCAACATTCCAGCCTCCCTCAAAGAACAACTTTCTACCCCTCCCTCAAAGAACAACAATCTGCCCCTCGGTCAAAGTACAACATTCTAACCCCTCCCTCAAAGATTAACATTCTACCCGCTCCCTCAAAGAACAACATTCTACCCCTCCGGCAAAGATCAACATTCTACCCCCTCCCTTAAAGAACAATGTTCTACCCCCTCCATCAAAGAACAACATTCTACCCCCTCCCTCAAAGAACAACATTCTACATCTCCCGCAAAGGTCAACATTCTACCCCTCCCTCAAAGAACAACATTCTACCCCTCCCTCAAAGATCAACATTCTACCCACTCCCTCAAAGAACAACATTCTACCCCTCCCGCTAAGATCAACATTCTACCCCTCCCTCAAAGAACAACATTCTACTACCTCCCTGAAAGAGCAACATTCTACCCCTCCCTCAAAGAACAACATAACAACCCCTCCCTCAAAGATCAACATTCTAATCCTCCCTCAAAGATCAACATTCTATCCCCTCCCTCAAAGGACAACATTCTACTTCCCCTCAAAGAAAAACATTCCAGCCACTACCTCAAAAAACATTCTACCACTTCCCTCAAAGAACAACATTCCACTCCCTCCCTCAAAGAACACCATTCTGCCCCTCCCTCAAAGAACAACATTCTACCCCTCCATCAAAGAACAACATTCTACCCCTCCCTCAAAGAAAAATATTCTACTCCCTCCCTCAAACAACAACATTCTACCCCTCCCTCAAAGAAGAACATTTCAACCCCTCCCTCAAAGAACAACATTCTACCCACTGCCACAAAGAACAACATTCTACCCATCCCGGAAAGAACAACAATCTACCCCTCCCTCAAAGAACAACATTCTGCCCCTCCCTCAAAGAACAACATTCTACCCCTCCCTTAAAGAACAACATTCTACCCGTCCCTCAAAGTACAGCATTACACCCCTCTCTCAAAGAACAACACTCTACCCCTCCCTCAAAGAACAACTTTCTACACCTCCCAAAAAGAACAACATTCTTCCCCTCCCTCAAAGAACCACATTCTATCCCCTCCCTCAAATAACAAAATTCTACCCCCCCTCAAAGAGCAACATTCTACCGCTCCCTCAAAGAACCACATTCTACCCCCTCCCTCAAAGAACAACATTTTACCCCTCCCTCAAAGATCAACATTCTACTCCTCCCCAAAGAATAACATTCAACCCCTCTCGCAAAGCTCAACATACTACCCCTGCTTCAAAAGTCAACATTGTAACCCCTCCCTCAGAGAAAAACATTAAATCCCTCCCACAAAGAACAACATTCTACCGCTCCTTCAAAGAACAACATTCTGCCTCTCCCTCAAAGAACAACATTCTAGCCCTTCCCTCAAACAACATCATTCCACAAACTCCCTCAAAGATCAACATTCAAACCCCTCCCTCAAAGAACATTCTACTCCTCCCTCAAAGAAGAACATTCTACCCCTCCCTCAAAGAAGAACATTCTACCCCTCCCTCAAAGAACAACATTCTACCCCCTCAAAGAACAACATTCTACCCCTCCATCAAAGAACAACATTCTACCCCTCCCTCAAAGAAAAATATTCTACTCCCTCCCTCAAACAAAAACATTCTACCCCTCCCTCAAAGTAGAACATTTCAACCCCTCCCTCAAAGAACAACATTCTACCCCATCCCATGCAAGAACAATATTGTACCCCTCCCACAAATAACAACATTCGACGCCTCCCTCAAAGAACAACATTCTACCCATTGCCACAAAGAACAACATTCTACCCATCCCGCAAAGAGCAACAATCTACCCCTCCCTCAAAGAACAACATTCTGCCCCTCCCTCAAAGAACAACATTCTAATCCTCCCTCAAAGAACAACATTCTACACCTCACTTCAAAGATCAACATTCTACGCCCTCCCACAATGAATAACATTCTACCACTGCCATGAAAGAACAACATTCTACCCCTCCCTCAAAGAACAACATTCTACGCCTCCCTCAAAGAACAACATTCTACCCCCTCCCTCAGAGAACAACATTCTACCCCTCCCTCAAGAACAAAATTATACCCCTCCCTCAAAGAACAACATTTTGCCCCTCCCTCTAACATCAACTTACTAACCCCCCCACAAAGAACAACATTCTACCCATTCCTCAAAGATCAACATTCTACTCCTCCCTTAAAGCATAACATTCTACCCTCTCTCAAAGCTCAACATACTACCCCTGCTTCAAAAGTCAACATTGTAGCCCCTCCCTCAGAGAAAAACATTCAATCCCTCCCACAAAGAATAACATTCTACCGCTCCTTCAAAGAACAACATTCTAACCTCTCCCTCAATGAACAACATTCAACCCCTCCCTCAATGAACAACATTCTACCCCTCCCTCAAAGAACATTCTACCCCTCCCTCAAAGAACAACATTCTACCGCTCCCTGAAAAGACAACATTCTACCCC
Source organism: Somniosus microcephalus (assembly GCF_052327205.1). NCBI lineage: Eukaryota > Metazoa > Chordata > Chondrichthyes > Squaliformes > Somniosidae > Somniosus > Somniosus microcephalus. The sequence goes on along the minus strand of NC_140987.1, from coordinate 328,244,678 downwards.
TCCTTCAAAGAAAACCTTCTACCCCCTCCCTCAAAGATCAACATTCTACCCTCCCTCAAAGAACAACATTCTACCCCTCCCTCAATGACCAACATTCTACCCCCTCCCTCAAAGAACAACATTCTACTCCTCCCTCAAAGACCAACATTCTACCCCCTCCCTCAAAGAACAACATTCTACCCCTCCCTCAAAGACCAACATTCTACCCCCTCCCTCAAAGACCAACATTCTACCCCCTCCCTCAAAGAACAACATTCTGCCCCTCCCTCTAACATCAAATTTCTAACCCCTCCCTCAAGGAACAACATTCTACCCCTACCTCAAAGAACAACATTCTACCCCCTCCCTCAAAGACCAACATTCTACCCGTACCTCAAAGAATATTTTACCCCTCCCTCAAGGAACAACATTCTACCCCTCCCTCAAAGAACAACATTCTACCCCTCCCATAAAGAACAACGTTCTACCCCACGCTCAAAGACCAACATTCTACCCTCCCTCAAAGAACAACTTTCTACCCCTCCCATAAAGAACAACGTTCTACGCCATGCTCAAAGACCAACATTCTACCCCCTCCCTCAAAGAACAACATTCTACCCCTCCCTCAAAGAACAACATTCTACCCCTCCCTGAAAAAACAACATTCTACCCCTCCCTCAAAGAAAACCTTCTACCCTCTCCCTCAAAGAACAACATTCTACCCCCTCCCTCAAAGAACAACTTTCTACCCCTCCCTCAAAGAACAACAATCTACACCTCAGTCAAAGTACAACATTCTAACCCCTCCCTCAAAGATCAACATTCTACCCGCTCCCTCAAAGAACAACATTCTACACCACCGGCAAAGATCAACATTCTACCCCCTCCCTTAAAGAACAATATTCTACCCCCTCCCTCAAAGAACAACATTCTACCCCTCCCACTAACATCAACTTTCTAACCCCTCCCTCAAAGAACAACATTCTACCCCCTCCCTCAAAGAACAACATTCTACCCATCCCGCAAAGATCAACATTCTACCCCCCCTCAAAGAACAACATTCTACCCCTCCCTCAAAGAACAACATTCTACCCCTCCATCAAAGATCAACATTCTAACCACTCACTCAAAGAACAACATACTACTACCTCCCTGAAAGAGCAACATTCTAATCCTCCCTCAAAGAACAACATTACAACCCCTCCCTCAAAGATCAACATTCTGCCCCTCCCTCAAAGAACAACATTCTACCCCTCCATCAAAGAACAACATTCTACCCCTCCCTCAAAGAACAACATTTCAACCCCTACCTCAAAGAACAATATTCTACCCCATCCCTTGCGAGAAAAATATTGTACCCCTCCCACAAATAACAACATTCGACCCCTCCCTCAAAGAACAACATTCTACCCACTGCCACAAAGAACAACATTCTACCCATCCCGCAATGAACAACAATCTACCCCTCCCTCCAAGAACAACATTCTGCCCCTCCCTCAAAGAACAACATTCTACCCCTCCCTCAAAGAACAACATTCTACCCTCAACTCAAAGAACAGCATTCTACCCCTCCATCAAGGGACAACATTCTACCTGTCTCTCAAAGATAAACATTCTACACCTCCCTCAAAGAACAACATTCTACCCCTCCCTCAAAGAACAACATTCTACGCCTCCCTGAAAGAACAACATTTTACCCCCTCCCTCAAAGCACAACATTCTCCCACTCCCTCAAAGAACAACATTCTACCCCTCCCTCAAAAATCAACATTCTACCCCCTCCCTCAAAGAACAACATTCTACCCCCTCCCTCAAAGAACAACATTCTACCCCTCCCTCAAAGAACAACATTCTACCCCCTCCCTCAAAGAACAACATTCTACCCCTCCCGTAAAGAAAAATATTCTACCCCCTCCCTCAAAGAACAACATTCTACCCCTCCCTCTAACATCAACTTTCTATCCCCTCCCACAAAGAACAACATTCTACCCATCCCTCAAAGATCAACATTCTACTGCTCCCTTAAAGCATAACATTCTACCCTCTCTCAAAGCTCAACATACTACCCCTGCTTCAAAGATCAACATTCTAACCTCTCCCTCAATGAACAACATTCAACCCCTCCCTCAAAGAACAACATTCTACCCCTCCCCCAAAGAACATTCTACCCCTCCCTCAAAGAACAACATTCTACCGCTCCCTGAAAAGACAACATTCTACCCCTCCCTCAAAGAAAACCTTCTACCCCCTCCCTCAAAGATCAACATTCTACCCTCCCTCAAAGAACAACATTCTACCCCTCCATCAATGACCAACATTCTACCCCCTCCCTCAAAGAACAACATTCTACCCCTCCCTCAAAGACCTACATTCTGCCCCCTACCTCAAAGAACAACATTCTACCCCTCCCTCAAAGACCAACATTCTACCCACTCCCTCAAAGAACAACATTCTGCTCCTCCGTCTAACATCAAATTTCTAACCCCTCCCTCAAAGAACAACATTCTACTCCCTCCCTCAAACAACAACATTCTACGCCTCCCTCAAAAAACTACATTCTACCCCTTCCTCAAAGAACAGCATTCTACCCCTCCCTCAAAGAACAACATATTACCCCTCCCTCAAAGAACAACATTCTATTACTCCCTCAAAGAACAACATTATACCCCTCCCTCAAAGAACAACATTCGACCCCTCCCTCAAAGAACAACTTTCCAAACATCCCGCAAAGAACAACATTCAACCCCTCCCTCAAAGAACAACATTCTACCCCTCCCTCAAAGAACAACATTCTACCCCTCCCTCAAAGAACAACATTCTATCCCCCTCAAAGAACTACATTCTACTCCATCCCTCAAAGAAGAACTTTCTACCCCTCCCTCAATCAACATAATTCTACCGCTCCCTCGAATAACAATATTCTACCCCTCCCTCAAAGAACAAAATTCTGTCCACTCCCTCCAATAACAACATTCTAGACCCCCCTCAAATAACAACTTTCTACTCCCTCATTTAAAAAACAACATTCCACCCCCTCCCTCAAAGAACTACCTTCTACCCCTCCCTCAAAGAACAAGATACTGCCCCCTTCCTCAAAGATCAACATTCAACCCCTCCCTCAAAGATCAACATTCTACCCCCTCCCTCCAAGAACAATATACAGCCCCCTTCCTCAAAGATCAACATTCTACCCCTCCCTCAAAGATCAACATTCTACCCCCTCCATCCTAGAACAACATTCTACCCCTCCCTCAAAGAAAACATTCTACCCCCTCCCTCCAAGAACAACATTCTACCCCTCCCTCAATGAACAACATTCTGCTCCTCCGTCAAAGAACAACTTCCTACCCCTCCCTCAATCAACATAATTCTACCTCTCCCTCGAATAACAATATTCTAACCCTCCCTCAAAGAACAACATTCTACCCCCTCCCTCGAAGAACAACATTCTATCCCCTTCCTCAAAGAGCAACATTCTACCCCCTCCCTCCAAGAACAACATTCTACCGCTCCCTCAAGAACAACATTCTACCCCCACCCTCAAAGAAGAACATTCTATCCACTACTTCAAAGATCAACTTTGTACCCCTCCCTCAATGAACAACATTCTGCCCCTCCCTCAAAGAACAACATTCTACCCCTCCCTCAATGAACATCATTCTACACACTCCCTCAAAAAACAACAAACGTCCCCCTCGCTCAAAGAACAACTTTCTACCCCTCCCTCAAAGAACAACATTCTATCCCTCCCTCAATGAACAACATTCTACACCCCCTCAACGAACAACATTCTACCCCATCCCTCAAAGAACAACATTCTACCCCTCCCTCAAAGAACTACATTCTACACCTCCCTCAATGAACAACATTCTACTCCCTCCCTCAAAGAACAACATTCTACCCCTCTCTCAAAGAACAACATTCTACTCCTCCCTCAAAGAATAACATACTGCCCACTACCTCAAAGATCAACATTCTACCCCTCCCTCAAAGAACAACATTCTACCCCTTCCTCAAAGAACAACATTCTACCACCGCCCTCAACGAACAACATTCTACCCCCTCCCTCAAAGAACAACATTCTACCCTCTCCCTCAAAGAACAACATTCTACTCCTCCCTCAAAGAACAACATTCTACACCTCCCTCAATGAACAACATTCTACCTCTCCCTCAAAGAACAACATTCTACCCCTCGCTCAAAGAACAACATTCTACACACTCCCTCCAATAACAACATTCTAGCCCCCCCTCAAATAACAACTTTCTACTCCCTCATTCAAAAAACATTCTACCCCCTCCCTCAAAGAACAACATTCTACCCGCTCCCTCAAAGAGCAACATTCTACCCCCTCCCTCGAAGAACGACATTCTATCCCCTCCCTCAAAGAACAACATCCTACTCCCTCCCTCAAAGATCAACATTCTACCCCTCCCTCAAAGAACAACATTCTACCCCTCGCTCAAAGAGCAACATTCTACCCACTCACTCAAGGAACAACAGCCTAACCCTCCCTCAAAGAACAATATTCTACACCCTTCTTCAAAGAACAGCATTCAACCCACTCCCCCAGAGACCAACATTCTACCCCTCCCTCAATGAACATCATTCTACCCACTCCCTCAAAAAACAACAAACTTCCCCCTCCCTCAAAGTACAACTTTCTACCCCTCCCTAAAAGAACAACATTTTACCCCCCACTTCAACCATCAACATTCTACCCCTCCCTCAATGAACATCATTCTACCCCCTCCCTCAATAAACAACATTCTACCCCTCCCTCAATGAACAACATTCTACCCCCTCCCCCAATGAACAACATTCTACCCCTCCCTCAAAGAACAACCTTCTACCCCTCCCTCAAAGAACAAGAAACTGCCCCCTTCCTCAAAGATCAACATTCAACTCCTCCCTCAATGATCAACATTCTACCCCCTCCCTCCAAGAACAACATTCTACCCTCCCTCAAAAAACAACATTCTGCCCCCTACCTCAAAGATCAACATTCTACCCCTCCCTCAATGAACAACATTCTGCCCCTCCCTCAAAGAACAACATACAGCCCCCTTCCTCAAAGATCAACATTCTACCCCTCCCTCAATGATCAACATTCTACCCCCTCCATCCTAGAACAACATTCTACCCCTCCCTCAAAGAATAACATTCTACCCCCTCCCTCCAAGAACAACATTCTACCCCTCCCTCAATGAACAACATTCTGCTCCTCCGTCAAAGAACAACTTTCTACCCCTCCCTCAATCAACATAATTCTACCTCTCCCTCGAATAACAATATTCTAATCCTCCCTCAAAGAACAACATTCTACCCCCTCCCTCGAAGAACAACATTCTATCCCCTTCCTCAAAGAGCAACATTCTACCCCCTCCCTCCAAGAACAACATTCTACCGCTCCCTCAAGAACAACATTCTACCCCCACCCTCAAAGAAGAACATTCTATCCACTACTTCAAAGATCAACTTTGTACCCCTCCCTCAATGAACAACATTCTGCCCCTCCCTCAAAGAACAACATTCTACCCCTCCCTCAATGAACATCATTCTACACACTCCCTCAAAAAACAACAAACGTCCCCCTCGCTCAAAGAACAACTTTCTACCCCTCCCTCAAAGAACAACATTCTATCCCTCCCTCAAAGAACAACATTCTACACCCCCTCAACGAACAACATTCTACCCCATCCCTCAAAGAACAACATTCTACCCCTCCCTCAAAGAACTACATTCGACACCTCCCTCAATGAACAACATTCTACTCCCTCCCTCAAAGAACAACATTCTACCCCTCTCTAAAAGAACAACATTCTACTCCTCCCTCAATGAATAACATACTGCCCACTACCTCAAAGATCAACATTCTACCCCTCCCTCAAAGAACAACATTCTACCCCTTCCTCAAAGAACAACATTCTACCACCTCCCTCAACGAACAACATTCTACCCCCTCCCTCAAAGAACAACATTCTACCCTCTCCCTCAAAGAACAACATTCTACTCCTCCCTCAAAGAACAACATTCTACACCTCCCTCAATGAACAACATTCTACCTCTCCCTCAAAGAACAACATTCTACCCCTCGCTCAAAGAACAACATTCTACACACTCCCTCCAATAACAACATTCTAGCGCCCCCTCAAATAACAACTTTCTACTCCCTCATTCAAAAAACAACATTCTACCCCCTCCCTCAAAGAACAACATTCTACCCGCTCCCTCAAAGAGCAACATTCTACCCCCTCCCTCGAAGAACGACATTCTATCCCCTCCCTCAAAGAACAGCATTCTACTCCCTCCCTCAAAGAACAACATTCTACCCCTCGCTCAAAGAGCAACATTCTACCCACTCACTCAAGGAACAACAGCCTAACCCTCCCTCAAAAAACAATATTCTACACCCTACTTCAAAGAACAGCATTCAACCCACTCCCCCAGAGACCAACATTCTACCCCTCCCTCAATGAACATCATTCTACCCACTCCCTCAAAAAACAACAAACTTCCCCCTCCCTCAAAGTACAACTTTCTACCCCTCCCTCAAAGAACAACATTTTACCCCCCACTTCAACCATCAACATTCTACCCCTCCCTCAATGAACATCATTCTACCCCCTCCCGCAATAAACAACATTCTACCCCTCCCTCAATGAACAACATTCTACCCCCTCCCTCAATGAACAACATTCTACCCCTCCCTCAATGAACAACATTCTACCCCTCCCTCAATGAACAACATTCTACACCTTCCCTCAATGGACAACATTCTACCCCTCCCTCAATGAACAACATTCTACCCCCTCCCTCAGTGAACAACATTCTACCCCTCCCTCAATGAACAACATTCTACCCCTGCCTCAATGAACAACATTCTACCCCTCCCTCAAAGAACAACATTCTACTCCTCCCTCAAAGAACAACATCCTACCCCTCCCTCAATGAACAATATTCTACCCCCTACTTCAAAGAACAGCATTCTACCCCTCCCTCAAAGAACAACTTTCTACCCCTCCCTCAAAGAACAATATTCTACCCCCTAATTCAAAAAACAACATTACACCCCTCCCTCCAAGAACAACATTCTACCCCTCCCTCAAAGAAAAACATTCAACCACTCCCTCAAAGAACAACATTCTACCCCCTCAAAGAACGACATTCCACCCCTCCGTCAAAGAACAATATTCTACCACCTAATTCAATGAACAACATTCTACCCCTCCCTCAAAGTACAACATTCTACCCCCTCCCTCAAAGAACAACATTCTACCCCCTCCCTCAAAGTACAACATTCTACCCCCTCCCTCAAAGAACAACATTCTACCACTCTCTCAAAGACCAACATTCTACTCCTCCCTCAAAGAACAACATTCTACACCCCCTCAAAGAACATTTTACCCCCTCCCTCAAATAACAAATTTCTACTCCCACATTCAAAAAACAACAATCTACCCCCTCCCTCAAAGAACAACATTCTACTCCTCCCTCAAAGAACAACATTCTACTCCTCCCGCAAAGAACAACATTCTAACCCTACCTCAAAGAACAGCATTCTAACCCTACTTCAAAGAACAGCACTCTACCCACTCCCTCAAAAAACAACAAAATTCCCCCTCCCTCAAAGAACAACTTTCTACCCCTTCCTCAAAGAACAACATTATACCCCTCCCTCAAATAACAACATTCTACCCCTCCCTCAAAGAACAATATTCGAACCCATACTTCAAATAACAGCATTCTACACACTCCCTCAAAGAACCACATTCTACCCCTCCCTCATAGAATAACATTCTACCCCTCCCTCAAAGAACAACAATCTAACCCTCCCTCAAAGATGAACATTCTACCCCTCCCTCATAAGACAACATTTTACCCCCTCCCTCAAAGAACAACATTCTAACTCCTCCCTCAAAGAACAACATTCTACACCTCCCTCAAAGAACAACATTCTACCCCCTCCTTCATAGAACAACAATCTACCCCTCACTCAAAAAACAACATTTTACCCCTCCCTCGAAGAACAACATTCAACCCCTCCCTCAAAGAACAACATTCTACCCCCCTCAAAGAACGACATTCCATCCCTCCGTCAAAGAGCAACATTCTACCCCCCTCAAAGATCAACATTGTACCCCTCCCTCAAAGGTCAACATTCTACGCCCTCCCTCAAAGAACAACATTTTACCCCGCCCTCAAAGAACAATATTCTACCCCCTACTTCAAAGAACAGCATTCTACCCACTTCCTCAAAAAACAACAAATTTTCCCCTCCCTCAAAGAACAACTTTCTACCCCTCCCTCTAAGAACAACATCCTACCGCTCCCTCAAAGAACAACATTCTATCCCCTCCCTCAAAGAACAATATTCTACCCCCTAATTCAAAAAACAACATTCTACCCCTCCCTCCAAGAACAAAATTCTACACCTCCCTCAAAGAAAAACATTAAGCCACTCACTCAAAGAACAACATTCTACCCCCTCAAAGAACGACATTCCACCGCTCCGTTAAAGAACAACATTCTACCCCTCCCTCAAAGAACAACATTCTACGCCTCCCTCAAAGAACAATATTCTACCCCCTACTTCAAAGAACAGCATTCAACCCACTCCCTCAAAGAACAACATTCTACCCCTCCCTCAATGAACATCATTCTACCCACTCCCTCAAAAAACAACTAACTTCCCTCTCGCTCAAAGAACAACTTTCTACCCCTCCATCAAAGAACAACTTTCTACCCCTCCCTCAAAGAACAACATTTTACCCCCCAATTCAAAGATCAACATTCTACCCCTCCCTTCATGAACAACATTCTACCCCTTCCCTCAAAGAACAACATTCTACCCCTCCCTCAAAGAACAACATTCTACCCCCTCCCACAAAGAACAACATTCTACCCATCCCTCAAAGATCAACATTCTACCCCTCCCTCAAAGGTCAACATTCTACGCCCTCCCTCAAAGAACAACATTCTACCCCACCCTCAAAGAACAACTTTCTACCCCTCCTTGAAAGAAGAACATTTTACCCCTCCCTTAGAGAACATCATTCTATCCCCTCTCTCAAAGAACAACATTCTACCCCTCCCTCAAAGAACAATATTCTACCCCCAAATTCAAAAAACAACATTCTACCCCTCCCTCCAAGAACAAAATTCTACCCCTCCCTCAAAGAAAAACATTCAACCACTCCCTCAAAGAACAACATTCTACCCCCTCAAAGAACGACATTCCAGCCCTCCATCAAAGAACAACATTCTACCCCCCTCAAACAACAACATTCTACCCCTCCCTCAAAGAACAATATTCTACCCCCTACTTCAAAGAACAACATTCAACCCACTCCCTCAAAGTACAACTTTCTACCCCTCCCTCAATGAACATCATTCTGCCCTCTCCCTCAAAAAACAGTTAACTTACCCCTCGCTCAAAGAACAACTTCCTACCCCTCCATCAAAGAACAACTTTCTACCCCTCCCTCAAAGAACAACATTTAACCCCCCAATTCAAAGATCAACATTCTACCCCTCCCTTCATGAACAACATTCTACCCCTTCCCTCAAAGAACATCATTCTACCCTCTCCCTCAAAAAACAGCTAACTTCCCCCTCGCTCAAAGAACAACATTCTACCCCTCCCTCAAAGATCAACATTCTACCCCTCCCTCAAAGGTCAACATTCTACGCCCTCACTCAAAGCACAACATTCTACCTCGCCCTCAAAGATCAACATTCTACCCCTCCCCCAAAGGTCAACATTTTGCGCCCTCCCTCAAAGAACAACATTTTACCCCGCCCTCAAAGAACAATATTCTAACCCCTACTTCAAAGAACAGCATTCTACCCACTTCCTCAAAAAACAACAAATTTTCCCCTCCTCAAAGAACAACTTTCTACCCCTCCCTCAAAGAACAACATCCTACCGCTCCCTCAAAGAACAACATTTTATCCCCTCCCTCAAAGAACAATATTCTACCCCCTAATTCAAAAAACAACATTCTACCCCTCCCTCCAAGAACAAAATTCTACCCCTCCCTCAAAGAAAAACATTAAGCCACTCCCTCAAAGAACAACATTCTACCCCCTCAAAGAACGACATTCCACCCCTCTGTTAAAGAACAACATTCTACCCCTCCCTCAAAGAACAAGATTCGACCCCTCCCTCAAAGAACAATATTCTACCCCCTACTTCAAAGAACAGCATTCATCCCACTCCCTCAAAGAACAACATTCTACCCCTCCCTCAATGAACATCATTCTACCCACTCCCTCAAAAAACAACTAACTTCCCCCTCGCTCAAAGAACAACTTTCTACCCCTCCATCAAAGAACAACTTTCTACCCCTCCCTCAAAGAACAACATTTTACCCCCCAATTCAAAGATCAACATTCTACCCCTCCCTTCATGAACAACATTATACCCCTTCCCTCAGAGAACAACATTCTACCCCTCCCTCAAAGAACAACATTCTACCCCCTCCCTCAAAGAACAACATTCTACCCATCCCTCAAAGATCAACATTCTACCCCTCCCTCAAAGGTCAACATTCTACGCCCTCCCTCAAAGAACAACATTCTACCCCTCCTTGAAAGAAGAACATTTTACCCCTCCCTTAGAGTACATCATTCTATCCCCTCTCTCAAAGAACAACATTCTACCCCTCCCTCAAAGAACAATATTCTACCCCCTAATTCAAAAAACAACATTCTACCCCTCCCTCCAAGAACAAAATTCTACCCCTCCCTCAAAGAAAAACATTCAACCACTCCCTCAAAGAACAACATTCTACCCTCTCAAAGCACGACATTCCACCCCTCCATCAAAGAACAACATTCTACCCCTCCCTCAAAGAACAACATTCTACCCCTCCCTCAAAGAACAATATTCTACCCCCTACTTCAAAGAACAGCATTCAGCCCACTCCCTCAAAGTACAACTTTCTACCCCTCCCTCAATGAACATCATTCTACCCTCTCCCTCAAAAAACAGCTAACTTCCCCCTCGCTCAAAGAACAACTTTCTACCCCTCCATCAAAGAACAACTTTCTACCCCTCCCTCAAAGAACAACATTTTACCCCCCAATTCAAAGATCAACATTCTACCCCTCCCTTCATGAACAACATTCTACCCCTTCCCTGAAAGAACAACATTCTACCCCTCCCTCAAAGAACAATATTCGAACCCATACTTCAAATAACAGCATTCTACACACTCCCTCAAAGAACCACATTCTACCCCTCCCTCATAGAATAACATTCTACCCCTCCCTCAAAGAACAACAATCTAACCCTCCCTCAAAGATGAACATTCTACCCCTCCCTCATAAGACAACATTTTACCCCCTCCCTCAAAGAACAACATTCTAACTCCTCCCTCAAAGAACAACATTCTACACCTCCCTCAAAGAACAACATTCTACCCCCTCCTTCATAGAACAACAATCTACCCCTCACTCAAAAAACAACATTTTACCCCTCCCTCGAAGAACAACATTCAACCCCTCCCTCAAAGAACAACATTCTACCCCCCTCAAAGAACGACATTCCATCCCTCCGTCAAAGAGCAACATTCTACCCCCCTCAAAGATCAACATTGTACCCCTCCCTCAAAGGTCAACATTCTACGCCCTCCCTCAAAGAACAACATTTTACCCCGCCCTCAAAGAACAATATTCTACCCCCTACTTCAAAGAACAGCATTCTACCCACTTCCTCAAAAAACAACAAATTTTCCCCTCCCTCAAAGAACAACTTTCTACCCCTCCCTCTAAGAACAACATCCTACCGCTCCCTCAAAGAACAACATTCTATCCCCTCCCTCAAAGAACAATATTCTACCCCCTAATTCAAAAAACAACATTCTACCCCTCCCTCCAAGAACAAAATTCTACACCTCCCTCAAAGAAAAACATTAAGCCACTCACTCAAAGAACAACATTCTACCCCCTCAAAGAACGACATTCCACCGCTCCGTTAAAGAACAACATTCTACCCCTCCCTCAAAGAACAACATTCTACGCCTCCCTCAAAGAACAATATTCTACCCCCTACTTCAAAGAACAGCATTCAACCCACTCCCTCAAAGAACAACATTCTACCCCTCCCTCAATGAACATCATTCTACCCACTCCCTCAAAAAACAACTAACTTCCCTCTCGCTCAAAGAACAACTTTCTACCCCTCCATCAAAGAACAACTTTCTACCCCTCCCTCAAAGAACAACATTTTACCCCCCAATTCAAAGATCAACATTCTACCCCTCCCTTCATGAACAACATTCTACCCCTTCCCTCAAAGAACAACATTCTACCCCTCCCTCAAAGAACAACATTCTACCCCCTCCCACAAAGAACAACATTCTACCCATCCCTCAAAGATCAACATTCTACCCCTCCCTCAAAGGTCAACATTCTACGCCCTCCCTCAAAGAACAACATTCTACCCCACCCTCAAAGAACAACTTTCTACCCCTCCTTGAAAGAAGAACATTTTACCCCTCCCTTAGAGAACATCATTCTATCCCCTCTCTCAAAGAACAACATTCTACCCCTCCCTCAAAGAACAATATTCTACCCCCAAATTCAAAAAACAACATTCTACCCCTCCCTCCAAGAACAAAATTCTACCCCTCCCTCAAAGAAAAACATTCAACCACTCCCTCAAAGAACAACATTCTACCCCCTCAAAGAACGACATTCCAGCCCTCCATCAAAGAACAACATTCTACCCCCCTCAAACAACAACATTCTACCCCTCCCTCAAAGAACAATATTCTACCCCCTACTTCAAAGAACAACATTCAACCCACTCCCTCAAAGTACAACTTTCTACCCCTCCCTCAATGAACATCATTCTGCCCTCTCCCTCAAAAAACAGTTAACTTACCCCTCGCTCAAAGAACAACTTCCTACCCCTCCATCAAAGAACAACTTTCTACCCCTCCCTCAAAGAACAACATTTAACCCCCCAATTCAAAGATCAACATTCTACCCCTCCCTTCATGAACAACATTCTACCCCTTCCCTCAAAGAACATCATTCTACCCTCTCCCTCAAAAAACAGCTAACTTCCCCCTCGCTCAAAGAACAACATTCTACCCCTCCCTCAAAGATCAACATTCTACCCCTCCCTCAAAGGTCAACATTCTACGCCCTCACTCAAAGCACAACATTCTACCTCGCCCTCAAAGATCAACATTCTACCCCTCCCCCAAAGGTCAACATTTTGCGCCCTCCCTCAAAGAACAACATTTTACCCCGCCCTCAAAGAACAATATTCTAACCCCTACTTCAAAGAACAGCATTCTACCCACTTCCTCAAAAAACAACAAATTTTCCCCTCCTCAAAGAACAACTTTCTACCCCTCCCTCAAAGAACAACATCCTACCGCTCCCTCAAAGAACAACATTTTATCCCCTCCCTCAAAGAACAATATTCTACCCCCTAATTCAAAAAACAACATTCTACCCCTCCCTCCAAGAACAAAATTCTACCCCTCCCTCAAAGAAAAACATTAAGCCACTCCCTCAAAGAACAACATTCTACCCCCTCAAAGAACGACATTCCACCCCTCTGTTAAAGAACAACATTCTACCCCTCCCTCAAAGAACAAGATTCGACCCCTCCCTCAAAGAACAATATTCTACCCCCTACTTCAAAGAACAGCATTCATCCCACTCCCTCAAAGAACAACATTCTACCCCTCCCTCAATGAACATCATTCTACCCACTCCCTCAAAAAACAACTAACTTCCCCCTCGCTCAAAGAACAACTTTCTACCCCTCCATCAAAGAACAACTTTCTACCCCTCCCTCAAAGAACAGCATTTTACCCCCCAATTCAAAGATCAACATTCTACCCCTCCCTTCATGAACAACATTCTACCCCTTCCCTCAAAGAACAACATTCTACCCCTCCCTCAAAGAACAACATTCTACCCCTCCCTCAAAGAACAACATTCTACCCATCACTCAAAAATCAACATTCTACCCCTCCCTCAAAGGTCAACATTCTCCGCCCTCCATCAAAGAACAACATTCTACCCCGCCCTCAAAGAACAACTTTCTACCCCTCCTTGAAAGAAGAACATTTTGCCCCTCCCTTAGAGAACATCATTCTATCCACTCTCTCAAAGAACAACATTCTACCCCTCCCTCAAAGAACAATATTCTACCCCCTAATTCAAAAAACAACATTCTACCCCTCCCTCCAAGAACAAAATTCTACCCCTCCCTCAAAGAAAAACATTCAACCACTCCCTCAAAGAACAACATTCTACCCCCTCAAAGAACGACATTCCACCCCTCCATCAAAGAACAACATTCTACCCCTCCCTCAAACAACAACATTCTACCCCTCCCTCAAAGAACAATATTCTACCCCCTACTTCAAAGAACAGCATTCAACCCACTCCCTCAAAGTACAACTTTCTACCCCTCCCTCAATGAACATCATTCTACCCTCTCCCTCAAAAAACAGCTAACTTCCCCCTCGCTCAAAGAACAACTTCCTACCCCTCCATCAAAGAACAACTTTCTACCCCTCCCTCAAAGAACAACATTTAACCCCCCAATTCAAAGATCATCATTCTACCGCTCCCTTCATGAACAACATTCTACCCCTTCCCTCAAAGAACATCATTCTACCCTCTCCCTCAAAGAGCAACATTCTACCCCTCCCTCAAAGGTCAACATTCTACGCCCTCACTGAAAGCACAACATTCTATCCCCCCCTCAAAGATCAACATTGTACCCCTCCCTCAAAGGTCAACATTCTACGCCCTCCCTCAAAGAACAACATTTTACCCCGCCCTCAAAGAACAATATTCTACCCCCTACTTCAAAGAACAGCATTCTACCCACTTCCTCAAAAAACAACAAATTTTCCCCTCCTCAAAGAACAACTTTCTACCCCTCCCTCAAAGAACAACATCCTACCGCTCCCTCAAAGAACATTCTATCCCCTCCCTCAAAGAACAATATTCTACCCCCTAATTCAAAAAACAACATTCTACCCCTCCCTCCAAGACCAAAATTCTACCCCTCCCTCAAAGAAAAACATTAAGCCACTCACTCAAAGAACAACTTTCTACCCCCTCAAAGAACGACATTCCACCCCTCTGTTAAAGAACAACATTCTACCCCTCCCTCAAAGATCAACATTCTACCCCTCCCTCAAAGGTCAACATTCTACGCCCTCACTCAAAGCAGAACATTCTACCCCGCCCTCAAAGAACAACTTTCTACCCCTCCCTCAAAGAACAACATTTTACCCCCCAATTCAAAGATCAACATTCTACCCCTCCCTCAAAGATCAACATTCTACCCCTCCCTCAAAGGTCAACATTCTACCCCCTCCCTCAAAGAACAACATTCTACCCACTCCCTCAATGAACAACATTCTACCCCTCCCTCAATGAACAACATTCTACCCCCTCCCTCAATGAACAACATTCTACCCCTCCCTCAATGAACAACATTCTACCCCCTCCCTCAATGAACAACATTCTAAACCCTACCTCAAAGACCAACATTCTACCCCTGCCTCAATGAACAACATTCTACCCCACCCTCGAAGAACATCATTTTACCCGCTCCCTCGAAGAACATTCCACACCTCCCTCAAACAACAACATTCTACTCCTCCCTCAAAGAACAACATTCCACCACTCCCTCAAAGAACAACATTCTACTTCTCCCTCAAAGAACAACATTCTACCCCTCCCTCAATGAACATCATTCTACCCACTCCCTCAAAAAACAACTAACTTCCCCCTCGCTCAAAGAACAACTTTCTACGCCTCCATCAAAGAACAACTTTCTACCCCTCCCTCAAAGAACAGCATTTTACCCCCCAATTCAAATATCAACATTCTACCCCTCCCTTCATGAACAACATTCTACCCCTTCCCTCAAAGAACAACATTCTACCCCTCCCTCAAAGAACAACATTCTACCCCCTCCCTCAAAGAACAACATTCTACCCATCACTCAAAAATCAACATTCTACCCCTCCCTCAAAGGTCAACATTCTACGCCCTCCCTCAAAGAACAACATTCTACCCCGCCCTCAAAGAACAACTTTCTACCCCTCCTTGAAAGAAGAACATTTTACCCCTCCCTTAGAGAACATCATTCTATCCCCTCTCTCAAAGAACAACATTCTACCCCTCCCTCAAAGAACAATATTCTACCCCCTAATTCAAAAAACAACATTCTACCCCTCCCTCCAAGAACAAAATTCTGCCCCTCCCTCAAAGAAAAACATTCAACCACTCCCTCAAAGAACAACATTCTACCCCCTCAAAGAACGACATTCCACCCCTCCATCAAAGAACAACATTCTACCCCTCCCTCAAAGAACAACATTCTACCCCTCCCTCAAAGAACAATATTCTACCCCCTACTTCAAAGAACAGCATTCAACCCACTCCCTCAAAGTACAACTTTCTAGACCTCCCTCAATGAACATCATTCTACCCACTCCCTCAAAAAACAGCTAACTTCCCCCTCGCTCAAAGAACAACTTTCTACCCCTCCATCAAAGAACAACTTTCTACCCCTCCCTCAAAGAACAACATTTTACCCCCCAATTCAAAGATCAACATTCTACCCCTCCCTTCATGAACAACATTCTACCCCTTCCCTGAAAGAACAACATTCTACCCCTCCCTCAAAGATCAACATTCTACCCCTCCCTCAAAGGTCAACATTCTACCCCCTCCCTCAAAGAACAACATTCTACCCCTCCCTCAAAGGTCAACATTCTACCCCTCCCTCAATGTAAAACATTCTACCCCCTCCCTCAATGAACAACATTCTAAACCCTACCTCAAAGACCAACATTCTACCCCTGCCTCAATGAACAACATTCTACCCCACCCTCGAAGAACATCATTTTACCCGCTCCCTCGAAGAACATTCCAAACCTCCCTCAAACAACAACATTCTACTCCTCCCTCAAAGAACAACATTCCACAACTCCCTCAAAGAGCAACATTCTACTCCTCCCTCAAAGAACAACACTCTACCCCTCCCTCAAAGAACAATATTCTACCCCCTACTTCAAAGAACAGCATTCTACCCCTCCCTCAAAGAACAACATCCTACCGCTCCCTCAAAGAACAACATTCCATCCCCTCCCTCAAAGAACAATATTCTACCCCTAATTCAAAAAACAACATTACACTCCTCCCTCCAAGAACAACATTCTACCCCTCCCTCAAAGAAAAACATTCAACCACTCCCTCAAAGAACAACATTCTACCCCCTCAAAGAACGACATTCCAACCCTCTGTCAAACAACAACATTCTAATCCTCCCTCAAAGAACAACATTCTCCCCCTCCCTCAAAGAACAATGTTCTACCCCCTAATTCAATGAACCACATTCTACCCCTCCCTCCAGGGACAAAATTCTACCCCTCCCTCAAAGAAAAACATTAAACCACTCCCTCAAAGAACAACATTCTACCCCCTCAAAGAACGACATTCCACCCCTCCGTTAAAGAACAACATTCTACACCTCCCTCAAAGAACAACATTCTACCCCTCCCTCAAAGAACAATATTCTACCCCCTACTTCAAAGAACAGCATTCAACCCACTCGCTCAAAGAACAACATTCTACCCCTCCCTCAATGAACATCATTCTAACCACTCCCTCAAAAAACAACTAACTTCCCCCTCGCTCAAAGAACAACTTTCTACCTCTCCATCAAAGAACAACTTTCTACCCCTCCCTCAAAGAACAATATTCTACCCCCTAATTCAAAAAACAACATTCTACCCCTCCCTCCAAGAACAAAATTCTACCCCTCCCTCAAAGAAAAACATTCAACCACTCCCTCAAAGAACAACATTCTACCCCCTCAAAGAACGACATTCCACCCCTCCATCAAAGAACAACATTCTACCCCTCCCTCAAACAACATTCTACCCCTCCCTCAAAGAACAATATTCTACCCCCTACTTCAAAGAACAGCATTCAACCCACTCCCTCAAAGTACAACTTTCTACCCCTCCCTCAATGAACATCATTCTACCCTCTCCCTCAAAAAACAGCTAACTTCCCCCTCGCTCAAAGAACAACTTCCTACCCCTCCATCAAAGAACAACTTTCTACCCCTCCCTCAAAGAACAACATTTAACCCCCCAATTCAAAGATCATCATTCTACCCCTCCCTTCATGAACAACATTCTACCCCTTCCCTCAAAGAACATCATTCTACCCTCTCCCTCAAAAAACAGCTAACTTCCCCCTCGCTCAAAGAACAACATTCTACCCCTCCCTCAAAGATCAACATTCTACCCCTCCCTCAAAGGTCAACATTCTACGCCCTCACTCAAAGCACAACATTCTATCCCCCCCTCAAAGATCAAAATTGTACCCCTCCCTCAAAGGTCAACATTCTACGCCCTCCCTCAAAGAACAACATTTTACCCCGCCCTCAAAGAACAATATTCTACCCCCTACTTCAAAGAACAGCATTCTACCCACTTCCTCAAAAAACAACAAATTTTCCCCTCCTCAAAGAACAACTTTCTACCCCTCCCTCAAAGAACAACATCCTACCGCTCCCTCAAAGAACATTCTATCCCCTCCCTCAAAGAACAATATTCTACCCCCTAATACAAAAAACAACATTCTACCCCTCCCTCCAAGACCAAAATTCTACCCCTCCCTCAAAGAAAAACATTAAGCCACTCCCTCAAAGAACAACATTCTACCCCCTCAAAGAACGACATTCCACCCCTCTGTTAAAGAACAACATTCTACCCCTCCCTCAAAGAACAAGATTCGACCCCTCCCTCAAAGAACAATATTCTACCCCCTACTTCAAAGAACAGCATTCATCCCACTCCCTCAAAGAACAACATTCTACCCCTCCCTCAATGAACATCATTCTACCCACTCCCTCAAAAAACAACTAACTTCCCCCTCGCTCAAAGAACAACTTTCTACCCCTCCATCAAAGAACAACTTTCTACCCCTCCGTCAAAGAACAGCATTTTACCCCCCAATTCAAAGATCAACATTCTACCCATCCCTTCATGAACAACATTCTACCCCTTCCCTCAAAGAACAACATTCTACCCCTCCCTCAAAGAACAACATTCTACCCCTCCCTCAAAGAACAACATTCTACCCATCACTCAAAAATCAACATTCTACCCCTCCCTCAAAGGTCAACATTCTCCGCCCTCCCTCAAAGAACAACATTCTACCCCGCCCTCAAAGAACAACTTTCTACCCCTCCTTGAAAGAAGAACATTTTACCCCTCCCTTAGAGAACATCATTCTATCCACTCTCTCAAAGAACAACATTCTACCCCTCCCTCAAAGAACAATATTCTACCCCCTAATTCAAAAAACAACATTCTACCCCTCCCTCCAAGAACAAAATTCTACCCCTCCCTCAAAGAAAAACATTCAACCACTCCCTCAAAGAACAACATTCTACCCCCTCAAAGAACGACATTCCACCCCTCCATCAAAGAACAACATTCTACCCCTCCCTCAAACAACAACATTCTACCCCTCCCTCAAAGAACAATATTCTACCCCCTACTTCAAAGAACAGCATTCAACCCACTCCCTCAAAGTACAACTTTCTACCCCTCCCTCAATGAACATCATTCTACCCTCTCCCTCAAAAAACAGCTAACTTCCCCCTCGCTCAAAGAACAACTTCCTACCCCTCCATCAAAGAACAACTTTCTACCCGTCCCTCAAAGAACAACATTTAACCCCCCAATTCAAAGATCAACATTCTACCCCTCCCTTCATGAACAACATTCTACCCCTTCCCTCAAAGAACATCATTCTACCCTCTCCCTCAAAAAACAGCTAACTTCCCCCTCGCTCAAATAACAACATTCTACACCTCCCTCAAAGATCAACATTCTACCCCTCCCTCAAAGGACAACATTCTACGCCCTCACTCAAAGCACAACATTCTACCCCGCCCTCAAAGATCAACATTCTACCCCTCCCTCAAAGGTCAACATTCTACGCCCTCCCTCAAAGAACAACATTTTACCCCGCCCTCAAAGAACAATATTCTACCCCCTACTTCAAAGAACAGCATTCTACCCACTTCCTCAAAAAACAACAAATTTTCCCCTTCTCAAAGAACAACTTTCTACCCCTCCCTCAAAGAACAACATCCTACCACTCCCTCAAAGAACAACATTCTATCCCCTCCCTCAAAGAACAATATTCTACCCCCTAATTCAAAAAACAACATTCTACCCCTCCCTCCAAGACCAAAATTCTACACCTCCCTCAAAGAAAAACATTAAGCCACTCCCTCAAAGAACAACATTCTACCCCCTCAAAGAACGACATTCCACCCCTCCGTTAAAGAACAACATTCTACCCCTCCCTCAAAGAACAACATTCTACCCCTCCCTCAAAGAGCAATATTCTACCCCCTACTTCAAAGAACAGCATTCATCCCACTCCCTCAAAGAACAACATTCTACCCCTCCCTCAATGAACATCATTCTACCCACTCCCTCAAAAAACAACTAACTTCCCCCTCGCTCAAAGAACAACTTTCTACCCCTCCATCAAAGAACAACTTTCTACCCCTCCCTCAAAGAACAACATTTTACCCCCCAATTCAAAGATCAACATTCTACCCCTCCCTTCATGAACAACATTATACCCCTTCCCTCAGAGAACAACATTCTACCCCTCCCTCAAAGAACAACATTCTACCCCCTCCCTCAAAGAACAACATTCTACCCATCCCTCAAAGATCAACATTCTACCCCTCCCTCAAAGGTCAACATTCTACGCCCTCCCTCAAAGAACAACATTCTACCCCTCCTTGAAAGAAGAACATTTTACCCCTCCCTTAGAGTACATCATTCTATCCCCTCTCTCAAAGAACAACATTCTACCCCTCCCTCAAAGAACAATATTCTACCCCCTAATTCAAAAAACAACATTCTACCCCTCCCTCCAAGAACAAAATTCTACCCCTCCCTCAAAGAAAAACATTCAACCACTCCCTCAAAGAACAACATTCTACCCTCTCAAAGCACGACATTCCACCCCTCCATCAAAGAACAACATTCTACCCCTCCCTCAAAGAACAACATTCTACCCCTCCCTCAAAGAACAATATTCTACCCCCTACTTCAAAGAACAGCATTCAGCCCACTCCCTCAAAGTACAACTTTCTACCCCTCCCTCAATGAACATCATTCTACCCTCTCCCTCAAAAAACAGCTAACTTCCCCCTCGCTCAAAGAACAACTTTCTACCCCTCCATCAAAGAACAACTTTCTACCCCTCCCTCAAAGAACAACATTTTACCCCCCAATTCAAAGATCAACATTCTACCCCTCCCTTCATGAACAACATTCTACCCCTTCCCTGAAAGAACAACATTCTACCCCTCCCTCAAAGATCAACATTCTACCCCTCCCTCAAAGGTCAACATTCTACCCCCTCCCTCAAAGAACAACATTCTACCCCTCCCTCAAAGGTCAACATTCTACCCCTCCCTCAATGTAAAACATTCTACCCCCTCCCTCAATGAACAACATTCTAAACCCTACCTCAAAGACCAACATTCTACCCCTGCCTCAATGAACAACATTCTACCCCACCCTCGAAGAACATCATTTTACCCGCTCCCTCGAAGAACATTCCACACCTCCCTCAAACAACAACATTCTACTCCTCCCTCAAAGAACAACATTCCACAACTCCCTCAAAGAGCAACATTCTACTCCTCCCTCAAAGAACAACACTCTACCCCTCCCTCAAAGAACAATATTCTACCCCCTACTTCAAAGAACAGCATTCTACCCCTCCCTCAAAGAACAGCTTTCTACCCCTCCCTCAAAGAACAACATCCTACCGCTCCCTCAAAGAACAACATTCCATCCCCTCCCTCAAAGAACAATATTCTACCCCTAATTCAAAAAACAACATTACACTCCTCCCTCCAAGAACAACATTCTACCCCTCCCTCAAAGAAAAACATTCAACCACTCCCTCAAAGAACAACATTCTACCCCCTCAAAGAACGACATTCCACCCCTCTGTCAAACAACAACATTCTAATCCTCCCTCAAAGAACAACATTCTCCCCCTCCCTCAAAGAACAATATTCTACCCCCTAATTCAATGAACCACATTCTACGCCTCCCTCAAAGAACAACATTCTACACCCCCTCAAAGAACAACATTCTACCCCCTCCCTCAAAGTACAACATTCTACCCCTCCCTCAAAGAACAACATTCTACCCCTCCCTCAAAGACCAACATTCTACTCCTCCCTCAAAGAACAACATTCTACACCCCCTCAAAGAACAACATTCTACCCCCTCCCTCAAATGACAACTTTCTACTCCCACATTCAAAAAACAACAATCTACCCCCTCCCTCAAAGAACAACAATCTAACCCTCCCTCAAAGATGAACATTCTACCCCTCCCTCAAAAAACAAAATTTTAACCCCTCCCTCAAAGGACAACATTCTAACCCCTCCCTCAAAGAACAACATTCAACCCCTCCCTCAAAGAACAACATTCTACCCCCCTCAAAGAACGACATTCCACCCCTCCGTCAAAGAGCAACATTCTACCCCCCTCAAAGATCAACATTCTACACCTCCCTCAAAGGTCAACATTCTACGCCCTCCCTCAAAGAGCAACATTCTACCCCGCCCTCAAATAACAATATTCTACCCCCTACTTCAAAGAACAGCATTCTACCCACTTCCTCAAAAACAAAAAATTTTCCCCTCCCTCAAAGAACAACTTTCTACCCCTCCCTCAAAGAACAATGTTCTACCCCCTAATTCAAAAAACAACATTCTACCCCTCCCTCCAGGGACAAAATTCTACCCCTCCCTCAAAGAAAAACATTAAACCACTCCCTCAAAGAACAACATTCTACCCCCTCAAAGAACGACATTCCACCCCTCCGTTAAAGAACAACATTCTACCCCTCCCTCAAAGAACAACATTCTACCCCCTCAAAGAACGACATTCCACCCCTCCGTTAAAGAAAAACATTCTACACCTCCCTCAAAGAACAACATTCTACCCCTCCCTCAAAAAACAATATTCTACCCCCTACTTCAAAGAACAGCATTCAACCCACTCGCTCAAAGAACAACATTCTACCCCTCCCTCAATGAACATCATTCTACCCACTCCCTCAAAAAACAACTAACTTCCCCCTCGCTCAAAGAACAACTTTCTACCTCTCCATCAAAGAACAACTTTCTACCCCTCCCTCAAAGAACAATATTCTACCCCCTAATTCAAAAAACAACATTCTACCCCTCCCTCCAAGAACAAAATTCTACCCCTCCCTCAAAGAAAAACATTCAACCACTCCCTCAAAGAACAACATTCTACCCCCTCAAAGAACGACATTCCACCCCTCCATCAAAGAACAACATTCTACCCCTCCCTCAAACAACAACATTCTACCCCTCCCTCAAAGAACAATATTCTACCCCCTACTTCAAAGAACAGCATTCAACCCACTCCCTCAAAGTACAACTTTCTACCCCTCCCTCAATGAACATCATTCTACCCTCTCCCTCAAAAAACAGCTAACTTCCCCCTCGCTCAAAGAACAACTTCCTACCCCTCCATCAAAGAACAACTTTCTACCCCTCCCTCAAAGAACAACATTCTACCCCCTCCCTCAAAGAACAACATTCTACCCCTCCCTCAAAGATCAACATTCTACCCCTCCCTCAAAGGTCAACATTCTACGCCCTCACTCAAAGCAGAACATTCTACCCCGCCCTCAAAGAACAACTTTCTACCCCTCCCTCAAAGAACAACATTTTACCCCCCAATTCAAAGATCAACATTCTACCCCTCCCTCAAAGATCAACATTCTACCCCTCCCTCAAAGGTCAACATTCTACCCCCTCCCTCAAAGAACAACATTCTACCCCCTCCCTCAATGAACAACATTCTACCCCTCCCTCAATGAACAACATTCTACCCCCTCCCTCAATGAACAACATTCTACCCCTCCCTCAATGAACAACATTCTACCCCCTCCCTCAATGAACAACATTCTAAACCCTACCTCAAAGACCAACATTCTACCCCTGCCTCAATGAACAACATTCTACCCCACCCTCGAAGAACATAATTTTACCCGCTCCCTCGAAGAACATTCCACAGCTCCCTCAAACAACAACATTCTACTCCTCCCTCAAAGAACAACATTCCACCACTCCCTCAAAGAACAACATTCTACTTCTCCCTCAAAGAACAACATTCTACCCCTCCCTCAATGAACATCATTCTACCCACTCCCTCAAAAAACAACTAACTTCCCCCTCGCTCAAAGAACAACTTTCTACGCCTCCATCAAAGAACAACTTTCTACCCCTCCCTCAAAGAACAGCATTTTACCCCCCAATTCAAATATCAACATTCTACCCCTCCCTTCATGAACAACATTCTACACCTTCCCTCAAAGAACAACATTTTACCCCTCCCTCAAAGAACAACATTCTACCCCCTCCCTCAAAGAACAACATTCTACCCATCACTCAAAAATCAACATTCTACCCCTCCCTCAAAGGTCAACATTCTACGCCCTCCCTCAAAGAACAACATTCTACCCCGCCCTCAAAGAACAACTTTCTACCCCTCCTTGAAAGAAGAACATTTTACCCCTCCCTTAGAGAACATCATTCTATCCCCTCTCTCAAAGAACAACATTCTACCCCTCCCTCAAAGAACAATATTCTACCCCCTAATTCAAAAAACAACATTCTACCCCTCCCTCCAAGAACAAAATTCTGCCCCTCCCTCAAAGAAAAACATTCAACCACTCCCTCAAAGAACAACATTCTACCCCCTCAAAGAACGACATTCCACCCCTCCATCAAAGAACAACATTCTACCCCTCCCTCAAAGAACAACATTCTACCCCTCCCTCAAAGAACAATATTCTACCCCCTACTTCAAAGAACAGCATTCAACCCACTCCCTCAAAGTACAACTTTCTAGACCTCCCTCAATGAACATCATTCTACCCACTCCCTCAAAAAACAGCTAACTTCCCCCTCGCTCAAAGAACAACTTTCTACCCCTCCATCAAAGAACAACTTTCTACCACTCCCTCAAAGAACAACATTTTACCCCCCAATTCAAAGATCAACATTCTACCCCTCCCTTCATGAACAACATTCTACCCCTTCCCTGAAAGAACAACATTCTACCCCTCCCTCAAAGATCAACATTCTACCCCTCCCTCAAAGGTCAACATTCTACCCCCTCCCTCAAAGAACAACATTCTACCCCCTCCCTCAATGAACAACATTCTACCCCTCCCTCAATGTAAAACATTCTACCCCCTCCCTCAATGAACAACATTCTAAACCCTACCTCAAAGACCAACATTCTACCCCTGCCTCAATGAACAACATTCTACCCCACCCTCGAAGAACATCATTTTACCCGCTCCCTCGAAGAACATTCCACACCTCCCTCAAACAACAACATTCTACTCCTCCCTCAAAGAACAACATTCCACAACTCCCTCAAAGAGCAACATTCTACTCCTCCCTCAAAGAACAACACTCTACCCCTCCCTCAAAGAACAATATTCTACCCCCTACTTCAAAGAACAGCATTCTACCCCTCCCTCAAAGAACAGCTTTCTACCCCTCCCTCAAAGAACAACATCCTACCGCTCCCTCAAAGAACAACATTCCATCCCCTCCCTCAAAGAACAATATTCTACCCCTAATTCAAAAAACAACATTACACTCCTCCCTCCAAGAACAACATTCTACCCCTCCCTCAAAGAAAAACATTCAACCACTCCCTCAAAGAACAACATTCTACCCCCTCAAAGAACGACATTCCACCCCTCTGTCAAACAACAACATTCTAATCCTCCCTCAAAGAACAACATTCTCCCCCTCCCTCAAAGAACAATATTCTACCCCCTAATTCAATGAACCACATTCTACCCCTCCCTCAAAGAACAACATTCTACACCCACTCAAAGAACAACATTCTACCCCCTCCCTCAAAGTACAACATTCTACCCCTCCCTCAAAGAACAACATTCTACCCCTCCCTCAAAGACCAACATTCTACTCCTCCCTCAAAGAACAACATTCTACACCCCCTCAAAGAATAACATTCTACCCCCTCCCTCAAATGACAACTTTCTACTCCCACATTCAAAAAACAACAATCTACCCCCTCCCTCAAAGAACAACAATCTAACCCTCCCTCAAAGATGAACATTCTACCCCTCCCTCAAAAAACAAAATTTTAACCCCTCCCTCAAAGGACAACATTCTAACCCCTCCCTCAAAGAACAACATTCAACCCCTCCCTCAAAGAACAACATTCTACCCCCATCAAAGAACGACATTCCACCCCTCCGTCAAAGAGCAACATTCTACCCCCCTCAAAGATCAACATTCTACACCTCCCTCAAAGGTCAACATTCTACGCCCTCCCTCAAAGAGCAACATTCTACCCCGCCCTCAAAGAACAATATTCTACCCCCTACTTCAAAGAACAGCATTCTACCCACTTCCTCAAAAACAAAAAATTTTCCCCTCCCTCAAAGAACAACTTTCTACCCCTCCCTCAAACAACAATGTTCTACCCCCTAATTCAAAAAACAACATTCTACCCCTCCCTCCAGGGACAAAATTCTACCCCTCCCTCAAAGAAAAACATTCTACCCCCTCAAAGAACGACATTCCACCCCTCCGTTAAAGAACAACATTCTACACCTCCCTCAAAGAACAACATTCTACCCCTCCCTCAAAGAACAATATTCTACCCCCTACTTCAAAGAACAGCATTCAACCCACTCCCTCAAAGAACAACATTCTACCCCTCCCTCAATGAACATCATTCTACCCACTCCCTCAAAAAACAACTAACTTCCCCCTCGCTCAAAGAACAACTTTCTACCTCTCCATCAAAGAACAACTTTCTACCCCTTGCTCAAAGAACAACATTTTACCCCCCAATTCAAAGATCAACATTCTACCCCTCCCTTCATGAACAACATTCTACCCCTTCCCTCAAAGAACAACATTCTACCCCTCCCTCAAAGAACAACATTCTACCCCCTCCCTCAAAGAACAACATTCTACCCCTCCCTCAATGATCAACATTCTACCCCTCCCTCATAGGTCAACATTCTATGCCCTCCCTCGAAGAACAACATTCTACCCCGCCCTCAAAGAACAACTTTTTACCCCTCCTTGAAAGAAGAACATTTTACCCCTCCCTTAGAGAACATCATTCTATCCCCTCTCTCAAAGAACATCATTCTACCCCTCCCTCAAAGCACAATATTCTACCCCCTACTTCAAAGAACAGCATTCAACCCACTCCCTCAAAGAACAACTTTCGACCCCTCCCTCAATGAACATCATTCTACCCACTCCCTCAAAAAACAACTAATTTCCCCCTCGCTCAAAGAACAACTTTCTACCCCTCCATCAAAGAACAACTTTCTACCCCTCCCTCAAAGAACAACATTTTACCCCCCAATTCAAAGATTAACATTCTACCCCTCCCTTCATGAACAACATTCTACCCCTTCCCTCAAAGAACAACATTCTACCCCTCCCTCAAAGAACAACATTCTACTCCCTCCCTCAAAGAACAACATTCTACCCCTCCCTCAAAGATCAACAATCTACCCCTCCCTCAAAGGTCAACATTCTACGCCCTCCCTCAAAGAAAAACATTCTACCCCGCCCTCAAAGAACAAGTTTCTTACCTCCCTGAAAGAAGAACATTTTACCCCTCCCTTAGAGAACATCATTCTATCCCCTCTCTCAAAAAACAACATTCTACCCCTCCCTCCAAGAACAAAATTCTGCCCCTCCCTCAAAGAAAAACATTCAACCACTCCCTCAAAGAACAACATTCTACCCCCTCAAAGAACGACATTCCACCCCTCCATCAAAGAACAACATTCTACCCCTCCCTCAAAGAACAACATTCTACCCCTCCCTCAAAGAACAATATTCTACCCCCTACTTCAAAGAACAGCATTCAACCCACTCCCTCAAAGTACAACTTTCTAGACCTCCCTCAATGAACATCATTCTACCCACTCCCTCAAAAAACAGCTAACTTCCCCCTCGCTCAAAGAACAACTTTCTACCCCTCCATCAAAGAACAACTTTCTACCACTCCCTCAAAGAACAACATTTTACCCCCCAATTCAAAGATCAACATTCTACCCCTCCCTTCATGAACAACATTCTACCCCTTCCCTGAAAGAACAACATTCTACCCCTCCCTCAAAGATCAACATTCTACCCCTCCCTCAAAGGTCAACATTCTACCCCCTCCCTCAAAGAACAACATTCTACCCCCTCCCTCAATGAACAACATTCTACCCCTCCCTCAATGTAAAACATTCTACCCCCTCCCTCAATGAACAACATTCTAAACCCTACCTCAAAGACCAACATTCTACCCCTGCCTCAATGAACAACATTCTACCCCACCCTCGAAGAACATCATTTTACCCGCTCCCTCGAAGAACATTCCACACCTCCCTCAAACAACAACATTCTACTCCTCCCTCAAAGAACATTCCACAACTCCCTCAAAGAGCAACATTCTACTCCTCCCTCAAAGAACAACACTCTACCCCTCCCTCAAAGAACAATATTCTACCCCCTACTTCAAAGAACAGCATTCTACCCCTCCCTCAAAGAACAGCTTTCTACCCCTCCCTCAAAGAACAACATCCTACCGCTCCCTCAAAGAACAACATTCCATCCCCTCCCTCAAAGAACAATATTCTACCCCTAATTCAAAAAACAACATTACACTCCTCCCTCCAAGAACAACATTCTACCCCTCCCTCAAAGAAAAACATTCAACCACTCCCTCAAAGAACAACATTCTACCCCCTCAAAGAACGACATTCCACCCCTCTGTCAAACAACAACATTCTAATCCTCCCTCAAAGAACAACATTCTCCCCCTCCCTCAAAGAACAATATTCTACCCCCTAATTCAATGAACCACATTCTACCCCTCCCTCAAAGAACAACATTCTACACCCACTCAAAGAACAACATTCTACCCCCTCCCTCAAAGTACAACATTCTACCCCTCCCTCAAAGAACAACATTCTACCCCTCCCTCAAAGACCAACATTCTACTCCTCCCTCAAAGAACAACATTCTACACCCCCTCAAAGAATAACATTCTACCCCCTCCCTCAAATGACAACTTTCTACTCCCACATTCAAAAAACAACAATCTACCCCCTCCCTCAAAGAACAACAATCTAACCCTCCCTCAAAGATGAACATTCTACCCCTCCCTCAAAAAACAAAATTTTAACCCCTCCCTCAAAGGACAACATTCTAACCCCTCCCTCAAAGAACAACATTCAACCCCTCCCTCAAAGAACAACATTCTACCCCCATCAAAGAACGACATTCCACCCCTCCGTCAAAGAGCAACATTCTACCCCCCTCAAAGATCAACATTCTACACCTCCCTCAAAGGTCAACATTCTACGCCCTCCCTCAAAGAGCAACATTCTACCCCGCCCTCAAAGAACAATATTCTACCCCCTACTTCAAAGAACAGCATTCTACCCACTTCCTCAAAAACAAAAAATTTTCCCCTCCCTCAAAGAACAACTTTCTACCCCTCCCTCAAACAACAATGTTCTACCCCCTAATTCAAAAAACAACATTCTACCCCTCCCTCCAGGGACAAAATTCTACCCCTCCCTCAAAGAAAAACATTCTACCCCCTCAAAGAACGACATTCCACCCCTCCGTTAAAGAACAACATTCTACACCTCCCTCAAAGAACAACATTCTACCCCTCCCTCAAAGAACAATATTCTACCCCCTACTTCAAAGAACAGCATTCAACCCACTCCCTCAAAGAACAACATTCTACCCCTCCCTCAATGAACATCATTCTACCCACTCCCTCAAAAAACAACTAACTTCCCCCTCGCTCAAAGAACAACTTTCTACCTCTCCATCAAAGAACAACTTTCTACCCCTTGCTCAAAGAACAACATTTTACCCCCCAATTCAAAGATCAACATTCTACCCCTCCCTTCATGAACAACATTCTACCCCTTCCCTCAAAGAACAACATTCTACCCCTCCCTCAAAGAACAACATTCTACCCCCTCCCTCAAAGAACAACATTCTACCCCTCCCTCAATGATCAACATTCTACCCCTCCCTCATAGGTCAACATTCTATGCCCTCCCTCGAAGAACAACATTCTACCCCGCCCTCAAAGAACAACTTTTTACCCCTCCTTGAAAGAAGAACATTTTACCCCTCCCTTAGAGAACATCATTCTATCCCCTCTCTCAAAGAACATCATTCTACCCCTCCCTCAAAGCACAATATTCTACCCCCTACTTCAAAGAACAGCATTCAACCCACTCCCTCAAAGAACAACTTTCGACCCCTCCCTCAATGAACATCATTCTACCCACTCCCTCAAAAAACAACTAATTTCCCCCTCGCTCAAAGAACAACTTTCTACCCCTCCATCAAAGAACAACTTTCTACCCCTCCCTCAAAGAACAACATTTTACCCCCCAATTCAAAGATTAACATTCTACCCCTCCCTTCATGAACAACATTCTACCCCTTCCCTCAAAGAACAACATTCTACCCCTCCCTCAAAGAACAACATTCTACTCCCTCCCTCAAAGAACAACATTCTACCCCTCCCTCAAAGATCAACAATCTACCCCTCCCTCAAAGGTCAACATTCTACGCCCTCCCTCAAAGAAAAACATTCTACCCCGCCCTCAAAGAACAAGTTTCTTACCTCCCTGAAAGAAGAACATTTTACCCCTCCCTTAGAGAACATCATTCTATCCCCTCTCTCAAAGAACAACATTCTACCCACTCCCTCAGAGAACAACATTCTACCCCCTCCCTCAAAGAACAACATTCTACCCCTCACTCAAAGAATAACGATCTAACCCTCCCTCAAAACACAACAATCTAACCCTCCATCAAAGATCAACGTACTACCCCTCCCTCAAAAAACAACATTCTAACCCTCCCTCAAAGAACAACATTCTACCCCCATCAAAGAACGACATTCCACCCCTCCCTCAAAGAACAACATTCCACCCCTCCCTCAAAGAACAACATTCTACCCCCTCCCTCAAAGAACAACATTCTACCCCCTACTTCAAAGAACAATATTCTAACTCCTACTTCAAAGAATAGCATTCAACCCACTCCCTCAAAAAACAATATTCCACCCCCTACTTCAAGAACAGCATGCTACCCCTCCCTCAAAGAACAATATTCTACCCCTCTCTCAAAGAAGAACATTCTAAACCCTACTTCAAAGATCAACATTCTACCCCTGCCTCAATGAACAACATTCTACCCACCCTCGAAGAGCATCATTTTACCCGCTCCCTCAAAGAACATTCCACCCCTCCCTCAAAGAACAACATTCTACTCCTCCCTCAAAGAACAACATTCTACCCCTCCCTCAAAGAACAATATTCTAACCCCCAGTTCAAATAACAGCATTCTGCACACTCCCTCAAAGAACCACATTCGACCCCTCCCTCAAAGAATAACATTCTACCCCTCCCTTAAAGAACAACAATCTACCCCTCCCTCAAAGGTCAACATTCTACGCCCTCCCTCAAAGAAAAACATTCTACCCCGCCCTCAAAGAACAAGTTTCTACCCCTCCATGAAAGAAGAACATTTTACCCCTCCCTTAAAGAACAACAATCTAACCCTCCCTCAAAGATCAACTTTCTACACCTCCCTCAAAAAACAACATTGTACCCCCTACCTCAAAGAACAACATTCTGTCCCTATTTCAAAGAACAACATTCTGCGCCCTCCCTCAAAGAACAACATTCTACCTCCTCCCTCAAAGAACAACATTCTACCCCCTCCCTCAAAGAGCAACATAGTGCCGCTATTTCAAAGAACAACTTTCTAACCCCTCGCTCAAAGAACAACATTCTACGCCTCCCTGAAAGAACAACATTCTACCCCCTCCCTCATAGACCAACATTCTACCCCTCACTCAAACAACAACATTCTACCCCTCCCTCAAAGAACAACATTCAACCCCTCCCTCAAAGAACAACATTCTACCCCCCTCAAAGAACGACATTCCACCCCTCCATCAAAGATCAACATTCTACCCCTCCCTCAAAGAACAACATTCTACCCCTCCCTCAAGGAACAATATTCTACCCCTCCCTCAATCAACATCATTCTATCCACTCCCTCAAAAAACAACTAACTTCCCCCTCGCTCAAAGAAAGACTTTCTACCCCTCCCTCGAAGAACAACTTTCTACCCCTCCATCAAAGAACATTTTAACCCCACTTCAAAGATCAACATTCTACCCATCCTTCCATGAACAACATTCTATCCCTTCCCGGAAAGAATAACATTCTACCCCCCTCAAAGAACAACATTTGACCCCCTCCATCAAAGAACATTCTACCCCTCCCTCAAAGATAAGCATACTACCCCTCCCTCAAAGACCAACATTCTACCCCCTCCCTCACAGAGCAACATTCTACACCACCCTCAAAGATCAACATTCTACCCCTCCCTCAAAGGAGAAGATTCTACCCCTCCCTCAGAGAACAACATTCTATCCTCTCTCTCAAAGAACAACATTCTAACCCCTCCCTCAAAGAACAACATTCTACCCCCTACTTCAAAGAACAGCATGCTACCCCTCCCTCAAAGAACAACATTCCACCGCTCCCTCGAAGAACATCATTTTACCTGCTACGTCAAAGAACATTCCACCCCTCCCTCAAAGAACAATATTCTAACTCCTACTTCAAAGAATAGCATTCAACCCACTCCCTCAAAAAACAATATTCCACCCCCTACTTCAAGAACAGCATGCTACCCCTCCCTCAAAGAACAATATTCTACCCCTCTCTCAAAGAAGAACATTCTAAACCCTACTTCAAAGATCAACATTCTACCCCTGCCTCAATGAACAACATTCTACCCACCCTCGAAGAGCATCATTTTACCCACTCCCTCAAAGAACATTCCACCCCTCCCTCAAAGAACAACATTCTACTCCTCCCTCAAAGAACAACATTCTACCCCTCCCTCAAAGAACAATATTCTAACCCCCAGTTCAAATAACAGCATTCTGCACACTCCCTCAAAGAACCACATTCTACCCCTCCCTCAAAGAATAACATTCTACCCCTCCCTTAAAGAACAACAATCTACCCCTCCCTCAAAGGTCAACATTCTACGCCCTCCCTCAAAGAAAAACATTCTACCCCGCCCTCAAAGAACAAGTTTCTACCCCTCCCTGAAAGAAGAACATTTTACCCCTCCCTTAGAGAACATCATTCTATCCCCTCTCTCAAAGAACAACATTCTACCCACTCCCTCAGAGAACAACATTCTACCCCCTCCCTCAAAGAACAACATTCTACCCCTCACTCAAAGAATAACGATCTAACCCTCCCTCAAAACACAATAATCTAACCCTCCATCAAAGATCAACGTTCTACCCCTCCCTCAAAAAACAACATTCTAACCCTCCCTCAAAGAACAACATTCTACCTCCATCAAAGAACGACATTCCACCCCTCCCTCAAAGAACAACATTCCACCCCTCCCTCAAAGAACAACATTCTACCCCCTCCCTCAAAGAACAACATTCTACCCCCTACTTCAAAGAACAATATTCTAACTCCTACTTCAAAGAATAGCATTCAACCCACTCCCTCAAAAAACAATATTCCACCCCCTACTTCAAGAACAGCATGCTACCCCTCCCTCAAAGAACAATATTCTACCCCTCTCTCAAAGAAGAACATTCTAAACCCTACTTCAAAGATCAACATTCTACCCCTGCCTCAATGAACAACATTCTACCCACCCTCGAAGAGCATCATTTTACCCGCTCCCTCAAAGAACATTCCACCCCTCCCTCAAAGAACAACATTCTACTCCTCCCTCAAAGAACAACATTCTACCCCTCCCTCAAAGAACAATATTCTAACCCCCAGTTCAAATAACAGCATTCTGCACACTCCCTCAAAGAACCACATTCTACCCCTCCCTCAAAGAATAACATTCTACCCCTCCCTTAAAGAACAACAATCTAACCCTCCCTCAAAGATCAACTTTCTACACCTCCCTCAAAAAACAACATTGTACCCCCTCCCTCAAAGAACAACATTCTGTCCCTATTTCAAAGAACAACATTCTGCGCCCTCCCTCAAAGAACAACATTCTACCTCCTCCCTCAAAGAACAACATTCTACCCCCTCCCTCAAAGAGCAACATAGTGCCGCTATTTCAAAGAACAACTTTCTAACCCCTCGCTCAAAGAACAACATTCTACGCCTCCCTGAAAGAACAACATTCTACCCCCTCCCTCATAGACCAACATTCTACCCCTCACTCAAACAACAACATTCTACCCCTCCCTCAAAGAACAACATTCAACCCCTCCCTCAAAGAACAACATTCTACCCCCCTCAAAGAACGACATTCCACCCCTCCATCAAAGATCAACATTCTACCCCTCCCTCAAAGAACAACATTCTACCCCTCCCTCAAGGAACAATATTCTACCCCTCCCTCAATCAACATCATTCTATCCACTCCCTCAAAAAACAACTAACTTCCCCCTCGCTCAAAGAAAGACTTTCTACCCCTCCCTCGAAGAACAACTTTCTACCCCTCCATCAAAGAACATTTTAACCCCACTTCAAAGATCAACATTCTACCCATCCTTCCATGAACAACATTCTATCCCTTCCCTGAAAGAATAACATTCTACCCCCCCTCAAAGAACAACATTTGACGCCCTCCATCAAAGAACATTCTACCCCTCCCTCAAAGATAAGCATACTACCCCTCCCTCAAAGACCAACATTCTACCCCCTCCCTCACAGAGCAACATTCTACACCACCCTCAAAGATCAACATTCTACCCCTCCCTCAAAGGAGAAGATTCTACCCCTCCCTCAGAGAACAACATTCTATCCTCTCTCTCAAAGAACAACATTCTAACCCCTCCCTCAAAGAACAACATTCTACCCCCTACTTCAAAGAACAGCATGCTACCCCTCCCTCAAAGAACAACATTCTACCGCTCCCTCGAAGAACATCATTTTACCTGCTACGTCAAAGAACATTCCACCCCTCCCTCAAAGAACAACATTCTAACCCCTCCCTCAAAGAACAACATTCTACGCCTCCCTCAAAGAACAACATTCTACCCCATCCCTCATAGAACAACATTCTAACCCTCACTCAAACAACAACATTCAACCCCTCCATCACAGAACAACATTCTACCCACTCCCTCAAAAAACAATCTACCCCCTAATTCAGAGAACAACATTCTACCCCTCCCTCAAAGATCAACATTCTAGCCCCTCCCTCCAAGAACAACATTCTACCCCTCCCTCAAAGAACAACATTCTACTCCTTCCTCAAAGGTCAACATTCTACCCCTCCCTCAAAGAACAACATTCTACCCCTCCCTCAAAGTACAACATTCTACCCCCTCCCTCAATGAACAACATTCTACCCCTCCCTCAAAGAACAACATTCTACCCCCTCCCTCAAAGTACAACATTCTACCCCCTCCCTCAAAGACCAACATTCTACCCCTCCCTCAAAGAACAACATTCTACCCCCTCCCTCAAAGTACAACATTCTACCCCCTCCCTCAAAGACCAACATTCTACTCCTCCCTCAAAGAACATTCTACTCCTCCCTCAAAGAACAACATTCTACTCCTCCCTCAATGAACAACATTCTACCCCTCCCTCAAAGAACAACATTCTACCCCCTCCCTCAAAGTACAACATTCTAACCCCTCCCTCAAAGACCAACATTCTACCGCTCCCTCAAAGAAAAACATTCTATCCCCTCCCTCAAAGAACAATATTCTACCCCCTAATTCAAAGAACAACATTCTAACCCTCCCTCCAAGAACAAAATTCTACCCCTCCCTCAAAGAATAAACATTCAACCACTCACTCAAAGAACAACATTCTACCCCCTCAAAGAACGACATTCATCCCGCTCCCTCAAAGACCAACATTCTACCCCTCCCTCAATGAACATCATTCTACCCACTCCCTCAAAATACAACTAACTTCCCCCTCGCTCAAAGACCAACTTTCTACCCCTCCATCAAAGAACAATATTCTAACACGTACTTCAAAGAAGAGCATTCAACCCACTCCCTCAAAGAACAATATTCTAACTCTGCCTCAAAGAATAACGTTCTACCACTCCCTCAGAGAACAACAATCTAACCCTCTCTCAAAGATCAACATTCTA
Source organism: Somniosus microcephalus (assembly GCF_052327205.1). Lineage (NCBI taxonomy): Eukaryota > Metazoa > Chordata > Chondrichthyes > Squaliformes > Somniosidae > Somniosus > Somniosus microcephalus. The sequence continues at coordinate 328,208,350 of NC_140987.1, read as the reverse complement.
CCCCGCCCTCAAAAAACAACATTCTAACCCTCCCTCAAAGAACAACATTCTAACCCTCCCTCAAAGAACGACATTCCACCCCTCCGTCAAAGAACAACATTCTACCCCTCCCTCAAAGAACAACATTCTACCCCTCCCTCAAAGAACAACATTCTACCCCCCTCAAAGAACGACATTCCACCCCTCTCTCAAAGAACAACATTCAACCCCCTCCCTTAGAGAACAACATTCTATCCCCTCCCTCAAAGAACAACATTCTACCCCCCACTTCAAAGAACAACATTATACCCCCCTCAAAGAACAATATTCTAACCCTTACTTCAAAGAATAGCATTCAACCCACTCCCTCAAAAAAAAATATTCTACCCCCTACTTCAAAGAACAGCATGCTACCCCTCCCTCTAAGAACAATATTCTACCCCTCTCTCAAAGAACAACATTCTAAACCCTACATCAAAGATCAACATTCTACCCCTGCCTCAATGAACAACATTCTACCCACCCTCGAAGAACATCATTTTACCCGCTCCCTCAAAGAACATTCCAACCCTCCCTCAAAGAACAACATTCTACTCCTCCCTCAAAGTACAACATTCTACCCCTCTCTCAAAGAACAATATTCTACCCCCTACTTCAAAGAACAGCATACTACCCACTCCCTCAATAAAAAACTTCCCCCCCCTCAAAGAACAACTTTCTACCCCTCCCTCAAAGAAAAAACGTTCTGCCCCCTACCGCAAAGATCAACATTCTACCCCTGCCTCAAAGAACAACATTCTACCCCACCCTAAAAGAACATTCTACCCCTCCCTCAATGAACATCATTCTGCACACTCCCTCAAAAAACAATTAACTTCCCCCTCACTCAAAGATCAACTTTCTACCCCTCCCTCAAAGAACAACATTCTACCCGCTAATTCAATGAACAACATTCTACGCCTCCCTCAAAGAATAACATTCTACACCCCCTCAACGAACAACATTCTACCCCCTCCCTCAAAGTACAACATTCTACCCCCTCCCTCAAAGACCAACATTCTACTCCTCCCTCAAAGTACAACATTCTACCCCCTCCCTCAAAGAACAACATTCTACTCCTCCCTCAAAGAACATCATTCTACCCCTCCCTCAAGGAACAACATTCTACCCCCTCACTCAAAGTACAACATTCTTCCCCCTCCCTCAAAGAACAACATTCTACTCCTCCCTCAAAGAACAACATTCTACCTCCTTCCTCATTGAACAACCTTCTACCCCTCCCTCAAAGAACATTCTACACCTCCCTCAAAAAACAACATTCTACCCCCTCCCTCAAAGAGCAACATTCTACCCCCTCCCTCAAAGCACACCATGCTACCCCACCCTCAAAGATGAACATTCCACCCACTCCTTCAAAGAACAACATTCTACCCCGCCCTCAAATACAACTTTCTACCCCTCCATCAAAGAAGAACATACTAAACCTCCCTCAGTGAACAACATTCTATCCCCTCTCTCAAAGAACAACATTCTACCCCCTCCCTCAGAGAACAACATTCTATCCCCTCCCTCAAAGAACAACATTCTACCCCCTACTTCTAAGAACAATATTCTACCCCTCCCTCAAAGAACAATATTCTAACCCCTACTTCAAAGAACAGCATTCAACCCACTCCTTCAAAGTACAATAATCTACGCCCTACTCAAAGAACAGCATGCCACAACTCCCTCAAAGAAAAACATTCTACACCTCCCTCAAAGAACAACATTCTACCCCTCTCTCAAAGAACAACATTCTACCCACTCCCTCAAAAAACAACAAATTTTCCCCTCCAACAAAGAACAACTTTCTACCCCTCCCTCAAAGAACAACATCCTACCGCTCCCTCAAAGAAAACATTCTATCCCCTCCCTCAAAGAACAATATTCTACCCCCTAATTCAAAGAACAACATTCTACCCCTCCCTCCAAGAACAAAATTCTACCCATCCCTCAAAGAAATACATTAAACCACTCCCTCAAAGAACAACATTCTACCCCCCTCAAAGAACGACGTTCCACCCCTCCATCAAAGAACATTCTTCCCCTCCCTCAAAGACCAACATTCTACCCCTCCCTCAATGAACATCATTCTACCCACTCCCTCAAAAAACAACTAACTTCCCCCTCGCTCAAAGAACAACTTTCTACCCCTCCATCAAAGAACAACTTTCTACCCCTCCCTCAAGGAACAACATTTTACCCCCAATTCAAAGATCAACATTCTACCCCTCCCTCCATGAACAACATTCGACCCCTTCCCTCAAAGAACAACATTCTACCCCTCCCTCAAAGAACAACATTCTACCCCCTCCCTCAAAGAACAACATTCTACCCCTCCCTCAAAGAACAACATTCTACCCCCTCCCTCAAAGAATAACATTCTACACCCCCTCAACAAACAACATTCTACCCCTCCCTCAAAGAACAACATTCTACCCCCTCCCTCAAAGAACAAGATTCTACCCCCTACTTCAAAGAACAATATTCTAACCCCTACTTCAAAGAATAGCATTCAACCCACTCCCTCAAAAAACAATATTCCACCCCGTATTTCAAGAACAGCATGCTACCCCTCCCTCAAAGAACAATATTCTACCCCTCTCTCAAAGAAGAACATTCTAAACCCTACTTCAAAGATCAACATTCTACCCCTGCCTCAATGAACAACATTCTACCCACCCTCGAAGAACATCATTTTACCCGCTCCCTCAAAGAACATTCCACCCCTCCCACAAAGAACATTCCACCCCTCCCTCAAAGAACAACATTCTACCCCTCCCTCAAAGAACAATATTCTAAGCCCAAGTTCAAATAACAGCATTCTGCACACTCCCTCAAAGAACCACATTCTACACCTCCCTCAAAGAATAACATTCTACCCCTCCCTCAAAGAACAACAATCCAACCCTCCCTCAAAGATCAACATTCTACACCTCCCTCAAAAAACAACATTGTACCCCCTCCCTCAAAGAACAACATTCTGTCCCTATTTCAAAGAACAACATTCAACGCCCTCCCTCAAAGAACAACATTCTACCTCCTCCCTCAAAGAACAACATTCTACACCCTCCCTCAGAGAGCAACATAGTGCCGCTCTTTCAAAGAACAACTTTCTAACCCCTCGCTCAAAGAACAACATTCTACGCCTCCCTCAAAGAACAACATTCTACCCCCTCCCTCATAGACCAACATTCTACCCCTCACTCAAACAACAACATTCTACCCCTCCCTCAAAGAACAACATTCAACCCCTCCCTCAAAGAACAACATTCTACCCCCCTCAAAGAACGACATTCCACCCCTCCATCAAAGATCAACATTCTACCCCTCCCTCAAAGAACAACATTCTACCCCGCCCTCAAAGAACAATATTCTACCCCTCCCTCAATCAACATCATTCTACCCACTCCCTCAAAAAACAACTAACTTCCCCCTCGCTCAAAGAACAACTTTCTACCTCTCCATCAAAGAACAACTTTCTACCCCTTCCTCAAAGAACAACATTTTACCCCCCAATTCAAAGATCAACATTCTACCCCTCCCTTCATGAACAACATTCTACCCCTTCCCTCAAAGAACATCATTCTACCCCTCCCTCAAAGAACAACATTCTACCCCCTCCCTCAAAGAACAACATTCTACCCCTCCCTCAATGATCAACATTCTACCCCTCTCTCATAGGTCAACATTCTATGCCCTCCCTCGAAGAACAACATTCTACCCCGCCCTCAAAGAACAACTTTTTACCCCTCCTTGAAAGAAGAACATTTTACCCCGCCCTTAGAGAACATCATTCTATCCCCTCTCTCAAAGAACATCATTCTACCCCTCCCTCAAAGAACAATATTCTACCCGCTACTTCAAAGAACAGCATTCAACCCACTCCCTGAAAGAACAACTTTCGACCCCTCCCTCAATGAACATCATTCTACCCACTCCCTCAAAAAACAACTAATTTCCCCTCGCTCAAAGAACAACTTTCTACCCCTCCATCAAAGAACAACTTTCTACCCCTCCCTCAAAGAACAACATTTTACCCCCAATTCAAAGATCAACATTCTACCCCTCACTTCATGAACAACATTCTACCCCCTCCCTCAAAGAACAACATTCTACTCCCTCCCTCAAAGAACAACATTCTACCCCTCCCTCAAAGATCAACAATCTACCCCTCCCTCAAAGGTCAACATTCTACGCCCTCCCTCAAAGAAAAACATTCTACCCCGCCCTCAAAGAACAAGTTTCTACCCCTCCCTGAAAGAAGAACATTTTACCCCTCCCTTAGAGAACATCATTCTATCCCCTCTCTCAAAGAACAACATTCTACCCACTCCCTCAGAGAACAACATTCTACCCCCTCCCTCAAAGAACAACATTCTACCCCTCACTCAAAGAATAACGATCTAACCCTCCCTCAAAACACAACAATCTAACCCTCCATCAAAGATCAACGTACTACCCCTCCCTCAAAAAACAACATTCTAACCCTCCCTCAAAGAACAACATTCTACCCCCATCAAAGAACGACATTCCACCCCTCCCTCAAAGAACAACATTCCACCCCTCCCTCAAAGAACAACATTCTACCCCCTCCCTCAAAGAACAACATTCTACCCCCTACTTCAAAGAACAATATTCTAACTCCTACTTCAAAGAATAGCATTCAACCCACTCCCTCAAAAAACAATATTCCACCCCCTACTTCAAGAACAGCATGCTACCCCTCCCTCAAAGAACAATATTCTACCCCTCTCTCAAAGAAGAACATTCTAAACCCTACTTCAAAGATCAACATTCTACCCCTGCCTCAATGAACAACATTCTACCCACCCTCGAAGAGCATCATTTTACCCGCTCCCTCAAAGAACATTCCACCCCTCCCTCAAAGAACAACAATCTACTCCTCCCTCAAAGAACAACATTCTACCCCTCCCTCAAAGAACAATATTCTAACCCCCAGTTCAAATAACAGCATTCTGCACACTCCCTCAAAGAACCACATTCTACCCCTCCCTCAAAGAATAACATTCTACCCCTCCCTTAAAGAACAACAATCTAACCCTCCCTCAAAGATCAACATTCTACACCTCCCTCAAAAAACAACATTGTACCCCCTCCCTCAAAGAACAACATTCTGTCCCTATTTCAAAGAACAACATTCTGCACCCTCCCTCAAAGAACAACATTCTACCTCCTCCCTCAAAGAACAACATTCTACCCCCTCCCTCAAAGAGCAACATAGTGCCGCTATTTCAAAGAACAACTTTCTAACCCCTCGCTCAAAGAACAACATTCTACGCCTCCCTGAAAGAACAACATTCTACCCCCTCCCTCATAGACCAACATTCTGCCCCTCACTCAAACAACAACATTCTACCCCTCCCTCAAAGAACAACATTCAACCCCCCTCAAAGAATGACATTCCACCCCTCCATCAAAGATCAACACTCTACCACTCCCTCAAAGAACAACATTCTACCCCTCCCTCAAGGAACAATATTCTACCCCTCCCTCAATCAACATCATTCTATCCACTCCCTCAAAAAACAACTAACTTCCCCCTCGCTCAAAGAAAGACTTTCTACCCCTCCCTCGAAGAACAACTTTCTACCCCTCCCTCAAAGAACATTTTAACCCCACTTCAAAGATCAACATTCTACCCATCCTTCCATGAACAACATTCTATCCCTTCCCTGAAAGAATAACATTCTACCCCCCCCTCAAAGAACAACATTTGACCCCCTAACTCAAAGAACATTCTACCCCTCCCTCAAAGATAAGCATACTACCCCTCCCTCAAAGACCAACATTCTACCCCCTCCCTCACAGAGCAACATTCTACACCACCCTCAAAGATCAACTTTCTACCCCTCCCTCAAAGGAGAAGATTCTACCCCTCCCTCAGAGAACAACATTCTATTCTCTCTCTCAAAGAACAACATTCTAACCCCTCCCTCAAAGAACAACATTCTACCCCCTACTTCAAAGAACAGCATGCTACCCCTCCCTCAAAGAACAACATTCTACCGCTCCCTCGAAGAACATCATTTTACCTGCTACGTCAAAGAACATTCCACCCCTCCCTCAAAGAACAACATTCTAACCCCTCCCTCAAAGAACAACATTCTACGCCTCCCTCAAAGAACAACATTCTACCCCATCCCTCATAGAACAACATTCTAACCCTCACTCAAACAACAACATTCAACCCCTCCATCACAGAACAACATTCTACCCACTCCCTCAAAAAACAATCTACCCCCTAATTCAGAGAACAACATTCTACCCCTCCCTCAAAGATCAACATTCTACCCCCTCCCTCCAAGAACAACATTCTACCCCTCCCTCAAAGAACAACATTCTACTCCTTCCTCAAAGGTCAACATTCTACCCCTCCCTCAAAGAACAACATTCTACCCCTCCCTCAAAGTACAACATTCTACCCCCTCCCTCAATGAACAACATTCTACCCCTCCCTCAAAGAACAACATTCTACCCCATCCCTCAAATTACAACATTCTACCCCCTCCCTCAAAGACCAACATTCTACCCCTCCCTCAAAGAACAACATTCTACCCCCTCCCTCAAAGTACAACATTCTACCCCCTCCCTCAAAGACCAACATTCTACTCCTCCCTCAAAGAACAACATTCTACTCCTCCCTCAATGAACAACATTCTACCCCTCCCTCAAAGAACAACATTCCATCCCTCCCTCAAAGTACAACATTCTAACCCCTCCCTCAAAGACCAACATTCTACTCCTTCCTCAAAGAACATTCTACCCCCTCCCTCAAAGTACAACATTCTACCCCCTCCCTCAAAGACCAACATTCTACCGCTCCCTCAAAGAAAAACATTCTATCCCCTCCCTCAAAGAACAATATTCTACCCCCTAATTCAAAGAACAACATTCTACCCCTCCCTCCAAGAACAAAATTCTACCCCTCCCTCAAAGAATAAACATTCAACCACTCCCTCAAAGAACAACATTCTACCCCCCTCAAAGAACGACATTCATCCCATTCCCTCAAAGACCAACATTCTACCCCTCCCTCAATGAACATCATTCTACCCACTCCCTCAAAATACAACTAACTTCCCCCTCGCTCAAAGACCAACTTTCTACCCCTCCCTCAAAGAACAATATTCTAACTCTGCCTCAAAGAATAACGTTCTACCACTCCCTCAAAGAACAACAATCTAACCCTCTCTCAAAGATCAACATTCTACCCCGCCCTCAAAAAACAACATTCTAACCCTCCCTCAAAGAACAACATTCTACCCCCCTCAAAGAACGACATTCCACCCCTCCGTCAAAGAACAACATTCTACCCCTCCCTCAAAGAACAACATTCTACCCCTCCCTCAAAGAACAACATTCTACCCCCCTCAAAGAACGACATTCCACCCCTCTCTCAAAGAACAACATTCTACCCCCTCCCTTAGAGAACAACATTCTATCCCCTCCCTCAAAGAACAACATTCTACCCCTACTTCAAAGAACAACATTATACCCCCCTCAAAGAACAATATTCTAACCCTTACTTCAAAGAATAGCATTCAAACCACTCCCTCAAAAAAAAATATTCTACCCCCTACTTCAAAGAACAGCATGCTACCCCTCCCTCAAAGAACAATATTCTACCCCTCTCTCAAAGAACAACATTCTAAACCCTACATCAAAGATCAACATTCTACCCCTGCCTCAATGAACAACATTCTACCCACCCTCGAAGAACATCATTTTACCCGCTCCCTCAAAGAACATTCCACCCCTCCCTCAAAGAACAACGTTCTACTCCTCCCTCAAAGTACAACATTCTACCCCTCTCTCAAAGAACAATATTCTACCCCCTACTTCAAAGAACAGCATACTACCCACTCCCTCAATAAAAAACTTCCCCCTCCCTCAAAGAACAACTTTCTACCCCTCCCTCAAAGAAAAAACGTTCTGCCCCCTACCTCAAAGATCAACATTCTACCCCTGCCTCAAAGAACAACATTCTACCCCACCCTAAAAGAACAACATTCTACCCCTCCCTCAATGAACATCATTCTGCACACTCCCTCAAAAAACAATTAACTTCCCCCTCACTCAAAGAACAACTTTCTACCCCTCCCTCAAAGAACAACATTCTACCCGCTAATTCAATGAACAACATTCTACGCCTCCCTCAAAGAATAACATTCTACACCCCCTCAACGAACAACATTCTACCCCCTCCCTCAAAGTACAACATTCTACCCCCTCCCTCAAAGACCAACATTCTACTCCTCCCTCAAAGTACAACATTCTACCAACCTCAAAGAACGACGTTCCACCCCTCCATCAAAGAACAACATTCTTCCCCTCCCTCAATGAACATCATTCTACCCACTCCCTCAAAAAACAACTAACTTCCCCTCGCTCAAAGAACAACTTTCTACCCCTCCATCAAAGAACAACTTTCTACCCCTCCCTCAAGGAACAACATTTTACCCCCAATTCAAAGATCAACATTCTACCCCTCCCTCCATGAACAACATTCTACCCCTTCCCTCAAAGAACAACATTCTACCCCTCCCTCAAAGAACAACATTCTACCCCCTCCCTCAAAGAACAACATTCTACCCCTCCCTCAAAGAACAACATTCTACCCCCTCCCTCAAAGACCAACATTCTACTCCTCCCTCAAAGTACAACATTCTACCCCCTCCCTCAAAGAACAACATTCTAATCCTCCCTCAAAGAACATCATTCTACCCCTCCCTCAAGGAACAACATTCTACCCCCTCACTCAAAGTACAACATTCTTCCCCCTCCCTCAAAGAACAACATTCTACTCCTCCCTCAAAGAACAACATTCTACCTCCTTCCTCATTGAACAACCTTCTACCCCTCCCTCAAAGAACATTCTACACCTCCCTCAAAAAACAACATTCTACCCCCTCCCTCAAAGAGCAACATTCTACCCCCTCCCTCAAAGCACACCATGCTACCCCACCCTCAAAGATGAACATTCCACCCACTCCTTCAAAGAACAACATTCTACCCCGCCCTCAAATACAACTTTCTACGCCTCCCTCAAAGAAGAACATACTAAACCTCCCTCAGTGAACAACATTCTATCCCCTCTCTCAAAGAACAACATTCTACCCCCTCCCTCAGAGAACAACATTCTATCCCCTCCCTCAAAGAACAACATTCTACCCCCTACTTCTAAGAACAATATTCTACCCCTCCCTCAAAGAACAATATTCTAACCCCTACTTCAAAGAACAGCATTCAACCCACTCCTTCAAAGTACAATAATCTACGCCCTACTCAAAGAACAGCATGTCACACCTCCCTCAAAGAAAAACATTCTACACCTCCCTCAAAGAACAACATTTTACCCCTCTCTCAAAGAACAACATTCTACCCACTCCCTGAAAAAACAACAAATTTTCCCCTCCAACAAAGAACAACTTTCTACCCCTCACTCAAAGAACAACATCCTGCCGCTCCCTCAAAGAAAACATTCTATCCCCTCCCTCAAAGAACAATATTCTACCCCCTAATTCAAAGAACAACATTCTACCCCTCCCTCCAAGAACAAAACTCTTCCCATCCCTCAAAGAAATACATTAAACCACTCCCTCAAAGAACAACATTCTTCCCCTCCCTCAAAGACCAACATTCTACCCCTCCCTCAATGAACATCATTCTACCCACTCCCTCAAAAAACAACTAACTTCCCCCTCGCTCAAAGAACAACTTTCTACCCCTCCATCAAAGAACAACTTTCTACCCCTCCCTCAAGGAACAACATTTTACCCCCAATTCAAAGATCAACATTCTACCCCTCCCTCCATGAACAACATTCTACCCCTTCCCTCAAAGAACAACATTCTACCCCTCCCTCAAAGAACAACATTCTACCCCCTCCCTCAAAGAACAACATTCTACCCCTCCCTCAAAGAACAACATTCTACCCCCTCCCTCAAAGAATAACATTCTACACCCCCTCAACAAACAACATTCTACCCCTCCCTCAAAGAACAACATTCTACCCCCTACTTCAAAGAACAATATTCTAACCCCTACTTCAAAGAATAGCATTCAACCCACTCCCTCAAAAAACAATATTCCACCCTGTACTTCAAGAACAGCATGCTACCCCTCCCTCAAAGAACAATATTCTACCCCTCTCTCACAGAAGAACATTCTAAACCCTACTTCAAAGATCAACATTCTACCCCTGCCTCAATGAACAACATTCTACCCACCCTCGAAGAACATCATTTTACCCACTCCCTCAAAGAACATTCCACCCCTCCCACAAAGAACATTCCACCCCTCCCTCAAAGAACAACATTCTACCCCTCCCTCAAAGAACAATATTCTAAGCCCTAGTTCAAATAACAGCATTCTGCACACTCCCTCAAAGAACCACTTTCTACACCTCCCTCAAAGAATAACATTCTACCCCTCCCTCAAAGAACAACAATCTAACCCTCCCTCAAAGATCAACATTCTACACCTCCCTCAAAAAACAACATTGTACCCCCTCCCTCAAAGAACGACATTCTGTCCCTATTTCAAAGAACAACATTCTACGCCCTCCCTCAAAGAACAACATTCTACCTCCTCCCTCAAAGAACAACATTCTACCTCCTCCCTCAGAGAGCAACATAGTGCCGCTCTTTCAAAGAACAACTTTCTAACCCCTCGCTCAAAGAACAACATTCTACGCCTCCCTCAAAGAACAACATTCTACCCCCTCCCTCATAGACCAACATTCTACCCCTCACTCAAACAACAACATTCTACCCCTCCCTCAAAGAACAACATTCAACCCCTCCCTCAAAGAACAACATTCTACCCCCCTCAAAGAACGACATTCCACCCCTCCATCAAAGATCAACATTCTACCCCTCCCTCAAAGAACATTCTACCCTGCCCTCAAAGAACAATATTCTACCCCTCCCTCAATCAACATCATTCTACCCACTCCCTCAAAAAACAACTAACTTCCCCCTCGCTCAAAGAACAACTTTCTACCCCTCCCTCGAAGAACAACTTTCTACCCCTCCCTCAAAGAACATTTTAACCCCCACTTCAAAGATCAACATTCTACCCCTCCCTCCATGAACAATATTCTATCCCTTCCCTGAAAGAACAACATTCTACCCCTCCCTCAAAGAACAACATTTGACCCCCTCCCTCAAAGAACATTCTACCCCTCCCTCAAAGATAAACATAATACCCCTCCTTCAAAGACCAACATTCTACCCCCTCCCTCACAGAGCAACATTCTAAACCGCCCTCAAAATCAAATTTCTACCCCTCCCTCAAAGGAGAAAATTCTACCCCTCCCTCAGAGAACAACATTCTATCCCCTCTCTCAAAGAACAACATTCTAACCCCTCCCTCAAAGAACAACATTCTACCCCTACTTCAAAGAACAGCATGCTACCCCTCCCTCAAAGAACAACATTCTACCGCTCCATCGAAGAACATCATTTTACCCGCTACGTCAAAGAACATTCCACCCCTCCCTTAAAGAACAACATTCTAACCCCTCCCTCAAAGAACAACATTCTATGCCTCCCTCAAAGAACAACATTCTACCCCGTCCCTCAGAGAACAACATTCTACCCCTCTCTCAAAGATCAACATTCTACCCCCTCCCTCCAAGAAAAACATTCTACTCCTCCCTCAAAGAACAGTCTACTCCTCCCTCAAAGAACAACATTCTACCCCCTCCCTCATTGAACAACATTCTACCCCTCCCTCAAAGAACAACATTCGACCCCCTCCCTCAAAGTACAACATTCTACCTCCTCCCTCAATGAACAACATTCTACCCCTCCCTCAAAGAACAACATTCTAGCCCTCCCTCAAAGAACAACATTCTACCCGCTAATTCAATGAACAACATTATACGCCTTCCTCAATGAATAATATTCTACACCCCCTCAACGAACAACATTCTACCCCCTCCCTCAAAGAACAACAGTCTACTCCTCCCTCAAAGAACAACATTCTACCCCCTCCCTCAATGAACAACATTCTACCCCTCCCTCAAAGAACAACATTCTACCCCCTCCCTCAAAGTCCAACATTCTACCCCCTCCCTCAAAGACGAACATTCTACTCCTTCCTTAAAGAACAACATTCTACCACCTCCCTCAAAGTACAACATTCTACCCCCTCCCTCAAAGAACAACATTCTACCCCTCCCTCAACGAACAACATTCTAACTCCTCCCTCAAAGACCAACATTCTACCGCTCCCTCAAAGAAAAACATTCTATCCCCTCCCTCAAAGAACAATATTCTACCCCCTAATTCAAAGCACAACATTCTACCCCTCCCTCTAAGAACAAAATTCTACCCCTCCCTCAAAGAATAAACATTCAACCACTCCCTCAAAGAACAACATTCTACCCCCCTCAAAGAACGACATTCATCCCACTCCCTCAAAGACCAACATTCTACCCCTCCCTCAATGAACATCATTCTACCCACTCCCTCAAAATACAACTAACTTCCCCCTCGCTCAAAGAAAAACTTTCTATCCCTCCATCAAAGAACAATATTCTAACACCTACTTCAAAGAACAGCATTCAACCCACTCCCTCAAAGAACAATATTCTAACCCTCCCTCAAAGAATAACGTTCTACCACTCCCTCAAAGAACAACAATCTAACCCTCTCTCAAAGATCAACATTCTACCCCTCCCTCAAAAAACAACATTCATTCCCTCCCTCAAAGAACAACATTCTACCCCTCTCTCAAAGAACAACATTCTACCCCCCTCAAAGAACGACATTCCACCCCTCTCTCAAAGAACAACATTCTACCCCCTCCCTTAGAGAACAACATTCTATCCCCTCCCGCAAATAACAACATTCTACCCCCTACTTCAAAGAACAATATTATATCCCTCTCAAAGAACAATATTCTAACCCCTACTTCAAAGAAAAGCATTCAACCCACTCCCTCAAAAAACAATATTCGACCCCCTACTTCAAAGAACAGCATGCTACCCCTCCCTCAAAGAACAATATTCTACCCCTATCTCAAAGAACAACATTCTAAACCCTACATCAAAGATCAACATTCTACCCCTGCCTCAATGAACAACATTCTTCCCACCCTCGAAGATCATTTTACCCGCTCCCTCAAAGAACATTCCACCCCTCCCTCAAAGAACAACATTCTACTCCTCCCTCAAAGTACAACATTCTACCCCTCTCTCAAAGAACAATATTCTACCCCCTACTTCAAAGAACAGCATACTACCCACTCCCTCAATAAAAAACTTCACCCTCCCTCAAAGAACAACTTTCTACCCCTCCCTCAAAGAACAACGTTCTGCCCCATACCTCAAAGATCAACATTCTACCCCTCCCTCAAAGAACAACATTCTATCCCACCCTAAAAGAACAACATTCTACCCCTCCCTCAATGAACATCATTCTGCACACTCCCTCAAAAAACAATTAACTTCCCCCTCACTCAAAGAACAACTTTCTACCCCTCCCTCAAAGAACAACATTCTAGCCCTCCCTCAAAGAACAACATTCTACCCGCTAATTCAATGAACAACATTCTACGCCTTCCTCAATGAATAACATTCTACACCCCCTCAACGAACAACATTCTACCCCCTCCCTCAAAGTACAACATTCTACCCCCTCCCTCAAAGACCAACATTCTACTCCTCCCTCAAAGTACAACATTCTACCCCCTCCCTCAAAGACCAACATTCTACCCCTGCCTCAAAGAACAACATTCTACTCCACCCTAAAAGAACAACATTCTACCCCTCCCTCAATGAACATCATTCTGCACACTCCCTCAAAAAACAATTAACTTCCCCCTCACTCAAAGAACAACTTTCTACCCCTCCCTCAAAGAACAACATTCTACCCGCTAATTCAATGAACAACATTCTACGCCTCCCTCAAAGAATAACATTCTACACCCCCTCAACGAACAACATTCTACCCCCTCCCTCAAAGTACAACATTCTACCCCCTCCCTCAAAGACCAACATTCTACTCCTCCCTCAAAGTACAACATTCTACCAACCTCAAAGAACGACGTTCCACCCCTCCATCAAAGAACAACATTCTTCCCCTCCCTCAATGAACATCATTCTACCCACTCCCTCAAAAAACAACTAACTTCCCCTCGCTCAAAGAACAACTTTCTACCCCTCCATCAAAGAACAACTTTCTACCCCTCCCTCAAGGAACAACATTTTACCCCCAATTCAAAGATCAACATTCTACCCCTCCCTCCATGAACAACATTCTACCCCTTCCCTCAAAGAACAACATTCTACCCCTCCCTCAAAGAACAACATTCTACCCCCTCCCTCAAAGAACAACATTCTACCCCTCCCTCAAAGAACAACATTCTACCCCCTCCCTCAAAGACCAACATTCTACTCCTCCCTCAAAGTACAACATTCTACCCCCTCCCTCAAAGAACAACATTCTAATCCTCCCTCAAAGAACATCATTCTACCCCTCCCTCAAGGAACAACATTCTACCCCCTCACTCAAAGTACAACATTCTTCCCCCTCCCTCAAAGAACAACATTCTACTCCTCCCTCAAAGAACAACATTCTACCTCCTTCCTCATTGAACAACCTTCTACCCCTCCCTCAAAGAACATTCTACACCTCCCTCAAAAAACAACATTCTACCCCCTCCCTCAAAGAGCAACATTCTACCCCCTCCCTCAAAGCACACCATGCTACCCCACCCTCAAAGATGAACATTCCACCCACTCCTTCAAAGAACAACATTCTACCCCGCCCTCAAATACAACTTTCTACGCCTCCCTCAAAGAAGAACATACTAAACCTCCCTCAGTGAACAACATTCTATCCCCTCTCTCAAAGAACAACATTCTACCCCCTCCCTCAGAGAACAACATTCTATCCCCTCCCTCAAAGAACAACATTCTACCCCCTACTTCTAAGAACAATATTCTACCCCTCCCTCAAAGAACAATATTCTAACCCCTACTTCAAAGAACAGCATTCAACCCACTCCTTCAAAGTACAATAATCTACGCCCTACTCAAAGAACAGCATGTCACACCTCCCTCAAAGAAAAACATTCTACACCTCCCTCAAAGAACAACATTTTACCCCTCTCTCAAAGAACAACATTCTACCCACTCCCTGAAAAAACAACAAATTTTCCCCTCCAACAAAGAACAACTTTCTACCCCTCACTCAAAGAACAACATCCTGCCGCTCCCTCAAAGAAAACATTCTATCCCCTCCCTCAAAGAACAATATTCTACCCCCTAATTCAAAGAACAACATTCTACCACTCCCTCAAAGAACAACATTCTTCCCCTCCCTCAAAGACCAACATTCTACCCCTCCCTCAATGAACATCATTCTACCCACTCCCTCAAAAAACAACTAACTTCCCCCTCGCTCAAAGAACAACTTTCTACCCCTCCATCAAAGAACAACTTTCTACCCCTCCCTCAAGGAACAACATTTTACCCCCAATTCAAAGATCAACATTCTACCCCTCCCTCCATGAACAACATTCTACCCCTTCCCTCAAAGAACAACATTCTACCCCTCCCTCAAAGAACAACATTCTACCCCCTCCCTCAAAGAACAACATTCTACCCCTCCCTCAAAGAACAACATTCTACCCCCTCCCTCAAAGAATAACATTCTACACCCCCTCAACAAACAACATTCTACCCCTCCCTCAAAGAACAACATTCTACCCCCTACTTCAAAGAACAATATTCTAACCCCTACTTCAAAGAATAGCATTCAACCCACTCCCTCAAAAAACAATATTCCACCCTGTACTTCAAGAACAGCATGCTACCCCTCCCTCAAAGAACAATATTCTACCCCTCTCTCACAGAAGAACATTCTAAACCCTACTTCAAAGATCAACATTCTACCCCTGCCTCAATGAACAACATTCTACCCACCCTCGAAGAACATCATTTTACCCACTCCCTCAAAGAACATTCCACCCCTCCCACAAAGAACATTCCACCCCTCCCTCAAAGAACAACATTCTACCCCTCCCTCAAAGAACAATATTCTAAGCCCTAGTTCAAATAACAGCATTCTGCACACTCCCTCAAAGAACCACTTTCTACACCTCCCTCAAAGAATAACATTCTACCCCTCCCTCAAAGAACAACAATCTAACCCTCCCTCAAAGATCAACATTCTACACCTCCCTCAAAAAACAACATTGTACCCCCTCCCTCAAAGAACGACATTCTGTCCCTATTTCAAAGAACAACATTCTACGCCCTCCCTCAAAGAACAACATTCTACCTCCTCCCTCAAAGAACAACATTCTACCTCCTCCCTCAGAGAGCAACATAGTGCCGCTCTTTCAAAGAACAACTTTCTAACCCCTCGCTCAAAGAACAACATTCTACGCCTCCCTCAAAGAACAACATTCTACCCCCTCCCTCATAGACCAACATTCTACCCCTCACTCAAACAACAACATTCTACCCCTCCCTCAAAGAACAACATTCAACCCCTCCCTCAAAGAACAACATTCTACCCCCCTCAAAGAACGACATTCCACCCCTCCATCAAAGATCAACATTCTACCCCTCCCTCAAAGAACATTCTACCCTGCCCTCAAAGAACAATATTCTACCCCTCCCTCAATCAACATCATTCTACCCACTCCCTCAAAAAACAACTAACTTCCCCCTCGCTCAAAGAACAACTTTCTACCCCTCCCTCGAAGAACAACTTTCTACCCCTCCCTCAAAGAACATTTTAACCCCCACTTCAAAGATCAACATTCTACCCCTCCCTCCATGAACAATATTCTATCCCTTCCCTGAAAGAACAACATTCTACCCCTCCCTCAAAGAACAACATTTGACCCCCTCCCTCAAAGAACATTCTACCCCTCCCTCAAAGATAAACATAATACCCCTCCTTCAAAGACCAACATTCTACCCCCTCCCTCACAGAGCAACATTCTAAACCGCCCTCAAAATCAAATTTCTACCCCTCCCTCAAAGGAGAAAATTCTACCCCTCCCTCAGAGAACAACATTCTATCCCCTCTCTCAAAGAACAACATTCTAACCCCTCCCTCAAAGAACAACATTCTACCCCTACTTCAAAGAACAGCATGCTACCCCTCCCTCAAAGAACAACATTCTACCGCTCCATCGAAGAACATCATTTTACCCGCTACGTCAAAGAACATTCCACCCCTCCCTTAAAGAACAACATTCTAACCCCTCCCTCAAAGAACAACATTCTATGCCTCCCTCAAAGAACAACATTCTACCCCGTCCCTCAGAGAACAACATTCTACCCCTCTCTCAAAGATCAACATTCTACCCCCTCCCTCCAAGAAAAACATTCTACTCCTCCCTCAAAGAACAGTCTACTCCTCCCTCAAAGAACAACATTCTACCCCCTCCCTCATTGAACAACATTCTACCCCTCCCTCAAAGAACAACATTCGACCCCCTCCCTCAAAGTACAACATTCTACCTCCTCCCTCAATGAACAACATTCTACCCCTCCCTCAAAGAACAACATTCTAGCCCTCCCTCAAAGAACAACATTCTACCCGCTAATTCAATGAACAACATTATACGCCTTCCTCAATGAATAATATTCTACACCCCCTCAACGAACAACATTCTACCCCCTCCCTCAAAGAACAACAGTCTACTCCTCCCTCAAAGAACAACATTCTACCCCCTCCCTCAATGAACAACATTCTACCCCTCCCTCAAAGAACAACATTCTACCCCCTCCCTCAAAGTCCAACATTCTACCCCCTCCCTCAAAGACGAACATTCTACTCCTTCCTTAAAGAACAACATTCTACCACCTCCCTCAAAGTACAACATTCTACCCCCTCCCTCAAAGAACAACATTCTACCCCTCCCTCAACGAACAACATTCTAACTCCTCCCTCAAAGACCAACATTCTACCGCTCCCTCAAAGAAAAACATTCTATCCCCTCCCTCAAAGAACAATATTCTACCCCCTAATTCAAAGCACAACATTCTACCCCTCCCTCTAAGAACAAAATTCTACCCCTCCCTCAAAGAATAAACATTCAACCACTCCCTCAAAGAACAACATTCTACCCCCCTCAAAGAACGACATTCATCCCACTCCCTCAAAGACCAACATTCTACCCCTCCCTCAATGAACATCATTCTACCCACTCCCTCAAAATACAACTAACTTCCCCCTCGCTCAAAGAAAAACTTTCTATCCCTCCATCAAAGAACAATATTCTAACACCTACTTCAAAGAACAGCATTCAACCCACTCCCTCAAAGAACAATATTCTAACCCTCCCTCAAAGAATAACGTTCTACCACTCCCTCAAAGAACAACAATCTAACCCTCTCTCAAAGATCAACATTCTACCCCTCCCTCAAAAAACAACATTCATTCCCTCCCTCAAAGAACAACATTCTACCCCTCTCTCAAAGAACAACATTCTACCCCCCTCAAAGAACGACATTCCACCCCTCTCTCAAAGAACAACATTCTACCCCCTCCCTTAGAGAACAACATTCTATCCCCTCCCGCAAATAACAACATTCTACCCCCTACTTCAAAGAACAATATTATATCCCTCTCAAAGAACAATATTCTAACCCCTACTTCAAAGAAAAGCATTCAACCCACTCCCTCAAAAAACAATATTCGACCCCCTACTTCAAAGAACAGCATGCTACCCCTCCCTCAAAGAACAATATTCTACCCCTATCTCAAAGAACAACATTCTAAACCCTACATCAAAGATCAACATTCTACCCCTGCCTCAATGAACAACATTCTTCCCACCCTCGAAGATCATTTTACCCGCTCCCTCAAAGAACATTCCACCCCTCCCTCAAAGAACAACATTCTACTCCTCCCTCAAAGTACAACATTCTACCCCTCTCTCAAAGAACAATATTCTACCCCCTACTTCAAAGAACAGCATACTACCCACTCCCTCAATAAAAAACTTCACCCTCCCTCAAAGAACAACTTTCTACCCCTCCCTCAAAGAACAACGTTCTGCCCCATACCTCAAAGATCAACATTCTACCCCTCCCTCAAAGAACAACATTCTATCCCACCCTAAAAGAACAACATTCTACCCCTCCCTCAATGAACATCATTCTGCACACTCCCTCAAAAAACAATTAACTTCCCCCTCACTCAAAGAACAACTTTCTACCCCTCCCTCAAAGAACAACATTCTAGCCCTCCCTCAAAGAACAACATTCTACCCGCTAATTCAATGAACAACATTCTACGCCTTCCTCAATGAATAACATTCTACACCCCCTCAACGAACAACATTCTACCCCCTCCCTCAAAGTACAACATTCTACCCCCTCCCTCAAAGACCAACATTCTACTCCTCCCTCAAAGTACAACATTCTACCCCCTCCCTCAAAGACCAACATTCTACCCCTCCCTCAAAGAACAACATTCTACTCCTCCCTCAAAGTACAACATTCTACCCCCTCCCTCAAAGAACAACATTCTACTCCTCCCTCAAAGAACAACATTCTACCTCCTTGAACAACCTTCTACCCCTCCCTCAAAGAACATTCTACACCTCCCTCAAAAAACAACATTCTACCCCCTCCCTCAAAGAGCAACATTCTACCCCCTCCCTCAAAGCACACCATGCTACCCCACCCTCAAAGATGAACATTCCACCCCCTCTCTCAAAGAACAACATTCTACCCCCTCCCTCAGAGAAAAACATTCTATCCCCTCCCTCAAAGAACAACATTCTACCCCCTACTTCAAAGAACAATATTCTACCCCTCCCTCAAAGAACAATATTCTAACCCCTACTTCAAAGAACAGCATTCAACCCACTCCTTCAAAGTACAATATTCTACGCCCTACTTCAAAGAACAGCATGCCACACCTCCCTCAAAGAAAAACATTCTACACCTCCCTCAAAGAACAACATTCTACCCCACCCTCGAAGAACATCATTTTACCTGCTCCCTCAAAAGAACATTCCACCCCTCCCTCAAAGAACAACATTCTACTCCTCCCTCAAAGAGCAACATTCTACCCCTCTCTCAAAGAACAATATTCTACCCCCTACTTCAAAGAACAGCATTCTACCCCTCCCTCCAAGAACAAAATTCTACCCCTCCCTCAAAGAAAAACATTCAACCACTCCCTCAAAGAACAACATTCTACCCCCCTCAAAGAACGACATTCCACCCCTCCATCAAAGAACAACATTCTACCCCTCCCACAAAAACCAAAATTCTACCCCTCCCTCAATGAACATCATTCAACCCACTCCCTCAAAAAACAACTAACTTCCCCCTCGCTCAAAGAACAACTTTCTACCCCTCCATCAAAGAACAACTTTCTACCCCTCCCTCAAGGAACAACATTTTACCCCCAATTCAAAGATCAACATTCTACCCCTCCCTCCATGAACAACATTCTACCCCTCCCCTCAAAGAACAACATTCTACCCCTCCCTCAAAGAACAACATTCCAGCCCCTCCCTCAAAGGACAACATTCTGCCCCTCCCTCAAAGAACAACATTCTACCCCCTCCCTCAAAGAATAACATTCTACACCCCCTCAACAAACAACATTCTACCCCTCCCTCAAAGAACAACATTCTACCCCCTCCCTCAAAGAACAACATTCTACCCCTCCCTCAAAGAACAACATTCTACCCCCTCCCTCAAAGAACAACATTCTAGCCCTCCCTCTAAGAACAACATTCTACCCCCTAATTCAATGAACAACATTCTACCCCTCCCTCAAAGAATAACATTCTACACCCCCTCAACAAACAACATTCTACCCCTCCCTCAAAGAACAACATTCTACCCCCTCCCTCAAAGAACAACATTCTACACCCTCCCTCAAAGTACAACATTCTACCCTCTCCCTCAAATAACAACATTCTATCTCCTTCCTCAAAGAACAACATTTTACCCATCCCTCAATGAACAACATTCTACTCTTCCCTCAAAGTACAACATTCTACCCCCTCCCTCAAAGAACAACATTCTACCTCCTTCCTCAAAGAACAACATTCTACCCCTCCCTCAACAAACAACATTCTACCCCCTCCCTCAATGAGCAACATTTTACCCGCTCCCTCAAAGAACAACATTCTACCCC
Organism: Somniosus microcephalus; assembly: GCF_052327205.1. Lineage (NCBI taxonomy): Eukaryota > Metazoa > Chordata > Chondrichthyes > Squaliformes > Somniosidae > Somniosus > Somniosus microcephalus. Next base: position 328,187,171 of record NC_140987.1, on the reverse strand, counting down.
CTCCCTTGAAGAACATTCTATCCCCTCCCTCAAAGAACAACATTCTACTCCCTCCAAGAACAACATTCTACCCGTTTCTCAAAGAACAACATTCTACCCCCTCCCTCAAAGAACAACATTCTACCCGACCCTCAAAGATGAACATTCCACCCCCTCCTTCAAAGAACAACATTCTACCCCGCCCTCAAAGACAACTTTCTACCCCTCCCTCAAAGAAGAACATACTACCCCTCACTCAGAGAACAACATTCTATCCCGTCTCTCAAAGAACAACATTCTACCCCTTCCCTCAAAGAACAACATTCTACCCCTCCCTCAAAGAACAATATTCTACCCCCTACTTCAAAGAACAGCATTCTACACACTCCCTCAAAAAACAACAAATTTTCCCCTCCAACAAAGAACAACTTTCTACCCCTCCCTCAAAGAACAATATTATACCACCTAATTCAAAGAACAACATTCTACCCCTCCCTCCAAGAACAAAATTCTACCCCTCCCTCAAAGAAAAACATTCAACCACTCCCTCAAAGAACAACATTCTACCCCCCTCAAAGAACGACATTCCACCCCTCCATCAAAGAACAACATTCTACCCCTCCCACAAAAACCAACATTCTACCCCTCCCTCAATGAACATCATTCAACCCACTCCCTCAAAAAACAACTAACTTCCCCCTCGCTCAAAGAACAACTTTCTACCCCTCCATCAAAGAACAACTTTCTACCCCTCCCTCAAGGAACAACATTTTACCCCCAATTCAAAGATCAACATTCTACCCCTCCCTCCATGAATAACATTCTACCCCTCCCCTCAAAGAACATCATTCTACCCCTCCCTCAAAGAACAACATTCTAGCCCCTCCCTCAAAGGACAACATTCTACCCCTCCCTCAAAGAACAACATTCTACCCCCTCCCTCAAAGAATAACATTCTACACCCCCTCAACAAACAACATTCTACCACCCCTCAAAGAACAACATTCTACCCCTCCCTTAAAGAACCACTTAATACCCCTCCCTCAAAGAACAACATTCTACCCCTCCCTCAGAGAACCACATTCTACTCCTTCCTCAATGAACAACTTTCTACCCCTCCCTCAAGGAACAACATTCTAACCCTCCCTCAAAGAATAACATTCTACCCCCTCCCTCAAAGAACAATATTCTACACCCTAATTCAAAGAACAACATCTACCCCTCCCTCAAAGAACAGAATTCTACCCCTCCCTCAAAGAACACATTCTACCCCTCCCTCACAGAACAATATTCTACCCCCTAATTCAAAGTACATTCTACCCACTCCATCAAAAAACAACATTCTACCCCCTCCCTCAAAGAACAACTTAATAGCCCTCCCTCAAAGACCAACATTCTACCCCTCCCTCAGAGAACAACATTTTATCCCCTCGCTCAAAGAACAACATTCTACCCCTTCCTCAAAGAACAACATTCTACCCCCCTCAAAGAACAAAATTCTACCCCTCCCTCAAAGAACAAAATTCTACCCCCTCCCTCAAAGTACAACATTCTACCCCGCTCAAAGAATGACATTCCACCCCTCTGTCAAAGAACAACATTCTACCACTCCCTCAAAGAACAACATTATACCCCTCCCTCAAAGAACAAAATTCTACCCCTCCCTCAAAGAACAAAATTATACCCCTCCCTCAAAGAACAACATTCTACCCCTCTCTCAAAGAACAACATTCTACCCCTCACTCAATGAACAGCATTCTACCCCCTACTTGAAAGAACAACATTCTACCCACTTCCTCAAAAAACTATCTTATATCCCCTCTCTCAAAGAACAACATTCAACCCCTCCCTCAAAGAAACACATTCTACCACCTGCCTCAAAGAACAACATTCTACCGCTCCCTCAAAGAACAACATTCTACCCCCTAATTCAAAGAACGACATTCCACCCCTCCGTCAAATCACAACATTCTACCCCTCCCTCAAAGAACAATATTCTACCCCCTACTTCAAAGAACAACATTCTACCACCTCCCTCGAAGGACAACATTCTACCCCTCCCTCAAAGAACAACATTCTACCCCTCACTCAAAGAAGAACATTCTGCCCCTCCATCAAAGAATAACACTCTACCCTCTACTTCAAAGAACAACATTCTACCGCCTCCATCAAAGAACAACATTATACCCCCCACTTCAAGGATCAACATTCTACCCCTCCCTCAATGAACAACATTCTACCCCATCCCTCAAAGAACGACATTCCACCCCTCCATCAAAGAACAACATTCTACCCCTCCCTCAAAGAACAACATTCTACCGATCCCTCAAAGAAAAATATTCTACCCCCTACTTCAAAGAACAACATTCTACCCACCCCGTCAAAATACAACATTCTACCCCCTCCCTCAATGAACAACATTCTACCCCCTCCCTCAATGAACAACATTCTACCAACTCCCTCAAAGGACAACATTTTACCCCTCCCTCAAAGAACAACATTCTACCCCTCACTCAAAGAAGAATATTCTGCCCCTCCATCAAAGAATAACATTCTACCCCCCACTTCAAAGATCAACATTCTACCCCTCCCTCAATGAACAACATTCTACCCCATCCGTCAAAGAACAACATTCTACCTCTCCCTCAAAGAACAACATTCTACCCCCTCCCTCAAAGAACAACATTCTACCCATCTCTCAAAGAAGAACATTCTGCCCCTCCATCAAAGAGTAACATTCTACCCCATCCCTGAAAGAACAACTTAATACCCCTCCCTCAAAGAACAACATTCTAACCCCTCCCTCAAAGATCAACATTCTACCCCTTCCTCAAAGAACAACATTCACAGAAATCACAGAAACCCCACAGTGCAGATAGAGGACATTTCGGCCCATCGATCCTGCACCGACACATATCCCACCCAATCCCCGTAACCCCAACACCAACACATATCCCAGCCTATCCCCGTAACCCCACGTATTTAATCCCCCTAACACTAAGGGTCAATTAATCACAGCCAATCAACCTAACCCGCACATCTTTGGACTGTGGGAGGAAACCGGAACACCCGGAGGAAACCCACGCAAACACGGGGAGAATGTGCAAACTCCACACAGACAGTCGCCCGAGGCCGGATTCGAACCCGGGTCCCTGGCGCTGTGAGGCAACAGTGCTAACCACTATGCCACCGTTCTATCCCCTCTCTCAAAGAACAACATTCTACCCCTCCCTCAAAGAATCACATTCTACCCCCTCCCTCAAAGAACAAAATTCTACCACTTCCTCAAAGAACAACATTGTACCCCTCCCTCAAAGAACAACATTCTACCCCTCACTCAATGAACAGCATTCTACCCCATCCATCATGAACAACATTCTACCCCTCACTCAATGAACAACATTCTACCCCATCCATAAAAGAACAACATTCTACCCCTCTCGCAAAGAACAACATTCTACCCCTCCCTCAAAGAACAACATTCTACCCCTTCCTCAAAGAACAACATTCTATCCCCTCTCTCAAAGAACAACATTCTACCCCTCCCTCAAAGAACCACATTCTACCCCCTCCCTCAAAGAATAAAATTCTACCCCTCCCTCAAAGAACAACATTGTATCCCTCCCTCAAAGAACAACATTCTACCCCTTCCTCAAAGAACAACATTCTACCCCTCCCTCAAAGAACAACATTCTGCCCCTCCATCAAAGAATAATATTCTACCCCATCCCTCAAAGAACAACATTCTAACCCCTCACTCAAAGAACAACATTCTAACCCTCCCTCAAAGAAACACATTCTACCCCCTCCCTCAAAGAACAACACTGTACCCCTCCCTCAAAGAACAATATTCTACCCCTCACTCAATGAACAGCATTCTACCCCCTCCCTCAAAGAACAACATTCTACCCCTCCCTCAAAGAACAATATTCTACCCCTCCCTCAAAGAACAACATTCTACCCCTCACTCAATGAACAGCATTCTACCCCCTCCCTCAAAGAACAACATTCTACCCCGCCCTGAAAGAACAATATTCTACCCCCTACTTGAAAGAACATTCTACCCACTTCCTCAAAAAACTACATTATATCCCCTCTCTCAAAGAACAACATTCTACCCCTCCCTCAAAGAGCCACATTCTACCCCCTCCCTCAAAGAACAACATTCTACCCCTCCCTCAAAGAACAATATTCTACCCCTCCCTCAAAGAACAACATTCTACCCCTCACTCAATGAACAGCATTCTACCCCCTCCCTCAAAGAACAACATTCTACCCCTCCCTCAAAGAACAATATTCTACACCTCCCTCAAAGAACAACATTCTACCCCTCACTCAAATAACAACATTCTAACCCCTCCCTCAAAGAACAACATTCTACCCCTTCCTCAAAGAACAACATTCTATCCCCTCTCTCAAAGAACAACATTCTACCCCTACCTCAGAGAACCACATTCTACCCCCTCCCTCAAAGAACAACATTCTACTGCTCCCTCAAAGAACAACATTCTACGCCTCCCTCAAAGAGCAATATTCTACCCCCTACTTCAAAGAACAACATTCTACCACCTCCCTCGAAGGACAACATTCGACCCCTCCCTCAAAGAACAACATTCTACCCCTCACTCAAAGAAGAACATTCTGCCCCTCCATCAAAGAATAACATTCTACCCCCTCCCTCAAAGAACAACATTCTACCCCTCTCTCAACGTTCAACATTCTACTGCTCCCTCAAAGAATGACATTCAACCCCTCACGCAAAGAACAACATTCTACCCCTCCCTTAAAGAACCACTTAATACCCCTCCCTCAAAGAACAACATTCTACCCCTCCATCAGAGAACCACATTCTACTCCTTCCTCAAGAAACAACTTTCTACCCCTCCCTCAAAGAACAACATTCTAACCCTCCCTCAAAGATCAACATTCTACCCCCTCCCTCAAAGAACAATATTCTACACCCTAATTCAAACAACAACATTCTACCCCTCCCTCAAAGAACAGAATTCTACCCCTCCCTCAAAGAACAACATTCTACCCCTCCCTCAAAGAACACATTCTACCCCTCCCTCAAAGAAAACATTCTACCCCTCCCTCACAGAACAATATTCTACCCCCACTTCACAGAACATTCTACCACTCCATCAAAAAACAACATTCTACCCCCTCCCTCAAAGAACAACACTCTACCCCTCCATCAAAGAGCAACAGTCTACCCGCTCCCTCAAAGAACCACTTAATAGCCCTCCCTCAAAGACCAACATTCTACCCCTCCCTCAGAGAACAACATTTTATCCCCTCGCTCAAAGAACAACATTCTACCCGTTCCTCAAAGAACAACATTCTACCCCCCTCAAAGAACAAAATTCTACCCCTCCCTCAAAGAACAAAATTCTACCCCCTCCCTCAAAGTACAACATTCTACCCCGCTCAAAGAATGACATTCCACCCCTCTGTCAAAGAACAACATTCTACCACTCCCTCAAAGAACAACATTCTACCACTCCCTCAAAGAACAACTTTCTACCCCTCCCTCAAAGAACAACATTCTACCCCTCCCTCAAAGAACAACATTATACCCCCCACTTCAAAGATCAATATTCTACCCCTCCCTCAATGAACAACATTCTACCCCTCCCTTAAAGAACAACTTAATACCCCTCCCTCAAAGAACAACATTCTACCCCTCCATCAGAGAACATTCTACTCCTTCCTCAAGGAACAACTTTCTACCGCTCCCTCAAAGAACAACATTCTAACCCTCCCTCAAAGAACAACATTCTACCCACCTCAAAGAACGACATTCCACCCCTCCATCAAAGAACAACATTCTACCCCTTCCTCAAAGGACAACATTCTATCCACTCTCTGAAAGAACAACATTCTACCCCTCCCTCAAAGAACAACATTCTACCCACCTCAAAGAATGACATTCCACCCCTCCATCAAAGAACAACATTCTACCCCTCCCTCAAAGTACAACATTCTACCCCTCCCTCAAAGAAAAATAATCTACCCCCTACTTCAAAGAACAACATTCTACCCACTCCGTCAAAATACAACATTCTACCCCCTCCCTGAATGAACAACATTCTACCAAATCCCTCAAAGGACAACATTCTACCCCTCCCTCAATGAACAGCATTCTACCCCATCCATCGAAGAACAAAATTCTACCTCTCCCTCAAAGAACAACATTCTACCCTCTCCCTCAAAGAACAACATTCTACCCATCTCTCAAAGAAGAACATTCTGCCCCTCCATCAAAGAATAACATTCTACCCCATCCCTCAAAGAACAACTTAATACCCCTCCCTCAAAGAACAACATTCTAACCCCTCCCTCAAAGAACAACATTCTACCCCTTCCTCAAAGAACAACATTCACAGAAATCACAGAAACCCCACAGTGCAGATAGAGGCCATTTCGGCCCATCGAGCCTGCACTGACACATATCCCACCCAATCCCCGTAACACCGACACCAACACATATCCCACCCTATCCCTGTAACGCCACGCATTTAATCCCCCTAACACAAAGGGTCAATTTATCACAGCCAATCAACCTAACCCGCACATCTTTGGACTGTGGGAGGAAACCGGAGCACCCAGAGGAAACCCATGCAAACACGGGGAGAATGTGCAAACTCCACACAGACAGTCGCCCGAGGCTGGATTCGAACCCGGGTCCCTGGCACTGTGAGGCAACAGTGCTAACCAATATGCCACCGTTCTATCCCCTCTCTCAAAGAACAACATTCTACCCCTCCCTCAAAGAACCACATTCTACCACCTCCCTCAAAGAACAAAATTCTACCCCTCCCTCAAAGAACAACATTGTACCCCTCCCTCAAAGAACAACATTCTACCCCTCACTCAATGAACAGCATTCTACCCCATCCATCAAAGAACAACATTCTACCCCTCTCGCAAAGAACAACATTCTATCCCTCCCTCAAAGAACAACTTAATACCCCTCCCTCAAAGAACAACATTCTACCCCTTCCTCAAAGAACAACATTCTATCCCCTCTCTCAAAGAACAACATTCTACCCCTCCCTCAAAGAACCACATTCTACCCCCTTCGTCAAAGAATAAAATTCTACCCCTCCCTCAAAGAACAACATTGCAGCCCTCCCTCAAAGAACAACATTCTACCCCTTCCTCAAAGAACAACATTCTACCCCTCCCTCAAAGAACAACATTCTGCGCCTCCATCAGAGAATAATATTCTACCCCATCCCTCAAAGAAAAACATTCTAACCCCTCACTCAAAGAACAACATTCTACCCCACACTCAAAGAACCACATTCTACCCCCTGCATCAAAGAACAACATTGTACCCCTCCATCAAAGAACAACATTCTACCCCTCACTCAATGAACAGCATTCTACCCCCTCCCTCAAAAAACAACATTCTACCCCTCCCTCAAAGAACAATATTCTACACCTCCCTCAAAGAACAACATTCTACCCCTAACTCAAAGAACAACATTCTAACCCCTTACTCAAAGAATAACATTCTACCCCTTCCTCAAAGAACAACATTCTATCCCCTCTCTCAAAGAACAACATTCTACCCCTCACTCAAAGAACCACATTCTACCCCCTGCCTCAAAGAACAACATTCTACCGCACCCTCAAAGAACAACATTCTACACCTCCCTCAAAGAACAACATTCTGCCCATCCATCAAAGAATAATATTCTACCCCATCCCTCAAAGAACAACATTCTAACCCCTCACTCAAAGAACAACATTCTACCCCTCCCTCAAAGATCGACATTCTACCCCCTCCCTCAAAGAACAACATTCTACCCCTCACTCAATGAACAGCATTCTACCCCCTCCCTCAAAGAACAACATTCTACCCCTCCCTCAAAGAACAATATTCTACCCCTCCCTCAAAGAACAACATTCTACCCCTCACTCAAAGAACAACATTCTAACCCCTTACTCAAAGAACAACATTCTACCCCTTCCTCATAGAACAACATTCTATCCCCCTCTGAAAGAACAACATTCTACCCCTCCCTCAAAGAACCACATTCTACCCCCTCCCTCAAGGAACAAAATTCTACCCCTCCCTCAAAGAACAACATTGTACCCCTCCCTCAAAGAACAACATTCTACACCTCACTCAAAGAACAACATTCTACCCCTCCCTCAAAGAACAATATTCTAACCCTCCCTCAAAGAACAACATTCTACCCCTCACTCAAAGAACAACATTCTAACCCCTCCCTCAAAGACCAACATTCTACCCCTTCCTCAAAGAACAACATTCTATCCCCTCTCTCAAAGAACAACATTCTCCCCCTCCCTCAAAGAACCACATTCTACCCCTCCCTCAAAGAACAACATTCTAAGCCTCGGTCAAAGAAAAGTATTCTACCCCCTACTTCAAAGAACAACATTCTACCCACTCTGTCAAAATACAACATTCTACCCCCTCCCTCAATGAACAACATTCTACCCCCTCCCTCAAAGAACAACATTCTACCAACTCCCTCAAAGGACAACATTCTACCCCTCCCTCAAAGAACAACATTCTACCCCTCCCTCAATAAACAACATTCTACCCCTCCCTCAAAGAACAAAATTCTAACCCTCCCTCAAAGAACAACATTCTACCCCTCCCTCAAAGAACAACTTAATACCCCTCCCTCAAAGAACAACATTCTAACCCCTCCCTCAAAGAACAACATTCTACCCCTTCCTCAAAGAACAACATTCTATCCCCTCTCTCAAAGAACAACATTCTACCCCTCCCTCAAAAAACCACATTCTACCCCCTCCCTCAAAGAACAACATCCTACCGATCCCTCAAAGAACATTGAACCCATCCCTCAAAGAAGAATATACTACCCCCTACTTCAAAGAACAACATTCTACCACCTCCCTCGAAGGACAACATTCTACCCCTCCCTCAAAGAACAACATTCTACCCCTCACTCAAAGAAGAACATTCAACCCCTCCCTCAAAGAACAACATTCTAACCCCTCCCTCAAAGAACAACATTCTACCCCTTCCTCAAAGAAAAACATTCTATCCCCTCTCAAAGAACAACATTCTACCCCTCCCTCAAAGAACCACATTCTACCCCCTCCCTCAAAGAACAAAATTCTACCCCTCCCTCAAAGAACAACATTCTACCCCACCCTCAAAGAACAACATTCTACCCCTCACTCAATGAATAGCATTCTACCCCCTCCCTCAAAGAAAAACATTCCACCCCTCCCTCAAAGAACAATATTCTACCCGCTACTTGAAAGAACAACATTCGACCCACTTCCTTAAAAAACTACATTATATCCCCTCTCTCAAAGAACAACATTCTACCCCTCCCTCAAAGAGCCACATTCTACCCCCTGCCTCAAAGAACAACATTCTACCACTCCCTCAAAGAACAACATTCTACCCCTCCCTCAAAGAACAACATTCTGCCCCTCCATCAAAGAATAATATTCTACCCCATCCCTCAAAGAACAACATTCTAACCCCTCACTCAAAGTACAACATTCTACCCCTCCCTGAAAGAACCACATTCTACCCCCTCCCTCAAAGAACAACATTCTACCCCTCACTCAATGAACAGCATTCTACCCCCTCCCTCAAAGAACATTGTACCCCTCCCTCAAAGAACAATATTCTACTCCTCCCTCAAAGAACAACATTCTACCCCTCACTCAAAGAACAACATTCTATCCACCTCTGAAAGAACAACATTCTACCCCTCCCTCAAAGAACCACATTCTACCCCCTCCCTCAAAGAACAAAATTCTACCCCGCCCTCAAAGAACAACATTGTACCCCTCCCTCAAAGAACAACATTCTACCCCTCACTCAATGAACAGCATTCTACCCCCTCCCTCAAAGAACAACATTCTACCCCTCCCTCAAAGAACAATATTCTACCCCTCCCTCAAAGAACAACATTCTACCCCTTCCTCAAAGAACAACATTCTATCCACCTCTGAAAGAACAACATTCTACCCCTCCCTCAAAGAACCACATTCTACCCCCTCCCTCAAAGAACAAAATTCTACCCCTCCCTCAAAGAACAACATTGTACCCCTCCCTCAAAGAACAACATTCTACCCCTCACTCAAAGAGCAACATTCTACTCCTTCCTCAAGGAACATCTTTCTACCCCTCCCTCAAAGAACAACATTCTAACCCTCCCTCAAAGAACAACATTCTACCCCTTCCTCAAAGAACAACATTCTATCCGCTCTCTCAAAGAACAACATTCTAGCCCTCCCTCAAAGAACAACATTCTACCCCTCCCTCAAAAAATAACATTCTACCCACCTCAAAGAACGACATTCCACCCCTCCATCAAAGAACAACATTCTACCCCTCCCTCAAAGAGCAACATTCTAAGCCTCACTCAAAGAAAAATATTCTACCCCCTACTTCAAAAACAACATTCTACCCACTCTGTCAAAATACAACATTCTACACCCTCCCTCAATGAACAACATTCTACCCCCTCCCTCAAAGAACAACATTCTACCAACTCCCTCAAAGAACAACATTCTATCCCCTCTCTCAAAGAACAACATTCTACCCCTCCCTCAAAGAACCACATTCTACCCCCTCCCTCAAAGAATAAAATTCTACCCCTCCCTCAAAGAACAACATTGTAGCCCTCCCTCAAAGAACAACATTCTGCCCCTCCATCAGAGAATAATATTCTACCCCATCCCTCAAAGAAAAACATTCTAACCACTCACTCAAAGAACAACATTCTACCCCTCCCTCAAAGAAGCACATTCTACCCCCTCCATCAAAGAACAACATTGTACTCCTCCCTCAAAGAACAACATTCTACCCCTCACTCAATGAACAGCATTCTACCCCCTCCCTCAAAGAACAACATTCTACCCCTCCCTCAAAGAACAATATTCTACACCTCCCTCAAAGAACAACATTCTACCCCTCACTCAAAGAACAACATTCTAACCCCTTACTCAAAGAATAACATTCTACCCCTTCCTCAAAGAACAACATTCTATCCCCTCTCTCAAAGAACAACATTCTACCCCTCACTCAAAGAACCACATTCTACCCCCTGCCTCAAAGAACAACATTCTACCGCTCCCTCAAAAGAACAACATTCTACCCCTCACTCAAAGAACAACATTCTACCCCTCCCTCAAAGAACGACATTCTACCCCTCACTCAAAGAACAACATTCTAACCCCTTACTCAAAGAACAACATTCTACCCCCTCCCTCAAAGAACAACATTCTACCCCTCCCTCAAAGAACAATATTCTACACCTCCCTCAAAGAACAACATTCTACCGCTCACTCAAAGAACAACATTCTAACCCCTTACTCAAAGAATAACATTCTACCCCTTCCTCAAAGAACAAAATTCTGCCCCTCCCTCAAAGAACAACATTGTACCCCTCCCTCAAAGAACAACATTCTACCCCTCACTCAAAGAACAACATTCTACCCCTCCCTCAAAGAACAACATTCTACCCCTCACTCAAAGAACAACATTCTAACCCCTCCCTCAAAGACCAACATTCTACCCCTTCCTCAAAGAACAACATTCTATCCCCTCTCTCAAAGAACAACATTCTACCCCTCACTCAAAGAACAACATTCTAACCCCTCCCTCAAAGAACAACATTCTACCCCTTCCTCAAAGAACAACATTCTATCCCCTCTCTCAAAGAACAACATTCTACCCCTACCTCAGAGAACCACATTCTACCCCCTCCCTCAAAGAACAACATTCTACTGCTCCCTCAAAGAACAACATTCTACGCCTCCCTCAAAGAGCAATATTCTACCCCCTACTTCAAAGAACAACATTCTACCACCTCCCTCGAAGGACAACATTCGACCCCTCCCTCAAAGAACAACATTCTACCCCTCACTCAAAGAAGAACATTCTGCCCCTCCATCAAAGAATAACATTCTACCCCCTCCCTCAAAGAACAACATTCTACCCCTCTCTCAACGTTCAACATTCTACTGCTCCCTCAAAGAATGACATTCAACCCCTCACGCAAAGAACAACATTCTACCTCTCCCTTAAAGAACCACTTAATACCCCTCCCTCAAAGAACAACATTCTACCCCTCCCTCAGAGAACCACATTCTACTCCTTCCTCAAGAAACAACTTTCTACCCCTCCCTCAAAGAACAACATTCTAACCCTCCCTCAAAGATCAACATTCTACCCCCTCCCTCAAAGAACAATATTCTACACCCTAATTCAAACAACAACATTCTACCCCTCCCTCAAAGAACAGAATTCTACCCCTCCCTCAAAGAACAACATTCTACCCCTCCCTCAAAGAACACATTCTACCCCTCCCTCAAAGAAAACATTCTACCCCTCCCTCACAGAACAATATTCTACCCCCACTTCAAAGAACATTCTACCACTCCATCAAAAAACAACATTCTACCCCCTCCCTCAAAGAACAACACTCTACCCCTCCATCAAAGAGCAACAGTCTACCCGCTCCCTCAAAGAACCACTTAATAGCCCTCCCTCAAAGACCAACATTCTACCCCTCCCTCAGAGAACAACATTTTATCCCCTCGCTCAAAGAACAACATTCTACCCGTTCCTCAAAGAACAACATTCTACCCCCCTCAAAGAACAAAATTCTACCCCTCCCTCAAAGAACAAAATTCTACCCCCTCCCTCAAAGTACAACATTCTACCCCGCTCAAAGAATGACATTCCACCCCTCTGTCAAAGAACAACATTCTACCACTCCCTCAAAGAACAACTTTCCACCCCTCCCTCAAAGAACAACATTCTACCCCTCCCTCAAAGAACAAAATTCTATCCCTCCCTCAAAGAACAAAATTCTACCCATCCCTCAAAGAACAACATTCTACCCCTCTCTCAAAGAACAACATTCTACCCCTCACTCAATGAACAGCATTCTACCCCTCCCTCAAAGAACAATATTCTACCCCCTACTTGAAAGAACAACATTCTACCCACTTCCTCAAAAAACTACATTATATCCCCTCTCTCAAAGAACAACGTTCTACCCCTCCCTCAAAGAACAACATTCTACCCCCTAATTCAAAGAACGACATTCCACCCCTCCGTCAAAGAACAACATTCTACCCCTCCTTCAAAGAACAATATTCTACCCCCTACTTCAAAGAACAACATTCTACCACCTCCCTTGAAGGACAACATTCTACCCCTCCCTCAAAGAACAACATTCTACCCCTCACTCAAAGAAGAACATCCTGCCCCTCCATCAAAGAATAACATTCTACCCTGTACTTCAAAGAACAACATTCTACCGCCTCCATCAAAGAACAACATTATACCCCCCACTTCAAAGATCAATATTCTACCCCTCCCTCAATGAACAACATTCTACCCCTCCCTTAAAGAACAACTTAATACCCCTCCCTCAAAGAACAACATTCTAACCCTCCCTCAAAGAACAACATTCTACCCCTTCCTCAAAGGACAACATTCTATCCACTCTCTCAAAGAACAACATTCTACCCCTCCCTCAAAGAACAACATTCTACCCACCTCAAAGAACGACATTCCACCCCTCCATCAAAGAACAACATTCTACCCCTCCCTCAAAGTACAACATTCTACCCCTCCCTCAAAGAAAAATATTCTACCCCCTACTTCAAAGAACAACATTCTACCCACTCCGTCAAAATACAACATTCTACCCCCTCCCTCAATGAACAACATTCTACCAAATCCCTCAAAGGACAACATTCTACCCCTCCCTCAATGAACAGCATTCTACCCCATCCATCGAAGAACAAAATTCTACCTCTCCCTCAAAGAACAACATTCTACCCTCTCCCTCAAAGAACAACATTCTACCCATCTCTCAAAGAAGAACATTCTGCCCCTCCATCAAAGAATAACATTCTACCCCATCCCTCAAAGAACAACTTAATACCCCTCCCTCAAAGAACAACATTCTAACCCCTCCCTCAAAGAACAACATTCTACCCCTTCCTCAAAGAACAACATTCACAGAAATCACAGAAACCCCACAGTGCAGATAGAGGCCATTTCGGCCCATCGAGCCTGCACTGACACATATCCCACCCAATCCCCGTAACACCGACACCAACACATATCCCACCCTATCCCTGTAACGCCACGCTTTTAATCCCCCTAACACTAAGGGTCAATTTATCACAGCCAATCAACCTAACACGCACATCTTTCGACTGTGGGAGGAAACCGGAGCACCCAGAGGAAACCCATGCAAACACGGGGAGAATGTGCAAACTCCACACAGACAGTCGCCCGAGGCTGGATTCGAACCCGGGTCCCTGGCACTGTGAGGCAACAGTGCTAACCAATATGCCACCGTTCTATCCCCTCTCTCAAAGAACAACATTCTACCCCTCCCTCAAAGAACCACATTCTACCACCTCCCTCAAAGAACAAAATTCTGCCCCTCCCTCAAAGAACAACATTGTACCCCTCCCTCAAAGAACAACATTCTACCCCTCACTCAATGAACAGCATTCTACCCCATCCATCAAAGAACAACATTCTACCCCTCTCGCAAAGAACAACATTCTATCCCTCCCTCAAAGAACAACTTAATACCCCTCCCTCAAAGAACAACATTCTAACCCCTCCCTCAAAGAACAACATTCTACCCCTTCCTCAAACAACATTCTATCCCCTCTCTCAAAGAACAACATTCTACCCCTCCCTCAAAGAACCACATTCTACCCCCTTCGTCAAAGAATAAAATTCTACCCCTCCCTCAAAGAACAACATTGTAGCCCTCCCTCAAAGAACAACATTCTACCCCTTCCTCAAAGAACAACATTCTACCCCTCCCTCAAAGAACAACATTCTGCGCCTCCATCAGAGAATAATATTCTACCCCATCCCTCAAAGAAAAACATTCTAACCCCTCACTCAAAGAACCACATTCTACCCCCTGCATCAAAGAACAACATTGTACCCCTCCATCAAAGAACAACATTCTACCCCTCACTCAATGAACAGCATTCCACCCCCTCCCTCAAAGAACAACATTCTACCCCTCCCTCAAAGAACTATATTCTACACCTCCCTCAAAGAACAACATTCTACCCCTCACTCAAAGAACAACATTCTAACCCCTTACTCAAAGAATAACATTCTACCCCTTCCTCAAAGAACAACGTTCTATCCCCTCTCTCAAAGAACAACATTCTACCCCTCACTCAAAGAACCACATTCTACCCCCTGCCTCAAAGAACAACATTCTACCGCTCCCTCAAAGAACAACATTCTACACCTCCCTCAAAGAACAACATTCTGCCCATCCATCAAAGAATAATATTCTACCCCATCCCTCAAAGAACAACATTCTAACCCCTCACTCAAAGAACAACATTCTACCCCTCCCTCAAAGATCGACATTCTACCCCCTCCCTCAAAGAACAACATTCTACCCCTCACTCAATGAACAGCATTCTACCCCCTCCCTCAAAGAACAACATTCTACCCCTCCCTCAAAGAACAATATTCTACCCCTCCCTCAAAGAACAACATTCTACCCCTCACTCAAAGAACAACATTCTTACCCCTTACTCAAAGAACAACATTCTACCCCTTCCTCATAGAACAACATTCTATCCCCCTCTGAAAGAACAACATTCTACCCCTCCCTCAAAGAACAACATTCTACCCCGCACTCAATGAACAGCATTCCACCCCCTCCCTCAAAGAACAACATTCTACCCCTCCCTCAAAGAACAATATTCTACACCTCCCTCAAAGAACAACATTCTACCCCTCACTCAAAGAACAACATTCTAACCCCTTACTCAAAGAATAACATTCTACCCCTTCCTCAAAGAACAACGTTCTATCCCCTCTCTCAAAGAACAACATTCTACCCCTCACTCAAAGAACCACATTCTACCCCCTGCCTCAAAGAACAACATTCTACCGCTCCCTCAAAGAACAACATTCTACACCTCCCTCAAAGAACAACATTCTGCCCATCCATCAAAGAATAATATTCTACCCCATCCCTCAAAGAACAACATTCTAACCCCTCACTCAAAGAACAACATTCTACCCCTCCCTCAAAGATCGACATTCTACCCCCTCCCTCAAAGAACAACATTCTACCCCTCACTCAATGAACAGCATTCTACCCCCTCCCTCAAAGAACAACATTCTACCCCTCCCTCAAAGAACAATATTCTACCCCTCCCTCAAAGAACAACATTCTACCCCTCACTCAAAGAACAACATTCTTACCCCTTACTCAAAGAACAACATTCTACCCCTTCCTCATAGAACAACATTCTATCCCCCTCTGAAAGAACAACATTCTACCCCTCCCTCAAAGAACAACATTGTACCCCTCCCTCAAAGAACAACATTCTACACCTCACTCAAAGAACAACATTCTACCCCTCCCTCAAAGAACAACATTCTACCCCTCACTCAAAGAACAACATTCTAACCCCTCCCTCAAAGACCAACATTCTACCCCTTCCTCAAAGAACAACATTCTATCCCCTCTCTCAAAGAACAACATTCTACCCCTCCCTCAAAGAACCACATTCTACCCCCTCCCTCAAACAACAACATTCTACCCCTCCCTCAAAGAACAACATTCTAAGCCTTGGTCAAAGAAAAGTATTCTACCCCCTACTTCAAAGAGCAACATTCTACCCACTCTGTCAAAATACAACATTCTACCCCCTCCCTCAATGAACAACATTCTACCCCCTCCCTCAAAGAACAACATTCTACCAACTCCCTCAAAGAACAATATTCTACCCCTCCCTCAAAGAACAACATTCTACCCCTCACTCAAAGAACAACATTCTAACCCCTAACTCAAAGAACAACATTCTACCCCTTCCTCAAAGAACAACTTTCTATCCCCCTCTGAAAAAACAACATTCTACCCCTCCCTCAAAGAACCACTTTCTACCCCCTCCCTCAAGGAACAAAATTCTGCCCCTCCCTCAAAGAACAACATTGTACCCCTCCCTCAAAGAACAACATTCTACCCCTCACTCAAAGAACAACATTCTACCCCTCCCTCAAAGAACAACATTCTACCCCTCACTCAAAGAACAACATTCTAACCCCTCCCTCAAAGACCAACATTCTACCCCTTCCTCAAAGAACAACATTCTACCCCTCACTCAAAGAACAACATTCTAACCCCTCCCTCAAAGACCAACATTCTACCCCTTCCTCAAAGAACAACATTCTATCCCCTCTCTCAAAGAACAACATTCTACCCCTCCCTCAAAGAACCACATTCTACCCCCTCCCTCAAAGAACAACATTCTACCCCTCCCTCAAAGAACAACATTCTAAGCCTTGCTCAAAGAAAAGTATTCTACCCCCTACTTCAAAGAGCAGCATTCTACCCACTCTGTCAAAATACAACATTCTACCCCCTCCCTCAATGAACATTCTACCCCCTCCCTCAAAGAACAACATTCTACCAACTGCCTCAAAGGAAAACATTCTACCCCTCCCTCAAAGAACAACATTCTACCCCTCACTCAAAGAAGAACATTCTGCCCCTCACTCAAAGAATAAAATTCTACCCCCCACTTCAAAGTTCAACATTCTACCCCTCCCTCAATAAACAACATTCTACCCCTCCCACAAAGAACAAAATTCTAACCCTCCCTCAAAGAACAACATTCTACCCCTCCCTCAAAGAACAACTTAATACCCCTCCCTCAAAGAACAACATTCTAACCCCTCCATCAAAGAACAACATTCTACCCCTTCCTCAAAGAACAACATTCTATCCCCTCTCTCAAAGAACAACATTCTACCCCTCCCTCAAAGAACCACATTCTACCCCCTCCCTCAAAGAACAACATCCTACCGATCCCTCAAAGAACAACATTCTACCCATCCCTCAAAGAAGAATATACTACCCTCTACTTCAAAGAACAACATTCTACCACCTCCCTCGAAGGACAACATTCTACCCCTCCCTCAAAGAACAACATTCTACCCCGAACTCAAAGAAGAACATTCAACCCCTCCCTCAATGAACAACATTCTAACCCCTCCCTCAAAGAACAACATTCCGCCCCTTCCTCAAAGAACAACATTCTAGCCCCTCTCTCAAAGAACAACATTCTACCCCTCCCTCAAAGAACAACATTCTACCCCTCACTCAATGAATAGCATTCTACCCCCTCCCTCAAAGAAAAACATTCCACCCCTCACTCAATGAATAGCATTTTACCCCCTCCCTCAAAGAACAAAATTCTACCCCTCCCTCAAAGAACAACATTCTACCCCACCCTCAAAGAACAACATTCTACCCCTCACTCGATGAATAGCATTCTACCCCCTCCCTCAAAGAAAAACATTCCACCCCTCCCTCAAAGAACAATATTCTACCCGCTACTTGAAAGAACAACATTCTACCCACTTCCTTAAAAAACTACATTATATCCCCTCTCTCAAAGAACAACATTCTACCCCTCCCTCAAAGAGTCACATTCTACCCCCTGCCTCAAAGAACAACATTCTACCGCTCCCTCAAAGAACAACATTCTGCCCCTCCATCAAAGAATAATATTCTACCCCATCCCTCAAAGAACAACATTCTAACCCCTCCCTCAAAGAACAACATTCTACCCCTCCCTGAAAGAACCACATTCTACCCCTCCCTGAAAGAACCACATTCTACCCCCTCCCTCAAAGAACAACATTCTACCCCTCCCTCAAAGAACAACATTCTACCCCTCCCTCAAAAAATAACATTCTACCCACCTCAAAGAACGACATTCCACCCCTCCATCAAAGAACAACATTCTACCCCTCCCTCAAAGAGCAACATTCTAAGCCTCACTCAAAGAAAAATATTCTACCCCCTACTTCAAAAACAACATTCTACCCACTCTGTCAAAATACAACATTCTACACCCTCCCTCAATGAACAACATTCTACCCCCTCCCTCAAAGAACAACATTCTACCAACTCCCTCAAAGAACAACATTCTATCCCCTCTCTCAAAGAACAACATTCTACCCCTCCCTCAAAGAACCACATTCTACCCCCTCCCTCAAAGAATAAAATTCTACCCCTCCCTCAAAGAACAACATTGTAGCCCTCCCTCAAAGAACAACATTCTGCCCCTCCATCAGAGAATAATATTCTACCCCATCCCTCAAAGAAAAACATTCTAACCACTCACTCAAAGAACAACATTCTACCCCTCCCTCAAAGAAGCACATTCTACCCCTTCCATCAAAGAACAACATTGTACTCCTCCCTCAAAGAACAACATTCTACCCCTCACTCAATGAACAGCATTCTACCCCCTCCCTCAAAGAACAACATTCTACCCCTCCCTCAAAGAACAATATTCTACACCTCCCTCAAAGAACAACATTCTACCCCTCACTCAAAGAACAACATTCTAACCCCTTACTCAAAGAATAACATTCTACCCCTTCCTCAAAGAACAACATTCTATCCCCTCTCTCAAAGAACAACATTCTACCCCTCACTCAAAGAACCACATTCTACCCCCTGCCTCAAAGAACAACATTCTACCGCTCCCTCAAAAGAACAACATTCTACCCCTCACTCAAAGAACAACATTCTACCCCTCCCTCAAAGAACGACATTCTACCCCTCACTCAAAGAACAACATTCTAACCCCTTACTCAAAGAACAACATTCTACCCCCTCCCTCAAAGAACAACATTCTACCCCTCCCTCAAAGAACAATATTCTACACCTCCCTCAAAGAACAACATTCTACCGCTCACTCAAAGAACAACATTCTAACCCCTTACTCAAAGAATAACATTCTACCCCTTCCTCAAAGAACAAAATTCTGCCCCTCCCTCAAAGAACAACATTGTACCCCTCCCTCAAAGAACAACATTCTACCCCTCACTCAAAGAACAACATTCTACCCCTCCCTCAAAGAACAACATTCTACCCCTCACTCAAAGAACAACATTCTAACCCCTCCCTCAAAGACCAACATTCTACCCCTTCCTCAAAGAACAACATTCTATCCCCTCTCTCAAAGAACAACATTCTACCCCTCACTCAAAGAACAACATTCTAACCCCTCCCTCAAAGAACAACATTCTACCCCTTCCTCAAAGAACAACATTCTATCCCCTCTCTCAAAGAACAACATTCTACCCCTACCTCAGAGAACCACATTCTACCCCCTCCCTCAAAGAACAACATTCTACTGCTCCCTCAAAGAACAACATTCTACGCCTCCCTCAAAGAGCAATATTCTACCCCCTACTTCAAAGAACAACATTCTACCACCTCCCTCGAAGGACAACATTCGACCCCTCCCTCAAAGAACAACATTCTACCCCTCACTCAAAGAAGAACATTCTGCCCCTCCATCAAAGAATAACATTCTACCCCCTCCCTCAAAGAACAACATTCTACCCCTCTCTCAACGTTCAACATTCTACTGCTCCCTCAAAGAATGACATTCAACCCCTCACGCAAAGAACAACATTCTACCTCTCCCTTAAAGAACCACTTAATACCCCTCCCTCAAAGAACAACATTCTACCCCTCCCTCAGAGAACCACATTCTACTCCTTCCTCAAGAAACAACTTTCTACCCCTCCCTCAAAGAACAACATTCTAACCCTCCCTCAAAGATCAACATTCTACCCCCTCCCTCAAAGAACAATATTCTACACCCTAATTCAAACAACAACATTCTACCCCTCCCTCAAAGAACAGAATTCTACCCCTCCCTCAAAGAACAACATTCTACCCCTCCCTCAAAGAACACATTCTACCCCTCCCTCAAAGAAAACATTCTACCCCTCCCTCACAGAACAATATTCTACCCCCACTTCAAAGAACATTCTACCACTCCATCAAAAAACAACATTCTACCCCCTCCCTCAAAGAACAACACTCTACCCCTCCATCAAAGAGCAACAGTCTACCCGCTCCCTCAAAGAACCACTTAATAGCCCTCCCTCAAAGACCAACATTCTACCCCTCCCTCAGAGAACAACATTTTATCCCCTCGCTCAAAGAACAACATTCTACCCGTTCCTCAAAGAACAACATTCTACCCCCCTCAAAGAACAAAATTCTACCCCTCCCTCAAAGAACAAAATTCTACCCCCTCCCTCAAAGTACAACATTCTACCCCGCTCAAAGAATGACATTCCACCCCTCTGTCAAAGAACAACATTCTACCACTCCCTCAAAGAACAACTTTCCACCCCTCCCTCAAAGAACAACATTCTACCCCTCCCTCAAAGAACAAAATTCTATCCCTCCCTCAAAGAACAAAATTCTACCCATCCCTCAAAGAACAACATTCTACCCCTCTCTCAAAGAACAACATTCTACCCCTCACTCAATGAACAGCATTCTACCCCTCCCTCAAAGAACAATATTCTACCCCCTACTTGAAAGAACAACATTCTACCCACTTCCTCAAAAAACTACATTATATCCCCTCTCTCAAAGAACAACGTTCTACCCCTCCCTCAAAGAACAACATTCTACCCCCTAATTCAAAGAACGACATTCCACCCCTCCGTCAAAGAACAACATTCTACCCCTCCTTCAAAGAACAATATTCTACCCCCTACTTCAAAGAACAACATTCTACCACCTCCCTTGAAGGACAACATTCTACCCCTCCCTCAAAGAACAACATTCTACCCCTCACTCAAAGAAGAACATCCTGCCCCTCCATCAAAGAATAACATTCTACCCTGTACTTCAAAGAACAACATTCTACCGCCTCCATCAAAGAACAACATTATACCCCCCACTTCAAAGATCAATATTCTACCCCTCCCTCAATGAACAACATTCTACCCCTCCCTTAAAGAACAACTTAATACCCCTCCCTCAAAGAACAACATTCTAACCCTCCCTCAAAGAACAACATTCTACCCCTTCCTCAAAGGACAACATTCTATCCACTCTCTCAAAGAACAACATTCTACCCCTCCCTCAAAGAACAACATTCTACCCACCTCAAAGAACGACATTCCACCCCTCCATCAAAGAACAACATTCTACCCCTCCCTCAAAGTACAACATTCTACCCCTCCCTCAAAGAAAAATATTCTACCCCCTACTTCAAAGAACAACATTCTACCCACTCCGTCAAAATACAACATTCTACCCCCTCCCTCAATGAACAACATTCTACCAAATCCCTCAAAGGACAACATTCTACCCCTCCCTCAATGAACAGCATTCTACCCCATCCATCGAAGAACAAAATTCTACCTCTCCCTCAAAGAACAACATTCTACCCTCTCCCTCAAAGAACAACATTCTACCCATCTCTCAAAGAAGAACATTCTGCCCCTCCATCAAAGAATAACATTCTACCCCATCCCTCAAAGAACAACTTAATACCCCTCCCTCAAAGAACAACATTCTAACCCCTCCCTCAAAGAACAACATTCTACCCCTTCCTCAAAGAACAACATTCACAGAAATCACAGAAACCCCACAGTGCAGATAGAGGCCATTTCGGCCCATCGAGCCTGCACTGACGCATATCCCACCCAATCCCCGTAACACCGACACCAACACATATCCCACCCTATCCCTGTAACGCCACGCTTTTAATCCCCCTAACACTAAGGGTCAATTTATCACAGCCAATCAACCTAACACGCACATCTTTCGACTGTGGGAGGAAACCGGAGCACCCAGAGGAAACCCATGCAAACACGGGGAGAATGTGCAAACTCCACACAGACAGTCGCCCGAGGCTGGATTCGAACCCGGGTCCCTGGCACTGTGAGGCAACAGTGCTAACCAATATGCCACCGTTCTATCCCCTCTCTCAAAGAACAACATTCTACCCCTCCCTCAAAGAACCACATTCTACCACCTCCCTCAAAGAACAAAATTCTGCCCCTCCCTCAAAGAACAACATTGTACCCCTCCCTCAAAGAACAACATTCTACCCCTCACTCAATGAACAGCATTCTACCCCATCCATCAAAGAACAACATTCTACCCCTCTCGCAAAGAACAACATTCTATCCCTCCCTCAAAGAACAACTTAATACCCCTCCCTCAAAGAACAACATTCTAACCCCTCCCTCAAAGAACAACATTCTACCCCTTCCTCAAACAACATTCTATCCCCTCTCTCAAAGAACAACATTCTACCCCTCCCTCAAAGAACCACATTCTACCCCCTTCGTCAAAGAATAAAATTCTACCCCTCCCTCAAAGAACAACATTGTAGCCCTCCCTCAAAGAACAACATTCTACCCCTTCCTCAAAGAACAACATTCTACCCCTCCCTCAAAGAACAACATTCTGCGCCTCCATCAGAGAATAATATTCTACCCCATCCCTCAAAGAAAAACATTCTAACCCCTCTCAAAGAACCACATTCTACCCCCTGCATCAAAGAACAACATTGTACCCCTCCATCAAAGAACAACATTCTACCCCTCACTCAATGAACAGCATTCCACCCCCTCCCTCAAAGAACAACATTCTACCCCTCCCTCAAAGAACTATATTCTACACCTCCCTCAAAGAACAACATTCTACCCCTCACTCAAAGAACAACATTCTAACCCCTTACTCAAAGAATAACATTCTACCCCTTCCTCAAAGAACAACGTTCTATCCCCTCTCTCAAAGAACAACATTCTACCCCTCACTCAAAGAACCACATTCTACCCCCTGCCTCAAAGAACAACATTCTACCGCTCCCTCAAAGAACAACATTCTACACCTCCCTCAAAGAACAACATTCTGCCCATCCATCAAAGAATAATATTCTACCCCATCCCTCAAAGAACAACATTCTAACCCCTCACTCAAAGAACAACATTCTACCCCTCCCTCAAAGATCGACATTCTACCCCCTCCCTCAAAGAACAACATTCTACCCCTCACTCAATGAACAGCATTCTACCCCCTCCCTCAAAGAACAACATTCTACCCCTCCCTCAAAGAACAATATTCTACCCCTCCCTCAAAGAACAACATTCTACCCCTCACTCAAAGAACAACATTCTTACCCCTTACTCAAAGAACAACATTCTACCCCTTCCTCATAGAACAACATTCTATCCCCCTCTGAAAGAACAACATTCTACCCCTCCCTCAAAGAACAACATTCTACCCCGCACTCAATGAACAGCATTCCACCCCCTCCCTCAAAGAACAACATTCTACCCCTCCCTCAAAGAACAATATTCTACACCTCCCTCAAAGAACAACATTCTACCCCTCACTCAAAGAACAACATTCTAACCCCTTACTCAAAGAATAACATTCTACCCCTTCCTCAAAGAACAACGTTCTATCCCCTCTCTCAAAGAACAACATTCTACCCCTCACTCAAAGAACCACATTCTACCCCCTGCCTCAAAGAACAACATTCTACCCCTTCCTCAAGGAACACATTCTACACCTCCCTCAAAGAACAAAATACTACCCCCTCCCTCAAAGAACAACATTCTAGCCCCCTCAAAGAACGATATTCCACCCCTCTGTCAAAGAACAACATGCTACAACTCCCTCAAAATACAACATTCTACCCCTCCCTCAAAGAACAACATTCTACCACTCCCTCAAAAAACAAAATTCTACCCCTCCCTCAAAGAACAAAATTCTACCCCTCCCTCAAGTAACAAAATTCTACCCCTCCCTCAAAGAACAATATTCTACCCCCTCCCTCAAAGAACAACATTCTACCACTTCCCTCAAAGGACAACATTCTACCCCTCCCTCAAAGAACAACATTCTACCCCTCTCTCAAAGAAGAACATTCTGCCCCTCCAGAAAAGAACAACATTCTGCCCCCTACTTCAAAGAACAACATTCTACAGCCTCCATCAAAGAACAACATTATACCCCCCACTTCAAAGAACAACATTCTACCCCTCACTCAATGAACAGCATTCTACCCCCTCCCTCAAAGAACAACATTCTACCCCTCCCCCAAAGGTATACTTTCTACCCACTTCCTCAAAAAACTATATTCTACCCCCTCCCTCAAAATCAACATTCTACCCGCTCCCTCAAAGAACAACATTCTACCCCTCACTCAGAGAAAAACATTCTACTCCTCCCTCAAGGAAGAACTTTCTACCCCTCCCTCAAAGAACAACATTCTAACCCCTCCCTCACAGAACAAAATTTTACCCCTTCCTCAAAGAACAACATTCTATGCCCTCTCACAAAGAACAACATTCTACCCCTCCCTCAAAGTACAAAATTCTACCACTCCCTCAAAGAACAACATTCTACCCCCTCAAACAACAAAATTCTACCCCTCCCTCAAAGAAGAAAATTCTCGCCCCTCCCTCAAAGAACAACATTCTACCCCCCTCAAAGAACGACATTCCACCGCTCTGTCAAAGAACAACATTCTACAACTCCCTCAAAGAACAACATTCTCCCCCTCCCTCAAAGAACAACATTCTACCCCTCTCTCAAATAACAAAATTCTACCACTCCCTCAAAGAACAACATTCTACAACTCCCTCAAAAAACAAAATTCTACCCCTGCTTCAAAGAAAAAAATTCTGCCCCTCCCTCAAATAACAAAATTCTACCACTCCCTCAAAGAACAACATTCTACCACTTCCCTCAAAGGACAACATTCTACCCCTCCCTCAAAGAACAACATTCTACCCCACACTCAAAGAAGAGCATTCTGCCCCTCCAGCAAAGAACAACATACTGCCCCCTTCTTCAAAGAACAACATTCTTCCGCCTCCATCAAAGAACAACATTATACCCCCCGCTTCAAAGATCAACATTCTACCCCTCACTCAATGAATAGCATTCTACTCCCTCCCTCAAAGAACAACATTCTACCCCTCCCTCAAAGGACAACATTCTACCCACTTCCTCAAAAAACTACATTCTGCCCCCTCCCTCAAAGAAAAACATTCTACCACCTCCCTCAAAGAACAAAATTCTACTCCCTTCCTCAAAGAACAACATCCTACCCCTCCCTCAAAGATCAACATTCTACCCGCTCCCTCAAAGAACAACATTCTACCCCTCTCTCAAAGAACAACATTCTACCCCTCCCTCAAAGAACAACTTAATACCCCTCCCTCAAAGAATAACATTCTACCCCTCCCTCAGAGAACAACATTGTACTCCTCTCTCAAGGAAGAACTTTCTACCCCTCCCTCAAAGAACAACATTCTAACCCCTCCCTCAAAGAGCAACATTCTACCCCTTCCTCAAAGAGCAACATTCTACCACTCCCTCAAGGAACCACATTCTAACCCCTCCCTCAAAGAACAACATTCTAACGCTCCCTCAAAGAAAAACATTCTACCCCCTCCCTCAAAGAACAATATTCCACCCCCTACATCAAAGAACGACATTCTACCCCTCCCTCCAAGAACAAAATTCTACCCCTCCCTCAAAGAACAACATTCTACCCACCTCAAAGAACGACATTCCACCCCTCCGTCAAAGAACAACATTCTACCCCTCCCTCAAAGAACAACATTCCATCCCTCCCTCAAAGAACTATGGCCTAGAAATTCAGTGTAGCCACTTTTGGGGCGGTAAAGTCGGGCGGGCGCTAAAGTTAGCGCCTGCCGGGAAGTGGAGGCCACTTCGCCGATATTCAGTAGCTTTGGCCAAGGAGTTTGGGCGAGCGCTGAAACTGGCGTTGCACTCCTATCTTTAGGCGCTAAGCCGGCGGTGCAGACTGATAACGCCGAGGCCGGGCGCAGCGCAGGTGCGGTCATGTTTTGATTGACAGCAGACACCCTGACGCCGGCCAGCTCTTAAAGGGGGAAGGGTCGACTTTGTCTGCTGCCACGCCCTGGATAGTGGAGCCCTGCAGCTAGGCCTGAACACTGCTGGTGGACCCAAATAGCGCCTGAAGCCATGCAGAAGGCCCGTGAACGAGCGCAGCGCTTCTCAGAGCATGCTTTGAGGGTGCTGCTTAGGGGTTTGGAAAAGAAAAGAGAGATCTTGTGCCCGGACAGTGGCAAGAAGGCTCCCAGGAGGCAGTGCAGGAGAGCCTGGAGGGAAATCGCCCAGAGGGTCTCAGCCAACAGCGATGTCCCCAGGACTGGTGACCAATGCCGCAAGAAGTACAACGACCTCACTCGGTTGGTCAGGGTGAGTACCCTTTCCAGTGTCCTCCTCATCCTTGCATGTGCACCTCACATTATGGGGAAAGGGACCTCAAAGGCCTAATGGCCAGCCCTCCTCCCGCAGCTATGGCACTGGCATGATCATCAATAGCACTTTCTGCACTTTACACACTGGCCAAGCTTTTCGACCATGGGAGGCAGTGCACACAACAACAGGGCACCACACTGGCCAAGCTATTCGACCATGGGAGGCAGTGCACACAACAACAGGGCACCACACTGTACTTAGAGGCTGTCCTTTCTCTTGCAGGCCAAGCTGGCGCAGAATCTGAAGAGCCGGGCTGTCACCGGGGGAGGCCGTGTCCAGTTCCAGGAGCTCAGTGACCTGGAGGAGCGCGTGGCTCGACTCATGCGTGCCCGGGTGGTTGGCCCCGTAGCTATTGGAGATGCCGACCCTGTGCTGGGCCCCAATGGTAAGGACATGACCGTTTGGACCTCTCTCGTTCCCCTTGCGCTTCAGATCTACATCCTTTGCCACTGTCCCACCAATGCGCATAATGCCAACACTCATGCCTCTCTCGCTGACGCCCTGTCCTCACTCTAAAGCTACTCTTGTGCCTTCCTGCTTTCAGCTGGTGAGGAGGAGGTCCCTGAAGCTGAGAGTGCCAGTCCCTCGGAAGAGGAGGACGACGAGGACCAAGAGGAAGGTGGCACATCGGGGGAACCCTCATCTGCGCCAGGGGATGGCAATGGAGGGGACACGTCTTGCCTGGAGGAGAGCCAGGGGGAAGTGTTGCAGGGGGGTGCGGCTGCTGGGCCCAGTGGCGTCCAGGCACGCGGGAAGGGTCGGGCAGCACGGCTGCCTTCTCCCCAGAGGGGGGAAGTGTTGCAGGGGAGGGCAGTTGCTGGGCCCAGTGGCGTCCAGGCACGCGGGAAGGGTCGGGCAGCACGGCTGCCTTCTCCCCAGAGGGGGGAAGTGTTGCAGGGGAGGGCAGTTGCTGGGCCCAGTGGCGTCCAGGCACGCGGGAAGGGTCGGGCAGCTCGGCGGCCTTCTCCCCAGAGGGAGAGTCCGGCCTCCAGTCCAGAGACGGTCCTCATCCAGGAGGTGCGCCTCCTTGATGAAATGTCCGCGGACTCGGAGCGGCGCCACACCGAGTTCATGGGGGTTGTGGGACAGTTGCCTCAGGCCATTGAGTCCCTGGCTCATAGTGTGGCCGATTTCGGGGACTCACAGGCCAGGGGTGTCGACCAACTCGCGGCAGCACAGGACGCGAGTCGAGAGTTCCTGAGTGGTGCCGTGCAGACACTGGCTGGTCTGATGCGGGCACAGACCAGGGCAGTTCGGGCACTCACTTCTGCCACGCTCGCTGTGTCACGGACGCATCGCCAGGGCACCCGCCGCCCTGCTGCAGCACAGCGGTCTGGCCTTCACCAGATTGCTGCGCTTGCTGCAGTGCCAGCCCGGCCGAGTGCCAGTGTCTCTGGCGACCAGCGAGCGCCTGGCATCAGTCAGCTTGCCCCCATTGCTGCAGCCGCCACTGCCACTCCCCCAGCCAAGCTGCGACGAGCTGCTGGTGAGACTGATGCTCCCCAGCCACAGCTGCAGCAGTCAGCAGCCGGCCTCTCCAGGGCCGGACCTCGTCTAGGCCGACCCCCAAGGGCATCTGCCGTCACGCATTGTGCCCCTCAGGAGCCTTCCCCCAGCCTTGCAACACCCACAGGGCCCAGGTTGAGGCGGAGCAACAGGTCGGGCAGGGGCCGGAGAAGCCTGCACAAGGACTCGCCCTCTCGGCACACCAAGTAGAGTGTGTTTCCAACTGTTTTTTTATATGGGGGTGTTTGTGTTCTGTATGGGGGGGTTTGTCTTGGTTAGGCCGAGGATGAAGGCCAATTGGATGGACAAGATTTGTTATTCCTCCCCAGGTTGTGGGAGTGAGATATGTTTTTGACTGTTTTTTGGGGGTCTTGTCTGTTTTTCTGTTTCATGTGGGAAGGGCCCTGAGTTTGTTAAATAAAGCTTTTTATTTATTCAGCTTGTCCAGGTGTCATGTTTCAAGTGGTTGTTGCGTTAACCGGCTGAGGGCTTGCGGAGCGGCTGCATTCAGGTGCGTTCATTGCCACAAGCCATTCCCTGACAGGGGGCCTAGAAGTGTCGTTCAATAAGCCGCCGGCGGACGGCCCTTGGACCTTGTGGCTCCCTCCTGGGCTGGTACTCCACCTCCTCCTCCTCCTCATGGTCCTCCTGCTCATCCTCCTGAGGTGGTGGTCCAACGTGAGGTGGCAGTGCCTGAGTTCTGCGGATAGCCAGGTTGTGCAGCATGCAGCAAACGACGACGAACTGGGAGACTCTATCCGGCGAATACTGTAGAGATCCGCCGGTACGATCCAGGCAGCGGAACCGTTGCTTGAGGACGCCAATCGTTTGCTCTATGATGTTCCTTGTGGCTTGATGGCTTTCGTTGTATGCCTCCTCAGCAGGGGTCCTGGGCGCGCGGAGCGGGGTCATGAGCCATGTACACAAAGGGTAGCCCTTGTCCCCAATAAGCTATCCCCTTGGTGGAGGCTGTGCCTCGAACATGTCAGCCACAGTAGTCTGGCGCAGGATAAATGCATCGTGGCTGCTTCCTGGAAAGCGGGCATTGACAGCTAGGATGCGCTGCCTGTGGTCACACACCAGCTGTACATTGAGGGAATGGTAGCCCTTCCGGTGGCGGTAATCCTCGGCATTGTCGATAGGTGCCCGCATAGCCACATGCATGCAGTCAAGGGCGCCCTGCACCATGGGGAAGTCGGCGATCCTGGCAAATCCGAATGCACGCTGCTCCTGCCTCTCTAGGGTCATGGGGAAGGAGATGAATTGGTGTCTCCTTGCGAAAAGGGCATCGGTGACCTGCCGGATGCAGCGATGCACGGCGAACTGGGAGATGTTCGCTATGTTCCCAGCAGCGGCTTGGAAGGATCCGCTTGCATAAAAGTTCAGAGCCACCGTGACCTTCACTTCCACCGACAGAGACGTCCTGCACATCAGCTGTGGACGCAGATCTCTGTGAAGCAGCTGGCAGATCTCTGCAACCACCTCCCTTCTGAAGCGAAGCCTCTTAACACAATGCGCGGCAGTCATGGTGAGATAGGATACCTGCTGCCGGTATTCCCTGAGTGGGTAAGGCCTACGTTGCCGACGCCTGATGGCCCCTCTGCGTCTAGGCATGGCTGGCCCTCTCACACGGCGTCTGCGAGCCCTTCGCACATAATGCTGGAACTGAGGGTTGGAACCCCATGCAGCCCCCATAATAAACTTGCAAACAGTGAAATCACAATGAGTCAAATTTCCAAGCTCTGGCCAGAAGCCAAAAATACCTCTCCTATGTTGTCCCAAATCAGTAAGGTCTGTTCCTTGGTCTCTGTCCAGAAATCCAAAGCACTAAAGTCATTGCAGCAAAATGGCTCTCCTTTATAGTTCAGTCTAAGTGCCCTTTAATTAGCGCTTCCCGAGGCCCGCAGGGCCTCTGCTGCGTTCCACTTCACAGTTCTTAACAGCGCCATGCCCACATTGGGCGGACGCCACTGAATTTCCGGTTTGGGGCGCACAAACAGCGTTGCACGACGAAATGACGTCACAAGCTGCGTGCGCAGCTGAGCGGGCGCAAACACTTTGCGCCGGTGCTAAATGTCAACTGAAGTTGGGCGTAGGCGCAGATCGGCCTGCGCCCGGGCGCTAAGTGCCTAGCGCTCGAAATCTACCCCTCTTATGGCGCTAACGGCTGGCGAACGCAACTGAATTTCTCGGCCTATATTCTACCCACTACTTCAAAGAACAACATTCTACCCACTGCGTCAAAAAACAACATTCTACCCCCTCCCTCACTGAACAACATTCTACCACCTCCCTCAAAGGACAACATTCTGCCCCTCCCTCAAAGTACAACATTCTACGCTCACTCAAAGAAGAACCTTCTGCCCCTCCATCAAAGAACAACATTCTACCCCCTACTTCAAAGAACAACATTCTGCCCCTCCCTCAATGAACAACATTCTACACGATCCCTCAAAGAACAACATTCTACCCCTCCCTCAAAGAACAACATTCTACTCCCTCCCTCAAAGAACAACATTCTACCCCTCTCTCAACATTCTGCTGCTCCCTCAAAGAACAACATTCTACCCCTCTCTGAAAAAACAACATTCTACCCCTCCCTTAAAGAACAACTTTATAACCCTCCCTCAAAGAACAACATTCTACCCCTCCCTCAGAGAACAACATTCTATATCTACCTCAAAGAACATCATTCTACCCCCTACTTCAAAGAACAACATTCTACCGCCTCCATCAAAGAACAACATTATACCCCCCACTTCAAAGATCAACATTCTACCCCTCCCTCAATGAACAGCATTCTACCCCCTCCCTCAAAGAACAACATTCTACCCCTCCCTCAAAGAACAACTTTATACCCCCTCCCTCAAAGATCAACATTCTACCCCTCACTCAATGAACAGCATTCTACCCCCTCCCTCAAAGAACAACTTTATACCCCTCCCTCAAAGAACAACATATTACCCCTCCCTCAGAGAACAACATTCTACATCTACCTCAAAGAACAACATTCTACCCGCCTCTGAAAGAACAACATTCTACCCCTCCCTCAGAGAACAACATTCTACTCTTCCCACAAGGAAGAACTTTCTATCCCTCCCTCAAAAAACAACATTCTAACACCTCCCTCAAAGAACAACATTCTACCCCTCCCTCAAAGAACAACATTCTAACCCTCCCTCAAAGAAAGACATTCTACTCCTCCCTCAAAGAACAACATTCTACCCCTTCCTCAAAGAACAACATTCTACCCCTCCCTCAAAGTACAAAATTCTACCACTCCCTCAAAGAACAACATTCTACCCCCTCAAAGAACAAAATTCTACCCCTCCCTCAAAGAAGAAAATTCTACCCCTCCCTCAAAGAAGAAAATTCTACCCCCTCCCTCAAAGAACAACATTCTACCACTCCCTCAAAAAACAAAATTCTGCCCCTCCTTCAAAGAACAACATTCTACCCCTCCCTCAAAGAACAACATTCTACCCCTCCCTCAAAGAACAATATTCTAACCCCTACTTCAAAGAACAACATTCTACCGCCTCCATCAAAGAACAACATTATACCCCCCACTTCAAAGATCACCATTCTACCCATCAATAAATGAACAGCATTCTACCCCCTCCCTCAAAGAAAAACAATCTACCAACATCCTCAAAAAACAACATTCTACCTCCTCCCTCAAAGAACAACATTCTACCACTTCCCTCAAAAAACAACATTCTACCTCCTCCCTCAAAGAACAACATTCTACCACTTCCCTCAAAGAACAACATTCTACCCCACACTCAAAGAAGAACATTCTACCGCCTCCATCAAAGAACAACATTATACCCCCCACTTCAAAGATCAACATTCTACCCCTCACTCAATGAACAGCATTCTACCCCCTCCCTCAAAGAACAACATTCTACCCCTCCCTCAAAGGACAACATTCTACCCACTTCCTCAAAAAACTACATTCTACCCCCTCCCTCAAAGAACAACATTCTACCCCTCCCTCAAAGAGCAACATTCTACCTGCTCCCTCAAAGAACAACATTCTACCCCTCTCTCAACGTTCAACATTCTACTATTCCCTCAAAGAACAACATTCTACCCCTCCCTCAAAGAACAACTTAATACCCCTCCCTCAAAGAACAACATTCTACCCCTCCCTCAGAGAACAACATTCTACTCCTCCCTCAAGGAAAAACTTTCTACTCCTCCCTCAAAGAACAACATTCTACCACTCCCTCAAACAACCACATTCTAACCCCTCCCTCAAAGAACAACATTCTACTGCTCCCTCAAAGAAAAACATTCTACCCCATCCCTCAAAGAACAATATTCCACCCCCTACATCAAAGAACCACATTCTACCTCTCCCTCCAAGAACAAAATTCTACCTCTCCCTCAAAGAACAACATTCTACCCCCTACTTCAAAGAACAACATTCTACCCCTCCCTCAATGAACAAAATTCTACACAATCCCTCAAAGAACAACATTCTACCCCTCCCTCAAAGAACAACATTCTACCCCCTCCCTCAAAGAACAACATTCTACCCCTCTCTCAACATTCAACATTCTGCTGCTCCCTCAAAGAACAACATTCTACCCCTCTCTGAAAAAACAACATTCTAACCCTCCCTGAAGGAACAACTTTATACCCCTCGCTCAAAGAACAACATTCTACCCCTCCCTCAGAGAACAACATTCTACATCTACCTCAAAGAACAACATTCTACCCCTCCCTCAAAGAACAACATTCTACCGCTCCCTCAAAGAACAATATTCTAAACCCTACTTCAAGGAACATCATTCTACACCCTCATTCAAAGTACAATATTCTACCACCTACTTCAAAGAACAACATTCTACCCCTCCCTCAAAGAACAACATTCTACGACTCCCTCAAAAACAAAATTCTACCCCTCCCTCAAATAACAAAATTCTACCACTCCCTCAAAGAACAACATTCTACCCCTCCCTCAAAGAACAATATTCTACCCCCCACTTCAAAGATCAACATTCTACCCCTCACTCAATGAACAGCATTCTACCCCTCCCTCAAAGAACAACTTAATACCCCTCCCTCAAAGAACAACATTCTACCCCTCCCTCAGAGAACAACATTCTACTCGTCCCTCAAGGAAGAACTTTCTACCCCTCCCTAAAAGAACAACATTCTACCCCTCCCTCAAAGATCAACATTCTACCCGCTCCCTCAAAGATCAACATTCTACCGCTCCCTCAAAGAACAACATTCTACCCTCTCCCTGAAAGAACATTATTCTACCCCCTACTTCAAAGAACAACATTCTACCCGCTCCCTCAATGAACAAAATTCTACCACCTCCCTCAAAGGACAACATTCTACCCCTCCCTCAAAGAACAGCATTCTACCCCTCACTCAAAGAAGAACATTCTGCCCCTCCAACAAACAACAACATTCTACCCCCTACTTCAAAGATCAGCATTCTACCCCTCCCTCAAAGGACAACATTCTACCCCTCCCTCAAAGAACAACATTCTAACCCTCCCTCAAAGAACGACATTCTACTCCTCCCTCAAAGAACAACATTCTACCCCTTCCTCAAAGAACAACATTCTACCCCTCCCTCAAAGTACAAAATTCTACCACTCCCTCAAAGAACAACATTCTACCCCTCCCTCAAAGAAGAACATTCTTCCACTCCCTCAAAAAACAAAATTCTACCCCTCCTTCAAAGAACAAAATTCTGCCCCTCCCTCAAATAACAAAATTATACCACTCCCTCAAAGAACAACATTCTACCCCTCCCTCAAAGAGCAATATTCTAACCCCTACTTCAAAGAACAACATTCTACCGCCTCCATCAAAGAACAACATTATACCCCCCACTTCAAAGATCACCATTCTACCCATCAATAAATGAACAGCATTCTACCCCCTCCCTCAAAGAAAAACATTCTACCAACATCCTCAAAGAACAACATTCTACCCCTTCCTCAAAGAACAACATTCTACCCCTCCCTCAAAGTACAAAATTCTACCACTCCCTCAAAGAACAACATTCTACCCCTCCCTCAAAGAAGAACATTCTTCCACTCCCTCAAAAAACAAAATTCTACCCCTCCTTCAAAGAACAAAATTCTGCCCCTCCCTCAAATAACAAAATTCTACCACTCCCTCAAAGAACAACATTCTACCCCTCCCTCAAAGAAAAATATTCTAAACCCTACTTCAAAGAACAACATTCTACCCCTCCCTCAAAGAACAACATTCTAACCCTCCCTCAAAGAACAACATTCTACTCCTCCCTCAAAGAACAACATTCTACCCCTCTCTCAAATAACAAAATTCTACCACTCCCTCAAAGAACAACATTCTACAACTCCCTCAAAAAACAAAATTCTACCCCTGCTTCAAAGAAAAAAATTCTGCCCCTCCCTCAAATAACAAAATTCTACCACTCCCTCAAAGAACAACATTCTACCACTTCCCTCAAAGGACAACATTCTACCCCTCCCTCAAAGAACAACATTCTACCCCACACTCAAAGAAGAACATTCTGCCCCTCCAGCAAAGAACAACATTCTACCGCCTCCATCAAAGAACAGCATTATTCCCCCCACTTCAAAGATCAACATTCTACCCCTCACTCCATGAACAGCATTCTACCCCCTCCCTCAAAGAACAACATTCTACCCCTCCCTCAAAGGACAACATTCTACCCACTTCCTCAAAAAACTGCATTCTACCCCCTCCCTCAAAGATCAACATTCTACGCGCTCCCTCAAAGAACAACATTCTACCCCCTCTCAACGTTCAACATTCTACTATTCCCTCAAAGAACAATATTCGACCCCTCCCTCAAAGAACAACTTAATACCCCTCCCTCAAAGAAAAACATTCTACTCCTCCCTCAAAGAACAACATTCTACCACTCCCTCAAAGAAAAACATTCTAACCCCTCCCTCAAAGAACAACATTCTACTGCTCCCTCAAAGAAAAACATTCTACCCCATCCCTCAAAGAACAATATTCCACCCCCTACATCAAAGAACCACATTCTACCCCTCCCTCCAAGAACAAAATTCTACCCCTCCCTCAAAGAACAACATTCTACCCCCTACTTCAAAGAACAACATTCTACCCCTCCCTCAATGAACAAAATTCTACACAATCCCTCAAAGAACAACATTCTACCCCTCCCTCAAAGAACAACATTCTACCCCTCACTCAAAGAAGAACATTCTACCCCTCCCTCAAAGATCAACATTCTACTCCCTCCCTCAAAGAACAACATTCTACCCCTCCCTCAAAGATCAACATTCTACCCGCTCCCTCAAAGAACAACATTCTACCCCTCCCTCAATGAACAAAATTCTACACAATCCCTCAAAGAACAACATTCTACCCCTCCCTCAAAGAACAACATTCTACCCCTCCCTCAAAGAATGACATTCTACCCCTCTCTCAAAGAACAACATTCTACCCCTCCCCCAAAGAACAAAATTCTACCGCTCCCTCAAAGAACAACATTCTACCCCTCCCTCAAAGAACAACATTCTACCCCTCCGTCAAAAAACAACATTCTACCCCTCCCTCAAAGAAAACATTCTACCCACTCCGTCAAAAAACAACATTCTACCCCCTCCCTCAATGAACAACATTCTACCACCTCCCTCAAAGGACAACATTCTACCCCTCTCTCAAAGAACAACATTCTACTCCTCACTCAAAGAAGAACATTCTGCCCCTGCATCAAACAACAACATTCTACTCCTCCCTCAAGGAAGAACTTTCTACCCCTCCCTCAAAGAACAACATTCGAACCCTTCCCTCAAAGATCAACATTCTACCCCTTCCTCAAAGAACAACATTCTACCCCTCCCTCAAAGAACAACATCTACCCCCTCCCTCAAAGAACAACATTCTACCCCTCCCTCAAAGAACACATTCTACCCCTCCCTCAAAGAACAATATTCTACCCAATACTTCAAAGTACAACATTCTATCCCCTCCCTCAAAGAACAACATTCTACCCCTCCCTCAAAGAACGACATTCCACCCCTCCGTCAAAGCACAATATTCTACCACCTCCCTAAAAGGACAACATTCTACTCCTCCCTCAAGGAACAGAACTCTACCCCTCCCTCAAAGAACAACATTCAACCCCTCCCTCAATGAACAGCATTCTACCCCTCCCTCAAAGAACAACATTCAACCCCTACCTAAATGAACAACATTCTACCCGCACCCACAAAGAACAACTATCTACCCCTACCTCAAAGAACAACATTCTACACCCTCTGTCAAAGAACAACATTCCACCCCTCCCTAAAAGAACACATTCTACACCTCCCTCAAAGAACAATATTCTACCCACTACTTCAAAGAACAACATTCTACCCACTCCCTCAAAATCAACATTCTACCCCCTCCCTCAAAGAACAACATTCTACCTCTCCCTCAAAGAACGACATTCCACCCCTCCATCAAAGCACAATATTCTACCACGTCCCTAAAAGGACA
This sequence comes from Somniosus microcephalus, assembly GCF_052327205.1. Classification (NCBI taxonomy): domain Eukaryota; kingdom Metazoa; phylum Chordata; class Chondrichthyes; order Squaliformes; family Somniosidae; genus Somniosus; species Somniosus microcephalus. The sequence continues at coordinate 328,150,020 of NC_140987.1, read as the reverse complement.
ACATTCTAACCCTCCCTCAAAGAACAACATTCTACCCCTCACTCAAAGAACAACTTAATTCCCCTCCCTCAAAGAACAACGTTCTACCCCTCCCCCAAAGAACAACATTCTACCCCTCTCTCAACATTCAACATTTTACTCCTCCCTCAAAGAACAACATTCTACCCCTCTCACAAAGAACAACTTTCTACCCCTCCCTCAAAGAACAACTTTCTACCCCTCCATCAAAGAACAACTTAATACCACTCCCTCAAAGAACAACATTCTACTCCTCCCTCAAAGAATAACATTCTACCTCTCACTCAGCATTCAACATTTTACTCCTCCCTCAAAGAACAACATTCTACCCCTCCCTCAAAGAACAACTTAATACCCCTCCCTCAGAGAACAACAATCTACCCCTCCCTCAAAGAACAACATTCTACCCCTCCCTCAGAGAACAACATTCTACTCCTCCCTCAAGGAAGAACTTTCTACCCCTCCCTCAAAGAACAACATTCTAACCCCTCCTTCAAAGATCAACATTCTACCCCTTGCTCAAAGAACAACATTCTATCCCCTCTCTCAAAGAACAATATTCTACACACTCCCTCAAAGAACAACATTCTACCCACTCCCTCAAAGAACAATATTCTACCCCCTAATTCAAAGAATAACATTCTACCCCTCCCTCCAAGAACAAAATTCTACCCCTCCCTCAAAGAACAACATTCAACCCCTCCCTCAAAGAACAACATTCTACATCCTCAAAGAAAGATATTCCACCCCTCCGTCAAAGAACAACATTCTACCCACTCCGTCAAAAAACAACATTCTACCCCCTCCCTCAATGAACAACATTCTACCACCTCCCTCAAAGGACAACATTCTACCCCTCTCTCAAAGAACAACATTCTACTCCTCACTCAAAGAAGAACATTCTGCCCCTCCATCAAACAACAACATTCTACACCTCCCTCAAGGAAGAACTTTCTACCCCTCCCTCAAAGAACAACATTCGAACCCTCCCCTCAAAGATCAACATTCTACCCCTTCCTCAAAGAACAACATTCTACCCCTCCCTCAAAGAACAACATCTACCCCCTCCCTCAAAGAACAACATTCTACCCCTCCCTCAAAGAACACATTCTACCCCTCCCTCAAAGAACAATATTCTACCCAATACTTCAAAGTACAACATTCTATCCCCTCCCTCAAAGAACAACATTCTACCCCTCCCTCAAAGAACGACATTCCACCCCTCCGTCAAAGCACAATATTCTACCACCTCCCTAAAAGGACAACATTCTACTCCTCCCTCAAGGAACAGAACTCTACCCCTCCCTCAAAGAACAACATTCAACCCCTCCCTCAATGAACAGCATTCTACCCCTCCCTAAAAGAACACATTCGACACCTCCCTCAAAGTACAATATTCTACCCACTACTTCAAAGAACAACATTCTACCCACTCCCTCAAAAAACAACATTCTACCCCCTCCCTCAAAGAACAACATTCTACCTCTCCCTCAAAGAACGACATTCTACACCGTCTGTCAAAGAACAACATTCCACCCCTCACTAAAAGAACACATTCGACACCTCCCTCAAAGAACAATATTCTACCCACTACTTCAAAGAACAACATTCTACCCACTCCCTCAAAAAACAACATTCTACCCCCTCCCTCAAAGAACAACATTCTACCTCTCCCTCAAAGAACGACATTCCACTCCTCCATCAAAGCACAATATTCTACCACCTCCCTAAAAGGACAACATTCTAACCCTCCCTCAAAGAACAACATTCTACCCCTCACTCAAAGAACAACTTAATTCCCCTCCCTCAAAGAACAACATTTTACCCCTCCCCCAAAGAACAACATTCTACCCCTCTCTCAACATTCAACATTTTACTCCTCCCTCAAAGAACATTCTACCCCTCTCCCAAAGAACAACTTTCTACCCCTCCCTCAAAGATCAACTTAATACCACTCCCTCAAAGAACAACATTCTACCCCTCCCTCAAAGAACAACAATCTACCTCTCACTCAACATTCAACATTTTACTCCTCCCTCAAAGAACAACATTCTACCCCTCCCTCAAAGAATAACTTAATACCCCTCCCTCAAAGAACAACATTCTACCCCTCCCTCAGAGAACAACATTCTACTCCTCCCTCAAGGAAGAACATTCTGCCCCTCCATCAAAGAACAACATTCTACATCCTCAAGGAAAGATATTCCACCCCTCCGTCAAAGAACAACATTCTACCCACTCCGTCAAAGAACAACATTCTACCCCTCCCTCAAAGAACAACATTCTACCCCTCACTCAAAGAAGAACATTCTGCCCCTCCATCAAAGAACAACATTCTACCCCCTACTTCAAAGAACAACATTCTATCCCTCCCTCAATGAACAACATTCTACCCCATCCCTCAAAGAACAACATTCTACCCCTCCCTCAAAGAACAACATCCTACCCCTCCCTCAAAGAACAACATTCTACCCCTCCCTCAAAGAACAACATTCTACCCCTCCCTCAAAGTACAACATTCTACCCCTCCCTCGAGGAACAGAATTCTACCCCTTCCTCAAAGAACAACATTCAACCCCTCCCTCAATGAAAAGCATTCTACCCCTCCCTCAAAGAACAACATTCAGTCCCTCCCTAAATGAACAACATTCTACCCCCTCCCACAAAGAACAACTTTCTACCCCTCCCTCAAAGAAAAACATTCTACACCCTCCCTCAAAGAACAACATTCTAACCCTCCCACAAAGATCAAATTTCTACCCATCCCTCAAAAAAGAACATTCTACCTCCTCCCTCAAAGTACAACATTCCACCCCTCCCTCAAAGAACAACATTCTACCCACTCCCTCAAAGGAGAACATTCTGCCCCTATTTCAAAGACCAAACATTCTGCCCCCTCCCTCAAAGAACATTCTGCCCCTCCCTCAAAGAACAACATTCTACCCCTCCCTCAAAGAACAACATTCTACCCCTCACTCAAACAACAACATTCTACCCCTCCCTCAAAGAACAACATTCTAACCTCGCCCTCAAAGAAGAAAATTTTACCACTCCCTCAAAGAACAACATTCTACCCCCTCTCTCAAAGAACAACATTCTAACCCTTCCCACAAAGAACAAAATTCCACCGCACCCTCAAAGAACAACATTCTACCCCCTCCCTCAAAGAACAATATTCTACCCCCTAATTCAAAGAACAACATTCTACCCCTCCCTGAAAGAACAACATTCTAACCCTCCCACAAAGATCAACATTCTACCCCTCCCTGAAAAAAAACATTCTACCTCCTCCCTCAAAGAACATCATTCTACCCCCTCCCTCAAAGAAGAACATTCTGCCCCATTTCAAAGGACAACATTCTACCCCCTCCCTCAATGAACATTCTACCCCATCCCTCAAAAAACCACATTCTACCCCTCCATCAAAGAACAACATTCTACCCCCTCCCTCTAAGAACAACATTCTACCACCTCCCTCAAAGAACAACATTCTACCCCTCCCTCAAAGAACAGCATTCTATCCCCTCGCTCAAAGAACAACATTCTACTCCTCCCTCAAAGAACAACATTCTACCCACTCCCTCAAAGAACAACATTCTACCCCCTACTTCAAAGAACAACATTCTATCACCTCCCTCAAAGAACATTCTACCCCTCCCTCAAAGAACAACATTCTACCCCTCACTCAAATAACAACATTTTACCCCTCCCTCAAAGAACAATATTCTAACCCCGACTTCAAGGAACAGCATTCTACACCCTCATTCAAAGAACGATATTCTACCTGCTCCCGCAAAGAACAACATTCTACCCCTCCCTCAAAGAACATCATTCTACCCCTCCTTCAAAGAACAACATTCTACCACTCCCTCAAAGAACAACATTCTACCCCTCCCTCAAAGAACAATATTCTACCCCCTACTTCAAAGAACAACATTCTACCGCCTCCATCAAAGAACAAAATTATACCCCCCACTTCAAAGATCACCATTCTACCCCTCAATAAATGAACAGCATACTACCCCCTCCCTCAACGAACAACATTCTACCAACTTCCTCAAAAAACAACATTCTACCCCCTCTCTCAAAGAACAACATTCTACCACTTCCCTCAAAGGACAACTTTCTACCCCTCCCTCAAAGAACAACATTCTACCCCACACTCAAAGAAGAACATTCTGCCCCTCCAGCAAAGAACAACATTCTGCCCTCTACTTCAAAGAACAACATTCTACCGCCTCCATCAAAGAATAACATTATACCCCTCCCTCAAAGCACAACACTCTACCCCTCTCTCAAAGAACAACATTCTACCCCTCCCTCAAAGAACAACTTAATACTCCTCCCTCAAAGAACAACATGCTACCCCTCCCTCAGAGAACAACATTCTACTCCTCCCTCAAGGAACAACTTTCTACCCCTCCCTCAAAGAACAACATTCTAACCCCTCCCTCAAAGAACAACATTCTACCCCTTCCTCAAAGAACAACATTCTACCCGTTACTTCAAAGAACAGCATTCTACCCCCTCCCACAAAGAGCAATATTCCACCCCCTACTTCAAAGAACAACATTCTACCACTCCCTGAAAGAACAACATTCTACCCCTCCCTCAAAGACCAACATTTTACCCCTCCTTCAAAGAACAACATTCTACCCCCTCCCTCAAAGAAAAACATTCTACCCCTCCCTCAAAGATCAACATTCTACCCGCTCCCTCAAAGAACAACATTCTACCCCACTCTCAACGTTCAACATTTTACTCCTCCCTCAAAGAACAACATTCTACCCCTCCCTCAAAGAACAACATTCTACCACTCACTCAAAGAAGAACATTCTGCCCCTCCATCACACAACAACATTCTACCCCCTACTTCAAAGATCAACATTCTACCCCTCCCTCAAAGGACAACATTCTACCCCTCCCTCAAAGAACAACATTCTACCCCTCACTCAAAGAAGAACATTCTACCCCTGCCTCAAAGAACAACATTCTACCCCTTCCCTCAAAGAACAACATTCTACCCCTCCCTCAATGTTCAACATTCTACTGCTCCCTCAAAGAACGACATTCAACCCCTCTCTCAAAGAACAACATTCTACCCCTCCCTCAAAGAACAACTTAATACCCCTCCCTCAAAGAACAACATTCTACCTCTTCCTCGAAGAACAACATTCTAACCCTTCCCTCAAAGAACAAAATTCTACCGCTCCCTCAAAGAACAACATTCTAGCACTCCCTCAAAGAACAACATTCTAACCCCTCCCTCCAAGAACAACATTCTAACCCCTCCCTCCAAGAACAACATTCTACCCCCCTCAAAGAACGACATTCCATGCCTCCGTCAAAGAACAACATTCTACCCCTCCCTCAAAGAACACATTCTACCCCTCCCTCAAAGAACAATATTCTACCCACTACTTCAAAGAACAACATTCTACCCACTCCCTCAAAAAACAACATTCTACCCCTCACTCAAAGAAGAACATTCCACCCCTCCTTCAAAGCACAATATTCTCCCACCTCCCTAAAAGGACAACATTCTACCCCTCCCTCAAAGAACAACATTCTACCCCTCACTCAAAGAAGAACATTCTGCCCCTCCATCAAAGAACAACATTCTACCCCCTACTTCAAAGAACATTCTAACGCCTCCATCAAAGAACAACATTACACTCCCTACTGCAAAGACCAACATTATACCCCTCCCTCACTGAACAACATTCTACCCCAACCCTCAAAGAACAACATTCTACCCCTCCCTCAAAGATCAACATCCTACCCGCTCCCTCAAAGAACAACATTCTACCGCTCTCTCAACTTTCAACATTTTACTCCTCCCTCAAAGAACAACATTCTACCCCTCTCTGAAAGATGAACTTTCTACCCCTCCCTCAAAGAACAACTTAATTCACCTCCCTCAAAGAACAACTTAATTCCCCTCCCTCAAAGAACAACATTCTACCCTCCCTCAAAGAACAACAACCTACCCCTCTCTCAACGTTCAACATTTTACTCCTCCCTCAAAGAACAACATTCTACCCCTCCCTCAGAGAACAACATTCTACTCCTCCCTCAAGGAAGAACTTTCTACCCCTCCCTCAAAGATCAACATTCTACCCCTTCCTCAAAGAACAACATTCAATCCCCTCCCTCAAAGAACAACATTCTACCCCTCCCTCAAAGAACCACATCTACCCCCTCCCTCAAAGAACAACATTCTACCGCTCCCTCAAAGAACAACATTCTACCCCTCCCTCAAAGAACAATATTCTACCCCCTAATTCAAGGAACAACATGCTACACCTCCCTCCAAGATCAAAATTCTACCCCCCTCAAAGAATGACATTTCTCCCCTCCATCAAAGAACAACATTCTACCCACTCCGTCAAAGAACAACATTCTACCCCATCCCTCAAAGAACAAGATTCTACCCCTCCCTCAAAGAACATTTACCCCCTCCCTCAATGAACAACATTCTACCCCTCTCTCAAAGAACAACATTCTACCCCCTGCTTCAAAGAACAACTTAATACACCACCCTCAAAGAACAACATTCTACCCCTCCCTCAAAGAACAACATTCTACCCCTCCCACAGAGAACAACATTCTACTCCTCCCTCAAAGAACAACATTCTACCCCTCCCACAGAGAACAACATTCTACTCCTCCCTCGAGGAACAGAATTCTACCCCACCTCAAAAAACAACATTCAACCCCTCCCTCAATGAACAGCATTCTACCCCTCCCTCAAAGAACAACATTCAACCCCTCCCTCAATGAACAGCATTCTACCCCTTCCTCAAAGAACAACATTCAACCCCTCCCTCAAATAACAACATTCTACCCCTCCCACAGAGAACAACATTCTACTCCTCCCTCAAGGAACAGAATTCTACACCTCCCTCAAAGAACAACATTCAACCCCTCTCTCAATGAACAGCATTCTACCCCTCCCTCAAAGAACAACATTCAACCCCTCCCTAAATGAACAACATTCTACCCCCTCCCACGAAGAACAACTTTCTACCCCTCCCTCAAAGAACAACATTCTACTCCTCTGAAAAAACAACATTCTACCCCTCCCTCAAAGAACAACTTTGTACCCCTCGCTCAAAGAACAACATTCTACCCCTCCCTCAGAGAACAACATTCTACATCTACCTCAAAGAACAACATTCTACCCCTCCCTCAAAGAACAACATTCTACCCCTCCCTCAAAGAACGCATTCTACCCCTCCCTCAAAGAACAATATTCTACACACTACCTCAAAGAACAACATTCTACCCACTCCATCAAAAAACAACATTCTACACCCTCCCTCAAAGAACAACATTCTACCCCCCCTCAAAGAACGACATTCCACCCCTCCGTCAAAGCACAATATTCTACCACCTCCCTAAAAGGACAACATTCTACCCCTCCCTCAAAGAACAACATTCTACCCCTCACTCAAAGAAGAACATTCTGCCCCTCCATCAAAGGACACCATTCTACGCCCTACTTCAAAGAACAACATTCTAACGCCTCCATCAAAGAACAACATTACACCCCCTACAGCAAAGATCAACATTATACCCCTCCCTCAATGAACAACATTCTACCACATCCCTCAAAGAACAACAACCTAACCCTTCCTCAAAGATCAACATCCTACCCGCTCCCTCAAAGAATAACATTCTACCCCTCTCTCAAAGAACAACTTTCTACCCCTCCCTCAAAGAACAACTTAATACCCCACCCTCAAAGAACAACATTCTACCCTCCCTCAAGGAACAACATTCTACCACTCTCTCAACATTCAACATTTTACTCCTCCCTCAAAGAACAACATTCTACCCCTCCCTCAAAGAGGAACTTAATACCCCTCCCTCAAAGAACAACATTCTAGCCCTCCCACAGAAAACAACATTCTACTCCTCCCTCAAGGAACAGAATTCTACCCCTCCCTCAAAGAACAACATTCAACCTCTCCCTCAATGAAAAGCATTCTACCACTCCCTCAAAGAACAACATTCAACCCCTCCCTAAATGAACAACATTTTACCCCCTCCCACAAAGAACAACTTTCTACCCCTCCCTCAAAGCACAACATTCTACACCCTCCCTCAAAGAACATTCTACCCCTCCCTCAAAGAACAACTTTCTACCCCTCCCTCAAAGAACAACATTCTACACCCTCTCTCAAAGAACAACATTTTACCCCTCCCTCAAAGATTAACATTCTACCCCCTCCCTCAAAGAACAACATTCTACCCCTCCCTCAAAGATCAACTTTCTATTCGCTCCCTCAAAGAACAACATTCTACCCCTCCCTCAAAGAATAACTAAATACCCCTCCCTCAAAGAACAACATTCTAACCCCTCCCTCAAAGAACAACATTCTACCCCCTCCCTGAAAGAACAACATTCAACCCCTCCCTCAAAGTAAAACATTCTACCCAATTCAAATAACAACATTCTACCCCTCGCTCCAAGAACAAAATTCAACCCCTCCCTCAGAGTACAACATTCAACCCCTCCCAACATTCTACAACCTCCCTCAAAGGACAACATTCTAGCCCTCCCTCCAAGAACAAAATTCTACCCCTCCCTCAGAATACAGCATTCAACCCCTCACTCAAAGAAGAACATTCTACCCCTCCCTCAAAGAACAACTTAATACCCCTCCCTCAAAGAACAACATTCTACCACTCCCTCGGAGAACAACATTCTACTCCTCCCTCAAGGAACAACTTTCTACCCCTCCCTCAAAGAACAACATACTTACCCCTCCCTCAAAGAACAACATTCTAACCCCTAATTAAAGGAACAACATTCTACCCCTCCCACAACGAACAGAATTCTACCCCCCCTCAAATAACGACATTCTACCCCTCCCTCAAAGAACAACATTCTACACCCCCTCTCAAAGAACAACATTTTACCCCTCCCTCAAAGAACAACATTCTACCCCCTCCCTCAAAGAACAACATTCTACCCCTCCCTCAAAGATGAACTTTCTACCCGCTCCCTCAAAGAACAACATTCTACCCCTCCCTCAAAGAATAACTAAATACCCCTCCCTCAAAGAACAACATTCTACCCCTCCCTCAGAGAACAACATTCTACTCCTCCCTCAAGGAAGAACGTTCTACCCCTTCCTCAAAGAACAACATTCTATCCCCTCTCTCAAAGAACAACATTCTACCCCTCCCTCAAAGAACCACATTTTACCCCCTCCCTCAAAGAACAGCATTCAACCCCTCCCTCAATGAACAGCATTCTACCCCTTCCTCAAAGAACAACATTCAAGCCCTCCCTCAAATAACAACATTCTACCCCTCCCACAGAGAACAACATTCTAATCCTCCCTCAAGGAACAGAATTCTACACCTCCCTCAAAGAACAACATTCAACCCCTCTCTCAATGAACAGCATTCTACCCCTCCCTCAAAGAACAACATTCAACCCTTCCCTAAATGAACAACATTCTACCCCCTCCCACGAAGAACAACTTTCTACCCCTCCCTCAAAGAACAACATTCTACCCCTCCGAAAAAACATTCTACCCCTCCCTCAAAGAACAACTTTATAACCCTCGCTCAAAGGGCAACATTCTACCCCTCCCTCAGAGAACAACATTCTACATCTACCTCAAAGAACAACATTCTACCCCTCCCTCAAAGAACAACATTCTACCCCTCCCTCAAAGAACGCATTCTACCCCTCCCTCAAAGAACAATATTCCACACACTACCTCAAAGAACAACATTCTACCCACTCCATCAAAAAACAACATTCTACACCCTCCCTAAAAGGACAACATTCTACCCCTCCCTCAAAGAACAACATTCAACCCCTCCCTCAAAGAAAAACATTCTACCCCCTAATTCAAATAACAACATCCTACCCCTCGCTCCAAGAACAAAATTCGACCCCTCCCTCAGAGTACAACATTCAACCCCTCCCTCAAAGAACAACATTCTACCACCTCCCTCAAAGGACAACATTCTACCTCTCCCTGAAAGAACAACATTCTACCCCTCACTCAAAGAAGAACATTCTACCCCTCCCTCAAAGAACCACTTAATACCCCTCCCTCAAAGAACAACATTCTACCACTCCCTCAGAGAACAACATTCTACTCCTCCCTCAAGGAACAACTTTCTACCCCTCCCTCAAAGAACAACATACTTACCCCTCCTTCAAAGAACAACATTCTAACCCCTAATTAAAAGAACAACATTCTACCCCTCCCACAACAAACAGAATTCTACCCCCCCTCAAAGAACGACATTCCATGCCTCTGTCAAAGAACAACATTCTACCCCTCCCTCAAAGAACACATTCTACCCCTCCCTCAAAGAACAATATTCTACACACTACTTCAAAGAACAACATTCTACCCACTCCCTCAAAAAACAACATTCTACCACCTCCCTCAAGAAACAACATTCTACCCCTCCCTCAAAGAACAACATTCTATCCCTCACTCAAAGAAGAACATTCTGCCCCTCCATCAAAGAACAACATTCTACCCAGTACTTCAAAGTACAACATTCTGATGCCTCCATCAAATAACAACATTACACCCCCTACTGCAAAGATCAACATTATACCCCTCCCTCAAAGAACAACATTCTACCCCTCCCTCAAAGAACAACATTCTACCCCCCCTCAAAGATCAACTTTCTACCCGCTCCCTCAAAGAACAACATTCAACCCCTCCCTCAAAGAATAACTATATACCCCTCCCTCAAAGAACAACATTCTACCCCTCCCTCAGAGAACATCATTCTACTCCTCCCTCAAGGAAGAACGTTCTACCCATCCCTCAAAGAACAACATTCTACACCCTCTCTCAAAGAACAACATTTTACCCCTCCCTCAAAGAACAACATTCTACCCCCTCCCTCAAAGAACAACATTCTACCCCCCCCTCAAAGATCAACTTTCTACCCGCTCCCTCAAAGAACAACATTCTACCCCTCCCTCAAAGAATAACATTCTACCCCTCCCTCAAAGATCAACTTTCTACCCGCTCCCTCAAAGAACAACATTCTACCCCTCCCTCAAAGAATAACTAAATACCCCTCCCTCAAAGAACAACATTCTACCCCTCCCTCAGAGAACAACATTCTACTCCTCCCTCAAGGAAGAACGTTCTACCCATTCCTCAAAGAACAACATTTTATCCCCTCTCTCAAAGAACAACATTCTACCCCTCCCTCAAAGAACCACATTCTACCCCCTCCCTCAAAGAACAACATTCAACCGGTCCCGCAAAGAAAAACATTCTACCCCCTAATTCAAATAACAACATTCTACCCCTCCCTCCAAGAACAAAATTCAAACCCTCCCTCAGAGTACAACATTCAACCCCTCCCTCAAAGAACAACATTCTACCCCTCCCTCAAAGAACGCATTCTACCCCTCCCTCAAAGAACAATACTCCACACACTACCTCAAAGAACAACATTCTACCCACTCCATCAAAAAACAACATTCTACACCCTCCCTCAAAGAACAACATTCTACCCCCCGTCAAAGAACGACATTCCACCCCTCCGTCAAAGCACAATATTCTACCACCTCCCTAAAAGGACAACATTCTACCCCTCCCTCAAAGAACAACATTCAACCCCTCCCTCAAAGAAAAACATTCTACCCCCTAATTCAAATAACAACATTCTACCCCTCGCTCCAAGAACAAAATTCGACCCCTCCCTCAGAGTACAACATTCAACCCCTCCCTCAAAGAACAACATTCTACCACCTCCCTCAAAGGACAACATTCTACCCCTCCCTGAAAGAACAACATTCTACCCCTCACTCAAAGAAGAACATTCTACCCTTCCCTCAAAGAACAACTTAATACCCCTCCCTCAAAGAACAACATTCTACCACTCCCCCAGAGAACAACATTCTACTCCTCCCTCAAGGAACAACTTTCTACCCCTTCCTCAAAGAACAACATACTTATCCCTCCTTCAAAGAACAACATTCTAACCCCTAATTAAAAGAACAACATTCTACCCCTCCCACAACAAACAGAATTCTACCCCCCCTCAAAGAACGACATTCCATGCCTCTGTCAAAGAACAACATTCTACCCCTCCCTCAAAGAACACATTCTACCCCTCCCTCAAAGAACAATATTCTACACACTACTTCAAAGAACAACATTCTACCCACTCCCTCAAAAAACAACATTCTACCAACTCCCTCAAGAAACAACATTCTACCCCTCCCTCAAAGAACAACATTCTATCCCTCACTCAAAGAAGAACATTCTGCCCCTCCATCAAAGAACAACATTCTACCCAGTACTTCAAAGTACAACATTCTAATGCCTCCATCAAATAACAACATTACACCCCCTACTGCAAAGATCAACATTATACCCCTCCCTCAAAGAACAACATTCTACCCCTCCCTCAAAGAACAACATTCTACACCCTCTCTCAAAGAACAACATTTTACCCCTCCCTCAAAGAACAACATTCTACCCCCTCCCTCAAAGAACAACATTCTACCCCCCCCTCAAAGATCAACTTTCTACCCGCTCCCTCAAAGAACAACATTCTACCCCTCCCTCAAAGAATAACTATATACCCCTCCCAAAAAGAACAACATTCTACCCCTCCCTCAGAGAACAACATTCTACTCCTCCCTCAAGGAAGAACGTTCTACCCATCCCTCAAAGAACAACATTCTAACCCCTCCCTCAAAGAACAACATTCTACCCCTCCCTCAAAGAACAACATTCAACCGGTCCCGCAAAGAAAAACATTCTACCCCCTAATTCAAATAACAACATTCTACCCCTCCCTCCAAGAACAAAATTCAAACCCTCCCTCAGAGTACAACATTCAACCCCTCCCTCAAAGAACAACATTCTACCACCTCCCTCAAAGGACAACATTCTAGCCCTCCCTCCAAGAATAAAATTCTACCCCTCCCTCAGAATACAACATTCAACCCCTCCCTCAATGAACAACATTCTACCACCTCCCTGAAAGGACAACATTCTACCCCTCACTGAAAGAACAACATTCTACCCCTCACTCAAAGAAGAACATTCTACGCCTCCCTCAAAGAACAACTTAATACCCCCCCATCAAAGAACAACATTCTACCACTCCCTCGGAGAACAACATTCTACTCCTCCCTCAAGGAACAACTTTCTACCCCTCCCTCAAAGAACAACATTCTTACCCCTCCCTCAAAGAACAACATTCTAACCCCTAATTAAAAGAACATTCTACCCCTCCCACAAAGAACAGAATTCTACCCCCATCAAAGAACGACATTCCATGCCTCTGTCAAAGAACAACATTCTACCCCTCCCTCAAAGAACAGATTCTACCCCTCCCTCAAACAATATTCTACACACTACTTCAAAGAACAACATTCTACCCACTCCCTCAAAAAACAACATTCTACCACTTCCCTCAAAGAACAACATTCTACGCCTCCCTCAAAGAACGACATTCCACCCCTCCGTCAAACCACAATATTCTACCACCTCCCTAAAAGGACAACATTCTACCCCTCCCTCAAAGAACAACATTCTATCCCTCACTCAAAGAAGAACATTCTGCCCCTCCATCAAAGAACAACATTCTACCCCCTACTTCAAAGTACAACATTCTAATGCCTCCATCAAATAACAACATTACACCCCCTACTGCAAAGATCAACATTATACCCCTCCCTCAATGAACAACATTCTACCCCTCCCTCATAGATCAACATTTTACTCCTCCCTCAAAGAACAATATTCTACCCCTCTCTCAAAGAACAACTTTCTACCCTTCCCTCAAAGAACAACTTAATACCCCTCCCTCAATGAACAACATTCTACCCCTCCCTCAGAGAACAACATTCTACACCTCCCTCAAGGAAGAACATTCTACCCCTCCCTCAAAGAACAACATTCTAACGCCTCCCTCAAAGAACAACATTCTACCCCTTCCTCAAAGAACAACAATCTACCCCTCCTTCAAAGAACAATATTCTCACCCCTATTTCAAGGAACAGCATTCTACACCCTCATTCAAAGAACGATATTCTAACCCTTCCCTCAAAGAACAACATTCTACCCCTCCCTCAAAGAAGAACATTCTCACTCCTACTTCAAAGTACAACATTCTAACACCTCCCTCAAAGAACAACATTCTACCCCTCCCTCAAAGAACAACATTCTACCCCTCCCTCAAAGAACAACATTCTAACCCTCCCACAAAGATAAAATTTCTACCCATCCCTCAAAAAAAACATTCTACCTCCTCCCTCAAAGAACAACATTCCACCCCTCCCTCAAAGAACAACATTCTACCCCTCCCTCAAAGAACAACATTCTACCTCTCACTCAAACAACAACATTCTAACCCTCCCTCAAAGAACAACATTCTAACCCCTCCCTCAAAGAACAACATTCTACCACCTCCCTCAAAGAACAAGGCCTAGAAATTCAGTATAGCCACTTTTGGGGCGGTAAAGTCGGGCGGGCGCTAAAGTTAGCGCCTGCCGGAAAGTGGAGGCCACTTCGCCGATATTCAGTAGCTTTGGCCAAGGAGTTTGGGCGAGCGCTGAAACTGGCGTTGCACTCCTATCTTTAGGCGCTAAGCCGGCGGTGCGGACTGATAACGCCGAGGCCGGGCGCAGCGCAGGTGCGGTCATGTTTTGATTGACAGCAGACACCCTGACGCCGGCCAGCTCTTAAAGGGGGAAGGGTCGACTTTGTCTGCTGCCACGCCCTGGATAGTGGAGCCCTGCAGCTAAGCCTGAACACTGCTGGTGGACCCAAATAGCGCCTGAAGCCATGCAGAAGGCCCGTGAACGAGCGCAGCGCTTCTCAGAGCATGCTTTGAGGGTGCTGCTTAGGGGTTTGGAAAAGAAAAGAGAGATCTTGTGCCCGGACAGTGGCAAGAAGGCTCCCAGGAGGCAGTACAGGAGAGCCTGGAGGGAAATCGCCCAGAGGGTCTCAGCCAACAGCGATGTCCCCAGGACTGGTGACCAATGCCGCAAGAAGTACAACGACCTCACTCGGTTGGTCAGGGTGAGTACCCTTTCCAGTGTCCTCCTCATCCTTGCATGTGCACCTCACATTATGGGCAAAGGGACCTCAAAGGCCTAATGGCCAGCCCTCCTCCCGCAGCTATGGCACTGGCATGATCAATAGCACTTTCTGCACTTTGCACACTGGCCAAGCTATTCGACCATGGGAGGCAGTGCACACAACAAAAGGGCACCACACTGGCCAAGCTATTCGACCATGGGAGGCAGTGCACACAACAACAGGGCACCACACTGGCCAAGCTATTCAACCATGGGAGGCAGTGCACACAACAACAGGGCACCACACTGTACTTAGAGGCCGTCCTTTCTCTTGCAGGCCAAGCTGGCACAGAATCTGAAGAGCCGGACTGTCACCAGGGGAGGCCGTGTCCAGTTCCAGGAGCTCAGTGACCTGGAGGAGCGCGTGGCTCGACTCATGCGTGCCCGGGTGGTTGGCCCCGTAGCTATTGGAGATGCCGACCCTGTGCTGGGCCCCAATGGTAAGGACATGACCGTTTGCACCTCTCTCGTTCCCCTTGCGCTTCAGATCTACATCCTTTGCCACTGTCCCACCAATGCGCATAATGCCAACACTCATGCCTCCCTCGCTGACGCCCTGTCCTCACTCTAAAGCTACTCTTGTGCCTTCCTGCTTTCAGCTGGTGAGGAGGAGGTCCCTGAAGCTGAGAGTGCCAGTCCCTCGGAAGAGGAGGACGACGAGGACCAAGAGGAAGGCGGCACATCGGGGGAACCCTCATCTGCGCCAGGGGATGGCAATGGAGGGGACACGTCTTGCCTGGAGGAGAGCCAGGGGGAAGTGTTGCAGGGGGGTGTAGCTCCTGGGCCCAGTGGCGTCCAGGCACGCGGGAAGGGTCGGGCAGCACGGCGGCCTTCTCCCCAGAGGGGGGAAGTGTTGCAGGGGAGGGCAGTTGCTGGGCCCAGTGGCGTCCAGGCACGCGGGAAGGGTCGGGCAGCACGGCGGCCTTCTCCCCAGAGGGGGGAAGTGTTGCAGGGGAGGGCAGTTGCTGGGCCCAGTGGCGTCCAGGCACGCGGGAAGGGTCGGGCAGCTCGGCGGCCTTCTCCCCAGAGGGAGAGTCCGGCCTCCAGTCCGGAGACAGTCCTCGCCCAGGAGGTGCGCCTCCTTGATGAAATGTCCGCGGACTCGGAGCGGTGCCACACCGAGTTCATGGGGGTTGTGGGACAGTTGCCTCAGGCCATTGAGTCGCTGGCTCATAGTGTGGCTGAATTCGGGGACTCACAGGCCAGGGGTGTCGACCAACTCGCGGCAGCACAGGACGCGAGTCGAGAGTTCCTGAGTGGTGCCGTGCAGACACTGGCTGGTCTGATGCGGGCACAGACCAGGGCAGTTCGGGCACTCACTTCTGCCATACTCGCTGTGTCACGGAGGCATCGCCAGGGCACCCGCCGCCCTGCTGCAGCACAGCGGTCTGGCCTTCACCAGATTGCTGCGCTTGCTGCAGTGCCAGCCCGGCCAAGTGCCAGTGTCTCTGGCGACCAGCGAGCGCCTGGCATCAGCCAGCTTGCCCCCATTGCTGCAGCCGCCACTGCCACTCCCCCAGCCAAGCTGCGACGAGCTGCTGCAGAGACTGATGCTGCCCAGCCACAGCTGCAGCAGTCAGCAGCCGACCCCTCCAGGGCCAGACCTCGTCTAGGCCGACCCCCAAGGGCATCTGCCGTCACGCATTGTGCCCCTCAGGAGCCTTCCCCCAGCCTTGCAACACCCACAGGGCCCAGGTTGAGGCGGAGCAACAGGTTGGGCAGTGGCCGGAGAAGCCTGCACAAGGACACGCCCTCTCGGCACACCAAGTAGAGTGTGTTGCCAACTGTTTTTTTATATGGGGGTGTTTGTGTTCTGTATGGGGGGGGCTTATTTTGGTAAGGCCGAAGATGAAGGCAACTGTTTTTTTGTATGGGGGTGTTTGTGTTCTGTATGGGGGGGTTTGTCTTGGTTAGGCCGAGGATGAAGGCCAATTGGATGGACAAGTTTTGTTATTCCTCCCCAGGTTCTGGGAGTGAGATATGTTTTTGACTGTTTTTTGGGGGTCTTGTCTGTTTTTCTGTTTCATGTGGGAAGGGCCCTGAGTTTGATAAATAAAGCTTTTTATTTATTCAGCTTGTCCAGGTGTCATGTTTCAAGTGGTTGTTGCGTTAACCGGCTGAGGGCTTGCGGAGCGGCTGCATTCAGGTGCGTTCATTGCCACAAGCCATTCCCTGACAGGGGGCCGAGAAGTGTCGTTCAATAAGCTGCCGGCGGACGGCCCTTGGACCTTGTGGCTCCCTCCTGGGCTGGTACTCCTCCTCCTCCTCCTCCTCCTCATGGTCCTCCTGCTCGTCCTCCTGAGGTGGTGGTCCAACGCAGTGCCTGAGTCCTGCGGATAGCCAGATTGTGCAGCATGCAGCAAACGGCGACGAACTGGGAGACCCTATCCGGCGAATACTGTAGAGATCCGCCGGAACAATCCAGGCAGCGGAACCGTTGCTTGAGGACGTCAATCGTTTGCTCTATGATGTTCCTTGTGGCTTGATGGCTTTCGTTGTATGCCTCCTCAGCAGGGGTCCTGGGCGCGCGGAGCGGGGTCATGAGCCATGTACACAAAGGGTAGCCCTTGTCCCCAATAAGCCATCCCCTTGGTGGAGGCTGTGCCTCGAACATGTCAGCCACAGTAGTCTGGCGCAGGATAAATGCATCGTGGCTGCTTCCTGGAAAGCGGGCATTGACAGCTAGGATGCGCTGCCTGTGGTCACACACCAGCTGTACATTGAGGGAATGGTAGCCCTTCCGGTTGCGGTAATCATCGGCATTGTCGATAGGTGCCCGCATAGCCACATGCGTGCAGTCAATGGCGCCCTGCACCATGGGGAAGTCGGCGATCCTGGCAAAACCGACTGCACGCTGCTCCTGCCTCTCTAGTGTCATGGGGAAGGAGATGAATTGGTGTCTCCTTGCGAAAAGGGCATCGGTGACCTGCCGGATGCAGCGATGCACGGCGAACTGGGAGATGTTCGCTATGTCCCCAGCAGCGGCTTGGAAGGAGCCGCTTGCATAAAAGTTCAGAGCCACCGCGACCTTCACTTCCACCGACAGAGACGTCCTGCACATCAGCTGTGGACGCAGATCTCTGTGAAGCAGCTGGCAGATCTCTGCAACCACCTCCCTTCTGAAGCGCAGCCTCTTAACACAATGCGCGGCAGTCATGGTGAGATAGGACACCTGCTGCCGGTATTCCCTGAGTGGGTAAGGCCTACGTTGCCGACGCCTGATGGCCACTCTGCGTCTAGGCATGGCTGGCCCTCTCACACAGCGTCTGCGAGCCCTTCACACATAATGCTGGAACTGAGGGTTGGAACCCCATGCAGCCCCCATAATAAACTTGCAAACAGTGAAATCACAATGAGTCAAATTTCCAAGCTCTGGCCAGAAGCCAAAAATACCTCTCCTATGTTGTCCCAAATCAGCAAGGTCTGTTCCTTGGTCTCTGTCCAGAAATCCAAAGCACTAAAGTCATTGCAGCAAAATGGCTGGCCTTTATAGTTCAGTCTAAGTGCCCTTTAATTAGCGCTCCCCGAGGCCCGCAGGGCCTCTGCTGCGTTCCACTTCACAGTTCGTAACAGCGCCACGCCCACATTGGGTGGGCGCCACTGAATTTCCGGTTTGGGGCGCACAATCAGCGTTGCACGACGAAATGTGGTCATAAGCTGCGCGCGCAGCTCAGCGGGCGCCGGCGCTAAATGTCAACTGAAGTTGGGCGTAGGTGCAGATCGGCCTGCGCCCGGGCGCTAAGTGCCTAGCGCTCGAAATCTACCCCTCTTATGGCGCTAACGGCTGGCGAATGCAACTGAATTTCTAGTCCCAACATCCTAATCCCTCCCTCAAAGAAGACAATTCTACCACTCCCTCAAAGAACAACATTCTGCCCCCTCCCTCAAAGAACAACATTCTACCCCCTCCCTCAAAGAACAACATCCTAATCCCTCCCTCAAAGAAGCAAATTCTACCACTCCCTCAAAGAACAACATTCTAACCTCCCCCTCAAAGAACAAAATTCCACCTCACCCTCAAAGAACAACATGCTACCCCCTCCCTCAAAGAACAATATTCTACCCCCTAATTCAAAGAACAACATTCTACCCCTCCCTCAAAGAACAAAATTCTACCCCTCCCTCAAAGAACAACATTCTACCCCTCACTCAAACAACAACATTCTACCCCTGCCTCAAAGAAAAACATTCTACCCCCTCCCTCAAAGAACAACATCCTAACCACTCACTCAAAGAACAACATTCTAACCCCTCCCTCCAAGAGCAAAATTCGAACTCTCCCTCAGAGTACAACATTCAACCCCTCCCTCAAAGAACAACATTCTACCACCTCCCTCAAAGGACAACATTCTAGCCCTCCCTCCAAGAACAAAATTCTAGCCCTCCCTCAGAATACAACATTCAACCCCTCCCTCAATGAACAACATTCTACCACCTCCCTCAAAGGACAACATTCTACCCCTCCCTGAAAGAACAACATTCTACCCCTCACTCAAAGAATAACATTCTATGCCTCCCTCAAAGAACAACTTAATACCCCTCCCTCAAAGTACAACATTCTACCACTCCCTCGGAGAACAACATTCTGCTCCTCCCTCAAGGAACAACTTTCTACCCTCCCTCAAAGAACAACATTCTTACCCCTCCCTCAAAGAACAACATTCTAATCCCTAATAAAAAGAACATTCTACCCCTCCCACAAAGAACAGCATTCTACCCCCCTCAAAGAACGATATTCCATGCCTCCGTCAAAGAACAACATTCTACCCCTCCCTCAAAGAACACATTCTACCCCTCCCTCAAAGAACAATATTCTACACACTACTTCAAAGAACAACATTCTACCCACTCCCTCAAAAAACAACATTCTACCACCTCCCTCAAAGAACAACATTCTACCCCTCCCTCAAAGAACGACATTCCACCCCTCCGTCAAACCACAATATTCTACCAACTCCCTAAAAGGACAACATTCTAGCCCTCCCTCAAAGAACAAAATTCTACCCCTCACTCAAAGAAGAACATTTTACTCCTCCCTCAAAGAACAATGTTCTACCCCTCTCTCAAAGAACAACTTTCAACACTTCCCTCAAAGAACAACTTAATACTCCTCCCTCAATGAACAACATTCTACCCCTTCCTCAGAGAACAACATTCTACACCTCCCTCAAGGAAGAACATTCTACCCCTACTTCAAAGAACAACATTCTAACACCTCCCTCAAAGAACAACATTCTACCCCTTCCTCAAAGAACAACAATCTACCCCTCCCTCAAAATACAATATTCTAACCCCTATTTCAAGGAACAGCATTCTACACCCTCATTCAAAGAACGATATTCTAACCCTTCCCTCAAAGAACAACATTCTACCCCTCCCTCAAAGAAGAACATTCTCACTCCTACTTCAAAGTACAACATTCTAACACCTCCCCCAAAGAACAACATTCTACCCCTCCCTCAAAGAACAACATTCTACCCCTCCCTCAAAGAACAACATTCTAACCCTCCCACAAAGATA
Source organism: Somniosus microcephalus (assembly GCF_052327205.1). Lineage (NCBI taxonomy): Eukaryota > Metazoa > Chordata > Chondrichthyes > Squaliformes > Somniosidae > Somniosus > Somniosus microcephalus. The sequence goes on along the minus strand of NC_140987.1, from coordinate 328,129,376 downwards.
AAATTTCTAACCATCCCTCAATAAAAACATTCTACCTCCTCCCTCAAAGAACAACATTCCACCCCTCCCTCAAAGAACAACATTCTACCCCTCCCTCAAAGAACAACATTCTACCTCTCACTCAAACAACAACATTCTACCCCCTCCCGCAAAGAACAACATTCTAATCCCTCCCTCAAAGAACAACATTCTACCACCTCCCTCAAAGAACAACATCCTAATCACTCCCTCAAAGAAGAAAATTCTACCACTCCCTCAAAGAACAACATTCTACCCCCTCCCTCAAAGAACAACATTCTACCCCCTCCCTCAAAGAACATCCTAATCCCTCCCTCAAAGAAGAAAATTCTACCACTCCCTCAAAGAACAACATTCTAACCTCTCCCTCAAAGAACAAAATTCCACCGCACCCTCAAAGAACAACATGCTACCCCCGCCCTCAAAGAACAATATTCTACCCCCTAATTCAAAGAACAACATTCTACCCCTCCCTCAAAGAACAAAATTCTACCCCTCCCTCAAAGAACAACATTCTACCCCTCACTCAAACAACAACATTCTACCCCCTGCCTCAAAGAACAAAATTATACCCCCTCCCTCAAAGAACAACATCCTAACCCCTCCCTCAAAGAACAACATCCTAACCCCTCCCTCAAAGAAGAAAATTCTACCACACCCTCAAAGAACAACATCCTAGCCCCTCCCTCAAAGAACAACATTCTAACCCCTTCCTCAAAGAACAATATTCTACCCCCTAATTCAAAGAACAACATTCTACCCCTCCCTCAAAGAACAAAATTCTACCCCTCCCTCAAAGAACAACATTCTAACAACTCCCTCAAAGAACAATATTCTACCCTCTAATTCAAAGAACAACATTCTACCCCTCCCTCAAAGAACAACATTCTACCCCTCCCTCAATGAACAACATTCTACCCCATCCCTCAAAAAACAACATTCTACCCCTCCACCAAAGAAGAACATTCTACCACTCCCTCAAAGAACAACATTCTTCCACTCCCTCAAAGAACAACATTCTACCAATCCCTCAAAGAACAGCATTCAATCCTTCTCTGAAAGAACAACATTCGACCCCTCCCTCAAAGAACAACTTTCTACCCCACCCTCGAAGAACAACATTCTATCCCCTCTCTCAAAGAACAACATTCTACTCCTCCCTCAAAGAACAACATTGTACCCCTCCCTCAAAGAACAACATTCTACACCTCCCTCAAAGAACAACATTCTACACCTCCCTCAAAGAACAGCATTCAATCCCTCTCTGAAAGAACAACATTCGAACCCTCCCTCAAAGAACAACATTCTACCCCTCCCTCAAAGAACAACATTCTACCACCTCCCTCAAAGAACAAAATTCTACCCCTCCCTCAAAGAACAGCATTCAATCCCTCTCTGAAAGAACAACATTCGACCCCTCCCTCAAAGAACAATCTTCTACCCCACCCTCGAAGAACAACATTCTATCCCCTCCCTCAAAGAACAACATTCGACCCCTCCCTCAAAGAACAACATTCTACCCCACCCTCAAAGAACAACATTCTATCCCCTCTCTCAAAGAACAACATTCAACTCCTCCCTCAAAGAATAACATTCTACCCCTCCCTCAAAGAACAACATTCTACCCCCCACTTCAAAGAAGAACATTCTAACACCTCCCTCAAAGAACAACATTGTACCCCTTCCTCAAAGAACAACATTCTACCCCTCCCTCAAAGAACAACATTCTACCCCTCCCTCAAAGAACAATATTCTAACCCCTACTTCAAGGAACAGCATTCTACACCCTCATTCAAAGAACGATATTCTACCCCCTCCCTCAAAGTAGAACATTCTACCCCTCCCACAAAGATCAACTTTCTACCCCTCCCTCAAAAAAGAACATTCTACCTCCTCCCTCAAAGAACAACATTCTGCACCTATTTCAAAGAACAACATTCTACCCCCTCCCTCAAAGAACAACATTCTACCACCTCCCTCAAAGAACAACATTCTACCCCTCCCTCAAAGAACAACATTCTACACCTCCCTCAAAGAATAGCATTCTATCCCTCTCTCAAAGAACAACATTCGACCCCTCCCTCAAAGAACAACTTTCTACCCCACCCTCAAAGAACAACTTTCTATCCCCTCTCTCAAAGAACAACATTCTACTCCTCCCTCAAAGAACAACATTCTAGCCCCTACTTCAAAGAACAACATTCTAACACCTCCCTCAAAGAACAACATTCTAACCCCTCCCTCAAATAACAACATTCTACCCCCTCCCTCAAAGAAGAACATTCTGCCCCTATTTCAAAGAACAACATTTTACCCCCTCCCTCAAAGAACACTCTACCCCTCACTCAAACAACAACATTCTACCCCCTCCCTCAAAGAACAAAATTCTAACCCCTCCCTCAAAGAACAATATTCTACCCCCTCCCTCAAAGAACAAAATTCTAACCCCTCCCTCAAAGAACATCATTCTACCCACTCCATCAAAGAACAACATTCTAACCCCTCCCTCAAAGAACAACATTCTACCCCCACCCTGAAAGAACAACATTCTAACCCCTCCCTCAAAGAACAAAATTCCACCACACCCTCAAAGAACAACATTCTACCCCCTCCCTCAAAGAACATTCTACCCCTCCCTCAAACAACAACATTCTACCCCTCCATCAAAGAATAACATTCTAACCCCTCCCTCAAAGAACAACATTCTACCCCCTCCCTCAAAGAACAAAATTCTAACCCCTCACTGAAAGAAGAAAATTCTACAACTCCCTCAAAGAATAACATTCTAACCCCTCCCTCAAAGAACAACATTCTACCCCCACCCTCAAAGAGCATTCTACCCCTCCCTCAAAGAACAACATTCTACTCCTCACTCAAACAACAACATTCTACCCCCTCCATCAAAGAACAACATTCTAACCCCCCCTCAAAGAACAACATTCTACTCCTCACTCAAACAACAACATTCTACCCCCTCCATCAAAGAACAACATTCTAACCCCTCCCTCAAAGAACAAAATTCCACCACACCCTCAAAGAACAACATTCTACCCCCTCCCTCAAAGAACATTCTACCCCTCCCTCAAACAACAACATTCTACCCCTCCATCAAAGAACAACATTCTAACCCCTCCCTCAAAGAACAACATTCTACCCCCTCCCTCAAAGAACAAAATTCTAACCCCTCACTGAAAGAAGAAAATTCTACCACTCCCTGAAAGAACAACATTGTAACCCCTCCCTCAATGAACAACATTCTACCCCATCACTCAAAGAACAACATTCTACCCCTCCATCAATGTTCAACATTTTAGTCCTCCCTCAAAGAACAATATTCTACCCCTCTCTCAAAGAACAACTTTCTACTCCACCCTCAAAGAACAACATAATACCCCGCCCTCAAAGAACAACAATCTAACCCTCCCTCAAAGAAGAACATTCTGGCTCGTACTTCAAAGAACAGAATTCTACTCCCTCACTCAAAGATCAACATTCTACCTCTCCCTCAAATAATAACATTGTACCCCTCCCTAAATGGACAACACTCTACCCCTCCCATTAAGAACAACATTCTACCCCTCCCTCAAAGAACAACATTGTAACCCTCCCTAAATGGACAACATTCTACCCCTCCCTCAGAGTAAAACATTCTACCAACTCCCTCAAAGAACAACATTCTGCACCTCCCTCAAAGATCCACATTCTACACCTCCCTCAAAGAACTGCATTCTATCCCTCTCTCAAAGAACAATATTCGACCCCTCCCTCAAAGAACAACTTTCTATCCCACCTTCGAAGAACAACATTCTACCCCTCCCTCAAAGAACAACATTCTACCACCTCCCTCAAAGAACAACATTGTACGCCTCCCTGAAAGATCAACATTCTACCCCTCCCTCAAAGAAAAACATTCTACCACATCCCTCAAAGAACAACATTCTACCCCTCCCTGAAAGATCAATATTCTACCCCTCCCTCAAAGAACAACATTCTACCCATCCCTCAAAGATAAACATTCTACACCTCCCTCAAAGAACAGCATTCTATCCCTCTCTCAAAGAACAACATTCGACCCCTCCCTCAAAGCACAACTTTCTACCCCACCATCAAAGTACAACATTCTATACCCTCTCTCAAAGAACAACATTCTACCCTCCCTCAAAGAACAACATTCTACCCCTCCCTCAAAGAACAACATTCTATCCCCTCTCTCAAAGAACATTCGAACAGCTCCCTCAAAGAACAACATTCTACCCCTCCCTCAAAGAACAACATTCTCACCCTCCCACAAAGATCAACATTCTACCCCTCCCTCAAAAAAGAACATTCTACCTCCTCCCTCAAAGAACAACATTCGAACCCCTCCCTCAAAGAACAACATTCTACCCCCTCCCTCAAAAGACAACATCCTAACCCCTCCCTCAAAGAAGAAAATTCTACCACTCCCTCAAAGAACAACATTCTACCCCTCCCTCAAGGAACAACATTCTACCCCTCCCTCAAGGAACAACATTCTAAGCCCTCCCTCAAAGAACATTCTACCCCTCCCTCAAAGAACAAAATCCTGACGCTTCCCTCAAAGAATAAAATTCTACCACTCCCTCAAAGTACAACATTCTAACCCTTCCCTCAAAGAACAACATTCTACCCCCACCCTCAAAGAACAACATTCTGACCCCTCCCTCAAAGAACAAAATTCCACCGCACCCTCAAAGAACAACATTCTACTCCCTCCCTCAAAGAACAACATTCTGCCCCTCCATCAAAGAACAACATTCTTCCGCCTCCATCAAAGAACAACATTATACCCCCCACTTCAAAGATCAACATTCTACGCCTCCCTCAATGAATAACAATCTACCCCTCCATCAACGTTCAACATTTTACTCCTCCCTCAAAGAACAATATTCTTCCCCTCTCTCAAAGAACAACTTTCTACCCCTCCCTCAAAGAACAACATAATACTGCTCCCTCAAAGAACAACATTCTACCCCTCCCTCAGAGAACAACATTCTACTCCTCCCTCAAAGAACAACATTCTACCCCTCCCTCAGAGAACAACATTCTACTCCTCCCTCAGAGAACAACATTCTACTCCTCACTCAAAGGTCAACATTCTACCCCTCCCTCAAAGAACAACATTGTACCCCTCCCTAAATGGACAACATTCTACCCCCTCCCTAAATGGACAACATTCTACCCCCCCCTTAAAGAACAACATTCTACCCCTCCATCAAAGAGCAACATTCTACCCCACCCTCAAAGAACAACATTCTACCACCTCCCTCAAAGAAGAAAATTCTACCACTCCCTCAAAGAACAACATTCTACCCCTCCCTCAAAGAACAACATTCTAAGCCCTCACTCAAAGAACATCTACCCCTCCCTCAAAGAACAAAGTCCTGACCCTTCCCTCAAAGAAGAAAATTCTACCACTCCCTCAAAGTACATCATTCTAACCCCTCCCTCAAAGAAAAACATTCTACCCCCACCATCAAAGAACAACATCCGAACCCCTCCCTCAAAGAAGAAAATTCTACCACTCCCTCAAAGAACAACATTCTACCCCCTCCCTCAAAGAACATTCTACCCCCTACTTCAAAGAACAACATTCTCCCACCTCCATCAAAGAACAACATTATACCCCCCACTTCAAAGATCAACATTCTACCCCTCCCTCAATGAACAACATTCTACCCGCACCCTCAAAGAAGAACATTCTGCCCCTATTTCAAAAACAAACATTCTACCCCCTCCCTCAAAGAACATTCTACCCCCCCCTCAAAGAACAACATTCTACCCCTCCCTCAAAGAACAATATTCTACCCCCTCCCTCAAAGAACAACATCCTAACCCCTCCCTCAAAGAAGAAAATTCGACCACTCCCTCAAAGAACAACATTCTACACCCTCCCTCAAAGAACAACATTCTACCTCCTCCCTCAAAGAACAACATTCTACCCCCTCCCTCAAAGAAGAACATTCTGCCCCAATTTCAAAGAACAACATTCTACCCCCTCCCTCAAAGAACATTCTACCCCTCCCTCAAAGAACAACATTCAACGCATCACTCAAAGAACAACATTCTACCCCTCACTCAAACAACAACATTCTACCCCCTCCCTCAAAGAACAACATTCTAACCCCTCCCTCAAAGAACAACATTCTACCCCCTACCTCAAAGAACAACATCCTAACCCCTCCCTCAAAGAAGAAAATTCTACCACTACCTCAAAGAACAAAATTCTAACCCCTCCCTCAAAGAACAATATTCTAACCCCTAATTCAAGGAACTGCATTCTACACCCTCATTCAAAGAACGATATTCTACCCCCTACTTCAAAGAACAACATTCTACCCCTCCCTCAAAGAACAACATTCTACCCCTCCCTCAAAGAACAATATTCTAACCCCTACTTCAAGGAACTGCATTCTACACCATCATTCAAAGAACGATATTCTACCCCCTGCTTCAAAGAACATCATTCTACCACCTCCCTCAAAGAACAACATCCTAAGCCCTCCCTCAAATAAGAAAATTCTACCACTCCCTCAAAGAACAATATTCTACCCCTCCATCAACGTTCAACATTTTACTCCTCCCTCAAAGAACAATATTCTACCCCTCTCTTAAAGAACAACTTTCTACCCCTCCCTCAAAGAACAACATAATACTGCTCCCTCAAAGAACAACATTCTACCCTTCCCTCAGAGAACATTCTACTCCTCCCTCAAAGAACAACATTCTACCCCTCCCTCAGAGAACAACATTCTACTCCTCCCTCAGAGAACAACATTCTACTCCTCACTCAAAGATCAACATTCTACCCCTCCCTCAAAGAACAACATTGTACCCCTCCCTAAAAGGTCAACATTCTTCCCCTTCCCTTAAAGAACAACATTCTACCCCTCCATCAAAGAGCAACATTGTACCCCACCCTCAAAGAACAACATTCTACCACCTCCCTCAAAGAACAACATTCTACCCCTCCCTCAAAGATCAACATTCTACACCTCCCTCAAAGAACTGCATTTTTTGCCTCTCTCAAAGAACAACATTCGATCCTCCCTCAAAAACAACTTTCTATCCCACCTTCGAAGAACAACATTCTACCCCTCCCTCAAACAACAACATTCTACGCCTCCCTGAAAGATCAACATTCTACCTCCACCCTCAAAGAAAAACATTCTACCCCTCCCTGAAAGATCAACATTCTACCCCCTCCCTCAAAGAACAACATTCTACCCATCGCTCAAAGATAAGCATTCTACACCTCCCTCAAAGAACAGCATTCTATCCCCCCTCAAAGAACAACTTTCTACCCCACCCTCGAAGAACAACATTCTATCCCCTCTCTCAAAGAACAACATTTTACTCCTCCCTCAAAGAACAACATTCTACCCCCTACTTCAAAGAACAACATTCTAACACCTCCCTCAAAGAACAACATTCTATCCCTCCCTCAAAGAACAAGATTCTACCCCCTACTTCAAAGAACAACATTCTAACACCTCCCTCAAAGAACAACATTCTATCCCTCCCTCAAAGAACAATATTCTAACCCCTACTTCAAGGAACTGCATTCTACACCCTCATTCAAAGAACGATATTCTACCCCCTACTTCAAAGAACAACATTCTACCCCTCCCTCAAAGAACAACATTCTACCCCTCCCTCAAAGAACAATACTCTAACCCCTACTTCAAGGAACTGCATTCTACACCATCATTCAAAGAACGATATTCTACCCCCTGCTTCAAAGAACAACATTCTACCACCTCCCTCAAAGAACAACTTCCTAACCCCTCCCTCAAATAAGAAAATTCTACCACTCCCTCAAAGGACAACATTCTACCCCTCCATCAACATTCAACATTTTACTCCTCCCTCAAAGAACAATATTCTACCCCTTTCTTAAAGAACAACTTTCTACCCCTCCCTCAAAGAACAACATAGTACTGCTCCCTCAAAGAACAACATTCTACCCTTCCCTCAGAGAACAACATTCTACTCCTCCCTCAGAGAACAACATTCTACTCCTCACTCAAAGATCAACATTCTACCCCTCCCTCAAAGAACAACATTGTACCCCTCCCTAAAAGGTCAACATTCTAGCCCTTCCCTTAAAGAACAACATTCTACCCCTCCATCAAAGCGCAACATTGTACCCCACCCTGAAAGAACAACATTCTACCACCTCCCTCAAAGAACAACATTCTACACCTCCCTCAAAGAACTGCATTCTATCCCTCTCTCAAAGAACAACATTCGATCCTCCCTCAAAAACAACTTTCTATCCCACCTTCGAAGAACAACATTCTACCCCTCCCTCAAACAACAACATTCTACTCCTCCCTCAAACAACAACATTCTATGCCTCCCTGAAAGATCAACATTCTACCTCCACCCTCAAAGAAAAACATTCTACCCCTCCCTGAAAGATCAACATTCTACCCCCTCCCTCAAAGAACAACATTCTACCCCTCACTCAAACAACAACATTCTACCCCCTCCATCAAAGAACAACATCCTAACCCCTCCCTCAAAGAAGAAAATTCTACCACACCCTCAAAGAACAACATCCTAACCCCTCCCTCAAAGAACAACATTCTAACCCCTCCCTCAAAGAACAACATTCTACCCCCTCCATCAAAGAACAACATCCTAACCCCTCCCTCAAAGAAGAAAATTCTACCACACCCTCAAAGAACAACATTCTAGCCCCTCCCTCAAAGAACAACATTCTAACCCCTTCCTCAAAGAACAATATTCTACCCCCTAATTCAAAGAACAACATTCTACCCCTCCCTCAAAGAACAAAATTCTACCCCTCCCTCAAAGAACAACATTCTAACAACTCCCTCAAAGAACAATATTCTACCCTCTAATTCAAAGAACAACATTCTACCCCTCCCTCAAAGAACAAAATTCTACCCCTCCCTCAATGAACAACATTCTACCCCATCCCTCAAAAAGCAACATTCTACCCCTCCACCAAAGAAGAACATTCTACCCCTCCCTCAAAGAACAACATTCTTCCACCTCCCTCAAAGAACAACATTCTACCAATCCCTCAAAGAACAGCATTCAATCCCTCTCTGAAAGAACAACATTCGACCCCTCCCTCAAAGAACAACTTTCTACCCCACCCTCGAAGAACAACATTCTATCCCCTCTCTCAAAGAACAACATTCAACTCCTCCCTCAAAGAACAACATTCTACCCCTCCCTCAAAGAACAACATTCTACACCTCCCTCAAAGAACAACATTCTACACCTCCCTCAAAGAACAGCATTCAATCCCCCTCTGAAAGTACAACATTCGACCCCTCCCTCAAAGAACAACATTCTACCCCTCCCTCAGAGAACAACATTCTACCACCTCCCTCAAAGAACAAAATTCTACCCCTCCCTCAAAGAACAGCATTCAATCCCTCTCTGAAAGAACAACATTCGACCCCTCCCTCAAAGAACAATCTTCTACCCCACCCTCGAAGAACAACATTCTATCCCCTCCCTCAAAGAACAACATTCGACCCCTCCCTCAAAGAACAACATTCTACCCCACCCTCGAAGAACAACATTCTATCCCCTCGCTCAAAGAACAACATTCTACTCCTCCCTCAAAGAATAACATTCTACCCCTCCCTCAAAGAACAACATTCTACCCCCTACTTCAAAGAAGAACATTCTAACACCTCCCTCAAAGAACAACATTCTACCCCTTCCTCAAAGAACAACATTCTACCCCTCCCTCAAAGAACAACATTCTACCCCTCCCTCAAAGAACAATATTCTAACCCCTACTTCAAGGAACAGCATTCTACACCCTCATTCAAAGAACGATATTCTACCCCCTCCCTCAAAGTAGAACATTCTACCCCCCCACAAAGATCAACTTTCTACCCCTCCCTCAAAAAAGAACATTCTACCTCCTCCCTCAAAGAACAACATTCTGCACCTATTTCAAAGAACAACATTCTACCCCCTCCCTCAAAGAACAACATTCTACCACCTCCCTCAAAGAACAACATTCTACCCCTCCCTCAAAGAACAACATTCTACACCTCCCTCAAAGAATAGCATTCTATCCCTCTCTCAAAGAACAACATTCGAACCCTCCCTCAAAGAACAACTTTCTACCCCACCCTCAAAGAACAACATTCTATCCCCTCTCTCAAAGAACAACATTCTACTCCTCCCTCAAAGAACAACATTCTAGCCCCTACTTCAAAGAACAACATTCTAACACCTCCCTCAAAGAACAACATTCTAACCCCTCCCTCAAATAACAACATTCTACCCCCTCCCTCAAAGAAGAACATTCTGCCCCTATTTCAAAGAACAACATTTTACCCCCTCCCTCAAAGAACACTCTACCCCTCACTCAAACAACAACATTCTACCCCCTCCCTCAAAGAACAAAATTCTAACCCCTCCCTCAAAGAACAATATTCTACCCCCTCCCTCAAAGAACATCATTCTACCCACTCCATCAAAGAACAACATTCTAACCCCTCCCTCAAAGAACAACATTCTACCCCCACCCTGAAAGAACAACATTCTAACCCCTCCCTCAAAGAACAAAATTCCACCACACCCTCAAAGAACAACATTCTACCCCCTCCCTCAAAGAACATTCTACCCCCCCTCAAAAAACAACATTCTACCCCTCCATCAAAGAATAACATTCTAACCCCTCCCTCAAAGAACAACATTCTACCCCCTCCCTCAAAGAACAAAATTCTAACCCCTCACTGAAAGAAGAAAATTCTACAACTCCCTCAAAGAACAACATTCTAACCCCTCCCTCAAAGAACAACATTCTACCCCCACCCTCAAAGAGCATTCTACCCCTCCCTCAAAGAACAACATTCTACTCCTCACTCAAACAACATTCTACCCCCTCCATCAAAGAACAACATTCTAACCCCTCCCTCAAAGAACAACATTCTACTCCTCACTCAAACAACAACATTCTACCCCCTCCATCAAAGAACAACATTCTAACCCCTCCCTCAAAGAACAAAATTCCACCACACCCTCAAAGAACAACATTCTACCCCCTCCCTCAAAGAACATTCTACCCCTCCCTCAAACAACAACATTCTACCCCTCCATCAAAGAACAACATTCTAACCCCTTCCTCAAAGAACAACATTCTACCCCCTCCCTCAAAGAACAAAATTCTAACCCCTCACTGAAAGAAGAAAATTCTACCATTCCTGAAAGAACAACATTGTAACCCCTCCCTCAATGAACAACATTCTACCCCATCACTCAAAGAACAACATTCTACCCCTCCATCAACGTTCAACATTTTAGTCCTCCCTCAAAGAACAATATTCTACCCCTCTCTCAAAGAACAACTTTCTACTCCACCCTCAAAGAACAACATAATACCCCGCCCTCAAAGAACAACAATCTAACCCTCCCTCAAAGAAGAACATTCTGGCTTGTACTTCAAAGAACAGAATTCTACTCCCTCACTCAAAGATCAACATTCTACCTCTCCCTCAAATAATAACATTGTACCCCTCCCTAAATGGACAACACTCTACCCCTCCCTTTAAGAACAACATTCTACCCCTCCCTCAAAGAACAACATTGTACCCCTCCCTAAATGGACAACATTCTACCCCTCCCTCAGAGTAAAACATTCTACCAACTCCCTCAAAGAACAACATTCTGCACCTCCCTCAAAGATCCACATTCTACACCTCCCTCAAAGAACTGCATTCTATCCCTCTCTCAAAGAACAATATTCGACCCCTCCCTCAAAGAACAACTTTCTATCCCACCTTCGAAGAACAACATTCTACCCCTCCCTCAAAGAACAACATTCTACCACCTCCCTCAAAGAACAACATTGTACGCCTCCCTGAAAGATCAACATTCTACCCCTCCCTCAAAGAACAACATTCTACCACATCCCTCAAAGAACAACATTCTACCCCTCCCTGAAAGATCAATATTCTACCCCTCCCTCAAAGAACAACATTCTACCCATCCCTCAAAGATAAACATTCTACACCTCCCTCAAAGAACAGCATTCTATCCCTCTCTCAAAGAACAACATTCGACCCCTCCCTCAAAGCACAACTTTCTACCCCACCATCAAAGTACAACATTCTATCCCCTCTCTCAAAGAACAACATTCTACCCTCCCTCAAAGAACAACATTCTACCCCTCCCTCAAAGAACAACATTCTATCCCCTCTCTCAAAGAACAACATTCTAACAGCTCCCTCAAAGAACAACATTCTACCCCTCCCTCAAAGAACAACATTCTCACCCTCCCACAAAGATCAACATTCTACCCCTCCCTCAAAAAAGAACATTCTACCACTCCCTCAAAGAACAACATTCTACCCCTCCCTCAAGGAACAACATTCTAAGCCCTCCCTCAAAGAACATTCTACCCCTCCCTCAAAGAACAAAATCCTGACCCTTCCCTCAAAGAAGAAAATTCTACCACTCCCTCAAAGTACAACATTCTAACCCTTCCCTCAAAGAACAACATTCTACCCCCACCCTCAAAGAACAACATTCTAACCCCTCCCTCAAAGAACAAAATTCCACCGCACCCTCAAAGAACAACATTCTACTCCCTCCCTCAAAGAACAACATTCTGCCCCTCCATCAAAGAACAACTTTCTTCCGCCTCCATCAAAGAACAACATTATACCCCCCACTTCAAAGATCAACATTCTACGCCTCCCTCAATGAATAACATTCTACCCCATCCCTCAAAGAACAACATTCTACCCCTCCATCAACGTTCAACATTTTACTCCTCCCTCAAAGAACAATATTCTTCCCCTCTCTCAAAGAACAACTTTCTACCCCTCCCTCAAAGAACAACATAATACTGCTCCCTCAAAGAACAACATTCTACCCCTCCCTCAGAGAACAACATTCTACTCCTCCCTCAAAGAACAACATTCTACCCCTCCCTCAGAGAACAACATTCTACTCCTCCCTCAGAGAACAACATTCTACTCCTCACTCAAAGATCAACATTCTACCCCTCCCTCAAAGAACAACATTGTACCCCTCCCTAAATGGACAACATTCTACCCCCTCCCTAAATGGACAACATTCTACCCCCTCCCTTAAAGAACAACATTCTACCCCTCCATCAAAGAGCAACATTCTACCCCACACTCAAAGAACAACATTCTACCACCTCCCTCAAAGAAGAAAATTCTACCACTCCCTCAAAGAACAACATTCTACCCCTCCCTCAAAGAACAACATTCTAAGCCCTCCCTCAAAGAACATCTACCCCTCCCTCAAAGAACAAAGTCCTGACCCTTCCCTCAAAGAAGAAAATTCTACCACTCCCTCAAAGTACATCATTCTAACCCCTCCCTCAAAGAAAAACATTCTACCCCCACCATCAAAGAACATCCGAACCCCTCCCTCAAAGAAGAAAATTCTACCACTCCCTCAAAGAACAACATTCTACCCCCTCCCTCAAAGAACAACTTTCTACCCACACCCTCAAAGAAGAAAATTCTACCACTCCCTCAAAGTACAACATTCTAACCCCTCCCTCAAAGAACAACATTCTACCCCCTACTTCAAAGAACAACATTCTCCCACCTCCATCAAAGAACAACATTATACCCCCCACTTCAAAGATCAACATTCTACCCCTCCCTCAATGAACAACATTCTACCCGCACCCTCAAAGAAGAACATTCTGCCCCTATTTCAAAGACCAAACATTCTACCCCCTCCCTCAAAGAACATTCTACCCCTCCCTCAAAGAACAACATTCTACCCCTCCCTCAAAGAACAACATTCTACCCCCTCCCTCAAAGAACAATATTCTACCCCCTCCCTCAAAGAACAACATCCTAACCCCTCCCTCAAAGAAGAAAATTCGACCACTCCCTCAAAGAACAACATTCTACACCCTCCCTCAAAGAACAACATTCTACCTCCTCCCTCAAAGAACAACATTCTACCCCCTCCCTCAAAGAAGAACATTCTGCCCCAATATCAAAGAACAACATTCTACCCCCTCCCTCAAAGAACATTCTACCCCTCCCTCAAAGAACAACATTCAACGCATCACTCAAAGAACAACATTCTACCCCTCACTCAAACAACAACATTCTACCCCCTCCCTCAAAGAACAACATTCTAACCCCTCCCTCAAAGAACAACATTCTACCCCCTACCTCAAAGAACATCCTAACCCCTCCCTCAAAGAAGAAAATTCTACCACTACCTCAAAGAACAATATTCTAACCCCTCCCTCAAAAAACAACATTCTACCCCCTCCCTCAAAGAACAACATCCTAACCCCTCCCTCAAAGAATAAAATTCTACCACACCCTCAAAGAACAACATTCTACCCCCTCCCTCAAAGAACAACATTCTACCCCTCCCTCAAAGATCAACATTCTACACCTCCCTCAAAGAACTGCATTTTTTCCCTCTCTCAAAGAACAACATTCGATCCTCCCTCAAAAACAACTTTCTATCCCACCTTCGAAGAACAACATTCTACCCCTCCCTCAAACAACAACATTCTACGCCTCCCTGAAAGATCAACATTCTACCTCCACCCTCAAAGAAAAACATTCTACCCCTCCCTGAAAGATCAACATTCTACCCCCTCCCTCAAAGTACAACATTCTACCCTTCGCTCAAAGAACAACATTCTACTCCTCACTCAAACAACAACATTCTACCCATTCCCTCAAAGAACAACATTCTAACCCCTCCCTCAAAGAACAAGATTCCACCGCACCCTCAAAGAACAACACTCTACCCCTCCATCAAAGAACAACTTTCTACCCACACCCTCAATAAACAACATTCTACTCCCTCCCTCAAAGAACAACATTCTGCCCCTCCATCAAAGAACAACATTCTTCTGCCTCCATCAAAGAACAACATTATACCCCCCACTTCAAAGATCAACATTCTACGCCTCCCTCAATGAATAACATTCTACCCCATCCCTCAAAGAACAACATTCTACCCCTCCATCAACGTTCAACATTTTACTCCTCCCTCAAAGAACAATATTCTACCCCTCTCTCAAAGAACAACATAATACTGCTCCCTCAAAGAACAACATTCTACCCCTCCCTCAGAGAACAACATTCTACTCCTCCCTCAAAGAACAACATTCTACCCCTCCCTCAGAGAACAACATTCTACTCCTCACTCAAAGATCAACATTCTACCCCTCCCTCAAAGAACAACATTGTACCCCTCCCTAAAAGGTCAACATTCTACCCCTTCCCTTAAAGAACAACATTCTACCCCTCCATCAAAGAGCAACATTCTACCCCACCCTCAAAGAACAACATTCTACCACCTCCCTCAAAGAACAACATTCTACCCCTCCCTCAAAGATCAACATTCTACACCTCCCTCAAAGAACTGCATTCTAGCCCTCTCTCAAAGAACAACATTCGACCCCTCCCTCAAAGAACAACTTTCTATCCCACCTTCGAAGAACAACATTCTACCCCTCCCTCAAACAACAACATTCTACGCCTCCCTGAAAGATCAACATTCTACCCCCTCCCTCAAAGAACAACATTCTACCCATCGCTCAAAGATAAACATTCTACACCTCCCTCAAAGAACAGCATTCTATCCCCTCTATCAAAGAACAACATTTTACTCCTCCCTCAAAGAACAACATTCTACCCCCTACTTCAAAGAACAACATTCTAACACCTCCCTCAAAGAACAGCATTCTACCCCTCCCTCAAAGAACAACATTCTACCCCTCCCTCAAAGAACAACATTCTATCCCTCCCTCAAAGAACAATATTCTAACACCTAATTCAAGGAACTGCATTCTACACCCTCATTCAAAGAATGATATTCTACCCCCTACTTCAAAGAACAACATTCTACCCCTCCCTCAAAGAACAACATTCTACCCCTCCCTCAAAGAACAATATTCTAACCCCTACTTCAAGGAACTGCATTCTACACCATCATTCAAAGAACGATATTCTACCCCCTGCTTCAAAGAACAACATTCTACCACCTCCCTCAGAGAACAACATTCTACTCCTCCCTCAGAGAACAACATTCTACTCCTCACTCAAAGATCAACATTCTACCCCTCCCTCAAAGAACAACATTGTACCCCTCCCTAAAAGGTCAACATTCTTCCCCTTCCCTTAAAGAACAACATTCTACCCCTCCATCAAAGAGCAACATTCTACCCCTCCCTCAAAGATCAACATTCTACACCTCCCTCAAAGAACTGCATTTTTTGCCTCTCTCAAAGAACAACATTCGATCCTCCCTCAAAAACAACTTTCTATCCCACCTTCGAAGAACAACATTCTACCCCTCCCTCAAACAACAACATTCTACGCCTCCCTGAAAGATCAACATTCTACCTCCACCCTCAAAGAAAAACATTCTACCCCTCCCTGAAAGATCAACATTCTACCCCCTCCCTCAAAGAACAACATTCTACCCATCGCTCAAAGATAAGCATTCTACACCTCCCTCAAAGAACAGCATTCTATCCCCCTCTCAAAGAACAACTTTCTACCCCACCCTCGAAGAACAACATTCTATCCCCTCTCTCAAAGAACAACATTTTACTCCTCCCTCAAAGAACATTCTACCCCCTACTTCAAAGAACATTCTAACACCTCCCTCAAAGAACAACATTCTACCCCTCCATCAATGTTCAACATTTTACTCCTCCCTCAAAGAACAATATTCTACCCCTCTCTCAAAGAACAACTTTCTACCCCTCCCTCAAAGAACAACATAATGCTGCTCCCTCAAAGAACAACATTCTACCCCTCCCTCAGAGAACAACATTCTACTCCTCCCTCAAAGAACAACATTCTACCCCTCCCTCAGAGAACAACATTCTACTCCTCCCTCAGAGAACAACATTCTACTCCTCACTCAAAGATCAACATTCTACCCCTCCCTCAAAGAACAACATTGTACCCCTCCCTAAAAGGTCAACATTCTACCCCTTCCCTTAAAGAACAACATTCTACCCCTCCATTAAAGAGCAACATTCTACCCCACCCTCAAAGAACAACATTCTACCACCTCCCTCAAAGAACAACATTCTACCCCTCCCTCAAAGATCAACATTCTACACCTCCCTCAAAGAACTGCATTCTATCCCTCTCTCAAAGAACAACATTCGACACCTCCCTCAAAGAACAACTTTCTATCCCACCTTCGAAGAACTACATTCTACCCCTCCCTCAAACAACAACATTCTACGCCTCCCTGAAAGATCAACATTCTACCTCCTCCCTCAAAGAAAAACATTCTACCCCTCCCTGAAAGATCAACATTCTACCCCCTCCCTCAAAGAACAACATTCTACCCATCGCTCAAAGATAAACATTCTACACCTCCCTTAAAAGAACAGCATTCTATCCCCCTCTCAAAGAACAACTTTCTACCCCACCCTCGGAGAACAACATTCTATCCCCTCTCTCAAAGAACAACATTTTACTCCTCCCTCAAAGAACAACATTCTACCCCTCCCTCAAAGAACAACATTCTAACACCTCCCTCAAAGAACAACATTCTATCCCTCCCTCAAAGAACAATATTCTAACCCCTACTTCAAGGAACTGCATTCTACACCCTCATTCAAAGAACGATATTCTACCCCCTACTTCAAAGAACAACATTCTACCCCTCCCTCAAAGAACAACATTCTACCCCTCCCTCAAAGAACAATACTCTAACCCCTACTTCAAGGAACTGCATTCTACACCATCATTCAAAGAACAATATTCTAGCCCCTGCTTCAAAGAACAACATTCTACCACTCCCTCAAAGAACAACATTCTACCCCTCCATCAACGTTCAACATTTTACTCCTCCCTCAAAGAACAATATTCTACCCCTCTCTTAAAGAACAACTTTCTACCCCTCCCTCAAAGAACAACATAGTACTGCTCCCTCAAAGAACATTCTACCCTTCCCTCAGAGAACAACATTCTACTCCTCCCTCAAAGAACAACATTCTACCCCTCCCTCAGAGAACAACATTCTACTCCTCCCTCAGAGAACAACATTCTACACCTCCCTCAAAGAACTGCATTCTATCCCTCTCTCAAAGAACAACATTCGATCCTCCCTCAAAAACAACTTTCTATCCCACCTTCGAAGAACAACATTCTACCCCTCCCTCAAACAACAACATTCTATGCCTCCCTGAAAGGTCAACATTCTACCTCCACCCTCAAAGAAAAACATTCTACCCCTCCCTGAAAGATCAACATTCTACCCCCTCCCTCAAAGAACAACATTCTACCCATCGCTCAAAGAACAACATTCTACCCCTCCCTCAAAGAACAACATTCTATCCCTCCCTCAAAGAACAATATTCTAACCCCTACTTCAAGGAACTGCATTCTACACCCTCATTCAAAGAATGATATTCTACCCCCTACTTCAAAGAACAACATTCTACCCCTCCCTCAAAGAACAACATTCTACCCCTCCCTCAAAGAACAATATTCTAACCCCTACTTCAAGGAACTGCATTCTACACCATCATTCAAAGAATGATATTCTACCCCCTGCTTCAAAGAACAACATTCTACCACCTCCCTCAAAGAACAACATCCTAACCCCTCCCTCAAAGAAGAAAATTCTACCAGTCCCTCAAAGAACAACATTCTAACCCCTCCCTCAAAGAACAACATTCTACCCCCTCCCTCAAAGAACATCCTAACCCCTCCCTCAAAGAAGAAAATTCTACCACTCCCTCAAAGAACAACATTCTAACCAAACCCTCAAAAAGCAACATTCTATTCCCTCCCTCATAGAACAACATTCTAACACCTCCCTCAAAGAACAACATTATACCCCCCACTTCAAAGATCAACATTCTACCCCTCCCTCAATGAACAACATTCTACCCCATCCCTCAAAGAAGAACATTCAACCCCTCCATCAACGTTCAACATTTTACTCCTCCCTCAAAGAGCAGTATCCTACACTCTCTCAAATAGCAACTTTCTACCCCTCCCTCAAAGAACAACAAAATAACCCTCCCTCAAAGAACAACATTCTACCCCTCCGTCAGAGAACAACACTCTACCCCTCCCTCAAAGAACAACATTTTAACCCCTCCCTCAAAGAACAACATTCTACCCCTTCCTCAAAGAACAACAATCTAACCCTCCCTAAAAGAAGAACATTCTAGCTCCTACTTCAATGAACAGAATTCTACTCCCTCACTCAAAGATCATCATTCTGCCCCTCCCTCAAAGAACAACATTGTACCCCTCTCTAAATGGACAACATTCTACCCCCTCCCTTAAAGAACAACATTCTACACCTCCATCAAAGAGCAACATTCTACCCCACCCTCAAAGAAGAACATTTTACTCCCTCCCTCAAAGAACAACATTCTACCCCTCCCTCAAAGATCAACATTCTGCACCTCCCTCAAAGAACTGCATTCTATCCCTCTCTCAAAGAACAACATTCGACCCCTCCCTCAAAGAACAACTTTCTACCCCATCTTCGATCAACATCATTCTACCACTCCCTCAAAGATCAACATTCTACACCTCCCTCAAAGAACAGCATTCTATCCCTCTCTCAAAGAACAACTTTCGACCCCTCCCTCAAAGAACAACTTTCTATCCCACCTTCGAAGAACATCATTCTACCACTCCCTCAAAGATCAACATTCTACTCCTCCCTCAAAGAACTACATTCTACCCCTCTCTCAAAGAACAACATTCAACCCCTCCCTCAAAGAATAACTCTCTACCCCACCCTCAAGGAACAACATTCTACCCCTCCCTCAAAGAACAACATTCTACCCCTCCCTCAAAGAACAACATTCTACCCTTCCCTCAAAGAACAATATTCTAACCCTCCCTCAAAGAACAATATTCTAACCCCTACTTCAAAGAACAACATTCTACCCCTCCCTCAAAGAACAACATTCTACCCCTCCCTCAAAGAACAATATTCTAACCCCTACTTCAAAGAACAACATTCTACCCCTCCCTCAAAGAACAACATTCTACCCTTCCCTCAAAGAACAATATTCTAACCCTCCCTCAAAGAACAATATTCTAACCCCTACTTCAAAGAACAACATTCTAACCCTCCCACAAAGATCAACTTTCTACCCCTCCGTCAAAAAAGAACATTCTACACGTCCCTCAAAGAACAGCATTCTATCCCTCCCTCGAAGAACAACATTCTACCCCTCCCTCAAAGAATAACATTCTACCATCTCCCTCAAAGAACAACATTCTACCCCTCCCTGAAAGATCAACATTCTACCCCCTCCCTCAAAGAACAACATTCTACCCATCCCTCAAAGATGAACATTCTAAACCTCCCTCAAAGAACAGCATTCTATCCCTCTCTCAAAGAACAACAATCGACCTCTCCCTCAAAGAACAACATTCTAACCCTCCATTAACATTCAACATTTTACTCCTCCCTCAAAGAGCAATATTCTACCCCCTCTCAAATAGCAACTTTCTACCCCTCCCTCAAAGAACAGCATAATACCCCTCCCTCAAAGAACAACATCCAAACCCCTCCCTCAAAGAACAACATTCTACCCCTTCCTCAAAGAACAACAATCTAACCCTCCCTCAAAAAAGAACATTCTAGCTCCTACTTCAAAGAACAGAATTCTACTCCCTCACTCAAAGATCAACATTCGACCCCTCCCTCAAAGAACAACTTTCTATCCCTCTCTCAAAGAACAACATTCGACTCCTCCCTCAAAGAACAACTTTCTCCCCCTCCCTCAAAGAACAACATTCTAACACCTCCCTCAAAGAACAACATTCTACACCTCCTTCAAAGAACAACATTCTATCCCCTCTCTCAAAGAACAACATTCTACTCCTCTCTCGAAGAACAACATTCTATCCCCTCTCTTGAAGAACATTCGACCCCCTCTCAAAGAACAACATTCTACTCCTCCCTCAAAGAACAAAATTCTACCCCTCCCTCAAAGAACAACATTCTACCCCTCCCTCAAAGAACAATATTCTAACCCCTACTTCAAGGAGCAGCATTCTACAGCCTCATTCAAAGAACGATATTCTACCCCCTAATTCAAAGAACACCATTCTACCCCTCCCTCAAAGAACAACATTCTACCCCTCCCTCAAAAAACAATTTTCTAACCCCTACTTCAGGGAACAGCATTCTACACCCTCATTCAAAGAACGATATTCTACCCCTTCCCTCAAAGAACAACATTCTAACCCTCCCACAAAGATCAACTTTCTACCCCTCCCTCAAAGAACAACATTCTCCCCGCTCCCTCAAAGAACAACATTCTAACCCCTCCCTCAAAGAAAAAAATTCCACCGCTCCCTCAAAGAACAACATTCTACCCCCTCCCCCAAGGAACAATATTCTACCCCCTAATTCAAAGAACAACATTCTAACACCTCCCTCAAAGGACAACATTCTACCCCTCACTCAAAGAACAACATTCTTTCCCCTACTTCAAAGAACAACATTCTCCCGCCTCCATCAAAGAACAAAATTATACCCCCCACTTCAAAGATCAACATTCTACCCCTCCCTCAATGAACAACATTCTACCCCATCACTCAAAGAACAACATTCTACCCCTCCCTGAAAGATCAACATTCTACCCCCTCCCTCAAAGAACAACATTCTACCCATCCCTCAAAGATAAACATTCTACACCTCCCTCAAAGAACAGCAGTCTATCCCTCCCTCAAAGAACAACATTCTACCCTTCCCTCAAAGAACAACGTTCTAACCCCTCCCTCAAAGAACAAAATTCCACTGCACCCTCAAAGAACAACAATCTACCCCCTCCCTCAAAGAACAACATTCTACCCACACTCTCAAAAAACAACATTCTACTCCCTCCCTCAAAGAACAAAATTCTAACACATCTCTCAAAGGGCAACCTTTTTACCCCTCACTCAAAGAAGAACATTCTGCCCCTCCATCAAAGAACAACATTCTACCCCCTACTTCAAACAACAACATTCTCCCGCCTCCATCAAAGAACAACATTATACCCCCCACTTCAAAGATCAACATTCTACCCCTCCCTCAATGAACAACATTCTACCCCATCCCTCAAAGAACAACATTCTAACCCTCCATTAACATTCAACATTTTACTCCTCCCTCAAAGAGCAATATTCTACCCCCTCTCAAATAGCAACATTCTACCCCTCCCTCAAAGAACAGCATAATACCCCTCCCTCAAAGAACAACATCCAAACCCCTCCCTCAAAGAACAACATTCTACCCCTTCCTCAAAGAACAACAATCTAACCCTCCCTCAAAAAAGAACATTCTAGCTCCTACTTCAAAGAACAGACTTCTACTCCCTCACTCAAAGATCAACATTCGACCCCTCCCTCAAAGAACAACTTTCTATCCCTCTCTCAAAGAACAACATTCGACTCCTCCCTCAAAGAACAACTTTCTACCCCTCCCTCAAAGAACAACATTCTAACACCTCCCTCAAAGAACAACATTCTACACCTCCTTCAAAGAACAATATTCTATCCCCTCTCTCAAAGAACAACATTCTACTCCTCTCTCGAAGAACAACATTCTATCCCCTCTCTTGAAGAACAACATTCGACCCCTCTCTCAAAGAACAACATTCTACTCCTCCCTCAAAGAACAAAATTCTACCCCTCCCTCAAAGAACAACATTCTACCCCTCCCTCAAAGAATAATATTCTAACCCCTACTTCAAGGAGCAGCATTCTACAGCCTCATTCAAAGAACGATATTCTACCCCCTAATTCAAAGAACACCATTCTACCCCTCCATCAAAGAACAACATTCGACCCCTCCCTCAAAAAACAATTTTCTAACCCCTACTTCAAGGAACAGCATTCTACACCCTCATTCAAAGAACGATATTCTACCCCTTCCCTCAAAGAACAACATTCTAACCCTCCCACAAAGATCAACTTTCTACCCCTCCCTCAAAGAACAACATTCTCCCCGCTCCCTCAAAGAACAACATTCTAACCCCTCCCTCAAAGAAAAAAATTCCACCGCTCCCTCAAAGAACAACATTCTACCCCCTCCCCCAAGGAACAATATTCTACCCCCTAATTCAAAGAACAACATTCTAACACCTCCCTCAAAGGACAACATTCTACCCCTCACTCAAAGAACAACATTCTTTCCCCTACTTCAAAGAACAACATTCTCCCGCCTCCATCAAAGAACAAAATTATACCCCCACTTCAAAGATCAACATTCTAACCCTCCCTCAATGAACAACATTCTACCCCATCACTCAAAGAACAACATTCTACCCCTCCCTGAAAGATCAACATTCTACCCCCTCCGTCAAAGAACAACATTCTACCCATCCCTCAAAGATAAACATTCTACACCTCCCTCAAAGAACAACATTCTACCCCTCCATCAAAGAACAACATTCTACCCCTCCCTGAAAGATCAACATTCTACCCCCTCCCTCAAAGAACATCATTCTACCACCTCCCTCAAAGAAGAATATTCTACCCCTCCCTGAAAGATCAACATTCTACCCCTTCCCTCAAAGAACAACATTCGACCCCTCCCTCAAAGAACAACTTTCTACCCCACCCTCGTAGAACAAAATTCTATCCCCTCTCTCAAAGAACAACATTCCACCCCTCCCTCAAAGAACAACATTCTACCCCCACCCTCAAAGAAGAACATTCTGCCCGTATTTCAAAGACCAAACATTCTACCACTCCCTCAAAGAACAACATTCCACCCCTCCCTCAAAGAACAACATTCTACCCCCACCCTCAAAGAAGAACATTCTGCCCCTATTTCAAAGACCAAACATTGTACCCCCTCCCTCAAAGAACATTCTACCCCTCCCTCTAACAACAATATTCTACCCCCTCCCTCAAAGAACAACATTCTAACCCCTCCCTCAAAGTACAACATTCTACCACCCTCCCTCAAAGAACAACATCCTAACCCCTCCTTAAAAGAAGAAAATTCTACCACTCTCTCAAAGAACAACATTCTAACCCCTCCCTCAAAGAACAACATTCCACCGAACCCTCAAAGAACAACATTCTACCCCCTCCCTCAAAGAACAACATTCTACCCACACCCTCAAAAAGCAACATTCTACTCCCTCCCTCAAAGAACAACATTCTACCCCCACCCTCAAAGAAGAACATTCTGCCCCTATTTCAAAGACCAAACATTCTACCCCCTCCCTCAAAGAACATTCTACCACTCCCTCAAAGAACAACATTCTACCCCTCCCTCAAAGAACAACATTCTACCCCTCCCTCTAACAACAATATTCTACCCCCTCCCTCAAAGAACAACATTCTAACCCCTCCCTCAAAGAACAACATTCTACACCCTCCCTCAAAGAACAACATTCTAACCCCTCCCTCAAAGAACAAAATTCCACCGAACCCTCAAAGAACAACATTCTACCCCCTCCCTCAAAGAACAACATTCTACCCACACCCTCAAAAAGCAACATTCTACTCCCTCCCTCAAAGAACAACATTCTACCCCCACCCTCAAAGAAGAACATTCTGCCCCTATTTCAAAGACCAAACATTCTACCCCCTCCCTCAAAGAACATTCTACCACTCCCTCAAAGAACAACATTCTACCCCTCCCTCAAAGAACAACATTCTACCCCTCACTCAAACAACAATATTCTACCCCCTCCCTCAAAGAACAACATTCTAACCCCTCCCTCAAAGAACAATATTCTACCCCCTCCCTCAAAGAACAACATCCTAACCCCTCCCTCAAAGAAGAAAATTCTACCACTCCCTCAAAGAACAACATTCTACAACCTCCCTCATAGAACAACATTCTAACCCCCTCAAAGAAGAACATTCTGCCCCTATTTCAAAGAACAACATTTTACCCCCTCCCACAAAGAACATTCTACCCCCTCCCTCAAACAACAACATTCTACCTCCTCCCTCAAAGAAGAAAATTCTACCACTCCCTCAAAGAACAAAATTCTAACCCCTCCCCCAAAGAACAACATTCTACTCCCTCCCTCAAAGAACAACATTCTACCCCCTCCCTCAAAGAACAAAATCCTAACCCCTCCCTCAAAGAAGAACATTCTGCCCCTATTTCAAAGACCAAACATTCTACCCCCTCCCTCAAAGAACATTCTACCACTCCCTCAAAGAACAACATTCTACCCCTCACTCAAACAACAATATTCTACCCCCTCCCTCAAAGAACAACATTCTAACCCCTCCCTCAAAGAACAATATTCTACCCCCTCCCTCAAAGAACAACATCCTAACCCCTCCCTCAAAGAAGAAAATTCTACCACTCCCTCAAAGAACAACATTCTACAACCTCCCTCATAGAACAACATTCTAACCCCCTCAAAGAAGAACATTCTGCCCCTATTTCAAAGAACAACATTTTACCCCCTCCCACAAAGAACATTCTACCCCCTCCCTCAAACAACAACATTCTACCTCCTCCCTCAAAGAAGAAAATTCTACCACTCCCTCAAAGAACAAAATTCTAACCCCTCCCCCAAAGAACAACATTCTACTCCCTCCCTCAAAGAACAACATTCTACCCCCTCCCTCAAAGAACAAAATCCTAACCCCTCCCTCAAAGAAGAAAATTCGACCACTCCCTCAAAGAACAACATTCTAACCCCTCCCTCAAAGAACAACTTTCTACTCCCACCCTCAAAGAACAACATCCTAACCCCTCCCTCAAAGAAGAAAATTCTACCACTCGCTCAAAGAACAACATTCTACCCCCTCCCTCAAAGAACAACATTCTAAGCCCTCCCTCAAAGAACAAAATTCCACCGCACCCTCAAAGAACAACATTCTACCCCCTCCCTCAAAGAACAACATTCTACCCACGCCCTCAAAAAACAACATTCTACTCCCTCCCTCAAAGAACAACATTCCACCACTCACTCAAAGAAGAACATTTTGCCCCTCCATCAAAGAACAACATTCTACACCCTACTTCAAAGAACAACATTCTCCCGCCTCTATCAAAGAACAACATTATACACCCACTTCAAAGATCAACATTCTACCCCTCCCTCAAAGAACAACATTCTAACCCCTCCCTCAATGAACAACATTCTACGCCCTCCCTCAAGGAACAAAATCCTAACCCCTCCCTCAAAGAAGAACATTCTGCCCCTATTTCAAAGAACAGCATTCTACCCCCTCCCACAAAGAACATTCTACCCCCTCCCTCAAACAACAACATTCTACCTCCTCCCTCAAAGAACAACATTCTACCCCCTCCCTCAAAGAACAACATTCTAACCCCTCCCTCAAAGAACAACATTCTACCCTTTCCTCAAAGAACAACAATCTAATCCTCCCTCAAAGAAGAACATTCTAGCTCCTACTTCAAAGAACAGAATTCTACTCCCTCACTCAAAGATCATCATTCTACCCCTCCCTCAAAGAACAACATTGTACCCCTCCGTAAATGGACAACATTCTACCCCCACCCTCAAAGAAGAACATTCTGCCCCTATTTCAAAGACCAAACATGTACCCCCTCCCTCAAAGAACATTCTACCCCTCCCTCTAACAACAATATTCTACCCCCTCCCTCAAAGAACAACATTCTAACCCCTCCTTAAAAGAAGAAAATTCTACCACTCTCTCAAAGAACAACATTCTAACCGCTCCCTCAAAGAACAACATTCTACCCCCTCCCTCAAAGAACAACATTCTAACCCCTCCCTCAAAGAACAAAATTCCACCGAACCCTCAAAGAACAACATTCTACCCCCTCCCTCAAAGAACAACATTCTACCCACACCCTCAAAAAACAACATTCTACTCCCTCCCTCAAAGAACAACATTCCACCCCTCACTCAAAGAAGAACATTTTGCCCCTCCATCAAAGAACAACATTCTACACCCTACTTCAAAGAACAACATTCTCCCGCCTCTATCAAAGAACAACATTATACACCTACTTCAAAGATCAACATTCTACCCCTCCCTCAAAGAACAACATTCTAACCCCTCCCTCAATGAACAACATTCTACGCCCTCCCTCAAGGAACAAAATCCTAACCCCTCCCTCAAAGAAGAACATTCTGCCCCTATTTCAAAGAACAACATTCTACCCCCTCCCACAAAGAACATTCTACCCCCTCCCTCAAACAACAACATTCTACCTCCTCCCTCAAAGAACAACATTCTACACCCTCCCTCAAAGAACAACATTCTAACCCCACCCTCAAAGAACAACATTCTACCCTTTCCTCAAAGAACAACAATCTAATCCTCCCTCAAAGAAGAACATTCTAGCTCCTACTTCAAAGAACATCATTCTACCACTCCCTCAAAGAACAACATTGTACCCCTCCGTAAATGGACAACATTCTACCCCCTCCCTTAAAGAACAACATTCTACCCCTCCGTCAAAGAGCAACATTCTACTCCACCCTCAAAGAACAACATTCTATCCCTCCCTCAAAGAACAACATTCTACCCCTCCCTCAAAGAACAATATTCTACCCCCTCCCTCAAAGAACAACATCCTAACCCCTCCCTCAAAGAAGAAAATTCTACCACTCCCTCAAAGAACAACATTCTACAACCTCCCTCATAGAACAACATTCTAACCCCCTCAAAGAAGAACATTCTGCCCCTATTTCAAAGAACAACATTTTACCCCCTCCCACAAAGAACATTCTACCCCCTCCCTCAAACAACAACATTCTACCTCCTCCCTCAAAGAAGAAAATTCTACCACTCCCTCAAAGAACAAAATTCTAACCCCTCCCCCAAAGAACAACATTCTACTCCCTCCCTCAAAGAACAACATTCTACCCCCTCCCTCAAAGAACAAAATCCTAACCCCTCCCTCAAAGAAGAAAATTCGACCACTCCCTCAAAGAACAACATTCTAACCCCTCCCTCAAAGAACAACTTTCTACTCCCACCCTCAAAGAACAACATCCTAACCCCTCCCTCAAAGAAGAAAATTCTACCACTCGCTCAAAGAACAACATTCTACCCCCTCCCTCAAAGAACAACATTCTAAGCCCTCCCTCAAAGAACAAAATTCCACCGCACCCTCAAAGAACAACATTCTACCCCCTCCCTCAAAGAACAACATTCTACCCACACCCTCAAAAAACAACATTCTACTCCCTCCCTCAAAGAACAACATTCCACCCCTCACTCAAAGAAGAACATTTTGCCCCTCCATCAAAGAACAACATTCTACACCCTACTTCAAAGAACAACATTCTCCCGCCTCTATCAAAGAACAACATTATACACCCACTTCAAAGATCAACATTCTACCCCTCCCTCAAAGAACAACATTCTAACCCCTCCCTCAATGAACAACATTCTACGCCCTCCCTCAAGGAACAAAATCCTAACCCCTCCCTCAAAGAAGAACATTCTGCCCCTATTTCAAAGAACAACATTCTACCCCCTCCCACAAAGAACATTCTACCCCCTCCCTCAAACAACAACATTCTACCTCCTCCCTCAAAGAACAACATTCTACCCCCTCCCTCAAAGAACAACATTCTAACCCCTCCCTCAAAGAACAACATTCCACCCTTTCCTCAAAGAACAACAATCTAATCCTCCCTCAAAGAAGAACATTCTAGCTCCTACTTCAAAGAACAGAATTCTACTCCCTCACTCAAAGATAATCATTCTACCCCTCCCTCAAAGAACAACATTGTACCCCTCCGTAAATGGACAACATTCTACCCCCACCCTCAAAGAAGAACATTCTGCCCCTATTTCAAAGACCAAACATGTACCCCCTCCCTCAAAGAACATTCTACCCCTCCCTCTAACAACAATATTCTACCCCCTCCCTCAAAGAACAACATTCTAACCCCTCCTTAAAAGAAGAAAATTCTACCACTCTCTCAAAGAACAACATTCTACCCCCTCCCTCAAAGAACAACATTCTAACCCCTCCCTCAAAGAACAAAATTCCACCGAACCCTCAAAGAACAACATTCTACCCCCTCCCTCAAAGAACAACATTCTACCCACACCCTCAAAAAACAACATTCTACTCCCTCCCTCAAAGAACAACATTCCACCCCTCACTCAAAGAAGAACATTTTGCCCCTCCATCAAAGAACAACATTCTACACCCTACTTCAAAGAACAACATTCTCCCGCCTCTATCAAAGAACAACATTATACACCTACTTCAAAGATCAACATTCTACCCCTCCCTCAAAGAACAACATTCTAACCCCTCCCTCAATGAACAACATTCTACGCCCTCCCTCAAGGAACAAAATCCTAACCCCTCCCTCAAAGAAGAACATTCTGCCCCTATTTCAAAGAACAACATTCTACCCCCTCCCACAAAGAACATTCTACCCCCTCCCTCAAACAACAACATTCTACCTCCTCCCTCAAAGAACAACAATCTACACCCTCCCTCAAAGAACAACATTCTAACCCCACCCTCAAAGAACAACATTCTACACTTTCCTCAAAGAACAACAATCTAATCCTCCCTCAAAGAAGAACATTCTAGCTCCTACTTCAAAGAACATCATTCTACCACTCCCTCAAAGAACAACATTGTACCCCTCCGTAAATGGACAACATTCTACCCCCTCCCTTAAAGAACAACATTCTACCCCTCCGTCAAAGAGCAACATTCTACTCCACCCTCAAAGAACAACATTCTATCCCTCCCTCAAAGAACAACATTCTACCCCTCCCTCAAAGATCAACATTCTGCACCTCCCTCAAAGAACTGTATTCTACCCCTCTCTCAAAGAACAACATTCGACCCCTCCCACAAAGAATAACTTTCTATCCCACCTTCGAAGAACATCATTCTACCCCTCCCTCAAAGATAAACATTCTACACCTCCCTCAAAGAACAGCATTCTATCCCTCTCTCAAAGAACAACATTCGACCCCTCCCTCAATGAATAACTTTCTACCCCACTCTCGAAGAACAACATTCTATCCCCTCTCTCAAAGAACAACATTGTACTCCTCCCTCAAACAACATTCTTCCCCCAACTTCAAAGAACATTCTAACACCTCCCTCAAAGAACAACATTCTACACCTCCCTCAAAGAACAACATTCTACCCCTCCCTCAAAGAACAACATTCAACCCCTCCCTCAAAGAACAATATTCTAACCCCTACTTCAAGGAACAGCATTCTACACCCTCATTCAAAGAACGATATTCTACCCCCTACTTCAAAGAACAACATTCTACCCCTCCCTCAAAGAACAACATTCTACCCCTCCCTCAAAGAACAATATTCTAACCCTGACTTCAAGGAACAGCATTCTACACCCTCATTCAAAGAACGATCTTCTACCCCTTCCCTCAAAGAACCACATTCTACCCCTCTCTCAAAGAACAACATTCTAACCCTCCCACAAAGATCAACTTTCTACCCCTCCCTCAAAAAAGAACATTCTACCTCCTCCCTCAAAGAATAACATTCTGCCCCTATTTCAAAGACCAAACATTCTACCCCCTCCCTCAAAGAACATTCTACCCCCTCCGTCAAAGAACAACATTCTACCCCTCCCTCAAAGAACAACATTCTACCCCTCACTCAAACAACAATATTCTAACCCCTCCCTCAAAGAACAACATTCTAACCCCTCCCTCAAAGAACAACATTCTGCCCCCTCCCTCAAAGAACAACATTCTGCCCCCTCCCTCAAAGAACATCCTCAACCCTCCCTCAAAGAAGAAAATTCTACCACTCCCTCAAACAACAACATTCTACCCCCTCCCTCAAAGAACAACATTTTAACCCCTCCCTCAAAGAACAAAATTCCACCAAACCCTCAAAGAACAACATTCTACCCCCTCCCTCAAAGAACAACATTCTAACCTCTCCCTCAAAGAACAACATTCTAACCCCTCCCTCAAAGAACAAAATTCTACCCCCGCCCTCAAAGAACAACATCCTAACCCCTCCCTCAAAGAAGAAAATTCTACCACTCCCTCAAAGAACAACATTCTACCCCCTCCCTCAAAGAACAACATTCTAACCCCTCCCTCAATGAACAAAATTCCACCGCACCCTCAAAGAACAACATTCTACCCCCTCCCTCAAAGAATAACATTCTACCCACACCCTGAAAAACCAACTTTCTACCCCTCCCTCAAAGAACAACTTAATACCCCTCCCTCAAAGAACAACATTCTACCCCTCCCTCAGAGAACAACATTCTACCCCTCCCTCAAAGAAGAACATTCTAGCTCCTACTTCAAAGAGCAGAATTCTACTCCCTCACTCAAAGATCATCATTCTACCCCTCCCTCAAAGAACAACATTGTACCCATCCCTAAATGGACAACATTCTACCCCCTCCCTCAAAGAGCAACATTCTACTCCTCCCTCAAAGAACAACTTTCTACCCCCTACTTCAAAGAACAACATTCTAACACCTCCCTCAAAGAACAAAATTCCACCGCACCCTCAAAGAACAACATTCTACCCCATCCCTCAAAGAATAACATTCTACCCACACCCTCAAAAAACAACATTCTACTCCCTGCCTCAAAGAACAACATTCTAACACCTCCCTCAAAGGACAACATTCTACCTCTCACTCAAAGAAGAACATTCTGCCCCTCCATCAAAGAACAACATTCTACACCCTACTTCAAAGAACAATATTCTCCCGCCTCCATCAAAGAACAACATTATACACCCACTTCAAAGATCAACATTCTACCCCTCCCTCAATGAACAACATTCTACCCCATCCCTCAAAGAACAACATTCTAACCCTCCATCAACGTTCAACATTATACTCCTCCCTCAAAGAACAATATTCTACCCCTCTCTCAAAGAACAACTTTCTACCCCTCCCTCAAAGAACAACATAATACCCCTCCCTCAAAGAACAACATTCTACCCCTCCCTCAGAGAACAACATTCTACTCCTCCCTCAAAGATCAACATTCTACCCCTTCCTCAAAGAACAACAACCTAACCCTCCCTCAAAGAAGAACATTCTAGCTCTTACTTCAAAGAACAGAATTCTACTCCCTCACTCAAAGATCAACATTCTACCCCTCCCTCAAAGAACAACATTGTACCCCTCCCTAAATGGACAACATTCTACCCCCTCCCTTAAAGAACAACATTCTAACCCTCCATTAGGAGCAACATTCTACCCCACCCTCAAAGAACAACATTCTACCACCTCCCTCAAAGAACAACATTCTACACCTCCCTCAAAGAACTGCATTCTATCCCTCTCTCAAAGAACAACATTCGACCCCTCCCTCAAAGAACAACTTTCTATCCCACCTTCGAAGAACAACATTCTACCCCTCCCTCAAAGAACAACATTCTACCACCTCCCTCAAAGAACAACATTCTACGCCTCCCTGAAAGATCAACATTCTACCTCCTCCCTCAAAGAACAACATTCTACCACCTCCCTCAAAGAAAAACATTCTACACCTCCCTGAAAGATCAACATTATACCCCCTCCCTCAAAGAACAACATTCTACACCTCCCTGAAAGATCAACATTCTACCCCCTACTTCAAAGAACAACATTCTAACACCTCCCTAAAAGAACAACATTCTACCCCTCCCTCAAAGAACAACATTCTACCCCTGCCTCAAAGAACAACATTCTACCCCTCCCTCAAAGAACAACATTCCAACCCTCCCACAAAGTTCAACTTTCTACCCCTCCCTCAAAAAAGAACATTCTGACCCTACTTCAAAGACCAAACCTTCGACACCCTCCCTCAAAGAACATTCTACCCCTCCCTCAAAGAACAACATTCTACCCCTCCCTCAAAGAACAACATTCTACCCCTCACTCAAACAACAATATTCTACCCCCTCCCTCAAAGAACAACATTCTAACCCCTCCCTCAAAGAACAACATTCTACCACCTCCCTCAAAGAACAACATCCTAACCCCTCCCTCAAAGAAGAAAATTCTACCACTCCCTCAAAGAACAACATTCTAACCCCTCCCTCAATGAACATCATTCTACCCCCTCCTTGAAAGAACAACATCCTAACCCCTCCCTCAAAGAAGAAAATTCGACCACTCCCTCAAAGAACAACATTCTACCCCCTCCCTCAAAGAACAACATTCTAACCCCTCCCTCAAAGAACAAAATTCCACCGCACCCTCAAAGAACAACATTCTACCCCCTCCCTCAAAGTACAACATTCTACCCACACCCGCAAAAAACAACATTCTACTCCCTCCCTCAAAGAACAACATTCTAACACCTCCCTCAAAGGACAACATTCTACCCCTCACTCAAAGAATACCATTCTGCCCCTCCATCAAAGAACAACATTCTACCCCCTGCTTCAAAGAACTACATTCTGCCGCCTCCATCAAAGAACAGCATTATACCCCCCACTTCAAAGATCAACATTCTACCCCTCCCTCAATGAACAACATTCTACCACATCCCTCAAAGAACAACATTCTACCCCTCCATCAACGTTCAACATTTTACTCCACCCTCAAAGAGCAATATTCTACCCTCACTCAAATAGCAACATTCTACCCCTCCCTCAAAGAACAACTTAATACCCCTCCCTCAAAGAACAGCATTCTACCCCTCCCTCAAAGAAGAACATTCTAGCTCCTACTTCAAAGAACAGAATTCTACTCCCTCACTCAAAGATCATCATTCTACCCCTCACTCAAAGAACAAAATTGTACCGCTCCCTAAATGGACAACATTCTACCCCCTCCCTCAAAGAACAACATTCTACTCCTCCCTCAAAGAACAACATTCTACCCCCTACTTCAAAGAACAACATTCTAACACCTCCCTCAAAGAACAAAATTCCACCGCACCCTCAAAGAACAACATTCTACCCCCTCCCTCAAAGAATAACTTTCTACCCACACCCTCAAAAAACAACATTCTACTCCCTCCCTCAAAGAACAACATTCTAACACCTCCCTCAAAGGACAACATTCTACCTCTCACTCAAAGAAGAACATTCTGCCCCTCCATCAAAGAACAACATTCTACACCCTACTTCAAAGAACAACATTCTCCCGCCTCCATCAAAGAACAACATTATACACCCACTTCAAACATCAACATTCTACCCGTCCCTCAAAGAACAACATTCTACCCCTCCCTCAAAGAACAACATTTTACCCCTCACTCAAACAACAATAATCTACCCCCTCCCTCAAAGAACAACATTCTAACCCCTCCCTCAAAGAACAACATTCCACCCCCTCCCTCACAGAACTACATTCTACCCCCACCCTCAAAGAAGAATATTCTGCCACTATTTCAAAGACCAAACATTCTACCCCCTCCCTCAAAGAACATTCTACCCATCCCTCAAAGAACAACATTCTACCCCTCCCTCAAAGAACAACATTCTACCCCTCACTCAAACAACAATATTCTACCCCCTCCCTCAAAGAACAACATTCTAACCCCTCCCTCAAAGAACAACATTCTACCCCTCCCTCAAAGAACAACATCCTAACCCCTCCCTCAAAGAAAATTCTATCACTGCCTCAAAGAACAACATTTTAACCCCTCCCTCAAAGAACAAAATTCCACCAAACCCTCAAAGAACAACATTCTACCCCCTCCCACAAAGAACAACATTCTAACCCCTCCCTCAAAGAACAACATTCTACCCCCTCCCTCAAAGAACAACATCCTAACCCCTCCCTCAAAGAAGAAAATTCTACCACTCCCTCAAAGAACAACATTCTACCCCCTCCCTCAAAGAACAGCATTCTAACCCCTCCCTCAAAGAAGAAAATTCCACCGCACCCTCAAAGAACAACATTCTACCCCCTCCCTCAAAGAACAACATTCTAACACCTCCCTCAAAGGACAACATTCTACCTCTCACTCAAAGAAGAACATTCTGCCCCTCCATCAAAGCATAACATTCTACACTCTACTTCAAAGAACAACATTCTCCCGCCTCCATCAAAGAACAACATTATACAGCCACTTCAAAGATCAACATTCTACCCCTCCCTCAATGAACAACATTCTACCCCATCAATCAAAGAACAACATGCTAGCCCTCCATCAACGTTCAACATTTTACTCCTCGCTCAAAGAACAATATTCTAGCCCTCTCTCAAAGAACAACATTCTACCCCTCCCTCAAAGAACAACATAATACCCCTCCCTCAAAGAACAACATTCTACCCCTCCCTCAGAGAAGAACATTCTAGCTCCTATTTCAAAGAACAGAATTCTACTCCCTCACTCAAAGATCAACATTCTACCCCTCCCTCAAAGAACAACATTGTACCCCTCCTTAAATGGACAACATTCTACCCCCTCCCTTAAAGAACAACATTCTACCCCTCCATCAAAGAGCAACATTCTACCCCACCCTCAAAGAACAACATTCTACACCTCCCTCAAAGAACTGCATTCTATCCCTCTCTCAAAGAACAACATTCAACCCCTCCCTCAAAGAACAACTTTCTATCCCACCTTCGAAGAACAACATTCTACCCCTCCCTCAAAGAACAACATTCTACCACCTCCATCAAAGAACAACATTCTACGCCTCGCTGAAAGGTCAACATTCTACCTCCTCCCTCAAAGAACAACATTCTACCACTCCCTCAAGGAACAACATTCTACCACCTCCCTCAAAGAAAAACATTCTACACCTCCCTGAAAGATCAACATTATACCCCCTCCCTCAAAGAACAACATTCTGCACCTCCCTGAAAGATCAACATTCTACCCCCTACTTCAAAGAACAACATTCTAACACCTCCCTAAAAGAACAACATTCTACCCCTCCCTCAAAGAAGAACATTCTACCCCTGCCTCAAAGAACAACATTCTACCCCTCCCTCAAAGAACAATATTCTAACCCCTACTTCAAGGAACTGCATTCTACACCCTCATTCAAAGAACGATATTCAACCCCCTACTTCAAAGAACAACATTCTACCCCTCCCTCAAAGAACAACATTCTGCCCCTCCCTCAAAGAACAATATTCAAACCCCGACTTCAAGGAACAGCATTCTACACCCTCATTCAAAGAACGATATTCTACCCCTTCCCTCAAAGAACAACATTCTACCCCTCCCTCAAAGAACAACATTCCAACCCTCCCACAAAGATCAACTTTCTACCCCTCCCTCAAAAAAGAACATTCTACCTCCTCCCTCAAAGAACAACATTCTACCCCCACCCTCAAAGAAGAACATTCTGCCCCTACTTCAAAGACCAAACCTTCTACACCCTCCCTCAAAGAACATTCTACCCCTCCCTCAAAGAACAACATTCTACCCCGCCCTCAAAGAACAACATTCTACCCCTCACTCAAACAACAATATTCTACCCCCTCCCTCAAAGAACAACATTCTAACCCCTCCCTCAAAGAACAACATTCTACCACCTCCCTCAAAGAACAACATCCTAACCCCTCCCTCAAAGAAGAAAATTCTACCACTCCCTCAAAGAACAACATTCTAACCCCTCCCTCAATGAACAACATTCTACCCCCTCCCTCAAAGAACAACATCCTAACCCCTCCCTCAAAGAAGAAAATTCTACCACTCCCTCAAAGAATAACATTCTACCCCCTCCCTCAAAGAACAACATTCTAACCCCTCCCTCAAAGAACAAAATTCCACCCCTCCCTCAAAGAACAACATTCTACCCACACATGCAAAAAACAACATTCTACTCCCTCCCTCAAAGAACAACATTCTAACACCTCCCTCAAAGGACAACATTCTACCCCTCACTCAAAGAATAACATTCTGCCCCTCCATCAAAGAACAACGTTCTACCCTCTACTTCAAAGAACTACATTCTCCTGCCTCCATCAAAGAACAACATTGTACCCCCCCTTCAAAGATCAACATTCTACCCTCCCTCAATGAACAACATTCTACCACATCCCTCAAAGAACAACATTCTACCCCTCCATCAACGTTCAACATTTTACTCCTCCCTCAAAGAGCAATATTCTACCCTCACTCAAATAGCAACATTCTACCCCTCCCTCAAAGAACAACATTCTACCCCTCCCTCAGAGAACAACATTCTACCCCTCCCTCAAAGAAGAACATTCTAGCTCCTACTTCAAAGAACAGAATTCTACTCCCTCACTCAAAGATCATCATTCTACCCCTCCCTCAAAGAACAACATTGTACCCCTCCCTAAATGGATAACATTCTACCCCCTCCCTCAAAGAACAACATTCTACTCCTCCCTCAAAGAACAACATTCTACCCCCTACTTCAAAGAACAACATTCTAACACCTCCCTCAAAGAACAACATTCTACCCCTGCCAAAAAGAACAACATTCTGCCACTCCCTCAAAGAACAATATTCTAACCCTTACTTTAAGGAACTGCATTCTACACCCTCATTCAAAGAACGATATTCAACCCCCTACTTCAAAGAACAGCATTCTACCTCTCCCTCAAATAACAACATTCTAACCCTCCCACAAAAATAATCTTTCGACCCCTCCCTCAAAAAGAACATTCTATCTCCTCCCTCGAAGAACAACATTCCAGCCCTCCCTCAAGGAACAACATTCTACCCCCACCCTCAAAGATGAACATTCTGCACCTATTTCAAAGACCAAACATTCTACCCCCTCCCTCAAAGAACATTCTACCCCTCCCTCAAAGAACAACATTCTACGCCTCCCTCAAAGAACAACATTCTACCCCTCACTCAAACAACAATATTCTACCCCCTCCCTCAAAGAACAGCATTCTAACCCCTCCCTCAAATAACAACATTCTACTACCTCCCTCAAAGAACAACATCCTAACCCCTCCCTCAAAGAAGAAAATTCTAACCCCTCCTTCAAAGGAAAAATTCCACCGCACCCTCAAAGAACAACATTCTACCCACACCCTCAAAAAACAACATTCTACTCCCTCCCTCAAAGAACAACATTCTAACACCTCCCTCAAAGGACAACATTCTACCCCTCACTCAAAGAAGAACATGCTGCCCCTCCATCAAAGAACAACATTCTACACCCTACTTCAAAGAACAACATTCTCCCGCCTCCAACAAAGAACAACATTATAACCTCACTTCAAAGATCAACATTCTACCCATCCCTCAATTAACAACATTCTACCCCATCCCTCAAAGAACAACATTCTACCCCTCCATCATCGTTCAACATTATACTCCTCCCTCAAATAGCAATATTCTACCCTCTCTCAAATAGCAACTTTCTACCCCCCTCAAAGAACAACATAATACCCCTCCCTCAAAGAACAACATTCTACCCCTCCCTCAGAGAACAACATTCTACCCCTCCCTCAAAGAACAACATTCTAACCCCTCCCTCAAAGAACAACATTCTACCCCTTCCTCAAAGAACAACAATCTAACCGTCCCTCAAAGAAGAACATTCTAGCTCCTACTTCAAAGAACAGAATTCGACTCCCTCACTCAAAGATCATCATTCTACCCCACCCTCGAAGAACAACATTCTATCCCCTCTCTCAAAGAACAACATTCTACCCCTCCCTCAAAGAACAACATTCTACCCCTCCCTCAAAGAACAATATTCTAACCCCTACTTCAAGGAACAGCATTCTACACCTTCATTCAAAGAACAATATTCTACCCCTTCCCTCAAAGAACAACATTCTACCCCTCCCTCAAAGAACAACATTCTAACCCTCCCATGAAGATCAACTTTCTACCTCTCCCTCAAAAAAGAACATTCTACACCTCCCTCAAAGTACAGCATTCTATCCCTCTCTCAAAGAACAACATTCGACCCCTCCCTCAAAGAGCAAAATTCTACCCCCTCCCTCAAAGAACAACATTCTACCCCCTCCCTCAAAGAACAACATTCTAACCCCTCCCTCAAAGAACTAAATTCCACCGCACCCTCAAAGAACAACATTCTCCCCCCTACTTCAAAGAACAACATTCTAACACCTCTCTCAAAGAACAACATTCTACCCCTCCCTCAAAGAACAACATTCTACCCCTGCCTCAAAGAACAACATTCTGCCACTCCCTCAAAGAACAATATTCTAACCCCTACTTTAAGGAACTGTATTCTACACCCTCATTCAAAGAACGATATTCAACCCCCTACTTCAAAGAACAACATTCTACCCCTCCCTCAAAGAACAACATTCTACCCCTCCCTCAAAGAACAATATTCTAACCCTGACTTCAAGGAACAGCATTCTACACCCTCATTCAAAGAACGATATTCTACCCCTTCCCTCAAAGAACAACATTCTACCCCTCCCTCAAAGAACAACATTCCAACCCTCCCACAAAAATAAACTTTCTACCCCTCCCTCAAAAAGAACATTCTATCTCCTCCCTCAAAGAACAACATTCCAGCCCTCGCTCAAGGAACAACATTCTACCCCCACCCTCAAAGATGAACATTCTGCCCCTATTTCAAAGACCAAACATTCTACCCCTCCCTCAAAGAACATTCTACCCCTCCCTCAAAGAACAACATTCTACGCCTCCCTCAAAGAACAACATTCTACCCCTCACTCAAACAACAATATTCTACCCCCTCCCTCAAAGAACAACATTCTAACCCCTCCCTCAAATAACAACATTCTACCACTTCCCTCAAAGAACAACATCCTAACCCCTCCCTCAAAGAAGAAAATTCTACCACTCCCTCAAAGAACAACATTCTACCCCCTCCCTCAAAGAACAATATTCTAACCCCTCCTTCAAAGAACAAAATTCCACCGCACACTCAAAGAACAACATTCTACCCACACATGCAAAAAACAACATTCTACTCCCTCCCTCAAAGAACAACATTCTACCCCCACCCTCAAAGATGAACATTCTGCCCCTATTTCAAAGACCAAACATTCTACACCTCCCTCAAAGTACAGCATTCTATCCCTCTCTCAAAGAACAACATTCGACCCCTCCCTCAAAGAGCAAAATTCTACCCCCTCCCTCAAAGAACAACATTCTACCCCCTCCCTCAAAGAACAACATTCTAACCCCTCCCTCAAAGAACTAAATTCCACCGCACCCTCAAAGAACAACATTCTCCCCCCTACTTCAAAGAACAACATTCTAACACCTCCCTCAAAGAACAACATTCTACCCCTCCCTCAAAGAACAACATTCTACCCCTGCCTCAAAGAACAACATTCTGCCACTCCCTCAAAGAACAATATTCTAACCCCTACTTTAAGGAACTGTATTCTACACCCTCATTCAAAGAACGATATTCAACCCCCTACTTCAAAGAACAACATTCTACCCCTCCCTCAAAGAACAACATTCTACCCCTCCCTCAAAGAACAATATTCTAACCCTGACTTCAAGGAACAGCATTCTACACCCTCATTCAAAGAACGATATTCTACCCCTTCCCTCAAAGAACAACATTCTACCCCTCCCTCAAAGAACAACATTCCAACCCTCCCACAAAAATAAACTTTCTACCCCTCCCTCAAAAAGAACATTCTATCTCCTCCCTCAAAGAACAACATTCCAGCCCTCGCTCAAGGAACAACATTCTACCCCCACCCTCAAAGATGAACATTCTGCCCCTATTTCAAAGACCAAACATTCTACCCCTCCCTCAAAGAACATTCTACCCCTCCCTCAAAGAACAACATTCTACGCCTCCCTCAAAGAACAACATTCTACCCCTCACTCAAACAACAATATTCTACCCCCTCCCTCAAAGAACAACATTCTAACCCCTCCCTCAAATAACAACATTCTACCACTTCCCTCAAAGAACAACATCCTAACCCCTCCCTCAAAGAAGAAAATTCTACCACTCCCTCAAAGAACAACATTCTACCCCCTCCCTCAAAGAACAATATTCTAACCCCTCCTTCAAAGAACAAAATTCCACCGCACACTCAAAGAACAACATTCTACCCACACCCTCAAAAAACAACATTCTACTCCCTCCCTCAAAGAACAACATTCTAACACCTCCCTCAAAGGACAACATTCTACCCCTCACTCAAAGAAGAACATGCTGCCCCTCCATCAAAGAACAACATTCTACACCCTACTTCAAAGAACAACATTCTCCCGCCTCCATCAAAGAACAACATTATACCCCTCACTTCAAAGATCAACATTCTACCCATCCCTCAATTAACAACATTCTACCCCATCCCTCAAAGAACAACATTCTACCCCTCCATCAACGTTCAACATTTTACTCCTCCCTCAAAGAGCAATATTGTACCCTCTCTCAAATCGCAACTTTCTACCCCCCTCAAAGAACAACATAATACCCCTCCCTCAAAGAACAACATTCTACCCCTCCCTCAGAGAACAACATTCTACCCCTCCCTCAAAGAACAACATTCTAACCCCTCCCTCAAAGAAGAACATTCTAGCTCCGACTTCAAAGAACAGAATTCGACTCCCTCACTCAAAGATCATCATTCTACCCCACCCTCGAAGAACAACATTCTATCCCCTCTCTCAAAGAACAACATTCTACCCCTCCCTCAAAGAACAACATTCTGCCCCTCCCTCAAAGAACAATATTCTAACCCCTACTTCAAGGAACAGCATTCTACACCTTCATTCAAAGAACAATATTCTACCCCTTCCCTCAAAGAACAACATTCTACCCCTCCCTCAAAGAACAACATTCTAACCCTCCCATGAAGATCAACTTTCTACCTCTCCCTCAAAAAAGAACATTCTACACCACCCTCAAAGAACAGCATTCTATCCCTCTCTCAAAGAACAACATTCGACCCCTCCCTCAAAGAGCAACATTCTACCCCCTCCCTCAAAGAACAACATTCTACCCCCTCCCTCAAAGAACAACATTCTAACCCCTCCCTCAAAGAACTAAATTCCACCGCACCCTCAAAGAACAACATTCTCCCCCCTCCCTCAAAGAACTACATTCTACCCACACCCTCAAAACACAACATTCTACTCCCTCCCTCAAAAAGCAACATTCTACCCCTCACTCAAAGAAGAACATTCTGCCCCTCCATCAAAGATCAACCTTCTAACCCCTACTTCAAAGAACAACATTCTCCCGCCTCCATCAAAGAACAACATTCTACCCCCTCCCTCAAAGAACAACATTCTACCCCTCCCTCAAAATTCAATATTCTCGTCCTCCCTCAAAGTACAACTTAATACCCCTCCCTCAAAGAACAACATTCCAGCCCTCCCTCAAAGAACAACATTCTACCCCCTACTTCAAAGAACAACATTGTACTCCCTCCCTCAAAGAGCAACTTTCTACCCCTCTCTCAAAGAACATTCTAGCCCTCCCTCAAAGAACAACATTCTATCCCCACTCTCAAAGAACAACATTGTACACCTCCCTAAATGGACAACATTCTACCCCCTCCCTTAAAGAACAACATTCTACTCCCTACTTCAAAGAACAACATTCTAACATCTCCCTCAAAGAACAACATTCTATCCCTGCCTCAAAGAACAACATTCTACCCCTCCCTCAAAGAACAATATTCTAACCCCTACTTTAAGGAACTGCATTCTACACCCTCATTTAAAGAACGATATTCAACCCCCTACTTCAAAGAACAACATTCTACCCCTCCCTCAAAGAACAACATTCTACCCCACCCTCAAAGAACAATATTCTAACCCCGACTTCAAGGAACAGCATTCGACACCCTCATTCAAAGAACGATATTCTACCCCTTCCCTCAAAGAACAACATTCTACCCCTCCCTCAAAGAACAACATTTTAACCCTCCCACAAAGATCAACTTTCTACCCCTCCCTCAAAAAAGAACATTCTATCTCCTCCCTCAAAGAACAACATTCCACCCCTCCCTCAAAGAACAACATTCTACCCCCACCCTCAAAGAAGAACATTCTGTCCCTATTTCAAAGACCAAACATTCTACCCCCTCCCTCAAAGAACATTCTACCCCTCCCTCAAAGAACAACATTCTACCCCTCCCTCAAAGAACAACATTCTACCCCTCACTCAAACAACAATATTCTACCCCC
Organism: Somniosus microcephalus; assembly: GCF_052327205.1. NCBI lineage: Eukaryota > Metazoa > Chordata > Chondrichthyes > Squaliformes > Somniosidae > Somniosus > Somniosus microcephalus. The sequence goes on along the minus strand of NC_140987.1, from coordinate 328,086,402 downwards.
TCCCTCAAAGAACAACATTCTAACCCCTCCCTCAAAGAACAACATTCTTCCACCTCCCTCAAAGAACAACATCCTAACCCCTCCCTCAAAGAAGAAAATTCTACCACTCCCTCAAAGAACAACATTCTACCCCCTCCCTCAAAGAACAATATTCCAACCACTCCTTCAAAGAACAAAATTCCACCACACCCTCAAAGAACAACATTCTACCCACACCCTCAAAAAACAACATTCTACTCCCTCCCTCAAAGAACAACATTCTAACACCTCCCTCAACGGACAACATTCTACCCCTCACTCAAAGAAGAACATTCTGCCCCTCCATCAAAGGACAACATTCTACACCCTACTTCAAAGAACAACATTCTCCCGCCTCCATCAAAGAACAACATTATACCCCCCACTTCAAAGATCAACATTCTACCCATCCCTCAATTAACAACATCCTACCCCATCCCTCAAAGAACAACATTCTACCCCTCCATCAACGTTCAACATTTTACTCCTCCCTCAAAGAGCAATATTCTACCCTCTCTCAAATAGCAACTTTCTACCCCCCTCAAAGAACAACATAATACCCCTCCCTCAAAGAACAACATTCTACCCCTCCCTCAGAGAACAACATTCTACCCCTCCCTCAAAGAACAACATTCTAACCCCTCCCTTAAAGAACAACATTCTACCCCTTACTCAAAGAACAACAATCTAACCCTCCCTCAAAGAAGAACATTCTAGCTCATACTTCAAAGAAAAGAATTCTACTCCCTCACTCAAAGATCATCATTCTACCCCTCCCTCAAAGAACAACATTGTACCCCCTCCCTCAAAGAACTACATTCTACCCACACCCTCAAAACACAACATTCTACTCCCTCCCTCAAAAAGCAACATTCTACCCCTCACTCAAAGAAGAACATTCTGCCCCTCCATCAAAGATCAACCTTCTAACCCCTACTTCAAAGAACAACATTCTCCCGCCTCCATCAAAGAACAACATTCTACCCCCTCCCTCAAAGAACAACATTCTACCCCTCCCTCAAAATTCAATATTCTCGTCCTCCCTCAAAGTACAACTTAATACCCCTCCCTCAAAGAACAACATTCCAGCCCTCCCTCAAAGAACAACATTCTACCCCCTACTTCAAAGAACAACATTGTACTCCCTCCCTCAAAGAGCAACTTTCTACCCCTCTCTCAAAGAACATTCTAGCCCTCCCTCAAAGAACAACATTCTATCCCCACTCTCAAAGAACAACATTGTACACCTCCCTAAATGGACAACATTCTACCCCCTCCCTTAAAGAACAACATTCTACTCCCTACTTCAAAGAACAACATTCTAACATCTCCCTCAAAGAACAACATTCTATCCCTGCCTCAAAGAACAACATTCTACCCCTCCCTCAAAGAACAATATTCTAACCCCTACTTTAAGGAACTGCATTCTACACCCTCATTTAAAGAACGATATTCAACCCCCTACTTCAAAGAACAACATTCTACCCCTCCCTCAAAGAACAACATTCTACCCCACCCTCAAAGAACAATATTCTAACCCCGACTTCAAGGAACAGCATTCGACACCCTCATTCAAAGAACGATATTCTACCCCTTCCCTCAAAGAACAACATTCTACCCCTCCCTCAAAGAACAACATTTTAACCCTCCCACAAAGATCAACTTTCTACCCCTCCCTCAAAAAAGAACATTCTATCTCCTCCCTCAAAGAACAACATTCCACCCCTCCCTCAAAGAACAACATTCTACCCCCACCCTCAAAGAAGAACATTCTGTCCCTATTTCAAAGACCAAACATTCTACCCCCTCCCTCAAAGAACATTCTACCCCTCCCTCAAAGAACAACATTCTACCCCTCCCTCAAAGAACAACATTCTACCCCTCACTCAAACAACAATATTCTACCCCCTCCCTCAAAGAACAACATTCTAACCCCTCCCTCAAAGAACAACATTCTTCCACCTCCCTCAAAGAACAACATCCTAACCCCTCCCTCAAAGAAGAAAATTCTACCACTCCCTCAAAGAACAACATTCTACCCCCTCCCTCAAAGAACAATATTCCAACCCCTCCTTCAAAGAACAAAATTCCACCACACCCTCAAAGAACAACATTCTACCCACACCCTCAAAAAACAACATTCTACTCCCTCCCTCAAAGAACAACATTCTAACACCTCCCTCAACGGACAACATTCTACCCCTCACTCAAAGAAGAACATTCTGCCCCTCCATCAAAGGACAACATTCTACACCCTACTTCAAAGAACAACATTCTCCCGCCTCCATCAAAGAACAACATTATACCCCCCACTTCAAAGATCAACATTCTACCCATCCCTCAATTAACAACATCCTACCCCATCCCTCAAAGAACAACATTCTACCCCTCCATCAACGTTCAACATTTTACTCCTCCCTCAAAGAGCAATATTCTACCCTCTCTCAAATAGCAACATTCTACCCCCCTCAAAGAACAACATAATACCCCTCCCTCAAAGAACAACATTCTACCCCTCCCTCAGAGAACAACATTCTACCCCTCCCTCAAAGAACAACATTCTAACCCCTCCCTTAAAGAACAACATTCTACCCCTTACTCAAAGAACAACAATCTAACCCTCCCTCAAAGAAGAACATTCTAGCTCATACTTCAAAGAAAAGAATTCTACTCCCTCACTCAAAGATCATCATTCTACCCCTCCCTCAAAGAACAACATTGTACCCCCTCCCTCAAAGAACAACATTCTACCCTCCCTCAAAGATCAACATTCTGCACCTCCCTCAAAGAACTGCATTCTATCCCTCCCTCAAAAAACAACTTTCTATCCCACCTTCGAAGAACATCATTCTACCCCTCCCTCAAAGATAAACATTCTACATCTCCCTCAAAAAACAGCATTCTATCCCTCTTTCAAAGAACAACATTCGACCCCTCCCTCAAAGAATAACTTTCTACCCCACCCTCGAAGAACAACATTCTATCCCCTCTCTCAAAGAACAACATTCTACCCCTCCCTCAAAGAACAACATTCTACCCCTCCCTCAAAGAACAATATTCTAACCCCTACTTCAAGGAACAGCATTCTACACCCTCATTCAAAGAACAATATTCTACCCCTTCCCTCAAAGAACAACATTCTACCCCTCCCTCAAAGAACAACATTCTACCCCTCCCTCAAAGAACAATATTCTAACCCCTACTTCAAGGAACAGTATTCTACACCCTCATTCAAAGAACAATATTCTACCCCTTCCCTCAAAGAACAACATTCTACCCCTCCCTCAAAGAACAACATTCTACCCTCCCTCAAAGATCAACATTCTGCACCTACCTCATAGAACTGCATTCTATCCCTCTCTCAAAGAACAACATTCGACCCCTCCCTCAAAGAACAACTTTCTATCCCACCTTCGAAGAACATCATTCTACCCCTCCCTCAAAGATAAACATTCTACACCTCCCTCAAAGAACAGCATTCTATCCCTCTCTCAAAGAACAACATTCGACCCCTCCCTCAAAGAGCAACATTCTACCCCCTCCCTCAAAGAACAACATTCTACCCCCTCCCTCAAAGAACAACATTCTAACCCCTCCCTCAAAGAACTAAATTCCACCGCACCCTCAAAGAACAACATTCTCCCCCTCCCTCAAAGAACTACATTCTACCCACACCCTCAAAAAACAACATTCTACTCCCTCCCTCAAAAAGCAACATTCTACCCCTCACTCAAAGAAGAACATTCTACCCCTCCATCAAAGGTCAACATTCTACCCCCTACTTCAATGAACAACATTCTCCCGCCTCCATCAAAGAACAACATTCTACCCCCTCCCTCAAAGAACATTCTACCCCTCCCTCAAAATTCAATATTCTAGTCCTCCCTCAAAGTACAACTTAATACACCTCCCTCAAGGAACAACTTTCTACCCCTCCCTCAAAGAACAACATTCCAGCCCTCCCTCAAAGAACAACATTCTACCCCTACTTCAAAGAACAACATTGTACTCCCTCCCTCAAAGAGCAACTTTCTACCCCTCTCTCAAAGAACATTCTAGCCCTCCCTCAAAGAACAACATTCTATCCCCACTCTCAAAGAAGAACATTCTACCCCTCCCTCAAAGAACAACATTCTACCCCCTACTTCAAAGAAAAACATTCTACCCGCTCACTCAAAGAACAACATTCTACACCCTCCCTCAAAGAACAACATTCTAACCCTCCCTCAAAGAACAACATTCTACCCCCTCCCTCCAAGAACAACATTCTACCCCTCCCTCAAAGAACAACATTCTACCCCTCCCTCAAAGAACAATATTCTAGCCCCTACTTCAAAGAACAATATTCAACCCCGCCCTCAAAGGACAACATTCTACCCCTCCCTCAAAGGACAACATTCTACCCCTCCCTCAAAGATCAACTTTCTACCCCTCTCTCAAAGAACATTCTAGCCCTCCCTCAAGGAACAACATTCTATCCCCACTTTCAAAGAAGAACATTCTACCCCTCCCTCAAAGAACAACATTCTACCCCCTACTTCAAAGAAAAACATTCTACCCGCTCACTCAAAGAACAACATTCTACGCCCTCCCTCAAAGAACAACATTCTAACCCTCCCTCAAAGAACAACATTCTACCCCCTCCCTCCAAGAACAACATTCTACCCCTCCCTCAAAGAACAACATTCTACCCCTCCCTCAAAGAACAATATTCTAGCCCCTACTTCAAAGAACAATATTCAACCCCACCCTCAAAGGACAACATTCTACCCCTCCCTCAAAGGACAACATTCTACCCCTCCCTCAAAGATCAACTTTCTACCCCTCTCTCAAAGAACATTCTAGCCCTCCCTCAAGGAACAACATTCTATCCCCACTTTCAAAGAAGAACATTCTACCCCTCCCTCAAAGAACAACATTCTACCCCCTACTTCAAAGAACAACATTCTACCCCCTCCCTCAAAGGACAACATTCTACGCCCTCCCTCAAAGAACAACATTCCACCCCTCTCTCAAAGAACAACATTCTACCCCTCCCTCAAAGAACAACATTCTACCCCCTCTATCAAATAACAACATTCTACCCCTCCCTCAGAGAACAACATTCTATCCCTCCCTCAAAAAACAACATTCTACCCCTCCCTCAAAGAGCAACATTCTACCCCTCCCTCAAAGAACAATATTCTAGCCCCTATTTCAAAGAACAATATTCAACCCCGCCCTCAAAGGACAACATTATGCCCCTCTCTCAAAGTACAACAGTCTACCCCTCCCTCAAAGAACAATATTCTACCCCTACTTCAAAGAACAGCATTCTACCCATTCCCTCAAAAAACAACAAACTTCCCCCTTTCTCAAAGAACAACTTTCTACCCCTCCCTCAAAGAACAACATTCTACCTCCTCCCTCAAAGAACAACATTCTGCATCTCCCTCAAAGAATAACATTGTACCCCCTCCCTCAAAGAACATTCTACCCTCCCTCAAAGAAGAACATTCTACCCTTCCCTCAAAGAATAACATTCTACACCCTCCCTCAAAGAACAACATTCTACCCCTAGCTCAAAGAACAACATTCTACACCTCCCTCAATGAACAACATTCTACCCCTCCCTGAAAGAGCAGCATTCTACCCCTCCTTCAAAGAACAATATTCTACCACTCCCTCAAAGAACTACATTCTACCCCTCCCTCAAAGAACAACATTCTACCTCCTTCCTCAAAGAACAACATTCTACCCCCTCCCTCAAAGAACAACATTCTACCCCTCCCTCCAATAACAACATTCTAGCCCCCCCTCAAATAACAACTTTCTACCCCCTCCCTCAAAGAACAACATTCTACCCCTCCCTCAGAGAACAACATTCTATCCCTCCCTCAAAGGACAACATTCTACCCCTCCCTCAAAGAACAATATTCTACCCCTACTTCAAAGAACAGCATTCTACCCCCTCCCTTAAAGAACAACATTCTACCCCTCCCTCAAAGCACAACATTCTACCTAATACTTCAAAGATCAACATTCTACCCCTGCCTCAATGAACAACATTCTACCCGACCCTGGAAGAACATCATTTTACCCGCTCCCTCAAAGAACAATATTCTACCTCCTACTTCAAAGATCAGCATTCTACCCACTCCCTCAAAGAACAACAAACTTCCCCCTTCCTCACAGAACAACTTTCTACCCCTCCCTCAAAGAACAACATTCTACCTCCTCCCTCAAAGAATATCATTCTGCCCCTATTTCAAGGAACAACATTCTAACCCCTCCCTCAAAGAAGAACATTCTACCCTTCCCTCAAAGAATAACATTCTACCCCCTCCCTCAAAGAGCAACATTCTACCCCTCTCTCAAAGTACAACTTTCTACCCCCTCCCTCAAAGAACATTCTACTCCCTCCCTCAAAGAACAACTTTCTACCCCCTCCCTCAAAGGACAACATTCTACCCCGCCCTCAAAGAACAACATTCTACCCCTCCCTCAAAGAACAACATTCTACCACCTCCCTCAAAGAACAACATTCTATCCCCTCCCTCAAAGAACAACATTCTACCCCTCCCTCAAAGAACAACATTCTATCCCCTCCCTCAAAGAACAACATTCTACCACCTCCCTCAAAGAACAACATTCTGCCCCCTCCCTCAAAGAACAACATTCTACCACCTCCCTCAAAGAACAACATTCTATCCCCTCCCTCAAAGAACAACATTCTACCCCTCCCTCAAAGAACAACATTCTACCCCTCCCTCAAAGAACAACATTCTACCACCTCCCTCAAAGAACAACATTCTATCCCCTCCCTCAAAGAACAACATTCTACCCCTCCCTCAAAGAACAACATTCTATCCCCTCCCTCAAAGAACAACATTCTACCACCTCCCTCAAAGAACAACATTCTGCCCCCTCCCTCAAAGAACATTCTACTCCCTCCCTCAAAGAACAACATTCTACCACCTCCCTCAAAGAACAACATTCTATCCCCTCCCTCAAAGAACAACATTCTACCCCTCCCTCAAAGAACAACATTCTATCCCCTCCCTCAAAGAACAACTTTCTACCCCCTCCCTCAAAGAACATTCTACTCCCTCCCTCAAAGAACAACATTCTACCACCTCCCTCAAAGAACAACATTCTATCCCCTCCCTCAAAGAACAACATTCTACCCCTCCCTCAAAGAACAACATTCTACCCCCTCCCTCAAAGAACAACATTCTGCAAATTGCCAATCGCCTGAAGCCAACCTGCATGGTGGGCAGAAACATATAAGAGTTGCGAACACGAAAGGGAAGGGACTGATCACTCCAGCCCATTACAGACCATAATTACTTGGCAGATGGTAAGCTTAGGGCCGCATAGCCAATACAAAAAAACAGAAGCAGTGCAGTATCGCTGGTGAGCAGCACAAGGTGTAGCGAGCACTGACCCCAGGTGTAAATTCAGTTGATAGAAGTATGTCTCCAAATTTGCTGATGATATCACTGACGTATCTGATTAAGTTAAATCAAGCCTCAAGGAAATCTAAGCTAGCACTGACCACTATTGGAAAACCAAACAGGCTCCATGGGGAGAAAGGGCAGAAAATTCACACATTCCGGGAGGGTGTGGCTGAGAGGAATTGGGGATTTCTCTTCTGTCTCCACCATTTTTCCAGCACGTGGGAGGGGGGCTCAGCGTGGGAGGGGGTATCTTCACGTCGGAGGGGAATTTTCGCGTGGGAGGGGGGCTCTTCGCATGGGGGGGCTCTTCGCGTGGGAGGGGGTCACTTCGTGTGGCGGGGGCTCTTCGCGTGAGAGGGGGGCTCGTCACGTGTGGGGTGCACTTCACGAGGGAGGGGGTTCTCTTCGCGTGAGGGGGGCTCTTCATGTCGGGGAGTCTCTTCACGTGGGGGGGCTCATCACTTGGGGGGGCTCTTCGTGTGGGGGGGCTCTTCGCGTGGGGGGGCTCCTCACGTGGGGGGGCTCTTCACGTGGGGGGCTCTTCGCATGGGGGGGCTCATCACGTGTGGGGGCTCATCACGTGGGGGGGCTCTTCGTGTGGGGGGGCTCTTCGTGTGGGGGGCTCTTCGTGTGGGGGTGTCTCTTTGCGTGGGTGGAGGTCTCTTCGCGTGGGGGGCTCTTCACGAGGGTGGGGGCTCTTCACATGGGTGGGGTCTCTTTACGTGGGTGGGGGTCTCTTCGCATGGGGGGCTCTTCACGTGGGAGGGGGTCACTTCGTGTGGCGGGGGCTCTTCGCGTGAGAGGGGGGCTCGTCAGGTGTGGGGTGCACTTCACGAGGGAGGGGGTTCTCTTCGCGTGAGGGGGCTCTTCATGTCGGGGAGTCTCTTCGCGTGGGGGGGCTCATCACGTGCGGGGCCCTTCGCCTGGGGGGGCTCATCACGTGGGGGGCTCTTCGTGTGGGGGGGCTCATCACATGGGGGGGCTCTTCGCGTGGGGGGGCTCATCATGTGGGGGGGCCCTTCGTGTGGGGGGCTCATCATGTGGGGGGGCCCTTCGCGTGGGGGGGCTCTTCGTGTGGGGGGGCTCTTCGCGTGGGGGGCTCTTCGCGTGGGGGGGCTCATCGCATGGGGGGCTCTTCGCGTGGGGGGGCTCTTCGCGTGGGGGGGCTCATCACATGGGGGGGCTCTTCGTGTGGGGGTGCTCATCATGTGGGGGGGCTCTTCGCGTGGGGGGGCTCATCACATGGGGGGGCTCTTCATGTGGGGGGGCTCATCACGTGGGGGAGCTCTTCGTGTGGGGGGGCTCATCACATGGGGGGGCTCTTCGCGTGGGGGGGCTCATCATGTGGGGGGGCCCTTCGTGTGGGGGGCTCATCATGTGGGGGGGCCCTTCGCGTGGGGGGGCTCTTCGTGTGGGGGGGCTCTTCGCGTGGGGGGCTCTTCGCGTGGGGGGGCTCATCGCATGGGGGGCTCTTCGCGTGGGGGGGGCTCTTCGCGTGGGGGGGCTCATCACATGGGGGGGCTCTTCGTGTGGGGGTGCTCATCATGTGGGGGGGCTCTTCGCGTGGGGGGGCTCATCACATGGGGGGGCTCTTCATGTGGGGGGGCTCATCACGTGGGGGAGCTCTTCGCGTGGGGGGCTCTTCGTGTGGGGGGGCTCTTCACGTGGGGGGCTCTTCATGTGGGGGGGCTCATCACGTGGGGGGGCTCTTCGCGTGGGGGGGCTCTTCACGTGGGGGGGCTCATCACGTGGGGGGCTCTTCGTGTGGGGGGGCTCTTCACGTGGGGGGGCTCATCACGTGGGGGAGCTCTTCGTGTGCGGGGGCTCTTCACGTGAGGGGGCTCTTCACGTGGGGGGGCTCATCACGTGGGGGGGCTCTTCGCGTGGGGGGGCTCTTCACGTGGGGGGGCTCTTCGCGTGGGGGGGCTCTTCACGTGGGGGGGCTCATCACGTGGGGGGCTCTTCGTGTGGGGGGGCTCTTCACGTGGGGGGGCTCATCACGTGGGGGGGCTCTTCGCGTGGGGGGGCTCTTCACGTGAGGGGGCTCTTCACGTGGGGGGGCTCATCACGTGGGGGGGCTCTTCGCGTGGGGGGGCTCTTCACGTGGGGGGGCTCATCACGTGGGGGGGCTCTTCGTGTGGGGGGGCTCTTCGTGTGGGGGGGCTCATCACGTGGGGGGCTCTTCGTGTGGGGGGGCTCTTCACGTGGGGGGGCTCTTCACGTGGGGGGGCTCTTCGCGTGGGGGGGCTCTTCGCGTGGGGCGGCTCTTCGTGTGGGGGGGTCTCTTTGCGTGGGTGGAGGTCTCTTCGCGTGGGGGGCTCTTCACGAGGGTGGGGGCTCTTCACATGGGTGGGGTCTCTTTACGTGGGTGGGGGTCTCTTCACGAGGGAGGGGGTCTTCCCGTTGGAGGGGCTCTTTCCGTGGGAGGGTCTCTTCCCGTGGGAGGGGCTCTTCCCGTTGGAGGGGCTCTTCCCGTGGGAGGGACTCTTCCCATGGGAGGGGCTCTTCTCGTGGGAGGGGCTCTTCCCGTGGGAGGGACTCTTCCCGTGGGAGGGGCTCTTCCCGTGGGAGGGGCTCTTCGCGTGGGAGGGGCTCTTCGCGTGGGAGGGACTCTTTCCGTGGGAGGGGCTCTTCTCGTGGGAGGGGCTCTTCCCGTGGGAGGGACTCTTCCCGTGGGAGGGGCTCTTCCCGTGGGAGGGGCTCTTCGCGTGGGAGGGGCTCTTCGCGTGGGAGGGACTCTTTCCGTGGGAGGGGCTCTTCCCGTGGGGGGGGCTCTTCCCGTGGGAGGGGCTCTTCCCGTGGGAGGGACTCTTTCCGTGGGAGGGGCTCTTCCCGTGGGAGGGGCACTTTCCATGGGAGGGGCTCTTTCCGTGGGAGGGGCTCTTTCCGTGGGAGGGTCTCTTCCTGTGGGCGGGTCTCTACCCATGGGAGGGTCTCTTTCCGTGTGAGGGTCTCTTCCTGTGGGAGGGTCTCTTCCTGTGGGAGGGTCTCTTCCCGTGGGAGGGTCTCTTCCCGTGGGAGGGTCTCTTTCTGTGGGAGGGTCTCTTCGCGTGGGAGGGGCTCTTCGAGTGGGGGGGCTCTTCGTGTGGGTGGGGGTCTCTTCGCGTGGGAGGGGCTTTTCACGTGGTGGGGGTTCTCTTCGTGTGGTGGGGGCTCTTCGCGTGGGAGGGGATTCTCTTCGCGTGGTGTGGGCTCTTCGCGTGGGAGGGGGTTCTCTTCGTGTGGGTGGGGCTCTTCGCATGGGTGTTAGTCTCTTCGCATGGTGGGGGCTCTTCGCGTGGGAGGGGATTCTCTTCGCGTGGTGGGGGCTCTTCGCATGGGAGGGGTTTCTCTTCGTGTGGGTGGGGCTCTTCGCGTGGTGGGGGCTCTTCGTGTGGTGGGGGGGCTCTTCGCGTGGGAGGAGCTCTTCGCGTGGGAGGGGGTTCTCTTTGCGTGGGGGGGCTCTCGTGTGGGAGGGGGGCTCTTCACGTGGGAGGGGGTTCTCGTCGCTTGGGAGGGGCTCTTCGCGTGGAAGGGGCATTTGCTCTGCCTGGCAGTCTTCCATGTGGGCATCACAGGAAGAGACAGGTCTGGAGGGATAGCTGTAATTTCACGTGGTTCCTCTGCGCTTTCCCCTAACTCGTAACTCCGCATATGCTCGCTCAAAGAGGGCGTGCTAGCGTGGCAGGACCCTGAGCCCGGCCTAAGTGAGGCCCACTGCCCACCCAAGATCGCCTCTTACTGCTGAGATGATGGACACTAGCGTCAAGAAAAGTCGTGGGCGCTCAACCGGAAGAGGTTAATGCCTCTCTGACCCCAGGATCTGGGACGGTATCAAGGGCATATCTGTGGGGGAAGTTGGGTATTCCAGATCCACAGAAACATCTAGGCTAAGTTCTCTGATGACAGTAATAGGGCAGCGGTAAAAAACATTGTTCTGTATTTTAATAGCTGCTGATGGCACCTATTCACTCGCCAGGTGTCGCACTCCTTCACCTGCTAACATCGCCAGCTGTAGTTTATAGGTCGTACAGGTACTACTCTGCACTCAAAAATCAGCCAGTGTCTTACGGGGGTCAAAGACTCTGGCTGCACGCTCCCTGCGTGGAGCCTCGCCGGGCAGGAGCTTGTGTGCCTGTGCACACGAGCACGGCTCGCTCCGACATGTGCTCCCAACGGGGTCGGTTCTGGGCCGAGAGAGTGCAACCGGGAAAAAAGAATCCCCCCTCTCGCACACATTTTAAACACAAGAATAGTGAACATTTTAATTAATAGGATAGATCACAAATTATTCACTGCATTTTACACACTAACTTCATTCGGAGACTAAAAGGAGGGAGAAGGTCTGCCCTCTGTATCCAGTTTACCTACCATGGCAGCGGCTGCGGTCTGATTCACCTGGTGCTGAGCGGCTTTTATTTTGGCTTGCAGATGTGCGGGCGGGTGAAAGTACTTGCACTTCTCCCTTGAGCAGCGACCCTTGATATAATCCATGCAAACTGTAACCGTATTTTCATTTGAATCTATCATTGCCATTTCGAGCGGGTGTGCGTAGCGGCAATCGTTTTCACCCCGAGTGCAATTTCCACGCTGAAACTCTCTGCAAACCTAATGAAACCAGTCATTAGCAGCCATTCAAAGAATGGTCAGAAATCAATCAATCCGCTGTCGTCTGAACATCTCTGGCCAACTAGCTGCTTCTCAGATTAACCAGCTTTTCTTAGTTTGTAACGAATTAAAAATACCAGTCATAACGGAAATACAATGTCACATTTTAATTAAAACTTCATTGCCACGCAGTTGCTACATAATCCATTTCTTGCAAAGTATAGGTGAGAGGTAAAGAAGTCGGGTTCTTTTCCACTAATGGATGTCCCGTGACACTGGTCACGATAAGTCAGGTGATGCGCTGTTTTATAGCAATAACGTTATGCCATGTAAAAGAGCAAGAAAGCCCTTCACAGCCAATGAAGTACTTTTGAAATGCAGTCACTGTTGTAATGTAGGAGTGCAATGTATCCAAGTTTGCTGACGACACAAAGCTAGGTGGCATAGTGGTTAGCACTGTTGCCTCACAGCGCCAGGGACCCGGGTTCGAATCCGTGCCTTGGGCGACTGTCTGTGCGGAGTTTGCACATTCTCCCCGTGTTTGCGTGGGTTTCCTCCGGGTGCTCCGGTTTCCTCCCACAGTCCAAAGATGTGCAGGTTAGGTTGATTGGCTATGATAAATAGACCCTTAGTGTTAGGGGGATTAAATATGTGGGGTTACTGGGATATGTGCTGATGTAGGGGTTATGGGGATCGGGTGGGATATGCGTCGGTGCAGGCTCGATGGGCCGAAATGGCCTCTATCTGCACTGTGGGGTTTCTGTGATTCTGTGATTATGTGATAAATCCATGTAGTGGAACAAGAACTCAAAGAGGCGATATCTTGGAACTAGTACGAGTATTTTATTAAACAAACAGAGTAACAAATATCATGCCTGCATCCTGGCATCCCACCCTTGCTGACCTTGACAGGAAGCAAACCTCTGACCTTAACAGGAAGCAAACCTCTGATCTTAGCAGCAGCATTGGCTACAGCACCACCTGGTGGATAACCTTAATCATAACATCCCAGATTACTATATCCCTCCTCCCTTAAGATTTCAGTATGAATTTCTTAACAGACAACCATTCCTGAGGGTCACATAAGGAGCCTCCATTCGTCATGTTCCATACTTGACGAATCTAACAGTTCAGTATTAATCTCTCTGGTGGCTTGCGAGCCCTTTGTGAACATCTAACAGTGAAGTCCCTGCTTGTTTGTGGTGAAGCCACCAGCTGCTCCTGAGCAGTGCTAAGAGTATCTGACTCTGCAACGATGGTTCCCTCTTGATGAATAGGTTCCTGTGGAATTGTCTCTGTCCCTGGGGGTGGCACCACAGATGCACTTGGATAACTGGGGACAACCCTGTCTTCAGTCATGGCATCTGGAACCTTCATTTCAATTTCCCCTTGTCTGGGAAGTATCTGATCTACATGTCTGCGTACTACCCTACCATCTCCCAACATGACCTTGTATGATACTGGACCTGTCGTTGAGTCTATGAAGCCAGGAATCCACTTTGGTCCATAACTGAAATTCCTGGTAAGGACCACATCTCCTTCTCCAAAACTTTGGCTCTTTGTTCTTTTGTCATGGTTCTCTTTTTGTTTGTTTTGTCTGTTTTCCATTTTCCTTTTTAGGTCTGGGTGGACAAGGTCAAGAGTGGAGCGTAGTCTACGACCTAATAATACCTCAGCAGGAGAGAGTCCTGTGGTGGATTGAGGTGTTATTCTGTAGCTGAACAGAACCCGTGACACTTTGGCTGCTAAACTCCCTTCTCCACTTTTTTTCATCATCTCTTTAAATATTTGTACGGCTCTCTCTGCAAGTCCATTCGAGGACGGATGATATGGAGCCGAGGTCACCTGCACTATGCCATTTTTTCTCAAGAACTCTTTTGTCTCTGTACTCACAAAACAAGTGGCATTGTCACTCACCACGATCTCCGGTAGCCCTTGATTACTGAAGCTCTGACGCAGGCAGTCTATAGTAGTAGTGGCGGAAGCAGAATTTACAGGATAAACATCCATCCATTTGGAATGTGCATCAATGATTATGAGGAACATCTTCCCCATGAATGGACCCGCATAATCTAAGTGCAATCTTCTCCATGGTTTATCCGGCCACTCCCAGGGGTGGAGAGGAGCCGCTGCTGGTGCCTTCCGGTGTTCCTGACAAGTGCTGCATGTCTTGACTAGATTTTCTATCTCCTCATCTAGCTTTGGCCACCACAAGTAACTCCTAGCCAAGGCTTTCATATGCGAGACCCCAGGATGACACTGATGTAGTTGCTCTAGGGTAGACTGTCGTGCTGGCTGTGGAATAATCACTCGTGCTCCCCACAACACGCAACCATCCTGCACACTCAGCTCTGTTTTCCTGACACTGTAGGGTGTGAAGTCAGCCCCTTCCGGATGCTGTGGCCATCCCCTCACCACATATTCTCGAACTGTAGACAGTACTGGATCTTTACCTGTCCATGTTCTTACTTGCTCTGCGGTCACAATTGCCGTGTCAGTGTCCTCCAACATCAAAACTCTGTCCTCTGGAGCTGCACGGATAGGTGTGCCTGGCAGTGGAAGATGGCTCAAGGCATCTGCGTTCCCATGGTACTTGCCCGCCTTGTAGACGATGACATACTCATATGCCCTCAACGTCACTGCCCACCTCTGGATCCGGGGTGACACCATCTGTGGAACTGCTTTCATTTCATTGAAAAGAGAGAGAAGAGGTTTATGATCGGTGCATATGGTGAAATTCCTGCCATATATGTACTTGTGGAACCTCTGTAACCCAAACATTACTGCTAACCCCTCTTTGTCTAACTGGGAATAGTTTTTTTCCGCTGGTGTTAGAGTTCGGGACATAAACCCTATTGGTCTTTCCATTCCATCTTCCATGCAGTGTGAAAGAACTGCCCCCACCCCGTAAGGTGAAGCGTCACAAGAGAGAATGATGTCTTTCTCTGCATTGTAGTGAACCAGCACATCCGACGACAGCATCAGTTTCTTGGACTGTTCAAATGAAACCCCCTGCTCCTCTCCCCACTGCCACTCTGTCTCCTTGCGCAGTAGTTTGTGAAGAGGTACTAACACAGTTGACAAGTTTGGTAAAAACCTGTTATAATAGTTCAGCAGTCCCAGGTAAGCTTTTAAATCAGCCACATTTGTAGGAGCAGGGGCGTCCTGCAGTGCTTGTACCTTCTCCTTGAGTGCATGGAGCCCGGTGGCATCCACTCTGTGTCCCAGGAACACTGCCTCATTCCCCAGGAAAGTGCACTTACTACTCCTGAGCCGGAACCCTGCCCTCTCCAATCTCTGTAGTACCTCTCTCAGAGTGCTCAGATGCTCCTGGTCGGTTCTTCCCGTCACCAGAATGTCATCCAGATAGATGGAAACATGTGGAATCCCTTGCAGTACACCTTCGATTGTCCTCTGGAAGATAGCTGGACTAGATGAGACACCAAACGGTAAGCGGTTATATGTAAACAAGCCCTTGTGTGTATTTATGGTGACATACTTCTTTGATTTGTCATCCAGTGCAATCTGCAAGTAGGCATGACTAATATCCAACTGTGTGAATTTCTTTCCTCCAGCCAAGTTTGCAAAGAGATCCTCTGTTTTGAGAATTGGATACTGCTCTAGTTTGGACACCCGATTGACTGTCAATTTATAGTCTCCACAGAGTCTTACCGAATTGTCCGGTTTCAAAACAGGTACTATGGGAGCTGCCCATTCCGAACATTTCACTGGCTCCAGTATGTTCTCTCTCAATAGACGGTCAAGCTCAGCCTCTACCTTTGGCTTCATGGCATAAGGCACAGGTCGTTGTTTAAAAAACCTTGGCGGTGCCTCCTTGTCTACATAAATCTTAGCTGGGGGGCCATTAAATGTGCCAAGTTCCTCCTTGAACACATTCTCATGTTCACTCAACACTTCTTGCAAAGTCAACTGTTTGCCCGCATCTATTTGATTTACTGCTCCACAGTCTAATTTAAGTTCTTTTATCCAGCCCCGACCTAACAGGTTTGGTCCGGTACCCGATACTATAACTACAGGTAGCTGTTCCACTGTGTCCCTGTGTTGCACAGTTACATTAGCTGTACCTAATGTCGCTACTCGTTCACCTGTATATGTTTTAAGATGCAGGGAGCAAGGCTTTAACTCTGGAACTTTTGCACGGTTCCACAATTTTGAGTACTCTGCCTTGTTCATTATGGTCACGCCGCACCCTGTATCCACTTCAAAGTTCACCTTAGAGTCATTTACTGTCAGTTGCAATGTGATAGGAGCCACTTTTGGAATGTTCTCTAACATGCTATACATTATGAACATATCCTCTTCTTCCTCAGCTTCCCCGCTGATGTGGTGTGCTCCATGTTTTTTCACTTCTCTCCCTTGGTTTTGCTGTCCTTCCCCTTTTGGTTTGGATTCCTCCACAGGTGATTTCGCCCTGCAAGCTCATTTTATGTGTCCTTGTTTCCCACACTGGTAGCACTTTTTCTCCAGAAACCGGCATTCACTCGCCAGGTGATCACCCTTGCATCTATAACATGCCTTCACATGCTCACGTTGTGGTTTCTGACGCATGTTCAACTTGTGCACAACAACCTGACCTGCAACTTGCATAGCATTAGCCCTGTCTGAACCCTGTATTTCTTTTACATCTCTGTTCACTGTCTCTATGGCTTGAGCAAGTTCCAATGCTTTTTCATAAGTAAGCCCAGTCTCGGATAATAATCTACGCTGCATTCGGTCGTCCATAATTCTGCAAGCTAGCCTATCTCGCAGCATTTCCTTCAGGTTATTCCCATAATTGCAATCTTGTGCTAATTTATGCAACACTGCTAAATAGTCCATTACACTCTCTTCCTCTTTCCTGTTCCTTGAATTAAACTTGAACCGCTGTACAATCTCACTAGGCTTAGAGTTGAAATGTTCTTTTAGCAAAGCCACTAATTCAACAAATGATTTGTCTCCAGGCTTTTCAGGACTGAGCAGATTCCTCATCAAACTGTAGGTCTGGCTTCCCACTGAACTAAGCAGCATGGCTTTCCTTTTTCCGGCATCATTTATTTCATTTGCTTCGAAAAAATAACCCACACTTCACAGTATTCCTCCCAGGTTTGTGCTTGACTATCAAAAGCGGAAACCGTTCCTACCGTGGCAGCCATGCTCTCTTCCAACTGGTAGCTAACTTCAGCTCATGACTTTGTTGATTAAAAGTCCTGGCAGACTTCTCTTCTTTATCCAGGGTCCTTTTTACCTCGTTGCCAAATGTGATAAATCCATGTCGTGGAACAAGAACTCGAAGAGGCGATATCTTGGAACTAGCATGAGTATTTTATTAAACAAACAGAGTAACAAACATCATGCCTGCATCCTGGCATTCCACCCTTGCTGACCTTGACAGGAAGCAAACCTCTGACCTTAACAGGAAGCAAACCTCTGACCTTAGGAGCAGCATTGGCTACAGCACCACCTGGTGGGTAACCTTAATCATATCATCCCAGATTACTATAGAAGGTAAGTTGTGAGGAGGATGTAAAGAGGCAGCAAAGGGATATAGACAGGTTACGTGAGTGGGCAAGGATGTAACAGATGGAATATAATGTGGAGAAGTGTGAAGTTATCCACTTTGGTAGGAAAAATGGAAAAGCAGAATATTTTTAAATGGTGGTAAATGTTGGTGATCAGGGGAACCTGGGAATCCTTGTACATGAATCACAGAAAGTTAACATGCAGGTATAGCAAGCAATTAGGAAAGCAAATGGTATGCTAGCCTTTATTACAAAGGGATTAGAGTATAAGAGTGAAGAAGTCTTATAGGGTATTGGTGAGACCATACTTGGAGTACTGTGTACAGTTTTGGTCTCCTTACCTAAGGAAGGATATACTTGTCTTAGAGGAATGCATCGTAGGTTTGCTAGATTGATTCCTGGGATGAGGGGATTGTCCTATGAGGAGAGATTGAGTAGAATAGGCCTATATTCTCTAGCGTTTAGAAGAATGAGCGGTGATCTCATTGAAACATATAAAATTCTTAAGGGGATTGACAGGGTAGATGCTGGGAGGATGTTTCCCCTGGCTGGGGAGTCTAGAACCAGGGGTCACAGTCTCAGAATAAGGGGCCGGTCATTTAGGACTGAGATGAGGAGATGTTTCTTCACTCAATCGGTTGTGAATCTTTGGAGTTTTCTACCCCAGAGGGCTGTGGATGCTCAGTCATTGAGTATATTCAAGACACAGATCGATAGATTTTTGGATACTAAGGGAATCGAGGGATATGGGGATAGTGTGAGAAAGTAGAGTTGAGGTCAAAGATCAGCCATGATCTTATTGAATGGCAGAGCAGGCTCGAAGGGCTGCATGACCTACTCCTGCTCCTATTTTTTATGTTCTTTTAAACGCGGCAGACAATTTGCGCACAGCAATGAGAAAATGACCAGATAATCTGTTTTAGAGATGTTGGTTGAGGGATAAATATTGCCCAGGACACCGAGGAAAACTGCACTGCTCTTCTTCAAAATGGTGCCATGGGATCGTTTAAGTCCACCTGAAAGGGCAGACAGGGCCTCGGTTTATCATCACATCCAAGAGACCGCACCTCTGACAATGCGGCACTCCCTCAGTACTGCACTGGAGTGTCAGCCTGGATATTGTGCTCAAATCCCTGGAGTGGGGTTTGACGTATTGTTCTGCTGTTAAGGTGAAACTGTGTTTTACACTGGCCCATCCCTTTAAGACCATAAAGTTTGATTGATGCAAATAGGCAGAAGCTATTGTTGTTGCTCTGGGAAGTTAGCAGATATGACCGGTTGTAAAATTTCAGGCTCCAAGTCGATTTCCAGACTTCCCTTACTAGCAATAAATAACCTCAATTTAAATACCTGCCTTTCTATCTCTTTTTTAAAAAGTGCTTTTACAATAAGGTATTGGCCCGGATTTTCCGATCGGAGGCTTCCTGTGGGCGGATGCCTCCGATGTGGAAAAAATCTATGCATTTACCTGCTAGCTCCATAGGTCCCGACACTTCCGATCCTGGGCCCCTCTGGGTCCGCGCGCGCAGATGCCCAGGTATCCCCAGGGCGCAGGCATTTCGCAAGCGTCCCTGGGATCACGTGGGCCATGGGGAACCAATCAAAGAAGGGAATCCCCCTGCACACTTTTGACAGGTCTCTCCGGATAGACATGTCAAAAGTATGAATGGGGATCACTCAAAAAAACACACTAAAACATTAAATACATTTTTTTTTAAATCATGCATTTAAAATTAGTTAAAATTACATTAAATTAAATATTTTAAACAAAAATTTAATTTTTTGAAAATGATAATTCAAGTTTTTTACGGGGCTAAAAATAAACTTATCTTTTACCAGGCGTAAGGCTTTTAAGGGTTTTCAGTGGGCGGAGGTTGTGCAGAAAGCAGAATTCTCCACCTCCCTTCTCCCGGGCAGGCGGAGGATCTGTCAAGAGAGAGTTCTTGACAGATCGGAAGTGCCGGGTTTTAACACATGCGCTTCGCATGCCTGAAACCGGCATTTGCGAGGTCCCTACTTGTACACACCCGTGGGGATCGGAAAATACAAGCCATTATGTATAAACTGTTAAGTGGATTTGATAGGGCAGAGACAGAGAAACTATTTCCTCTGGTGGGGGAATACAGAACAACGGGTTACAATCTTAAAATTAGAGCCAGGCCGTTCAGGGGTGAAATCAGGAAGCACTTTTTCACAAAGGGTAGTGGAAATCTGCAACTCTTTCCAGCAAAAGGCTGTGGATGCTGGGGGACAATTGGAGCTTTCAAGACTGAGATCGATAGATTTTTGTTGGGTAAGGGTATCAAGGGATATGGAACAAAGGCGGGTAAATGGAGTACAGATCAGCCATGATCTAACTGACTGGCGGAGCAGGCCCGAGGGGCTGAATGGCCTCCTCCTGTTCTTATATTCTTAAGGTATGACATATGAAGTGTAATGTAGGCTCTCAAGATTTTGATATACACCAAGCTCACGTAGGAGGCTTCCATTATAAATGTGGGCATGGGAATTTATAATGGGAAACATTGAAACAAACGTGTGACAGATATGTGACAACAGGAAGTAAGGTGTTGCAGACAGGAAGTGCACACAGATTTTTTCAATAAAGGTAGTTCAGAGTATTCAAACTCATTCTGCAGAGATCAATCTCCGCACGGCATATGTCGTTTTCAAGAATGGGTTTATTTACCTGCAACCTTCATTCTGCCAAAAAATGAATTGAGTAGCAACTTTGTGCACTGTTGTGTCCCAGACTGGGACTTTGGGAGGACCTGCATTTCCCCACGTGAGGAATGCCTGATCTCAGTCACGCTGTTGTGAGGAGGAGACCAGATGCTTGTTAACAAAGACGAAGGGAGAAGTGGACGGCAGCTCATCCTGGGCTGTTCTTGTTGAACACTGGTCTCAGATTGGCCTTTGGCAGATGCCCGGGAGTAGGTTGGCTATCTGTTCCCTCAAGTAATGACGGTGCAGGGAGACAATAAAGAGGAAGTAAATACCTTAAAAATAAACAATTGTGGCACACTGCAGCTTTTGTTTGTAAATCTACTTTCTGAAGTCCCTTTTCCCTTTTGAAGGTTTTGGCTCTTGCTGGGGTACAGTCCCACCATATGTACCAGGATCACCTCTAGTACCTTGGCCAAGTGGCTAATGTTACGTGCGAGTGTCAGCTGGCTGTTCTCCCATGGACACATTACAGCCAAGCCCAATCCTGTTGGCACCCAGCATTCACCTTGATGCAACTTCTCACAGAGAGGACTGAATGACTAACAGGAGTGGGAGAGCCTGGCTGATATTCATTCCCCTCCCCTAACCTGAGGTCGATCTTAGGGCCCCCTTATTGCTGGATTGGTCAAGATCAGTTAACCCAATGTAGAGCAGGGATCAAATCTCGGACATTCAGGCCTGCGTGCAGCTACACGTTGGATGAATCTTCAGGTGTGCCTTGTGGCTTTAACACAAAACATAAAGAATAAGAGCTGAGATCCTGATTCTACATCACTTGAAGTTGCAAGGATTCCAATTCACTCTGCTTCAGTTAACGCCAATCCCCAAAATATCGATCTCTCAGGAAGATCACAACACACATCTATTTCAGCCCCACGATGGTGAAATGGACTCTTTCTGAAATTCCACTTAAATTGCATTTAGTCGCTATTCACGTAATCATCGTGTGATTTTACTGCACATTCTGGCATCAGGACTAGCAACCATTACTTTTAGAGCAAGTGCTTTCCATCGCAGCCTCTGGGTGGCACGAATTTCATTTTAGGACAAACTAGATAAAGCGCTGCTGGAAATAGTGAAGAGGGATTTTAACTCGCTCGAGCGATTAAAAAATGTTCAAAAAAATTAAATCGGTATAAAAAAATCTGGTAACAGTAAAATTACCATAAAGCATTTGGATAGTTGCACCCAAATCTGAAACACCGTTAGCCCCCACAGTGCTGTCACAGCCCAGCACCTCCCCACTATTAAAACCAGTACCCTAAAGAGATGGGCAGTGAGGGTAAAGAACAGTTTCATGAGCCATTTAGAGATTTATTCATTTATGTGAAGGAATAAATTGCTTTATTTATTAATCTGCAGTGGAAAGGAAAGTACAGCTTAGCTTCCAGAATTCCTGGTGGCAAAACGTGAGCAGATTTCCCACCCGCTGGCAGCCGCAGAAATCCTTCGGCGATTTTCGCCACTGGGCCTGATTTATAAATGTTGCTGGTTCACGTCCCGCTTGGAATGGGGGGGTCACAGAGCAGCTGTCGGCTGCCGATGCTCGGGCCGCTCACCAGCTGCTAGGTAAGCGGTGGGGAGGGGATTTGGGGAGGGTCTCGTGGAAGGAGGGAGTCTGGGGAAGGGGAGGCTGCGATCGCCCTTGTGGGCTTGGAGGAGCACTCCTGATCCTCACAAAGGAATGTCTCTGGCTCAGCTTTTGGACCTAATAAATCCCTTCTGCTTTCACCTGGGGGGAAAGGCACCATGGCTTTGCCCCTCAGGGTTAAAATACAATCGAGGTCCTATTGGCGTAATAGGATCCTGATTGACAGAGAGTCAGGAGGCCCCCGCTTGCTTTAGGAGAGCACCTCAGCCGCCTGCAGGTTAAGATCGCATGAGGCAGGAAAGGACTGGGTTCCAAGCGACTAACTAACCCGCTCGGTTTTCAGTCCCCCCCCAAACGTGGTTGACTCGGAACAGCAAGCCGTTCAGTCACATCAAACCAGTTCAATCAGCACTTCAAAAAGAAGGCCCACCACCACCTTCTCAGGGCAACTAGGGATGGGCAATAAATGTCCGCCTTGCCAGTGGCACCCACATCCCGTGAATAAATGAATAATCAGTGTGGATCTGCCCATTTCCTATACAACCTGTGGTCATGGCCTATCTTAGATCACTAATTCAGTGCTATATTATGGGCAATTTTTAAAATTGTGGACACAGGCCCAGGGAGAGCTAGGATCACATCACATCCTGTAGGACTCTTACGGCCAGAATGAGCAGCCTTTGGTTCCATCAGTGCAGGTAAGCATCTCTCCAGAGGTGAAGGGGCTATGTTAATCCGTTGAACCACCCATTCTAGGGCACTTGAAGTAACTTTCTCTCCCTTTCAACGTCTCCAGCACCATCCCCCGCCCCCCACCAGGATGGACAGAAGGCAGCTTGTCCCCATGCTGCTCAGTAACAGGCCTCTCCATCCCATGTGGGAGTGCCCAGCTCTACTTGGTACCTTTCTTCGGGGAGAGATTGGACACTTGCTGGTATAAATCTACCACTGCCACTTTGACGCTGTTCAACAGACTGCCTGGCTCCAGCAGGTTCACATTCCACTCTGAGTAGGTATTTATCACACTAGTCAATCTCCTGTGAGATGGCACATGGAAAGTCAAGGTCAAGTCCTCAGGTGAATTGAGGTTAGAGGTCAGGGGGTTAAATGGACCAGGGCATGCTGACATAATTCAGTTCCCATGATAAAGTCGTGTATAATCTCCTTATTTTAACATTTCTACAATAGATTCCTATGCCCACGTTTATAATGGAAACTGGCTATGTAAACATGAACACTGGCTATGGCCAGCAATTTCCTCGGTGCTCCGCCGCCGTAACTGCATCAGAAGTGTGGCGCAAACCGTGTGTAAATGGAGTTTCCCCACACTTCCGGCGATGAAACAGGAGCAGCTCTGGGGAAATTCCGGCCCGTAATTCTCTGTAATTACACTCTCTGATGGCAGGAAGTTGTAATTACAGCATGACAAGTTTACTTAGGCAGTTTCCATTATAAATGTTGACATAGGAACTTATAATGGAAAAAGTTGACAGAAAGTGCACGGAGCCATAAGATTTTTAATATATTATACACATATAATTATAATAAGTGTATAAAACGAAGCTATTCCCTCTATTGCATGCATATATAAAACACACACACACACGTATATAAACACTGATACCTCCAATTTGTCTGTTCTTATTAGCTTCTGTGAAGCTGTGTTTCCTTGGACTGTAACAGTGGGATTCCCTGACACCAGGACAGGTGTGTTTGGTAGAAGTTCTGTTGGAACCAATCCCATCCCATGGGTCATGTGACTCAGGTAGGGATTAAGACCCATTGTATGATTTGTAGCTAAAGATGGAGTTACAGGAAATGTAGTCTGTGGATAAAGGTAATAAGAAAACATATTTATAGCACATCAGAATGCAATTCTTATTTTACATATGAATATACAAACAATGATGGAGATTAAAAGACCCACAAGTCAATCCAGCCTGTCCCATACAGTTGTGATGTCAATACAGACATTCCCATCCCATGTGATCTCCTGGGAGAGGCGAAAAACCATAGGAACCATAGGAACAATGGGAACAGGAGTAGGCCATTTAGCCCCTCGAGCCTGTTCCGCTATCCAATGAGATCATGGCTGATCTGTGACCTAACTCTGCCTTTGCCCCATACCTTTGGTTAACAAAAATCTATCAATCTCAGATTTAAAATTAACAATTGATCTAGCATCAATTGCCATTTGCGAAAGAGGGTTCTAAACGTCTAACACCCATTGTGTGTAGAAGTGTTTCCAGATAAAAACCCAGGTCAATTAGGGACAAAAATCTGGAAAATTCCTCTCCAACCCCCTTAGGTAATGAAAACTAGTCCAGGAGATCGCTCTGGCCCTGACTAATGTCATACAGTACATATCTCTTGATCTCTGCCTCAACCAGAAACAAGTCTAACTCTCGCTTGAAGGAATTTTCAGCCTAAACAGACTGTGCCCTTGTTTCGTGTCAAAATGGTCCAGGGTCAAATCTTTTCAGCTTAAACCTGTTTAAAATTCCAACTTTCCCAAAGGGCCTCACCTAGAACCTTCTAAACCTAGGTTTTTTTTATAGATCTTGAAGATAAGATTCCCAAGTTCTCCTGCTAAGCTGTGATGAGAAATAAAAGTTGAAGTACCTTCACCTCCACAACAGTTATAGATTGACCAGAACAGCCAAATGGGCTTCATTCACACTGACTAGATGGAAATCCACATTCTTTCACCTGAAAAACTGACCTGCATTGTAGAAAATTTGTGGTCATGCTCTTCAATCGGGATTAGTGGAAAATTCCAGTTCTACAACCATAAGGAAAGAAAGAAGGGAGAACTTGTATTTCTATCAAGTATTTCATGACCTCAGGATGTCCTAAAGCGCTTTACAGCCAATTAAGCACTTTTGAAGCGTAGTCACTGTTGTGATTAGGGAAACGATGGAAAATAGCAAAGATGTCAGAGCACAATAAAAAAGATGACAAGTCCAAGGACAGTTGGCCTTGACACTGATATTTAGGCTATGCAAATAGCAGTTCTGAGGGTATTAAAGCCCACATGGTGGGCTTACTCTGCTGAACGGCAATCAGTTGCAGTCAGTTTGACCATGACAAGCCCAGGTGGTCCCTGCGAAAGTACCACTAACTTTGTCTGGAATGCTGCCAAAATAGCAGTGAGACATCAAAAAAAGATGGGACAGTAACAACTTGCATTTATATAGCATCTTTAACATAGTAAAACATCCCCATGGTGCTTCACAGGAGCGTAGTCTGACAAAAATTGACAGCTAGCCAAAGAAGGAGATATTAAGATCGGTGACCAAAAGCTTGGTCAAAGAGGTGGGTTTTAAGGAGCGTCTTAAAGGAGGAGAGAGAAGTTCAGAGGCAGAGAGGTTTAGGGAGTGAATTCCAGAGCTTAGGGTCTAGGTGGCTGAAGGTACGGGTGCCAATGGTGGGGCAATGGAAGTCGGGATGCACTAGAGGCCAGAGTTGGAGGAGGGCAGAGATCTTGGAGGGTGGTAGAACTAGAGGAGGTTATAGAGATAGGGTGGGACGAGGCCTTTAAGGGACTTTGGACACGAGGATGAGAATTTTAAAATCAAGGTGTTGGTGGACCGGGAGCCAATGTAGGTAAGCGAGCACAGGGGTGATGGGCGAATGGGACCTGGTGCGAGTTAGGACACGGGCAGCTGAATTTTGGATGAGCTCAAGTTTATGGAGGGTGGAAGATGGGAGGCCGGCCAGGAGAGCGTCGGAATAGTCGAGTCTGGAGGTAACAAAAGTATGGATAAGGGTTTCAACAGCAGATAAGCTGACCTGAAATGGTTACACAAAAGAAAATGGGAGTGTGCTAGACCAAATTAACATGGCTCCACGAAGGACCATCAACCCAAAAGGGAGCAAGAGTCTGATTTTAACACAGCTGCTAGTGGTTCAGCCTCAAGAAATATTGTAGAATGAGCACTTTGATCGACTCTAACACACCTACTCCCCACTGGCTCAAAGGTGACATTGCTAGATGTTAGAAAAGGTCAGGGAATGGGGTATAGTGCAAGAATGGACACAGTGAAGGGGACGAAAAACTTGTAAGGAGGGTAGAGGACAAGGATGAAAAATAAAATGCAATTGAATCATGTAATCAGTGGTTAAGCAATGTGGCTTTAAACCTCCGCCAGTAATTAACAGCAATGGAGTCTCCTTTAATTCCATTTCCCAATACGTATTATTTTCATTCTGTGGGTCTGCTGAGTTTTGCGAACAGCTCATGAATACTGCTGTCCAATAACAAAGCTCCAATGGACCACCGAGCGTGGCAGTATGATAAAATCACGCACCACCAAGGGACATCTCGAGAAAGAGATTTTATTGGGCTGCAGAAATATTTTTACAATTTCTGCAATCCGTTTCGGCTTTCCCAAAAGACGCAGGCCTGAAATCATGGAATGGGACAATGGCAGACGAGCACTCCTCCTGCCCGCGTGGAACTCTATGGAGCGGTTAACCTAGATTTTATTAAATGGGATTAATGCCTCCATCAAAATGGCAGGGAGAGGAATTTCAGGCAACTAGACCAAATAGAGTCTTTTGAAAAAATATAATTCCATCTACCTGCCTCTTGAATGGTCTTTCTATAAAGCGTGCCACTTGAACATCTTGACAGGTTTAGTGAATCTGGAAATTTGACATTTCAGGCCCTGACACATGCATTAAAGCTTCTTGTGGTGTAGCCTAAGGTGAATGATAGATTGTCAAGTAGAAATAAATATCAAATACTGACTCTCGAAAGAAGATGTTTGCTAGGATGGTGTGGCATAGTGGCTGAGGTTGGACTGTAGATTTCACACTTCTTGCAACTGCAGGAGGCCACCGAGTCAAATGCCATTACGCTGCCAGAAATCTGAAACTTCAGTCAACTTTTATTTTTATGATGAAAAATGTTTTTTATGATGGGAGGCCGTGCGCAATTTTCCTAAGCAAACCACAACTTGCCCAAGTGGTCCCTGCGAAAGCAACACTAACTTTGTCTGGATTGCAGCCAAATTAGCAATGTATAAAGTTCAGAGACATCAAAAAAAAGGGACAGCAACAACTTGCATTTATATAGCGTCTTTAACACAGTAAAACATCCCAAGGCGCTTCACATGAGCATAATCTGCCAAACTTCGACACCGAGCCACATATATAGAATTACATAGAGTCTGTAGCACGGAAACAGGCCATTTGGCCCAACTAGTCGATGCCGGCGGTTATGCTCCACACGAGCCTCCTCCCATTCTACTTCATCTAACTCTATCATCATATCATTCTATTCCTTTCTCCTCATGTGCTTAGCTAGCTTCCCCATAAATGCAACTACGCTATTTGCCTCAACTACTCCTTGTGGTAGTGACTTCGACATTTGTACCACACTTTGGGTAAAGAAGGTTCTCCTGAATTCCCTACTGGATTTAATAGTGACTATAAGAACATAAGAACATAAGAAATAGGAGCAGGAGTAGGCCATACTGCCCCTTGAGCCTGCTCCACCATTCAATAAGATCATGGCTGATCTTCGACCTCAACTCCACTTTCCCGCCTTATTGCCATATCCCTCGATTCCCTTAGTGTCCAAAAATCTATCGATATCAGTCTTGAATATACTCAACGACTGAGCATCCACAGTCCTCTGAGGTAGAGAATTCCAAAGATTCACCATCTGTGTGAAGAAATTCCTCCTCATCTCAGTCCTAAATGGCTGACCCCTTATCCTGAGACTATGCCCCCTAGTTCTAGATTCTCCAGCCAAGTGAAACAACCTCTCAGCATCTACCCTATCAATCCCCCTCAGAATCCTATATGTTTCAATTAGGTCACCTCTCATTCTTCTAAACTCCAGAGAGTATATGCACAACCTACTCAATCTCTCCTTATAGGACAACCCTTTCATCCCAGGAATCAATCTAGTAAACCTTTGTTGCACCGCCTCTAAGGCAAGTATATCCTTCCTTGGTTACAGAGACCTAAACTGTGCACGGTACTCTATGTGTGGTCTCACCAAAGCCCTATATAATTGCAGCAAGACTTCCTTACTCTTAAACTCCAACCCCATTGCAATAAAGGCCAACACATTTTTGCTTTCCTAATTGCTTGCTGTACCTGCATGTTAATGCTCTGTGATTCGTGTACAAGAAGCCCCAAATCCTGACCTCTAGTTTTGGACTCCCCACAAGTGGAAACGTTTTCTCTATGTCTACCCTATCAAACCCTTTCATAATCTTTATTTGTTACTTTTAAATCTGGACATTTATTGCACAACAACTTTCTGTACCAATTAGAAACAGGTTTGAATGAAGTACACCAAGAGATCACACTAATAACAAGACAATATTTAAAATTCTCTGGCAGTCACATGTTGCAATATGGACTGAGATACAAACCCAGACTGGTCAGTTGCGTTTGTTTTAACTCACGTTGCCTTTGAGACAGGAGTCATTCTTTAACGTATAAAAATGGTGTTCACTGATGGAAGGTTTAACCCATGAGGCAATGGTGGAAGCAGGCGGTTTTGGTGATGGAGAGGTTATGTGATGAAACCGGCACTTACCATTGGCTGCAGCTGCGTGCCTGGCAGCATGAACTGCATCTGCTGTGCGAGCATGGCCGCTGCAGTCTTCTGCTGGATCAGGTTGTTCCGTCCATTGATCTCCAGCTGCGTTTTCAAGTGTGGGGGCGGGTGGAGATATTTGCAGTTTTCCCGAGTGCAACGCCCCTGTAAAAACAAGACCAAAATACAATTACAGCATTGAAAATGTAGCTGGTTAATGTAGAATGTAGAAGTACAGAATGGTTTCAGGAACATTTTGTATTTCTCTCTCACCATCGTCCCATTCCCCCCCCTCCCCCCCATCCCATTTCATTGGGCAAGATCCTGAACCAACTTGTATGGTGGATTTGTGCCAAAAATAAGAAGATCCACAAGCACCTTCTCAGGGCAATAAATGGTGGACTTGTCATGATGCCCACAGCCCGAGGATGAATAATTTTAAAAAGTAAGCTGAGTGCAAGTCATTGGATTTGGATGTCTAAACATCGAGGTAGGTGGTACATCACAAGCTATCCTACATAGGTCATTTCCCCACGCTGAAGCAAGTAAATGTCTGTCGCGTAGCTGATGAGGAAACACTGAGGCTTGAGATGACATCTGCTGGAAGGCATTATCTTCAGGGCAGCTATACAAACACACAGCCATCACCTTTGACCCCCACCATGAATTTCATAACCTCCACCTCCGACTCCACCCTCCACCCCGGCAGTTGTCTCAGGCTGTACCGGACTGCTCACAACCTCGCCATCCTATTCAACCTGAGCTTCCAAACCCATAGCATCTCCATCACAAAGACCGCTACTTCCACCTCCGTAATCCTTCTCACCTCTGCCATCTGTGAGAGTGTGCGCTACGCGTCAGGCAAAAGGGCACCATCCCTCATGCAGGTATCTCAGTAGATTATTGAGACTCTTGAGTTTATACATGTGGCAGACACCAGACCGGCCAACATAAAATTCCTTCATAGTCTAGTGCCTTTTCAAGCCTTGGAACTGAAGCGAGAATGGAGACAAATAATGAGATTTTTTAAATGTAAGGCCAGAAATGATTGGCGGATGAAAATCTGTATGATATTTCTCTGTCCATTACTTTAACTGAGACTCTCACCTGTTACGATAATAGCCACAGCAGTGTCATGCATCTACGAGTAACTCCCACAGTCACTTCCAACGTGAAGAAACCGAACTTGCAGTTATTTAGCTCCGTATCGGGTCCCCAGGTCAAAACACTTCGAAATAGTTTTGAACTACAGTCACTGTTGTAATGTAGGAAATGGGGCAGCTAATTTGCGCACAGCAAGCTCCCACAAACAGCAATGTGATAAATGACGAGGTAATCTGTTTTAGCGATGTTGGTGGATATAAAAGATCCCATGGCACTATTTCGAAGAAGAGCAAGGGAGTTATCCCCAGTGTCCTGGCCAATATTTATCCCTCAACCAACATAACAAAAACAGATTATCTGGTCACTATCACATTGCTGTTTGTGGGAACTTGCTGTGCGCAAATTGGCTGCTGTGTTTCCTACATTACCACAGTGACTACACTTCAAAAAGTACTTCATTGGCTGTAAAGCGCTTTGAGATGTCCGGTGGTCGCGGACGGCACTCTATAAATGCAAGTCTTTCTTTCTTCTTCAAAACATCCTATCTTGGACGGAGTAAAAGAAACTGGCAAAGCGCTCCCAGTTTGCAGACCACCTGCTGTCAGGTGTCAAAGGAACAACACTGACAGCAGATGCAGTGGGATCAGATCAGGGAAACGGAAATACAAATAAAGGCGCATATTGATAACAAACAGGTTACGCTGAAAATTATTCTTTAAAAAATATTCAATGCTTGCGCATGCAGCACGCTTGGAGGTAGGTTTTCAAATTCACCATCTGGGCAGTACCCTAGGATGGGGGAGGGGATCGTCCGCTCTTTATAAATCAGTGGTTAGACTTCAGCTGGAGTATTGTGGCCAATTCTGGGCACCACACTTTATGAATGATGTCAAAGACTAGGAGAGGGTCTAGAAGAATAGAATACGAGAGTAAGCTTTCAGGGAACATAAAAGCTGACTGTAAAAACTTTTATAGATACGTGAAGAGAAAAAGATTGGTGAAGTCAAGCGTAGGTCCCTTGCAGCCAGAATCAGGGGAATTTATAATGGGGAACAAAGAAATGGCAGACCAATTAAATACATACTTTGGTTCTGTCTTCACAAAGGAGAACACAAATAACCTCCCAGAGATGTCGGGGAACATAGGGTCTGATGAAAGGGAGGAACTGAAAGAAATCAGTATTTGTAGGGAAACGGTGTTAGGGAAATTGATAGGATTGAAGGCCGATAAATCCCCAGGGCCTGATAATCTACATCCTAGGGTATTTAAGGAAGTGGCCCTAAAAATAGTAAATGCATTGCTGATCATCTTCCAACATTCGATGGAATCCGGAACAGTACCCATGGATTGGAGGGTAGCTAATGTTACCCCACTATTCAAAAAAGGTGGTAGAGAGAAAACGGGGAATTACAGACTGGTAAGCCTGACATCGGTAGTGGGGAAAATGCTAGAGTCCATTATAAAAGGTGTAATAGCAGAGCACTTGGAAAACAGTGACAGGATCGGACAAAGTCAACATGGATTTACAAAAGGTAAATCGTGCTTGACTAATCTACTGGAATCTTTTGAGGATGTAACTAATAAAATAGATAAGGGAGAACCAGTGGCTGTGGTGTATTTGGACTTTCAGAAGGCTTTCGATAAGGTCCCACATAAGAGATTAGCGTGTAAAGTTAAGGCACATGGGATTGGGGGCAAGGTATTGACTTTGATAGAGAACTGGTTGGCAGATAGAAAGCAAAGAGTTGGAATAAACGGGTCTTTTTCCGAGTGGCAGGCAGTGACTAGTGGGGTACCGCAGGGATCGGTCCTTGGACCCCAGCTATTCACAATATATATTAATGATCTAGGCAAGGGAACTAGATGTAATATCTCCAAATTTGCAGACGACACAAAGCTGGGTGGGCGTGTGTGCTGTGAGGAGGATGCCGAGAAACTACAGGATGATTTGGACAGGTTGGGTGATTGGGCAGAAACATGGCAGGTGCAATATAACGTGGATAAATGCGAGGTTATCCACTTTGGTGTCAAAAACAGGAAGGCAGATTATTATTTGATTGGCAATAGATTGGGAGAAGGGGAAGTGCAACGAGACCTGGGTGTCCTTGTGCACCAGTCGCTGAAGGTAAGCATGCAGGTGCAGCAGGTGGTTAAGAAGGCAAATGGCATGTTGGCCTTCGTAGCGAGAGGGTTTGAGTACAGTAACAAGGATGTCTTGCTGCAGTTGTACAGGGGCTTGGTGAGACCACATCTTGAGTATTGTGTGCAGTTTTGGTCACCTTTTCTGAGGAAGGATGTTCTTGCCATGGAGGGAGGTCAGCGAAGAATCACCAGGCTGATACCTGGGATGGCAGGAATGACGTATGAGGAGAGATTGGGTCAATTGGGCTCATACTCGCTGGAGTTTAGAAGAATGAGGGGGGATCTCATTGAAACTTATAAAATTCTGACAGGACTGGACAGACTAGATGCAGGAAGGATGTTCCTGATGGTCGGGGAGTCCAGAACCAGGGGTCACAGTCTAAGGATAAGGGGTAGGCCTTTTAGGACAGAAATGAGGAGGAATTTCTTCACTCAGAGAGTGGTGAACCTGTGGAATTCTCTACCACAGAAGGCAGTCGAGGCCAATATATTAAGGCCTAGAAATTCGGTTGAGGCGCCAAAGTGGTGCCGAGTTCGCCTGGGCACTGATTTTTGCGCAGCATTCGGAGTAATACCGATCGCCAGAAATTCAGTTTCAGCGCCCCTAGAGGGAGACAGGGCGAGGCTCGAGGCGCTCCACGTCCCTCTTAGGGCGTTGAAACTGAATATCGCAGCACAACGTGCCGCAGCGCCACACGCTGCGGCACGGCACGCTGCGGTACTGCAGGCATTCCTCCCATTGTTAAGGGGGAGGGGCCTGCAGCAGCGCAATCCGCGACCGCGAGTGCCGGCAAAAGAGCCCAGCACCGAGGAGAAGTGCCGGGCTCTCGGGAAACAGCCAGCAATGCCACGGGGGGGGATCAGGAGGCCGGGGACGGAGGTGCTGGCAGGTGGCCGCCGAAAAAAGCGGCCGCCCTGCAACTCCACCTTAACTTGCGCCACTGCCGGCACAGCAAGGCCCCGTGAACCGTGCACGGGTAGCGAACGGCACTACAGTGGCGTTCGCTACCAAATATCGTGATCAGGGCGCTAATGGGGTGCTGCGCACACCGATGACATCATCGGTGGTGGCGCAGCGCAACAGGCTAACGCCACCATTAGCGCCCCCACTGAATATCGCGGGAGGCGCGGCCAGTGGCGCTACAGCCACTGACTGCCCTCTTTAGGCACTAACAGGTGGCGCTACATACCCAATTTCTCCCCCTAAATATATTCAACAAGGAGTTGGATATATTTCTTAAGGCTAAAGGGATCAAGGGGTATGGGGAGAAAGCAGGGACCGGGTACTGAACTTGGATGATCAGCCGTGATCGCATTGAATGGCGGAGCCGGCTCGAGGGGCCGAATGTCCTGCTCCTGCTCCTATCTTCTCTGTTTCTATGTCTATGTTCGAAGTTCACCAGAAAGGTACCAGAGATGCAGGACTTCAGTTATGTGGAGAGACTAGAGAAGCTGGGATTGTTCTCCTTAGAACAGAGACGGTTATGGGGAGATTTAATAGAGATGTTCAAAATTATGAAGTGTTTTGATAGAGTAAATACGGAGAAATTGTTTCCCGTGGCAGGAGGGTCGGTAACCAGAGAACACAGAGTTAAGGTATTTGGCAAAAAAACCAGGGGGTCCACTCACTGTTGAAAGCACGCGACGCAGCATTTAAATCTGGCGACGCGGCGGCTTACAGTGCAGCTCGGACCAACCTAAAAAAGGGTATCAGGACTGCCAAAAGGAAACAGACACTGCGGATAGAGGATCATTTCCACAACAACTCGGACCCCCGGCGCATGTGGCAAGGCATCCAGTCCATCGCTGACTACAAGGGCAAAAACGGTTAGCGATGCCTCCCTTCCGGAGGAGCTTAACAACTTCTACGCTCGCTTCGACAGGGACAACAGGGAGCCGGCTACCAAAGCCTTGCCACCCCCGGAAGACCAGGTGCTCACTCTGTCGACCTCCGACGTAAGGGGTGTTCTACGCGGAGTGAACACACGAAAGGCTGCTGGACCGGATAGCATCCCTGGACGGGTACTCAAGGAATGTGCTGATCAGCTGGCTGATGTCTTCACCGCCATCTTCAATCTGTCATTGGCCCAGGCAGTAGTCCCTACATGCTTCAAGACCGCTACCATTATTCCTGTGCCAAAACAAACGGCTGTGACGTGCCTGAACGACTATCGACCTGTCGCACTCACACCCATCATAATGAAGTGTTTCGAGAGACTGGTCCTGGCTCACATCAAAGCCAGTGTTCCCACCTCTCTTGACCAACACCAGTTTGCCTATCGTGCAAACAGATCAACGGAGGATGCAATCACAACTGCTCTACACTCGGCACTGAATCACTTAGATGGTAAGGAGACCTACATCAGAATGCTGTTCATAGACTACAGCTCAGCATTCAACACTATCGTCCCCAACAAGCTGGCCACCAAACTCCAAACTCTTGGCCTGAACACTTCCCTCTGCAACTGGACCCTGGACTTCCTAACAAACAGACCCCAGTCTGTCAAATTAGGTAACCACACATCCCCCCCCCGACCCTGAACACGGGGGCCCCACAAGGATGTGTGCTGAGCCCCCTCCTCTACTCCCTCTTCTTCCACGACTGTGTGGCTGTTCATGGTTCAAACACCATCATCAAGTTTGCGGATGATACCACGGTAGTAGGCCAGATCACCAACAACGATGAGTCAGCCTACAGGGAGGAGGGTCCAGCATCTCGTGAAGTGGTGCGCCGATAACAACCTGGCCCTTAACATCAAGAAAACCAAAGAAATCATTGTGGACTTCAGGAAGCCTAAAGGCGGAAGTCACACCCCCATCCACATCAATGGGGCTGTGGTGGAAAGGGTGGACAGCTTTAAGTTCCTCGGAGTCCACATCACAGAAGACCTCTCCTGGTCCCTCAATACCTCCTCTCTGGTGAAGAAGGCCCAGCAGCGCCTATATTTCCTAAGGAGGCTGAAGGGATGTAACCTGTCACCCCTGATCCTCTTTAACTTTTACCGCTGCACAATAGAGAGCATCCTGACGAACTGTATCACAGTATGGTATGGCAGCTGTAGCTACTATGACCGGAAAGCCCTGCAGCGGGTAGTCAAAACTACCCAGCGCATTACCGGCACCCGGCTACCAACCATAGAGCACATATACCAGAAACGCTGTTTACGGAGGTCACTGTCCATCATCAAAAACCCTACCCACCCCAGCCACAGTCTGTTCGCCCTCCTGCCATCTGGGAGACGATACAGATGCATTCGCACCCGTACGACCAGATTTAGGAACAGCTTCTTTCCCAGGGCTGTCATCCTACTGAACTCCACAAATAAACTCTAAAGCCTGCACATCTGCCAATACACTTTATTATGGTTATGTTTATGTTAATGTATTACAAGCCAAATGTATGTTGAATGTTTAAATGTCTTAATCTAAATGTACACTCTCGGGAGCCGCAAGCCTACATTTCGTTGTACTGCACTTGTGCACTAACAATGACAATAAAAGTTGATTTGATTTGAGAAGAAATGTTGTTGTGCAGCGAGTTGTTATGATCTGGACTGGACTGCCTGAAGGGGTGGTGGAAGCAGATTCAATAATAACGTTCGAAAGGGAATTGGATAAAAACTTGAAGGGGAGAAAATTGCAGGGCTTTGGGGAAAGAGCATGGGAGTGGGACTAATTGGATGTGGGCATCACTAGCAATGCCAGCATTTATTGCCCATTCCTAATTGCCTTTGAGAAGGTGGTGGTGAGCCGCCTTCTTGAACCGCTGCAGTCTGTGTCGTGAAGGTGCTCCCACAGTGCTGTTAAGGAGGGAGTTCCAGGATTTTGAGCCAGTGACAATGAAGGAACGGTGATATATTTCCAAGTCAGGATGGTGTGTGGCTTGGAGGGGAACTTGGAAGTGGTGGTGTTTCCATGTGCCTGCTGCCCTTGTCCTTCTAGGTGGTAGAGGTCGCGGGTTTGGGAGATGCTGTCGAAGAAACCTTGGCAAGTTGCTGCAGTGCAACAGCTTTGAAAAAGCTGACACAGACTTGGTGGGCCAAATGGCCTCCTTCTGTGCTGTATTGTTCTATAGAAACTGCCTCATTTTCATTTCCATTGTAATCGGCGGAATGAACATCGGGCGGGTTCTATAATCTATATCGCGGGGTGGGGGGGGGAGAGCGCCTCGGGAAATCGCGGGGGGGTGGGGGAGAGCCTCGGGAAGTCGCGGGCGGGGGGGGAGAGCCTCGGGAAATCGCGGGGGGGGGGAGAGCTTCTCTGTTCCCCCCCCAGTCTCTCTTCCCCCCCCGTCTCTCTCTGTTCCCCCCTCCCCCCAGTCTCTCTCTGTTCCCCCCTCCCCGTCTCTCTCTGTTCCCCCCCCAGTCTCTCTCTGTTCCCCCCCCAGTCTCTCTCTCTTCCCCCCCAGTCTCTCTCTCTTCCCCCCCAGTCTCTCTCTCTTCCCCCCCCCCCAGTCTCTCTCTGTTCCCCCCCCCAGTCTCTCTCTGCCGCCCCCCCACCCCCCCAGTCGCGCTCTCTCTCTCTTCCAACAACAACATGCCCTCGAAAAAGCCTCGGCAACGCCGGGCTCACCCCAGCTAGTCTATATATATAAAGCGGCTCTTCTGTCTGTCTGTCCCGATGTCTGTCCCGATGTCTGTCTGTCTGTCCGTCCGTTCTCTATACGTTTGAAAGTTACAGAGTGTACCGACGCGCGTGTCGCCTCAAAAGAAAGCTTGCGATTCCGGCCCGGTCATAGGCATATTTACGTTTCGGCCGGACAAAAATCCCACCCGCGGTATCCCAAAAACTTTCAGCGTTCCGCTCATTAGCGTCTCATTAGCGACCGTGTGACGGCGAGGTCCACCAATCGGACGGCGGGTTCCTTCCTACAGTTGAGTGTCGAGTGACTCGACGATTGACCAATCCTACGCTTCGGTGACGTGTGTGGGTGGGCCTTATCCTTCTGAACCGAGGTGAGTGGCCGCCATCTTGATTTTTCACAATTTTTTCCCCCACACTTTCTGTGTGTTAGGGAACTAAGGTAAATATTTTAATGATGTGTTAGGGAATTAAATAACAATTTAATAGCGGGGGGGAGAGCCTCGGGAAATCGCGGGGGGGGGGGAGAGCCTCGGGAAATCGCGGGGGGGAAGAGAGCCTCGGGAAATCGCGGGGGGGGGGAGAGCCTCGGGAAATCGCGGGGGGGGAGAGCCTCGGGAAATCGCGGGGGGGGGGAGAGCCTCGGGAAATCGCGGGGGGGGGAAGAGCCTCGGGAAATCGCGGGGGGGGGGCGAGCCTCGGGAAATCGCGGGGCGCTCGCGCCGCCCGCACTGACCACGCATGCGCCGCCCGCACTGACCGCGCATGCGCCGCCCGCCCGCCCACAGCGGCCGTCCATCAGCCGCGCAATACGCGGGGGACCTCAGCTCCGGACCTCAGGCGCTCGGCAGGGGGAGTGGCCGGAGAGAGGGACAGAGGGGAGTGGGGGAGGCGAGGGGAGGGAGGGAGAGGAGGGAGGGATAGGACAGGGAGAGGGAGAGGACATGACAGGGAGAGGGGAGACACACAGGGGCAGGGAGACCAAGCGCCCCAAAATTGCCCACTGACCGCGCATGCGCCGCCCGCCCGCCCACAGCGGCCGTCCATCAGCCGCGCCATACGCGGGGGACCTCAGCTCCGGACCTCAGGTGCTAGGCAGGGGGAGGGGCCGGAGAGAGGGACAGAGGGGAGCGGGGGTGGGGGTGGGCGAGGGAGGGAGCGAGACAGGGGCGGGGAGGGAGAGGAGGGGAGGGGAGGGAGGGATAGGACAGGGCGAGGACATGACAGGGAGAGGGGGGACACACAGGGGCAGGGAGACCAAGCGCCCCAAAATTGCCCTCGCGCCCCAAAATTGCCCTCGCAACGCGGAGCTCCCCAGCTAGTATTCTATAAAGTGTGGGCGATCCGATCCCACAGATTACCGCCCAGATGGTGAAGGTAGAAATCTACCTCTTAATCTACCACAGTGGCCATTCTAACTACGGACTCAAATGCAACCGCCTGGCATCAGATTGGCTTTTTGTCTTCTATCCGCTCTCGCTTTCCTTTCATTATCCGCTCCTGTGACTTTCTCTGGCTGGTACCATCTAGCCAAGGTTATCAAGTAAAGTGGTGATCCTGACCTTCCCTGTCTGCAGTCTGGTGAATATGATAATGGGGAGGAGTAAAGAGAAGGCACTCACAGCCAAGTCAGTACATTAATGCCCCTTGAGACTCGCAAATGGAGAAGTGATCAAATCTGCTGACCTTCCCTCACCAAGCAGGATATATGGCCGATTAAAGGGATTAGCTGCAATATACCCTTCACAGCTCTGAGGAAAATGTCATTTAAAGCACATGACACCACAATGATTGCCACTTTTAACAGAATTCAGGCTGTTTAGACTACTGGAGAAAATCTGCAGAGCTTACACTGAAATCTGTCATGTCTGTTTAATGCACTGAGTGTGAGACGCTTTCAGACTCTGTCGCTAGATGAAAGCAGGCAGTCTCATTGATTTTTCCTGGAGTTTTCTGGCTGTCAAGAAAATTTAATGTTAAGGACTTTTTTTATTTTAATGTTTATTGAATGAGCAGCCATTTTGCGTTGACCCTGATTGCTTTGGAGAAACACCTTGTACAACAGGGACAAAGAAGAAGGTCCATCGACCCATCGTATCTGTACCGGTTCCTTGCTGGAGCAATTCAAAATGAATTGCGCTGCCCCACTATTTCCCCAAAGCACTGCATCTACCTCTGCTTCAAATATTTATCTCCTTGTCCCTTCATGATGCAGTGGTCGCTGTTTCCCGTGGAAATAGTCCCAGTATTTCAAGTCTCTCCCCGCAACGATAGTTCTCCATCCCTGGCAGCATCCTGGCATTTCCCCGATTATAACAACAAACTTCGATCCCTGTATCAAATGTTGACCATTGACACTGGGCCTAATCATTCAAGGGGAGCTGGAGTTTGTGATTTAAAGAGGTATAGGGTAGTAGGTTAATAAAATGACGAAACTAATGGAAATAATTCAGAAACAGCCTCTGCAGAGGAAATGGCAAATAATACAGGGTGTTGCCAAGTGAATGCCAATGTGCAACACTCGAGGGCACAATTACTTCAACCACAGTATGAAATATATCATTAGATAAAATCTAGCTATGTGTCACAACAGATTATGGGCTACACCTGCACACAAAGAGATGCCCTGCGGTGGTTCTCTTCAGTCAGTTGTTACAATAATGATTACATTTCCATTTAATAAAGAAAGAACTTGCATTTCTATGGTGCCTTTCAAGAGCTCCGAGCATCCCAGAGCGTTTTACAGCCAATGAAGTATTTTTGAAGTGTAGTCACTGTTGTAATGTAGGAAACACAGCAGCCAATTTGCTCACAGCAAGCTCCCACAGACAGCAATGAAATAATGACCGGATAATCTCTTTCATCGATGGTGGTTGAGAGTTAAATATTGGCCAGGACACCGAGGAGAACTCCCCTGCTCTTCTTCAAATAATTGTCTTGGGATCTTTTACATCCACCTGAGAGGGCAGACAGGGCCTCGGCTTAACATTTGATCTGAAAGACAGCACCGCCGACAGTATAGCACTCCCTCAGTACTGCGTTGGAGTTTGAACCTGGATTATAAGAACATAAGAAATAGGAGCAGGAGTAGGCCATTCAGCCCCTCGAGCCTGCTCCGCCATTCAGTAAGATCATGGCTAATCTTCTACCTCAACTCCACTTTCCTGCATTATCCCCATATCCCTTGATTCCTCTTAATATCCAAAAATCTATTGATCTCTGTCTTGAATATACTCAATGACTGAGCCTCCACAGCCCTCTTGGTTAGAGAAATCCAAAGATTCACCACCCTCTGTGTGAAGAAATTTCTCCTCATCTCAGTCCTAAATGGCCGACCCCTTATTCTGAGACTGTAATCCTTGGTTCTAGACTCCCCAGCCAGGGGAAACATCCTCCCTGCATCTACCCTGTCAAGCCCTGTAAGAATTTTGTATGCTTCAATGAGATCACCTCTCATTCTTCTAAACTCTAGAGAATATGGGCCTAGTCTACTCAATCTCTTCTCATAGGACAATCCCCCATCCCAGGAACCAGTCTGGTGAACCTTTGTTGCACTCCCTCTATGGCAAGTGTAGTGTATGTGCCTTTAAGTCAGAACTACTTTTACAGCTCCTGTATACTGTAGTACCGACAGTGACCACACCGGTATATAAGCTTTGCGCATGCCTCTGCACCCGCAGTCGTGAGACTACCCTCCTCCAGTAAAGACCTGTTTATTGTTGATGTATAGCATCCGTGTGATTATTTTATAACAGCATATCCTCTGAATCACAGATCCAACAGTGGCGACGAGTGTCGATTCGAATCTATCTGCAACATAAAAAAAAACAGTCGAGGCCAGGAACACGGGCGTCGACCACGAGCAACCGCCCAGCCGTCAGGCAGAGATTGAACTTCGCAGGGGAGGCTGTGGAGAGCCGGGCTTGGTTCCCCAGCCACGACGAGCAGCAAGAGACCGACGACAGGTCCAGCGCAGACCCTTCCCGAGCAGCGGCGGCTGGAGCCGACCGGCGGCGGAGAGAAAGCCGAGCAGCGTCGACGGGGTAAGACAAAGGGTGAAGAGCGCAGGGCGCAGCCGGGGGTTGAACACCGAGAAAAAGAAAACAAACTGGAGAGAGAGAGGGTAAAGAAACAGCCGGGTTCTAGACTGAGCGGCGTCGAAAAAAAAATAAAAAGAACGCGCAGAGCACAGCCAGGGCTCACGGGCTGAACAGGGTCCACGGGGCGAAGAAAGGGGAGCGCGGGAGACGCCACTGAGCCATGGAGAAGAAGGAAGAGCGCGGGAGACGCCATTTTTAGAAGCCGCAGCGGAGAAGAAGGGCGAGCGCGGGAAGGAAGGGGAAGCACGGGAGGCGCCATTTTTGACAGTTAACTCACACCCAAGGATGCCGAAGAGTGGCAGTATCTCTATGTTCGGCAATGAAGTCGAAGATTGGGCGACATGTGGAACATATTGAGGTGTACTGCAGGGCAAATGAAGTGCCAGATGCTAATAAAGCACTGGTTCTGTTAAATTCCATGGGTGCAAAAACTTATGGGTTACTTCGAAATCTAATAACCCCAGAGAAGCCGGTAAACAATAATTTTGAAAGCATAGTAGAAATCCTGCAGGACCACTTAAACCCCACACCGCTGCTGATAGCAGAACGATTTAAGTTCCATAAAAGGAACCAACACAAAGACGAAAGCAATGCTGAGTACATAACGGAACTGCGCAAGCTATCGAATCACTGCCAGTTTGGAGCGGGACTAGCAGATACGTTAAGGGACAAGTTTGTGTGTGGGCTACAAAGTGAAGGAACCCAGAAAAGGCTTCTATCAGAAAAGGATCTTACGCAGGACAAAGCTTTCAGTATGGCAGTATCACACGAAGCAGCCGCAAGGGGCGCTGCAGAGATACAACGGAGACCGCAAGAATATGGCACCAATGAAATGTCCTATGGAACAGGGAAGTGCTATCGCTGCGGCAGAACAACACATGACCAGAAAGACTGTTGGTTCAAGGACCAAGTGTGCAGACAGTGTGGGAAAGCAAGACACATAGCAAGAGTCTGCAGGTCTGGGAAGAAAACCAACAGTAAGAAATCTCCACAGGAGAAGTACAAAAAGGTACACCAGGTGATGGACAGTGGTTCAGACGAACAGAAAAGTGACACAGACTCCGGAAGCAAGGAGCTGGGTTGTCTGAAACTACATAAGGTAACCTAACATAAGGTAACCTAACATAACTACATAAGGTAAACTAACATAAGGATTTACAAAAGGTAAATCATGCTTGACTAATCTACTGGAATTTTTTGAGGATGTAACTGGTAAAATAGATAAGGGAGAACCAGTGGATGTGGTGCATTTGGACTTTCAGAAGGTTTTCGATAAGGTCCCACATAAGAGATTAGCGTGCAAAATTAAGGCACATGGGATTGGGGGCAAGGTATTGACTTGGATAGAGAACTGGTTGGCGGACAGAAAGCAAAGAGTTGGAATAAACGGGTCATTTTCCGAGTGGCAGGCAGTGACTAGTGGGGTACCGCAAGGATCGGTCCTAGGACCCCAGCTGTTCACAATATATATTAATGATCTGGACGAGGGAATTGGATGTAATATCTCCAAATTTGCAGACGACACAAAGCTGGGCAGGAGGGTAAGCTGCGAGGAGGATGTCGGGAGCTCCAGTACGATTTGGACAGGTTGGGTGATTGGGCAGAAACATGGCAAATGCACTATAATGTGGATAAATGTGAGGTTATCCACTTTGGTGGCAAAAACAGGAAGGCAGATTATTATTTGAATGGCAATAGATTGGGAGAACGGGAAGTGCAATGAGACCTGGGTGTCCTTGTGCACCAGTCGCTGAAGGTAAGCATGCAGGTGCAGCAGGCAGTTAAGAAGGCAAATGATATGTTGGCCTTCCTAGTAAGAGGGTTCGAGTACAGGAACAAGGATGTCTTGCTACAGTTGTACAGGGCCTTGGTGAGACCGCACCTTGAGTACTGTGTGCAGTTTTGGTCGCCTTACCTGAGGAAGGACGCTCTTGCCATGGAAGGAGTGCAGTGAAGATTCACCAGGCTGATACCTGGGATGGCAGGAATGACGTATGAGGAGAGATTGTGTCGATTGGGCTTATACTCACTGGAGTTTAGAAGATTGAGAGGGGATCTCATCGAAACCTATAAAATTCTGTCAGGCCTGGTCAGACTAGATGCAGGAAGGATGTTTATGATGGCCGGGGAGTCCAGAACCAGGGGTCATAGTCTAAGGATAAGGGGTAAGCCATTTAGGACTGAAATGAGGAGGAATTTCTTCACCCAGAGAGTGGTGAACCTGTGGAATTCTCTGCCACAGAGGGCGGTGGAGGCCAGTTCATTAAATATATTCAAAAAAGAGTTGAATATATTTCTTAAGGCTAAAGGGATCAAGGGATATGGGGAGAAGGCAGGGACAGGGTACTGAATTTGAATGATCAGCCATGATCTCATTGAATGGCGGAGCAGGCTCGAAGGGCCGAATGGCCTACTCCTGCTCCTATCTTCTATGTTTCTATGTTTCTCAATGGAGGATCACCAGACTATCTGGGTTACACTCAAGATAGACGGAGTCCAAGTGAAAATGGAATTGGACACAGGGTCAGCTCTAACAGTCATAAATCAAAGAGACTACAAGCGGCTATTTCCACACATACCCTTGAAAGCTACAGAGATTGTCTTGAAGACGTATACGGGGCAAAAAGTCTACCCCAAAGGAAAAATGAGGGTGAAAGTGACATATAAAGGCCAGGAAATACCTAAAATGGATATATATGTATTGCCAGATGGAGGACCACCACTGCTAGGATGTGAATGGATCCGGAAGATACAATTAGATTGGCATTCCATACAGGCACTGAAGGTTGAGGCCAAAAAGGATGACAACGTCACACCTGGACGACTGTCAAAAATGCTAACCGACGTAAAAGAAAAGAAGTGTTCCAGGAAGGACTAGGAACACTAAAAGGAATAACAGCAACGATTAAAATAGAGGAAAATGCAAGCCCAAAGTTTCTGAAGGCCAGACCAGTGCTTTATGCGATCAGACCAGCTGTTGAAGCAGAGCTGGAAGGGTTGGAACATTCAGGAGTACTGTCCAAAGTGGACTGGACCGAGTGGGCTACACCCATCATTCCTGTAATGAAGAGGTCGTTGAGTAATACGCCTGGGGAACAAAAGAAGGTCCGCATCTGTGGGGATTTGAAGGTGACAGTGAACCTGTAAAGTCCGCGCCTCAATAATACACGGACTTCGGGAGAACAGTTTAACAGGTACTTTACTGAACAAGAGGCAGCTTGAAACTGAAACTACAGAAGCCTGCTAGGGCCTTTTATACAGGGGTGGTCACTGCCGGTACTGCAGTCTAAGACCAGTTATTCCCTTAAAGGTACATACACAACAATTCCACCCCTTTTAGATAAACAGTACATAACATTCATTTAAAAACTAAATAATAACTAATTACAATTACACTTTTCTCAGTAATATATACATCAACTGAAATAGTCATTTATAAGTTCAGTCTTTGAGGAGGCTTCCTGATCCGGACTGGATAGCGCCTTTCTCGAGTATCCTGTTCTGGCGGTGGAGTCAATTCTGGCTCATTGTCACTGGTTGGTTCGTCAGCTTCCAATACCCCTGCTTCTGAGGTAGACGCAATCTGTACTTCGGGCTCATTACCAGGTGCACATGCTTGTGGTACAGGTTTGGCATGTTCCTGTGACTCTAGAATCTGGTCAGCATGGCGTCTCACGATGCTCTCTCCAACGTCCACTGTGTACATTAGTGGTCCCTGCTGTGTGCATATCGTGCCTGGCTGCCATTTTTCTGTTCGGTAGTCGCGGGCCAAGACTGGTTGCCCTATCTTGAAGCTCCTGGTTGGCTTCTCATTTATGTGCTGGAACTGCTTATCCTCAACATCTCGTCTTATGTTTGGTTTGAGCAAATCCAAGCGACATCTTAGTCTCCGGTTGAAAAACAGTACAGCTGGAGTTTGGTTGGTTACTGCATGTGTCGCATTCCGGTAAGCAAACAGGAAGTTATCCACCTTGTGTTGCAGTGGTATGTCGTCATTATACATTGCTTTTATGGCCTTTTTAAAGGTCTGAACAAACCTCTCAGCCAATCCATTTGTGGCTGGATGATATGGGGCAGATGTGTAATGTTTCACCTCATTATTCTTCAGGAACCTCCGGAAATCCTCAGACACAAACTGTGGGCCATTGTCGGAACAGATCTGTTCTGGCAAACCATTCCTGGCGAAGATGGTTCTTAGGACTGCAATAGTTTTCTCCGTGGTGGTGGAGGATGTAGTGTATGTGCCTTTAAGAGCCCCCTGTGTACTGTAATGCTGGTAATGGTCACTCGGGCTATATAAGCCTGTATATTGTGTTGTA
Organism: Somniosus microcephalus; assembly: GCF_052327205.1. Lineage (NCBI taxonomy): Eukaryota > Metazoa > Chordata > Chondrichthyes > Squaliformes > Somniosidae > Somniosus > Somniosus microcephalus. The sequence continues at coordinate 328,041,716 of NC_140987.1, read as the reverse complement.
TCAAGTAGTTCCCCTCCAGACTTTGTTCAGTAAACACCTGTGAAACCAACTCCTGTCTTCAGTGTCTCTATTAACACACGGACACAACAGTGGCGACGAATTGGAAACGGACTTACCTGCAATTCGGCAGCACCTCAAGGACATCGATTCCTCTGGCGTCGAAAGTTGAAGAAAATTAAGAAAAAGAAAAAGCTGTGGTTTCACCAGCTAGCCAAGCTGGTGGCAGGTACTGCAATAATCCTTCCTGGGCATCGGACTGGGGCTCCAGCAGCTGGCTCTGCAGCTAGGCCAAGCAGCGAAGGCAGAGGCAAGCAGTAACAGATGGGGAGGGAGCACTCGGGAGACGGCCGGCGCTGCAAGCAGGTCAGCGTTCAGACCTAGAGAGAGAGTCCGGCGGGAACGAGTCTCCAACTGTAAATAAATAAATAAAAAGGGAAACCCGCGGGAAACAGCGTTGTCATCGGCAGCAGCGGGGGGGAAGCGCGGGAAGCACCATATCTTTTCTGCAGAAAAGAAAGAAAAGCGCGGGAAGCGCCATTTTTTTTCTAGGATGCCTAAGTCTGGCAATATTGATGCTTTTGATAACGAGATAGTGGATTGGACCACATATGTGGAAAGAGTGGAGGTATATTGCACCGCAAATGGAATAGAAAATGAAAAAAAAGCGTCAGTACTTCTAAATCTAATGGGCGCAAAGACATACGGGCTGTTACGAAACTTAATCACTCCAGCCAAACCAAAGGACAAGAATTTTAAAGAAATTGTTGATACCCTACAGGAGCACTTAAACCCAACACCGCTGCTGATAGCGGAACGATTCAAATTCTTCAAGAGGAATCAACACAAGAATGAAAGTAACGCTGATTACCTCACCGAATTAAGAAAGCTATCAAAGCACTGCCAATTCGGGGCAGGACTATCAGAATATCTTCGAGACAAATTTGTCTGCGGTCTCCTAAGTGAAGGAACACAGAAAAGGCTGCTTTCTGAAAAAGATTTAACACTGGACAAGGCTTTCAGTATGGCTGTATCATACGAAGCAGCCGCAAGAGGAGCTGCAGAGGTACAACAAAAGACACAGGGCTTTGGCACTCATGAAATGACACAGGGTTTCGAGAGATGTTATCGCTGCGGCAGATCCACCCATGACCAGAGGGACTGCTGGTTCAAGGACAAAGCATGCAGGCAATGCGGAAAGATTGGACACATTGCACGGGTATGCCGATCTGGACAAAAAAAATCCACGGACAGGAAAAAAAAAATCAATAAAGAAAAGTACAGAAAGGTACAAATGATGACGGACAGTAGCTCCGAAGACCAGAAGAGCGATAGCGACTCCGAAAACAAGAGACTAAGCTGTCTCAAATTACATAATGTAATTGCCAAAGAAGATTACCAGACCATTTGGGTTACCCTCACGATAGCAGGGTCCCCAGTTAAAATGGAGCTAGATACAGGATCAGCTCTGACCATCATAAATCGACGGGATTACGACCGGCTATTTCCGCATATACCTTTAAAAGACACATCCATTATCTTGAAAACATATACGGGGCAGAAAGTATACCCCAAAGGAAAAATAAGGGTGCCTGTTGTATACAACGGCAAGGAAATACAAAAATTGTATTTATACATTCTACAAGATGGTGGTCCACCATTGTTGGGACGTGAATGGATCAGGAAAATACGTTTAGACTGGCACTCCATTCAGGCACTGACAGTGACCAGTAAGGAAAAAAACGACGATGACGTCATACCTGAACGATTAAAAGACATCTTGGCCAACGCCAAAGAAGTGTTTCAAGAGAAACTAGGAACCTTGAAAGGCATCACCGCCTCAATAAAAGTGGAAGATGCGGCAATTCCCAAGTTTTTTAAGGCAAGACCGGTGCCATACGCAATTCGTCCAGCAGTCGAGGCAGAGCTGGAGAATTTGGAAAAGGCAGGCGTATTATCCAAAATAGATTGGAGCGAGTGGGCAACACCCATCGTCCCAGTCATGAAGAAAGCGTTGAATAAGGATAAATCTGAAGAAGAGAGAAAAATTCGCATCTGTGGCGACTTCAAGGTGACAGTAAACCCATTCCTTCACACGGTACAGTATCCTCTTCCGAGGATAGAATATATTTTCGCCTCACTATCCGGAGGGAAACGTTTCACCAAAATTGACTTGGCACAGGCATATCTACAGATGGAAGTTGAAGAGGCCTCTAAAAAGTATCTCACGATAAATACACACAAAGGTCTGTACTAGTACAATCGACTGGTTTTCGGAGGAGCATCCGCTCCAGCTATCTGGCAATGAGCTATGGAGCAAGTCCGCCAAGGGATTCCGGGGACTCAATGCTGCCTAGACGACATCCTTGTAACAGGAGAAAATGACAACGAGCACCTTGCCAATTTGGAGCAGGTGCTCACTAGGCTGAGAGAATGGGGCCTACGAGCAAATCGCCCCAAGTGCGAATTTTTCCAGTATCAAATATCATATTGTGGCCACATAATTAATAAGGAAGGGTTGCATAAGTCACCTGAAAAAATTGAAGCAGTCATAAAAGCCCCAGCACCTGAAAATGTTTCACAATTAAGGTCGTTCCTGGGATTAATAAATTACTATCATAAATTTTTACCGAACTTATCAACTCTTCTGCACCCTCTTAATGAACTGCTACAAACAGGAGTAATTTGGAAATGGAGCGAAGACTGTAAACGTGCCTTCCATAAATGCAAAGACTTAATCACGTCCAAAGAAGTTTTGGCTCATTACAACCCATCACTGCCAATCAGACTGGAGTGCGATGCATCCCCTTACGGCGTAGGAGCAGTATTATCGCATAAATTCCCTGATGGCTCGGAACGGCCGCTAGCTTTTGCGTCATGCTCATCGAACTCAGCTGAGCATAACTATGCCCAAATCGACAGGGAAGCACTCAGCCTAGTATGGGGAGTGAAGAAATTCAACCACTACCTACACGGACAAAAATTTACCTTGTTGACTGACCATCAACCCCTCATCTCCATATTCAACCCTAAAAAGGGTGTTCCCATTATGACAGCGCAAAGGCTACAGAGGTGGTCCCTTTTTCTAAGGGCACACCAATATAACATAGAATGCAAAGGATCAAAACAGCATGGGAATGCTGATGGGTTATCGCGCCTACCGTTGCCAACGGTCGAAGAAGCACCTACCGTAGACCCAGTGGAGATTTTCCACTCTACCATAGTCGAATGTCTGCCAGTAACAAATTCTGCCATTGAAAGGGAAACTAGAAATGACCCGACTCTCTCACGAGTCTACGATTTAACAGTGAAGGGATGGCCAGCACATGGCGAACCACTGTTGCCAGCATTCTCGCAAAGAAGAGAACAGCTGTCAGTGTGCCGAGGAACCTTGATATGTGGATCCAGAGTGGTGATTCCACCCAAACTCCAGGATAAAATTCTGAAGGAGCTTCACGAGGGGCATCTGGGTGGAGTGAAAATGAAGAACCTAGCCAGGGCGTTTGTATGGTGGCCAGGTATCGATGGAGACATCGAAGAAATGACCAAGAGCTGCCTAGGATGCCAGAAGGTCCAAAACGCTCCACCACAAGCCTCTTTACATCCATGGGAGTGGCCCTCATCTCCCTGGCAAAGGGTACACATCGACTTTGCTGGTCCATTTATGGACTCAATGTTCTTAATCGCGGTTGATGCACACTCCAAGTGGCCGGAGGTAATAAAGATGTCCTCCACCACCACGGAAAAAACCATCGCAGTATTAAGGACCATATTTGCCAGGAATGGGCTGCCTGAACAGATCTGTTCCGATAATGGACCGCAATTTGTGTCCGAAGAATTCAGGAAGTTCTTAAAAAACAATGGGGTTAAGCACTACACGTCCGCCCCATACCACCCCGCCACCAATGGATTGGCTGAAAGGTTTGTCCAGACCTTCAAGAAGGCCATAAAGGCCATGGGTAATGAAGACATAAAACTTCAGCACAAGGTGGATAACTTCTTGTTTGCATACAGGAATGCAACACATATGGTTACAAACCAAACTCCCACCATGATGTTCTTCAATAGAAGAATAAGATGCCGGCTGGATTTGATCAAGCCAAATATCAGGAGGGACGTGGAGAACCGGCAATTTCAAGGCATGAATGAAAGGCCAACTAGAACCTTCCAGATAGGTCAACAAGTTTTGGCCCGGGACTACCGTACCGAGAAATGGCAGCCTGGAACTATCTGCACACGACTAGGACCGCTGATATATACCGTGGACATTGGAGAAAGCATAATAAGGTGCCATGCTGACCAAATCATAGAGTCATCCGAAAAGGGACAACCTACACCACAACTCCATACGCCTAATGATGAAGTAGAGATACCCATATCTACCTCCGATCCGGTGATACTGGAACCCGATGAACCCGACACTGGCATTCAAGCCGAATCAGCCTTGCCAAAAGAACCTACTACACCACCAGAAACTACTACACCACCGAGGTGTTATCCGGACCGAGTCAGGAAGCCTCCAGAGAGACTGACTTATAATTAATTAACTGCAGCAATGTGTAGATTATTTTTCTTGTAACATGTAATTAATGATTACTTAAAATATTATGCACTGGTTGGCTAAAAGGGGAGGAATTGTAGTGTATGTGCCTTTAAGAGCCCCCTGTGTACTGTAATGCCGGTAATGGCCACTCGGGCTACATAAGCCTGTATATTGTGTTGTATCAAGTAGTTCCCCTCCAGACTTTGTTCAGTAAACACCTGTGAAACCAATTCCTGTCTTCAGTGTCTCTATTAACACACGGACACAACAGAGGACACTTTAATGACCTCTGGCCATTTCGAACGGGCGTCCACAGTGATTAGAAACATTGAGTCCTTAAATGGACCAGCGAAATCAATGTGTACCCGTTGCCATGGAGATGGGGGCCACTCCCATGGATGTAGCGGGGCCTGTGGTGGAGCGTTTTGGACCTTCTGGCATCCTGTGCATCTCTTGGTCATATCCTCGATTTCTTTATTGATTCCCGGCCACCACACAAACGCCCTGGCTAGGCTCTTCATTTTTACCCCTCCCAGATGACCCTCGTGAAGCTCATTTGAGTACTCTAGCTCTCAACTTGGGTGGAATTACCACTCGGGATCCACACATCAAGGTTCCCCGGCACACTGACAGCTGTTCCCTCCTTGGCAAGAATGCTGGCAACAGTGAGTCGCCATATGCTGGCCATCCCTTCACCGTCAAATCATAGACCCGAGAGAGTGTCGGGTCATTTCGGGTTTCCTTCTCAATACTTGCGTTTGTAACAGGCAAACATTCGACTATGGTCACATGGAATATCTCCACCGGGTCCACTGCAGGTGCTTCTTCCGCCATAGGCAACGGTAGGCGCGACAGCCCATCAGCGTTTCCATGTTGTTTCGTACCTTTGTACTCTGTCATACTGATGTGCCCCTAGAAAAAGTGACCATCTTTGCAGCCGTTGCACCATCACCGGAACGCCCTTCTTTGGGTTAAAAATTGAGACCAGGGGTTGATGATCAGTCAGTAGGGTGAATTTCTGCCTGTGCAGATAGTGATTGAACTTATTCACCCCCCACACCAGGCTGAGGGCCTCCCTGTCAATCTGGGCGTAGTTACGCTCGGCTGAGGTTAGTGAGCGCGATGCAAAGGCTATTGGCCTCTCTGAACCATCACGGAATTTGTGTGACAGCACCGCTCCAATGCCATAAGGTGACGCATCACATGCCAACCGAATCGGTAGTGTTGGGTTGTAGTGGGCCAATACTTCTTTTGAAGTGATTTGGCATTTACATTCCTGAAAGGCACGCTTACACTCATCACTCCATTTCCATGTTACGCCAGTTTGAAGGAGGGCGTTCAGTGGGTGCAGAATTGTAGATAAATTCGGCAAGAACTTATGGTAGTAGTTCACCAACCCGAGGAACGACCTCAGTTGCGACACATTTTCTGGTGCTGGAGCCTTGACTACAGCCTCAATCTTGTCCGGCAACTTATGCAACCCTTCCTCATCAATCATGTGGCCACAATACGAGATTTGTCTCCTGAAGAACTCGCATTTGGGACGGTTGGCTCGTAGCCAATATTCCTGCAATCTTGTGAGCACCTGTTCCAGGTTGGCAAGGTGTTCATTGTCATTTTCGCCAGTAACCAAGATGTCGTCCAAATAACACTGGGTCCCCGGGATCCCTTGCAGGACTTGTTCCATTGCCCTCTGCCACATAGCCGGGGCCGATGCTACCCCAAATACCAGTCGATTGTACTGGTAAAGGCCTTTGTGAGGTATTTCCTAGATGCTTCTTCCACCTCCATTTGTAGATACGCTTGAGCCAGGTCAATCTTTGTAAAACGTTTCCCTCCAGATAGTGAGGCAAAAATATCTTCTATCTGCTGAAGCGGATACTGTACTGTGTGCAGGACTGGGTTCACAGTCACCTTGAAGTCCCCACAGATGCGAACCTTCCTTGGCTCCCCAGGCGTGCTGCTCAATGCTTTCTTCATTACAGGAACAATGGGTGTGGCCCACTCGCTCCAGTCCACCTTAGACAGCACCCCCGAAAGCTCCAGACTCTCCAGTTAAGCTTCCACAGCTGGGAGTATCGCGTATGGCACCGGTCTGGCCTTGAAAAATTTTGGGGTTGCGTTATCCTCAATCTTTATGGTTGCCTTTACTCCTTTTAGAGTCCCAAGTCCTTGTTGGAACACCTCTTCTGCGTCAGATAGAATTTGTGACAGACGTCCAGGTGCGACGTCATCATCTTTTTTGTCAGTCACAGTTAGTGCCAGAATGGAATGCCAATCCAATTGTAGTCTTCGGATCCATTCACGTCCCAATAATAGTGGTCCTCCATCTCGTAGTATATACATGTATAGTTTCTGTGTTTCCTTTCCATTATATTCAACTGGCACCCTTATTTTTCCTCTGGGGTAGACCTTTTGCCCCGTGTATGTCTTCAATACAATGGACGTGTCCTTTAAGGGTATGTGAGAATAGCCGCTCATAGTCTCGTCGATTCATGACAGTTAGGGCTGATCCTGTGTCCAATTCCATCTTCACTGGGGACCCTGCTATCATGAGGGTGACCCAAATGGTTCGGTGATCTTCTTTTGCGATCACGTTATGTAACTTTAAACAACTTAGTCGCCTGCTCCCGGAGTCCTTATCACTCTCCTGATCTTCTGAACTACTATCTGTCAGTTTCTTTACTTTCCTGTACTGTTCCTTAGTAGTTCTTGTCGTGTTGGTCTTCTTTCCCGACCTGCAGACTCTTGCTATATATCCCATTTTCCCGCATTGCCTGCATATTTTGTCTTTAAACCAGCAGTCCTTCTGCTCATGGGTTGTTCTGCCGCAGCGATAGCACTTTTCGGCTCCATACGCCATTTCATTAGTGCTGTATTCTTGTGGTTTCTGTTGTATTTCCGCAGCTCCCCATGCTGCTGCTTCGTAGGATACTGCCACGCTGAAAGCCTGTTCTAGCGTCAGGTCCTTTTTTGAAAGTAATTGTTTCTGGGTTCCTTCACTCTGGAGCCCGCAGACAAACTTATCCCGTAAGTTGTCTGCCAGTCCTGCTCCGAACTGGCAGTGCTTCGATAACTTGCGTAGTTCCGTAAGATAGTCAGCATTGCTCTCATCTTTGTGCTGGTTTCTTTTATGGAACTTGAATCTTTCTGCTATCAGCAGTGGTGTAGGGCTTAGATGTTCCTGTAAGATATGAACAATCTCCTCAAAACTTTTCTCCATTGGTTTAGCTGGGGTAATTAAATTCCGCAATAGGCCATACGTACTCGCACCCATCAGATTTAATAATACCGACGCCCTCTTTCCATCAGCCACCTCATTTGCCTTGCAGTACACTTCAATTCTTTCCACATATGTGGTCCAGTCTTCTACCTCATTGTCGAAAGCAGTGATACTGCCACTTTTCGGCATCTTGGGCGATTTAAAATGGCGCCTCCCGCGCTTTTGCTTCTTCACCAATGGAATAAAATGGCGCCTCCCGCGCTTTTGCTTCTTCCCCAACGGGATAAAATGGCGCCTCCCGCGCTTTTGCTTCTTCCCCTTACTGCCACGCTGCTCCTAGCGTTCTAAGGGGTAATGGCGGCAACCCGCAGCTTCGGCGCGTCTCGCTTTCTGTCCCCCCCGTTTAGTTTCTCTCCGCTATCCTGTTCTCGAGCACCGACTGCGCCCTGTGCGCTCCACCCTCTTTGTTTTCTTTTCCCGGCGAAGCGGCGCGGCCCGATTTGTAGAGCCGCTCGATCGAGCTTGAGCCCGCCGCAGTCCGAAAGGGTCAGCGCGCTACCTGCTACCAGCACGATTCGCTGGAACTACAGTCTCTCCCGCAATTCTCCAAACACCGATGGATTCTTTGGGCGGTTGCCCTCGGTCGACGCCCGTTGCTCAGACTACGACCATCCAGGACCTTCCTTTCAGGCGAGATCCCCGTGAGATGATGCCACACTGCAGGTGAGTTCGAACTTACTCGTCGCCACTGTAAAGTCCGCGCCTCAATAATACACGGACTTCGGGAGAACAGTTTAACAGGTACTTTACTGAACAAGAGGCAGCTTGAAACTGAAACTACAGAAGCCTGCTAGGGCCTTTTATAAAGGGGTGGTCACTGCCGGTACCGCAGTCTAAGACCAGTTATTCCCTTAAAGGTACATACACAACAGAACCCAGTCCTTCACACGGTACAATATCCGCTTCCACGAATTGAGGATATTTTCGCCTTGCTATCTGGAGGTAAACACTTCACCAAAATTGATCTAGCCCAGGCATACTTGCAAATGGAGGAAGAAGAAGCTTAGAAACAATACCTTACGATCAACACTCATAAAGGTCTCTACCAATACAGCCGGCTGGTGTTTGGAGTAGCCTCGGCTCCGGCTATCTGGCAAAGGGCGATGGATCAGGTCCTGCAACGGATTCCAGGGACCCAGTGTTATTTGGACGACATCTTGGTCACGGGCGAAAATGACAGTGATCACCTCGCCAACTTGGAGAAGGTGCTCACCAGATTAAAGGAGTATGGGCTACGAGCTAATCGCCACAAGTGTGAGTTTTTCCAGAAACAGATCTCGTATTGTGGCCACGTCATCGATGAAGAGGGGTTACATAAGTCCCCTGACAAGATTGAGGCAGTAGTCAAGGCTCCAGCACCGGAAAATGTGTCACAACTGAGGTCGTTCCTCGGGCTGGTAAACTACTACCACAGGTTCTTACCAAATTTGTCTACGGTATTACACCCACTGAACACGCTACTGCAAACAGGGGTACCATGGAAGTGGGATGACGAACGTAGATGAGCTTTCCAGAAGTGTAAGGAATTGATCACATCAAAAGAGGTGTTGGCCCATTTCAACCCAGCATTACCAATTCGTTTGGCATGTGATGCATCATCCTATGGTATTGGAGCGGTGCTGTCGCACAAATTCCCAGACGGGTTGGAGAGGCCAGTAGCCTTTGCGTCTCGGTCACTAACCTCAGCCGAGCGCGACTACGCCCAGATTGACAGGGAGGCTCTCAGCCTAGTATGGGGAGTAAAAAAATTCAACCACTATCTGCATGGGCAGAAGTTCACCTTGCTGACTGACCACCAACCACTTGTCTCCATCTTTAATCCTAAGAAGGGCGTTCCAGTGATGACTGCACAGCGGTTACAAAGATGGTCCCTGTTTCTAGGGGCGAATCAATATGAAATAGAATATAAAGGCACGAAACAGCATGGGAACGCTGATGGGCTATCGCGCCTGCCACTGCCTACTGTGGAGGAAGCACCAGCAGTGGACCCTATCGAGATATTTTATTCGTCAATAATTGAACGATTGCCAGTAACAAACGCGGATATAGAGAAGGAGACCCGAAATGATCCGACGCTGTCGCGGGTATATGAATTGACGGTGAGGGGATGGCCAGCACATGGCGACTCACTGTTGCCAGCATTCTCATCCAGAAGAGAACAGCTGTCAGTATGCCAGGGGACAGTGATGTGTGGATCCAGAGTGGTGATTCCACCCAAGTTAAGGGAGAGAGTGCTAAATGAGCTACATGAAGGTCATCTGGGGGGAGTGAAAATGAAAAGCCTTGCTAGGGCTTATGTGTGGTGGCCGGGAATCGATCAACAAATCGAAGACCTAACTAAGAGCTGCTTAGGATGCCAGAAGGTCCAAAATGCACCACCACATGCCCCTCTACACCCATGGGAGTGGCTCTCCTCTCCATGGCAAGGGTGCATATTGATTTTGCTGGTCCATTCATGGACTCAATGTTCTTAATAGCAGTGGATGCTCATTCAAAGTGGCCTGAGGTGATAAAAATATCTTCAACCACTACAGAGAAACGATTGCAGTCCTACGGACCATATTTGCCAGAAACGGTTTGCCAGAGCAGATTTGCTCTGATAATGGACCACAGTTTGTGTCCGACGAGTTCCAAAAATTTATGAGAAGGAATGGGGTAAGGCATTACACATCCGCCCGTATCATCCAGCCACAAATGGATTGGCTGAGAGGTTCGTACAAACCTTTCAGAAGGTGATAAAGGCCATGTGCGATGATGAAATTCCACTACAGCATAAGATGGACAATTTCTTATTAGCCTACCGAAACGCGACACATGCAGTTACCAACCAGACCCCGGCCATGATGTTCTTTAACCGAAGGTTGAGATCTCGTCTGGACTTGCTCAGACCAAATGTGCGAAGAAATGTTGAGGACAAACAATTCCAGCACATCAATGAGAAGCCGACAAGGAGCTTCAATGTAGGGCAACCAGTCTTGGCCCGTGACTATCGAACAGAGAAATGGCAACCCGGAACGATATGTACAAGGCAGGGGCCATTAATGTACACAGTGGATGTTGGGGAGAACATTGTGAGACGCCACGTCGATCAGATCTTAGCGTCACAGGAATGCGTCAACCCCATGTCTCGAGTACCTGGGGATGAACCTGACACACCGGTAGCATCTACCTCAGAAACAGTAGCAGTGGAAGCTGATGAACTAACCGACGAAAGGGGGCCAGAATCGCCTCTGCACCAAGAACAAGAACCTCAGGAAACGCGCTATCCAGAAAGGATCAGGAAGCCGCCCCAAAGGCTGAATCTATAAATGGACTTTTGTTGTTTAATGTACATGTTAAAAATGTTAATTGTTATTTGAATATTAGGGGTACTACTAATCTAAAAGGGGAGGAATTGTAGTGTATGTGCCTTTAAGTCAGAACTACTTTTACAGCTCCTGTATACTGTAGTACCGGCAGTGACCACACCGGTATATAAGCTTTGCGCATGCCTCTGTACCCCCAGTCGTGAGACTACCCTCCTCCAGTAAAGACCTGTTTATTGTTGATGTATAGCATCTGTGTGATTATTTTATAACAGCATATCCTCTGAATCACGGATCCAACAGCAAGTATATCCTTCCTTAGGTAAGGAGACCAGGACTGTACACAATACTCCAAGTGTGGTCTCACCAGGGCCCTATATAATTGCAGTCTTTACTCTTACACAAAAGTCCTCTTGTAATAAAAGCCAACATACCATTTGTTCTCTTAATTGCTTGCTGTACCTTATGCGTTCAAGTCTCTGGAGTGGTATTTGAACCCATGACCTTCTGACTCAGAGGTGAGAGCGCTACCCACGGCTGAGACCAATTAATACTGCAAAGCCATACTGTGCAGAGACATACAACTATAATGCAAACTGTATGGTAAACTACTGTCAAACTATAAATAGGTGTGAATCACACACTGGGCCTCATTGGTTTTCAAACTGGGATCCACAAAGAGAATCCAGGGGGCTTTGCAAGTTCATAGGATTTCTGTATTTTTCCAAATTTCTTGCTTTGTAAACTAAGCAAAAAAAAAAATTATTCTGCAGATAGGAGCACCGATTCCCTTTGGGTATCCGAGGCTGTGTTTAGGAAGGTAGGGCCGGAGGGTCTTTGGCAGTTGTCGATATTGTTGGGAGAAGTTTCCCGCACCTAAAAGGATTGTAAACCACTGATCTAAAGTCACCCCTGTTAAATGCATGGGTTCGGTCTACAACCTGTCGAAGTTCTGGGGTCTGAAATCGGAACTGGACCAGTGGAATTTATGTCAGTTACTAATGCTTTTCCATGGACAGTTGGGGTAGGTGAAATGAAGGGAGGCACAGAGGAGATGGAAGGACAGTCTGCTCGGGAGATTATATTGGAGGGGGAGGGGGGGAGGTAGAAACAGTGCCTTGAGGAAAAATACAAGATCACACTGGAATTAGGCAGCTGTTTATTCAGTTTACACATCTAACATAGAAAGAGTCCATTCGGTCCATCGTGCCTGTGCCGGCTCTTTGAAAGAGCTGTCCAATTAGTCCCACTCCCCTGCTCTTTCCCCATAGCCCTGTAATATTTTCCTTTTCAAGTATTTATCCAATTCCATTTTGAAAGTTTCTATTGAATCTGCTTCCACCGCACTTTCAGGCAGTGCATTCATTATGCTTCACTAAGTAGGCCCTGTGCTTTAGGTTAATTACTATCTCTATATAACACAGGGCATTTTATAGCAAAGAAGATACTAAAATATATATACACGGGAACCAAATAATGAGGAGTTAGTGCTAAGGTTTTGTTAATATTATCCAAAGAATATCACTTTATATAATTCAATTAAATATTAAAAATGCAGCTTGACAAAGCCTGAGAGGGAGAAGTGCCTCTCAAAGGTTCTGGCTGACACACCCACCTTTGTTTAGTGCAAGATACAAGCTTGTACGCTTATTAATTGCATCCATTGGCAAACGCGGATGGGGTCAGTCAGTGCAGTGGAAGTCGCACATATTGGGAGCCGCAGGGCAGCCTTTGGCTAACACAAACACTGAGGGGGCGATTTTGTTAATGGGGGCGCGTTAGAGGCGGGACTGCTGCTTGGTGGGTCGATGTCCCGCCTCCATCGATTTGTGGCCAACCCACACTATTCTCCCTTGATTGACCTTGTTAAGCCCGCCCAGCAGGCTTAGCAGGACAATTAAGGGAAAGCCGATTGCAGAGAACGCCAACCTATGATGTTTCATCTGTCAAAAATTTTGAAGCTGTGAAGCTGTCAAACACTGACATTCTCTGTAGTCTGATGAGGTCTTGAATTCATTGATTGAGGAACAAATGTTTCTCAGAACACTGGATGAACTCCCCTGCTCTTCTTCAAATAGTGCCATGGGATCTTTTACGTCCACCTGAACTAGGAGACGGAGCCTGGGTTTAACATCTCATCAAAAGAACAGCACCTCCAACAGTGCAGCACTCTCTGAGTGCTGCAGTGAAGCGTCAGACTTAGATTATGTGCTGAAGGCTTGAACCCATGACTCAGATGTGAGAGCTCTACCAACTGAGCCATGCTGACACTTAAGTTATAACAAGCCCATGTTTACTGCACTTGCGGTGTAACTAATTGTTTTCACATGTCATAGGCCTATGTTCAAGGTGTTTTTCGAGTTGCAATTTTCTTTCAGGCTGTCAGCTATTGCTGCTCTTTTACATTGAATGATTGGAGTTCAAAGTCGCAGCATTGCCAATAAGATACAGAGCTGATCAACACCTTGGCACAGAGAAGAAAGGAGAGTCCAAAGTCACACTCTCACACACCTCCTACCAACCTGACTCAAAACCAGCATCAGCAGAGCCCAGACAATAGGTCAACTGCTTGACCTCTCAGGGGGAAAATGGTGTCTGGCACCGAGGGGAGGGAAGAATCCTACCAGACAAGAAAATAAACCTGCAAGAATCGTAGGGAGTGGTTCAACTGTTCCTTCACTGTTCCGTTGGTTTTCCCAGCGAAGACTTCCGCGCTCCACTTTTTTGTCACAATAAACTCTGTTGCATCCATCAACGAACCCATCAAACTGGATGGAATCCAGGTCTCAGCAATCTGAGGTCATCTGGAACTGAGACCAATATCAGGGTGGCAATAAACTGCACTCGGTGAGCAGCATGAGGGAGCAGTAGGGCATGTGGACTTCAGGGGCACATCCTCCACCAGGCAGCTTTTCCAAAATAGTGGGCGCAACAAAGTGAGCAACTGACAAGCCGTGTGTAATATTCATTCAGTAGCACCCACCTCCAAGTCAGAACCTCGTAACACTTCTCTACCAGCTTGTGACTGGTGCACATCTGCCCGGAACAAAGTTGCTTCTACACAGCCTATGAGTTCCAGTTCCTGCCCGCCTCTGTTCCAACCCTTCAACTGGGTCAACCTGTCGACCTGGCCCTTTGATAGCTCCCCAACCACTGATTCAAGTGCTAGACTTATCTGATGGCATTGTGCCAGTTAAGGTGGCACTGGGAGAGGCTGAAGTTTGAGGGGGTCTCGGAGCTGATAGACACGCTGAAACAGACTGCCTGCCGGGGTTGCAGAGTTATATGTGAGATGGGAAGTGCATTCAGTACAAGGTTACATTGGAGCAGCACACATCTGGCTGAAGAACATTCCTGCAGCTGCCATCTTCTGACTCTTCCTGATCCCTCTGGCCCACATTGGATCTTTCAACCATCCCGCTCCTGCCCACCCACATGCCCTTCCCAAACTACATTGTTAAACTCTCCAGAACCTTGCGCTGCAGAGGTCAGGGCAGTTACCTGCCCGTTTCCCGCCACAAGTTAAAATTGGGGCTTTTCGTTGTGGAAGTGCACTGGCCAAATAGAACCGAACAGGTAAAACGGTGATAATAATATATATATTTTTTAGGCTGCAGCTAGTAGCACCACAAGTCCCGGCCAGAATGGAGATGATTGGGTAATTCCCCTGTCAATCATGCCTGGAGACCGCATTGCTGTGAGTGACTGGGATTGATTTTATACACATTATGTAACTATGCTCCTGTGGCGACATGCCACCATTGGACATAATCCGCTCACGGCGGCACGGACAGTTTACGCAGGCGCACTGCCGGCAGCAGCCGCCCCCAGCCGGGGGCCTTTTCCTCCGGCAACTTGTTTCCCGCAGGGACAGGCTGCCGGGAGCACTTCCTGTCTGGGGAGTATTTAAGTGGTTGCGTGGGCTTTTCAAGCTCTCTTTTTGCCATGATGTAAATTAAAGCAGTTGTGTTCCATCAACTCTGGTCTCGACTCCCACGTTTGCCGCGGTATCTCAACACTCCACTCATTGCATTTTGCTGGAGAAATAATTCTGCTGTACTTCGGAGCAGTTTAGGTCATGAGCTCAGAAGTTCTGCCCCCCCTCCAACTCATTAGCTGACAGTGGTGTCAATATTCACACCGTATTTTGTAAAATTCATTCGCGGGATGTGGGCATCGCTGGCAAGGTCGGCATTTATTGCCCCTCTAGTTGCTCTGGGAAGGTGGCGATAAGAGAGAGTATCTTCAGGGGCCAGAAAAGAGTGAACCACATTGACCAATAAGTAACCAACGTTCAAGGATTGAACATGGTGACAAGTATTAGGTCATCATAACTGGAGCAGCTGAAGGAGTGGTGGGAATCATGGGTGAGTGCCCGAGCCCGGTCATGCTGTCACAGGGAGGCAAGGCACTGAGCCGAGAGGGAGTGACCCTCACTTGGTGGCTCCATTCCCACAGGGGCAGGCGGGGGGACGAGAAGGAGAGCAGTCCTTCGACTGCTCACACTCAGCTTGTCCACAGTGACCATTTCAGAGCAGCTTTGGTAATCTGAGAACAACTGGAAATAGCAGGGTTTGCATTATTAAACCTGTAAAGAATTGTAAATAACAGAAACACTGGAATTAGGAAACTTAAGAAAAATGCATAAATTACCTAAAGCATTGTGTTATTTTAAGGGGCAAAAGAAAGCCAGTTTTAGAAACAAACTAGGTCAATTGAACCTAAAAAATTGAATCTATACGTATGGCATCAAATATTTATAAGCTGCCTGAATTTGTCTTTGCGGCTGATTACATCTAAACCCCATGGATTAAATCTCTTCTTGAAATGTTCTCATAGGAATAAGAGTAGGCCATTCAGCCCCTCGAGTCTGTTCCACCATTCAATTAGATCATGGCTGATCTGTATCTTAACTCCATCTATCTGTCTTGGTTCCATAAAACTTAATACCCTTGCCTACCAAAAATCATAACCTACTTACTATATAGAGAAATGAATCTCAGCTGAGCAAAAACAGCCTTCTTTACAATTGGTAACTGATCTTTTCACAACAGAACAAGGAATGACCCATATCCTGATCCTCAGATATCATAGAACCGGAGAAAGTACAGCAGGGACCAAGGCCATTCGGTCCGTGCTTGATCTTGAACTGGAGCTGTCGACACTCATCCCATTTCCTTGCCCATTCCCATAAACTATTCCAATAATTGTTCACTTCCTGTTTAGTCTCTACTTCAACCGTACCTTGTTGTGAAGCATTCCATGTTCGAATAACCCACTGCATGAAAACATTTCCTCTAACTTCCCCCTTCACTCTTCTGATGATCCTCAGTCTCTGCTCCCTTGTCACTCATTCATCAACCAGTGGAAACGATCTTTCACTGCTTACCCTCACAAATCCCACTGGGCTTTCTCCTTAACCTTCTCTGCTGTAAAGTTCAGTGATTCTCTTGCTCTGTTTTTGGCCTGAAAGTCTGACAGGAATGGCATTTCTTTTTGCGACATCTGCATTCTTCTTCATGAACGGCTTATTGTATTTTTTATTTGCTCATTGTTTACTTGTGAATATTTCTAAATAAAAAATGATTAACAAAATGCAGTATTTCACCTGCCCAATTTTTAAGTTTCCCAGCATGCCCTGTGCTCACCTTGAGAACATCAGGACTTAAAACCCTGGATTAAAATCCTATTTTTAAGAGATGTCCTTGCTTCGGTCATCCAAGCTCGTTTCATAACATATATTATGGGGAATGACGCTTGTGATACAAAGATGCGCTGTGTTTTTGAATTTTTTTCAAACACTTGAAATATATATTTATCTCATTTGTTTTACTCACAGCAAGACAAGGAATGACCAGCTTTCGACAACCAGTCAATTTACAGACCTATCAAAAGGGCAATTGTGCTTTAGATTGTTCCCAGCAACCCAGTCAAAATACTTAAGGCCACAGACTCCAATTACATGCCACGTGGGTAGTAACAATGCAGCTGAAACAAACTCTGTATTCACATTCCTGGGGCCTGACCCCCAGAGGGCAAATGAGGGTGCCGACCACTGAGCCAAGGCTGACAATCTATAACGTCACTGCTGCACTGTCGGAACACGGCAACCATTATGTGCATAGCAAGGTCCCACAAATAGCGGTTAGATAAATGACTGGGTAATTTGTATTGGTGGTGTTGGTTGAGGGACAAACATTGACCAGGACAACTCCCCCTGCTCTTCATCATATTGGGATTCTTTCCAACTACCTGAGCAGGTGGATGTTGTTTAAAGGCAGCATCTCCGATCATACAGCACTCCCTCAATACTGCACTGAAGTGCCAACCTAAGTTATCCAAGAGTGGGACTTGAATAGGGTTTCCAACCCTCCAGGATTGTCCTGGAGTCTCCAGGAACTGAAGATTAATCTCCTGGACACGGCTGCGAGCAAACCCAGGAGAAAAACCATCAGGACATTAAAAAAAAAGGTGATCATTATTCTTTCATTTTCTTTGAACAGTTTCTTAGTTACAAAAATATACGAGATGGGAAAAAATGGCTGTTTGACTGGGCTGGGCTGTTGGTCAAGTGATGACACCTCCAGGAATACATCCAATCAGAGTTGGTAACCCTAGGCTTCTGACTCAGAGGCAAGCGTACTCCCACTGAGCCAAGGCTGGCACTGAAGCAATGTAGGAACAGCTCGTGCCAGCTCTCCGTTCACTGGCTCCCTTGTGAAAGGAGCAGCCCTTTATCTGTTTAATTGGGCATTTGATGCAGTGTACGTGGAGAGTTACATCACTTCACAGCACAACGAAATGACCGAAGGGGATATAATGACAAACTACAACAAATTAGCATATTAGTGCAACAACCTCGCACATAAAAAGGATTTTAAAGTTGTTTGTGTTAACCCATGACCGAGGGTTCAATCGGAGAGCTATGTCACCATGTCTGGAATGTTAATGGCCACAGAAATATGTAGCAGCTTGTCGGTCGCTGTAAAGTGGACAGCAGTTTGAGTGGAAAGGTGTGGCAGTCAATCAGAGGCGGCATTTGTACTCATAATAATCACAGTGGGATGTGCAGAGCCAGTTTTAGGCCTTTGATGAACTCTTGCCTGGGACACTTGAACAAAAGAAGGAGGCTGACAGATACATTGATATTAATTAATGCCAGGAAATCCACCATGATCACACACTTAAAGTGACTATATCATACAAATATATCATATTAACTGTCTGAGTGCCTTAGCAAACTAGCAGTCTGATATAAGTTCAGCTGCTCTTAAACAAGCTTCTAGCTTTTTTTTAAAACTTGTCTTTCATGTTGCTGTGTGAGGTCCAACTAAATTTAGCCTGGGGACTGGGGTGGGGCGGGGGTGGTGGGAGGGTAGTGAATATTGTCACAGGGTGCCTCGGAATGTCGACAAGGAGGCCGTGGGCGCGTAGGAAGTCGGCGCCGAGGAGTGGGCAGAGGACCTTGGCTGTGAGGAACTCCCAGCGGTAGCGGCGGCCTGCGAGGTCGAGCGTGACCATGCGGGTGCCGTATGTGCGGCTGTCAGCGCCATTGGCTGCGGCCAGCGTGATACCTCGTGCGCCGCGTTGGATTTTGAGGGCGGAGGCGGGGATGATGCTGTGCTGGGCTCCTGTGTCACACAGAAATCGGCGGTTGGTGCTGTCGTCGGTGACATACAGTAGGGGGGGCCGGTGCGGGGGGGGGTTTGAAAGTGCACGGTGGCATGCAGCGTTAGGCCCTAGTGCCAAAACGGGTGTGGTAGTAGCAGTGACCCGGAGTGGAAGGGCGGTCGGGCCTAGTGGGCCGGGGAGACCGCGTGGTCGTTGCCGTGAGGTCGGGCGCGACGTCGCGGGCGGTCTGCGCAGAGAGCAGCCGGTCGGCCTTTTCGGCTATCTCATTCAGGTCCGTGGAGCCAGACTCCACAATGAGCGGGCGGATGCTGGCGGGGAGCTGCCGAATGAAAAGCATGCGAAAGAGGGCGCCGGGGTTTTTGTCGTCCGAGAGGGACAGCATGTGGGAAAGCAGGTCCGACGGTGAAGCATCACCAAGGCCTGGGAGGTCGAGGAGTTGGCAGTTGCGCTGGTAAGAGGGCGCCTGAAATTTTTTAAGAAGCGCGGCCTTCAGATGTTCGTACTTGCCTTCCACTGGTGGATCCTGCAGCGCTGCCCAAAACTTGGGGACTGTGGCGTAGGTGAGAGAGGCGACGAGGTAGTCGTACTTCGTGGCGTCGACTGTAATGCTTCTCAGCCGGAATCTGGACTCGGCTTGAACGAACCAGGCCTCGGCCAGGTTCTCCCAAAAGTCCGGTAGTTTAACCGTGACTGCGTTTGTATCCGCCATGCTAGCTTAGGATTCGTCCTGA
Source organism: Somniosus microcephalus (assembly GCF_052327205.1). NCBI lineage: Eukaryota > Metazoa > Chordata > Chondrichthyes > Squaliformes > Somniosidae > Somniosus > Somniosus microcephalus. Next base: position 328,022,225 of record NC_140987.1, on the reverse strand, counting down.
GCATCGGGGTCACCAGTGTTGAGATACCGCGGCAAACGTGGGAGTCGAGACCAGAGTTGGTGAAACACAACTGCTTTAATCTACATCATGGCAAAGAGAGAGCTTGAAAAGCCCGCGTAACCACTTAAATACTCCCCAGACAGGAAGTGCTCCCGGCAGCCTGTCCCTGTGGGAAAAAAGTTGCCGGAGGAAAGGGCCCCCGGCTGGGGGCGGCTGCTGCCGGCAGTGCGCCTGCGTAAACTGTCCGTGCCGCCGTGAGCGGATTATGTCCAATGGTGGCGTGTCGCCACATGACAATGAAAACCCTAATATGGAAAGTGAAAGAAAGATGGAAGGAGAAAGCCAGACAACAGAGAGAGAGCCGAGGTCTGAAGTTGCTGGAGTCCATGTACAGACCCAAGATTCACAGAGTGACGTGGAGAAAGGAGACATATTATTCCTGAAGGTTAATTCATCTCACACCACTTCATCCCCAGGCATGAACACTCCTTTTGCTTCAGGAATTCTCTGGTTTTATTCCAGACTTTCAGATTTTTGTTAATTTCTTTCTACTTACAGAAGAGAACTTGCATTTATAGAGGGCCTTTCACATCTTCAGAATACGGCAAAGCGCTTTACAGCCAATGAGGCTCTTACAATGAGTAGACAAATGCAGCAATCAATTTGCACACAGCAAGGTCCCACAAACAGCAAATGAGATGAATGACCAGTTGATCTGTTTTTTGGTTGAGGGACAAATGTTGGCCAGATGCCAAGGAGAACTCCCCTGCTCTTCTTCAAATAGTCGCATGGAATATTTCACAATCATCTGAGCAAGCAGACGGAGCCTTGGTTTAACGTTTCGTCCAAAAGACGGTACCACCGACAGTGCAGCACTCCCATGGTACTGAAGTGACGGCTTATGCTATGTGCTGAAGTCATGGAGTGGGGCTTGAACTCACGATCTTCTGACGCAAAGACAAAAGTGCTGCCAAATGAGGCAAACTGCCATTGAACTGTAAGATGGTTTACAAGTGCCAGCCGTGGCTCAGTGGGTAGCATTTTTACCTCTGAGTCAGATGGTCGTGGGTTCAAGCCCCACTCCAGGGACTTGAACACATAATCTGGCCTGACACTGAGGGAGTGCTGCACTAATGGAGGCACTGTTCCCTCTAAGCTGCGCAGCCGCAGCCCGGGACCGGCTTTTCTAACGTAAAATTTCCCACATTTGCGAAACTGTGAATGGGCTGTGCAGCCCCTTAAAGGGGCCGCGCCCACAAGAAAAAGTTAGGGGGAACATTGGTTGCAGGTGTCTTTTTTCAGATGAGACAGTAAACTGAGACTCTGTCTGCCCTCTCAGGTGGATGTAAAAGATCCCATGGGATTATGTGAAGAGCAGGGGAGTTATCCCCGGTGTCGTGGTCAATATTCATCCCTCAACCAACATCATTGAAACAGATTATCTGGTCGTTCATTTAATTGCTGTTGGTGGGCTCTTGCTGTGCACAAATAGTGTACCGCGTTTCCTACATTACAACAATGACTATACTTCAAAAGTATTTAATTGGCTGTGAAGCGCTTAGGGACGTCCTGAGGTTGTGAAAGGAGCTATATAAATGGAAGTCTTTATTTCTTTACCAGCAGCATCACAGGAGTGAGCCCTTGGCTCAGTGGTAGCATTCCTGCCTCTGAGCCAGAAGGTGCGCCTGACGCCTGCTCCAGATAGTCCCGGCGACTGGTGACCGGAGCTCCGGCTCTGAATTCCTAGTTGACATCCAGTGGGATATTTGCTTCCGGTGGGTGTGTGTGCATCCACCCCCCGCCCCCCCACCGTATGGGTTGTGGGAGTCTATTAAATACTCACGCCATATAGAACTAATCCCCCTATTGGCTGGTATAAATACGGTTACGGTTATGGCCATGGAAGGAGCGTTCACGTCACGGTAAGTCAGACTTCTAATCAGCCTTTCAATCCACGCACTACTTCTCACTGTTCTCCATGGGAAGAGTATGAAGATGCTGGGGCAGATTTTGCAGCTGACAGCGAACCTACGGAGCACGCTGCCGGCATCCGAATAACATATGAACTTGCTTGATGGGGACCTTCCTTCGTGAGCTTGCTCTCTGACGCTGCGTACTGAAGGGCAGCGTAATGGCCCACGGATGTGCGGAAGCGAACCTGGGATCACGTGGGCCTGGTCCTCCAATCAGTTCACCGAAGGGAAGGTGTCTGCCTCCAATACCGGTAACGTTCTTACTTCAGTATATTGCATTTCACCCAACGCTACATGTTTACAGAATTATCTGCAATTGGATGTATTTTCAGAATTATTATAAGATCTAGGAGAATAAATACTTCCAAAATGACCCGCTGTCTCTCGCTCTCTTACACAAACTCACCTAAAAAAATTATTTGGGAATTAATTCTTAAATCTAATTTTTGAATTAGAGTTCTGATAAATCGTTCAAGCTCTTGTGAAATTTCATACAAAATACATTGCATTGGATTACATAGGATATATGGCACAGAAACAGGCCATTCGGCCCAACCAGTCCATGCCAGTATTTATGCTCCACTTGAGCCTCCTCCCGTCTTTTCTCATCTAAATCTCTCAGCATAACCCTCTGTTCCCTTCTCCCTCACATGCTTGTCTAGCCTTAAATGCATCTATACTATTTGCTTCAACCACTCCCTGTGGTAGCAAGTTCCACATTCTCACCACTCTCTGGGTAAAGAAGTTTCTTCTGAATTCCCTATTGGATTTCTTGGTGACTATCTTATATTGATGGCCTCTAGTTATGCTCTTCCCCACAAGTGGAAACACTCTCTCTGTATCCACTCTATCAAAATCTTTCATAATTTAAAGGCCTCTATTAGGTCACCCCTCAGCCTTCTTTTTTCAAGTGAAAAGAGACCCAGCCTGTTCATCCTTTCCTGATATGTATACCCTCGCATTTGTGGTATCATCCTTGTAAATCTTCTCTGCACCCTCTCCAGTGCCTCTATATCCTTTTTAAAATATGGCGATCAGAACTGCACACAGTACTCCAAGTGTGGTCTAACCAAGGTTCGATACAAGTGTAGCATAACTTCACTATTGTTCAATTCTATCCCTCTAGAAATAAACCCTAGTGCTTGGTTTGCTTTTTTTATGGCCTTGTTAACCTGTGTTGCTACTTTTAGCGATTTTTGTATTTGTACTTTGAGATCCCTTTGCTCCTCTACCCCACCCAGACTCACACCCTCCAAGTAATAAGTGACCTCCCTATTCTTCCTACCAAAATGTAATACCTCACATTTATCTGTGTTGAAATTCATTTGCCAATTATATGCCCATTCTGCAAGTTTATTAATGTCCTCCTGTAATTTGTTGCATTCCTCCTCAGTATTGACTATCCCCAAATGTCATCCGCAAATTTAGAAATTGTGTTTTTGATTCCAAAGTCTAAATCGTTAAAATACATTGTGAACAACAGTGGGCCCGGCACTGAGCCTTGTGGAACAGCACTACCCACCATCTGCCACTGTGAATAGTTACCCTTTACCCCTACTCTCTGCTTTCTGTCTTGAAGCCAGCTAGCTATCCAATCTGCTACTTGTCCTCTGACTCCGCATTCTCTGACCTTATTCAATAGTCTATTATGTGGTATCTTATCGAAGGGCTTTTGAATCTCTAGATAAATTACATCTACTACATTACCATTGTCTACTCTCTCTGTTACCTCTTCAAAAAATTCAATGAGGTTGGTCAAGCAAGACTTTCCTTTTGAAATCCATGCTGACTATTCATTATTATATTTTTGGCTTTTAGATGTTCTTCTATTTTCTCCTTTCGTAGGGATTCCATTATTATTCCTACCACCGATGTTAAGCTGACTGGTCTATAGTTCCCTGGACATGTTCTATCCCCCTTCCTAATTATAGGTATTATGTTAGCTATCCGCCAGTCCTCTGGCACTACACTTTTTTTAATGAATTATTAAATATGTGTTGTAATGCCTCTGCTATCTCTTCCCTAAATTCTTTTAAAATGCATGGATGTAATCTGTCCGGACCAGAGTTTTTTTTCCTCTTTGAGTTTGCTTAGTTTTTTTAATATATCTCCTCTTTTTATTTTAAATACATTTATTTCATTACTAATCTCATGATCCAATGTCATGTCCACCTATTCTATGTCCCTGGTAAATACTGAAGGAAAGTAATGATTTAATATTTCCGCCATCTCTCTATCATTGCCTGTGGTATTATCCTGTCCATCCTTTACTGGACCTATTCCCATCCCGACCTTCCTTTTTTTGTTGATGTGCCTATAAAATATTTTACTATTTTGTTTTATGTTCCTTGTTAATTTAATTTCATAGTTCCTCTTTGCCTTCCTACTTGGTTTTCTTTTCACTTCTCTCATAATCTCTTCATATTCTCTCTTATCATGATCTCCCCTGCTGTCCATGAACTCAATGTATGCCTCTTTCCTTCCCCTCAATTTTTCCCTTATGGCTTTATTCATCCATGGTGTCCCATTAGTGCTTATTTTGGTATTTCTTTAGTGGAATTTATTTTTCCTGGATTCTGTTGAACATCATTTTAAATGTTTTCAATTGCTGTTCTACGTAATTGCTTGCCAATATTGATGTCCACTTTATTTTCCCAAGTTCTATTCTCAGCCCCTCAAAATCAGTTTTTCTCCAATCTATACCCTGGTCTTCATCATACTTATGTCCTTCTCAATTATTATCTTAAAGCGTATTGCATTATGGTCACTATTGCCTAGATGTTCCCCTTTTTTTGCTTCTCTTATCTGCTCTGGTTCATTCCCATTACTAGATCCAATAGCAAATCCTCCCTTGTTGGGCTTTTTGCTATTGGGTTGGAAAGGAGTCCTGTACACATTGTAGGAATTCCATTCCCTTCTCCCCTTTACCTACCGCTTCTGTCCAATTAATATCGGAGTAGTTGAAATCCCCCATGATTATTATTCTATGTTTTTGACTCTTTTCCCTAATTTGTCTGCATATTTCTTCCTCCACCTCCCTTCCACTATTAGGTGGTCTGTAGACGACCCCTATTAGTGTGATTGATCCTTTATTGTCTTTTATCTCTATCCACATGGATTCTGTTTCTGTCTTGCTGATAGCTGTATCAGTTTTTCTGCCATTATGTTATCCCTAATAAGTACAGCCACTCCACCTACCCTTTTACCTTCTCTATCTTTTCTAAATATTTTATACCCTGCAATGTTTAGTTCCCAGTCCTGATTTTTCTGTAGCCATGTCTCAGTAATCCCTATGATGTCTGGTTACTTGCAACGCATGATTGCCTACAGCTCCCGTTTTATTATGGACACTGTGTGCATTGCTGTACAGACAGTTTAACTCATTTTTAATAGCTATTCCTTTCACTTTATTTTTAACCATCTTTTTACTCTCCTGTTCTATAACTCTATTTATTCCCCAGCCATCAATGTCCTCCCTTACTTTACTATTTCCTACGCTCTCCTTTCCTGTTTTGTTTATATTTCGGCTGGTTTCATTTTTTGTAGATCCCTCTCCCCATCTATAAGAAGCAGAAATATCTGACAGTATTAACAGGGACAGGTCATAGAAACATAAATACAACAAAGCCCAGACAAAGATCTGAAAAATCTGTACATTAATCATTGGAAGTGTTTCAGACAGTTTTACAATTCATTACATGAGGCGCTGTGGGCCAGCAGCAGCAGAATTGTATTCCACCACAATCTGTAACCACATAACCCAGCATATCCCTCACTCTACCATTACTATCAAGCCAGGGGACCAACCCTGGTTCAATAAGGAGTGTAGAAGAGCATGCCAGGAGCAGCAACAGGTGTACCTAAAAATGAGGTGCCAACCTGGGGAAGCTGCAACACAGGACTACATGCATGCTAAAAAGCGGAAGCAGCATGCTATAGACAGGGCTAAGCGATCCCACAATCAACGGGTCAGATCAAAGCTCTGCAGTTGTGCCAAATCCAGTTGTGAATAGTGGTGGACCATTAAACAACTAACGGGAGGAGGAGGCTCCATGAATATCCCCATTCTCAATGATGGCGGAGCCCAGCACGTGAGTGCAAAAGACAAGGCTGAAGCATTTGCAACCATCTTCAGCCGGAAGTGCCGAGTGGATGATCCATATCGGCCTCCTCCTGAGGTCCACACCATCACAGAAGCCAGTCTTCAGCCAATTCGATTCACTCCATGTGATATCAAGAAACGGCTTGAGTGCACTGGATACAGCAAAGGCTATGGGCCCCGACAACATCCCGGCTATCGTGCTGAAGACTTATGCACCAGAACTAGCCGCGCCCCTAGCCAAGCTGTTCCAGTACAGTTACAACACTGGTATCTATCCGACAATGTGGAAAACTGCCCAGGTGTGTCCTGTCCACAAAAAGCAGGACAAATCCAATCCAGCCAATTACCGCCCCATCAGTCTACTCTCAATCATCAGCAAAGTGATGGAAGGTGTCATCGACAGTGCTATCAAGCAGCACTTACTCACCAATAACCTGCTCACCGATGCTCAGATTGGGTTCGTCCAGGACCACTCAGCTGCCGACCTCATTACAGCCTTGGTCCAAACATAGACAAAGGAGCTGAATTCCAGAGGTGAGGTGAGAGTGACTGCCCTTGACATCAAGGCAGCATTTGACTGAGTGTGGCATCAAGGAGCCCTAGTAAAACTGAATCATGGGGAAAACTCTCCACTGGCTGGAGTCATACCTAGCATAAAGGAAGATGGTTGTGGTGATTGAAGGTCAATCATCACAGCCCCAGGACATCACTGCAGGAGTTCCTCAGGGCAGTGTCCTAGGCCCAAACATCTTCAGCTGCTTTATCAATGACCTTCCCTCCAACATAAGGTCAGAAATGGGGATGTTCGCTGATGACTGCACAGTGTTCAGTGCCATTCACAACTCCTCAGATAATGAAGCAGTCCATCCCGCATGCAACAAGACCTCGATGACGTTCAGGCTTGGGCTGATAAGTGGCAGGTAACATTCGCGCCACACAAGTGCCAGGCAATGACTATCTCCAACAAGCGAGAGTCTAAACACTGCCCCTTGACATTCAATGGCATTACCATCACTGAATCCTCCACAATCAACATCCTGGGGGTCACCATTGAGCAGAAACTTAACTGGACCAGCCACATAAATACTGTGGCAAAAAGAGCAGGTCAGAGGCTAGGTATTCTGTGGTGAGTGTCTCACCTCCTGACTCCCCAAAGCCTTTCTACCATCTACAGGTAAGGAGTGTGATGGAATATTCTCCACTTGCCTGGATGAGTGCAGCTCCAACAACACTCAAGAAGCTCAACACCATCCAGGACAAAGTCGCCCGCTTGATTGGCACACCCTCTACCACCTTAAACAATCACTCCCCCCATCACCGGTGTACCGTGGCTGCAGTGTGTACCATCTACAAGATGCATTGCAGCAACTCGCCAAGGCTTCTTTAGCACCACCTCCCAAACCCGCGACCTCTTCCACCTAGAAGAACAAGGGCAACAGACGAATGGGAACACCACCACCTCCAAGTTCCCCTCCAAGTCACACATCATCCTGACTTGGAAGTATATCACCGATCCTTCATCATCGCTGGGTCAAAATCCTGGAACACCCTCCCTAACAGCACTGTGGGAGTTCCTTCACCACACTGACTGCAGCGGTTCAAGAAGATGACTCACCACCACCTTCTCAAGGTTAGAGATGGGCAATAAATGCTGGCCTTGCCAGCGACGCCCACATCCCATTAAAAATGAATTTTTAAAAAATTCCGGAGCTAATAGAATGCATAACTGTCTCTATTTAATCATCTTACACTGATGCAAACATGCCCTGCGCCTGTGTCCATCAGCTGTAAAATTTTTGGACGTAATTGCTGGGCAGCTGGTGGGCAATTAGCCCAATTCTGCACCAGCAATTGGGATTGCCAAGGTGGAAGGGATGATCTGTCCAGTCATAACTTCACAGATCGCAAGTTCGGGTTGGAAATCCCCAACTTGCGGTCCATTTCAAAGGCAGTATGACGACGTACACTGAGAGTACACCATCATACCCACCACAAATTCCGGCCCATTAAAAACAACAAAAACGCCACCCAGTCAGACTATTAATCGGCCTGTGAATCCTTCCACTACTTTGCACGGTTCTTTCTCTCCAAGGGAATAATGCAAAGATACGGGAAATAGTAGCTGCACAAATAAAAGGAAAATTTTGTAATTTCCTTTTCACCTAATATTGTAAATGTGACTTGCTGAAAATCTCCCACAAGGAAAATGATACTTTCTACTGTTATCATAGAACTAACAAGTGGACACAAGAGATACTGGGGGAGATGTTGAACTTCCCACCCAGGTGTAAAACTGATGATACAGACAGGGTCTGATTGTTATTTCCAGCTTGTTGGGCCGGAGTACGGGTGCGGTATGTTGACTTGGCAACAATTTATTTATTTAAAGAGTGGACTTCCAGGACAGTGATTTCATAAACCTGGCAGAGTTATATGGGGGCGGTGGTGAAACAAAGCCAAACACTTCCTTGTAGAGGGGAACAAATTAAAAAAACTTGCAGTGTGTATTGCCTCAGGGTGCCCTCTGGCAACTCCCAGCCACGAGTTGCAGCGCGATCATGCCAGGTGGGGGGTACATAAAGTCACGCACAAAAGCAAATTAGATTTCTTCCAGAAATTAACATTTTGAGATGTTTGTGAATAATTTGAGACATGACATGTGGTGAGTGTAGCATTGCTTGGGAGGAACAGGGTACTTTGGACCTGTTATTCCCAAAACGCTCCACCCACTGGGGGTTTTCCTCGCCTCATGTCTGGGTCTGTTGTAGACTCATTGATAGAGATTGATCACTGTGATTAGTCAACACTCCATTATCGTTGTATCATGTGACTCCCAGGATGGTAGCAGGCGAACTAGATGGACCATGGCCTATTCTTGTCTAGCAATTTCCATGTGCATGAATTGACCTACGGCAGGAAGGATTTTGCTTTTTTTTAAAAAAGTTTATTATGATTCTCAATACAACACTGTTGCCGCATTAAGAAGTTTTAAGCTACCTTCTGAGAATAACCTGCACCTGCTCAGTTTGTTCACCCAGTGCCAAGTGATTGGTCTTTAACCGCACAAAGTCCGTAGTTTAGTTTATGATCCTTATCTCCTCTTGTTCAGCTCCACCAGGGAATTGGAATGACAGTGTTGAAAACCGACCGCTGCTCCCTTCAGGCACAGATTCCCCTACAAGTCACTCACCATCCCGACATGGACATATGTCACTGTTCCTTCATTGCCGCTGGGTCAAACTTTTGGAAATCCATACCCACAGCACTGTGGGAGTACCTTCACCACACGGACTGCAGCGGTTCAAGAAGGGGGCTCATCACCACCTTCTCAAGGGCAACTAGGGATGGGCATTAAGTGCTGGCCTTGCCGGCAATGCCCACATCCCAGGAATTAATTTACACCAAAGATTACCACCAGGAGCATATTACTGTTGAATTTACTCTTCAACAACATCAACAACTTGCATTTATGTAGCGCCTTTAATGTAGTAAAACATCCCAAGGCACTTCACAGGAGCATAATCAGACAAAATTTGACACCGGGCCACATAAGGAGATATTAGGGCAAGTGACTTGGTCAAAGAGGTAGGTGTTAAGGAGTACCTTAAAGGAGGAAAGAGAGGTAGCAAGGTGGAAAGGTTTAGGCAGAGAATTCCAGAGCTTAGAGCCTAGGCAACAGAAGCCACGGCCACCAATGGTTGAGTGATTATAATCAGGGATGCTCAAGAGGGCAGAATTACAGGAGTGCGGATACCTCAGGGCGCTGTGGGGCTGAAGGAGATTACAGAGATAGGGAGGGGCGAGGCCATTAAGGGATCTGAAAACAAGGATGAGAATTTTAAAATCGAGGCTTTGTTTAACCGGGAGCCAATGTAGATCAGCAAGCACAGAGGTGATGGGTGAATGGAACTTGGTGCGAGTTAGGACACGGGCAGCCAAGTTTTGGATGACCTCAAGTTTACAGAGGGTAGAACGTGGGAGGTTGGCCAGGAGTGTGTTGGAACAGTCAAGTCTAGAGGTAACAAAGGCATGGATGAGGGTTTCAGCAGCAGATGAGCTGAGGCGGGGCGGAGTCGGGCGATGCTATGGAGGTGGAAGTAGGTGGTCTTGGTGATGCTGCGGATATGTGGATGGAAGCTTATCTCAGGGTCAAATATGACACAAAGGTTGCAAACAGTCTGATTCAGCCCCAGGCACTTGCCAGGGCGAGGGTTGGAGTCGGTGGCTAGGGAATGGAGTTTGTGGCGGGGACTGAAGTCAATATTTAGTTGGAGGACATTTCTGCTCATCCAGTACTGGATGTCGGAGAAGCAGTCTGACAATTTAGAGACAGTGGAAGGCTCGAGAGAGGTGGTGGTGAGGTAGAGCTGGGTGTCATCAGTGTACATGTGGAAATTGACGCTGTGTTTTCGGGTGATGTCGCCGAGGGGCAGTATGTAGATGAGAAATAGGAGGGGGCCAAGGATAGATCCTTGGGGCACACCAGAGGTAATGATGCGGGAGTGGGAAGAGAAGCCATTGCAGGTGATTCTCTGGCTATGATTAAATAGATATGAATGGAACCAGGTGACTGCGGTCCCACCCAGCTGGACAACAGTGGAGAGGCGTTGGAGGAGGATGGAGTGGATAACCATGTCAAAGGCTGGAAACAGGTCGAGAAGGTGAGGAGGGATAGTTTCCCTTTGTCACAGTCACATAGGATGTCATTTGTGACTTTGATAAGAGCCGTTTCAGTACTGTGGCAGGGGCAGAAACCTGATTGGAGGGATTCAAACATGGAGTTCTGGTAAAGGTGGGCATGGATTTGGGAGGTGACAGCGCATTCAAGGATTTTGGAGAAGAAAGGGAGGTTGGAGATGGGCGGTAGTTTGTAAGGACAGAGGGTTCAAGGGTTGTTTTCTTTGAGGAGAGGGGTGATGATGGCAGATTTGAAGGAGATGGGGGACAGTATCTGAGGAGACAGAACCGTTAACAATATCAGCTAACATGGCAGCCAGGAACGGAAGTTTGGTGGTCAGCAGTTTAGTAGGAATAAGGTCGAGGGAGCAGGAAGTGAGTCTCTTGGACAAAATGAGCTCGGAGAAGGAATGAGGGGAAATAACAGAGAAACTAGAGATAGATGCGAGTTCAGGGCTAGGGCAGGAGAGAACCTCAGAGAAAATTGACCCGGTGGGATAGGGAAAGGAAGGGAAGCAGCAGAGGCAACTGATCGGATGGTCTCAATTTTAGTGACAAAGAAGTCCATGAGCTCCTCGCACTTGTGGTTGAGGTGAGTGTGGAGGAGACAGGGGAGAGGGGTTTAAGAACACAGTTTGCAGTAAAGAAAAGAAGCCGGGGGTTATCTTTGCATTCCAGAATGATCCTGGAATAGTGAGCTGTTTAAACTCTTGTTTAATATACTCTTGTATATTTCTGTTCTTTCTCTTTTGATTTTATATCCTCTCTCCTGTATTTTGTTGCACAGATATCAACTTCTTAAGGTTACTGATAACTAATCATGTATTATCAGAGGTCATTTCGATGTACCTACAGCACTTCATCTTAAATCGACGTACATTAAATAGTTTATTGAGCATTCTATGAGCTTATGCGCATTGCACTTTTTTAAATAGGGGAATGCAAAAGGTAGCAACAAAGATCAGCCCCACCAGGACCCATGAACCCTACTAACTTGGAGCACGAGTTAATGAGGGGAGATAGAGCTAAGAGAATACAGCACACAAACTGTTGCAAGGGAAGTGTGGAGACGAGAGCTTGATGAAAGAAAGAAAGAACTCGGATTTATAAAACCCCTTTCGTGAACTTGGGCTATCCCAAAGCGCTTCACAGCCAATTAAGTACTTTTGAAATGTAGTTGCAGCCAATTTGTGCACAGCAAGCTCCCACAATCAACAATGTGATAAATGACCAGATAATCTGTTTTAATTATGTTGGTTGAGGTATGAAGATTAGCCAGGACACCAGGGAGAACTCCTCTGCTCTTCTTCGAATAGTGCCATGGGATCTTTTACGTCCACCTGAGAGGGCAGACGGGGCCTCGGTTTAACGTCTCATCTGAAAGACAGCACCTTTGACAGTGCAGCACTCCCTCAGTACTGCACTGGAGCGTCAGCCTGGATTTTGTGCTCAAGTCTCTGGAGTGGGGCTCGAACCTACAACCTTCTGACTCTTTTTGAGTGGAAATAGGGGCAGAGTCTAAATGATTGAAGATGGAGAGTCAAGAACAATGGCACTGTAAAATGGAGCGGGAAGTTTAAATGATCCATAAATCATCATAAATATTTAAGAAAACATACACTGACATAATACTCTTCCTTTACCTCAAAGTATTAATCAATAGTGAGAATCTTGGGTTACAATGATACAATGAGCTGTACAAATTCTCAATTTACAATCAAAGCCTAATAGAAACAGTCCTATTAATAATTAATCTGCAAGGAACAATTTGAACCAGCCAAACACATTGCTACAACATTTCCCTGTGCATTCAAACCAAAAATATTTAAATGCCTAAATACAGATACCCAGCCGTTAGGAACTGCATCCCAGCGAGTTTATACACAGAGATGTTCGCAGAAGTGCTGGTTTGTTAAAATTGCTTACTTCAAATCACTGGATAATTCTGTTTTTTGTTCAGCAAAAAGATGATTTTGAATTAACAGGAGTGAAGTAAACTGGGCACCAGCAAAGGTGTGTGTGTAGCTAATGAAGGGCACTACGTGGAGCTATTAAAGACAATATTTGGAAGATTAACGCAATTAGTTGGAATGCCGTAAGTGGTGAGAATGTGGAACTCGCTCGCACATGGAGTAGTTGAGGCGAATACCATAGGTGGATTTAAGGGGAAACTAGATAAGTACATGAAGGAGAAAGGAATAGAAGGAGATGTTGATAGGGTTAGCTGAAGTAAATGGAGTGGGGGGAGGCTCATATGGAGCATAAACACTGGCTGAATGGTCTGTTTCTGTGCTGTAAATTCGATGTAATACTATGAATATTAAAGGCACTACACTGTACCTGTATTTGTAGTAGTAAAGACAAATATCTGAAATATTAAAGGCACTAATTCGAAATATTAAAGGCAACAGCCTGGAAATTCGATTGCACAGTGCTCGTTATTCAGGCGATATATGGGCAGTGCAGAAGCCAATAGGACATCCAGAGCGCCCACTTGAAGTGGGGGGCCTAATGCCATCTTTCGGATGAGACATTAAACCGAGGGTCCACCTGATCTCTCAGGTGGACATAAAAGATCCCATGGCGCTATTCGAAGAAGAGCACAGCCGTTCTCCCCAGTATCCTGCCCAATATTTATCCCACAACCAACATCACTAAAACTGGTTATCTCTTTGCTGCTTGTGGGACCTTGCTGTGCTCAAATTGGCTGCCATGTTTCCTACATTACAAAGTGACTACATTTCCTGATTATAACCTCTTATTCCTGGGATCATTCCAGTGAATCACAAGCCCTTAGCAGTGTCTTGTGAGATGCCACAGGCTTCCTTTATTCACTTGATGACATCTAAAGATCTCCAGTTACTGTGTTTACATAATCACAGTATGCTGACAGTACTTCTGTCTTTCAGATGAGATGTTAAACCAAGGCTCCATCTGCCCTCTCAGATGGATGTAAAAGATCCCATGCCACTATTTTATAGAAGACCAGGGGAGTTTTCCCTGGTATACACAGTGGCCTAGAAATTGGCCTGAGGCACCCAAGCGGCGCAAAGTTCGCCTGGGCACTGGAATTTGCGCCGCGGTCGCCGCAAATTCAGTTGAAGTGTCCCTAGAGGGAGACGGGGCGCGGCTCGAGGCGCTCCGCGTCCCTCTTAGGGCGCTGAAAGTGAATTTCACTGCGCTACGTGCCGCAGCGCCACATGCTGTGGCACGGCACGCTGTGGTACTGCAGGCCTTCCTCCCACTGTTAAGGGGGAGGGGCCTGCAACAGCGCGAGCCCCGATCGCGAGTGCCGGCAAAAGAGTCCGGCACCAAGGAGAAGTGCCGGGCTCTCGGGAAACAGCCGGCAATGCCGCGGGGGGGGGGGTGGCCAGGAGGCCGGGGATGGAGGTGCTGACAGGCGGCCGCCCCGCACCTCCACCTTAACTTGCGCCGCTGCCGGCACAGTAAGGCCCCGTGAACCGGGCGCGGGTAACGAATGGCGCAACTGCGGCGTTCACTACCAAATATCGTGAACGGGGCGCGAATGGGGCACTGCGCACACCGATGACGTCATCGGTGGCGGCGCAGCGCAAATGTCTAACGCCACCATTAGCGCCCCTGCTGAATATCGCGGGAGGCGCAGCCAGTGGCGCTACAGCCACTGACTGCCTCTTTAGGCGCTAAGAGGTGGTGCTACTCACCCAATTTTTCCCCCAGTATGACTCGTGGCTCAGTTGGTAGCACTCTCACCTCTGAGTCAGAAGGTTGTAGGTTTAAGTCCCAATCATCACAGCCCCAGGACATCGCTGCAGGAGTTCCTCAGGGCAGTGTCCTAGGCCCAACCATCTTCAGCTGCTTCATCAATGACCTTCCCTCTAACATAAGGTCAGAAATGAGGATGTTTGCTGATGACTGCACAGTGTTCAGCGTCATTCACAACTCCACAGATAATGAAGCAGCCCATGCCCACATGCAACAAGACCTGGACGACATTCAGGCTTGGGCTGATTAGTGACAGGTAACATTCGCGCCACAGAAGTGCCAGGCAGTAACTATCTCCAACAAGCAAGAGTCTAACCACCTCCCCTTGACATTCAATGGCATTACTATCGCCGAATCATCCACTATCAACATCCTGGGGGTCACTATTAACCAGAAATTTAACTGGACCAGCCACATAAATACTGTGGCAACAAGAGCAGGTCAGATGCTCGGTATTCTGTGGCGAGTGTCTCACCTCCAGACTCCCCAAAGCCTTTCCACCATCTACAAGGCACAAGTAAGGAGTGTGATGGAATACTCTCCACTTGCCTGGATGAGTGCAGCTCCAACAACACTCAAGAAGCTCGACACTATCCAGGACAAAGCAGCCCGCTTGATTGGCACCCCATCCACCACCTTAAACATTCACTCCCTCCACCACCGGCGTACCATGGCTGCAGAGTGTACCATCTACAAGATGCACTGCAGCAATTCGCCAAGGCTTCTTCGGCAGCACCTCCCAAGCCCGTGACCTTTCACCTAGAAGGACAAGGGCAGCAGGCACATGGGAACACCACCACCTCCAAGTTCCCCTCCAAGTCACACACCATCCTGACTTAGAAGTATATTGCTGATCCTTCATCGTTGCTGGGTCAAAATCCTGGAACTCCCTACCTAACAGCACTGTGGGAGTACCATCACCACATGGACTGCAGCGGTTCAAGAAGGCAGCTCACCACCACCTTCTCAAGGGCAACTAGGGATGGGCAATAAATGCTGGCCTTGCCAGCGACACCCAGATCCCATAAACAAATTTTAAAAATGCTCCAGCGATTAAGCACAAAAGTCTAGACTGACACGCCTAGACTGAGGCAGTACTGCTGCATTGTCAGAGGAGCTGTCTTTCGGATGAGACGTTAAACCCAGGCCCTGTCTAACTCTCTCAGTTGGACGTAAAAGATCCCATGGCACTATTTTGAAGAAGAGCAGGGCAGTTATCCCTGGTGTCCTGGCCCAATATTTATCCCTCAATCAACATCATTAAAGACAGATTATCTGCTCATTATCACATTGCTGTTTGTGGGAGCTTGCTGTGCACAAATTGGCTGCTGCGTTTTCTACATTACAACAGTGACTACACTTTAAAAATTACTTCATCGGCTGTGAAGTGCTTTGGGACATCCTGAGGTTGTGAATGGCGCTATAAAAATGCAAGTTATTTCTTTTTCTTTTGGGTTGGAACATCGGAGCTACGATTTTGTAGTCTTCGCTATGCTGCTATGTTGGCCACTAGCGAAGGTGCCTGCTGGGAGTTTCACAAAACTCTCCTGGTATTTTAACCCAGAGATTTCTATACAGAAATGTAGATAGTACTAGGGTCTGACTTAAGCAATCAATTTCTTTTTTGAATGAATTTCTGCCTTCAACAAAAGCTCAGAATGGAAAAAAACCCAGAGAGAGACAATCCTAAGATTCCACACTAGAATGAGACTATCGGTATCCTCATTTATCACAGATGTTTACTTTTACCAACAGCAGCCTGTATAATTGGGTCAGTGAGGCACAACCCATTGCAAAGGGTTTTTTTTTCTTTGGTGAAAACCTTCAATCAACTGCATGCAAATTGTTGCTCAAAGCAGTGTTTAGTATGGCCGCAATTCTAAGTAGAGAAATAGACGGAATCACGGAACTCACGCCCGAAAACACTTGGTTCAAAATCCTGCACAGTAAGGACGGAATGCCACTTGGCCATCGCAAGGCTCTATGTCTAATTGTAAATGGACGACACTGTGGGATGCAGTGCAGAAAACACCAGTAAAAACCCTGGAATCCCATGTCATTTGAATGGAATTTGATTTATTCAGTCACTGTAAATCAGTGCCAAGACAGGCTGTTAGGAAATTCCCTTGAAAGATCAGAATCCCCTGTATCTGGGCAGGAGTAACACATTGGCCTAGAAATTCACTATGGCCCCGCCAGCTGGCTAGCGCCCAAAAGTTAGCGCTGGGCGCGGAGCCAGTTGCGACCGTCAGATATTCAGTTTTTGCGCCCCAAGTCGGAACCGGGCGCTATTCCAGGGTGTGCCTGCCCCCGCTTGGGGCGCTGAAACTGAATTTCAGCGCTCTAGGTGCCGCTGCGACACCCGATGCGGTGCGGCAGGCTGCGGTACTGC
Organism: Somniosus microcephalus; assembly: GCF_052327205.1. Classification (NCBI taxonomy): domain Eukaryota; kingdom Metazoa; phylum Chordata; class Chondrichthyes; order Squaliformes; family Somniosidae; genus Somniosus; species Somniosus microcephalus. Next base: position 328,005,337 of record NC_140987.1, on the reverse strand, counting down.
AGGCCTCCTCCTTCTCTTAAGGTGGAGGTGCCTGCAACGGGGAGATCACCGCTGGATAGTGCCGGCAAATGAGCCCGGCACCACGGAGAAGTGCCGGGCTCGCGGAAAGCAGCCGGCAATGCCGCGGGGGGGGTGGTGGAGGAGGCCGGGGAAGGAGGTGTGGGCATGCGGCCGCCGAAAAAGCGGCCGGCCGCACCTCCACCTTTATGCGCCCCACTAAGGCTGCAGTAAGGCCCTGGTCTCCGGATGTTAGTAGCGGCCGCCACGGAGGAGGCGGCGGCAACTGAATATGGGCGTCGGGCCGGCATCGGGGCGGAAACGGGGCACTGCGCACACCGATGACGTCATCGGTGCCGGCGCAGCGCTACCGGCTACCGCCGCCATTACCGCCGAGCTCAATATCAGCGCAACCTCCTCTATTGGCGCAGAAGCCCTCTTTGGGCGGTAACTGGCCGCAAAGCTGGCAGCGCCTTACTGAATTTCTAGGCCATTGTTTATAATTTAACAACACAAAAGTCCCTTTTGCTCAGTGGGTAGCACTCTCGCCTCTGAGTCAGTAGGTTGTGGGTTCAAGTCTCAAGTCTCACGCCAGAGACTTGAGCACAAAATCTAGGTTGACACTCAAGTGTAGTACTGAGAGAGTGCTGCACCGTCGGATGAGACGTTAAACTGAGGCCCCGTCTGCCCTCTCGGGTAGATGTAACAGATCCCAGACACTATTTTGAAGAGCAAGGGAGATCTCCCGGTGATCTGGCCAATATTTATCCCACAACCAACAGCACGCAAACAGATTATCTAGTCATAATCACATGGCTGTTTGTAGGTGCTTGCTGTGTGCAAATATGCTGCCGCATTTCCCTACAATACAACAGTGACTGCACTTCAAAAGTACTTCATCGGCGGTGGAGTGCTTTGGGATGTCCTCAGGCCATGGAACTTGAATTGCAAGTTATTTCTTTGTATTATTTGCTTGGCATCACCCACACATGCTCATTTCCATCCACAGCAATGTGGTCAAGGGCCATGAGTGTGTGGTCCACAATTACTACTGTTCCGTAAACAGCCAAATGGTGTCTGATGCTACAGGCGAACTGCTTTAATACATGAACAGGCTGTTCCCGAAACTGCCTTCCCCTTTGGATAACTGGTCGAAAGACAGTAGCAGCTGTTGGATCTAAAGTAAAGGGACCTCTCTCAAGAACTGAAAGGAGTTTCACTTGTAATCTCCTTAGTGTATAAAGCAGTCCATCATCTAATAACCCTCTGTGTGGAAAAAAAAGTTCCTTTATAGGCTCCCTTCATTCTTCTAATGATTATCTTGACTCTATCCTGCCTTGTGATGATTTGCCAAACAATTAAAGTGGCATTAGTTGGCATTTGATACAAAGTAAATTGATCACAGCAGCTACCTTGCTTTCTGTGTAACCTCCATTCAAATTATAGCACCTAAGATAACTCCTAAAATGTGAAATCACTCCACATACAGGATATATCAGCTAGTTTAGCTTTTAAAATGTGTCAGCCATGGCTCAGTGGTAGCCCTCGCACCTCTGAGTTCAAAGGTTGTGGCTTCAAGTTCCACTCCAGCACGTAATCTAAGCTTACATTCAGTGCAGTGCTGAGGGAGTGCTGCACTGTCAGAGGTGTCACCTTTCTGATGAAATGTTAAATAAAGGCCCCGTCTGCCCTCTCAGATGGACGTAAAAGATCCTATGCCACTATTCAAAGAAGAACAGGGGAGTTCTCCCCAGCGCCCTGGCCAGTATTTAACCCTCCAGCAACATCACTAAAAAATGGAGTATCTGGTCATTATATCATTGCTATCTGTGGGAACTTGCTGTGCGCAAGCTAGCTACTACACTTCCTACATTAAGACAGTGACTACACTTCAAAACTACTTCAATGGCTATGAAGCGCTTTGGGACATCCTGAGGTCGTGAAAGGCGCTATATAAATGCAAGTCTTTCTTACTTTTATTTTTAAACGGTGTACCTTTACATCTCTTGCAGCCTTTCATTACATAAATTTAAAACAGAAATAGACAGTTTCCTAGAAGAAAAGGGAATTAAGGGTTACGGGGAGCGGGCAGGAATTTGGACATGAGTCTAGGTTCGGATCGGTCATGGCCCTGTGGGTAGCGGAGCGGGCCCAGGGGCCGTGTAGCCTGATCCTGCTCCTGTTTCGTGTGTCTAATTCTGTTAGATTCAGGAGATGGTTCTGTGATAGTGGATTGGCGGTTAGGATCAGATCAGCCATGATCTTATTGAATGGCGGAGCAGGCTCGAGGGGCCGATTGGCCTACTCCTGCTCCTATTTCTTATGTTCTTATGTTCATACACCTGGAATAATTTAAAAGCCTGACTTGTTTTGCATATACTTTGATCTTCAAAAACACATCCATCTTATTTTAAATAAGAACAGAAGATGCTACAAAGACCCAGCAGGTCTGTTATATCAGAAAAGGAAAAAGGACAGGTGGCCATTTAGGGAGGAGATCATCTAATGTATTCTGATCAGATACGTCTTTGCCCTTTCCAGATGTTGGTTAATCTGCTCTGTATTTCCAGCATTTTCTGTCATCATTTCAGATTTCCAACAGTTCCAGTTTTTTTCCCCAACTCTTCTTTGAATCTCTTTAATATCTGACCACGTTCCCTGGATGGATGACCTGGAAATTCCACGGATTATCTCCCGATCACCCACTGTAACTTCTGCAGTACTCCCGGAGCAAAAAGACTAAAATGGCCGGGTTTTCAGCCAAGTTACGGTTGGAGATCAGGCAAGTCCCAGGAAAATCCCGCCCCCCAACCCCGCATTGTGTTGATACAGTTCCTGCTTCTCCACTTCCTTTAGCTCTGTGTCCTGCCGAATGACGATATCGGAGCCCCAGGTTATGACCTTCTCTGAAGTCTGGCTGCCTACTCTTCTCAATGTCTTTAATCTGCTCTAAGCGCCCTTGCAGCATAAGCAGTCCATTAATTCTCAGTAAGCTTATAATGTCTGGTCACATTGTAGTGAAACCAGATCCAAGTGTTCCAGATTTGGAATCACATCTACAGTTACATTCTAACTACACAACTTTAAAAACGTTTTGACTGCGCTCAGACTGTGAATGACACTGCTCCTATGTGAAACTGACATATTTTAATTGTTTAGTTTATCCAAACCCATCACCATCCAATTAACATTCACCCGTGACCCCTGTCACAAAACGAACACCTTCCTCCCCAGTGTGATGGTGTATTCCTGTGTGCTCGCACATCCAGCTGCCAGTCTGAGCTGTGGAAGGCCTGCGCCACTGATCGTGGCAGGGAGTGGAGGGAAATTAGCAATTGGCATAGTCTGTATCTGCATTGCAACAGTGGCATCAGCGCAAAGTGGTTTTGCTTCAAGCTGATGCCAAGGTTGTAATACAAATCCAGAGTTGTGTCCTGACCTGATTCCGCAGTGACGCCCACTGAGACTCTCTGTGGATGGAGTTTACTCTGCTTATGCTCCAGGGTCAGAATAGACCTCCTTCTGCCTTGTTTCTCACTCCTTCATTCTTTAATTCACCCCGTCTCTCACTCCGTTTCCTCTTTCCTCATTCCATTTCGCCTTGCCTGACGTTTCTTTTCTCCCCATCTCTCTCTTTTCCCTGCCTCTCATTCCTACTTTAATTTCTCTCTTTCCCAATGTTTTTACAACCTGAGGTTGTGACTTACGCTAGGGGCTGTATGGCGTTTTTTCACACAATATCCGATCGTGGGTTATAGTCTTTACAGTGACGTGATCTACCCCCTGTGTATTCCTTCAGGAACAGGCTCACAGGCACCCAGCATCAGAGAGTCTGGGGGCAAACCTCAAGTGTACTCTGGGTGTGACTCTCTCATCGTGGCGGCAGCTACATTTTTAACACATTGGAAGCAAAAGTCCTCCCGTTGTTTTCTGGGCCGGCCAGGGTGGGTCGGGGGCAGCACAGTGTGGGGGAGGTGTGTGGTAGCGGAGGAGAGCAGCACGGGAGGCGGGCGGGGGGGTATCAGGGGGCGGCCCGGTGTAATTTTCTGTTTTAAAAAGGAAGCATTTTTCACAAAGCGATGTCACAACAAGTCCTGGAGGAAACCTTGTGGCGACACGCCACCATTGGACATAATCTGCTCACGGCGGCACGGACAGTTTACGCAGGCGCACTGCTGGCAGCAGCCGCCCCCAGCCGGGGGCCCTTTCCTCCGGCAACTTGTTTCCCACAGGGACAGGCTGCCGGGAGCACTTCCTGTCTGGGGAGTATTTAAGTGGTTGCGCGGGCTTTTCAAGCTCTCTCTTTGCCATGATGTAGATTAAAGCAGTTGTGTTTCACCAACTCTGGTCTCGACTCCCACGTTTGCCGCGGTATCTCAACAACCTATAATTTACTTTCGTTCAATCAGTGCTTCCAGTTCTAACGCCCTTTGCTGCATAATCTATTCCCCAACAGTTTACTTACTATGACAATCTGTTCCCAGCAAAAAACGTTAACTCTGTTTCTCTCTCCACAGGTGCTGTCTGACGTGCTGAGTATTTCCATCATTTCCTGGGATTTTGTTCAGATGTCCTTAGGTGAGAATTGGAGACTACGCTGTTTTATAACAGAGGTGTTACTCCATGCTGTATTATCAGGACTATTGACTTACACATGCTGTATTATCAGGACTATTGACTTATATTGACTGAGAAATTAAATTGTGGGATTTTTTCCAGTATTTTCAGGATCAAAGTTTGCAATTTTCCATGATAGCACTTACCGGCATTTAGCAGTACTGAGGAGTGAGGGGGACATCATGGGGATTAGCATCAATGAAGGGGCTCTTGGGTTTTGTTAGTGCTGGGGGTTGCTAGGGGTTCTGGCAGAACTGGGGTGGGAGTCCTGGAGTTTGATAGTGTTATATTGAGGCTCCTGGGATTTTCTAGGTGTGTGCACGTGTGAGTGTGTGCGTGCATGTGCATATACAGACCTGGAGATTGGAAGAACCTGGTGGGGATGGAATGTAGGAGTTGGCTCACTAAAGGATTCCTGAGGTTTGGCAGCACTAGAGGCGCAAAAACGATAAGGGATCTGGCGATACAATGGGGACGGATTAAAGGGAGACAAGTACAGACTCCACCATCTGTTTTTTCTGTATCTCCCTCTTTGGAATAGTAAGTAAACACATGGCTGCTTTAATTACATCAATAAAACTATTACATACATTGTTTGAAATATTACCTCAAATAATAATAAAAAATAATGCTTTATGATGTTTCTGTTTGAGGAGATGCATTAATGCTGTGGAGTATAAAGCAATCACAATAGAAGGTGTTTACAGGACTGTTGGTAGCAACTTCTAACTCAGTTTTCAACAATCATAAAATGACTGTTACCTTCTTGGCTCTGTGGATCTTCAGTTGACTCAGAAAAGATCCCTCCTACATGGAGAGTTCAACGTGAAGAGTAGAGCGACTGGCTCTGATTGGCAGGAACAGTAGCAAATCAGAAGGAACCAAGACATTTACAGATAAAAGTCAGCAAAGCCCAACCCAATAGTTCAATATCATCTTCAGGCCTTCTTTAAAATCATAGAGAAACAAACAAACAGTACAAATCAATTTTTCCACTGAGAAAAAATTATTTGATGAAACACTGTTTGGGATTCCTAAACATAAATAGTAGCTGCTGTCAATCTGCTTGTCCATCTTTCTCTTTATCTCTTCTAGCTGGTATGTCTGAATAAAACTAAGCAATTCATAATACTCTTCTTCTTAGGCAGTCCCTCGGAACCGAGGATGACCGATTCATAATACATGAATTAGTTGATAATACAATGGTTATCTTAAAAAAAAATTGCCTTCACTCAACTTGTGTCAAAATCATCTGGAAATACAAAGAAACTCAGTCATCCTGTCACACCACACATAGAATCAGAGAATCATAGAATGGTTACAGCACAGAAGGAGGCCATTCGGCCCGTCGAGCCCGTGCCGGCTCTCTGCAAGAGCACTTCAGCTAGTCCCACTCCCCCGCCCTTTCCCCGCAGCCCTGCAAATTTTTTTCCTTCAGGTACTTATCCAATTCCCTTTCGAAAGCCACAATTGAATCTGCCTCCACCACCCTTTCAGGCAGTGCATTCCAGATCCTTACCACTCGCTGCGTAAAAAAGTTTTTCCTCATGTCGCCTTTGGTTCTTCTGCCAATCACTTTAAATCTGTGTCCTCTGGTTCTCAACCATTCTGCTAATGGGAACAGTTTCTCTCTATCTACTCTCTCTGGACCCCTCATGATTTTGAACACCTTTATCAAATCTCGTCTCCACCTTCTCTGTTCTAAGGAGAACAACCCCAGCTTCTCCAGTCTACCCACGTAACTGAAGTCCCTCATCCCTGGAACACAACACAACCTTCCATTTGGCCTGAGGGATGCAAGCTGGGTAATTATGTACACCAGACATACACAGACTCAGTTCTATTCGTGTTTACATTTCTCACTCGCTGGTTTGACTTCTGCAGGTTTGCAAAAGGCTGTTATTGGCCCTGTTGCCTCATTGGTAGATAAATCCTAAACCAGAAACCCTTAGAGCTCTTAGTGCCAGCAACTTGAGATATATGCAAATTAATGGGGAACATGGAGTCAATCGTCGTGTGCAGCAGCGAGCCTCCAATGTACACACCTATTTGGCTCGAGGAGACACAAAGTTTGGAGACACCTATGGGTTACTTTAGTCCCACCACAGACAATCATCCCCTCACCACCTGGCTGACATTTCCATTCAGCACATCAGCCACCCATAGACCCTCTGGGGGAAGTACTCAATTCAGTGCCAGATCAGAGATGGGGTTTGAAAGAGTAGATAGGGAGAAATTGTATCCACTGGCAAGAGGGTCAGGAACCAGAGCACACAGAATTAAGATAATTGGCAAAAGAAGCAGAGAGGAGATGAAGATAATTTTTTTACGCAGCGAGTTGTTGTGATCTGGAATGCACTGCCTGAAAGGGAGATGGAAACGGATTCAATAATAACTTTCAAACGGGAATTGGATAAATACTTGAAAAGGAAAAGTTGCAGGGCTGTGGGGAAAGAGCAGGGGAGTGGGACTAATTGGATAGTTCCACCACAGAGCTGGCACAGGAATGATGGGCCGAATGGTCTCCTTCTGTGCTGTAAGATTTTATGACTCATCCACATGGGGGAATCAAACCCAGCTCCCAGCGATGAAAGGACATTATCTTAAATTACTGCATCATCGTTATTCTCTATGGTGTCTGACTGGGAGTTAAATTTAACTGCGCTGGGGGCATAAAACTGGCCGTGTTGGATCGGCCACCAATATTACATCCTGCCCGATTGTCCTTTCCATTGGAAGCAATGAAACGGAAAATAAGACAGGGTGTGTACTCCACGGCCAATCCTCCACCGCCCATTTCACGTCCCCACTAAAGCTGAATTTCACCTCCTTTATAACCTGCAAGGTCTATGGGGAAAGAGCAGGGGAGTGGAACTAACTGGATAGGTCTGTCACTGGCTCGATGGGCACATCAAGCTGTGCATCTACAATGCAAAATCTAGGTTGCTCTCCTCAGCTAGTTAAATCAAGGAGATACTTACGACTGCGATTGGCTAAACTGCACAGACTAGGATGGGAAGGTCCCAAGCTCGATCCCTGATCTGTACAAAGTTAGCTGATCTCACTGGAGCAGTGATAGGGGCAATAAAATTTGCCTCAGCTATTGGTTGCCGGCCAGCAGCCTCTTGGTAGTACGAGAGCAGGATCATGCTTAACTGCAATGCTCTCTATGGTTCAATAGCCTACTCACTCAAATGCAAGGTCTATCTTTTATAACTTTCATCTTATACGAACTGTGTTGTTTTGGAGTTCATTTTTGCCTTGAAAGTGTTGATAAATCCACAGAGCTGAATATCATCAAGGTGAAAGGTCAGGGCCCACAGAGCTGGCTATCACCAAGGTGAAAGGTCAGGGCCCACAGAGTTGGATATCACCAAGGTGAAAGGTCAGGGCCCACAGAGCTGGATATCACCAAGGTGAAAGGTCAGGGCCCACAGAGCTGGATATCACCAAGGTGAAAGGTCAGGGCCCACAGAGTTGGATATCACCAAGGTGAAAGGTCAGGGCCCTCAGAGCTGGATATCACCAAGGTGAAAGGTCAGGGCCCTCAGAGCTGGATGTCATCAAGGCGAAAAGTCAGGGCCCACAGAGCTGGATATCACCAAGGTGAAAGGTCAGGGCCCACAGAGTTGGATATCACCAAGGTGAAAGGTCAGGGCCCTCAGAGCTGGATAACACCAAGGTGAAAGGTCAGGGCCCTCAGAGCTGGATGTCATCAAGGCGAAAGGTCAGGGCCCACAGAGCTGGATATCACCAAGCTGAAAGGTCAGGGCCCACAGAGCTGGATATCGGCATGGTTGAGAATGATAAAGGAGACAATGAACTAAATCAGGAATTGGTGATTAGATGATGCCAAGCTTGGGTTTGAAAAGCCTGAAGATTTTAAGAGGAAGTAAAGACTGACAGGCGATGTTTGACAATTTTGAGATTCTGGGAAAGAATGAGTTAGAATAGGAGACGGTGCTTGGAGCTTTGATTTAATCAGAGTGAGAATGCAGGGAGGAAGGGGTTAACTAGGTGTTTGGGACTTAGGTGGAACAAAAGAGGAAAGTTCACAGGAGCACTGACTGTAGCATTAATAATAATTTGGGCAAATGTGGATTATTTGAGAAGTGGTCAACTGAATCGGGTTCCCAACTCTCCCAGAATGACCGGGAGTTTCCCAGAATCGGGGTACCTCTCCCAAGCTGTGCCTCCAGCAGCCTGGGAAATCAGCTACTTAAATTTCCCGCCGCATTGCCCCCACCACCCCGGTCCATGACGTCACCGCCTGCTGTTAAAGCCACAGACTCGGTGATATCAGCTGACCACCAATGCTGGGAGCCGCGATCACGGGTGGGCACAGTCAGCAGGGGCGTGGAGAGTCGGCGATTGGGAGGCTCGGCAATCCCACGGTTTGAAATTTGGGGTAGGTCTGAAATCAAGGGGTTTGAGAGTGGGGAAAAAGAGGATACTAGGGGATCAAGCGGAGACTGGGGAATGGAGGATCGGGGGGTGGTGTGAAATTAGGGGATGGGAGGTCGGGAGGAAAGAAGGGGGCTAGTGGTCGGGGGATTGGAGATCAAGTGAGTGGGGGAATGGGTTTGGGGTGGGCATGGGGACCAGCGTTTCCCACCATATTACACTTGGTCCCCTCATCCAAATCATTGCTGTAGATTGTGAATAGCTGAGGCCCAAGCACTGATCCTTGTGGTACCCCACTAGTTACAGCCTGCCAACCTGAAAATTTTCCATTTATTCCTACTCTCTGTTTTCTGTCCATTAACCAATCCTCAATCCATGCTAGTATATTATCCCCAATCCCATGAGCCCTAATTTTGTTTACTAACCTCTTGTGTGGCACCTTATTGAATGCCTTCTGAAAATCCAAATATACCACATCCACTGGTTCCCCCTTATCTATTTTGTTAGTTACAACCTCAAAAAACTAACAGATTTGTCAAACACTATTTCCCTTTCATAAATCCGTGTTGACTCTGCCCAATCCTATTGTTATTTTCTAAGTGCCCTGTTACCACGTCCTTAATAATAGATTCTAGCATTTTCTCTACTACTGATGTCAGGCTAACTGGTCTGTAGTTCCCCGTTTACTCTCTCCCTCTTTTCTTAAATAGCGGGGTTACATTTGTTACCTTCCAATCTGCGAGAACCGTTTTAGAATCTATGGAATATTGGAAAATGACAACCAATGCATCCACTATCTCTATAGCCAACTCTTTCAAAATCCAAGGATGTAGGCCATCGGGTCCATGGGATTTATTGGTTTTCAGTCCCATTAATTTCTCCAGTATTCTTTTTTACTAATACTAAAATTTTCAGTTCTTCATTCTCGCTAGACTCCTGGTTGTCCACTATTTCTGGGAAGTTTTTTGCGTCTTCTTCCATGAAGACAGACACAAAGTATTTGTTTAATGTCTCTACCATTTCCTTATTCCCCATTATAATTTCTCCTGTCTCAGCCTGTAAGGGACCCACATTTACTTTCGCTAATCTTTTCCTTTTTACATACCTATAGAAACTTTTACAGTCTGTTTTTATGTCTCTCGCTAGTTTGCTCTCATATTCTATTTTCCCTTTCTCTATCAATTTCTTGGTCCTCTTTTGCTGAATTCTAAAATCTCCCAATACTCAGGCTTACTACTGTTTTTGGCAGTTTATAAGCCTCTTACTTTGGTCTAATATTATCTTTAACTTCTCTTCTTGGCCACGGTTGGACCACTTTTCCTGTGGGGCTTTTGTGCCTCAAAGGAATGTATATTTGTTGTAAATTATGAATTAATTCCATAAATGCTAGCCATTGCTTGTCCACCATCATACCTTTTAATGTAGTTTCCCAATCTACATTAGCCATCTTGCCTCTCATACCTCCGTAGTTTGCTTTGTTTAGATTGGAAACCCTAGTTTCGGATTTAACTAAATCACTTTCAAACTCAATATAAAATTCTACCATATTATAGTCACTCTTCCCTAACGGCCCCTATACTACAAGGTTATTAATTAACCCTTTCTCATTGCACAATACTAGATCTAAAATAGCCTGTTCAGATCTAAAATAGCCTGTTCAGGCAGATTTCCTTCCCTAAAGGTCTTGAGTGAACCAGATGGGTTTTTATAACAATCTGATAGTTTCATGGTCATCATTACTGATACTAGCTTTATATTCCAGATTTATTTAACTAACTGAATTTAAATTCCCCAGCTGCCATGGTGTGATTTGAACTCACATCTATGAGGATCATTAGTCCAGGCCTCTGGATTATTAGTCCAGTAACATAACCACTATGCTACTGTTCCCAATTGGGAGCGGCACTGAGAGAGGAGCAGTCAGTAAAGGGGCAAGTGGGAGCGGCACTGAGAGAGGGGCAGTCAGTAAAGGGGTGAGTGGGAGCGGCACTGAGGGGGGAGCAACCAGTAAAGGGGTAAGTGGGGGTGGCACTGAGAGAGGAGCAGGCTGTAAAGGCGTGAGTGGGAGCGGCACTAAGAGAGGGGCAGTCAGTAAAGGGGTGAGTAGGAGCTGCACCGAGGGAGGAGCAGCCAGTAAAGGGGTAAGTGGGGGTCGCACTGAGAGAGGAGCAGGCTGTAAAGGGGTGAGTGGGAGCGGCACTGAGAGAGGAGCAGTCAGTAAAGCGGTGAGTGGGAGCTGCACTGTGGGATGAGCAGCCAGTAAAGGGGTGAGTGGGAGCTGCACTGAGGGAGGAGCAGCCAGTAAAGGGGCGAGTGGAATCTGGGGATCTTACTGTGGGTAAATAGTGAAAGATCATTCACTGGTGGGGGAATGGGGAACTAGGAAACGGAAACCAAGGATTCTCACTGGAAGAAAAAGGGGGCAGGGAGGAGGAAAGTTCTTGAACTGAGGGCTATTAGACCGTGGAATGCTTCATCACATGTAGTGATTGAGGTACAGACTAAAACATCATTTCAAATGGAATGGGGTAAATATTTGTACAAGAGCAATATAAAAGGATCTGGTGGGGAATGGGGTTACAGGAGAGAGCGGCAACACTGTGGGCCCAATGGCCTCCTCCTGTGCTGTAATATCTATCATTCTGTGAGAACTCCTCTATTGAGTCTGAGCTTAGGGAGTGGTTTCAAAATGTTGGTGCTGAACTGAGTTTAGGACGATGTGCCCTGTGCGAAGTCCCCCAAACACCGAGCCCACTTTGTGCGATCTCTTGATGAGGTTCAGGTGGGTCTGTGCCAGCTGGTTTTGATGTGTAGAAATCCAAGTACAGATCAGCGCTGACTGAGGCTCCCAGTTCAGAGTCGTCACCTTCACACAGAACCGGAGTCCAAGGAGATAGGGAGAGAGATTGGGCCTGTTAAAAGTGGCATCGACTGGGGAGCCTGACCGCACCTTGTGCAGTGCAGGGGGATTCTGGCTATGGTTTCAGGGTGACTATCAGCAGGTTATAAAGATTACTACTAGTTACAGGTAGGATTTCAGGGCATTACACCTAGTACTACCAGTTACATATAGACTATCAGTGAGTTGTTGTATTGCTGTTGGTTATGAGGGAAATCTGAGTGTTACCACTATTAGTTTTAGTTATCAGTACAATTTCAGTGAGTTACCATTAGTTACTGGTGGAATCAAAGTTCCTCCTGTAAAGTCCGCGCCTCAATAATACACGGACTTCGGGAGAACAGTTTAACAGGTACTTTACTGAACAGGAGGCAGCGTCAGACTGAAAATACAGAAGCCTGCTAGGGCCTTTTATACAGGGGTGGGCACTGCCGGTACTGCAGTCTAAGACCAGTTATTCCCTTAAAGGTACATACACAACAATTCCTCCCCTTTTAGATAAACAGTACATAACATTCATTTAACAACTAAATAATAACTAATTACAATTACAATTTTCTCAGTAATATATACATCAACTGAAATAGTCATTTATAAGTTCAGTCTTTGAGGAGGCTTCCTGATCCTGACTGGATGGCGCCTTTCTCGAGTATCCTGTTCTGGCGGTGGAGTCAATTCTGGCTCATTGTCATTGGTTGGTTCATCAGCTTCTAATACCCCTGCTTCTGAGGTAGACGCAATCTGTACTTCGGGCTCATTACCAGGTGCACATGCTTGTGGTATAGGTTTGGCTTGTTCCTGTGACTCTAGAATCTGGTCAGCATGGCATCTCACGATGCTCTCTCCAACGTCCACTGTGTACATTAGTGGTCCCTACTGTGTACATATCGTTCCTGGCTGCCATTTTTCTGTTCGGTAGTCGCGGGCCAAGACTGGTTGCCCTATCTTGAAGCTCCTGGTTGGCTTCTCATTTATGTGCTGGAACTGCTTATCCTCAACATCTCGTCTTATGTTTGGTTTGAGCAAATCCAAGCGACATCTTAATCTCCGGTTGAAAAACAGTACGGCTGGAGTTTGGTTGGTTACTGCATGTGTCGGATTCCGGTAAGCAAACAAAAAGTTATCCACCTTGTGTTGCAGTGGTATGTCATCATTATAAATTGCCTTTATGGTCTTTTTAAAGGTCTGAACAAACCTCTCAGCCAATCCATTTGTGGCTGGATGATATGGGGCAGATGTGTAATGTTTCACCCCATTATTCTTCAGGAACCTCCGGAAATCCTCAGACACAAACTGTGGGCCATTGTCGGAACAAATCTGTTCTGGCAACCCATTCCTGGCGAAGATGGTCCTTAGGACTGCAATAGTTTTCTCTGTGGTGGTGGAGGACATTTTAATGACCTCTGGCCATTTCGAATGGGTGTCCACAGCGATTAGAAACATTGAGTCCATAAATGGACCAGCGAAATCAATGTGTACCCGTTGCCATGGAGATGAGGGTCACTCCCTTGGATGTAGCGGGGCCCTTGGATGTAGCGGGGCCTGTGAAACATAGAAACATAGAAGATAGGAGCAGGAGTAGGCCATTCGGCCTTTCGAGCCTGCTCCGCCATTCAACGAGATCATGGCTGATCATCCAAACCCTAGCACCCGGTCCCTACACCGACAGCCATCCCACCCAAGCCCTATCCCCGTAACCCCATAACCCCACGTATTTAATCCCCCCTAACACTAAGGGCCAATTTTTATCATGGCCAATCAACCTAACCTGCACATCTTTGGACTGTGGGAGGAAACCGGAGCACCCGGAGGAAACCCACGCAAACACGGGGAGAATGTGCAAACTCCACACAGACAGTCACCCGAGGCCGGATTTGAACCCGGGTCCCTGGCGCTGTGAGGCAACAGTGCTAACCACTATGCCACCGTGCTGTGGTGGAGCGTTTTGGACCTTCTGGCATCCTGTGCATCTCTTGGTTATATCCTCAATTTCTTTATCGATTCCCGGCCACCACACAAACGCCCTGGCTAGGCTCTTCATTTTTACACCTCCCAGATGACCCTCATGAAGCTCATTGAGTACTCTATCTCTCAACTTGGGTGGAATTACCACTCGGGATCCACACATCAAGGTTCCCCGGCACACTGACAGCTGTTCCCTCCTTGGCAAGAATGCTGGCAACAGTGAGTCGCCATATGCTGGCCATCCCTTCACCGTCAAATCATAGACCCGAGAGAGTGTTGGGTCATTTCGGGTTTCCTTCTCAATACTTGCGTTTGTAACAGGCAAACATTCGACTATGGTCGCATGGAATATCTCCACAGGGTCCACTACAGGTGCTTCTTCCGCCATAGGCAACGGTAGGCGCGACAGCCCATCAGCGTTTCCATGTTGTTTCGTACCTTTGTACTCTGTCATACTGATGTGCCCCTAGAAAAAGTGACCATCTTTGCAGCCATTGCGCCGTCATCACCGGACTGCCCTTCATTGGGTTAAAAATTGAGACCAGGAGTTGATGATCAGTCAGTAGGGTGAATTTCTGCCCGTGCAGATAGTGATTGAACTTCTTCACCCCCCACACCAGGCTGAGGGCCTCCCTGTCAATCTGGGCGTAGTTACGCTCGGCTGAGGTTAGCGAGCGCGATGCAAAGGCTATTGGCCTCTCTGAACCGTCACGGAATTTGTGTGACAGCACCGCTCCAATGCCGTAAGGTGATGCATCACATGCCAACTGAATCGGTAGTGTTGGGTTGTAGTAGGCATTTACATTCCTGAAAGGCACGCTTACACTCATCACTCCATTTCCATGTTACGCCAGTTTGAAGCAGGGCGTGCAGTGGGTGCGGAATTGTAGATAAATTCGGCAAGAACTTATGGTAGTAGTTCACCAACCCGAGGAACGACCTCAGTTGCGACACATTTTCCGGTGCTGGAGCCTTGACTACAGCCTCAATCTTGTCCGGCGACTTATGCAACCCTTCCTCATCAATCATGTGGCCACAATACGAGATTTGTCTCCTGAAGAACTCGCATTTGGGACGGTTGGCTCGTAGCCCATATTCCTGCAATCTCGTGAGCACCTGTTCCAGGTTGGCAAGGTGTTCATTGTCATTTTTGCCCGTATCCAGGATGTCGTCCAAATAACACTGGGTCCCCGGGATCCCTTGCAGGACTTGTTCCATTGCCCTCTGCCACATAGCCGGGGCCGATGCTACCCCAAATACCAGTCGATTGTACTGGTAAAGGCCTTTGTGAGTGTTTATCGTGAGGTATTTCCTAGATGCTTCTTCCACCTCCATTTGTAGATACGCTTGAGCCAGGTCAATCTTTGTAAAACGTTTCCCTCCAGATAGTGAGGCAAAAATATCTTCTATCCGCGGAAACGGATACTGTACTGTGTGCAGGACTGGGTTCACAGTCACCTTGAAGTCCCCATGGATGCGAACCTTCCTTGGCTCCCCAGGCGTGCTGCTCAATGCTTTCTTCATTACAGGAACGATGGGTGTGGCCCACTCACTCCAGTCCACCTTAGACAGCACCCCCGAACGCTCCAGACTCTCCAGTTCTGCTTCCACAGCTGGGCGTATCGCGTATGGCACTGGTCTGGCCTTGAAAAATTTTGGGGTTGCATTATCCTCAATCTTTATGGTTGCCTTTACTCCTTTTAGAGTCCCAAGTCCTTGTTGGAACACCTCTTCCGCGTCAGATAGAATTTGTGACAGACGTCCAGGTGCGACGTCATCATCTTTTTTGTCAGTCACAGTTAGTGCCAGAATGGAATGCCAATCCAATTGTAGTCTTCGGATCCATTCACGTCCCAATAATGGTGGTCCTCCATCTCGTAGTATATACATGTATAGTTTCTGTGTTTCCTTTCCGTTATATTCAACTGGCACCCTTATTTTTCCTCTGGGGTAGGCCTTTTGCCCCGTGTATGTCTTCAATACAATGGACGTGTCCTTTAAGGGTATGTGTGAGAATAGCCGCTCATAGTCTCATCGATTCATGACAGTTAGGGCTGATCCTGTGTCCAATTCCATCTACACTGGGGACCCTGCTGTGTAACTTTAAACAACTTAGTCGCCTGCTCCCGGAGTCCTTATCACACTCCTGATCTTCTGAACTACTATCTGTCAGTTTCTTTACTTTCCTGTACTGTTCCTTAGTAGTTCTTGTCGTGTTGGTCTTCTTTCCCGACCTGCATACTCTTGCTATATGTCCCATTTTCCCGCATTGCCTGCATATTTTGTCTTTAAACCAGCAGTCCTTCTGCTCATGGGTTGTTCTGCCGCAGCGATAGCACTTTTCGGCTCCATACGCCATTTCATTAGTGCTGTATTCTTGTGGTTTCTGTTGTATTTCCGCAGCTCCCCGTGCTGCTGCTTCGTAGGATACTGCCACGCTGAAAGCCTGTTCTAGCGTCAGGTCCTTTTTTGAAAGTAGTCGTTTCTGGGTTCCTTCACTCTGGAGCCCGCAGACAAACTTATCCCCTTAAGGTGTCTGCCAGTCCTGCTCCAAACTGGCAGTGCTTCGATAACTTGCGTAGTTCTGTGAGATAGTCAGCATTGCTCTCATCTTTGTGCTGGTTTCTTTTATGGAACTTGAATCTTTCTGCTATCAGCAGTGGTGTAGGGCTTAGGTGTTCCTGTAAGATATGAACAATCTCCTCAAAACTTTTCTCCATTGGTTTAGCTGGGTTAATTAAATTCCGCAATAGGCCGTACCTACTCGCACCCATCAGATTTAATAATACCGACGCCCTCTTTCCATTAGCCACCTCATTTGCCTTGCAGTACACTTCAATTCTTTCCACATACGTGGTCCAGTCTTCTACCTCGTTGTTGAAAGCAGTGATACTGCCACTTTTCGGCATCTTGGGCGATTTAAAATGGCGCCTCCCGCGCTTTTGCTTCTTCCCCAACAGGATAAAATGGCGCCTCCCGCGCTTTTGCTTCTTCCCCTTATTGCCACGCTGCTCCTAGTAGTCTACGGGGTAATGGCGGCGACCCGCAGCTTCGGCGCGTCTCGCTTTCCTTCCCCCCCGTTTAGTTTCTCTCCGCTGTCCTGTTCTCGAGCACCGACCGCGCCCTGTGCGCTCCACCCTCTCTCTCTTGTTTTCTTTTCCCGGCGACGCTGCGCGGCCCGATATGTAGAGCCGCTCGACCGAGCTTGAGCCCGCCGCAGTCCGGAAGGGTCAGCACACTACCTGCTACCAGCACGATTCGCTGGAACCACAGTCTCTCCCGCAATTCTCCAAACACCGATGGATTCTTTGGGCGGTTGCCCTCGGTCGACGCCCGTTGCTCAGACTACGACCTTCCAGGACCTTCCTTTCAGGCGAGATCCCCGTGAGATGATGCCACACTGCAGGTGAGTTCAAACTTACTCGTCGCCACTGTAAAGTCCGCGCCTCAATAATACACGGACTTCGGGAGAGCAGTTTAACAGATACTTTACTGAACAAGAGGCAGCTTGAAACTGAAACTACAGAAGCCTGCTAGGGCCTTTTATACACGGGTGGTCACTGCCGGTACTGCAGTCTAAGACCAGTTATTCCCTTAAAGGTACATACACAACAAATACCATTGCCTAACAAAAATCTATCAATTTCAGCTTTGAAATTTTCAATGACCCCCTATTCAGCTTTCTGGGGGAGAGAGTTCCAGCTTTCCACTGCCCTTTATGTGAAGAAGTGCTTCCTGCCATCACCCCTGAATGGCCGAGCTCTAATTTTAAAGTTATGCCCCCTTGTTCTGGACTCCCCCACCAGAGGAAATACTACAATATCAGGAACATATCTATCCTTAATTTATGTTTGCAGTATGCCCCACACATACAGCGCAGTAAAATAGGACTTGTATATTCACGGCTCGAAGATAGCAACTGGAAGAGATAACCATTAAACTACAATAAATGGCATTCCAGCCACAGCTGTAATCTCAGAGACCTGCACTTAACTCACACGGGTTTTGACATTAGGTTCAGTTAAACACCAGCAATAACCTTGCAGGTTAGAGTCGGCGGTTCTGCATACCAAGGCCGCAATAATAGCCTGCAGCTGTATCCCACATAACAAACAGGAAAGCAGGTAGCTTTCAAAGCTGAGAAAACGTGCAGTG
The DNA here is from genome assembly GCF_052327205.1 of Somniosus microcephalus. NCBI lineage: Eukaryota > Metazoa > Chordata > Chondrichthyes > Squaliformes > Somniosidae > Somniosus > Somniosus microcephalus. The sequence continues at coordinate 327,987,300 of NC_140987.1, read as the reverse complement.
AGGCTGAAGGTACTTCATGTATATTTAACCATTGACACCTTTCTACTCACCTGTCTCTCTACAAGGCACTGTCAGAAACAGCTTCCCAGCAACGAGATTAGCAAGAGTAAATGAGTAATGTATTCATTCTGTTCAAAATGCCTTTAAATTGGCCAAATCTGTGCCATATTTTCTGGTGTGTCACTGAAACGACCGTAGTAATTAATTAATAGCTCCTCATTACTGCTTCCTCCATATTAGTTGTTCAGGTGTGTCCTGGCTACGATCAAGGAGCCAATTACAGGTCCACAGCTCTTCCTTTGCTCGCAATAATCTAATTTGAGAGTGTAAAGATATTCTTGGTATCTTTCCAAAGAGCAGTCTGCTCTTTGCAAAATATTTTTACTGTCAAAGATCTTATTAATTTTCTGCAAAGCAACAACAGTCCTTGCAAGAATGAACTTGCATTGATATAGTTCCTTTCACAACCTCAGGACTTCCAAAAGCCTTACAGCCAATGAAGTACCTTTTGAAGTGGAGTCACTGTTGTAATGTAGGAAACATGGCAGCCAAACAGCCATGTGATAATAAAAACTAATCTGTTTTTTAGTGATGTTGGATTGAGGGATTAATATTGGCCAGGACTCTGGGGCAAACTCCTCTGCTCTTCTTCAAAAAAGTGCCATGGGATCTTTTACATCCAGTTGAGAGGGCAGACAGAGCCTTGGTTTAATGGTCTCATCAGAAAGAGGCACCTCCGTCAGTGCAACAATTCCTCGGCACTGCACTGGAGTGTCAGCCTAGACTTTGTGCTCAAGTTTCTGGAGAGGGGCTTGAACCCACGACCGTCTGACTCAGAGGCGAGAATCCTATCAACTGATCCACAGCTAACAATTCAATAAAGTTTGACCCTATAGGGGACATTTTATAGGCCCATGGTCCCACTGTGTAGCATTGTCCACCAACAGTATGTATTGGAACGATAGCAAAATACTGCAGATGTTGGAAATCCAAAATAACAACAGAAAATGCTGGAAAAACTCAGCACGCTGCCCACACCTTTCTGGCCAATTGACTTGTCCCTTACTGGTTGATTCATTGAGTGGTTAATTCTCACCAGACTTCCCAAAACAAACAAGACTAAAGAAAACAACAAGAGTAGTTAAATCACATCATCAAGTGATTAGCACTGACAGTATCACTTGTCTCAGTGTGTTCTTGACTGAGTCATAAGGTTGTGGGTTTAAACTCCACTCCAGGATTTTAGTACATGATCTGGGCTGGCACTTCAATGCTGCATTATCAGAGGTGCCAACTTTTGGACAAGACATAAATGTTAAACCCCTGAATGTTCAAGTGGATGTTAAAGATCCACAGTACTATATTTGTTATTCATTCCCGGGATGTGGGTGTCGCTGACAAGACCAGCATTTATTGCCCATCCCCAGTTGCCCTTGAGAAGGTGGTGGTGAGCCTTCTTCTTCAACTGCTGCAGTCTGTGTGGTGAAGGTACTCCCGCAGTGCTGTAAGGGAGGAAGTTCCAGGATTTTGACCTGTAGTGTATGTAACCTGTACCACCTTAAGAGGATACCTTAAGGTGATGGACTACTTTTTGATGGCTCCTGTACATTGTAGTACCGGTGGTGACCACACCGGTATATAAACCCTGTGGAGCAAAGTGTATTCCAGTTCAGCCCTGACCCTCAGTTACTAAAGACCTGTAAGTATTTCTGTAGTCTGTGTCCAGTTATTCAGCATAACTACATTTGAAAGCACAGACTCAACAGTCTGATCTTACCTAGCGGCAGTTGCATCAAAGGAAGCTTCGCCTCTGAAACGGGCGTCGAACAAGGACATCCACCCTCAACATCCTGCTGGGCACTGCATAGCACGGGAGGCAATCGGGAACCCAGGTTGGGTTCTGGCCACGAAGTCTAACATCAGTGAACATCCCTTCGACGACAGCGGCGGGTAAGCCCGATCGAGCGGCACGGGGGGGAAGTCGGCCGAGTTGTCAGTAAGAGAAGGGGAGGGAAACGACGAAAAGGGCGGAGAACACGACCGCAGCCGGTGTCAGGGGCCGGACGGCAATCGGGGCAGAGACGCGCAGCAGCCAGAAAAGCGTTTATGTCCACAAGGACCGCGGGGAACAAGAGCAGCAGCGTCGGGGAAAATAAAGGACCGCTGGGAGGCGAGAACGGCAACAGCGCAGTAATCGCCATTTTTAGTCGGCGGGGGAAGAAGACAAGCGCGGAAGCCGCCATTTTGAAAAATAAAATAAAATAATAATCATAATCCGAAGGAAAGGAAACTCAACAAGGATGCCAAAAACGGGTAACATCACTGCTTTTGATAGTGATGTGGAAGATTGGGCCACTTATGTGGAACGCGTTGAAGTTTACTGTACAGCGAATGAGGTACCGGTGGATAAGAAAGCACTAACCCTATTAAACTCAATGGGTGCGAAGACGTACGGGTTATTAAGGAACCTTGTAACACCAGATAAACCGGTAGGAAAGAGTTTCGCGGATATTGTTACTATCCTGCAAGAGCATTTAAACCCCACGCCGCTGCTGATAGCGGAACGATTTAAATTCTACAAAAGAATTCAACTTAAAGAGGAAAGCAACGCTGAATTCTTAATCGAACTGCGCAAGTTATCAAAGTACTGTCAGTTCGGTACAGGACTAGCAGACGCACTGAGAGATAAGTTTGTGTGTGGGCTCCTAAGGGAAGGAACCCAGAAGCGACTGCTAGAGGAAAAGGATCTTACGCTGGACAAAGCTTTCAGCATTGCAGCATCGCACGAGGCAGCAGCACGAGGCACTGCAGAAATGCAGCAAAGGCCATTGGAATTCAGCACCAATGAAATGGCATTGGGCACAGTAAAGTGCTATCGTTGCGGAAGGACAACGCATGACCAGAACCAGTGCTGGTTCAAAGATAAAGAATGCAGGCAATGTGGCAAACTTGGTCACATAGCGAGAGTATGCCGGTCATGTAAGATTCGAAAATTTTCATTATATAATCACACAAGATAACAGGATTAATAATACAGCTTTATTGACCAAAAGAAGCTTGTACAGATAAACCTTTGATAAAAGGGCATACAAAATGGCCGCCGGACCTTGTGATCAGCTTCTTGGACTATTTGATTTCTGCTACTGCAAGCCAGACAGGCTTGTGGATTGAGAACAGTAAGCCCGCGAAAGCCAGTATCGGGAAACCGAAACTCAGGGAAATGGGCATACATATTCAATTGGATTCTAAGTACAAGACAGTTTCAGGCAACAGGATGGGGCCCATCAAGATATGGGCGGACAATGAATGAACACTTAAACCCATTTAAGGTACAAAGGAAAAACCGTTTAACAGCCATCAAGGGAAATCTCCGGACCGATCAACATGCGAACCGAGTTACGGTGACAAAGTAAAAGACATTATCGGCCAGGAAGGCCAGTTAAGATATCACCGGCTCCCGTTACAAGACAAAGCGCCCCTGCAGAGATTTTCTGCCCGCCAAAAATATTACAAAGACTGGACTATGATCTGGCGGGAGATAAGACTGGCCCAAAAGGGTATAACTATGGATTTGAAAAGTCCATCGGCGCGCCTCTTCTACTTCGGTAGCTTCGGGATTCGATCAGGACGTTTCTTCTTTTAAAGACGCTTCGGACGGACATTTCGGTAAAAGACAACGTGGTCGGTGTTCAGCCAGACAAGGCTCGGCCACGACGGGAAGACGATGAGGGTGGCCCGGGTACTGTTGTCGGGAGATCATCGACGACCCAGGCCGAAGAAGAAGACACCCTCAGGAAAACCGACGATCCAGGCCGGAGGAAAAGGACATTCCGGGCCTAGCACTCCCGTGCCTCAACATCCCATTCTCAGGGTTTTCCTCACTGGACTCTCCCATGTGCATCCAGTTATTCAACATCGCATCAGTGGCAGAGACTCCTCCATGAATCCAAATCCACAACAGCTTTAACTGATCCATCCTTGACGGGCGCTCATCAAGGCTGTGTCCACTGCCTCATCGCCTGAGAGAGAAAGAAAAACAAGCTGCGCCAGAAGTTTCCAAATCCACGTGACGACGGAAAGCTGTGCCAAAAGGCTGCGAACCCCCTCTTTTGCGAATCTGAAAGTGGTGAGCATGATCCCGAGTTCCTCAAGTCGAAACTTAGTTTAGGTCTAGGGGAGGGAGAGGGTAAGGGTAATCGTAATGTGTTTCCCCTTTTTCGATGTGCTGTGTGTTTCCCATTTCCATGGAATCAAGTTTATAGATATGTGCATGCTTGCAGTCGCTCTGATTTGTGCTTATGATATGTATTTTATAATGCTGCAAACTGTTTAATAATAAAAGCCTCCATTTCGTGCTATTCAACCTGGTCTATTGAGTCTTTCTCTGCACTACAGTTCCCTGCACCTAAGTCCAAGGTCTAGAACCGTAGGGGAGAGTGGGTCGAACCACTCAAGGGTAATTATTGCACGAAGCCTGGTAGGAGACCAGAACGAGCAAGAGAAACCCCCTACAGACAGGAAAGAAGACCAGCAGCAAAAAGTCGCCGCAGGAGAAGTACAAAAAAGTACACAAGGTGACAGAGAACAGTTCGGATGAACAGAAGACGGATTCAGACTCCAGCAGTAAGGAACTGGGTTGTCTAAAAATACATAATGTGGGTAACACAGCAGACCACCAAACTATCTGGGTCATGCTTCGGATATCAGGAGTCCAAGTGAAGATGGAATTGGACACTGGATTGGCATTGACGGTCATGAATAAGCAAGATTACAAAAGGTTATTCTCACACATTCCCCTGAGGGATACGGAGATTGTATTGAAAACATACACGGGGCAAAGAGTATACCCCATCGGAAAGATAAAGGTAAATGTGGTCTACAGTGGTAAAGAAAGTCAGGAAATGGACTTGTATGTGTTACCTGATGGAGGTCCGCCACTACTGGGACGGGAATGGATCCGGAGAATAAATGTGGACTGGCATTCCATACAAGCACTAACTGTAGATTCCTGTAAAGAGGACGACGTCAAACCTAAACGACTGTCCAAAATATTGGACGATGCTAAGGAGGTGTTCCAACAGGGACTGGGAACACTGAAAGGAATTATGGCAAACATCAAGGTTGAAGAACATGCAAACCCCAAATTTTTCAAAGCCAGACCGGTTCCTTATGCGATACGACCTGCTGTGGAAGCAGAGCTGGAAGGGCTAGAACGTTCAGGAGTACTGTCAAAGGTAGACTGGAGCGAATGGGCCACACCCATTGTTCCCGCCATGAAGCGTTCGTTGAGCAACAAGCCGGGGGAACCTGGGAAGGTTCGCATCTGTGGCGATTTCAAGATCACTGTTAATCCAGTTCTTCACACGGTGCAATATCCGCTTCCGCGGATTGAAGATATCTTCGCTTCGCTGTCTGGCGGGAAACACTTCACCAAGATAGACCTGGCGCAGGCGTACCTACAGATGGAAGTTGATGAAGCGTCACGCCAGTATCTCACGATCAACACACATAAGGGCTTACATCGGTATAATAGACTGGTTTTTGGAGTGGCATCGGCTCCAGCGATTTGGCAAAGGGCCATGGAGCAGGTATTGCAGGGAACTCCAGGCACACAATGCTACCTGGACGACATTCTGATAACAGGAGATGATGATAAGGAGCACCTCGCGAATTTGGAGCAGGTGCTCACCAGATTGAAAGAATATGGACTCAGAGTTAATCGCCAGAAATGTGAGTTCTTTCAAAAGCGAATCTCGTACTGCGGCCACGTCATTGACCAGGAGGGGCTCCATAAGTCACCTGACAAGATCGAAGCTGTTGTGAAAGCTCCCGCTCTGGAAAATGTATCCCAGTTGAGGTCGTTCCTTGGGTTGGTTAACTATTTCCACAAGTTTCTTCCAAATTTATCCACGGTGTTACACCTGCTGAACACTCTTTTGCAAATGGGAGTACCATGGAAGTGGAGCGAGGATTGTAAGCGGGCTTTTCAAAAAAGCAAGGCACTGATCACCTCTAAGGAAGTGTTGGCTCACTTTAACCCAATGCTGCCTATTCGCTTAGCTTGTGATGCTTCTCCATATGGTATCGGGGCAGTGCTCTCACATAAGTTGCCAAATGGCTTGGAAAGGCCAGTCGCGTTCGCATCCAGATCATTGACCTCCGCAGAGCGCAACTATGCTCAGATAGATAGGGAGGCTCTCAGCCTCGTGTGGGGAGTTAAGAAATTTAACCATTACCTGCAAGGCCAAAAGTTTACGCTGCTGACAGATCACCAGCCGTTGGTTTCCATTTTTAACCCTAAGAAGGGTGTTCCGGTTATGACAGCGCAGAGGCTTCAGAGATGGTCCCTTTTCCGAGGGGCACATCAATATATATCGAATTCAAAGGTACAAAGCAACATGGTAATGCTGATGGGCTGTCGCGCCTGCCACTACCTACAGCGGAAGAGGCACCGGCAGTTGACCCTGTCGAGATATTTCACTCGACCATCATCGAATGCTTACCAGTCACCAATGCGAGTATTGAGAGAGAGACCCGAAACGACCCGACACTGTCTCGGGTCTACGATTTGACAGTGAAGGGATGGCCAGCACATGGCGACCCACTGTTACCAGCATTCTCAGCCAGACGAGAACAGCTGTCCGTCTGTCAAGGAACATTGATGTATGGAACAAGGGTGATTATTCCTCCTAAATTAAGGGAGAGAGTTCTGAAGGAACTGCATGAAGGTCATCTGGGGGGAGTCAAGATGAAAAGCCTTGCTAGGGCTTATGTGTGGTGGCCAGGTATCGACAAACAAATAGAGGATCTGACTAAAAGCTGCTCAGGGTGCCAAACAGTTCAAAACGCACCTCCAATTGCACCGCTGCATCCGTGGGAATGGCCTTCAACCCCATGGCAACGTGTGCATATCGACTTTGCAGGTCCATTCATGGATTCCATGTTTTTGATAGCGGTAGACGCACATTCTAAATGGCCAGAAGTGATTAAGATGTTGACCACTACCTCTGAAAAGACGATCGCAGTTCTAAGAACCATATTTGCAAGGAATGGGTTGCCGGAACAAATATGTTCAGACAACGGACCACAGTTCGTGTCAGAAGAATTCCAGAAATTCATGAAAAAGAATGGGGTGAAACACTATACATCTGCCCCATATCATCCGGCTACCAATGGGTTGGCCGAGAGATTTGTACAAACGTTCAAAAAGGCGATAAAGGCCATGAGCGAAGACCATATTCCACTACAACACAAGGTGGACAATTTCCTGATGGCATATCGAAACGCCACGCATGCAGTGACAAATCAAAGCCCTGCCATAATGTTCTATAACAGGAGGTTGCGGTCCCGGTTGGATTTGTTAAAACCCAATGTGCATAGGGAAGTCGAAAACAAGCAATTCCAGCACGTAAATAACGAGGCCACTCGGAGTTTCGAAATAGGACAACCAGTGTTGGCCAGGGACTATAGGAATGATAAATGGCAATCCGGAACAATTCGTGCCCGACAAGGACCCTTGATGTACACAGTAGACGTTGGAGAGAACGTAATACGACGTCATGCTGACCAACTTGTGGAATCGAGAACAAGGGTCGACCCCATGTCTACGGCAGAGACACCAGTTGAAGAAGTTATTGAGTCTGTAGCATCTACCTCAGACTCGAACGTACATGATGATGTTCAATCCATAGGAGATCAAATGGATGAGTCACCCCAGCAACGAGAACCAGAGACCCCTGAAAGGCATTATCCGGCCCGGATCAGGAGGCCTCCTCAGGGACTGAATCTTTGAACAGTTTTGTGTGAAAGTTGTGTATATGTTATCCATGTAATGTTTAAATTGGGGTGTACACTGTTAAGCTAAAAGGGGAGGAATTGTAGTGTATGTAACCTGTACCACCTTAAGAGGATACCTTAAGGTGATGGACTACTTTTTGATGGCTCCTGTACATTGTAGTACCGGTGGTGACCACACCGGTATATAAACCCTGTGGAGCAAAGTGTATTCCAGTTCAGCCCTGACCCTCAGTTACTAAAGACCTGTTTAAGTATTTCTGTAGTCTGTGTCCAGTTATTCAGCATAACTACATTTGAAAGCACAGACTCAACATGACCCAGCGACGATGCAGGAACAGCGATATACTTCCAAGTCAGGATGGGAGCTTGGAGGGGAACTTGGAGGTGGTGGTGTTCCCATGCACCTTTGAGAGGGAGCAGGGAATGTCCTGGACAAACTGCCTCACTCAACCAACATCAGCTCAGACAAATTAACTGGACTTTCATCACGTTGATATTCATGGGATCTTGCTGTATGCAAAATGGCTGTTGTTTTGCTCACACAACAAGAGTGACTGTAATTCATTGAAAATGAAGCACGTTGAAAGGCTGGATATAAAAATCGATCTGGAAATATTTGATGAGGGACAGAAATTACTGTTGGAGGTGTTATCAAAACAAAATGTGCCAGTAGTTAATTGATTGTACACGGTTGATGACTTGGTAAAAAGTCAGGAGAGGAACTTGGCACAATTGTGTGGCGAGTTTGAATGATAACATCATCAACAATCACTACTCTATGAGGAACTTTATTTCACTAATATGATACTATAGTGTACATCATTATAAAAGGTGCAACAGTACGTACCTTTATAAAATATACTGTAGTATACATTACAAAATATACCAAAGTATGCATATTTATAAAATCTACTACAGTATACACAACTATAAAATATACTATAGTGTACACCATTACGAAGCATACTGCAGAATTCATCATTATAAAATATATTGCAGAAAGACCAAATACAAAATAGACTATGCTACATACTATTGTTAAATCCAACCACAGGGATTTTCACTGTATTGCCACTATATACAAACTATCAGGAACAGAGGTCGTGTTTCAGTATTTCACAGTACAAACTATCAGGAACAGAGATCATGGGGAATTTTAACATTGAGGAGCGGGTGTGTTAAGGTTGTAGGGGTCGCAAAATTCCCTCAGCCCCCGAAGATTGGGAAATATTAATCCACATCGTGGACGAAGACTTGTGTGATTTAAATTGTCTCTGGGTTGGACAATGTTTTTAAAACATACCCAAAACCGCAAAATGCTGCGTTAAAAAGCTTGTAAGCTGGGCAGCACTTGGACACTGGAATCAAAGAACTTTGTGAAAATCGCACACTTTAAGATTGTACATTTTATTAAAAGATGTACTCTTGAGTTTTGGACTGTTTAAATTGCCCAGGGCATAAAAATGGCTGAACAGACCTCATGGAAACAGAATTTAAAAGGACAGACAGGCTGTTAGCATATGAAACAGACAGGCTGTTAACATATGAAAAAGCTCACTGCTGCCCTGTAGTGGGTTTGAATGGAGCCCGAACTGTCAGTCACCCTGTGGTATTGGGCGGGTCCGGTAACCTACAAGCTGTTTGTTTGCACTGGGGAGTAGCCCGTTTGAATCAGCCAATCATCGGACAGCAAGCACACTGGGTTGTTTACACACATCCATTCACTGAAATTGACTCTAAGATCAAGTGCTTGAAACTGCCAGCATGAACAAAGGGACTTTGTTTGCTAAGCACTCAAGACTGTCAATCAATTGCGGTTCCAGATGACCACAGGACAATGCTTTGTTTACAAAGCAATTGAATGCTATTAGCATTTGTTTGTATATCAAGTGGACACATCCAAACTGAGGAGGAACCGTTTAAATGAATGGGAGAACATATTCAAACCACTGCAGCTTTATTCGAAAGCCATCACAGACAATGGACACATTTAAACTGCAACTTTATCCAAACCCATCCCAGACAAGTGGACAGCTTGGATCTCTTTTGTTTTAGCCCAGAAACATCAGATCTGGGCGGGCCCCAAAACAAGGGGTATAAAAGATAGCTTCCCAGAAGCATCGCTCTCTTCTCTTTTACTCTTTGGACTGCAAGTGAACAAGGCTTCTGACCCACTAGCAAGACAATCTAGTGAGAAGTAAAGGGGTGGTAATTTAAGGGAAATGTTGCTAAGATTGTAAGATTAACATTGTAGCCATTTATCCCTCATTTTTGCCGTCTGCCTTCCCCTGTTAAGCAATTTTACCGTGATTACTTTGATCGTGTGGTGTAGTTTCTTTAGTTTTAATAAAATTTGACTTTCTTCCATCCAGACCATTTGTCATAGAAACATAGAAGATAGGAGCAGGAGTAGGCCATTCGGCCCTTCGAGCCTGCTCCACCATTCAATGAGATCATGGCTGATCATCCAAATTCAGTACCCTGTCCCTGCCTTCTCCCCATATCCCTTGATCCCTTTAGCATTAAGAAATATATCCAACTCTTTCTTGAATATATTTAATGAACTAGCCTCCACCGCCCTCTGTGGCAGAGAATTCCATAGGTTCACCACTCTCTGGGTGAATAAATTCCTCCTCATTTCAGTCCTAAATGGCTTACCCCTTATCCTTAGACTATGACCCCTGGTTCTGGACTCCCCGGCCATCAGAAACATCCTTCCTGCATCTAGTCTGTCCAGACCTGACAGAATTTTATAGGTTTCGATGAGATCCCCTCTCAATCTTCTAAACTCCAGTGAGTATAAGCCCAATCGACACAATCTCTCCTCATACGTCATTCCTGCCATCCCAGGTATCAGCCTGGTGAATCTTCGCTGCACTCCTTCCATGGCAAGAACGTCCTTCCTCAGGTAAGGCGACCAAAACTGCACACAATACTCAAGGTGTGGTCTCACCAAGGCCCTGTACAACTGTAGCAAGACATCCTTGTTCCTGTACTCGAACCCTCTTGCTACGAAGGCCAAAATACCATTTGCCTTTTTAACCGCCTGCTGCACCTGCATGCTTACCTTCAGCGACTGGTGCACAAGAACACCCAGGTGTCTTTGCACTTCCCCTTCTCCCAATCTATTGCCATTCAAATAAATAATAATCTGCCTTCCTGTTTTTACCACCAAAGTGGATAACCTCACATTTATCCACATTATAGTGCATTTGCCATGTTTCTGCCCAATCACTCAACCTGTCCAAATCGTACTGGAGTTTCACGACATCCTCATCACAGCTTACCCTCCCACCCAGTTTTGTGTCGTCTGCAAATTTGGAGATATTGCATCCAATTCCCTCGTCCAGATCATTAATATATATTGTGAACAGCTGGGGTCCTAGGACCGATCCTTGCGGTACCCCACTAGTCACTGCCTGCCACTCGGATAACGACCCGTTTATTCCAACTCTTTGCTTTCTGTCCGCCAACCAGTTCTCTATCCAAGTCAATACCTTGCCCCCAATCCCATGTGCCTTAATTTTGCACGCTAATCTCTTATGTGGGACCTTATCGAAAGCCTTCTGAAAGTCCAAATACACCACATCCACTGATTCTCCCTTATCTATTTTACCAGTTACATCCTCAAATAATTCCAGTCCGTTTTTAATATATCATTAATTATCATTAATTATAAGTTCCTCCAGTCAGAACTGGAAGGAGGGTTTAGCGATTCGAAACCGCTGATTGGAATTGGTCACAGTGCAGTGGCAAGGCTGCCTGACCAGGTAAATTACCGTAAACCAGGTAAAGGATGCCCCCCTACAGGTGCGGGTGAGGGGGTTAAAGTCGTGGAAAAAATGTGAGCGCGTTTGGAAACTGGCTCCAACCTTCCGGGTTTAACTCGGGCATGTTCAGCTGTTTGTGTGTAACCCCTCTGGAGAGGCAGGTTAGTGATTAGAATATATAAATCAGTGAATTGCAGCGATATTTTAACCAGCATTTAAACTTAACAGCACATGCATGGGTTGCCCGGGCTTCCTGAAACTCGCCATTGAAACCAAGGCGCGAAGAGAATGGCAATTCATGGGGATCATTAAGTCAGGCACATACAGCAATAAATGCTCAATGCTCACAGCTGCTTTCGTACTTCCCACTGGGAAAGGGTTTGTTCAGAGTACTTGTGGAGAGAGGCTAATTTGTGCACTTTGGAGGTATTGAGACTTAAGATCAGGATGGGTGGCACCTTGGCTGCCTTAGATTGGACCTCAGACGAGGAGCAAGATGACCATCAGCAGCAGCAACTGGATGCTATTGACAAACCTTCAGGTGGTCAGCAGAGAGGGGAGCAGTAACGGGGGAGCAGCCGAGGGATCAAGCTCGCAGGAGGCAATACCTGCGACACAGGGTCTACAGGCAGAGGCTGAGCTTCCTTGACCTGTCTGAACAGCAGTGTCTCAGGAGGCTCAGGTTGTCACGTCAGGTGGTGGGAGACAACTGCAGCCTCCAAGAAGAAGTCCTGCTCCCTGCTGGACCTGGTGGACACGCATTAGCAGTGGCTGTGAAAGTGACCACCGCCCTCAACCTTTTTGCCTCTGGATCCTTCCAGGGCTCTGACAGAGACATATCCAGGATCTCTCAGGTGGCTGCTAAAAATGCATAAGGCAGGTGACTGGTGGGTTATTTGCCAGGGCCAGCAATTATGTCAAGTTCGCCTGTGATGACACCAGTCAGAATGAGCTTGGGTTTGGTCTCTGGTTTGACTTCCCACAGGTGCCTCATCAACTGTACACACATGGAAATCCATGCACCCCCAGATCACCCAGGAGTATTCATGAACTGTACAGGCTTCGCCTCTGAAAATGTGCAGCTGGTGTGCAACCACAGGAAAGCTTTTATGCAGTTGTGCGGCAGAGTCCTGGGGAGCTGCCATGATGCCTTCATCCTGTGGCAGCCCAAGTTCCCTGACCTCTTTGGGCCTGCAAGCAGACTTAAGGGGTGACTGCTAGGAGACAAAGGATGCCCCCTCAAACCTGGCTGATGACACCTGTCAGAAACCCAACCAACAAAGCCCAAGAGTGGTACAATGAAAGCCATATGACCACCAGATGTGGACAAATGATCAGCATGCTCAAGATGTGCTTCAGATGCCTGGACAGATCTGGAGGCACCCTTCAGTATGCACCACCCAGGGTGTCCAGAATGATTGTGGTGTGCTGCACTCTGCGCAACATTGTGCAGCAGCATGGATTGGAGCTGCAAAAGGAACAACGCACTGAGTGCACATCGTCTGAGGAGGAGGAAGAGAAAGAGGAAGACGATTGTGTCCCCAACGCTTAACCAGCCATTCACACTGCAGCCGGCAAAGCCAGGGATTCTCTTATAGCTGTTAATGTTCAGTTAGGACCAATTTGATAATCACATCCAATGGCCACTCTTACCCCCACCCCTAATCCCACTGATACAAAGCAGTCCTGCAACAAACCAACCAACCATTGCACATCCCCACATTGGTCCCTGCAAATTCATGTCTTTCCATTCATCAGCAAGCAACTGAAAAGGCAAGTTGCCAGCAACCAAAAATGGGCAATACGGGAAAGTGGTGAAAAGTAATACATTTTATTTGATTCTATTAAACAGCAGAAACTTCACAACATAACATTTTCTCATACACCCATATGCATACCCTTGTACAACTACAAAGCTTTACTCTTCCATTTCCTACAACACCTATGTGGTGCAACCCCTGTGGCTTGAGCAGAGGTAGAGGCAGGCTGCTCAGATCCCTGCTCTGACTGCTGCGATGCTCTTGGCCGCCGACCTCTGGGTTTTGGAGCCCGTGAGGGCCCCGCAAAAAACTGCTCCACCTGCACCAGTGCAGGGGCAGACTCAGCCATCGGGAGATGAGGCAGCATCTCGGGTACTGACTGAGGGGAGGCAATGGGTGAGAAGTCGAAGTGCTTTAAGTGGAGTCCCCACTTCCATGCCCCCTTTCACCATCATCCGTCTCATGGGCCAGCCGCTGCACTTCACTGCTACCACTCTGCTGGAGAGCACTTTGCTGCAGATTAGTGAGGCGCTGTAAGGCCAAAGCTAAGGTATCTGTCAACCTCTTTAGGGCAGCAGACAAGTTAGTATCCAGAGTCTGCACAGCCGGGGTCAAGGCCTGCATGAACTCAGTTGACTACCACAATTGATGTTCTACGGAGTTGGCCACTCTATCCATTGAAGAAGACAAACAATGCCCTGCAAGCAGCCCACTCATACTTGAGCTGAGCTTGGAGAGGGCTGCGTCTCTGACGCAGACTCTCCACAGCTGTCCCTTTCACCACCATCTGTGCTTACTCATTTGTGAACTGAGTCACCAGGTGAAAACCCAATGATCTGTCTAACTGGTCCCACCAAAGTGTGAGTATCTGAGCTAGTGCATGGTCTGCATCAGTCCTGTGATGGTTGACCCTCAGAAGGAATCAACTTCTCTGAGGATTCGTCGTCTGCAAGATCCACTGACCACTGCTGCACCTGTGAAGGCCCTGTCGAAGATAAAAGATATGGGGGGAAAAATTGAGTCGCGCCCACTTTTGGGGGGCTAACTTCACCAGGGCGCTACTTTTAACGCTCCAAAAAAATTAGCGCCCCCACGACCGAAATTCATCGGTAGTGCCCCAAGAGGGAAGTGAGGCGCTACTGGAAGCACCCTGCCTCCCTCTTGGGGTGCTGCGAGGGAATATTGCGGCGCTATGTGCCGCAACACCATGTCGCGCCACGGTACTACAAGCCTTACCCCACTTCTTAAAGGGGAGGGGCCTAGTGTAGCACAACCCGGGGCCCAGCTGGGCCACCAGGGATCGGAGTGCTGGCAAAAGAGCCCGGCACTCAAGAGAAGTGCCGGGCTCACAGAGTGCAGCCGGCACTCCGCGGGGGGCCTGAAGAGGAGGCCGGGGACGACAACGGGGGCAGGTGCTGGCAGGCGGTCAGCAACAAAATTGCCGCCCGGCACCTCGCATTTAATTAGCGCCACCCAGGCCGCAGGTAGGCCCCCCTGACCCTGTCAGACATAACATCCGGCAGTAAGTCAGGGGGCGCTACTGAAGATCGCGGCCAGGGCGCTAACAGTTACCGCCGCCACTAACCTCCCGCTGAATTTCGCGCCTGGGCACTAGTTGCTTTGCGCCCGTTAGCGCCCTTTGGGGCACAAAGCAATCGAATTTTTCCTCCATAAAGTACTACTGGCAAAGTAAGAATGTTGTAACTTATCATTGTGAAGATGATCAAATTTCACTCGCTGCTAAAGTCAAGTCAACGTGACTGAGTGTCGTACGACATGTGAGTCGATGATATTTGATTCTGTCACGGGTAGCTGGAAGCTCCCCATTTCCCCATCTTCCAATGCCAGGGATGCCGAGATGCCACTGATCTCCAGCGCTTACTTCTCTGCAGCTGTCAACTGCACAATCTGTGGAGGACCACCTCCAGTTCGCTCCCTCTCCCCGGTGTTTGGTGCACTCTTCTCCTGCAAGGAGGGAAAGTACAGATCTATGAGTGAGTGTACTGGCATGTATTCAGCCAATGGGTGCAGTGCATTTGTTGAGGGTGACTATCAGGGAGAGGCATTACATTGCATAAAGATGTGGGTGAGTGGCAGTGATGAATGGGTAGATGGGGATGTGAGGAAGTGCATAGAAAGAGAAGATTGGGTGCTCTTGCAAGGTAAGTGGGTATGAGGAGTGATGTGATGGAGTAAGCTTGAGAAGACAGAGTGGGGGGGGGGGGGCAGTGGTGATGTACACAACAGGTTATAGTTTAGGTCGTTGAACCACTTCCTGCACTGAATCCAGGAGCATGATACTATGCTCCTGCTGCTGACCTGCTGGGCTACCTCCAGCCACGCTTTCTAATTGGCATTAGCAGGTTTCTTCCTCCCGTTGCTGGGGTAGAGTATCTCTCTCTGACTTCTCACTGCCCCCAGCAGTACATCAAACGAGGGGTCGTTAAAGCGGAGCGCAGCCTTGGAGCATCCTGAGTCCATCAGACGCAATTGCTGTCTCTGTGCCAAACTCCCAACTCCTCCAAATTCCATTTTGGATTGGCCCTTTAAATACTGGAGTTAAGATCGCGCTGTGTGGGTCCGCACCACGACTGATGCCAAACCCGGAAGTAATATTATAATTAGGTGGCTGGCGTAAGAAGCCACAGATAGACGCGCAGACAGTCCTTCCGGGTTTTCCCACCCGATATCGACCCACCACACCGAATGCGCCTCCGAGTTCTTATCGGGGCCAGTGTTCCAGGATTTCACAGTACAAACTATCAGGGACTGTGATATAGCGGGGAATTTTAACCCCCAAGAATGGGTGGGTTGGGACCGGGTGGGGGGGGGTTTTCGATCTGGGCCGCAACCCAGTTCCAACATGGCCATTTCCGGGTTTATCGGAGGCACGTTTGGACATCGGTGAGAAACCTACTCGCCAAAGCCGGGGATTTAATTATTGCAGTTGGGCGAGTACTTATTGATGCAATTGATGTCCTTAGGAGACATTAATGAACTCTTTGCAAATTGTTTTTAACTTCACTCCGAATTTAACTTGCAGAGCACAGGTTTCCCCGGGGCTCAGGAAACTGACCAGGGAAACAGAGGTGAGACTGAGCAATAGTTCAGGTGGGTATTTCAACTTGTCATTGTCCCATCTGAATAAAAGGTCACTTATTGCAGCTACTGTCTCAGTTCCCACTGGCAAATGAGGGTGCTTGTGTGGTTACAGCTATTTTCAACCTTGGAAGCTTTCAGAGTGACAGGATCAGGATGAGAGGTGCGTTGGATGTGTTTGACAGCACGTCAGAAGAGGAAGTCCATCACCATCCATGGCAGTGGTGACGTGTTGAGGTGGGATGAGCACTTGTACCCGAGAGAGATGCACAGGAGGGAGGAGCACGGGAGAGATGAGCACGGGAGAGAGGAGCACGGGAGAGAGGCGCACGGGAGAGAGGAGCACGGGAGAGAGGAGCACAGGAGGGAGGAGCACGGGAAAGAGGCGCACAGGAGAGAGGAGCACGGGAGAGAGGAGCACAGGATAGAGGGGCACAGGAGAGAGGGGCACAGGAGAGAGGGGCACAGGAGAGAGGAGCACGGGAGAGAGGAGCACAGGATAGAGGGGCACAGGAGAGAGGGGCACAGGAGAGAGGGGCACAGGAGAGAGGAGCACAGGATAGAGGGGCACAGGAGAGAGGGGCACAGGAGAGAGGGGCACAGGAGAGAGGGGCACAGGAGAGAGGGGCACAGGAGAGAGGAGCACAGGAGAGAGGGGCACAGGAGAGAGGAGCACGGGAGAGAGGAGCACAGGATAGAGGGGCACAGGAGAGAGGGGCACAGGAGAGAGGGGCACAGGAGAGAGGGGCACAGGAGAGAGGAGCACGGGAGAGAGGTGCACAGGCGGGAGGAGCACAGGATAGAGGGGCACAGGAGAGAGGCGCACGGGAGAGAGGCGCACGGGAGAGAGGCGCACGGGAGGGAGGAGCACAGGAGGGAGGAGCACGGGAGAGATGAGCACGGGAGAGAGGCGCACAGGAGAGAGGAGCACAGGAGAGAGGGGCACAGGAGAGAGGGGCACAGGAGAGAGGGGCACAGGAGAGAGGGGCACAGGAGAGAGGGGCACGGGAGAGAGGCGCACGGGAGAGAGGGGCACAGGAGAGAGGGGCACAGGAGAGAGGGGCACAGGAGAGAGGCGCACGGGAGAGAGGCGCACGGGAGAGAGGCGCACGGGAGGGAGGAGCACAGAGAGAGGAGCACGGGAGGGAGGAGCACGGGAGGGAGGAGCACGGGAGAGAGGCGCACGGGAGAGAGGAGCACGGGAGAGAGGCGCACGGGAGAGAGGAGCACAGGAGAGAGGAGCACAGGAGAGAGACGCACGGGAGGGAGGAGCACGGGAGGGAGGAGCACGGGAGGGAGGAGCACAGGAGAGAGGAGCACAGGAGAGAGGAGCACAGGAGAGAGGAGCACAGGAGGGAGGTGCACAGGAGAGAGGAGCACAGGAGAGAGGAGCACAGGAGAGAGGAGCACAGGAGAGAGGAGCACAGGAGAGAGGTGCAAAGGAGAGAGGGGCACAGGAGAGAGGGGCACAGGAGAGAGGAGCACAGGAGAGAGGGGCACGGGAGAGAGGGGCACAGGAGAGAGGAGCACGGGAGAGAGGAGCACAGGATAGAGGGGCACAGGAGAGAGGGGCACAGGAGAGAGGGGCACAGGAGAGAGGGGCACAGGAGAGAGGGGCACAGGAGAGAGGAGCACAGGAGAGAGGGGCACAGGAGAGAGGGGCACGGGAGAGAGGAGCACGGGAGAGAGGAGCACGGGAGAGAGGGGCACAGGATAGAGGGGCACAGGAGAGAGGGGCACAGGAGAGAGGGGCACAGGAGAGAGGAGCACGGGAGAGAGGTGCACAGGCGGGAGGAGCACAGGATAGAGGGGCACGGGAGAGAGGCGCACGGGAGAGAGGAGCACAGGAGGGAGGAGCACGGGAGAGATGAGCACGGGAGAGAGGCGCACAGGAGAGAGGAGCACAGGAGAGAGGGGCACGGGAGAGAGGGGCACGGGAGAGAGGCGCACGGGAGGGAGGAGCACGGAGAGAGGAGCACGGGAGGGAGGAACACGGGAGAGAGGAGCACGGGAGGGAGGAGCACCGGAGAGAGGAGCACAGGAGAGAGGGGCACAGGAGAGAGGAGCACAGGAGAGAGGCGCACAGGAGAGAGGAGCACAGGAGAGAGGAGCACAGGAGAGAGGTGCAAAGGAGAGAGGTGCAAGGGAGAGAGGGGCACGGGAGAGAGGAGCACGGGAGAGAGGAGCACAGGAGAGAGGGGCACAGGAGAGAGGGGCACAGGAGGGAGGGGCACAGGAGAGAGGAGCACAGGAGAGAGGAGCACAGGAGAGAGGAGCACAGGAGAGGGGAGCACAGGAGGCAGGTGCACAGGAGGGAGGGGCACAGGAGACAGATGCACAGGAGAGAGGGGCACAGGAGAGAGGTGCAAAGGAGAGATGTGCACAGGGGAGAGGGGCACAGGAGAGAGGTGCAAAGGAGAGATGTGCACAGGGGAGAGGGGCACAGGAGAGAGGAGCACAGGAGAGAGGCCCAGGAGGGAGTAGCACAGGAGGGAGGTGCACAGGAGGGAGGGGCACAGGAGATAGGTGCACAGGAGGGAGGGGCACAGGAGAGAGGTGCACAGGGGAGAGGAACACAGGAGGGAGTTGCACAGGAGGGAGGTGCGCAGGAGAGAGGCGCTCAGGAGAAAGATACACAGGAAGGAAGTGCATAGGAGGGAGGTGAACAGGAGGGAGCACAGGAGAGAGGAGCACAGGAGGGAGTTGCACAGGAGAGAGTTGCACAGGAGAGGGATGCACAGGGGAGAGGTGCAGAGGAGAGAGGAGCACAGGAGGGAGGTGCAGAGGAGGGTGGAGCACAGGAGAGAGGAGCACAGGAGGGAGTTGCACAGGAGGGTGGAGCACAGGAGAGAGGTGCACAGGAGGGAGGGGCACAGGAGGGAGGGGCGCAGGAGACAGGTGCACAGGAGAGAGGGGCACAGGAGGGAGGTGCAAAGGAGAGAGGAGCACAGGAGAGAGGGGCACAGGAGAGAGGAGCACAGGAGAGAGGAGCACAGGAGAGAGGCGCACGGGAGAGAGGAGCACGGGAGAGAGGAGCACAGGAGAGAGGGGCACAGGAGAGAGGGGCACAGGAGGGAGGGGCACAGGAGGGAGGGGCACAAGAGAGAGGAGCACAGGAGAGAGGAGCACAGGAGAGAGGAGCACAGGAGAGAGGAGCACAGGAGAGGGGAGCACAGGAGGGAGGTGCACAGGAGGGAGGGGCACAGGAGGGAGCAGCACAGGAGAGAGGAGCACAGGAGAGAGGAGCACAGGAGAGAGGAGCACAGGAGACAGGGGCACAGGAGGCAGGTGCACAGGAGGGAGGGGCACAGGAGACAGATGCACAGGAGAGAGGGGCACAGGAGAGAGGTGCAAAGGAGAGATGTGCACAGGGGAGAGGGGCACAGGAGAGAGGTGCAAAGGAGAGATGTGCACAGGGGAGAGGGGCACAGGAGAGAGGAGCACAGGAGAGAGGCACAGGAGGGAGTAGCACAGGAGGGAGGTGCACAGGAGGGAGGGGCACAGGAGATAGGTGCACAGGGGAGAGGAACACAGGAGGGAGTTGCACAGGTGGGAGGTGCAGAGGAGAGAGGCGCTCAGGAGAAAGATACACAGGAAGGAAGTGCATAGGAGGGAGGTGAACAGGAGGGAGCACAGGAGAGAGGAGCACAGGAGGGAGTTGCACAGGAGAGAGTTGCACAGGAGAGGGATGCACAGGGGAGAGGTGCAGAGGAGAGAGGAGCACAGGAGGGAGGTGCAGAGGAGGGTGGAGCACAGGAGAGAGGAGCACAGGAGGGAGTTGCACAGGAGGGAGGGGCACAGGAGGGAGGGGCGCAGGAGACAGGTGCACAGGAGAGAGGGGCACAGGAGGGAGGTGCAAAGGAGAGAGGAGCACAGGAGTGAGGGTCACAGGAGGGAGGTGCACAGGTCAGAGATGCACAGGGGAGAGGTGCACAGGAGGGAGCGGCACAGAAGAGATGTCCACAGGAGGGAGGGGCACAGGAGGGAGGGGCACAGGAGAGAGGGGCACAGGAGAGAGGGTCACAGGAGGGAGGTGCACAGGTCAGAGATGCACAGGGGAGAGGTGCACAGGTCAGAGGTGCACAGGAGAGAGGAACACAGGAGGGAGGGGCACAGGAGGGAGGTGCACAGGAGAGAGGTGCACCGGAGGGAGGTGCACAGGAGAGAGGTGCACAGGAGAGAGGTGCACAGGAGAGAGGTGCTCAGGAGAGAGGTGCACAGGGGAGAGGAGCACAGGAGGGAGGTGCATGGGAGAGAGTTGCACAGGAGAGAAGTATATAGGAGGGAGTTGCACAGGAGAGGGATCGAGGTTACAGGAGACTTTACCCACATCACAGGATTTACAGACAGAGGATCAGCTTCCTTGACCCCTAGGGAGCCTCCTAGAGGAAGCCCTGCTCCCTAATGGACCTGGTCGCTACCGCATTATCAGTGGCTGTCAAAGTGACCACCGCCCTCAACGTTTTTGCTTCTGAATCCTTCCAGTGCGCTACTGGGGACATATCTAGGATCTCGCAATCAGCTGTACATAAATGCATAAAGCAGGTCACTGCTGGATTGTTTGCCAGGGCTGGGAATTATGTAAACTTCCCCTCTGCTGACAAGTGCCTGAATGAGCGGGTACTCAGATTCGCCTCCATGGCTGGATTCCCCCAGGTACATGGTGCCGTCGATTGCACACACGTGGCAATCCGAGCACCACAGCAACCAGGAGTTTTTATAAACTGCAAGGGATATTCTCCCATCAATGTGCAGCTGGTGTGCAATCACAAGAAGAGGTTCACGCAGGTCTGTGCCAGATTCCCTTGGGAGCTGTCATGATGCATTCATATTGCAACAGTTTCGTTCCAGGAAGCAGACTTAAGGGCTGGATCTTGGGAGACAAGGGATACCCCCTTCAAACTTGGCTCATAACACCTGTAAGGAACACCACCAATGAGGCACAGGGGCGCTACAACGAGAGCCACATAACCACCAGGTGAGTCACCGAGCAAGCCAGCTGAACATTGAAGATGCGCTTCAGGTGCCAAGATAGGTCTGGAGGCGCCTTTCAGTGCTCACCAGCGAGGGTGTCCAGAACGGTAGTGGAGTGCTGCATCCTGCACAAGATTGTGCAGCAGAGAGATTTGCAGGTGGAGGAGGATGAAGGGGCTCATCACTCATCTTCGGATGAGGAGAACATAGAGGAGGAAGAGGAGGGGGAGCTGGAGGAGGAAGATGGGGCATCCATCGCCAAACCAGCCGCTTACATTGCTTCCCGGGATGCCAGGGTTGCCCCAATTTCGTGAAAGTTCATCTAATGTAAAACATGAAATCCTGCCATCCGCTCCCACCACCAGGACAACCACCCTCCGCTGCCACTCCCTTTGCACTAAACAGTCCTTCAACCACTCACCCACTCATTGCAAATCCACCCAATGGGTCCCGTCATGTACTGACATTCATCATGTAACAAGTGAAAAGATGAGTTGGCACTCAGGTGTAATAATGGGCAATATGTGGAAGTGGTGCAGATCAATAAATTTTATGTGGCATTATAAAAAAAGGAACCGCAGCAACGTAACATTTTATCCAACACCCAGGTGCATTCCCTCGATGAATTACAATATCTTGACCTGACGCTTCCTACCACTCCTACGTGGTGCATCCCATGTGACTACAGCCGAGGCAGAGGCAGGCTGCTCAGATCCCTGCCCTGACTGCTGAGATGCTTTTGGCCTAAGACCTCTGGGTTTTGAAGCCCCAAAACCCAGAGGTCATAGGCCAAGGTTTTAAGGGAATTAGGGGTTACAGGGAGAGGGCAGGGAAGTGGACGTCAGTCTAGATTCGGATCAGCCATGATCCTATTGAATGGCGGAGCAGGCCCGAGGGGCCGTATGGCCTACTCCTGCTCCTACTTCTTATGTTCTGATGTAAAGGGCCCTGCCAAAGACTGCTCCACCTGCACCTGTGCAGAGGCTGCTTCGGCCATCGGGAGACGAGGCACCATGTCCGGTACTGGCTGGAGGACAGGACAGCAAGTCGGGTACTGGCTGGGGGGCGGGACAGCATGTTGGGTACTTGCTGGGGGATGGGACAGCATGTTGGGTACTGGCTGGGGGATGGGACAGCATGTCGGGTATTGGCTGGAGGATGGGACAGCATGTTGGGTACTGGCTGGAGGACAGGACACCATGTCGGGTAATGGCTGGAGGACGGGACAGCAAGTCGGGTACTGGCTGGGGGGCGGGACAGCATGTCGGGTACTTGCTGGGGGATGGGACAGCATGTTGGGTACTGGCTGGAGGACAGGACAGCATATCGGGTACCGGCTGGGGGATGGGACAGCATGTCGGGTACCGGCTGGGGGACGGGACAGCATGTCGGGAACAGGCTGGGGGACGGGACAGCTTGTCGAGTACTGGCTGGAGGAGAGGACACCATGTTGGGTACTGGCTGGGGGACGGGACAGCATGTCGGGAACAGGCTGGGGGACGGGAGAGCATGTCGGGTACTGGCTGGAGGAGAGGACACCATGTTGGGTACTGGCTGGGGGACGGGACAGCATGTCGGGTACTGGCTGGGGGACGTGACAGCATGTCAGGTACTGGCTGGGGGACGGGACAGCATGTCGGGTACTGGCTGGGGGACGGGACAGCATGTCGGGGTCTGGCTGGGGGACGGGACAGCATGTCGGGTACATGCTGTGGGACGGGAGAGCATGCCAGGTACTGGCTGGGGGACGGGACAGCATGTCGGGTACTGGCTGGGGGACGGGACAGCATGTCGGGTACTTGCTGGGGGACGGGACAGCATGTCGGGTACTGGCTGGGGGACGGGACAGCATGTCAGGTACTGGCTGGGGGACGGGACAGCATGTCGGGTACTGGCTGGGGGACGGGACAGCATGTCAGGTACTGGCTGGGGGACGGGACAGCATGTCGGGTACTTGCTGGGGGACGGGACAGCTTGTCGAGTACTGGCTGGGGGACGGGACAGCATGTCGGGTACTGGCTGGGGAACGGGACAGCATGTCGGGTACTGGCTGGGGGACGGGACAGCATGTCGGGTACTGGCTGGGGGACAGGACAGCATGTCGGGTACTGGCTGGGGGACGGGACAGCTTGTCGAGTACTGGCTGGGGGACGGGACAGCATGTCGGGTTCTGGCTGGGGGACAGGCCACCATGCAGGGTACTGGCTGGGGGACGGGACAGCATGTCGGGTACTGGATGGGGGACGTGACAGCATGTCGGGTACTGGCTGGGGGACGGGTCAGCATGTCGGGTGCTGGCTGGGGGACGGGACAGCTTGTCGAGTACTGGCTGGGAGACGGGACAGCATGTCGGGTACTGGCTGGGGGCGGGACAGCATGTCGGGTACTGGCTGGGGGACGAGGCACCATGTCGAGTACTGGCTGGGGGACGGGACAGCATGTCGGGTACTGGCTGGGGGATGGGACAACATGTTGGGTACTGGCTGGGGGACGGAACAGCATGTCGGGTACTGGCTGGGTGACGGGACAGCATTTCGGGTACTGGCTGGGGGACGGGACAGCTTGTCGAGTACTGGCTGGGGGACAGGATAGCATGTCGGGTACTGGCTGGGGGACGGGACAGAATGTCGAGTAGGGCTGTGGGACGGGACAGCATGTCGGGTACTGGCCGGGGGACGGGACAGCATGTCGGGTACTGGCTGGGGGACGGGCCACCAGGTCAGGTACTGGCTGGGGGACGGGACAGCATGTCGGGTACTGGCTGGGGGACGGGACAGCATGTCGGGTACTGGCCTGGGGACGGGACAGCATGTCGGGTACTGGCTGGGGGACAGGACAGCATGTCGGGTACTGGCAGGGGGACGGGACAGCATGTCAGGTATTGGCTGTGGGACGGGACAGCATGTCGGGTACTGGCTAGGGGACGGGACAGCATGTTGGGTACTGGCTGGGGAACGGGACAGCATGTCGGGCACTTGCTGGGGGATGGGACAGCTTGTCGGGTACTGGCTGGGGGACGAGACAGCATGTCGGGTACTGGCTGGGGGACGTAACACCATGTCGGGTGCTGGCTGGGTGACGGGGCAGCATGTCAGGTACTGGCCGTGGGACGGGACAGCATGTCGGGTACAAGCTGGGTGACGGGACAGCATGTCGGGTACTGGCTGGGGGACGGGTCAGCATGTCGGGTACTGGCTGGGGGACGGATCAGCATGTCGGGTACTGGCTGGGGGACGGGTCAGCATGTCGGGTACTGGCTGGGGGACGGGAGAGCATGTCGGGTACTGGCTGGGGGACGGGAGAGCATGTCGGGTACTGGCTGGGGGACGGGTCAGCATGTCGGGTACTGGCTGGGGGACGGGTCAGCATGTCGGGTACTGGCTGGGGGACGGGACAGCATGTCGGGTACTGGCTGGGGGCGGGAGAGCATGTCGGGTACTGGCTGGGGGACGGGTCAGCATGTCGGGTACTGGCTGGGGGACGGGAGAGCATGTCGGGTACTGGCTGGGGGACAGGACAGCATGTCGGGTACTGGCTGGGGGACGGGACAGCATGTCGGGTACTGGCTGGGGGACGGGACAGCATGTCGGGTACTGGATGGGGGACGGGACAGCATGTCGGGTACTGGCCGGGGGATGGGACAGCATGTCGGGTACTGGCCGGGGGATGGGACAGCTTGTCGGGTACTGGCCGGGGGACGGGACAGCATGTCGGGTACTTGCTGGGGGACGGGACAGCGTGTCGGGTACTGGCTGGGGGACGGGACAGCGTGTCGGGTACTTGCTGGGGGACGGGACAGCATGTCGGGTACTGGCTGGGGAACGGGACAGCATGTCGGGTACTGGCTGGGGGACGGGACAGCATGTCGGGTACTGGCTGGGGGACGGGACAGCATGTCGGGTACTGGCTGGGGGACGGGACAGCATGTCGGGTACTGGCTGGGGGACGGGACAGCATGTCGGGTACTGGCTGGGGGACGGGACAGGTTGTCGAGTACTGGCTGGGGGACGGGACAGCATGTTGGGTACTGGCTGGGGGACAGGCCACCATGGAGGGTACTGGCTGGGGGACGGGACAGCATGTCGGGTACTGGCTGGGGGATGGGACAGCATGTCGGGTACTGGCTGGGGGATGGGACAGCATGTCGGGTACTGGCTGGGGGCGGGACAGCATGTCGCGCACTGGCTGGGGGACGAGGCACCATGTCGAATACTGGCTGGGGGACGGGACAGCATGTCGGGTACTGGCTGGGGGACGGGACAGCATGTTGAGTACTGCCTGGAGGACAGGAAACCATGTCGGGTACTGGCTGGGGGACGGGACAGCATGTCGGGTACTTGCTGGGGGACGGGACAGCTTGTCGAGTACTGGCTGGGGGACGGGACAGCATGTCGGGTACTGGCTGGGGAACGGGACAGCATGTCGGGTACTGGCTGGGGGACGGGACAGCATGTCGGGTACTGGCTGGGGGACGGGACAGCATGTCGGGTACTGGCTGGGGGACGGGACAGCATGTCGGGTACTGGCTGGGGGACGGGACAGCATGTCGGGTACTGGCTGGGGGACGGGACAGCATGTCGGGTACAGGCTGGGGGATGGGACAGCTTGTCGAGTACTGGCTGGGGGACGGGACAGCATGTCGGGTACTGGCTGGGGGACAGGATAGCATGTCGGGTACTGGCTGGGGGACGGGACAGCTTGTCGAGTACTGGCTGGGGGACGGGACAGCATGTCGGGTACTGGCTGGGGGACGGGAGAGCATGTCGGGTACTGGCTGGGGGACGGGAGAGCATGTCGGGTACTGGCTGGGGGACGGGTCAGCATGTCGGGTACTGGCTGGGGGACGGGACAGCATGTCGGGTACTGGCTGGGGGACGGGAGAGCATGTCGGGTACTGGCTGGGGGACGGGTCAGCATGTCGGGTACTGGCTGGGGGACGGGAGAGCATGTCGGGTACTGGCTGGGGGACAGGACAGCATGTCGGGTACTGGCTGGGGGACGGGACAGCATGTCGGGTACTGGCTGGGGGACGGGACAGCATGTCGGGTACTGGATGGGGGACGGGACAGCATGTCGGGTACTGGCCGGGGGATGGGACAGCATGTCGGGTACTGGCCGGGGGATGGGACAGCTTGTCGGGTACTGGCCGGGGGACGGGACAGCATGTCGGGTACTTGCTGGGGGACGGGACAGCGTGTCGGGTACTTGCTGGGGGACGGGACAGCTTGTCGAGTACTGGCTGGGGAACGGGACAGCATGTCGGGTACTGGCTGGGGGACGGGACAGCATGTCGGGTACTGGCTGGGGGACGGGACAGCGTGTCGGGTACTTGCTGGGGGACGGGACAGCATGTCGGGTACTGGCTGGGGGACTGGACAGCATGTCGGGTACTGGCTGGGGGACGGGACTGCATGTCGGGTACTGGCTGGGGAACGGGACAGCATGTCGGGTACTGGCTGGGGGACGGGACAGCATGTCGGGTACTGGCTGGGGGACGGGACAGCATGTCGGGTACTGGCTGGGGGACGGGGCAGCATGTCGGGTACTGGCTGGGGGACGGGACAGCATGTCGGGTACTGGCTGGGGGACGGGACAGGTTGTCGAGTACTGGCTGGGGGACGGGACAGCATGTTGGGTACTGGCTGGGGGACAGGCCACCATGGAGGGTACTGGCTGGGGGACGGGACAGCATGTCGGGTACTGGCTGGGGGATGGGACAGCATGTCGGGTACTGGCTGGGGGATGGGACAGCATGTCGGGTACTGGCTGGGGGACGGGACAGCTTGTCGAGTACTGGCTGGGAGACGGGACAGCATGTCGGGTACTGGCTGGGGGCGGGACAGCATGTCGCGCACTGGCTGGGGGACGAGGCACCATGTCGAATACTGGCTGGGGGACGGGACAGCATGTCGGGTACTGGCTGGGGGACGGGACAGCATGTTGAGTACTGCCTGGAGGACAGGAAACCATGTCGGGTGCTGGCTGGGGGACGGGACAACATGTTGGGTATTGGCTGGGGGACGGGACAGCATGTTGGGTACTGGCTGGGGGACGGAACAGCATGTCGGGTACTGGATGGGGGACGGGACAGCATGTCGGGTACTGGCTGGGGGACGGGACAGCATGTCGGGTACTTGCTGGGGGACGGGACAGCTTGTCGAGTACTGGCTGGGGGACGGGACAGCATGTCGGGCACTGGCTGGGGAACGGGACAGCATGTCGGGTACTGGCTGGGGGACGGGACAGCATGTCGGGTACTGGCTGGGGGACGGGACAGCATGTCGGGTACTGGCTGGGGGACGGGACAGCATGTCGGGTACTGGCTGGGGGACGGGACAGCATGTCGGGTACTGGCTGGGGGACAGGACAGCATGTCGGGTACTGGCTGGGGGACGGGACAGCTTGTCGAGTACTGGCTGGGGGACGGGACAGCATGTCGGGTACTGGCTGGGGGACAGGCCACCATGCAGGGTAGTGGCTGGGGGACGGGACAGCATGTCGGGTACTGGCTGGGGGACAGGTCAGCATGTCGGGTGCTGGTTGGAGGATGGGACAGCATGTCGGGTACTGGCTTGGGGATGGGACAGCATGTCGGGTACTGGCTGGGGGACGGGACAGCTTGTCGAGTCCTGGCTGGGAGACGGGACAGCGTGTCGGGTACTGGCTGGGGGCGGGACATCATGTCGGGTACTGGCTGGGGGACGAGGCACCATGTCGAGTACTGGCTGGGGGACGGGACAGCATGTTGAGTACTGGCTGGGGGACGGGACAGCATGTTGAGTACTGCCTGGAGGACAGGAAACCATGTCGGGTACTGGCTGGGGGACGGAACAGCATGTCGGGTACTGGCTGGGGGACTGGACAGCATGTCGGGTACTGGCTGGGGGACGGGACAGCATGTCGGGTACTGGCTGGGGGACGGGACAGCATGTCGGGTACTGGCTGGGGGACGGGACAGCATGTCGGGTACTGGCTGGGGGACGAGGCACCATGCAGGGTACTGGCTGGGGGACGGGACAGCATGTCGGGTACTGGCTGGGGGACGGGACAGCATGTCGAGTACTGGCTGGGGGATGGGACAGCTTGACGGGTACTGGCTGTGGGACGGGACAGCATGTCGGGTACTGGCCGGGGGACGGGACAGCATGTCGGGTAGTGGCTGGGGGACGGGCCACCAGGTCAGGTACTGGCTGGGGGACGGCACAGCATGTCGTGTACTGGCTGGGGGACGGGACAGCATGTCGGGTACTGGCCGGGGAATGGGACAGCATGTCGGGTACTGGCTGGGGGACAGGACAGCATGTCGGGTACTGGCTGGGGGACGGGACAGCATGTCGGGTACTGGCAGGGGGACGGGACAGCATATCAAGTATTGGCTGTGGGACGTGACAGCATGTCGGGTACTGGCTGGGGGACGGGATAGCATGTCGTGTATTGGCTGGGGGATGGGACACCATGTCGGGTTATGGCTAGGGGACGGGACAGCATGTCGGATACTGGCTGGGAGACGGGACAGCATGTTGTGTATTGGCTGGGGGACGGGTCAGCATGTCGGGTACAGGCTGGGGGACGGGACAGCATGTTGAGAACTGGCTGGAGTACAGGATACCATGTTGGGTACTGGCTGGGGGACGGGACAGCATGTTGAGTACTGGCTGGGGGACGAGACAGCATGTCGGGTACTGGCTGGGGGACGGGACAGCATGTCTGGTACTGGCCGGGGGAAGGGACAGCATGTCGGGTACTGGCTGGGGGACGAGACAGCATGTCGGGTACTGGCTGGGGGACGGGACAGCTTGTCGAGTACTGGCTGGGAGACGGGACAGCATGTCGGGTACTGGCTGGGGGCGGGACAGCATGTCGGGTACTGGCTGGGGGACGAGGCACCATGTCGAGTACTGGCTGGGGGACGGGACAGCATGTTGAGTACTGCCTGGAGGACAGGAAACCATGTCGGGTGCTGGCTGGGGGATGGGACAACATGTTGGGTACTGGCTGGGGGACGGAACAGTATGTCGGGTACTGGTTGGGGGACTGGACAGCATGTCGGGTACTGGCTGGGGGACGGGACAGCATGCCGGGTACTGGCTGGGGGACGGGACATCTTGTCGAGTACTGGCTGGGGGACGGGACAGCATGTCGGGTACTGGCTGGGGGACGGGACAGCATGTCGGGTACTGGCTGGGGGACGAGGAAACATGTCGAGTACTGGCTGGGGGACGGGACAGCATGTTGAGAACTGGCTGGAGTACAGGACAGCATGTCGGGTACTGGCTGGGGGATGGGACAGCTTGTCGGGTACTGGCTGGGGGACGAGACAGCATGTCGGGTACTGGCTGGGGGACGGGACAGCATGTCGGGTACTGGCTGGGGGACGTAACACGATGTCGGGTGCTGGCTGGCTGACGGGGCAGCATGTCAGGTACTGGCCGTGGTACGGGGCAGCATGTCGGGTACTAGCTGGGGGACGGGACAGCATGTCGGGTACTGGCTGGGGGACGGGACAGCATGTCGGGTACTGGCTAGGGGACGGGTCAGCATGTCGGGTACTGGCTGGGGGACGGGTCAGCATGTCGGGTACTGGCTGGGGGACGGGAGAGCATGTCGGGTACTGGCTGGGGGACGGGACAGC
This sequence comes from Somniosus microcephalus, assembly GCF_052327205.1. Classification (NCBI taxonomy): domain Eukaryota; kingdom Metazoa; phylum Chordata; class Chondrichthyes; order Squaliformes; family Somniosidae; genus Somniosus; species Somniosus microcephalus. Next base: position 327,957,268 of record NC_140987.1, on the reverse strand, counting down.
ATGTCGGGTACTGGATGGGGGACGGGACAGCATGTCGGGTACTGGCCGGGGGACGGGACTGCATGTCGGGTACTGGCCGGGGGACGGGACAGCATGTCGGGTACTGGCTGGGGGACGAGGCAACATGTCGAGTACTGGCTGGGGGACGGGACAGCATGTCGGGTACTGGCTGGGGGGACGGGACAGCATGTCGAGTACTGGCTGGGGGATGGGACAGCTTGACGGGTACTGGCTGTGGGACGGGACAGCATGTCGGGTACTGGCCGGGGGATGGGACAGCATGTCGGGTACTGGCTGGGGGACGGGACAGCATGTTGAGTACTGGCTGGGAGACGGGGACAGCATGTCGGGGTACTGGCTGGGGGACGGGACAGCATGTTGAGAACCGGCTGGAGTACAGGACACCATGTTGGGTACTGGCTGGGGGACGGGACATCATGTTGAGTACTGGCTGGGGACGAGACAGCATGTCGGGGTACTGGCTAGGGGACGGGACAGCATGTCGGGTACTGGCTGGGGGATGGGACAGCTTGTCGGGTACTGGCTGGGGGACGAGACAGCATGTCGGGTACTGGCTGGGGGACGGGACAGCATGTCGGGTACTGGCTGGGGGACGTAACACCATGTCGGGTGCTGGCTGGCTGACGGGGCAGCATGTCAGGTACTGGCCGTGGGACGGGGCAGCATGTCGGTTACTAGCTGGGGGACGGGACAGCATGTCGGGGACTGGCTGGGGGACGGGACAGCATGTCGGGTACTGGCTGGGGGACGGGACAGCATGTCGTGTACTGGCTGGGGGACGGGACAGCATGTCGGGTACTGGCTGGGGGACGGGTCAGCATGTCGGGTACTGGCTGGGGGACGGGACAGCATGTCGGGTACTGGATGGGGGACGGGACAGCATGTCGGGTACTGGCCGGGGGACGGGACTGCATGTCGGGTACTGGCCGGGGGACGGGTTAGCATGTCGGGTACTGGCTGGGGGACGGGTCAGCATGTCGGGTACTGGCTTGGGGGACGGGAGAGAGCATGTCGGGTACTGGCTGCGGGACGGGTCAGCATGTCGGGTACTGGCTGGGGAACGGGACAGCATGTCGGGTACTGGATGGGGGACGGGACAGCATGTCGGGTACTGGATGGGGGACGGGACAGCATGTCGGGTACTGGATGGGGGACGGGACAGCATGTCGGGTACTGGCTGGGGGACGGGACAGCATGTCGGGTACTGGATGGGGGACGGGACAGCATGTCGGGTACTGGCGGGGGACGGGACTGCATGTCGGGTACTGGCCGGGGGACGGGTCAGCATGTCGGGTACTGGCTGGGGGACGGGTCAGCATGTCGGGTACTGGCTGGGGGACGGGAGAGCATGTCGGGTACTGGCTGGGGGATGGGTCAGCATGTCGGGTACTGGCTAGGGGACGGGACAGCATGTCGGGTACTGGATGGGGGACCGGACAGCATGTCGGGTACTGGATGGGGGACCGTACTGCATGTCGGGTACTGGCCGGGGGACGGGACAGCATGTCGGGTACTGGCTGGGGGACGAGGCAACATGTCGAGTACTGGCTGGGGGACGGGACAGCATGTCGGGTACTGGCTGAGGGACGAGGCACCATGTCGGGTACTGGCTGGGGGACGGGTCAGCATGTCGGGTACTGGCTGGGGGACGGGACAGCATGTCGAGTACTGGCTGGGGGACGGGACAGCATGTCGGGTACTGGCTGGGGGACGGGAAAGCATGTCGGGTACTGGCTGGGGGACGGGACAGCATGTCGGGTACTGGCTGGGGGACGGGACAGCATGTCGGGTACTGGCTGGGGGACAGGCCACCATGCAGGGTAGTGGCTGGGGGACGGGACAGCATGTCGGGTACTGGATGGGGGACGTGACAGCATGTCGGGTACTGGCTGGGGGACGGGTCAGCATGTCGGGTGCTGGTTGGGGGATGGGACAGCATGTCGGGTACTGGCTGGGGGACGGGACAGCTTGTCGAGTACTGGCTGGGAGACGGGACAGCATGTCAGGTACTGGCTGGGGTCGGGACAGCATGTCGGGTACTGGCTGGGGGACGAGGCACCATGTCGAGTACTGACTAGGGGAGGGGACAGCATGTCGGGTACTGGCTGGGGGACGGGACAGCATGTTGAGTACTGCCTGGAGGACAGGAAACCATGTTTGGTACTGGCTGGGGGATGGGACAACATGTTGGGTACTGGCTGGGGGACGGGACAGCATGTTGGGTACTGGCTGGGGGACGGAACAGCATGTCGGGTACTGGCTGGGGGGCTGGACAGCATGTCGGGTACAGGCTGGGGGACGGGACAGCATGTCGGGTACTGGCTGGGGGACAGGACAGCTTGTCGAGTACTGGCTGGGGGACGGGACAGCATGTCGGGTACTGGCTGGGGGACGAGGCAACATGTCGAGTACTGGCTGGGGGACGGGACAGCATGTCGGGTACTGGCTGAGGGACGAGGCACCATGCAGGGTACTGGCTGGGGGACGGGACAGCATGTCGGGTACTGGCTGGGGGACGGGACAGCATGTCGAGTACTGGCTGGGGGATGGGACAGCTTGACGGGTACTGGCTGTGGGACGGGACAGCATGTCGGGTACTGGCCGGGGGACGGGACAGCATGTCGGGTACTGGCTGGGGGACGGGCCACCAGGTCAGGTACTGGCTGGGGGACGGGACAGCATGTCGGGTACTGGCTGGGGGATGGGACAGCATGTCGGGTACTGGCCGGGGAACGGGACAGCATGTCGGGTACTGGCTGGGGGACGGGACAGAATGTCGGGTACTGGCTGGGGGACGGGACAGCATGTCGGGTACTGGCAGGGGTACGGGACAGCATATCAGGTATTGGCTGTGGGACGGGACAGCATGTCGGGTACTGGCTGGGGGACGGGATAGCATGTCGTGTCTTGGCTGGGGGACGGGACACCATGTCGGGTACTGGCTCGGGGACGGGACAGCATGTCGGGTACCGTCTGGGGGACGGGACAGCATGTCGGGTACTGGCTGGAGGACAGGACACCATGTCGGGTACTGGCTGGGGGACGGGACAGCATGTCGGGTACTGGCTGGGGGATTGGACAGCTTGTCGGGTACTGGCTGGGGGACGAGACAGCATGTCGGGGACTGGCTGGGGGACGGGACAGCATGTCGGGTACTGTCTGGCTGACGGGGCAGCATGTCAGGTACTGGCCGTGGGACGGGGCAGCATGTCGGGTACTAGCTGGGGGACGGGACAGCATGTCGGGTACTGGCTGGGGGACGGGACAGCATGTCGGGTACTGGCTGGGGGACGGGACAGCATGTCGGGTACTGGCTAGGGGACGGGACAGCAGGTCGGGTACTGGCTGGGGGACGGGTCAGCATGTCGGGTGCTGGCTGGGGGACGGGACAGCATGTCGGGTACTGGCTGGGGGACGGGTCAGCATGTCGGGTACTGGCTGGGGGATGGGTCAGCATGTCGGGTACTGGCTGGAGGACGGGAGAGCATGTCGGGTACTGGCTGGGGGACGGGCCACCAGGTCAGGTACTGGCTGGGGGACGGGACAGCATGTCGGGTACTGGCTGGGGGTTGGGACAGCATGTCGGGTACTGGCCGGGGGACGGGACAGCATGTCGGGTACTGGCTGGGGGACGGGCCACCAGGTCAGGTACTGGCTGGGGGACGGGACAGCATGTCGGGTACTGGCTGGGGGATGGGACAGCATGTCGGGTACTGGCCGGGGAACGGGACAGCATGTCGGGTACTGGCTGGGGGACAGGACAGCATGTCGGGTACTGGCTGGGGGACGGGACAGCATGTCGGGTACTGGCAGGGGTACGGGACAGCATATCAGGTATTGGCTGTGGGACGGGACAGCATGTCGGGTACTGGCTGGGGGACGGGATAGCATGTCGTGTATTGGCTGGGGGACGGGACACCATGTCGGGTACTGGCTCGGGGACGGGACAGCATGTCGGGTACTGGCTGGGGGACGGGACAGCATGTCGGGTACTGGCTGGAGGACAGGACACCATGTCGGGTACTGGCTGGGGGACGGGACAGCATGTTGTGTACTGGCTGGGGGACGGGTCAGCATGTCGGGTACTGGCTGGGGGACGGGACAGCATGTCGGGTACTGGCTGGGGGATTGGACAGCTTGTCGGGTACTGGCTGGGGGACGAGACAGCATGTCGGGGACTGGCTGGGGGACGGGACAGCATGTCGGGTACTGTCTGGCTGACGGGGCAGCATGTCAGGTACTGGCCGTGGGACGGGGCAGCATATCGGGTACCAGCTGGGGGACGGGACAGCATGTCGGGTACTGGCTGGGGGACGGGACAGCATGTCGGGTACTGGCTGGGGGACGGGACAGCATGTCGGGTACTGGCTAGGGGACGGGACAGCAGGTCGGGTACTGGCTGGGGGACGGGTCAGCATGTCGGGTGCTGGCTGGGGGACGGGACAGCATGTCGGGTACTGGCTGGGGGACGGGTCAACATGTCGGGTACTGGCTGGGGGATGGGTCAGCATGTCGGGTACTGGCTGGGGGACGGGAGAGCATGTCGGGTACTGGCTGGGGGACGGGCCACCAGGTCAGGTACTGGCTGGGGGACGGGACAGCATGTCGGGTACTGGCTGGGGGATGGGACAGCATGTCGGGTACTGGTCGGGGGACGGGACAGCATGTCGGGTACTGGCTGGGGGACGGGACAGCATGTCGGGTACTGGCTGGGGGACGGGACATCATGTCGGGTACTGGCTGGGGGACAGGAAAGCATGTCGGGTACTGGCTGGGGGACGGGACAGCTTGTCGAGTACTGGCTGGGGGACGGGACAGCATGTCGGGTACTGGCTGGGGGACAGGCCACCATGCAGGGTAGTGGCTGGGGGACGGGACAGCATGTCGGGTACTGGATGGGGGACGTGACAGCATGTCGGGTACTGGCTGGGGGACGGGTCAGCATGTGGGGTGCTGGTTGGGGGATGGGACAGCATGTCGGGTACTGGCTTGGGGATAGGACAGCATGTCGGTTACTGGCTGGGGGACGGGACAGCTTGTCGAGTACTGGCTGGGAGACGGGACAGCATGTCGGGTACTGGCTGGGGGCGGGACAGCATGTCGGGTACTGGCTGGGGGACGAGGCACCATGTCGAGTACTGGCTGGGGGACGGGACAGCATGTCGGGTACTGGCTGGGGGACGGGACAGCATGTTGAGTACTGCCTGGAGGACAGGAAACCATGTCGGGTACTGGCTGGGGGACGGGACAGCATGTTGGGTACTGGCTGGGGGACGGAACAACATGTCGGGTACTGGCTGGGGGACTGGACAGCATGTCGGGTACTGGCTGGGGGACGGGACAGCATGTCGGGTACTGGCTGGGGGACGGGACAGCTTGTTGAGTACTGGCTGGGGGACGGGACAGCATGTCGGGTACTGGCTGGGGACGGGACAGCCTGTCGCGTACTGGCTGGGGGACGAGGCAACATGTCGAGTACTGGCTGGGGGACGGGACAGCATGTCGTGCACTGGCTGGGGGACGGGACAGCATGTCGAGTACTGGCTGGGGGATGGGACAGCTTGACGGGTACTGGCTGTGGGACGGGACAGCATGTCGGGTACTGGCCGGGGGACGGGACAGCATGTCGGGGACTGGCTGGGGTACGGGACAGCATGTCGGGTACTGGCAGGGGGACGGGACAGCATATCAGGTATTGGCTGTGGGACGGGACAGCATGTCGGGTACTGGCTGGGGGACGGGATAGCATGTCGTGTATTGGCTGGGGGATGGGACACCATGTCGGGTACTGGCTAGGGGACGGGACAGCATGTCGGGTACTGGCTGGAGGACAGGACACCATGTCGGGTACTGGCTGGGGGACGGGACAGCATGTTCTGTACTGGCTGGGGGACGGGTCAGCATGTCGGGTACTGGCTGGGGGACGGGACAGCATGTTGAGAACTGGCTGGAGTACAGGATACCATGTTGGGTACTGGCTGGGGGAGGGGACAGCATGTTGAGAACTGGAAGGAGTACAGGACAGCATGTCGGGTACTGGCTGGGGGATGGGACAGCTTGTCGGGTACTGGCTGGGGGACGAGACAGCATGTCGGGTACTGGCTGGGGGACGGGACAGCATGTCGGGTACTGGCTGGGGGACGTAACACCATGTCGGGTGCTGGCTGGCTGATGGGGCAGCATGTCAGGTACTGGCCGTGGTACGGGGCAGCATGTCGGGTACTTGCTGGGGGACGGGACAGCATGTCGGGTACTGGCTGGGGGACGGGACAGCATGTCGGGTACTGGCTAGGGGACGGGTCAGCATGTCGGGTACTGGCTGGGGGACGGGTCAGCATGTCGGGTACTGGCTGGGGGACGGGAGAGCATGTCGGGTACTGGCTGGGGGACGGGACAGCATGTCGGGTACTGGATGGGGGACGGGACAGCATGTCGGGTACTGGCCGGGGGACGGGACTGCATGTCGGGTACTGGCCGGGGGACGGGACAGCATGTCGGGTACTGGCTGGGGGACGAGGCAACATGTCGAGTACTGGCTGGGGGACGGGACAGCATGTCGGGTACTGGCTGGGGGACGGGACAGCATGTCGAGTACTGGCTGGGGGATGGGACAGCTTGACGGGTACTGGCTGTGGGACGGGACAGCATGTCGGGTACTGGCCGGGGGATGGGACAGCAGGTCGGGTACTGGCTGGGGGACGGGCCACCAGGTCAGGTACTGGCTGGGGGACGGGACAGCATGTCGGGTACTGGCTGGGAGACGGGACAGCATGTCGGGTACTGGCTGGGGGACGGGTCAGCATGTTGGGTACTGGCTGGGGGACGGGACAGCATGTTGAGAACTGGCTGGAGTACAGGACATCATGTTGAGTACTGGCTGGGGGACGAGACAGCATGTCGGGTACTGGCTAGGGGACGGGACAGCATGTCGGGTACTGGCTGGGGGATGGGACAGCTTGTCGGGTACTGGCTGGGGGACGAGACAGCATGTCGGGTACTGGCTGGGGGACGGGACAGCATGTCGGGTACTGGCTGGGGGACGTAACACCATGTCGGGTGCTGGCTGGCTGACGGGGCAGCATGTCAGGTACTGGCCGTGGGACGGGGCAGCATGTCGGTTACTAGCTGGGGGACGGGACAGCATGTCGGTTACTGGCTGGGGGACGGGACAGCATGTCGGGTACTGGCTGGGGGACGGGACAGCATGTCGGGTACTGGCTAGGGGACGGGACAGCATGTCGGGTACTGGCTGGGGGACGGGTCAGCAGGTCGGGTACTGGCTGGGGGAAGGGACAGCATGTCGGGTACTGGATGGGGGACGGGACAGCATGTCGGGTACTGGCCGGGGGACGGGACTGCATGTCGGGTACTGGCCGGGGGACGGGTCAGCATGTCGGGTACTGGCTGGGGGACGGGTCAGCATGTCGGGTACTGGCTGGGGGACGGGAGAGCATGTCGGGTACTGGCTGGGGGACGGGTCAGCATGTCGGGTACTGGCTGGGGGATGGGACAGCATGTCGGGTACTGGATGGGGGACGGGACAGCATGTCGGGTACTGGATGGGGGACGGGACAGCATGTCGGGTACTGGATGGGGGACGGGACAGCATGCCGGGTACTGGCTGGGGGACGGGACAGCATGTCGGGTACTGGATGGGGGACGGGACAGCATGTCGGGTACTGGCTGTGGGACGGGACTGCATGTCGGGTACTGGCCGGGGGACGGGTCAGCATGTCGGGTACTGGCTGGGGGACGGGTCAGCATGTCGGGTACTGGCTGGGGGATGGGAGAGCATGTCGGGTACTGGCTGGGGGACGGGTCAGCATGTCGGGTACTGGCTGGGGGACGGGACAGCATGTCGGGTACTGGATGGGGGACCGGACAGCATGTCGGGTACTGGATGGGGGACCGTACTGCATGTCGGGTACTGGCCGGGGGACGGGACAGCATGTCGGGTACTGGCTGGGGGACGAGGCAACATGTCGAGTACTGGCTGGGGGACGGGACAGCATGTCGGGTACTGGCTGAGGGACGAGGCACCATGTCGGGTACTGGCTGGGGGACGGGTCAGCATGTCGGGTACTGGCTGGGGGACGGGACAGCATGTCGAGTACTGGCTGGGGGACGGGACAGCATGTCGTGTACTGGCTGAGGGACGAGGCACCATGTCGGGTACTGGCTGGGGGACGGGTCAGCATGTCGGGTACTGGCTGGGGGACGGGACAGCATGTCGGGTACTGGCTGGGGGACGGGACAGCATGTCGGGTACTGGCTGGGGGACGGGAAAGCATGTCGGGTACTGGCTGGGGGACGGGACAGCATGTCGGGTACTGGCTGGGGGACGGGACAGCTTGTCGAGTACTGGCTGGGGGACGGGACAGCATGTCGGGTACTGGCTGGGGGAGGGGACAGCATGTCGGGTACTGGATGGGGGACGGGACAGCATGTCAGGTACTGGCCGTGGGACGGGGCAGCATGTCGGTTACTAGCTGGGGGACGGGACAGCATGTCGGGTATTGGCTGGGGGACGGGACAGCATGTCGAGTACTGGCTGGGGGATGGGACAGCTTGACGGGTACTGGCCGGGGGACGGGACAGAATGTCCGGTACTGGCCGGGAAACGGGACAGCATGTCGGGTACTGGCTGGGGGACCGGACAGCATGTCGGGTATTGGCTGGGGTCGGGACAGCATGTCGGGTACTGGCTGGGGGACGGGCCACCATGTCGGGTATTGGCTGGGGGACGGGACAGCATGTCGGGTACTGGATGGGGGACGGGACAGCATGTCGGGTACTGGCTGGGGGACGGGACAGCATGTCGGGTACTGGCTGGGGGACGGGACAGCATGTCGGGTACTGGCTGGGGGACGGGACAGCATGTCGGGCACTGGCCGGGGGATGGGACAGCATGTCGGGTACTGGCTGGGGGATGGGCCACCATGTAGGGTACTGGCTGGGGGACGGGACAGCATGTCGGGTACTGGATGGGGGACGGGCCACCATGTCGGGTACTGGGTGGTGGACGGGACAGCATGTCGGGTACTGGCTGGGGGACGGGACAGCATGTCGGGTACTGGCTGGGGGACGGGACAGCTTGTCGAGTACTGGCTGGGGGACGGGACAGCATGTCGGGTACTGGCTGGGGGATGGGACAACTTGTCGAGTACTGGCTGGGGGACGGGACAGCATGTCGGGTACTGGCTGGGGGACGGGACAGCATGTCGGGTAGTGGCTGGGGGACGGGTCAGCATGTCGGGTACTGGCTGGGGGACGGGACAGCATGTCGGGTACTGGATGGGGGATGGGACAGCATGTCGGGTACTGGATGGGGGACGGGACAGCATGTCGGGTACTGGATGGGGGACGGGACAGCATGTCGGGTACTGGCTGGGGGACGGGACAGCATGTCGGGTACTGGATGGGGGACGGGACAGCATGTCGGGTTATGGCCGGGGGACGGGACTGCATGTCGGGTACTGGCCGGGGGACGGGTCAGCATGTCGGGTACTGGCTGGGGGACGGGTCAGCATGTCGGGTACTGGCTGGGGGACGGGAGAGCATGTCGGGTACTGGCTGGGGGATGGGTCAGCATGTCGGGTACTGGCTAGGGGACGGGACAGCATGTCGGGTACTGGATGGGGGACCGGACAGCATGTCGGGTACTGGATGGGGGACCGTACTGCATGTCGGGTACTGGCCGGGGGACGGGACAGCATGTCGGGTACTGGCTGGGGGACGAGGCAACATGTCGAGTACTGGCTGGGGGACGGGACAGCATGTCGGGTACTGGCTGAGGGACGAGGCACCATGTCGGGTACTGGCTGGGGGGCGGGTCAGCATGTCGGGTACTGGCTGGGGGACGGGACAGCATGTCGAGTACTGGCTGGGGGACAGGACAGCATGTCGGGTACTGGCTGGGGGACGGGAAAGCATGTCGGGTACTGGCTGGGGGACGGGACAGCATGTCGGGTACTGGCTGGGGGACGGGACAGCATGTCGGGTACTGGCTGGGGGACAGGCCACCATGCAGGGTAGTGGCTGGGGGACGGGACAGCATGTCGGGTACTGGATGGGGGACGTGACAGCATGTCGGGTACTGGCTGGGGGACGGGTCAGCATGTCGGGTGCTGGTTGGGGGATGGGACAGCATGTCGGGTACTGGCTGGGGGACGGGACAGCTTGTCGAGTACTGGCTGGGAGACGGGACTGCATGTCAGGTACTGGCTGGGGTCGGGACAGCATGTCGGGTACTGGCTGGGGGACGAGGCACCATGTCGAGTACTGACTGGGGGAGGGGACAGCATGTCGGGTACTGGCTGGTGGACGTGACAGCATGTTGAGTACTGCCTGGAGGACAGGAAACCATGTCGGGTACTGGCTGGGGGATGGGACAACATGTTGGGTACTGGCTGGGGGACGGGACAGCATGTTGGGTACTGGCTGGGGGACGGAACAGCATGTCGGGTACTGGCTGGGGGGCTGGACAGCATGTCGGGTACAGGCTGGGGGACGGGACAGCATGCCGGGTACTGGCTGGGGGACAGGACAGCTTGTCGAGTACTGGCTGGGGGACGGGACAGCATGTCGGGTACTGGCTGGGGGACGAGGCAACATGTCGAGTACTGGCTGGGGGACGGGACAGCATGTCGAGTACTGGCTGGGGGATGGGACAGCTTGACGGGTACTGGCTGTGGGATGGGACAGCATGTCGGGTACTGGCCGGGGGACGGGACAGCATGTCGGGTACTGGCTGGGGGACGGGCCAGCATGTCGGGTACTGGCTGGGGGATGGGACAGCATGTCGGGTACTGGCCGGGGAACGGGACAGCATGTCGGGTACTGGCTGGGGGACAGGACAGCATGTTGGGTACTGGCTGGGGGACGGGACAGCATGTCGGGTACTGGCAGGGGTACGGGACAGCATATCAGGTATTGGCTGTGGGACGGGACAGCATGTCGGGTACTGGCTGGGGGACGGGATAGCATGTCGTGTATTGGCTGGGGGACGGGACACCATGTCGGGTACTGGCTGGAGGACAGGACACCATGTCGGGTACTGGCTGGGGGACGGGACAGCATGTTGTGTACTGGCTGGGGGACGGGACAGCATGTCGGGTACTGGCTGGGGGACGGGACAGCATGTCGGGTACTGGCTGGAGGACAGGACACCATGTCGGGTACTGGCTGGGGGACGGGACAGCATGTTGTGTACTGGCTGGGGGACGGGTCAGCATGTCGGGTACTGGCTGGGGGACGGGACAGCATGTCGGGTACTGGCTGGGGGATTGGACAGCTTGTCGGGTACTGGCTGGGGGACGAGACAGCATGTCGGGGACTGGCTGGGGGACGGGAGAGCATGTCGGGTACTGTCTGGCTGACGGGGCAGCATGTCAGGTACTGGCCGTGGGACGGGGCAGCATGTCGGGTACTAGCTGGGGGACGGGACAGCATGTCGGGTACTGGCTGGGGGACGGGACAGCATGTCGGGTACTGGCTGGGGGACGGGACAGCATGTCGGGTACTGGCTAGGGGACGGGACAGCAGGTCGGGTACTGGCTGGGGGACGGGTCAGCATGTCGGGTGCTGGCTGGGGGACGGGACAGCATGTCGGGTACTGGCTGGGGGACGGGTCAGCATGTCGGGTACTGGCTGGGGGATGGGTCAGCATGTCGGGTACTGGCTGGGGGACGGGAGAGCATGTCGGGTACTGGCTGGGGGACGGGCCACCAGGTCAGGTACTGGCTGGGGGATGGGACAGCATGTCGGGTACTGGCTGGGGGATGGGACAGCATGTCGGGTACTGGCCGGGGGACGGGACAGCATGTCGGGTACTGGCTGGGGGACGGGCCACCAGGTCAGGTACTGGCTGGGGGACGGGACAGCATGTCGGGTACTGGCTGGGGGATGGGACAGCATGTCGGGTACTGGCCGGGGAACGGGACAGCATGTCGGGTACTGGCTGGGGGACAGGACAGCATGTCGGGGACTGGCTGGGGGACGGGACAGCATGTCGGGTACTGGCAGGGGTACGGGACAGCATATCAGGTATTGGCTGTGGGACGGGACAGCATGTCGGGTACTGGCTGGGGGACGGGATAGCATGTCGTGTATTGGCTGGGGGACGGGACACCATGTCGGGTACTGGCTCGGGGACGGGACAGCATGTCGGGTACTGGCTGGGGGACGGGACAGCATGTCGGGTACTGGCTGGAGGACAGGACACCATGTCGGGTACTGGCTGGGGGACGGGACAGCATGTTGTGTACTGGCTGGGGGACGGGTCAGCATGTCGGGTACTGGCTGGGGGACGGGACAGCATGTCGGGGACTGGCTGGGGGACGGGACAGCATGTCGGGTACTGTCTGGCTGACGGGGCAGCATGTCAGGTACTGGCCGTGGGACGGGGCAGCATGTCGGGTACTAGCTGGGGGACGGGACAGCATGTCGGGTACTGGCTGGGGGACGGGACAGCATGTCGGGTACTGGCTGGGGGACGGGGCAGCATGTCGGGTACTGGTTTGGGGACGGGACAGCAGGTCGGGTACTGGCTGGGGAACGGGTCAGCATGTCGGGTGCTGGCTGGGGGACGGGACAGCATGTCGGGTACTGGCTGGGGGACGGGTCAGCATGTCGGGTACTGGCTGGGGGATGGGTCAGCATGTCGGGTACTGGCTGGGGGACGGGAGAGCATGTCGGGTACTGGCTGGGGGACGGGCCACCAGGTCAGGTACTGGCTGGGGGACGGGACAGCATGTCGGGTACTGGCTGGGGGATGGGACAGCATGTCGGGTACTGGCCGGGGGACGGGACAGCATGTCGGGAACTGGCTGGGGGACGGGACAGCATGTCGGGTACTGGCTGGGGGACGGGACATCATGTCGGGTACTGGCTGGGGGACAGGAAAGCATGTCGGGTACTGGCTGGGGGACGGGACAGCTTGTCGAGTACTGGCTGGGGGACGGGACAGCATGTCGGGTACTGGCTGGGGGACAGGCCACCATGCAGGGTAGTGGCTGGGGGACGGGACAGCATGTCGGGTACTGGATGGGGGACGTGACAGCATGTCGGGTACTGGCTGGGGGACGGGTCAGCATGTCGGGTGCTGGTTGGGGGATGGGACAGCATGTCGGGTACTGGCTTGGGGATAGGACAGCATGTCGGTTACTGGCTGGGGGACGGGACAGCTTGTCGAGTACTGGCTGGGAGACGGGACAGCATGTCGGGTACTGGCTGGGGGCGGGACAGCATGTCGGGTACTGGCTGGGGGACGAGGCACCATGTCGAGTACTGGCTGGGGGACGGGACAGCATGTCGGGTACTGGCTGGGGGACGGGACAGCATGTTGAGTACTGCCTGGAGGACAGGAAACCATGTCGGGTACTGGCTGGGGGACGGGACAGCATGTTGGGTACTGGCTGGGGGACGGAACAGCATGTCGGGTACTGGCTGGGGGACTGGACAGCATGTCGGGTACTGGCTGGGGGACGGGACAGCATGTCGGGTACTGGCTGGGGGACGGGACAGCTTGTTGAGTACTGGCTGGGGGACGGGACAGCATGTCGGGTACTGGCTGGGGGACGGGACAGCATGTCGGGTACTGGCTGGGGGACGAGGCAACATGTCGAGTACTGGCTGGGGGACGGGACAGCATGTCGGGTACTGGCTGAGGGACGAGGCACCATGCAGTGTACTGGCTGGGGGACGGGGCAGCATGTCGTGCACTGGCTGGGGGACGGGACAGCATGGCGAGTACTGGCTGGGGGATGGGACAGCTTGACGGGTACTGGCTGTGGGACGGGACAGCATGTCGGGTACTGGCCGGGGGACGGGACAGCATGTCGGGTACTGGCTGGGGGACGGGCCACCAGGTCAGGTACTGGCTGGGGGACGGGACAGCATGTCGGGTACTGGCTGGGGGACGGGACAGCATGTTGGGTACTGGCCGGGGGACGGGACAGCATGTCGGGTACTGGCTGGGGAACAGGACAGCATGTCGGGTACTGGCTGGGGGACGGGACAGCATGTCGGGTACTGGCAGGGGGACGGGACAGCATATCAGGTATTGGCTGTGGGACGGGACAGCATGTCGGGTACTGGCTGGGGGACGGGATAGCATGTCGTGTATTGGCTGGGGGATGGGACACCATGTCGGGTACTGGCTAGGGGACGGGACAGCATGTCGGGTACTGGCTGGAGGACAGGACACCATGTCGGGTACTGGCTGGGGGACGGGACAGCATGTTGTGTACTGGCTGGGGGACGGGTCAGCATGTCGGGTACTGGCTGGGGGACGGGACAGCATGTTGAGAACTGGCTGGAGTACAGGATACCATGTTGGGTACTGGCCGGGGGACGGGACAGCATGTCGGGTACTGGCTGGGGGACGGGCCACCAGGTCAGGTACTGGCTGGGGGACGGGACAACATGTCGGGTACTGGCTGGGGGATGGGACAGCATGTCGGGTACTGGCCGGGGAACGGGACAGCATGTCGGGGACTGGCTGGGGGACGGGATAGCATGTCGTGTATTGGCTGGGGGACGGGACACCATGTCGGGTACTGGCTCGGTGACGGGACAGCATGTCGGGTACTGGCTGGGGGACGGGACAGCATGTCGGGTACTGGCTGGAGGACAGGACACCATGTCGGGTACTGGCTGGGGGACGGGACAGCATGTTGTGTACTGGCTGGGGGACGGGTCAGCATGTCGGGTACTGGCTGGGGGACGGGACAGCATGTCGGGCACTGGCCGGGGGGCGGGACAGCATGTCGGGTGCTGGCTGGGGGATGGGACAGCATGTCGGGTACTGGCTGGGGGACGGGACAGCATGTCGGGTACTGGCTGGGGGACGGGACAGCATGTCGGGTACTGGATGGGGGACGGGCCACCATGTCGGGTACTGGGTGGTGGACGGGACAGCATGTCAGGTACTGGCTGGGGGACGGGACAGCATGTCGGGTACTGGCTGGGGGACGGGACAGCTTGTCGAGTACTGGCTGGGGGACGGGACAGCATGTCGGGTACTGGCTGGGGGATGGGACAACTTGTCGAGTACTGGCTAGGGGACGGGACAGCAGGTCGGGTACTGGCTGGGGGACGGGTCAGCATGTCGGGTACTGGCTGGGGGACGGGACAGCATGTCGGGTACTGGCTGGGGGACGGGTCAGCATGGCGGGTACTGGCTGGGGGATGGGTCAGCATGTCGGGTACTGGCTGGGGGACGGGAGAGCATGTCGGCTACTGGCTGGGGGACGGGTCAGCATGTCGGGTACTGGCTGGGGGACCGGTCAGCATGTCGGGTACTGGCTGGGGGACGGGACAGCATGTCGGGTACTGGCTGGGGGACGGGACAGCATGTCGGGTACTGGATGGGGGACGGGACAGCATGTTGGGTACTGGCTGGGGGACGGGACAGCATGTCGGGTACTGGCAGGGGTACGGGACAGCATATCAGGTATTGGCTGTGGGACGGGACAGCATGTCGGGTACTGGCTGGGGGACGGGATAGCATGTCGTGTATTGGCTGGGGGACGGGACACCATGTCGGGTACTGGCTGGAGGACAGGACACCATGTCGGGTACTGGCTGGGGGACGGGACAGCATTTTGTGTACTGGCTGGGGGACGGGACAGCATGTCGGGTACTGGCTGGGGGACGGGACAGCATGTCGGGTACTGGCTGGAGGACAGGACACCATGTCGGGTACTGGCTGGGGGACGGGACAGCATGTTGTGTACTGGCTGGGGGACGGGTCAGCATGTCGGGTACTGGCTGGGGGACGGGACAGCATGTCGGGTACTGGCTGGGGGATTGGACAGCTTGTCGGGTACTGGCTGGGGGACGAGACAGCATGTCGGGGACTGGCTGGGGGACGGGAGAGCATGTCGGGTACTGTCTGGCTGACGGGGCAGCATGTCAGGTACTGGCCGTGGGACGGGGCAGCATGTCGGGTACTAGCTGGGGGACGGGACAGCATGTCGGGTACTGGCTGGGGGACGGGACAGCATGTCGGGTACTGGCTGGGGGACGGGACAGCATGTCGGGTACTGGCTAGGGGACGGGACAGCAGGTCGGGTACTGGCTGGGGGACGGGTCAGCATGTCGGGTGCTGGCTGGGGGACGGGACAGCATGTCGGGTACTGGCTGGGGGACGGGTCAGCATGTCGGGTACTGGCTGGGGGATGGGTCAGCATGTCGGGTACTGGCTGGGGGACGGGAGAGCATGTCGGGTACTGGCTGGGGGACGGGCCACCAGGTCAGGTACTGGCTGGGGGATGGGACAGCATGTCGGGTACTGGCTGGGGGATGGGACAGCATGTCGGGTACTGGCCGGGGGACGGGACAGCATGTCGGGTACTGGCTGGGGGACGGGCCACCAGGTCAGGTACTGGCTGGGGGACGGGACAGCATGTCGGGTACTGGCTGGGGGATGGGACAGCATGTCGGGTACTGGCCGGGGAACGGGACAGCATGTCGGGTACTGGCTGGGGGACAGGACAGCATGTCGGGGACTGGCTGGGGGACGGGACAGCATGTCGGGTACTGGCAGGGGTACGGGACAGCATATCAGGTATTGGCTGTGGGACGGGACAGCATGTCGGGTACTGGCTGGGGGACGGGATAGCATGTCGTGTATTGGCTGGGGGACGGGACACCATGTCGGGTACTGGCTCGGGGACGGGACAGCATGTCGGGTACTGGCTGGGGGACGGGACAGCATGTCGGGTACTGGCTGGAGGACAGGACACCATGTCGGGTACTGGCTGGGGGACGGGACAGCATGTTGTGTACTGGCTGGGGGACGGGTCAGCATGTCGGGGACTGGCTGGGGGACGGGACAGCATGTCGGGGACTGGCTGGGGGACGGGACAGCATGTCGGGTACTGTCTGGCTGACGGGGCAGCATGTCAGGTACTGGCCGTGGGACGGGGCAGCATGTCGGGTACTAGCTGGGGGACGGGACAGCATGTCGGGTACTGGCTGGGGGACGGGACAGCATGTCGGGTACTGGCTGGGGGACGGGGCAGCATGTCGGGTACTGGCTTGGGGACGGGACAGCAGGTCGGGTACTGGCTGGGGAACGGGTCAGCATGTCGGGTGCTGGCTGGGGGACGGGACAGCATGTCGGGTACTGGCTGGGGGACGGGTCAGCATGTCGGGTACTGGCTGGGGGATGGGTCAGCATGTCGGGTACTGGCTGGGGGACGGGAGAGCATGTCGGGTACTGGCTGGGGGACGGGCCACCAGGTCAGGTACTGGCTGGGGGACGGGACAGCATGTCGGGTACTGGCTGGGGGATGGGACAGCATGTCGGGTACTGGCCGGGGGACGGGACAGCATGTCGGGAACTGGCTGGGGGACGGGACAGCATGTCGGGTACTGGCTGGGGGACGGGACATCATGTCGGGTACTGGCTGGGGGACAGGAAAGCATGTCGGGTACTGGCTGGGGGACGGGACAGCTTGTCGAGTACTGGCTGGGGGACGGGACAGCATGTCGGGTACTGGCTGGGGGACAGGCCACCATGCAGGGTAGTGGCTGGGGGACGGGACAGCATGTCGGGTACTGGATGGGGGACGTGACAGCATGTCGGGTACTGGCTGGGGGACGGGTCAGCATGTCGGGTGCTGGTTGGGGGATGGGACAGCATGTCGGGTACTGGCTTGGGGATAGGACAGCATGTCGGTTACTGGCTGGGGGACGGGACAGCTTGTCGAGTACTGGCTGGGGGCGGGACAGCATGTCGGGTACTGGCTGGGGGACGAGGCACCATGTCGAGTACTGGCTGGGGGACGGGACAGCATGTCGGGTACTGGCTGGGGGACGGGACAGCATGTTGAGTACTGCCTGGAGGACAGGAAACCATGTCGGGTACTGGCTGGGGGACGGGACAGCATGTTGGGTACTGGCTGGGGGACGGAACAGCATGTCGGGTACTGGCTGGGGGACTGGACAGCATGTCGGGTACTGGCTGGGGGACGGGACAGCATGTCGGGTACTGGCTGGGGGACGGGACAGCTTGTTGAGTACTGGCTGGGGGACGGGACAGCATGTCGGGTACTGGCTGGGGGACGGGACAGCATGTCGGGTACTGGCTGGGGGACGAGGCAACATGTCGAGTACTGGCTGGGGGACGGGACAGCATGTCGGGTACTGGCTGAGGGACGAGGCACCATGCAGTGTACTGGCTGGGGGACGGGGCAGCATGTCGTGCACTGGCTGGGGGACGGGACAGCATGTCGAGTACTGGCTGGGGGATGGGACAGCTTGACGGGTACTGGCTGTGGGACGGGACAGCATGTCGGGTACTGGCCGGGGGACGGGACAGCATGTCGGGTACTGGCTGGGGGACGGGCCACCAGGTCAGGTACTGGCTGGGGGACGGGACAGCATGTCGGGTACTGGCTGGGGGACGGGACAGCATGTTGGGTACTGGCCGGGGGACGGGACAGCATGTCGGGTACTGCCTGGGGGACAGGACAGCATGTCGGGTACTGGCTGGGGGACGGGACAGCATGTCGGGTACTGGCAGGGGGACGGGACAGCATATCAGGTATTGGCTGTGGGACGGGACAGCATGTCGGGTACTGGCTGGGGGACGGGATAGCATGTCGTGTATTGGCTGGGGGATGGGACACCATGTCGGGTACTGGCTAGGGGACGGGACAGCATGTCGGGTACTGGCTGGAGGACAGGACACCATGTCGGGTACTGGCTGGGGGACGGGACAGCATGTTGTGTACTGGCTGGGGGACGGGTCAGCATGTCGGGTACTGGCTGGGGGACGGGACAGCATGTTGAGAACTGGCTGGAGTACAGGATACCATGTTGGGTACTGGCCGGGGGACGGGACAGCATGTCGGGTACTGGCTGGGGGACGGGCCACCAGGTCAGGTACTGGCTGGGGGACGGGACAACATGTCGGGTACTGGCTGGGGGATGGGACAGCATGTCGGGTACTGGCCGGGGAACGGGACAGCATGTCGGGGACTGGCTGGGGGACGGGATAGCATGTCGTGTATTGGCTGGGGGACGGGACACCATGTCGGGTACTGGCTCGGTGACGGGACAGCATGTCGGGTACTGGCTGGGGGACGGGACAGCATGTCGGGTACTGGCTGGAGGACAGGACACCATGTCGGGTACTGGCTGGGGGACGGGACAGCATGTTGTGTACTGGCTGGGGGACGGGTCAGCATGTCGGGTACTGGCTGGGGGACGGGACAGCATGTCGGGCACTGGCCGGGGGGCGGGACAGCATGTCGGGTGCTGGCTGGGGGATGGGACAGCATGTCGGGTACTGGCTGGGGGACGGGACAGCATGTCGGGTACTGGCTGGGGGACGGGACAGCATGTCGGGTACTGGATGGGGGACGGGCCACCATGTCGGGTACTGGGTGGTGGACGGGACAGCATGTCGGGTACTGGCTGGGGGACGGGACAGCATGTCGGGTACTGGCTGGGGGACGGGACAGCTTGTCGAGTACTGGCTGGGGGACGGGACAGCATGTCGGGTACTGGCTGGGGGATGGGACAACTTGTCGAGTACTGGCTAGGGGACGGGACAGCAGGTCGGGTACTGGCTGGGGGACGGGTCAGCATGTCGGGTACTGGCTGGGGGACGGGACAGCATGTCGGGTACTGGCTGGGGGACGGGTCAGCATGGCGGGTACTGGCTGGGGGATGGGTCAGCATGTCGGGTACTGGCTGGGGGACGGGAGAGCATGTCGGCTACTGGCTGGGGGACGGGTCAGCATGTCGGGTACTGGCTGGGGGACCGGTCAGCATGTCGGGTACTGGCTGGGGGACGGGACAGCATGTCGGGTACTGGCTGGGGGACGGGACAGCATGTCGGGTACTGGATGGGGGACGGGACAGCATGTCGGGTACTGGCCGGGGGACGGTACTGCATGTCGGGTACTGGCCGGGGGACGGGACAGCATTTCGGGTACTGGCCGGGGGACGGGACAGCATGTCGGGTACTCGCTGGGAGACGGGACAGCATGTCGGGTACTGGCTGGGTGATGGGACAGCTTGTCGGGTACTGGCTGGGGGACGGGACAGCATGTCGGTTACTGGCTGGGGGACGGGACAGCATGTCGGGAACTGGCTGGGGGACGGGACAGCTTGTCGAGTACTGGCTGGGGTACGGGACAGCATGTTGGGTACTGGCTGGGGGACGGGACAGCATGTCGGGTACATGCTGTGGGACGGGAGAGCATGTCAGGTACTGGCTGGGGGATGGGACAGCATGTCGGGTAATGGCTGGGGGACGGGACAGCATGTCGGGTACTTCCTGGGGGACGGGACAGCTTGTCGAGTACTGGCTGTGGGATGGGACAGCATGTCGGGTGCTGGCTGGGGGACGGGACAGCATGTCGGGTACTGGCTGGGGGACGGGACAGCATGTCGGGTACTTGCTGGGGGACGGGACAGCTTGTCGAGTACTGGCTGGGGGACGGGACAGCATGTCGGGTACTGGCTGGGGGACGGGACAGCATGTCGGGAACTGGATGGGGGACGGGCCACCATGTCGGGTACTGGCTGGTGGACGGGACAGCATGTCGGGTACTTGCTGGGGGACGGGACAGCTTGTCGAGTACTGGCTGGGGGACGGGACAGCATGTCGGGTACTGGCTGGGGGACGGGACAGCATGTCGGGTGCTGGCTGGGGGACGGGACAGCATGTCGGGTACTGGCTGGGGGACGGGACAGTTTGTCGAGTACTGGCTGGGTGAGGGGACAGCATGTCGGGTACTGGCTGGTGGACGGGACAGCATGTCGGGTGCTGGCTGGGGCACGGGACAGCATGTCGGGTACTGGCTGGGGGACGGGACAGCATGTCGGGTACTGGCTGGGGGACAGGACAGCATGTCGGGTACTGGCTGGGGGACGGGACAGCATGTCGGGTACTGGCTGGGGGACGGGACAGCATGTCGTGTACTGGCTGGGGGACGGGCCACCATGTCGGGTACTGGCTCGGGGACGGGACAGCATGTCGGGTACTGGCTGGGGGACGGGACAGCATGTCGGGTACTGGCCGGGGGACGGAGCAGCATGTCGGGTCCTGGCCGGGGGACGGGACAGCATGTCGGGTACTGGCCGGGGGACGGGACAGCATGTCGGGTACTGGCTGGGCGACGGGCCACCATGTCGGGTACTGGCTGTGCTACGGGACAGCATGTCGGGTCCTGGCTGGGGGACGGGCAACTATGTCGGGTACTGGATGGGGAATGGGACAACATGTTGGGTACTGGCTGGGGGACGGGACAGCATGTTGGGTACTGGCTGGGGGACGGAACAGCTTGGCGAGTACTGGCTGGGGGACGGGACAGCATGTCGGGTACTGGCTGGGGGACGAGGCAACATGTCGAGTACTGGCTGGGGGACGGGACAGCATGTCGGGTACTGGCTGGGGGACGGGACAGCATGTCGGGTACTGGCTGGGGGACGGGACAGCATGTCGAGTACTGGCTGGAGGATGGGACAGCTTGACGGGTACTGGCTGTGGGACGGGACAGCACGTCGGGTACTGGCTGGGGGAGGGGCCACCAGGTCAGGTACTGGCTGGGGGACGGGACAGCATGTCGGGTACTGGCTGGGGGACGGGACAGCATGTCTGGTACTGGCCGGGGGACGGGACAGCATGTCGGGTACTGGCAGGGGGACGGGACAGCATGTCAGGTATTGGCTGTGGGACGGGACACCATGTCGGGTACTGGCAGGGGGACGGGACAGCATGTCAGGTATTGGCTGTGGGACGGGACACCATGTCGGGTACTGGCAGGGGGACGGGACAGCATGTCAGGTATTGGCTGTGGGACGGGACACCATGTCGGGTACTGGCAGGGGGACGGGACAGCATGTCAGGTATTGGCTGGGGGATGGGATAGCATGTCGTGTATTGGCTGGGGGACGGGACAGCTTGTCGGGTACTGGCTAGGGGACGGGGCAGCATGTCGGGTACTGGCTGGGGGACGGGACAGCATGTCGGGCACTGGCTGGGGGATGGGACAGCTTGTCGGGTACTGGCTGGGGGACGAGACAGCATGTCGGGTACTGGCTGGGGGACGGGACAGCATGTCGGGTACTGGCTGGGGGACGTAACACCATGTCGGGTGCTGGCTGGGGGACGGGTCAGCATGTCGGGTACTGGCTGGGGGACGGGTCAGCATGTCGGGTACTGGCAGGGTGACGGGAGAGCATGTCGGGTACTGGCTGGGGGACGGGTCAGCATGTCGGGTACTGGCCGGGGGACGGGTCAGCATGTCGGGTACTGGCCGGGGGACGGGACAGCATGTCGGGTACTGGCTGGGTGACGGGTCAGCATGTCGGGTACTGGCTGGGGGACGGGTCAGCATGTCGGGTACTGGCCGGGGGACGGGACAGCATGTCGGGTACTGGCCGGGGGACGGGACAGCATGTCGAGTACTCGCTGGGAGACGGCACAGCATGTCGGGTACTGGCCGGGGGACGGGACAGCATGTTGGGTACTGGCCGGGAGACGGGATAGCATGTCGGGTACTGGCTGGGGGACCGGACAGCATGTCGGGTACTGGCTGGGGGAGGGGCCACCAGGTCAGGTACTGGCTGGGGGACGGGACAGCATGTCGGGTACTGGCTGGGGGACGGGACAGCATGCCGGGTACTGGCTGGGGGACGGGACAGCATGTCGGGTACTGGCTGGGGGACAGGACAGCATGTCTGGTACTGGCTGGGGGACGGGACAGCATGTCGGGTACTGGCAGGGGGACGGGACAGCATGTCAGGTATTGGCTGTGGGACGGGGCAGCATGTCGGGTACTGGCTGGGGGACGGGATAGCATGTCGTGTATTGGCTGGGGGACGGGACAGCTTGTCGGGTACTGGCTAGGGGACGGGGCAGCATGTCGGGTACTGGCTGGGGGACGGGACAGCATGTCGGGTACTGGCTGGAGGACAGGACACCATGTCGGGTACTGGCTGGGGGACGGGACAGCATGTTGGGTACTGGCTGGGGGACGGGTCAGCATGTCGGGTACTGGCTGGGGGACGGGACAGCATGTTGAGAACTGGCTGGAGTACAGGACACCATGTCGGGTACTGGCTGGGGGACGGGACAGCATGTTGGGCACTGGCTGGGGAACGGGACAGCATGTCGGGCACTGGCTGGGGGATGGGACAGCTTGTCGGGTACTGGCTGGGGGACGAGACAGCATGTCGGGTACTAGCTGGGGGACGGGACAGCATGTCGGGTGCTGGCTGGCGGACGGGATATCATGTCGTGTATTGGCTGGGGGACGGGACAGCTTGTCGGGTACTGGCTAGGGGACGGGACAGCATGTCGGGTACTGGATGGGGGACGGGACAGCATGTTGGGTACTGGCTGGAGGACAGGACACCATGTCGGGTACTGGCTGGGGGACGGGACAGCATGTTGGGTACAGGCTGGGGGACGGGTCAGCCTGTCGGGTACTGGCTGGGGGACGGGACAGCATGTTG
This sequence comes from Somniosus microcephalus, assembly GCF_052327205.1. NCBI lineage: Eukaryota > Metazoa > Chordata > Chondrichthyes > Squaliformes > Somniosidae > Somniosus > Somniosus microcephalus. Next base: position 327,933,766 of record NC_140987.1, on the reverse strand, counting down.
AGAACTGGCTGGAGTACAGGACACCATGTCGGGTACTGGCTGGGGGACGGGACAGCATGTTGGGTACTGGCTGGGGAACGGGACAGCATGTCGGGCACTGACTGTGGGATGGGACAGCTTGTCGGGTACTGGCTGGGGGACGAGACAGCATGTCGGGTACTGGCTGGGGGACGGGACAGCATGTCGGGTACTGGCTGGGGGACGTACCACCATGTCGGGTGCTGGCTGGGGGACGGGACAGCATGTCGGGTACTGGCTGGGGGACGGGACAGCATGTCGGGTACTGGCTGGGGGACGGGTCAGCATGTCGGGTACTGGCTGGGGGACGGGACAGCATGTTGGGTACTGGCTGGGGGAGGGGTCATCATGTCGGGTACTGGCTGGGGAACGGGTCAGCATGTCGGGTACTGGCTGGGGGACGGGACAGCATGTCGGGTACTGGCCGGGGGACGGAGCAGCATGTCGGGTCCTGGCCGGGGGACGGGACAGCATGTCGGGTACTGGCCGGGGGACGGGACAGCATGTCGGGTCCTGGCTGGGGGACAGGACAGCATGTCGTGTACTGGCTGGGGGAAGAGACAGCTTGTCGGGTACTGGCTGGGGGACGAGACAGCATGTCGGGTACTGGCTGGGGGACGGGACAGCATGTCGGGTACTGGCTGGGGGACGGGACAGCATGTCGGGTACTGGCTGGGGGATGTAACACCATGTCGGGTGCTGGCTGGGTGACGGGGCAGCATGTCAGGTACTGGCCGTGGGACGGGACAGCATGTCGGGTACTAGCTGGGGGACGGGACAGCATGTCGGGTACTGGCTGGGGGACGGGCCACCATGTCGGGTCCTGGCTGGGGGACGGGACAGCATGTCGGGTGCTGGCTGGGGGACGGGACAGCATGTCGGTTACTGGCTGGGGGACGGGACAGCATGTCGGGTACTGGCTGGGGGACGGGACAGCATGTCGGGTACTGGATGGGGGATGGGCCACCATGTCGGTTACTGGCTGGTGGACGGGACAGCATGTCAGTTACTGGCTGGGGGACGGGACAGCTTGTCGAGTACTGGCTGGGGGACGGGACAGCATGTCGGGTACTGGCTGGGGGACGGGACAGCATGTCGGCTACTGGCTGGGGGACGGGACAGAATGTCGGGTACTGGCTGGGGGACGGGACAGCATGTCGGGTACTGGCTGGGGGACGGGACAGCATGTCGGGTACTGGCTGGGGGACGGGACAGCATGTCGGCTGCTGGCTGGGGGACGGGACAGCATGTCGGGTACTGGCTGGGGGACGGGACAGTTTGTCGAATACTGGCTGGGTGACGGGACAGCATGTCGGGTACTGGCTGGGGGACGGGCCACCAGGTCAGGTACTGGCTGCGGGACGGGGCAGCATGTCGGGTACTGGCTGGGGGACGGGACATCACGTCGGGTACTGCCGGGGGACGGGACAGCATGTCGTGTACTGGCTGGGGGACGGGACAGCATGTCGGGTACTGGCTGGGGGACGGGACAGCTTGTCGAGCACTGGCTGGGGGACGGGACAGCATGTCGGGTACTGGCTGGGGGCCGGGACAGCATGTCGGGTACTGGCTGGGGGACGGGACAGTTTGTCGAATACTGGCTGGGTGACGGGACAGCATGTCGGATACTGGCTGGTGGACGGGACAGCATGTCGGGTGCTGGCTGGGGGACGGGACAGCATGTCGGGTACTGGCTGGGGGACGGGACAGCATGTCGGGTACTGGCTGGGGGACGGGACAGCATGTCGGGTACTGGCTGGGGGACGGGACAGCATGTCGGGTACTGGCTGGGGGACGGGACAGCATGTCGGGTACTGGCTGGGGGACGGGACAGCTTGTCGACTACTGGCTGGGGGACGGGACAGCATGTCGGGTACTGGCTGTGGGACAGGCCACCATGCAGGGTACTGGCTGGGGGACGGGACAGCATGTCGGGTACTGGATGGGGGACGTGACAGCATGTCGGGTACTGGCTGGGGGACGGGTCAGCATGTCGGGTGCTGGCTGGGGGATGGGACAGCATGTCGGGTACTGGCTGGGGGATGGGACAGCATGTCGGGCACTGGCTGGGGGACGAGACAGCTTGTCGAGTACTGGCTGGGAGACAGGACAGCATGTCGGGTACTGGCTGGGGGACTGGACAGCATGTCGTGTACTGGCTGGGGAACGAGGCACCATGTTGAGTACTGCCTGCAGGACAGGAAACCATGTCGGGTACTGGCTGGGGGATGGGACAACATGTTGGGTACTGGCTGGGGGACGGAACAGCATGTCGGGTACTGGCTGGGGGACGGAACAGCATGTCGGGTACTGGCTGGGGGACGGAACAGCATGTCGGGTACTGGCTGGGGGACGATGCAACATGTCGGGTACTGGCTGGGGGACGGGACAGCATGTCGGGTACTGGCTGAGGGACGAGGCACCATGTAGGGTACTGGCTGGGGGACGGGACAGCATGTCGGGTACTGGCTGGGTGACGGGACAGCATGTCGGGTACTGGCTGGGGGCCGGGACAGCATGTCGGGTACTGGCTGGGGGACGAGGCAACATGTCGGGTACTGGCTGGGGGACGGGACAGCATGTCGGGTACTGGCTGAGGGACGAGGCACCATGTAGGGTACTGGCTGGGGGACGGGACAGCATGTCGGGTACTGGCTGGGTGACGGGACAGCATGTCGAGTACTGGCTGGGGGACGGGACAGCATGTCGGGTACTGGCTGGGGGACGGGACAGCATGTCGGGTACTGGCTGGGGGACAGGACAGCATGTCAGGTATTGGCTGTGGGACGGGACAGCATGTCGGGTACTGGCTGGGGGACAGGACAGCATGTCCGGTATTGGCTGTGGGACGGGACAGCATGTCGGGTACTGGTTGGGCGACGGGATAGCTTGTCGTGTATTGGCTGGGGGACGGGACAGCTTGTCGGGTATTGGCTAGGGGAAGGGACAGCATGTCGGGTACTGGCTGGGGGACGGGACAGCATGTCGGGTACTGGCTGGAGGACAGGACACCATGTCGGGTACTGGCTGGGGGACGGGACAGCATGTTGGGTACTGGCTGGGGGACAGGTCAGCATGTCGGGTACTGGCTGGGGGACGGGACAGCATGTTGAGATCTGGCTGGAGTACAGGACACCATGTCGGGTACTGGCTGGGGGACGGGACAGCATGTTGGGTACTGGCTGGGGAACGGGACAGCATGTCGGGCACTGGCTGGGGGATGGGACAGCTTGTCGGGTACTGGCTGGGTGACGGGGCAGCATGTCAGGTACTGGCCGTGGGACGGGACAGCATGTCGGGTAATAGCTGGGGGACGGGACAGCATGTCGGGTACTGGCTGGGGGACGGGACAGCATGTCGGGTACTGGCTGGGGGACGGGACAGCATGTCAGGTACTGGCCGTGGGACGGGACAGCATGTCGGGTAATAGCTGGGGGACGGGACAGCATGTCGGGTACTGGCTGGGGGACGGGACAGCATGTCGGGTACTGGCTGGGTGACGGGAGAGCATGTCGGGTACTGGCTGGGGGACGGGACAGCATGTTGGGTACAGGCTGGGGGACGGGTCAGCATGTCGGGTACTGGCTGGGGGACGGGACAGCATGTCGAGTACTGGCTGGGGGACGGGACAGCATGTCGGGTACTGGCTGGGGGACGGGTCAGCATGTCGGGTACTGGCTGGGGGACGGGACAGCATGTCGAGTCCTGGATGGGGGACGGGACAGCATGTCGGGTACTGGCTGGGGGACGGGTCAGCATGTCGGGTACTGGCTGGGGGACGGGACAGCATGTCGAGTACTGGCTGGGGGACGGGACAGCATGTCGGGTACTGGCTGGGGTCGGGAAAGCATGTCGGGTGCTGGCTGGGGGACCGGACAGCATGTCGGGTACTGGCCGGGGGACGGGACAGCATGTCGGGTACTGGCCGGGAGACGGGACAGCATGTCGGGTACTGGCCGGGGGACGGGCCACCATGTCGGGTACTGGCTGGGGGACGGGACAGCATGTCGGGTACTGGCTGGGGGACGGGAAAGCATGTCGGGTGCTGGCTGGGGGACGGGCCACCAGGTCAGGTACTGGCTGGGGGACGGGACAGCATGTCGGGTACTGGCTGGGGGACGGGACAGCATGCCGGGTACTGGCTGGGGGACGGGACAGCATGTCGGGTACTGGCTGGGGGACAGGACAGCATGTCTGGTACTGGCTGGGGGACGGGACAGCATGTCGGGTACTGGCAGGGGGACGGGACAGCATGTCAGGTATTGGCTGTGGGACGGGGCAGCATGTCGGGTACTGGCTGGGGGACGGGATAGCATGTCGTGTATTGGCTGGGGGACGGGACAGCTTGTCGGGTACTGGCTAGGGGACGGGGCAGCATGTCGGGTACTGGCTGGGGGACGGGACAGCATGTCGGGTACTGGCTGGAGGACAGGACACCATGTCGGGTACTGGCTGGGGGACGGGACAGCATGTTGGGTACTGGCTGGGGGACGGGTCAGCATGTCGGGTACTGGCTGGGGGACGGGACAGCATGTTGAGAACTGGCTGGAGTACAGGACACCATGTCGGGTACTGGCTGGGGGACGGGACAGCATGTTGGGCACTGGCTGGGGAACGGGACAGCATGTCGGGCACTGGCTGGGGGATGGGACAGCTTGTCGGGTACTGGCTGGGGGACGAGACAGCATGTCGGGTACTAGCTGGGGGACGGGACAGCATGTCGGGTGCTGGCTGGCGGACGGGATAGCATGTCGTGTATTGGCTGGGGGACGGGACAGCTTGTCGGGTACTGGCTAGGGGACGGGACAGCATGTCGGGTACTGGATGGGGGACGGGACAGCATGTTGGGTACTGGCTGGAGGACAGGACACCATGTCGGGTACTGGCTGGGGGACGGGACAGCATGTTGGGTACAGGCTGGGGGACGGGTCAGCCTGTCGGGTACTGGCTGGGGGACGGGACAGCATGTTGAGAACTGGCTGGAGTACAGGACACCATGTCGGGTACTGGCTGGGGGACAGGACAGCATGTTGGGTACTGGCTGGGGAACGGGACAGCATGTCGGGCACTGACTGGGGGATGGGACAGCTTGTCGGGTACTGGCTGGGGGACGAGACAGCATGTCGGGTACTGGCTGGGGGACGGGACAGCATGTCGGGTACTGGCTGGGGGACGTACCACCATGTCGGGTGCTGGCTGGGGGACGGGACAGCATGTCGGGTACTGGCTGGGGGACGGGACAGCATGTCGGGTACTGGCTGGGGGACGGGTCAGCATGTCGGGTACTGGCTGGGGAACGGGTCAGCATGTCGGGTACTGGCTGGGGGACGGGACAGCATGTCGGGTACTGGCCGGGGGACGGAGCAGCATGTCGGGTCCTGGCCGGGGGACGGGACAGCATGTCGGGTACTGGCCGGGGGACGGGACAGCATGTCGGGTCCTGGCTGGGGGACAGGACAGCATGTCGTGTACTGGCTGGGGGAAGAGACAGCTTGTCGGGTACTGGCTGGGGGACGAGACAGCATGTCGGGTACTGGCTGGGGGACGGGACAGCATGTCGGGTACTGGCTGGGGGACGGGACAGCATGTCGGGTACTGGCTGGGGGATGTAACACCATGTCGGGTGCTGGCTGGGTGACGGGGCAGCATGTCAGGTACTGGCCGTGGGACGGGACAGCATGTCGGGTACTAGCTGGGGGACGGGACAGCATGTCGGGTACTGGCTGGGGGACGGGACAGCATGTTGGGTGCTGGTTGGGGTCGGGACAGCATGTCGGGTACTGGCTGGGTGACGGGCCACCATGTCGGGTCCTGGCTGGGGGACGGGACAGCATGTCGGGTGCTGGCTGGGGGACGGGACAGCATGTCGGTTACTGGCTGGGGGACGGGACAGCATGTCGGGTACTGGCTGGGGGACGGGACAGCATGTCGGGTACTGGATGGGGGATGGGCCACCATGTCGGGTACTGGCTGGTGGACGGGACAGCATGTCAGTTACTGGCTGGGGGACGGGACAGCTTGTCGAGTACTGGCTGGGGGACGGGACAGCATGTCGGGTACTGGCTGGGGGACGGGACAGCATGTTGGGTACTGGCTGGGGGACAGGTCAGCATGTCGGGTACTGGCTGGGGGACGGGACAGCATGTTGAGATCTGGCTGGAGTACAGGACACCATGTCGGGTACTGGCTGGGGGACGGGACAGCATGTTGGGTACTGGCTGGGGAACGGGACAGCATGTCGGGCACTGGCTGGGGGATGGGACAGCTTGTCGGGTACTGGCTGGGTGACGGGGCAGCATGTCAGGTACTGGCCGTGGGACGGGACAGCATGTCGGGTAATAGCTGGGGGACGGGACAGCATGTCGGGTACTGGCTGGGGGACGGGACAGCATGTCAGGTACTGGCCGTGGGACGGGACAGCATGTCGGGTAATAGCTGGGGGACGGGACAGCATGTCGGGTACTGGCTGGGGGACGGGACAGCATGTCGGGTACTGGCTGGGTGACGGGAGAGCATGTCGGGTACTGGCTGGGGAACGGGTCAGCATGTCGGGTACTGGCCGGGGGACGGGTCAGCATGTCGGGTACTGGCTGGGGGACGGGACAGCATGTCGAGTACTGGCTGGGGGACGGGACAGCATGTCGGGTACTGGCTGGGGGACGGGTCAGCATGTCGGGTACTGGCTGGGGGACGGGACAGCATGTCGAGTACTGGCTGGGGGACGGGACAGCATGTCGGGTCCTGGATGGGGGACGGGACAGCATGTCGGGTACTGGCTGGGGGACGGGTCAGCATGTCGGGTACTGGCTGGGGGACGGGACAGCATGTCGAGTACTGGCTGGGGGACGGGACAGCATGTCGGGTACTGGCTGGGGTCGGGAAAGCATGTCGGGTGCTGGCTGGGGGACCGGACAGCATGTCGGGTACTGGCCGGGGGACGGGACAGCATGTCGGGTACTGGCCGGGAGACGGGACAGCATGTCGGGTACTGGCCGGGGGACGGGCCACCATGTCGGGTACTGGCTGGGGGACGGGACAGCATGTCGGGTACTGGCTGGGGGACGGGAAAGCATGTCGGGTGCTGGCTGGGGGACGGGCCACCAGGTCAGGTACTGGCTGGGGGACGGGACAGCATGTCGGGTACTGGCTGGGGGACGGGACAGCATGCCGGGTACTGGCTGGGGGACGGGACAGCATGTCGGGTACTGGCTGGGGGACAGGACAGCATGTCTGGTACTGGCTGGGGGACGGGACAGCATGTCGGGTACTGGCAGGGGGACGGGACAGCATGTCAGGTATTGGCTGTGGGACGGGGCAGCATGTCGGGTACTGGCTGGGGGACGGGATAGCATGTCGTGTATTGGCTGGGGGACGGGACAGCTTGTCGGGTACTGGCTAGGGGACGGGGCAGCATGTCGGGTACTGGCTGGGGGACGGGACAGCATGTCGGGTACTGGCTGGAGGACAGGACACCATGTCGGGTACTGGCTGGGGGACGGGACAGCATGTTGGGTACTGGCTGGGGGACGGGTCAGCATGTCGGGTACTGGCTGGGGGACGGGACAGCATGTTGAGAACTGGCTGGAGTACAGGACACCATGTCGGGTACTGGCTGGGGGACGGGACAGCATGTTGGGCACTGGCTGGGGAACGGGACAGCATGTCGGGCACTGGCTGGGGGATGGGACAGCTTGTCGGGTACTGGCTGGGGGACGAGACAGCATGTCGGGTACTAGCTGGGGGACGGGACAGCATGTCGGGTGCTGGCTGGCGGACGGGATAGCATGTCGTGTATTGGCTGGGGGACGGGACAGCTTGTCGGGTACTGGCTAGGGGATGGGACAGCATGTCGGGTACTGGATGGGGGACGGGACAGCATGTTGGGTACTGGCTGGAGGACAGGACACCATGTCGGGTACTGGCTGGGGGACGGGACAGCATGTTGGGTACAGGCTGGGGGACGGGTCAGCCTGTCGGGTACTGGCTGGGGGACGGGACAGCATGTTGAGAACTGGCTGGAGTACAGGACACCATGTCGGGTACTGGCTGGGGGACGGGACAGCATGTTGGGTACTGGCTGGGGAACGGGACAGCATGTCGGGCACTGACTGGGGGATGGGACAGCTTGTCGGGTACTGGCTGGGGGACGAGACAGCATGTCGGGTACTGGCTGGGGGACGGGACAGCATGTCGGGTACTGGCTGGGGGACGTACCACCATGTCGGGTGCTGGCTGGGGGACGGGACAGCATGTCGGTTACTGGCTGGGGGACGGGACAGCATGTCGGGTACTGGCTGGGGGACGGGTCAGCATGTCGGGTACTGGCTGGGGAACGGGTCAGCATGTCGGGTACTGGCTGGGGGACGGGACAGCATGTCGGGTACTGGCCGGGGGATGGAGCAGCATGTCGGGTCCTGGCCGGGGGAAGAGACAGCTTGTCGGGTACTGGCTGGGGGACGAGACAGCATGTCGGGTACTGGCTGGGGGACGGGACAGCATGTCGGGTACTGGCTGGGGGACGGGACAGCATGTCGGGTACTGGCTGGGGGATGTAACACCATGTCGGGTGCTGGCTGGGTGACGGGGCAGCATGTCAGGTACTGGCCGTGGGACGGGACAGCATGTCGGGTACTAGCTGGGGGACGGGACAGCATGTCGGGTACTGGCTGGGGGACGGGACAGCATGTTGGGTGCTGGTTGGGGTCGGGACAGCATGTCGGGTACTGGCTGGGGGACGGGCCACCATGTCGGGTCCTGGCTGGGGGACGGGACAGCATGTCGGGTGCTGGCTGGGGGACGGGACAGCATGTCGGTTACTGGCTGGGGGACGGGACAGCATGTCGGGTACTGGCTGGGGGACGGGACAGCATGTCGGGTACTGGATGGGGGATGGGCCACCATGTCGGGTACTGGCTGGTGGACGGGACAGCATGTCAGTTACTGGCTGGGGGACGGGACAGCTTGTCGAGTACTGGCTGGGGGACGGGACAGCATGTCGGGTACTGGCTGGGGGACGGGACAGCATGTCGGCTACTGGCTGGGGGACGGGACAGTATGTCGGGTACTGGCTGGGGGACGGGACAGCATGTCGGGTACTGGCTGGGGGACGGGACAGCATGTCGGGTACTGGCTGGGGGACGGGACAGCATGTCGGCTGCTGGCTGGGGGACGGGACAGCATGTCGGGTACTGGCTGGGGGACGGGACAGTTTGTCGAATACTGGCTGGGTGACGGGACAGCATGTCGGGTACTGGCTGGGGGACGGGCCACCAGGTCAGGTACTGGCTGCGGGACGGGGCAGCATGTCGGGTACTGGCTGGGGGACGGGACATCACGTCGGGTACTGCCGGGGGACGGGACAGCATGTCGTGTACTGGCTGGGGGACGGGACAGCATGTCGGGTACTGGCTGGGGGACGGGACAGCTTGTCGAGCACTGGCTGGGGGACGGGACAGCATGTCGGGTACTGGCTGGGGGCCGGGACAGCATGTCGGGTACTGGCTGGGGGACGGGACAGTTTGTCGAATACTGGCTGGGTGACGGGACAGCATGTCGGATACTGGCTGGTGGACGGGACAGCATGTCGGGTGCTGGCTGGGGGACGGGACAGCATGTCGGGTACTGGCTGGGGGACGGGACAGCATGTCGGGTACTGGCTGGGGGACGGGACAGCATGTCGGGTACTGGCTGGGGGACGGGACAGCATGTCGGGTACTGGCTGGGGGACGGGACAGCATGTCGGGTACTGGCTGGGGGACGGGACAGCTTGTCGACTACTGGCTGGGGGACGGGACAGCATGTCGGGTACTGGCTGTGGGACAGGCCACCATGCAGGGTACTGGCTGGGGGACGGGACAGCATGTCGGGTACTGGATGGGGGACGTGACAGCATGTCGGGTACTGGCTGGGGGACGGGTCAGCATGTCGGGTGCTGGCTGGGGGATGGGACAGCATGTCGGGTACTGGCTGGGGGATGGGACAGCATGTCGGGCACTGGCTGGGGGACGAGACAGCTTGTCGAGTACTGGCTGGGAGACAGGACAGCATGTCGGGTACTGGCTGGGGGACTGGACAGCATGTCGTGTACTGGCTGGGGAACGAGGCACCATGTTGAGTACTGCCTGCAGGACAGGAAACCATGTCGGGTACTGGCTGGGGGATGGGACAACATGTTGGGTACTGGCTGGGGGACGGAACAGCATGTCGGGTACTGGCTGGGGGACGGAACAGCATGTCGGGTACTGGCTGGGGGACGGAACAGCATGTCGGGTACTGGCTGGGGGACTGGACAGCATGTCGTGTACTGGCTGGGGGACGGGACAGCATGTCGGGTACTGGCTGGGGGACGGGACAGCTTGTCGGGTACTGGCTGGGGGCCGGGACAGCATGTCGGGTACTGGCTGGGGGACGATGCAACATGTCGGGTACTGGCTGGGGGACGGGACAGCATGTCGGGTACTGGCTGGGTGACGGGACAGCATGTCGAGTACTGGCTGGGGGACGGGACAGCATGTCGGGTACTGGCTGGGTGACGGGACAGCATGTCGAGTACTGACCGGGAGACGGGACAGCATGTCGGGTACTGGCTGGGGGACGAGGCAACATGTCGGGTACTGGCTGGGGGACGGGACAGCATGTCGGGTACTGGCTGGGGGACGGGACAGCATGTAGGGTACTGGCTGGGGGACGGGACAGCATGTCGGGTACTGGCTGGGTGACGGGACAGCATGTCGGGTACTGGCTGGGGGCCGGGACAGCATGTCGGGTACTGGCTGGGGGACGAGGCAACATGTCGGGTACTGGCTGGGGGACGGGACAGCATGTCGGGTACTGGCTGAGGGACGAGGCACCATGTAGGGTACTGGCTGGGGGACGGGACAGCATGTCGGGTACTGGCTGGGTGACGGGACAGCATGTCGAGTACTGGCTGGGGGACGGGACAGCATGTCGGGTACTGGCTGGGGGACGGGACAGCATGTCGGGTACTGGCTGGGGGACAGGACAGCATGTCAGGTATTGGCTGTGGGACGGGACAGCATGTCGGGTACTGGCTGGGGGACAGGACAGCATGTCCGGTATTGGCTGTGGGACGGGACAGCATGTCGGGTACTGGTTGGGGGACGGGATAGCTTGTCGTGTATTGGCTGGGGGACGGGACAGCTTGTCGGGTATTGGCTAGGGGAAGGGACAGCATGTCGGGTACTGGCTGGGGGACGGGACAGCATGTCGGGTACTGGCTGGAGGACAGGACACCATGTCGGGTACTGGCTGGGGGACGGGACAGCATGTTGGGTACTGGCTGGGGGACAGGTCAGCATGTCGGGTACTGGCTGGGGGACGGGGCAGCATGTTGAGATCTGGCTGGAGTACAGGACACCATGTCGGGTACTGGCTGGGGGACGGGACAGCATGTTGGGTACTGGCTGGGGAACGGGACAGCATGTCGGGCACTGGCTGGGGGATGGGACAGCTTGTCGGGTACTGGCTGGGTGACGGGGCAGCATGTCAGGTACTGGCCGTGGGACGGGACAGCATGTCGGGTAATAGCTGGGGGACGGGACAGCATGTCGGGTACTGGCTGGGGGACGGGACAGCATGTCGGGTACTGGCTGGGGGACGGGACAGCATGTCGGGTACTGGCTGGGGGACGGGACAGCATGTCAGGTACTGGCCGTGGGACGGGACAGCATGTCGGGTAATAGCTGGGGGACGGGACAGCATGTCGGGTACTGGCTGGGGGACGGGACAGCATGTCGGGTACTGGCTGGGTGACGGGAGAGCATGTCGGGTACAGGCTGGGGAACGGGTCAGCATGTCGGGTACTGGCCGGGGGACGGGTCAGCATGTCGGGTACTGGCTGGGGGACGGGACAGCATGTCGAGTACTGGCTGGGGGACGGGACAGCATGTCGGGTACTGGCTGGGGGATGGGTCAGCATGTCGGGTACTGGCTGGGGGACGGGACAGCATGTCGAGTACTGGCTGGGGGACGGGACAGCATGTCGGGTCCTGGATGGGGGACGGGACAGCATGTCGGGTACTGGCTGGGGGACGGGTCAGCATGTCGGGTACTGGCTGGGGGACGGGACAGCATGTCGAGTACTGGCTGGGGGACGGGACAGCATGTCGGGTACTGGCTGGGGTCGGGAAAGCATGTCGGGTGCTGGCTGGGGGACCGGACAGCATGTCGGGTACTGGCCGGGGGACGGGACAGCATGTCGGGTACTGGCCGGGAGACGGGACAGCATGTCGGGTACTGGCCGGGGGACGGGCCACCATGTCGGGTACTGGCTGGGGGACGGGACAGCATGTCGGGTACTGGCTGGGGGACGGGAAAGCATGTCGGGTGCTGGCTGGGGGACGGGCCACCATGTCGGGTACTGGCCGGGGGACGGGCCACCATGTCGGGTACTGGCTGGGGGATGGGACAGCATGTCGGGTACTGGCTGGGGGACGGGAAAGCATGTCGGGTGCTGGCTGGGGGACGGGCCACCATGTCGGGTACTGGCCGGGGGACGGGCCACCATGTCGGGTACTGGCTGGGGGACGGGACAGCATGTCGGGTACTGGCTGGGGGACGGGACAGCATGTCGGGTACTGGCTGGGGGACGGGCCAACATGTCGGGTACTGGCTGGGGGACGGGAAAGCATGTCGGGTGCTGGCTGGGGGACGGGCCACCATGTCGGGTACTGGCTGGGGGACGGGACAGCATGTCGGGTACTGGCTGGGGGACGGGACAGCATGTCGGTTACTGGCTGGGGGACGGGACAGCATGTCGGGTACTGGCTGGGGGACCGGACAACATGTCGGGTACTGGCTGGGGTCGGGACAGCATGTCGGGTACTGGCTGGGGGACGGGCCACCATGTCGGGTACTGGCTGGGGGACGGGACAGCATGTCGGGTACTGGCTGGGGGACGGGACAGCATGTCGGTTACTGGCTGGGGGACGGGACAGCATGTCGGGTACTGGCTGGGGGACGGGACAGCATGTCGGCTACTGGACGGGGGACGGGCCAGCATTTCGGGTACTGGCTGGTGGACGGGACAGCATGTCCGGTACTGGCTGGGTGACGGGACAGCATGTCGAGTACTGGCTGGGGGACGGGACAGCATGTCGGGTACTGGCTGGGGGACGGGACAGCATGTCGGGTACTGGCTGGGGGACGGGACAATATGTCGGGTACTGGCTGGGGGACGGGACAGCATGTCGGGTACTGGCTGGGGGACGGGACAGCATGTCGGGTACTGGCTGGGGGACGGGACAGCATGTCGGGTGCTGGCTGGGGGACGGGGCAGCATGTCGGGTACTGGCTGGGGGACGGGACAGTTTGTCGAGTACTGGCTGGGTGACGGGACAGCATGTCGGGTACTGGCTGGTGGACGGGACAGCATGTCGGGTGCTGGCTGGGGGACGGGACAGCATGTCGGGTACTGGCTGGGGGACGGGACAGCATGTCGGGTACTGGCTGGGGGACGGGACAGCATGTCGGGTACTGGCTGGGGGACAGGACAGCATGTCGTGTACTGGCTGGGGGACGGGACAGCATGTCGGGTACTGGCTGGGGGACGGGACAGCTTGTCGAGTACTGGCTGGGGGACGGGACAGCATGTCGGGTACTGGCTGGGGGACTGGACAGCATGTCGTGTACTGGCTGGGGGACGAGGCACCATGTTGAGTACTGCCTGCAGGACAGGAAACCATGTCGGGTACTGGCTGGGGGATGGGACAACATGTCGGGCACTCGCTGGGAGACGGGACAGCATGGCGGGAACTGGCCGGGGGACGGGACAGCATGTCGGGTACTGGCCGGGAGACGGGACAGCATGTCGGGTAGTGGCTGGGGGACCGGACAGCATGTCGGGTACTGGCTGGGGTCGGGACAGCATGTCGGGTACTGGCTGGGGGACCGGACAGCATGTCGGGTACTGGCTGGGGGACGGGACAGCATGTTGGGTACTGGCTGGGGAACGGGACAGCATGTCGGGCACTGGCTGGGGGATGGGACAGCTTGTCGGGTACTGGCTGGGGGACGAGACAGCATGTCGGGTACTGGCTGGGGGACGGGACAGCATGTCGGGTACTGGCTGGGTGACGGGGCAGCATGTCGGGTACTGGCCGTGGGACGGGACAGCATGTCGGGTACTAGCTGGGGGACGTAACACCATGTCGGGTGCTGGCTGGGTGACGGGGCAGCATGTCAGGTACTGGCCGTGGGACGGGACAGCATGTCGGGTACCAGCTGGGGGACGGGACAGCATGTCGGGTACTGGCTGGGGGACGGGACAGCATGTTGGGTACTGGCTGGGGGACGAGGCACCATGTTGAGTACTGCCTGGAGGACAGGAAACCATGTCGGGTACTGGCTGGGGGATGGGACAACATGTTGGGTACTGGCTGGGGGACGGAACAGCATGTCGGGTACTGGCTGGGGGATGGAACAGCATGTCGGGTACTGGCTGGGGGACGGAACAGCATGTCGGGTACTGGCTGGGGGACTGGACAGCATGTCGTGTACTGGCTGGGGGACGGGACAGCATGTCGGGTACTGGCTGGGGGACGGGACAGCTTGTCGAGTACTGGCTGGGGGACGGGACAGCATGTCGGGTACTGGCTGGGGGCCGGGACAGCATGTCGGGTACTGGCTGGGGGACGAGGCAACATGTCGGGTACTGGCTGGGGGACGGGACAGCATGTCGGGTACTGGCTGAGGGACGAGGCACCATGTAGGGTACTGGCTGGGGGACGGGACAGCATGTCGGGTACTGGCTGGGTGACGGGACAGCATGTCGAGTACTGGCTGGGGGACGGGACAGCATGTCGGGTACTGGCTGGGGGACGGGCCACCAGGTCAGGTACTGGCTGCGGGACGGGGCAGCATGTCGGGTACTGGCTGGGGGACGGGACATCATGTCGGGTACTGCCGGGGGACGGGACAGCATGTCGGGTACTGGCTGGGGGACAGGACAGCAGGTCGGGTACTGGCTGGGGGACGGGACAGCATGTCAGGTATTGGCTGTGGGACGGGACAGCATGTCGGGTACTGGCTGGGGGACGGGCCACCATGTCGGGTACTGGCTGGGGGACGGGACAGCATGTCGGGTACTGGCTGGGGGACGGGACAGCATGTCGGTTACTGGCTGGGGGACGGGACAGCATGTCGGGTACTGGCTGGGGGACCGGACAGCATGTCGGGTACTGGCTGGGGTCGGGACAGCATGTCGGGTACTGGCTGGGGGACGGGCCACCATGTCGGGTACTGGCTGGGGGACGGGACAGCATGTCGGGTACTGGCTGGGGGACGGGACAGCATGTCGGTTACTGGCTGGGGGACGGGACAGCATGTCGGGTACTGGCTGGGGGACGGGACAGCATGTCGGCTACTGGACGGGGGACGGGCCACCATGTCGGGTACTGGCTGGTGGACGGGACAGCATGTCCGGTACTGGCTGGGTGACGGGACAGCTTGTCGAGTACTGGCTGGGGGACGGGACAGCATGTCGGGTACTGGCTGGGGGACGGGACAGCATGTCGGGTACTGGCTGGGGGACGGGACAATATGTCGGGTACTGGCTGGGGGACGGGACAGCATGTCGGGTACTGGCTGGGGGACGGGACAGCATGTCGGGTACTGGCTGGGGGACGGGTCAGCATGTCGGGTGCTGGCTGGGGGACGGGGCAGCATGTCGGGTACTGGCTGGGGGACGGGACATTTTGTCGAGTACTGGCTGGGTGACGGGACAGCATGTCGGGTGCTGGCTGGGGGACGGGACAGCATGTCGGGTGCTGGCTGGGGGACGGGACAGCATGTCGGGTACTGGCTGGGGGACGGGACAGCATGTCGGGTACTGGCTGGGCGACGGGACAGCATGTCGTGTACTGGCTGGGGGACGGGACAGCATGTCGGGTACTGGCTGGGGGACGGGACAGCTTGTCGAGTACTGGCTGGGGGACGGGACAGCATGTCGGGTACTGGCTGGGGGCCGGGACAGCATGTCGGGTACTGGCTGGGGGACGAGGCAACATGTCGGGTACTGGCTGGGGGAAGGGTCAGCATGTCGGGTACTGGCTGGGGGACGGGTCAGCATGTCGGGTACTGGCTGGGGGACGGGACAGCATGTCGGGTCCTGGATGGGGGACGGGACTGCATGTCGGGTACTGGCCGGGGGACGGCACAGCATGTCGGGTACTGGCCGGGGGACGGGACAGCATGTCGGGTACTCGCTGGGAGACGGGACAGCATGGCGGGTACTGGCCGGGGGACCGGACAGCATGTCGGGTACTGGCTGGGGTCGGGACAGCATGTCGGGTGCTGGCTGGGGGACCGGACAGCATGTCGGGTACTGGCTGGGTGACGGGCCACCATGTCGGGTACTGGCTGGGGGACGGGACAGCATGTCGGGTACTGGCTGGGGGACGGGACAGCATGTCGGTTACTGGTTGGGGGACGGGACAGCATGTCGGGTACTGGCTGGGGGACCGGACAGCATGTCGGGTACTGGCTGGGGTCGGGACAGCATGTCGGGTACTGGCTGGGGGACGGGCCACCATGTCGGGTACTGGCTGGGGGACGGGACAGCATGTCGGGTACTGGCTGGGGGACGGGACAGCATGTCGGTTACTGGCTGGGGGACGGGACAGCATGTCGGGTACTGGCTGGGGGACGGGACAGCATGTCGGGTACTGGACGGGGGACGGGACAGCATGTCGGGTACTGGCTGGGGGACGGGACAGCTTGTCGAGTACTGGCTGGGGGACGGGACAGCATGTCGGGTACTGGCTGGGGGACGGGACAGCATGTCGGGTACTGGCTGGGGGACGGGACAATATGTCGGGTACTGGCTGGGGGACGGGACAGCATGTCGGGTACTGGCTGGGGGACGGGACAGCATGTCGGGTACTGGCTGGGGGACGGGACAGCATGTCGGGTGCTGGCTGGGGGACGGGACAGCATGTCGGGTACTGGCTGGGGGACGGGACATTTTGTCGAGTACTGGCTGGGTGACGGGACAGCATGTCGGGTACTGGCTGGTGGACGGGACAGCATGTCGGGTGCTGGCTGGGGGACGGGACTACATGTCGGGTACTGGCTGGGGGACGGTACAGCATGTCGGGTACTGGCTGGGGGACGGGGCAGCATGTCGGGTACTGGCTGGGGGACAGGACAGCATGTCGGGTACTGGCTGGGGGACGGGACAGGTTGTCGAGTACTGGCTGGGGGACGGGACAGCATGTCGGGTACTGGCTGTGGGACAGGCCAACATGCAGGGTACTGGCTGGGGGATGGGACAGCATGTCGGGTACTGGCTGGGGGATGGGACAGCATGTCGGGCACTGGCTGGGGGACGGGACAGCTTGTCGAGTACTGGCTGGGGGACGGGACAGCATGTCGGGTACTGGCTGGGGGACGGGACAGCATGTCGGGTACTGGCTGGGGGACGGGACAGCATGTCGGGTACTGGATGGGGGACGGGACAGCATGTCGGGTACTGGCTGGGGGACGGGACAGCATGTCGGGTACTGGCTGGGGGACGGGACAGCATGTCGGGTACTGGCTGGGGGACGGGACAGCATGTCGGGTGCTGGCTGGGGGATGGGACAGCATGTCGGGTACTGGCTGGGGGACGGGACATTTTGTCGAGTACTGGCTGGGGGACGGGACAGCATTTCGGGTACTGGCTGGGGGACGGGACAGCATGTCGGGTACTGGATGGGGGACGGGACAGCATGTCGGGTACTGGCCGGGGGACGGGACTGCATGTCGGGTACTGGCTGGGGGACCGGACAGCATGTCGGGTACTGGCTGGGGGACGGGACAGCATGTCGGGCACTGGCTGGGGGATGGGACAGCTTGTCGGGTACTGGCTGGGGGACGAGACAGCATGTCGGGTACTGGCTGGGGGACGGGACAGCATGTCGGGTACTGGCTGGGGGACGTAACACCATGTCGGATGCTGGCTGGGTGACGGGGCAGCATGTCAGGTACTGGCCGTGGGACGGGACAGCATGTCGGGTACTAGCTGGGGGACGGGACAGCATGTCGGGTACTGGCTGGGGGACGGGACAGCATGTTGGGTACTGGCTAGGGAACGGGACAGCATGTCGGGTACTGGCTGGGGGACGGGTCAGCATGTCGGGTACTGGCTGGGGGACGGGACAGCATGTCGGGTACTGGCTGGGGGACGGGTCAGCATGTCGGGTACAGGCTGGGTGACGGGAGAGCATGTCGGGTACTGGCTGGGGTCGGGTCAGCATGTCGCGTACTGGCTGGGGGACGGGTCAGCATGTCGGGTACTGGCTGGGGGACGGGACAGCATGTCGGGTACTGGCCGGGGGACGGCACAGCATGTCGGGTACTGGCCGGGGGACGGGACAGCATGTCGGGTACTCGCTGGGAGACGGGACAGCATGGCGGGTACTGGCCGGGGGACGGGACAGCATGTCGGGTACTGGCCGGGAGACGGGACAGCATGTCGGGTACTGGCCGGGGGACCGGACAGCATGTCGGGTACTGGCTGGGGTCGGGAAAGCATGTCGGGTGCTGGCTGGGGGACCGGACAGCATGTCGGGTACTGGCTGGGGGACGGGACACCATGTCGGGTACTGGCTGGGGGACGGGAAAGCATGTCGGGTACTGGCTGGGGGACGGGACAGCATGTCGGTTACTGGCTGGGGGACGGGACAGCATGTCGGGTACTGGCTGGGGGACCGGACAGCATGTCGGGTACTGGCTGGGGTCGGGACAGCATGTCGGGTACTGGCTGGGGGACGGGCCACCATGTCGGGTACTGGCTGGGGGACGGGACAGCATGTCGGGTACTGGCTGGGGGACGGGACAGCATGTCGGTTACTGGCTGGGGGACGGGACAGCATGTCGGGTACTGGCTGGGGGACGGGACAGCATGTCGGCTACTGGACGGGGGACGGGCCACCATGTCGGGTACTGGCTGGTGGACGGGACAGCATGTCCGGTACTGGCTGGGTGACGGGACAGCTTGTCGAGTACTGGCTGGGGGACGGGACAGCATGTCGGGTACTGGCTGGGGGACGGGACAGCATGTCGGGTACTGGCTGGGGGACGGGACAATATGTCGGGTACTGGCTGGGGGATGGGACAGCATGTCGGGTACTGGCTGGGGGACGGGACAGCATGTCGGGTACTGGCTGGGGGACGGGACAGCATGTCGGGTGCTGGCTGGGGGACGGGGCAGCATGTCGGGTACTGGCTGGGGGACGGGACATTTTGTCGAGTACTGGCTGGGTGACGGGACAGCATGTCGGGTGCTGGCTGGGGGACGGGACAGCATGTCGGGTGCTGGCTGGGGGACGGGACAGCATGTCGGGTACTGGCTGGGGGACGGGACAGCATGTCGGGTACTGGCTGGGGGACGGGACAGCATGTCGTGTACTGGCTGGGGGACGGGACAGCATGTCGGGTACTGGCTGGGGGACGGGACAGCTTGTCGAGTACTGGCTGGGGGACGGGACAGCATGTCGGGTACTGGCTGGGGGCCGGGACAGCATGTCGGGTACTGGCTGGGGGACGAGGCAACATGTCGGGTACTGGCTGGGGGACGGGTCAGCATGTCGGGTACTGGCTGGGGGACGGGTCAGCATGTCGGGTACTGGCTGGGGGACGGGACAGCATGTCGGGTCCTGGATGGGGGACGGGACTGCATGTCGGGTACTGGCCGGGGGACGGGACAGCATGTCGGGTACTCGCTGGGAGACGGGACAGCATGGCGGGTACTGGCCGGGGGACCGGACAGCATGTCGGGTACTGGCTGGGGTCGGGACAGCATGTCGGGTGCTGGCTGGGGGACCGGACAGCATGTCGGGTACTGGCTGGGGGACGGGCCACCATGTCGGGTACTGGCTGGGGGACGGGACAGCATGTCGGGTACTGGCTGGGGGACGGGACAGCATGTCGGTTACTGGTTGGGGGACGGGACAGCATGTCGGGTACTGGCTGGGGGACCGGACAGCATGTCGGGTACTGGCTGGGGTCGGGACAGCATGTCGGGTACTGGCTGGGGGACGGGACAGCATGTCGGGTACTGGATGGGGGACGGGACAGCATGTCGGGTACTGGCCGGGGGACGGGACTGCATGTCGGGTACTGGCTGGGGGACCGGACAGCATGTCGGGTACTGGCTGGGGGACGGGACAGCATGTCGGGCACTGGCTGGGGGACGGGACTGCATGTCGGGTACTGGCTGGGGGACGGGACTGCATGTCGGGTACTGGCTGGGGGACCGGACAGCTTGTCGGGTACTGGCCGGGGGACGGGACTGCATGTCGGGTACTGGCTGGGGGACCGGACAGCTTGTCGGGTACTGGCTGGGGGACGAGACAGCATGTCGGGTACTGGCTGGGGGACGGGACAGCATGTCGGGTACTGGCTGGGGGACGTAACACCATGTCGGATGCTGGCTGGGTGACGGGGCAGCATGTCAGGTACTGGCCGTGGGACGGGACAGCATGTCGGGTACTAGCTGGGGGACGGGACAGCATGTCGGGTACTGGCTGGGGGACGGGACAGCATGTTGGGTACTGGCTAGGGAACGGGACAGCATGTCGGGTACTGGCTGGGGGACGGGTCAGCATGTCGGGTACTGGCTGGGGGACGGGACAGCATGTCGGGTACTGGCTGGGGGACGGGTCAGCATGTCGGGTACAGGCTGGGTGACGGGAGAGCATGTCGGGTACTGGCTGGGGTCGGGTCAGCATGTCGCGTACTGGCTGGGGGACGGGTCAGCATGTCGGGTACTGGCTGGGGGACGGGACAGCATGTCGGGTACTGGCTGGGGGACGGGACAGCATGTCGGGTACTGGATGGGGGACGGGACAGCATGTCGGGTACTGGCCGGGGGACGGGACTGCATGTCCGGTACTGGCCGGGGGACGGGACAGCATGTCGGGTACTGGCCGGGGGACGGGACAGCATGTCAGGTACTCGCTGGGAGACGGCACAGCATGTCGGGTACTGGCCGGGGGACGGGACAGAATGTCGGGTACTGGCCGGGAGACGGGACAGCATGTCGGGTACTGGCTGAGGGACCGGACAGCATGTAGGGTGCTGGCTGGGGTCGGGACAGCATGTCGGGTACTGGCTGGGGGACGGGCCACCATGTCGGGTCCTGGCTGGGGGACGGGACAGCATGTCGGGTACTGGCTGGGGGACGGGACAGCATGTCGGTTACTGGCTGGGGGACGGGACAGCATGTCGGGTACTGGCTGGGGGACGGGACAGCATGTCGGGTACTGGATGGGGGACGGGCCACCATGTCGGGTACCGGCTGGTGGACGGGACAGCATGTCAGGTACTGGCTGGGGGACGGGACAGCTTGTCGAGTACTGGCTGGGGGACGGGACAGCATGTCGTGTGCTGGCTGGGGGACGGGACAGCATGTCGGCTACTGGCTGGGGGACGGGACAGTATGTCGGGTACGTGCTGGAGGACGGGACAGCATGTCGGGTACTGGCTGGGGGACGGGACAGCATGTCGGGTACTGGCTGGGGGACGGGACAGCATGTCGGCTGCTGGCTGGGGGACGGGACAGCATGTCGGGTACTGGCTGGGGGACGGGCCACCATGTCGGGTCCTGGCTGGGGGACGGGACAGCATGTCGGGTACTGGTTGGGGGACGGGACAGCATGTCGGTTACTGGCTGGGGGACGGGACAGCATGTCGGGTACTGGCTGGGTGACGGGACAGCATGTCGGATACTGGCTGCTGGACGGGACAGCATGTCGGGTGCTGGCTGGGGGACGGGACAGCATGTCGGGTACTGGCTGGGGGACGGGACAGCATGTCGGGTACTGGCTGGGGGACAGGACAGCATGTCGGGTACTGGCTGGGGGACGGGACAGCTTGTCGAGTACTGGCTGGGGGACGGGACAGCATGTCGGGTACTGGCTGGGGGACGGGACAGCTTGTCGAGTACTGGCTGGGGGACGGGACAGCATGTCGGGTACTGGCTGGGGGACGGGACAGCTTGTCGAGTACTGGCTGGGGGACGGGACAGCATGTCGGGTACTGGCTGGGGGACGAGGCAACATGTCGGGTACTGGCTAGGGGACGGGACAGCATGTCGGGTACTGGCTGGGGGACGAGGCAACATGTCGGGTACTGGCTTGGGGACGGGACAGCATGTCGGGTACTGGCTGGGGGACGAGGCAACATGTCGGGTACTGGCTAGGGGACGGGACAGCATGTCGGGTACTGGCTGGTGGACGAGGCAACATGTCGGGTACTGGCTGGGGGATGGGACAGCTTGACGGGTACTGGCTGGGGGACGGGACAGCATGTCGGGTACTGGCTGGGGGACGGGACAGCATGTCGGGTACTGGATGGGGGACGGGACAGCATGTCGGGTACTGGCTGGGGGACGAGGCAACATGTCGGGTACTGGCTGGGGGACGGGCCACCATGTCGGGTACTGGCTGGGGGACGGGACAGCATGTCGGTTACTGGCTGGGGGACGGGACAGCATTTCGGGT
The DNA here is from genome assembly GCF_052327205.1 of Somniosus microcephalus. NCBI lineage: Eukaryota > Metazoa > Chordata > Chondrichthyes > Squaliformes > Somniosidae > Somniosus > Somniosus microcephalus. The sequence goes on along the minus strand of NC_140987.1, from coordinate 327,911,246 downwards.
ACTGGCTGGGGGACCGGACAGCATGTCGGGTACTGGCTGGGGTCGGGACAGCATGTCGGGTACTGGCTGGGGGACGGGCCACCATGTCGGGTACTGGCTGGGGGACGGGACAGCATGTCGGTTACTGGCTGGGGGACGGGACAGCATGTCGGGGACTGGATGGGGGACGGGTCAGCATGTCGGGTACTGGCTGGTGGACGGGACAGCATGTCGGGTACTGGCTGGGGGACGGGACAGCTTGTCGAGTACTGGCTGGGGGACGGGACAGCATGTCGGGTACTGGCTGGGGGACGGGACAGTATGTCGGGTACTGGCTGGGGGACGGGACAGCATGTCGGGTACTGGCTGGTGGACGGGACAGCATGTCGGGTACTGGCTGGGGGACGGGACAGCTTGTCGGATACTGGCTAGGGGACGGGACAGCATGTCGGGTACTGGTTGGGGGACGGGATAGCATGTCGTGTATTGGCTGGGGGACGGGACAGCTTGTCGGGTACTGGCTGGGGGACGGGACAGCATGTCGGGTACTGGCAGGAGGACAGGACACCATGTCGGGTACTGGCTGGGGGACGGGACAGCATGTTGGGTATTGGCTGGGGGACGGGACAGCATGTTGAGAACTGGCTGGAGTACAGGACACCATGTCGGGTACTGGCTGGGGGACGGGACAGCATGTTGGGTACTGGCTGGGGAACGGGACAGCATGTCGGGCACTGGCTGGGGGATGGGACAGCTTGTCGGGTACTGGCTGGGGGACGAGACAGCATGTCGGGTACGGGCTGGGGGACGGGACAGCATGTCGGGTACTGGCTGGGGGACGTAACACCATGTCGGGTGCTGGCTGGGGGACGGGACAGCATGTTGGGTACTGGCTGGGGGACGGGACAGCATGTTGGGTACTGGCTAGGGGACGGGACAGCTTGTCGGGTACTGGCTGGGTGACGGGTCAGCATGTCGGGTACTGGCTGGGGGATGGGTCAGCATGTCGGGTACTGGCTGGGGGACGGGTCAGCATGTCGGGTACTGGCTGGGTGACGGGAGAGCATGTCGGGTACTGGCTGGGGGACGGGTCAGCATGTCGGGTACTGGCTGGGGGACGGGACAGCATGTCGCGTACTGGCTGGGGGACGGGACAACATGTCGGGTACTGGCCGGGGGACGGGACTGCATGTCGGGTACTGGCCGGGGGACGGGACAGCATTTCGGGTACTGGCCGGGGGACGGGACAGCATGTCGGGTACTGGCTGGAGGACGGGACAGCATGTCGGGTACTGGCTGGGGGACGGGACAGCATGTCGGGTACTGGATGGGGGACGGGCCACCATGTCGGGTACTGGCTGGTGGATGGGACAGCATGTCGGGTACTGGCTGGGGGACGGGACAGCTTGTCGAGTACTGGCTGGGGGACGGGACAGCATGTCGGGTACTGGCTGGGGGACGGGACAGCATGTCGGGTGCTGGCTGGGGGACGGGACAGTTTGTCGAGTACTGGCTGGGTGACGGGACAGCATGTCGGTTACTGGCTGTTGGACGGGACAGCATGTCGGGTACTGGCTGGGGGACGGGACAGCATGTCGGGTGCTGGCTGGGGGACGGGCCACCATGTCGGGTACTGGATGGGGGACGGGACAGCATGTCGGGTGCTGGCTGGGGGATGGGACAGCATGTCGGGTACTGGCTGGGGGATGGGACAGCATGTCGGGCACTGGCTGGGGGACAGGACAGCATGTCGGGTACTGGCTGGGGGACGGGACAGGTTGTCGAGTCCTGGCTGGGGGACGGGACAGCATGTCGGGTACTGGCTGTGGGACAGGCCAACATGCAGGGTACTGGCTGGGGGACGGGACAGCATGTCGGGTACTGGATGGGGGACGTGACAGCATGTCGGGTACTGGCTGGGGGACGGGTCAGCATGTCGGGTGCTGGCTGGGGGATGGGACAGCATGTCGGGTACTGGCTGGGGGAAGGGACAGCATGTCGGGCACTGGCTGGGGGACGGGACAGCTTGTCGAGTACTGGCTGGGGGACGGGACAGCATGTCGGGTACTGGCTGGGGGACGGGACAGCATGTCGGGTACTGGCTGGGGGACGGGACAGCATGTCGGGTACTGGATGGGGGACGGGACAGCATGTCGGGTACTGGCTGGGGGACGGGACAGCATGTCGGGTACTGGCTGGGGGACGGGACAGCATGTCGGGTACTGGCTGGGGGATGGGACAGCATGTCGGGTGCTGGCTGGGGGATGGGACAGCATGTCGGGTACTGGCTGGGGGACGGGACATTGTGTCGAGTACTGGCTGGGGGACGGGACAGCATTTCGGGTACTGGCTGGGGGACGGGACAGCATGTCGGGTACTGGATGGGGGACGGGACAGCATGTCGGGTACTGGCCGGGGGACGGGACTGCATGTCGGGTACTGGCTGGGGGACCGGACAGCATGTCGGGTACTGGCTGGGGGACGGGACAGCATGTCGGGCACTGGCTGGGGGATGGGACAGCTTGTCGGGTACTGGCTGGGGGACGAGACAGCATGTCGGGTACTGGCTGGGGGACGGGACAGCATGTCGGGTACTGGCTGGGGGACGTAACACCATGTCGGATGCTGGCTGGGTGACGGGGCAGCATGTCAGGTACTGGCCGTGGGACGGGACAGCATGTCGGGTACTAGCTGGGGGACGGGACAGCATGTCGGGTACTGGCTGGGGGACGGGACAGCATGTCGGGTACTGGATGGGGGACGGGCCACCATGTCGGGTACTGGCTGGTGGATGGGACAGCATGTCGGGTACTGGCTGGGGGACGGGACAGCTTGTCGAGTACTGGCTGGGGGACGGGACAGCATGTCGGGTACTGGCTGGGGGACGGGACAGCATGTCGGGTGCTGGCTGGGGGACGGGACAGTTTGTCGAGTACTGGCTGGGTGACGGGACAGCATGTCGGTTACTGGCTGTTGGACGGGACAGCATGTCGGGTACTGGCTGGGGGACGGGACAGCATGTCGGGTGCTGGCTGGGGGACGGGCCACCATGTCGGGTACTGGATGGGGGACGGGACAGCATGTCGGGTGCTGGCTGGGGGATGGGACAGCATGTCGGGTACTGGCTGGGGGATGGGACAGCATGTCGGGCACTGGCTGGGGGACAGGACAGCATGTCGGGTACTGGCTGGGGGACGGGACAGGTTGTCGAGTACTGGCTGGGGGACGGGACAGCATGTCGGGTACTGGCTGTGGGACAGGCCAACATGCAGGGTACTGGCTGGGGGACGGGACAGCATGTCGGGTACTGGATGGGGGACGTGACAGCATGTCGGGTACTGGCTGGGGGACGGGTCAGCATGTCGGGTGCTGGCTGGGGGATGGGACAGCATGTCGGGTACTGGCTGGGGGAAGGGACAGCATGTCGGGCACTGGCTGGGGGACGGGACAGCTTGTCGAGTACTGGCTGGGGGACGGGACAGCATGTCGGGTACTGGCTGGGGGACGGGACAGCATGTCGGGTACTGGCTGGGGGACGGGACAGCATGTCGGGTACTGGATGGGGGACGGGACAGCATGTCGGGTACTGGCCGGGGGACGGGACTGCATGTCGGGTACTGGCTGGGGGACCGGACAGCATGTCGGGTACTGGCTGGGGGACGGGACAGCATGTCGGGCACTGGCTGGGGGATGGGACAGCTTGTCGGGTACTGGCTGGGGGACGAGACAGCATGTCGGGTACTGGCTGGGGGACGGGACAGCATGTCGGGTACTGGCTGGGGGACGTAACACCATGTCGGATGCTGGCTGGGTGACGGGGCAGCATGTCAGGTACTGGCCGTGGGACGGGACAGCATGTCGGGTACTAGCTGGGGGACGGGACAGCATGTCGGGTACTGGCTGGGGGACGGGACAGCATGTCGGGTACTGGATGGGGGACGGGCCACCATGTCGGGTACTGGCTGGTGGATGGGACAGCATGTCGGGTACTGGCTGGGGGACGGGACAGCTTGTCGAGTACTGGCTGGGGGACGGGACAGCATGTCGGGTACTGGCTGGGGGACGGGACAGCATGTCGGGTGCTGGCTGGGGGACGGGACAGTTTGTCGAGTACTGGCTGGGTGACGGGACAGCATGTCGGTTACTGGCTGTTGGACGGGACAGCATGTCGGGTACTGGCTGGGGGACGGGACAGCATGTCGGGTGCTGGCTGGGGGACGGGCCACCATGTCGGGTACTGGATGGGGGACGGGACAGCATGTCGGGTGCTGGCTGGGGGATGGGACAGCATGTCGGGTACTGGCTGGGGGATGGGACAGCATGTCGGGCACTGGCTGGGGGACAGGACAGCATGTCGGGTACTGGCTGGGGGACGGGACAGGTTGTCGAGTACTGGCTGGGGGACGGGACAGCATGTCGGGTACTGGCTGTGGGACAGGCCAACATGCAGGGTACTGGCTGGGGGACGGGACAGCATGTCGGGTACTGGATGGGGGACGTGACAGCATGTCGGGTACTGGCTGGGGGACGGGTCAGCATGTCGGGTGCTGGCTGGGGGATGGGACAGCATGTCGGGTACTGGCTGGGGGAAGGGACAGCATGTCGGGCACTGGCTGGGGGACGGGACAGCTTGTCGAGTACTGGCTGGGGGACGGGACAGCATGTCGGGTACTGGCTGGGGGACGGGACAGCATGTCGGGTACTGGCTGGGGGACGGGACAGCATGTCGGGTACTGGATGGGGGACGGGACAGCATGTCGGGTACTGGCCGGGGGACGGGACTGCATGTCGGGTACTGGCTGGGGGACCGGACAGCATGTCGGGTACTGGCTGGGGGACGGGACAGCATGTCGGGCACTGGCTGGGGGATGGGACAGCTTGTCGGGTACTGGCTGGGGGACGAGACAGCATGTCGGGTACTGGCTGGGGGACGGGACAGCATGTCGGGTACTGGCTGGGGGACGTAACACCATGTCGGATGCTGGCTGGGTGACGGGGCAGCATGTCAGGTACTGGCCGTGGGACGGGACAGCATGTCGGGTACTAGCTGGGGGACGGGACAGCATGTCGGGTACTGGCTGGGGGACGGGACAGCATGTCGGGTACTGGATGGGGGACGGGCCACCATGTCGGGTACTGGCTGGTGGATGGGACAGCATGTCGGGTACTGGCTGGGGGACGGGACAGCTTGTCGAGTACTGGCTGGGGGACGGGACAGCATGTCGGGTACTGGCTGGGGGACGGGACAGCATGTCGGGTGCTGGCTGGGGGACGGGACAGTTTGTCGAGTACTGGCTGGGTGACGGGACAGCATGTCGGTTACTGGCTGTTGGACGGGACAGCATGTCGGGTACTGGCTGGGGGACGGGACAGCATGTCGGGTGCTGGCTGGGGGACGGGCCACCATGTCGGGTACTGGATGGGGGACGGGACAGCATGTCGGGTGCTGGCTGGGGGATGGGACAGCATGTCGGGTACTGGCTGGGGGATGGGACAGCATGTCGGGCACTGGCTGGGGGACAGGACAGCATGTCGGGTACTGGCTGGGGGACGGGTCAGCATGTCGGGTACAGGCTGGGTGACGGGAGAGCATGTCGGGTACTGGCTGGGGTCGGGTCAGCATGTCGCGTACTGGCTGGGGGACGGGTCAGCATGTCGGGTACTGGCTGGGGGACGGGACAGCATGTCGGGTACTGGCTGGGGGACGGGACAGCATGTCGGGTACTGGATGGGGGACGGGACAGCATGTCGGGTACTGGCCGGGGGACGGGACTGCATGTCGGGTACTGGCCGGGGGACGGGACAGCATGTCGGGTACTGGCCGGGGGACGGGACAGCATGTCAGGTACTCGCTGGGAGACGGCACAGCATGTCGGGTACTGGCCGGGGGACGGGACAGCATGTCGGGTACTGGCCGGGAGACGGGACAGCATGTCGGGTACTGGCTGGGGGACCGGACAGCATGTCGGGTGCTGGCTGGGGTCGGGACAGCATGTCGGGTACTGGCTGGGGGACGGGCCACCATGTCGGGTCCTGGCTGGGGGACGGGACAGCATGTCGGGTACTGGCTGGGGGACGGGACAGCATGTCGGTTACTGGCTGGGGGACGGGACAGCATGTCGGGTACTGGCTGGGGGACGGGACAGCATGTCGGGTACTGGATGGGGGACGGGCCACCATGTCGGGTACCGGCTGGTGGACGGGACAGCATGTCAGGTACTGGCTGGGGGACGGGACAGCTTGTCGAGTACTGGCTGGGGGACGGGACAGCATGTCGTGTGCTGGCTGGGGGACGGGACAGCATGTCGGCTACTGGCTGGGGGACGGGACAGTATGTCGGGTACGTGCTGGAGGACGGGACAGCATGTCGGGTACTGGCTGGGGGACGGGACAGCATGTCGGCTGCTGGCTGGGGGACGGGACAGCATGTCGGGTACTGGCTGGGTGACGGGACAGCATGTCGGATACTGGCTGGTGGACGGGACAGCATGTCGGGTGCTGGCTGGGGGACGGGACAGCATGTCGGGTACTGGCTGGGGGACGGGACAGCATGTCGGGTACTGGCTGGGGGACAGGACAGCATGTCGGGTACTGGCTGGGGGACGGGACAGCATGTCGGGTACTGGCTGGGGGACGGGACAGCATGTCGGGTACTGGATGGGGGACGTGACAGCATGTCGGGTACTGGCTGGGGGACGGGTCAGCATGTCGGGTGCTGGCTGGGGGATGGGACAGCATGTCGGGTACTGGCTGGGGGACGGGACAGCTTGTCGACTACTGGCTGTGGGACAGGACAGCATGTCGGGTACTGGATGGGGGACGTGACAGCATGTCGGGTACTGGCTGGGGGACGGGTCAGCATGTCGGGTGCTGGCTGGGGGATGGGACAGCATGTCGGGTACTGGCTGGGGGATGGGACAGCTTGTCGAGTACTGGCTGGGGGACGGGAGAGCATGTCGGGTACTGGCTGTGGGACGGAACAGCATGTCGGGTACTGGCTGGGGGACGGGACAGCTTGTCGAGTACTGGCTGGGGGACGGGACAGCATGTCGGGTACTGGCTGGGGGACGGGACAGCTTGTCGAGTACTGGCTAGGGGACGGGACAGCATGTCGGGTACTGGCTGGGGGACGGGACAGCTTGTCGAGTACTGGCTGGGGGACGGGACAGCATGTCGGGTACTGGCTGGGGGACGAGGCAACATGTCGGCTACTGGCTAGGGGACGGGACAGCATGTCGGGTACTGGCTGGGGGACGAGGCAACATGTCGGGTACTGGCTAGGGGACGGGACAGCATGTCGGGTACTGGCTGGGGGACGAGGCAACATGTCGGGTACTGGCTGGGGGATGGGACAGCTTGACGGGTACTGGCTGGGGGACGGGACAGCATGTCGGGTACTGGCTGGGGGACGGGACAGCATGTCGGGTACTGGATGGGGGACGGGACAGCATGTCGGGTACTGGCTGGGGGACGAGGCAACATGTCGGGTACTGGCTGGGGGACGGGCCACCATGTCGGGTACTGGCTGGGGGACGGGACAGCATGTCGGTTACTGGCTGGGGGACGGGACAGCATGTCGGGTACTGGCTGGGGGACGGGCCACCATGTCGGGTACTGGCTGGGGAGGCTGCGGGGGCAACGGCTGAGAAGTGAGAGCACTTTGAGTGGAGTTCCCACTTCCATGTCCCCTTTCGCCATCATCCCTCTCCTGGGCCAGCGCAACATCACTCCTCCCACTCTGCTGCAGGCCAGCTTGGTGAAGATCAGTGACACATTGCAATGCCACGGATACGTATCTGTCATCCTGTTTAAGAAGGCAGACATAGTCTGCACGGCCGTGGTCATGGTCTGCATGGACTCATTTGAGAGCCATGCTTGAAGCTCCTTGGAAGTGGCCACTCTCTTCATGGCAGACATTCTCTCAATTCCCTGCACCACCAATCCAGTAGCGATCGAGTTGGATTCCTCCATCCTCTCCGCTGTTGTGGAGTGTGTGCGTGGCACACCTGTCAGTACGTGGCTAAGTTGCTGATGTACCTCTCGCATTCTCCTTCTCAATGCTAGTCCCCAGGTTTCAGTATCTGTGTCCAGCTGAGCAGAGCCTGGAGAGGATTGTGACCCCGACACAGACTCTCCACAGCTGTCCCCGCCATCAGTTTCTGCTCATGCTCACTTGTGAGTTGTGAATCACCAGGTGAAACCCAACTTACTGAAAGTGGACCCACTGAAGTGTGCGTATCTGTGCTGGTATGTCCTGTGACGGTGCACCCTCAGAAGGAATGAGGTCTGAGGAATCGCCCTCATGCTTGTCCTGCGACACTTGCTGTACGCATGAAGGGCCTAGAGGACAAAAGAACAGGATATGCTTTAATCGTTGCAAAGTCACAATCTTGACAATGGCCATACTCAGTCTTCTCATAATTCAGTCATTGATGAAATAAAGTCAGGATATGTGTGTCAGAGATATTTGTAATTCTGTCACCAGTTATCTGCAGCTCCTGGGCTTTCATCTCCGACTGAGAGGGACACAGATGTGCCACTTGTCTCCAGGGCCTCCTCCTCTGCATCTGTGAGCTGGACTATCTGTGGCAAACAACCTCCAGTCCTCACCCTCTCCCTTGCATTTTGTGCTCTCTTCTCCTACAAGGGGCGAAAGAAACAGATGTGTGAGTGAGTGAAGGTCAGGTATCCACCCGGTAGATGCAGTGCATTCAGTGAGGGTGACTCTGAGACAGATGCATCATATTGCATGAGGATTGAGGTGATTGGCAACAGTGGATGGATAAATAGGGAAGTGGTGAAGTGCATGGAAAGTGAAGGCTGGGTGCTGCTGAAAGTTGTCGGGGGGTGAGGTGTGATGTCATGGACTATGCTTGACAAGACAGCGTGAAAGGGGCGGGGCTTAAGCCGCAGGTTGTAGCTGAATCAGCAAATATACTCACTTTTCCTGACCTGGTAAGGTCATTAAATCACTTCCTACACTGCATCCTACAACACTCCTGCTGCTCACCTCCTCAGCCACCTCCAACCACGCCTTCTTGGTGAGAGCAGCAGATTTCTTCCTTCCATTGCTGGGGAAAAGTATAGCCCTCCTGCTCCTGACTGTACCTTAATATGGTCAGGAAAGGTGAGTACAGTTGCACATTCACTGACATCCTGTTGTGCGTATCACCCCAACACCCTCACTCTGCCATGTCAACACTACTACATCACATCATAAGAACATAAGAACATAAGAAATAGGAGCAGGAGCCCGTTGAGCCTACTCTGCCATTCAATAATATCTTCTACCTCAACTCCACCTTCCTGCACTATCCCCATATCCCTTGATTCTCTTAATATTCAAAAATCTATCAATCTCTGTCTTGAATATACTCAACGACTGAGCCTCCACAGCCCTCTGGGTTAGAGAATTACAAAGATTCACCACCCTCTGAGTGAAGAAATTTCTCCTCATCTCAGTCCTAAATGGCTGACCCCTTATTCTGAGACTATAACCCCTGGTTCTAGACTCCCCAGCCAGAGGAAACATCCTCCCTGCCCTGTCAAACCATGTAAGAATTTTGTATGTTTCAATGAGATCACCTCTCATTCCTCTAAACTCTAGAGAATATAGGCCTAGTCTACTCAATCTGTCCTCATCGGACAATCCCCCAATCCCAGGAACCAGTCTAGTGAACCTTCGTTGCACTCCCTCTATGGCAAGTATATCCTTCCTTAGGTAAGTAAGGAGACCAAAACTGTACACAATACTCCAACTGTGGTCTCACCAGGGCCCTATATAATTGCAGTAAGATGTCTTTACTCTTCTACTCAAATCCTCTTGAAATAAAGGCCAACATACCATTTGCTTTCCTAATTGCTTGCTGTACCTGCATGTCAACTTTCAGTGATTCGTGTACAATGACACCCAGGTCCCTCTGAACCCCAACATTTCCCAATCTTTCACCGTTTAAAAAATACTCTGCTTTTCTATTTTTCTGACTAAAGTGGATAACTTCACATTTTTCCACATTTGCCATGTTCTTTCCCATACACTTAGCCTGTCTATATCCCCTTGAAGCGTCTTTGCATCCTCCTCACAACTTACATTCCCACCCAGCTTTGTATCATCAGTAAACTTGGATATATTACATTTGGCCCCCTCATCCAAATCAATGATATAGATTGTGAATAGCTGAGGCCTTGCGGTACCCCAATAGTTACAGCCTGCCAACCCGAAAATGACCCATTTATTCCTACTCTCTGTTTTCTGTCCGCTAACCAATCCTCAATAAGGTGCCACACAAGAGGTTATTAAACAAAATTAGGGCTCATGGGATTGGGGGAAAGAACCGGAGTTGGTCCTCCACAGATTGTGCGGTTGACAGCTGCAGAGGAGGAGGCACTGGAGATCAGTGGCATCTCAGCCCCCTGGCCATCAGAGATGGAGAGATGGTGAGCTTCCAGCTACCTGGTGACAGAATTAAATATCAGCCACCTACGTATCATACGGTAATCAGTCATGTTGACTTGATTTCAACAGCGAGTGAAATATGATCATCTTCATAATGGTAAGTTGCAACATTCTTACCTTTCCAGTACTAATTCATATCCTTTCTCTCTGCCAAGGCCTTCATGCTAGCAGCAGGAGTCCATAGACCTCGCGAACGATGATTCCTCAGAGGAGCTGATTCCTTCTGAGGGTACACCGTCACAGGACTCATGCTTACCATGCACCAGCTCAGATACTCGCACTTAGGTGGGAAATTAGACAGATAGTTGGGTTTTCACCTGGTGACTCATATTTCACAGGCGAGCAAGAGCAGATGGTAGTGACAGGGACAGCAGTGGAGAGTCCGCGTCAGAGGGCACAGTCCTTTCCAAGCTCTGCTCAGCTGGACACAGATGCTGCAACCTGGGGACCATCGCTGAAAAGGAGAATCGTTGAGGAGCAACAGAGAATGTGTGATGCACTGACAGGCCTTCCAAACACGCTGACTATGATTGCAGAGAGAATGGAGGAGTCCGCCTCAAGCATGAGTGAGTTTATGTCGGAGGCCATTGAGATGATGTCTTTCTCCATGGATATAGTGGCCAACTCCATGAAACATCAAACGTGGCGATCAAATGAATCCACGCATGTCTTGACCACGGCCATACACACTCTGGATGCCAACACATCTGCTGCCTTAAATAGGATGACAGACATCTTATCCTTGACTTTACAGCGCCGCCCTGATCTGCACCAAACTGCTCTCCAGCAGAGTGGTAGCCCTGAAGTGCGGCTGGCCCATGAGAGGGATGATGGCAAAAGAGGATATGGAAGTGGTGACTCCACTCAAAGCGCTTCCACTCTCGCCCATTGCCTCCCACCCACCCTCGGTCAGTACCCGACATGCTGCCTCATCTCCTGATGGCCGAGTCTGCCCCTGCACAGGTGCAGGTGGAGCAGTCTTTGGTGGGGCCCTCACGGGCTTTAAAACACAGAGGTCAGAGGTCATCAGCCAAGAGCATCTCAGCAGTCAGAGCAGGGACCAGAGCAGCCTGCCTCTACCTCAGCTCAAGCCGCAGAGGTTGGACCACGTAGGCGTGGTAGGAAATGGAAGAGTAAAGCTTTGTAGTTGCACATGGGTGTATGAGAAAACATTACGTTGTGAAGTTACCGTTCTTTAGTAGAATCACGTAAATTTTATTAGTTTGAACCACGTTCCCATTTTGCCCATTTTTGGATGCTGGGTGGCAAGTCGCCTTTTCATTTGCTTGATGATGAATGGGAAGACATGAATTAACAGGAACCAATGGAAGGGATGTGCAGATCCTGGATATGTTTCCGGCAAAGCCCTGTAAGGATTCGGAGGCAAAAAAGTTGAGGACGGTCGTCACTTTGACAGCCATTGGTAACATGTAGCCACCAGGTCCAGTTGGGAGCAGCTCTTCTTCTAGGAGGCTGCAGTTGTCAGCCAGCACCTGACACAGCAACCTGAGCCTCCTGAGACACTGCTGTTCAGACATGCCAAGGAAGCTCAGCCTCTGACTGTAGTTGTGGGGTAGTTCCACCTGTGAGCCCGATGCCTCTGCTACTCCCTTCTCTGCTGCCCCTCTCTGTTGGAACCGCTCTGCTGCTGCCACCTCTACTGTCCAGCTGCAGCTTTCTCAACAGATGGTTGCTGCTGCTGGTGCTGATCATATTGCTCCTCGTCTGAGATCCAATCGAAGGCAGCCATAGCACCACCCACCCTTATGTGATTCAGAAAACATCCAAAGCGTAGAAAGTAAACTCTCAGCGAAAGCACTGTGAACAAAACCTTTCCCATTAGTAGGTAAGAAAGCGACTGTGAGTACTGAGTATTTATTGCATTATTTGCATGAGTTATAATCAGCCATCTCAATTGCCATTCTGTTCTCGCCTTAGTTTCAATGTCAAGTGTCAGGAAGTCAGGGAAACCGATGGACATTAAACAAAAAACTGTGTTGATATATCACTCCAATTGAGCGATTAACAAATGTTAAGAGATAACCCGCCTCTCCATGGGATTTGCAGGCAACCAGCCAAAACCGCTCAAGTTAAATGCGGATGTTGGCGGGTTGGAGCCGGCTTCCGGATGCAGAGGTTTAAACAACCACCCGCACCCGAACCCATGCGCTCATCCATGTTAAAATTCCACCCAGTGTTCCAGTATTCCACAATACAGTCTATCAGGAATAGAGATAGTGTTCCAGTATTCCACAACACAGAATATCAGGAATGGAGATAGTGTTCCAGTATTCCACAATACAGACTATCAGGAATGGAGATAGTGTTCCAGTATTCCACAACACAGAATATCAGGAATAGAGATAGTTTTCCAGTATTCCACAGTACAGAATATCAGGAATGGAGATAGATTTCCAGTATTCCATAATACAGTCTATCAGGAATAGCGATACTGTTCCAATATTCCACAATACAGACTATCAGGAATGGAGATATTATTCCAGTATTCCACAATACAGTCTATCAGGAATGGAGATAGTGTTCCAGTATTCCACAATACAGACTATCAGGAATGGAGATAGTGTTCCAGTATTCCACAATACAGTCTATCAGGAATGGAGATAGTATTCCAGTATTCCACAATACAGACTATCAGGAATGGAGATATTATTCCAGTATTCCACAATACAGTCTATCAGGAATAGCGATAGTGTTCCAGTATTCCACAATACACACTCTCAGGAATGGAGATAGTGTTCCAGTATTCCACAATGCAGACTATCAGGAATGGAGATAGTGTTCCAGTATTCCACAATACAGTCTATCAGGAATGGAGATAGTGTTCCAGTATTCCACAATACAGTCTATCAGGAATGCAGATAGTGTTCCAATATTCCACAATACAGACTATCAGGAATGGAGATAGTGTTCCAGTATTCCACACTGCAGACTATCAGGAATGGGGATAGTGTTCCAGTATTCCACAATACAGACTATCAGGAATGGAGATAGTGTTCCAGTATTCCACAATACAGACGATCAGGAAGGGAGATAGTGTTCCAGTATTCCACAGTACAGACGATCATGAATGGAGATAGTGTTCCAGTATTCCACAAAACAGATTATCAGGAATGGAGAGAGTGTTCCAGTATTCCCCAATACAGAATATCCGGAATGGAGATAGTATTCCAGTATTCCACAATACAGACTATCAGGAATGGAGATAGTGTTCCAGTATTCCACAATACAGACTATCCGGAATGGAGATAGTATTCCAGTATTCCACAATACAGACTATCAGGAACAGCGATAGTGTTCCAGTATTCCACAATACAGACTATCAGGAATGGAAATAGTGTTCCAGTATTCCACAATACAGACTATCAGGAATGGAGATAGTGTTCCAGTATTCCACAATACAGTCTATCAGGAATGGAGATAGTGTTCCAGTATTCCACAATACAGACTATCAGGAATGGAGAGAGTGTTCCAGTATTCCACAATACAGACTATCAGGAATGGCGATAGTGTTCCAGTATTCCACAATACAGAATATCCGGAATGGAGATAGTGTTCCAGTATTCCACAATACAGACTATCCGGAATGGAGATAGTGTTCCAGTATTCCACAATACAGACTATCAGGAATGGAGATAGTGTTCCAGTATTCCACAATACAGTCTATCAGGAATGGAGATAGTGTTCCAGTATTCCACAATACAGACTATCAGGAATGGAGATAGTGTTCCAGTATTCCACAATACAGACTATCAGGAATGGAGATAGTGTTCCAGTATTCCACAATACAGTCTATCAGGAATGGAGATAGTGTTCCAGTATTCCACAATACAGACTATCAGGAATGGAGAGAGTGTTCCAGTATTCCACAATACAGACTATCAGGAATGGCGATAGTGTTCCAGTATTCCACAATACAGAATATCCGGAATGGAGATAGTGTTCCAGTATTCCACAATACAGACTATCCGGAATGGAGATAGTGTTCCAGTATTCCACAATACAGACTATCAGGAATGGAGATAGTGTTCCAGTATTCCACAATACAGTCTATCAGGAATGGAGATAGTGTTCCAGTATTCCACAATACAGACTATCAGGAATGGAGATAGTGTTCCAGTATTCCACAATACAGACTATCAGGAATGGAGATAGTGCTCCAGTATTCCACAATACAGACTATCAGGAATGGAGATAGTGTTCCAGTATTCCACAATACAGTCTATCAGGAATGGAGATAGTGTTCCAGTATTCCACACTGCAGACTATCAGGAATGGAGATAGTGTTCCAGTATTCCACACTGCAGACTATCAGGAATGGAGATAGTGTTCCAGTATTCCACACTGCAGACTATCAGGAATGGAGATAGTGTTCCAGTATTCCACAATACAGACTATCAGGAATGGAGATAGTGTTCCAGTATTCCACACTGCAGACTATCAGGAATGGAGATAGTGTTCCAGTATTCCACACTGCAGACTATCAGGAATGGAGATAGTGTTCCAGTATTCCACAATACAGTCTATCAGGAATGGAGATAGTGTTCCAGTATTCCACATTGCAGACTATCAGGAATGGAGATAGTGTTCCAGTATTCCACAATACAGTCTATCAGGAATGGAGATAGTGTTCCAGTATTCCACAATACAGTCTATCAGGAATGGAGAATGTGTTCCAGTATTTCACAATACAGTCTATCAGGAATGGAGAATGTGTTCCAGTATTCCACAAGACAGACTATCAGGAATGGAGATAGTGTTCGAGTATTCCACAATACAGGCTATCAGGAATGGAGATAGTGTTCCATTATTCCACAATACAGTCTATCAGGAATGCAGATAATGTTCCAGTATTCCACAATACAGACTATCAGGAATGGAGATAGTGTTCCTGTATTCCACAATACAATCTATCAGGAATGCAGATAATGTTCCAGTATTCCACAATACAGACTATCAGGAATGGAGATAGTGTTGCTGTATTCCACAATACAGACTATCAGGAATGGAGATAGTGTTCCAGTATTCCACAATACAGTCTATCAGGAATGGCGATAGTGTTCCAGTATTCCACAATACTGACTATCAGGAATGGATATAGTGTTCCAGTATTCCACAATACAGAATATCAGGAATGGAGATAGTGTTCCAGTATTCCCCAATACAGACTATCAGGAATAGAGATAGTGCTCCAGTGTTCCACAATACAGAATATCAGGAATGGAGATAGATTTCCAGTATTCCACAATACAGACTATCAGGAAGAGAGATAGTGTTCCAGTATTCCACAATACAGAATATCAGGAATGGAGATAGTGTTCTATTATTCCACAATACAGACATTCAGGAATGGAGATAGTGTTCTATTATTCCACAATACAGACTATCAGGAATAGAGATAGTTTTCCAGTATTCCACAGTACAGAATATCAGGAATGGAGATAGATTTCCAGTATTCCATAATACAGTCTATCAGGAATAGCGATACTGTTCCAATATTCCAAAATACAGTGTGTCAGGAATGGGGATAATGTTCCAGTATTCCACAGTAGCGATTTTCAGCAATGGATATAGTTTTCCAGTGTTCCAAAACACAGACTATCAGGAATGGAGATAGTGTTCCAGTATTCCACAATACAAACTATCAGGAATGGAGATAGTGTTCGAGTATTCCACAATACAGGCTATCAGGAATGGAGATAGTGTTCCATTATTCCACAATACAGTCTATCAGGAATGCAGATAGTGTTCCAGTATTCCACAATACAGACTATCAGGAATGGAGATAGTGTTCCAGTATTCCACAATACAGACTGTCAGAAATTGAGATAGTGTTCCCACATTCCTCAATACAGTCTTTCAGGAATGGAGATAGTGTTCCAGTATTCCGCAATACAGACTATCAGGAATGGAGATCGTGTTCCAGTATTCCACAATGCAGACTATCAGGAATGGAGATAGTGTTCCAGTATTCCACAATACAGACTATCAGGAATGGAGATAGTGTTCCAGTATTCCACAACACAGACTATCAGGAATGGAGATAGTGTTCCAGTATTCCACAATACAAACTATCAGGAATGGAGATAGTGTTCGAGTATTCCACAATACAGGCTATCAGGAATGGAGATAGTGTTCCATTATTCCACAATACAGTCTATCAGGAATGCAGATAGTGTTCCAGTATTCCACAATACAGACTATCAGGAATGGAGATAGTGTTCCAGTATTCCACAATACAGACTGTCAGAAATTGAGATAGTGTTCCCACATTCCTCAATACAGTCTATCAGGAATGGCGATAGTGTTCCAGTATTCCGCAATACAGACTATCAGGAATGGAGTTCGTGTTCCAGTATTCCACAGTACAGACTATCAGGAATGGAGACAGTTTCCCAGTATTCCACAATACAATCTATCTGGAATGGAGATAGTGTTCCAGTATTGCACAGTACAAACTATCAGGAATGGAGATATGTTCCAATATTCCACAGTACAAACTATCAGTATTGCAGATAAGTGTTCCAGTATTCCACAGTACAGTCTATCAGGAATGGAGATAGTGTTCCAGTATTCCACAGTGCATATTATCAGGAATGGAGAAAGTGTTCCAGCATTCAACAATACAGACTATCAGGAATGGAGATAGTGCTCCATTATTCCACAGTACAGATTATCAGGAATGGAAATAGTGTTCCAGTATTCCACAACACAGATTATCAGGAATGGAGATAGTGTTCCAGTATTCCACAACACAGATTATCAGGAATGGAGATAGTGTTCCAGTATTCCACAATACAGACTATCAGGAAGAGAGATAGTGTTCCAGTATTCCACAATACAGAATATCAGGAATGGAGATAGTGTTCTATTATTCCACAATACAGACTATCAGGAATAGAGATAGTGTTCCAGTATTCCACAGTACAGACGATCAGGAATGGAGATCGTGTTCCAGTATTCCACAATACAGACTATCAGGAAGAGAGATTGTGTTGCAGTATTCCACAAAACGGATTATCAGGAATGGAGAGAGTGTTCCAGTATTCCACAAGACAGTCTATTAGGAATGGAGATATTGTTCCAGTATTCCACAACACAGATTATCAGGAATGGAGATAGTGTTCCAGTATTCCACAACACAGATTATCAGGAATGGAAATAGTGTTCCAGTATTACACAATACAGACTATCAGGAATGGAGATAGTGTTCCAGTATTCCACAACACAGATTATCAGGAATGGAGATAGTGTTCCAGTATTCCACAGTACAGACTATCAGGAATGGAGATAGTGTTCCAGTATTCCATAACACATACTATCAGGAATGGAGATAATGTTCCAGTATTCCACAATACAGACTATCAGGAATGGAGATAGTGTTCCAGTATTGCAAAATACAGAATATCAGGAATGGTAATAGTGTTCCAGTATTCCACAATACAGTCTATCAGGAAAGGAGATAGTCTATACTGTGGAATACTGGGACACTATCAGGAATGGAGATAGTGGTCCTGCATTCCACAATACAGACTATCAGGAATGGAGATATTGTCCCAATATTCCACAATACAGGCTATCAGAAATGGAGAAAGTGTTCCAGTATTCCACATTACAAACTATGAGGAATGGAGATAGTGTTCCAGTATTCCACAATACAACCTATCAGGAATGGAGATAGTGTTCCAGTATTCCACAATACAAACTATCAGGAATGGAGATATTGTTCCAGTATTCCACAATAAAGACTATCAGGAATGGAGATAGTGTTCCAGTATTCCACAATACAGATTATCAGGAATGGAGATAGTGTTCCAGTATTCCCAAATACAGTGTGTCAGGAATGGGGATAGTGTTCCAGTATTCCACAGTAGAGACTATCAGCAATGGATATAGTTTTCCAGTGTTCCAAAATACAGTCTTTCAGGAATGGAGATCATGTTCCATTATTCCACAATACAGATTATACAGGAATGGAGACAGTTTCCCAGTATTCCACAATACAGACTATCAGGAATGGAGATAGTGTTCCAGTATTCCACAATACGAACTATCAGGAATGGAGATCATGTTCCATTATTCCACAATACAGATTATACAGGAATGGAGACAGTTTCCCAGTATTCCACAATACAGACTATCAGGAATGGAGATAGTGTTCCAGTATTCCACAATACAGACTATCAAGAATGGAGATAGTGTTCTAGTGTTTCATCAATACAGACTATCAGGAATGGAGATAGTGTTCCAGTATTCCACAATACAGACTATCAAGAATGGAGATAGTGTTCTAGTGTTTCATCAATAAAGACTATCAGGAATGGAGATAGTGTTCCAGTTTTCCACAATACAGACTATCAGGAATGGCGATAGTGTTCCAGTATTCCACAATACAGACTATCAGGAATTGAGATATTGTTCCAGTATTCCACAGTACAGACTATCAGGAATGGAGATAGTGTTCCAGTTTTCCACAATACCGACTATCAGGAATGGAGATAGTGTTCCAGTATTCCACAGTAGAGACTATCAGGAATGGAGATAGTGTTCCAGTATTCCACAGTAGAGACTATTAGCAATGGATATAGTTTTCCAGTATTCCACAATACAGACTATCAGGAATAGAGATAAGTGTTCCAGTATTCCACAATACAGACTATCAGGAATGGAGATAAGTGTTCCAGTATTCCACAATACAGTCTATCAGGAATGAAGATAATGCTCCAGTATTCCACAATACAGAATGTCAGGAATGAAGATAAGTGTTCCAGTATTCCACAATACAGACTATCAGGAATGGAGATAGTGTTCCAGTATTCCACAATACAGACTATCAGGAATGAAGAT
Organism: Somniosus microcephalus; assembly: GCF_052327205.1. NCBI lineage: Eukaryota > Metazoa > Chordata > Chondrichthyes > Squaliformes > Somniosidae > Somniosus > Somniosus microcephalus. The sequence goes on along the minus strand of NC_140987.1, from coordinate 327,891,946 downwards.
AAGTGTTCCAGTATTCCACAATACAGACTATCAGGAATGGAGATAGTGTTCCAGTATTCCACAATACAGACTATCAGGAATGAAGATAATGCTCCAGTATTCCACAATACAGAATGTCAGGAATAAAGATAAGTGTTCCAGTATTCCACAATACAGACTATCAGGAATGGAGATAGTGTTCCAGTATTCCACAATACAGACTATCAGGAATGGAGATAAGTGTTCCAGTATTCCACAATACAGTCTATCAGGAATGAAGATAATGCTCCAGTATTCCACAATACAGAATGTCAGGAATGAAGATAAGTGTTCCAGTATTCCACAATACAGACTACCAGGAATGGAGATAGTGTTCCAGTATTCCACAATACAGACTATCAGGAATGAAGATAATGTTCCAGTGTTCCACAGTAGAGACTATCAGCAATGGATATAGTGTTCCAGTATTCCAAAATACAGTGTGTCAGGAATGGGGATAATGTTCCAGTATTCCACAGTAGCGATTTTCAGCAATGGATATAGTTTTCCAGTGTTCCAAAATACAGTCTTTCAGGAATGGAGATAGTGTTCCAGTATTCCGCAATACAGACTATCAGGAATGGAGATCGTGTTCCAGTATTCCACAATGCAGACTATCAGGAATGGAGATAGTGTTCCAGTTTTCCACAATACAGACTATCAGGAATGGCGAAAGTGTTCCAGTATTCCACAATACAGACTATCAGGAATTGAGATATTGTTCCAGTATTCCACAGTACAGACTATCAGGAATGGAGATAGTGTTCCAGTATTCCACAATACAGACTATCAGGAATTGAGATAGTGTTCCAGTATTCCACAGTACAGACTATCAGGAATGGAGATAGTGTTCCAGTTTTCCACAATACCGACTATCAGGAATGGAGATAGTGTTCCAGTATTCCACAGTAGAGACTATCAGGAATGGAGATAGTGTTCCAGTATTCCACAGTAGAGACTATTAGCAATGGATATAGTTTTCCAGTATTCCACAATACAGACTATCAGGAATAGAGATAAGTGTTCCAGTATTCCACAATACAGTCTATCAGGAATGAAGATAATGCTCCAGTATTCCACAATACAGTCTATCAGGAATGGAGATAGTGTTCCAGTATTCCACAATACAGTCTATCAGGAATGAAGATAATGTTCCAGTGTTCCACAGTAGAGACTATCAGCAATGGATATAGTGTTCCAGTATTCCAAAATACAGTGTGTCAGGAATGGGGATAATGTTCCAGTATTCCACAGTAGCGATTTTCAGCAATGGATATAGTTTTCCAGTGTTCCAAAATACAGTCTTTCAGGAATGGAGATAGTGTTCCAGTATTCCGCAATACAGACTATCAGGAATGGAGATCGTGTTCCAGTATTCCACAATGCAGACTATCAGGAATGGAGATAGTGTTCCAGTATTCCACAATACAGACTATCAGGAATGGAGATAGTGTTCCAGTATTCCACAACACAGACTATCAGGAATGGAGATAGTGTTCCAGTATTCCACAATACAAACTATCAGGAATGGAGATAGTGTTCCTGTATTCCACAATACAGACTATCAGGAATGGAGATAGTGTTCCAGTATTCCACAATACAGACTATCAGGAATGGAGATAGTGTTCCAGTATTCCACAATACAGACTATCAGCAATGGAGGTTGTCCAGTATTCTACAATCCAGACTATCAGGAATGGAGACAGTGTCCCAGTATTCCACAATACAGACTATCAGGAATGGAGATAGTGTTCCAGTATTCTACAATACAGACTATCAGGAATGGAGACAGTGTCCCAGTATTCCACAATACAGACTATCAGGAATGGAGATAGTGTTCCAGTATTCCACAACACAGACTATCAGGAATGGAGATAGTGTTCCAGTATTCCACAATACAAACTATCAGGAATGGAGATAGTGTTCGAGTATTCCACAATACAGGCTATCAGGAATGGAGATAGTGTTCCATTATTCCACAATACAGTCTATCAGGAATGCAGATAGTGTTCCAGTATTCCACAATACAGACTATCAGGAATGGAGATAGTGTTCCAGTATTCCACAATACAGACTGTCAGAAATTGAGATAGTGTTCCCACATTCCTCAATACAGTCTATCAGGAATGGCGATAGTGTTCCAGTATTCCGCAATACAGACTATCAGGAATGGAGTTCGTGTTCCAGTATTCCACAGTACAGACTATCAGGAATGGAGACAGTTTCCCAGTATTCCACAATACAGACTATCAGGAATGGAGATAGTGTTCGAGTATTCCACAATACAATCTATCTGGAATGGAGATAGTGTTCCAGTATTGCACAGTACAAACTATCAGGAATGGAGATATGTTCCAATATTCCACAGTACAAACTATCAGTATTGCAGATAAGTGTTCCAGTATTCCACAGTACAGTCTATCAGGAATGGAGATAGTGTTCCAGTATTCCACAGTGCATATTATCAGGAATGGAGAAAGTGTTCCAGCATTCAACAATACAGACTATCAGGAATGGAGATAGTGCTCCATTATTCCACAGTACAGATTATCAGGAATGGAAATAGTGTTCCAGTATTCCACAACACAGATTATCAGGAATGGAGATAGTGTTCCAGTATTCCACAACACAGATTATCAGGAATGGAGATAGTGTTCCAGTATTCCACAACACAGATTATCAGGAATGGAGATAGTGTTCCAGTATTCCACAACACAGATTATCAGGAATGGAAATAGTGTTCCAGTATTACACAATACAGACTATCAGGAATGGAGATAGTGTTCCAGTATTCCACAACACAGATTATCAGGAATGGAGATAGTGTTCCAGTATTCCACAGTACAGACTATCAGGAATGGAGATAGTGTTCCAGTATTCCATAACACATACTATCAGGAATGGAGATAATGTTCCAGTATTCCACAATACAGACTATCAGGAATGGAGATAGTGTTCCAGTATTGCAAAATACAGAATATCAGGAATGGTAATAGTGTTCCAGTATTCCACAATACAGTCTATCAGGAAAGGAGATAGTGTCCCAGTATTCCACAGTATAGACTATCAGGAATGGAGATAGTGGTCCTGCATTCCACAATACAGACTATCAGGAATGGAGATATTGTCCCAATATTCCACAATACAGGCTATCAGAAATGGAGAAAGTGTTCCAGTATTCCACATTACAAACTATGAGGAATGGAGATAGTGTTCCAGTATTCCACAATACAACCTATCAGGAATGGAGATAGTGTTCCAGTATTCCACAATACAAACTATCAGGAATGGAGATATTGTTCCAGTATTCCACAATAATGACTATCAGCAATGGATATAGTTTTCCAGTATTCCACAATACAGACTATCAGGAATGGAGATAGTGTTCCAGTATTCCACAATACAGATTATCAGGAATGGAGATAGTGTTCCAGTATTCCCAAATACAGTGTGTCAGGAATGGGGATAGTGTTCCAGTATTCCACAGTAGAGACTATCAGCAATGGATATAGTTTTCCAGTGTTCCAAAATACAGTCTTTCAGGAATGGAGATCATGTTCCATTATTCCACAATACAGATTATACAGGAATGGAGACAGTTTCCCAGTATTCCACAATACAGACAATCAGGAATGGAGATAGTGTTCCAGTATTCCACAATACGAACTATCAGGAATGGAGATCATGTTCCATTATTCCACAATACAGATTATACAGGAATGGAGACAGTTTCCCAGTATTCCACAATACAGACTATCAGGAATGGAGATAGTGTTCCAGTATTCCACAATACAGACTATCAAGAATGGAGATAGTGTTCTAGTGTTTCATCAATACAGACTATCAGGAATGGAGATAGTGTTCCAGTATTCCACAATACAGACTATCAAGAATGGAGATAGTGTTCTAGTGTTTCATCAATACAGACTATCAGGAATGGAGATAGTGTCCCAGTATTCCACAATACAGACTATCAGGAATGGAGTTTGTGTTCCAGTATTCCACAGTACAGACTATCAGGAATGGAGATAGTGTTCCAGTATTCCAAAGTACAGACTATCAGGAATGGAGATAGTGTTCCAGTTTTCCACAATACAGACTATCAGGAATGGCGATAGTGTTCCAGTATTCCACAATACAGACTATCAGGAATTGAGATATTGTTCCAGTATTCCACAGTACAGACTATCAGGAATGGAGATAGTGTTCCAGTTTTCCACAATACCGACTATCAGGAATGGAGATAGTGTTCCAGTATTCCACAGTAGAGACTATCAGGAATGGAGATAGTGTTCCAGTATTCCACAGTAGAGACTATCAGGAATGGAGATAGTGTTCCAGTATTCCACAATACAGACTATCAGGAATGGAGATAAGTGTTCCAGTATTCCACAATACAGTCTATCAGGAATGAAGATAATGCTCCAGTATTCCACAATACAGAATGTCAGGAATGAAGATAAGTGTTCCAGTATTCCACAATACAGACTATCAGGAATGGAGATAGTGTTCCAGTATTCCACAATACAGACTATCAGGAATGAAGATAATGTTCCAGTGTTCCACAGTAGAGACTATCAGCAATGGATATAGTGTTCCAGTATTCCAAAATACAGTGTGTCAGGAATGGGGATAATGTTCCAGTATTCCACAGTAGCGATTTTCAGCAATGGATATAGTTTTCCAGTGTTCCAAAATACAGTCTTTCAGGAATGGAGATAGTGTTCCAGTATTCCGCAATACAGACTATCAGGAATGGAGATCGTGTTCCAGTATTCCACAATGCAGACTATCAGGAATGGAGATAGTGTTCCAGTTTTCCACAATACAGACTATCAGGAATTGAGATAGTGTTCCAGTATTCCACAGTACAGACTATCAGGAATGGAGATAGTGTTCCAGTTTTCCACAATACCGACTATCAGGAATGGAGATAGTGTTCCAGTATTCCACAGTAGAGACTATCAGGAATGGAGATAGTGTTCCAGTATTCCACAGTAGAGACTATTAGCAATGGATATAGTTTTCCAGTATTCCACAATACAGACTATCAGGAATAGAGATAAGTGTTCCAGTATTCCACAATACAGACTATCAGGAATGGAGATAGTGTTCCAGTATTCCACAATACAGACTATCAGGAATGGAGATAAGTGTTCCAGTATTCCACAATACAGTCTATCAGGAATGAAGATAATGCTCCAGTATTCCACAATACAGTCTATCAGGAATGGAGATAGTGTTCCAGTATTCCACAATACAGTCTATCAGGAATGAAGATAATGTTCCAGTGTTCCACAGTAGAGACTATCAGCAATGGATATAGTGTTCCAGTATTCCAAAATACAGTGTGTCAGGAATGGGGATAATGTTCCAGTATTCCACAGTAGCGATTTTCAGCAATGGATATAGTTTTCCAGTGTTCCAAAATACAGTTTCAGGAATGGAGATAGTGTTCCAGTATTCCGCAATACAGACTATCAGGAATGGAGATCGTGTTCCAGTATTCCACAATGCAGACTATCAGGAATGGAGATAGTGTTCCAGTATTACACAATACAGACTATCAGGAATGGAGATAGTGTTCCAGTATTCCACAACACAGACTATCAGGAATGGAGATAGTGTTCCAGTATTCCACAATACAAACTATCAGGAATGGAGATAGTGTTCCTGTATTCCACAATACAGACTATCAGGAATGGAGATAGTGTTCCAGTATTCCACAATACAGACTATCAGGAATGGAGATAGTGTTCCAGTATTCCACAATACAGACTATCAGCAATGGAGGTTGTCCAGTATTCTACAATACAGACTATCAGGAATGGAGACAGTGTCCCAGTATTCCACAATACAGACTATCAGGAATGGAGATAGTGTTCCAGTATTCCACAATACAGACTATCAGGAATGGAGATTGTCCAGTATTCCACAATACACACTCTCAGGAATGGAGATAGTGTTCCAGTATTCCACAATACAGTCTATCAGGAATGGAGATAGTGTTCCAGTATTCCACAATACAAACTATCAGGAATGGAGATAGTGTTCCAGTATTCCACAGTAGACTATCAGGAATGGAGATTGTGTTCCAGTATTCCACAATTCAGACTATCAGGAATGCAGATAAGTGTTCCAGTATTCCACAATACAGTCTATCAGGAATTGAGATAGTGTTCCAGTATTCCACAGTACAGTCTATCAGGAATGGAGATTGTTTTCCAGTATTCCACAATACAGACTATCAGGAATGGAGATAGTGTTCCAGTATTCCATAATACATACTATCAGGAATGGAGTTTGTGTTTCAGTATTCCACAGTACAGACTATCAGGAATGGAGATAGTGTTCCAGTATTCCACAGTACAGACTATCAGGAATGGAGATAGTGTTCCAGTATTCCACAATACAGACTATCCGGAATGGAGATAGTATTCCAGTATTCCACAATACAGACTATCAGGAACAGCGATAGTGTTCCAGTATTCCACAATACAGACTATCAGGAATGGAGATAGTGTTTCAGTATTCCACAGTACAGACTATCAGGAATGGAGATAGTGTTCCAGTATTCCACAGTACAGACTATCAGGAATGGAGATAGTGTTCCAGTATTCCACAATACAGTCTATCAGGAATGAAGATAATGTTCCAGTGTTCCACAGTAGAGACTATCAGCAATGGATATAGTGTTCCATTATTCCAAAATACAGTGTGTCAGGAATGGGGATAATGTTCCAGTATTCCACAGTTGCGATTTTCAGCAATGGATATAGTTTTCCAGTGTTCCAAAATACAGTCTATCAGGAATGAAGATAATGTTCCAGTATTCCACAGTAGAGACTATCAGGAATGGAGATCGTGTTCCAGTATTCCACAATACAGACTATCAGGAATGGAGACAGTGTCCCAGTATTCCACAATACAGACTATCAGGAATGGAGATAGTGTTCCAGTATTCCACAATACAGACTATCAGGAATGGAGATAGTGTTCCAGTATTCCACAATACAAACTATCAGGAATGGAGATAGTGTTCCTGTATACCACAATACAGACCATCAGGAATGGAGATAGTGTTCCAGTATTCCACAATACAGACTATCAGGAATGGAGATAGTGTTCCAGTATTCCACAATACAGACTATCAGGAATGGAGATAGTGTTCCAGTATTCCACAATACAGACTATCAGGAATGGAGATAGTGTTCCAGTATTCCACAATACAGACTATCAGCAATGGAGATTGTCCAGTATTCCACAATGCAGACTATCAGGAATGGAGACAGTGTCCCAGTATTCCACAATACAGACTATCAGGAATGGAGATAGTGTTCCAGTATTCCACAATACAGACTATCAGGAATGGAGATTGTCCAGTATTCCACAATACACTCTCTCAGGAATGGAGATAGTGTTCCAGTATTCCACAATACAGACTATCTGGAATGGAGATAGTGTTCCAGTATTCCACAATACAGACTATCAGGAATGGAGATAGTGTTCCAGTATTCCACAATACAGACTATCAGGAATGGAGAGAGTGTTCCAGTATTCCACAATACAGTCTATCAGGAATGAAGATAGTGTTCCAGTATTCCACAGTAGCGATTTTCAGCAATGGATATAGTTTTCCAGTGTTCCAAAATACAGTCTTTCAGGAATGGAGATCGTGTTCCAGTATTCCACAATACAGACTATCAGGAATGGAGATTGTCCAGTATTCCACAATACAGACTATCAGGAATGGAGACAGTGTCCCAGTATTCCACAATACAGACTATCAGGAATGGAGATAGTGTTCCAGTATTCCACAATACAGACTATCAGGAATGGAGATAGTGTTCCAGTATTCCACAATACAGACTATCAGGAATGGAGATAGTGTTCCAGTATTCCACAATATAGACTATCAGGAATGGAGATAGTGTTCCAGTATTCCACAGTACAGACTATCAGGAATGGCGATAGTGTTCCAGTATTCCACAATACAGTCTATCAGGAATGGAGATAGTGTTCCAGTATTCCACAATACAGACTATCAGGAATGGAGATAGTGTTCCAGTATTCCACAATACAGACTATCAGCAATGGAGATTGTCCAGTATTCCACAATACAGACTATCAGGAATGGAGACAGTGTCCCAGTATTCCACAATACAGACTATCAGGAATGGAGATAGTGTTCCAGTATTCCACAATACAGACTATCAGGAATGGAGATAGTGTTCCAGTATTCCACAATACAGACTATCAGGAATGGAGATAGTGTTCCAGTATTCCACAGTACAGACTATCAGGAATGGCGATAGTGTTCCAATATTCCACAATACAAACTATCAGGAATGGAGTTTGTGTTTCAGTATTCCACAGTACAGTCTATCAGGAATGGAGATTTTGTTCCAGTATTCCACAATACAGACTATCAGGAATGGAGATAGTGTTCCAGTATTCCACAATACAAACTATCAGGAATGGAGTTTGTGTTTCAATATTCCACAGTACAGACTATCAGGAATGGAGATAGTGTTCCAGTATTCCACAGTACAGACTATCAGGAATGGCGATAGTGTTCCAATATTCCACAATACAAACTATCAGGAATGGAGTTTGTGTTTCAGTATTCCACAGTACAGACTATCAGGAATGGAGATAGTGTTCCAGTATTCCACAATACAGACTATCAGGAATGGAGATAGTGTTGCTGTATTCCACAATACAGACTATCAGGAATGGAGATAGTGTTCCAGTATTCCACAATACAGTCTATCAGGAATGAAGATAATGTTCCAGTGTTCCACAGTAGAGACTATCAGCAATGGATATAGTGTTCCATTATTCCAAAATACAGTGTGTCAGGAATGGGGATAATGTTCCAGTATTCCACAGTTGCGATTTTCAGCAATGGATATAGTTTTCCAGTGTTCCAAAATACAGTCTATCAGGAATGAAGATAATGTTCCAGTATTCCACAGTAGAGACTATCAGGAATGGAGATCGTGTTCCAGTATTCCACAATACAGACTATCAGGAATGGAGACAGTGTCCCAGTATTCCACAATACAGACTATCAGGAATGGAGATAGTGTTCCAGTATTCCACAATACAGACTATCAGGAATGGAGATAGTGTTCCAGTATTCCACAATACAAACTATCAGGAATGGAGATAGTGTTCCTGTATACCACAATACAGACCATCAGGAATGGAGATAGTGTTCCAGTATTCCACAATACAGACTATCAGGAATGGAGATAGTGTTCCAGTATTCCACAATACAGACTATCAGGAATGGAGATAGTGTTCCAGTATTCCACAATACAGACTATCAGGAATGGAGATAGTGTTCCAGTATTCCACAATACAGACTATCAGCAATGGAGATTGTCCAGTATTCCACAATACAGACTATCAGGAATGGAGACAGTGTCCCAGTATTCCACAATACAGACTATCAGGAATGGAGATAGTGTTCCAGTATTCCACAATACAGACTATCAGGAATGGAGATTGTCCAGTATTCCACAATACACTCTCTCAGGAATGGAGATAGTGTTCCAGTATTCCACAATACAGACTATCTGGAATGGAGATAGTGTTCCAGTATTCCACAATACAGACTATCAGGAATGGAGATAGTGTTCCAGTATTCCACAATACAGACTATCAGGAATGGAGAGAGTGTTCCAGTATTCCACAATACAGTCTATCAGGAATGAAGATAGTGTTCCAGTATTCCACAGTAGCGATTTTCAGCAATGGATATAGTTTTCCAGTGTTCCAAAATACAGTCTTTCAGGAATGGAGATCGTGTTCCAGTATTCCACAATACAGACTATCAGGAATGGAGATTGTCCAGTATTCCACAATACAGACTATCAGGAATGGAGACAGTGTCCCAGTATTCCACAATACAGACTATCAGGAATGGAGATAGTGTTCCAGTATTCCACAATACAGACTATCAGGAATGGAGATAGTGTTCCAGTATTCCACAATACAGACTATCAGGAATGGAGATAGTGTTCCAGTATTCCACAATATAGACTATCAGGAATGGAGATAGTGTTCCAGTATTCCACAGTACAGACTATCAGGAATGGCGATAGTGTTCCAGTATTCCACAATACAGTCTATCAGGAATGGAGATAGTGTTCCAGTATTCCACAATACAGACTATCAGGAATGGAGATAGTGTTCCAGTATTCCACAATACAGACTATCAGCAATGGAGATTGTCCAGTATTCCACAATACAGACTATCAGGAATGGAGACAGTGTCCCAGTATTCCACAATACAGACTATCAGGAATGGAGATAGTGTTCCAGTATTCCACAATACAGACTATCAGGAATGGAGATAGTGTTCCAGTATTCCACAGTACAGACTATCAGGAATGGCGATAGTGTTCCAATATTCCACAATACAAACTATCAGGAATGGAGTTTGTGTTTCAGTATTCCACAGTACAGTCTATCAGGAATGGAGATTTTGTTCCAGTATTCCACAATACAGACTATCAGGAATGGAGATAGTGTTCCAGTATTCCACAATACAAACTATCAGGAATGGAGTTTGTGTTTCAATATTCCACAGTACAGACTATCAGGAATGGAGATAGTGTTCCAGTATTCCACAGTACAGACTATCAGGAATGGAGATAGTGTTCCAGTATTCCAAAGTACAGACTATCAGGAATGGAGATTGTGTTCCAGTTTTCCACAATACAAACTATCAGGAATGGAGTTTGTGTTTCAGCATTCCACAGTACAGACTATCAGGAATGGAGATAGTGTTCCAGTATTCCACAGTACAGACTATCAGGAATGGAGATAGTGTTCCAGTATTCCACAATACAGACTATCAGGAATGGAGATAGTGTTCCAGTATTCCACAGTACAGACTATCAGGAATGGAGGTAGTGGTCCAGTATTCCACAGTACAGACTATCAGGAATGGAGATAAGGGGGAAGATTTTCTGTTTGTTTCCTTTGGTAATATCAGTACAATCCTGGCAGCTCGGAACCAGCACAAAAGTTCAGGGACCTTTAAGCACAGGTTAGTTTCGCCTAAAACCATGTACGTACTTGTTTTCTGCGATCTTTTACAGTTGTTCAAGAATCAATTTGCTGCATCAGACCCTGCCCACAAAAGTGGCCACATTCCTCGGTCGAAATTGCGAAATACCACCAATTCAGGAATGCACTTTCTATTGGGCCAGAAGTTAGGTTCGGGGGCTTGCTGCACGTGCAAGCCCCCGATGTGCACTTACCCGGCGCGCTGACATTTCAATCCTGGCCCGCATTGCATTTCCTGTCACTGGCCCGCTTCAGGTCCTGCCGAGCTGTGCGCGCATAACCCAGCGGCGTACTTAGTGCGATGAGCCGGCTGGGATCACGTGAGCACTGGGCAACCAATGGGAGGTTGCAAAAGTTCATTCATGAGTTTGATAGTAAGAACTGTCAAACTCATGAAAACTCCTGGCCCCAAAACACTACTTAAACTTGAAAGAAAATTTAAAAAAACATCGCACTACTTAAATAAACTATAAATAATGTAAAAAACTATTTTAAACAATAATTTTAAATTTTGAGAAAAATTATTATATCAAAAATCAGGGCTAAAAATAAACTTACCTTACTGTAAAGTCTTCAAAAAAAAACAACCTGTGGAAAAACTTTCTAACTTAATAGACCACTTACCTGTTAAAAGTAAGTACTTACGGCTGCTTTTTCCACGCGTAAAAACCGGAGTCTTTTCCCCACGGGCAACTCTAATAAGAAATGGGAAGTTCAGCGCGCACCCGCTGCCTGATACGTCGTACGCATTCCACCTCTTAACCCCTTGGGTCAGAGGAGAGGAAATGCCGGTTTTCCCCGCATGCGCTGTGCAGGCTGAAAACCGGCAATTCCACCGGGCCCACACGTGAGTACCCCGTCTGTACTCACGCGTTGGGACAGGAATTACTGGCCCATTGTGTTTATTTTCTTAGGCGCACAGGCACTTTTAGGCACGTCTTAAAGTTTTTTCATATCAAAAAATATTTAATTTACTCGGAAACTGACTAATGTACACCAATGAAACTAATAAATGGCTTAGTATCATTTTTTAAAGTCATTTTCCGTGATTTTAAATCAGGTTACTCACAGGTAGAGGACTGGACACTTAAAAAGAAAGAAAATCTTGAATTTCTATGGCGCCTTTCCTGACCACCGTACATCCCAAAGCGCTTTACAGCCAATTAAGTACTTTTTAAAGTGCAGTCACTGTTGTAAGAAACAAAGCAGCCAATTTGCACACAGCAAGCTCCCACAAACAGCAATGTGATAATGACCAGATAATCTGTTTTAGTGATAAATATGACTATATGAGCAATAACTCCCCTGTTCTTCTTCGAAAGAGTGCCATGGGATCTTTTACGTCCTATCTGAAAGAACAGACAGGACCTCAGTTTAACATCTCACCCAAAAGACTCCCTCAGTGCTGCACTGGAGTGTCAGCCTGAATTTTTGTACTACAAGTCTCTGGATTGGGACTTTGAACCCCCGACCTTTAGATTCAGAGGCAAGGGTGCTACTCACTTTGTTTTTATTAATATACTTTATTGAACCTTAAGAACATTTACAACATCGTGATCATTTCATTGTATGATACAAATCAATTCCGCCGCTCTGCACAGGCATTCCGCCATCACATTTTAACATCAAACCCTGAAGTTTAATTTGTCTCCTGTAACATATATTAATCAATTGTACTTTAAAAATTGGTTGTAAAATACCATCCTTAAATTCCTTTCTGAATAAAACATCCACAGAGCCTTGTAATGATCTTTTAGCTTATATTTAAAATATTCTTTTAGATTGATTCTCCTCCCCTTAAAAACCAGAGCATTCCTTCTTTGCACAATCACGAATCTAGCCAAACTGAACATTAAATTAATTGCCTCTCCGCTAGACTCGGGCAGACTCTCCTGCAATCCCCATCTCAAAATTGAGTCCCACGGGATTCCCATTCTCGCTCTTCGGTCCCCACCCAGCAAAAAAGCTTCACACAACTGTCAAACATAGTACTTAAAGTCATTTAACTGCGGACATAACACCAGTAAATGGGACAGAGTCTCATCCCGTGTCCCACATACTGGGCAAGTTGCCCCCGCCACTCGTCCAATCTTGCACAAAACCGTCATGATAAAGATCCGATTATGAGCCAATTTGAAATCCAGTTCAATCCATTCTGGACATTTCAAATTCGCCCACACTCCCTTCCAAATCCTGTTGAAGTCCAGCTGTGGGTATATACTCTGCCAAAACTCCTGACCAGCAGGTGTCTTGAATCTCCATTCTCTAAATACCTCATAGAAATCTCGAGTATTACAGTTGTCAAATTGGACCAACTCTCCCCCTTTCTCCAGTACAAAGCTTGGAAAAGCAGGACACATTTTACTTCCTTTGGAGATTTCCGCATTTATTTCTTCCATCCAATCCTGTGGCATTACCCTCACAATCTTCTCATACATGATTCCTATTGCTTTTTCCTCTACCTCCTGATCCTCCTCCCACACCATGTCCCTCACGATCGCTTCCGGCAACAAACTTGGAATTACCTCGTATAATACATCTTTCACAGATATAATCCCAGCTTTTATAAAAGCTTGATTAAATAAAACCTCTCCTTCGATGTTGACCCACCTGTTCAAAAATAAGGGCTGTTCTAAAAATTCCTCAGCCCCCTTGGGCATAAACTGCACACTTTTTAAAAATTGGACCCAAGTCTCTACAACCCCCTTATAAAACCTAGGGAGAAGTTTAATCGATTTCAAAAACATATTATTGTATTCCATATACAATATCCCCTGCCTTCCTATCCCACTTCATTTAAAAAAATGCTCAAAACAACTCTTCCAAAAACTTGTATTTGACTTCTGAAGAAATCTCTTCACCCATTTGATTCTAAAGGATTTTTTCTTCAAATCAATATCTGGGAAATTGAGTCCTCCCTGATTTCTCCGTCCAATGATGGTATTGTAAGCCACCAAGGCTGGTTTCCCTTCCCATAAAAACCTCACACAAGCCTCTCGGATGGACTTTTCCGCCCACTCAGGAATATCCTCCACCGTCAATAAGTACCATAGCTTAGATAGCAGGAGAGCAGACACTGTAGGATTCGCAAAATTGAACTTTATATTATAAAGGGTCGAATGGCAGAAGAGGCCATGATTTTAAAGACTGTTTTAAAAGAAGCCTAGGAAAAAGGGGCATTCAAAATGGCCACCAGACCCCGTGACCAACTTATTGGGACACTTTAAAATGGTTCCTGCAGTCCTCAGACAGCTTTGTGGATTCAGCCCACAGTAAGTTCTGGAAGCCGTTTCTGAGAGAACAAAACCAGACACCCACATGTACATATAGATTGGATGCAGATCCAGTCAAGATGGGCCTGTAGATAAAGGCCATCTAAATGTTTACCCAGACAAAAGGGAACAGTTTCATATACATGAGAAGAGCATCAAGGACCCATTAAGGACATCACCAGGACATTAAAAACAATGAAGGTCATTCCAGACCAGAGATGGCCCATTACAGGCCATCCAAGAACAGTTTAAACTATAATAACTACCCCGTTGTGCTCCCAGCCTGCCAAAATTAAAACAAAAGACTAACCTGATTTGGCGCGAGATAAGGACTTCTGATGAGAAGTATATCTGGGAACCCAGGGGTAGGAAGAAAAGCAGCCATCGTGGTGCTACCATCGTATCGGTGGCGTCATCGCTAGAAGAAGGAGAAGAAGACAGTGCGAGCCGGCGTCCCGCCCCGGGGTAAAACATCGGGAGATCATCAACCAACCCCGGGCCGTTGACGAAACGGGAGGCCATCGACCCACTCCGGCTCGGGAGAAGAGACAATAAAAAACTACAGAAGAAACTATGGGGGCCAGCCCGAGGCTCCTCTGACCGGGGTCGAGCAGACAATCCCCGACCCCGCCGACATCCAGACCAGCCGGTGTCCAGCCGTCCCTGACCCCCACCTCAGGAGAGAGGTGTGGCGCAGCTCGCTGGGGCTCCACTAACCACGTGGAGGCAGGACGCCTGAAAGGATCAAACGCAGACCTGTTTCAAAATCTTACACTTCCTAGTTGGATTGGTGAGCATGTTTCTGGCCCTTCATAATCAGATCTAGATAGGTTTAAGGGGGTGGACATTTAAGGGTATAATTAACATGAGTTGTTGCCCCTCGATGTTCCGTGTGTTTCCCCATTTCATTATGATTTTTGTAGAGTATAATATGCCTGCATTCGCCTTAGTTAGTATTGTGTCATTATGATTTGTTTGTGTTTTCCCCTCCCATGTACCCTCTTATTTGCTTGCAATTGATTTGTTTTACATTATGCAATAAAATTCCATTTCGTTTCATCAAACTTGGTCTGTAAGAGTTTTCTCTACATTGTAGTTCCTGCCCCAAAGTCCAGAGTACAGAATCTAAGGGGCGAGTGGGTCGAACCACTCATGGTTTTACTGTGCAAGAGAGAGAAGCCTCTAGAGAGAGAAACCTCTGCAATCTAAAACCCCTTACAACACCACTGTTGCTCTTCCTTGCACTTCCAACCACCTTCTTTCCCATCTTCCCAAAATCTTTTTAATTTTCATAACCTTCGGTTCCCAATTTAATTGATCCACTTCATCCCTGTCTTTCTTGCACCCCATATGCACCCCCAGAACTTCCAAAACCTCCACCACCTTAAAGGGACATTCCCCCAACCATTCCCCCCACCCCTCCCTGCAACCAGGCATTGGGACTTACTATAATTCACTCTGGCCCCTGAAGCTCTACAATATTCCTCCACTACATCCATAGCTTTCCTCACTGATTCCCCATTTCTCAATGTTAAGGTTGTGTCATCTGCATATTGGTGTATCACCGACACCAGCCCAGAACTGGGGACCACAATCCCAACTACACCTTGTTTCTTTCGCATCATGTAACCTAATGGTTCTGCTACCAATGTGTCCCAATCTACTCAACCTCTCCTCATATGTCCATCCCCTCATCCCCGGGATTAACCGAGTGAACCTTCTTTGTACTGACTCGAGAGCAAGTATGTTTTTTCTTAAGTATGGACACCAAAACTGTACGCAGTATTCCAGGTGCGGTCTCACCAATACCTTGTACAACTGAAGCAATACCTCCCTATTTTTATATTCTATCCCCCTAGCAATGAAAGCCAACATTCCATTGGCCTTCTTAATCACTTGCTGCACCTGCATACTAACCTTTTGAGTTTCGTGCACCAGGACCCCCAGATCCCTTTGTACTTCAGTACTTTCCAGTTTCTTGCCATTAAGATAATAACTTGCTCTACGATTTTTCCTGCCAAAGTGCATAACCTCACACTTTCCAGTATTGTATTCCATCTGCCAAATCTCTGCCCACTTACTTAGCCTGTCTATGTCCCCTTGCAGGTTTTTTATGTCCTCCTCACTCACTACTTTCCCTCCCATCTTAGTATCATCTGCAAACGTTGATATGTTACACTCGGTCCCCTCCTCCAAATCGTTAATATAGATTGTAAAGAGTTGGGGACCCAGCACTGACCCCTGCGGAACACCACTAGTTACTGATTGCCAGTCTGAGAATGAACCATTTATCCCAACTCTCTGCCTTCTGTTAGATAGCCAATCCTCTATCCATGCCAGAATATTACCCCCAATCCCGTGATTTTTTATCTTAAGCAATAATCTTTTGTGTGGCACCTTGTCAAATGCCTTTTGGTAGACTACGTCCACTGGTTCCCCTTTATCCACCCTATATGTTACTTCCTCAAAGAACTCCAGCAAATTTGTCAAACATGACTTCCCCTTCATAAAACCATGCTGACTTTGTCCTATTAAATTATGATTATCCAAATATCCTGTTACTGTCTCCTTAATAATGGACTCCAAAATTTTACCTACCACAGATGTTAGGCTAACCGGTCTATAGTTTCCAGCCTTCTGTCTACTGCCCTTTTTAAATAAGGGTGTTACGTTAGCAGTTTTCCAGTCTGCCGGGACCTTTGCTGAGTCCAGGGAGTTTTGGAAAATTATTACCAATGCATCCACAATCCCTACCGCCACTTCCGTCAAGACCCTAGGATGTAAGCCATCAGGTCCAGGTAATTTATCCGCCTTGAGCCCCATTATTTTACCGAGTACCACTTCCTTAGTGATTTTGATCATGTTTAGCTCCTCCCCCCCATAGCCCCCTGTTTGTCCAGTGTTGGGATATTCTTAGTGTCCTCTACTGTAAAGACTGATAGAAAATATTCATTCAGTGTTTTGCCATCTCCATATTTCCCACCATTAATTTCCCAGTCTCATCCTCTAAGGGACCAACATTTACTTTAGCCACCCTTTTTCTTTTTATATAACTAGAAAAACTCTTACTATCTGTTTTTATATTTTTTGCTAATTTACTTTCATAATCTATCTTCCCTTTCTTAATCAATCTTTTTGTTATTTTTTGCTGTCTTTTAAAGTTTTCCCAATCCTCTATCCTCCCACTAGATTTGGCTACCTTATATGCCCTTGTTTTTACTCGAATACTATCCTTAATTTCTTTACTTAGCCACGGATGGCTGTCTTTTCTTTTACACCCTTTTCTTCTCAGTGGAATATATTTTTTTTGGAAGTTGTAAAATAACTCCTTAAATGTACACCACTGATCGTGTATCGTCTTACCCTTTAATCTATTTTCCCAATCCACTCTACTCAATTCCGCTCTCATACCTTCATAGTCTCCTTTATTCAAGCTTAGCACGCTTGTTTGAGATCCAACCTTCTCACCCTCTAATTGAATATGAAATTCAACCATGTTATGGTCACTCATTCCAAGGGGATCCTTTACTAGGACATTTTTAATTAATCCTGTCTCGTTACACAGGACCAGATCTAAGGTTGCTTGCCCCCTGGTCGGTTCAGTTACATACTGCTCAAGAAACCCTAATACACTCAATGAACTCATCCTCAAGGCAGCCCTGCCCAATTTGATTTGTCCAATTAATATGATAGTTAAAATCCCCCATAATTATAGATGTTCCCTTATTACAAGCTTCAACTATTTCCTGATTGATACTCCGTCCAACAGAGGTGGAACTGTTCGGAGGCCGATAGACTACGCCCACTAGTGTTTTTTTCCCCTTTTTATTCCTTACCTCCACCAAAATGGTTTCATTATCCTGATCTTTTGACCCAATATCATTTCTCTGTATTACAGTGATTCCTTCCTTTATTAATATAGCCACCCCACCTCCCCTTCCTTCCTGCCTGTCCTTCCTGATCGTTAAATAACCTGGTATGTTTAATTCCCAGGCATTGTCACCCTGCAGCCATGTTTCTGTAATGGCCACAAGAGCATACCCATATGTAGTTTTTTGTGCCATTAACTCATCTATTTTGTTACGAATGCTACGTGCATTCAGATAGAGAACTTTCAAATATGTTTTGTGACACTTAGTTCCTGCTTTTGCCCTTTTTATTACTTTACCTTTTACTCCATACCTTCTGCCCCTTCCTGACATGCTCTGGTTTTTAATTTTCCCACTGCTACCTGAGTCTATGACCTTCTCTGTTGTCATTTTTATTATTTGCTCTCCAGGAACCTCCCCCCCACTAGTTAGTTTAAAGCCCTCTCTGCAGCCCTAGTTATATGATCCGCAATGCCTCTAGTCCCAGCACTGGCCAAGTGAAGCCCGTCCCAACGGAACAGCTCCCTCCTGCCCCAGTACTGGTGCCAGTGTCCCAGGAAGCAAAACCCATTTCTCCCACACCAGTCTTTGAGCCACGCATTTAACTCTCTAATTTTATTTGTCCTCGCCAAATTCGCTCGTGGCTCAGGTAATAATCCAGAGATTATTACCCTTGAGGTTCTGTTTTTTAATTTGACCCCTAGCTGCTCATAATCCTTTAACAGAACCGGCTTCCTAGTCCTATCTACGTTGTTTGTACCAACATGGACCACAACAACTGGATCCACCCCCTCCCACTGCAAGTTTCTTTCCAGCCCAGAGGAGATGTCCTTAACCCTGGCACCGGGTAGGCAACACAGCCTTCGGGACTCTCGCTCTCAGCTGCAGAGAACTCTATCTATCCCCCTAATAATACTATCCCCTACCACTACAACATTTCTATTTACTCCCCCCTTTTGAATGGCCCCCCATTCCACGGTGCTGTGGCCAGGTTGCTCATCCTCCCTGCAGTCCCTGCTCCTGTCCCCACAGGGAGTAAGAACCTCGAACCTGTTGGACAAGAGCAAGGGCTGTGGCTCCTCCAGCTCTACCTCCTGGATCCCCGTACCTGCCTCACTCGTAGTCACACCATCCTGTCCCTGACCATGGGCAACATCTGAATTAATTAACTTCATAGGTGTGACCACCTCCTGATACACAGAGTCCAGGTACTTCTCCCCCTCCCTGATGTGTCGCCATGTCTGAAGCTCAGACTCCAGCTCATCAACACGGAGCTGGAGTTCCTGTAGCAGCAGACACTTGTCACAGACGTAATCACCGTGAGCCTCAATGGGGTTCACCGGCTCCCACATCTCGCAACAGTAACACATCACCTGCTCCATTCTATGTAATTAATTAAATTTTTTATTGTTAGTTATGGACACCCTCTGCCCGATTTTAGATGCTAGTATCCCCTTTAATTAATTGGATTTAAATTAAATCAATCCCTCTAGTTATACCAGTTAAATGGTTTACCAACAGTCACTCTGCACCAGAAAGGCCTTATTAACTACAACCCACAGAGTTAAAGTTTGAAAAGAGCACCTAACACCCCACTTACCCTAACTCACACTTACCCAAACTCAGAGCACTCTCTGATGACTCGCACTCAGTGCTTGCTCGCACTAGGACTGGTCTTTTTATACTGTTTGTTTGTTTACAGCCAAATGAGCCACCCCTGCTGATTGGTTAGAAAACTGGTTTCCACTGCCTGCTGTGCCAATTTACTCCTACTGCAGTGTAACCTTGTTTTACTCTTCTTAAACCAACAGAATCCCAAATATGTAACTTTTCCCCTTTACTGAAACTGCTTAAGTAATCTTATCAAGAATGATTTAAAGAGAAATAACAATTAAAGAACTCTCACACTTACCCAAACTCAGAGCACTCTCTGATGACTTATTGAATGGCAGAGCAGGCTCGAGGGGCCGATTGGCCTACTCCTGTTCCTATTTCTTATGTTCTTAACAACGGGGACAGGGGACAACCCTGTCTCACTGATCTCTGTATCGGAAAATACTTGAGATAAAAAACTATTACATTTAACACAGCTAAACATGTTTGAATAAAAAATCCTTATCCACTGCATGAAATTTTCCTTGAAACCAAATGCTTCCAAAACCTTCAATAAAAACTCATGAGAGACCCTATCAAAGGCTTTTTCTTGATCTATCTTTAATACATAAGCCTCCCTCCCACTCTCTTCCTTGAGCTCTATCGCATCTCGGATTGAGGCCACAGAGTCTGCGATGTCCCGGCCTATGACTCCATAGGGCTGAGAGGGCAAAACTATCTGTGGTAACACCTCCTTCAAACGATTTGCCATAACCCTCGCCAAGATCTTATAATCCACATTTAATAATATGATGGGCCTCCAATTCTTCAGATCCCGTCTATCCCCTTTATTTTTATATAAGCTAAGCTTATGATACCTCTCCTCATAGATGGGGCTAGGCTTCTCTCAATTTTAATTTCCTTAAGAGCAATGGACTTAAAATCTCGAAAAATTCTTTATAAAATTCTGCACTTAGTCCATCAGACCCTGGGCTTTTCCCCCCCTTATTCCACTTATTGCTACTTTTATTTCCGCTAATCCTACTTCTTTGTCACGCATGCTTCTCTCATCCTCCTTTAAACCCTCTTCAATAAAAGCAGTAACCTTCTCCATCGTCAAATTGGAAATGTCTTCTTTTGTATATGACTCTTGATAAAAGCTGCTAGCCGCCTCTAAAATCTCCTCACTTTCATGAATGATCTTCTCCCCAACCTTCAACTCTTCAATTAACGATAATCTCTGTCGCAGCTTCTCTTGCTGTAGAAAATATCTAGTGCATCTTTCGCCCTCCAATGCATCTTAGCCTTTGCACGGAGAATGGCCCCCTTGCATTTTTCAGCTTGCAATAATTCCCACTCTTCCTTTGGCACGCGGAACTTAGTCCCCGCTCCCTTATCCCCTCCGTCAACTGCTTTACAGACATCCGTAAACCTTTTGTTTATATTCTCTTCTCGACGCCAGTTAGCTACCGCCCTCTTTTTCCCATAACGTACCGAAAAAACTTTTACCTCATATTTGAAATTGTCCCACCAAACTCTTCTTTCTTTCAAGAACAAAGGTTCCTTCCGAGCATTCTTTATTATATTTATAATCCCTTCTTTATAAGCAATTTCTTTCAGGTATTGATTGTTTAAAGTCCACACCCCTGAACTGATCTTAACTCTGCTGCTCCTAATTCTAAGAACCAAAGCCGAGTGATCACTAAAAAATACTTTTTTATAATAAATCTCCATCACCTCAGAACTTAACCCTTCCCGCATTAACACAAAATCTATTCGGCTCTGTTTTAAAACATCACCACCCAACCTGATCTGGAGAACTCCCTTTTTATGGGGTTCCGGTCCCTCCGTAAGTCTCTCAAATTTAAATTTGCCATCATTTTTACAATCATCCCTCCGGAGTTATCATCCTTAAAGGTCATCTGGGCTGAAATGTCCATCCGAGATAAAAATACAATAAAATCCCCCACTATACAAGGATTTTCCACCTCTGCCGCTTCAGTGAATAACCCCCGAAAAAACTCGCGACGCTTGCAATGGTCGTTCGGTGCATAGATATTAAAGAGATCGCAATTAAATCCCTCCATTTTTACCCTTAGCCGTAAAAATCTCCCCTCAGTGTCCTTGTCCACCAAGGCAGCGTTCTCTTTTATGGACGGACTCACCAAAACAGCCACCCCTCTACGGTTATTGTTTGCAGAACTTGCAAACACCTCTCCCTTCCAAACCTTCTGAACTCTTTCTAGGATATCCTCATCCCAAAAGGTTTCTTGCAGACACAAGTCCGTACCTTTAAAACCCTGCAACAACTGCTGCAATTTCTTCTCACCCCTCAGTCCGTTCACATTAATCGAGACCAATGCAATCATGGCTCCAAAGAAGGGAAGTATGCCTGGTAATCTCCCCATCATTTAATCTCTGGCCCTTCCCTCCTCACATGCTCCTTCCCAACTTTTCGGCCAGCTGTTGCTTTTTCCTGCAGCCTCCGACTCTTTTTCACCTCCTGCTTGAACCTTCCCTGCTGTTTCAGCCTCTTCCTTGCATTAAGTTTGGGCCCAGGAGCTGCCCTTTCTCCCTCCTTCTGCCCCTCACTAACCTTTCCCTTTCCACATGATGCCACCCCACCCCCGACTTCCATGTCTCTGTCCCCCTCTAATTCCTCACGCTCAAGCTCTTCTGCAACCCTCTGTGCCTGCTCCCCGTCAGGTACATAATCCTGCTCCCCGTCAGATACATCATCTCCCATAGAGAGTCTTCCTGCTATCACGGTTTCTCCAACAGTGCCGCTCCCTTCGACCTCATCTCTACCTCTGACCCTTTCTCCCTGATCCTTCTCTCTATGGGACAATGGCGCACCTATATTGTTCCCTTCTGACGTCTTTGTCTCGCCGATCCCGTCCTGCTGCCCCTTTAAGGCTCCTGCCTCTTGCACCCTCTCCTTGTCTTGCCCCCTCCTGCTCACTGAGATGTCCAACTCCCCATCTTTCTTTGGAGTACTTACATTTACCACGCACCCCGCTCCCGCCTCCTCTCCCCCATGGACACCAGATTCTTTAGGGAGAGCTG
Source organism: Somniosus microcephalus (assembly GCF_052327205.1). NCBI lineage: Eukaryota > Metazoa > Chordata > Chondrichthyes > Squaliformes > Somniosidae > Somniosus > Somniosus microcephalus. The sequence continues at coordinate 327,869,046 of NC_140987.1, read as the reverse complement.
AACCATATTAAGGCTTGAGTCTGCACTCGACCCTTGCTGCCCGCTGCTGTCATTGTTCTTTTCCACTGTACTTGGTGTGTTTTCCACCATCTCCATCCTGTTCTCTGCTCCGCAATTTTCTGCCTCTTCCTGTGCTCTTTTCTCCTTCAATTTACCAGCTGTGTCCTCCGACTGCTCCGCTCCTCCGGCCGTTCCACTCACATCTCCTGCTCCTTCTCCCATCTCCTCATCACTCAGAGAGCTTCCTTCTGCCTCACACTCACAGCGGGTGGGGCCTTTGTGACATACCCCACAGCTCGCCGCCTTGCAGCTCCGAGCGATGTGTCCAGACTCGCCGCAATTATAACAGTACAAGTCTGGACAGTTTCTTACAAGATGGTCGTGTTCAAGACAATAATAGCAAACCTCCACTTGGTTATCATGCAGCACTCGAAAGTACTGCACTCCTTCTAGTGTCTTGAATTTCATGCTGTACGGTAATGACCTCACCCCCTCTGGGAACCGCACCTTTATGTAACAGGTTCCATCTGCTACCCGTGTTCCTGGATAGTACCTCCTCTTTATTGTTGAGCAAATTTTAACGTCCCACGACTCCAACTTTTTGATTAGCACTTTGTCCTCAATATAAACTGCCATGTTTAAGAATGAGACCACCACCTCTTCCGAATATAGCAGAGGTACCTCCAAGAACTTATCGCCAACTTTCAGACTGAGTAAAAGTCTTTCCACCTCCTCTCGGCCACTGACTGTCACCTCGAACCCAACATTTGGCTTTGGTCGGCAGACAAAGCAACTTCCCTCGCCACAGTCCTCATGTACCGCTTGGATAATATCCCAAGCTCGTATCTCCTTATCCTCGCACTGAACCACCACCGTGTTTTCTTTTCCAAACCTCCTGAGGTCCTGGCCCAAATCTTTGGGCCTTTCTCTTTCCCTTCCAACCACAGTTTCTTCCCTAATTAAATTCCTCTTGGGAACACTGTCCTCTGAGGGGCCCGGCACTCCGGACCCCTCAGCAGCCATCTGGCTGTTTTTGTGGGCCAAAAAGGCCCTAAAACCTGAAAACAAAAACCCCAAAACCCACCACCAAATTTTTACACACTCACTCCAACTCCCTGCTGCAATCAGGCAACCAGTAACACCTGGTTCACTCCTAGCCCCTCCCACCTAGAGAGTGGTACCCACTGAGCCACTGGCTGACACACTGATTAAAGATGTTTATTTTTGCTGATTAATCCATTTCCAGTTGTATTAATAAAACTGCACCAGGTTACCACTCTTAAATACATCAAGGAATCTTTTTTGAAGGAAAGAAGGCTTGATTATATTCTATTACGCTACCCGATTGCGCTGGTACTTGGAAGATTTAGGCCTAGAAATTCAGTTGGGGGCGCCCAGCTCGCCTGGGCGCCGGAATTACCGCTGCGCGCGGAGCCACTTGCGCCAGCGGGAAATTCAGTTTCAGCGCCCCAAGTGGAAGCCGGCCGCTAAACAAGGGTTTCGGCGACCCGCTTGGGCGCTGAAACTGAATATCGGCGTGTAAAGTGCCGCAGCGCCACCCGCTGTGGCACGGCAGCCTGCGGTACTGCAGGCCTTCCTCTCATTCTTAAGGGGGAGGTGCCTGCAACAGCGCGATCCCCGCTCGCGAGTGCTGGCAAATGAGCCCGGCACCAAGGAGAAGTGCCGGGCTCTCTGGAAACAGCTGGCAATGCTGCGGGGGGGGGGTGGTGTAGGAGGCCGGGGAAGGAGGTGCGGGCAGGTGGCCACCGAAAAAGCGGCCGGCCGCACCTCCACCTTAACTCGCCCCACTACCGCCACAGGTAGGCCCCGTGTACCGGTCGCTGTTTGCGGCCGGCGCAGGGGAGGCGGCAGCAACCAAATATGGCCAGCGGGGCGATAGCGGGGTGCTGCGCACACCGATGACATCATCGGTGGCGGCGCAGCACTACTGGCTAGCGCCGCCATTAGCGCCCCGCTAAATATCGCGGTAGGTTTGCACAGTGGGGCAAAAGCCCTCTTTGGGCGCAAACTGGTGGCGCAGGCCACTGAATTTCTAGGCCTTAATGTTTGTGATTATGCAAATAAATTTTATCAGAAGCTTGAAACGTAACCTAACCAGCACATTTGGGCGCAATATCCCTATTGCGCCCAAAGCAGAAACTCGACCCCGTAGTGCTTAAGGAAGCAGTTTTGCAAATGGCACAATGTTTACCTTTGGGTCAAATATCATAAAATGGGTCGTCACTCGCATGTTTCTTATTTGGAAAAACTGATTTAAATCAAAACACCTATTCTAAAAAGCTCCAGGACATGTGCTGAAATTCATTACACCTTTTAAGGAACACATCCTTTGCGGGTTCTGAAGCGTGGAACTAGAAGGTGGGAACTGGCGTGAGCTTCTATAATTTTTGAATGCTGACATCGTACGATCGGACCGTTTATTCACTTTCCGCATTGCTGTGTGTGAATGACTTTTCACTCTTCTGTTTGCTCCTGCAGACAGTGACTTCAGTCACTTCACAGTATTAACTGCATCAGCATTGCATGGAATGTAAAAGATGCTTGGAAGCTGCCAGCACTCCAGACCTCTGCTGTGACCTCAGGTGGAGGCACTGACTGGGAGGTCAGGAGCTCCCTTGAGAGGGAGGGGTTCATAGATGGGAGGTCACTTGGGACTAGCCTGACACACTTCTGAACACAAGACTGAGAACCTGAACTCAACATCAGCGTTGAAACACAGGAACGTCGTTTCATTCAAATGGGACAAGGGAAAAAAGTACATCCTAAATCAAGCAGAAGAGATTAATGTTTTCTCTTAGCTCAGATTATAAATGATGCCGATCATTTTATCGTAACATAGAATCGTAGGGTCGGGGGATGTTAATTTTAACCTAACCCACCCAGAGGGAATCTGACAGGATTGGATCTGCCGCCTGTTTTATCCACTTTAAACAGCAAGTAAGATCGGACATGGTGTGTACAACAGGTGCCCCATCCAATCCCGTCAGTGTCCTGCCAGATGCATTAGGTTAAAAATACCCCCATAGAATTTACTGCAGGGAAGGAGGCCATTCAGCCCTTTACGCCTGTGCTGGTGCTAGTTCTTGAACTGCCCTAATCCCCAGTTCCCTCCTCTTTCCTATATACGATTCATTCCTTTTCAAATACCCAATTTCCTTTTAAATGATATTGTTGTCTCAACCACTTGTGGTAACATGTTTAAAGTGCCAATGATCCTCTGTGTGGAAAAAATACCTCTTAACTTCCCCCCTTCTACTTCTGGTGCTAATTCAGAGCCTATGCCCCCTTATTACCAACCAGTGCAAGCAAATTTTCACTAATTAACCTCTCAAAATCTTTCCTTATTTTGATAACCTCTTTAATATTCCTTCTTAACCTTCTTTGTTCCAGTGAAAACAGTCAAGCTTCTCTTCCTGATTATAACCTTCCATTCCTGGGATCATTCCAGTGAATCACAAGCCCTTAGCAATGTCTTGTGAGATGCCACAAGCTTCCTTTATTCATTTGATGAAGTCTAAAGATCTCCAGTTACTGTGTTTACATAAACACAGTATATTGACAGTACTTCTGTCTTTCCCGCCAGACGTTAAACCGAGGCTCCATCTGCCCTCTCAGATGGACGTAAAAGATCCCATGCCACTATTTTGTAGAAGAGCAGGGGAGTTCTCCCCAGTGTACAGTGTGAGCCGTGGCTCAGTGGGTAACACTCTCGGCTCGGAGTCAGAAGGTTGTGGGTTCACAGTCCCACTTCAGAGACTTGAGCACAAAAATCTAGGCTGACGCTCCAGTGCAGTACTGAGGGAGTGCTGCACTGTCAGAGGTGCCGTCTTTTGGATGTGACATTAAACCAAGGCCCCGTCTGCCCTCTCAGGTGGATGTAAAATATCCCATGGCAATATTTCAAAGTAGAGCAGAAGAGTTATCCCCAGTGCCCTGGCCAACATCACTGAAAGAGTGGATAATGCTGGAAAAACTTAGCAGGCCAGGCAACATCCGTGGAGAGAAAATAGAGTCAACGTTTCGGGTGAAAACCTTGACAAAGGGGTTTTTACCCGAAACGTTGACTCTATTTTCTCTCAACGGATGTTGCCTGGCCTGCTGAGTTTTTCCAGCATTTTCTGTTGTTATTTCGGATTTCCAGCATCTGCAGTATTTTGCTATTGCATCACTGAAACAGTGATCTGGTCATTATCACATTGCTGTTTGTGGGAGCTTGCTGTGCACAGATTGGCTGCTGTGTTTCCTACACTACAACAGTGGCAGTGCTTCATTGGCTGTAAAGCACTTTGGGATGTCTGGTGGTTGTGAAAGAAGCTGTATAAATGCAAGTCTTTCTTTCTTACACAGAGGGTGGTGAGTGTATGGAATGGACAGCCCAAGGAGGCAGTGTGGCTGCTGATTGTATCAAAACATTGAAGAGGAGGCTGGATAAGTACCTGGAGGAACGCTTGATGGATGGGGTGTTAGAGGTCATCAGTAATATGATCACCAATCGACCGTTGTAACTTTAGCAGAAGGAAATCCCATTTACCCATCTATCTGGGCAGCATCTCCCAAACCCACAACCTCCACCACGTAAAAGAAAGAGGGCAGCAGGCACATGGGAACACCATCACCTCGAGGCTCCCCTCCAAGTCACATGCCATCCTGACTTGTATATCTCCGTTCCTTCATCGTCGCTGGGTCAAAATCCTGGAACTCCCTCCCTAACAGCACTGTGGGAGCATATTCACCATACAGACAACAGCGGTTCAAGAAAAAGGCCCATCACCACCTTCTCATGGGCAACTAGGAATGGGCAATAAATGCTGGCCTTGAAGAAAAAGATCTGGGGTTTCCGCCAAATGTTATGGCAGCCAATGGGGAGAAATTCTTGGTGAATATTTGTTAGGCATGTGGGGCGATTTTGCCAGCCTTGGGGAGGCAGGTATGGAAGTGGGCCTGCTGGGAAAATGGCAGAATCTGGGGGCAGGTACCCATCCCGCCCCCAACCCGCCTCCGTGCCATCTTCCCAGGAGGCGGGTACTCGACCCGCGCTGGTAGCTGCTTCCTCGAGGCGGGAAGGGGATCAGTGCCAAGTAACTGCCTGTTAACAGGTAGTTAACAGGCAGTTTTTTTGATAATCAATATTTTGAGCCCTAAAGTGCAGGCTTCCCGACGGCTACGAACCTTGTCAGGTGGGCCGTGGGTCTGCGGGGGTCGGAGGGGCCGAGATGTCCGGTGTGCAGGTGAGTGATGGGTGCATGTGTGCAGAGGTAAGTGTGTGAGGTGAGTCTTAAGTTTTTTAAAAATTTTACTTACCTTTGCTTCTTCCTCCAGGCTTCAACCCTTCAGGTCTTGGGAGTCTCTCATCTCATTGGCAGAGAAAGCAGAATGGCTGCTGCATTCTCAAATGCATCAGCCTTCTGCTTTCTGCTCAGGAGAGATCTCTAAGTGAGCCTGTGTCCCAGGGCTCAACTTAGAAGACAGATTGTCAATGTTTGACAGCTTCACAGAGCTCTCAAATGATGACAATTCATCTGTCAAAAGTTTTTATGGATGAAACGTCACTCGCTGACGTCACCAGTAACTGGCTTTCCCTTAATTGGCCTGCTAAGCCCGCTGGGTGGGCTTAAAAAGGTCAATCAAGGGAAAAAAGCGTGGGTTGGCCGGACGTCAATGGAGGCAGGACTAAAACAAGCAGCAGTCCCGCCTCCATCACGTCCCCATTGGCAAAATCACCCCCTGAGACTGGCCAGGTGGATCACAGTGATCCTTACCAGCCCTGCATATTCCAATCTTCCCAAGGTATGTAATATATAAAGATTTAATGCACTTGTAGTACACAGAAATATGTGGCACATCGCAGCACCACCCTTCTACCAATCTGGAAATCATGTTGCTCTCAGGCTTTTGGACTCCATGGTGGGGCATGGCTCCATGGTGGGGCATGGCTCCATGCTGGGGCGTGGCTCCATGCTGGGGCGTGGCTCTATGTTGGGGCATGGCAGCCTTTAGTAGCTTCCCCAATGACTGTTTATCATGTGCAAACCTTGGCAGGAATTGGGGGGAAATCTGATTGACCACTTGCTGAATTTCACTTCCCTAGCCCAGAACAACCTTCAAGTCCCATTATCAGCTTGTCTCAAATCAGCTAACTGAGAAGAGACTGGGGATTAAACCCAGGATCTACCTGCTATGTTTGTTTCAATACTGCTCTGAGAAAGCACATCGCTATGCCGAGCTATCACAAATCTTCAGATTGAAATTTTATGAACTTCTGACACAGCAAAAAAATGCACACTCACACAGAGAGACACACACAAACACATACACACTCAAACACGCGCACACACACACACGCCACAGTCACTCACACACACATGCACATTCACACACACATGCACACTCACACATTGGCCCAGTAATTCCTGTCACAACGTGTGAGTACGGATGGGGTACTCACGCGTGTGACTGGAGGAATTGCCGGTTTGCAGCATGCACAGCGCATGTGCTGAAAACCGGCATTTCCTGTCCTCTGACCCAAGGGGTTAAGAGGCAGAGCGCGCGCGACTGCACAGGCAGCGCGTGCGCAGTGAAATTCCTTTTTTTTTCAGAGTTGCCCGAGTGTAAAGGCCTCCGGTTTTTACGCGTGGAAAAACCAGACGTAAGTACTTAGTTTTACAGGTAAGTGGGCTTTTAGTACAATTTAGAATTTTTTTTTCCACAGGTTTATTATTTTTAAAGAATTTACAGTAAGGTAAGTTTAGTTTTAGACCCTATTTTTAAAAATTTATTTTTTTCAAAAAATTGATTAATTGCTTAAAACATTTAAAAAAACTTATAGTTAACTAGCTGGGGGGGCCCCGCGTTGCCAGGGCTGTTTTGGGCCGGCGGTTTAAATTGAGTCCCAGGCTTTCGGCCCTGTCTCTGTCCCTCTGTGAATCTGCTGCCGGGCAACATTTCTACTTTTTCATACCTTCAAAGATGAAAGTGAAAGTACTTATAAAACGTTTTTGGTAAATCTTATGTTATTTTTAAAAGAGATACAAACTTTTTAGAAGCTGGATTAGCAGATTTTGAGCTGGAAGTAGTTGAAGCAATGGCTGCCAGATCCCCGAGATGAAAACGATTAGTCCCGCCCACACACACACCGATTGGCCAACCATCAGGTGACTGAACTGTAGAATTGGTCAATCATGACGGCACAGGATTGGTTGACCTTGACGTCAGTCAATCAATGGTAATTAGCAGATAATGAGTTTAATTTTGAAGGTTTTTTGTATAACGCGCGAACAATTTTTGTCCGACCGAAAAGTAAATATGCCTACGACCGTCCTGGAATGGTAAGCTTTCTTTGGACGTAACGCACGTGTAGGTACGCTCCATAACTTTCGAGTGTATAGCCGGACAGACACACCGAAGGACAGACAGACAGATCAATCCTTTTATATATATAGACTAGCTGGGGGGGCCTGGCATTGCCAGGGCAATTTTGGGCTGCGCGGTTTATGGCCGGGCGCTGCCGCTCCCCGCTCTGTGTCACTGTTTCCCTCCCTGAACCTCTCTCTCTCCCTCCCCCTCTCTCTCCTTGCCCCTCTTTCCCCCCTCTCTCTCCCTGCCCCGTCTGTCCCCTCTCTCTGTCCCTCCCTCTCTCTCCCTCTACCCCTCTCCTCTCCCTCCCTACGGCTGGGTGCTGCCGGGTCCCGTGCTCTGTGTCACTCTTTCCCTCCCTGACCGGGGAAGGGCTTTGAAAATTGAGCCCGGCCACGGTGGCCGTGCGGGGCCTAGTGGCTGAGGCCCGGCCGGGCTCTCGGGCCGAGACGGACCCCAGCTGATTACCCGGTGCGCCCGGCCGCCGCGCCGCGAGTAGCGCGGTTTATGGACAGCCGCTGACGCTCCCCCGCCCGCTCTGTGTCTCGGGCCGAGCGGTTGTGAGGCCCGGCCCAAGTGACTCCAACTCACCTCCCGCTCCCGGAGCCGCAATGTGGGGGTTTGTTTGGCTGGTGCTGTCGCTGTGGGGATGAAAAAAATGGCGGCGAAGTGTCGGGAGGCTGCAGGATTAGGCCCGCCCACAGACGGCGGATTGGTCAACCATCAGATCACTGAACTGTAGGATTGGTCAACCATCACGTCACTCAACGCTAATGAGCGGTAGGATTGGTCAACTGCTAATGAGCAGATTTTTGAGAATTTTTGAACGTTTTTTGTATAGTGTCTGAACAATTTTTGTCTGACCAAAAAGTAAATATGCCTATTAGACTCCCCTAATGATAAGCTTTCTTTTGATATAACATGCGTGTAGGTACGCTCTATAACTTTTGAGTGTATAGCGGACAGACAGACAGACAGACAGACAAACAGACAGACAGACAAACCAACTCGTTTATATATATGTATACTAGCTGGGGGAGCCTGGCTTTGCCAGGGCTGTTTTGGGCCGGGCGGTTTAAATCGAGTCCCAGGCTTTGGGGCCTCTCTGTGTCCCTCTGTGAATGTGGTGCCGGGCAACATTTTAAATCGAGTCCCAGGCTTTTGGGCCCTGTCTCTGTGTCCCTCTCTCAATCTGCTGCCGGGCAACATTTCTACCTTTTAATACCTTGAAAGATGAAAGTGAAAGTACTTATAAAACGTTTTTGGTAAATCTTATGTTATTTTTAAAAGAGATACTAACTTTTTCGAAGCTGGATCAGCAGATTTTGAGCTGGAAGTAAATGGGGTTTTTAGCTTGAGGCAATGGCTGCCACATCCCTGAGATGAAAACGATTAGTCCCGCCCACAGACGCAGCGATTGGCCAACCATCAGGCGACTGAACTGTAGGATTGGTCAATCGTGACGGCACAGGATTGGTCAAACCTTGACGTCAGTCAATCAATGCTAAGTAGCAGATAATGAGTTTAATTTTGAAGGTTTTTTGCATAAGGCGCGAACAATTTTCGTCCGACCGAAAAGTAAATATGCTTACGACCGTCCTGGAACCGTAAGCTTTCTTTGGAGGTAATGCACGCGTAGGTACGCTCTATAACTTTCGAGCGCATAGCCGGACAGACGCACACCAGAGGACAGACAGACAGACAGATAGACAGACAGACAGATCGATCCATTTATATATATAGATATAATCAGTGGGATGTTTTTTAAAAATTTTATTTAAAGTTTAAGTAGTGTTTTGGCAGCCCATACTTTTCATGAGTTTGACAGTTCTTACTGTCAAACTCATGAATGAGTTTCCCCTCCCCTGATTGGCTGCACAGTGCTCACCTGATCCCAGCCGGCACATCGCACTAACTACGCCGCTGGATCAGGTAAGCACATCGCGCCGACATCTGAACCGGGCCAGTGACAGGAAATGCAAGCAGGCCCAGGCTTCAGAAGTCGGCGCGCAGGGTGAGTGCACATCGGGGGCTTGCACGCGCGGCAAGCTCCCGATCCTAATTTCAGGGCCATTCTAAATTAGAGGCTAGCTGTAGCTGCCTGTAATTCTCTAGCTCTGGGTGGAAGAACCCAATATGAAATGGATGGTCTCCTTTTCCCTATTTTCAAATAATTATGGATGTATTTTAGCTACATTTACAAACTGACATGTCTTCATTAACTAGGCCGCTGGTGTAACTTACTCCAGAGACCACTAACTTTGATCATTCTCCATAGCAGGGAAACAGGAGGAAAATGAGGAACAAGTTCCTGCAGACCCATCCTTTGTCGTGCCAACTTATTTAGAATAGCACATGCTGATTGCACTGTATTACAGTGTCAGCTGTGACTCAGTGGTAGTACACTCGCCTCTGACTCAGAAGGTTGTGGGTTCAATCCTACTCCAGTAGACCTGAGCTCGATAATCCAGGCTGGCAATCCAGTGCAGTACTGAGGGAGTGCTGTACCGTCGACGGCCCCATGGGACTTTAAACCGAGACCCCGTTTGCCCTCTCAGGTGGACGTAAAAGATTTCATGGCACTAGTTCGAAGAAAAGCAGAGGAGTTCTCCCCGATGTCCTGGCCAATACTTATCCCTCAACTGACATCACTAAAAAATCAGATTATGTGGTCATTATCACAGCTGTTTGTGGGAGCTTTCTGTGTGTAAAATGACTGCTGCATTTCCTACATTACAACAGTGACTACATTTAAAAAGTACTTCATTGGCTGTAAAGCACTTTGGAACGTCCTGAGGTTGTGGAAGGTGCTATAGAAATGTAAATCCTTTTTTTTTCTTCGTGTATCCCTCTGGCAGCAGTTGGTCTGTTACTGATCATAATTCATCCACCCTCATCGTTTGATTTCATTCTAGATCATCTTCAGCACACAATCTAGGCTGACACTGCAATGCAGTACTGGTGGAGTACTACATTCTCAAAGGTCTGCTGTCTCATAGAAACATAGAAACATAGAAGATAGGAGCAGGAGTAGGCCATTCGGCCCTTCGAGCCTGCTCCGCCATTCAATGAGATCATGGCTGATCATCCAAATTCAGCACCCTGTCCCTGCCTTCTCCCCATATCCCTTGATCCCTTTAGCCTCAAGAAATATATCCAACTCTTTCTTGAATATATTTAATGAACTGGCCTCCACCGCCCTCAGTGGCAGAGAATGCCACAGGTTCACCACTCTCTGGGTGAAGAAATTCCTCCTCATTTCAGTCCTAAATGGCTTACCCCTTATCCTTAGACTATGACCCCTGGTTCTGGACTCCCCGGCCATCAGAAACATCCTTCCTGCATCTAGTCTGTCCAGACCTGACAGAATTTTATAGGTTTCGATGAGATCCCCTCTCAATCTTCTATACTCCAGTGAGTATAAGCCCAATCAACACAATCTCTCCTCATACGTCATTCCTGCCATCCCAGGTATCAGCCTGGTGAATCTTCGCTGCACTCCCTCCATGGCAAGAACGTCCTTCCTCAGGTAAGGTGACCAAAACTGCACACAATACTCAAGGTGTGGTCTCACCAAGGCCCTGTACAACTGTAGCAAGACATCCTTGTTCCTGTACTCGAACCCTCTTGCTACGAAGGCCATCATACCATTTGCCACAGATCCCACAGCACTATTCGAAGAAGAACATTGCCGTACTCCTTGGTGTCCTGGCCAACAATCCTCCATCAACCAACACCATCAAAAACAGATTAACTGGCCATCTGTCTCATAGCTCTTTGTGGGACCTTGCTATGTGCAAAGGAAGCAATTCTGCTGTCCTTGCCCGGTCCGGCCTATCTGGGACACCAATCACACACCAACGTGGTTGACTCTTAACAGCCTTCTGAAGTGGCCTAGTAAGCCACTCAGTGGTATCACTCTGTTAAAGCGGTTCAAGAAGAAGGCCCACCACCATCTTCTCAGGGCAACTAAGGATGGGCAATAAATGCCCACATCCAAAGAATGAATAATTAAAACAAAAATTGGCCGGCGAGTTTGCCCACATAACAACAGTGACTGCAATTTGTCTTGTAATTTGTGTGGAGTGATTTGAGATATTTCTCAGAGATGTGATAAAATGCTTTATAAACACAAGACGTTCTTTTACATGCAGCATACTGATGAAATGAAGAAACTGCGGAGCTAGTTCAGCACTTTGCTCTGCTTTAATGGAGGACATTGCCTTAGCTTCTGTCAGATCTTATACATAAGACAACCAAGATGGGAGCGTACTGCTGATTAGTGGTGATGGTTCTCAACTACCATTCGCTCAATTCCCACCAATGGCAAGGTGTGAAATTGTATTCAATAAATCTGGTAGTTCATGGACTGGCATCAGAAAAAATGACAGTGAAAGCTGACGGATTGTCATAAAAAACCCAACTGGTTCAATAATGTCCTTCAGGGAAAGGAATCTGCCACCCTGCTACCTGGTCTGGTCTACATGTAACTCCAGTCCCACACTATGTGGGTGACTCTTAATGCCCTCGGGGTGACTAGGGATGGGCAATAAAATACTGCCCTGCTATTGCCACCCGCATCCCGAGAATAAATAAACACATGATAAATGTTCCGCAGCATATAAGTCAAAGTAGATACAATAATAAAGTGCTAAGAGGTCATTACTGTAAGCAACTCTAGCCATACCCTCTACTTTTTATACTTATAAATCTACAAACAAACAATTAATGATAAATAAAATTTAAAAAGTTATTCCTCAGGCCAGACCACAAATATGAAAAGTCTGTCCATGATTCGTTGTCTAAACGGACCTCAGGAAGGTATTAATATTAAATGGGTGTCAATATGGACTAACATTAAATTAGATATAATCTTGCTTCGCTTTTTAATAGATTCCCATGCCAGTTAACCAACCCTGTTGGCACATGAAAGTGAAATGTGCTAAGATTTGGACTAAAATGAGGTAAATGTTGGGAATTTCCCTCCTGATAAATAAACAAACTACTGTACCATTTTCCAAACCTACTTGTACTTTTAGTCTAAATAGTCCTATACAATTTCTAAATATTACACACGGAGGAGCCACTGGCTCAGGGGACTGGATCAGTCACATTCTGTTGTTTTTATTTCCTAGGGTTCTCTGGATTTCGACCCAGTATCTTGGCCATCTTATTCTACAATTCCATTTATTTGTATTTTTAGGGCCATTGGTTACTGTTGACTGATTAAGTCAAATTCCATTTTTACTATACACGATTTGTAGAAACGCATTCTGCAATTCCATCCATTTTATCTTGAAATCAGCAGATTGGTGACCTTAGGAACATAGGAACATTAGGAACAGGAGGAGGCCATTCAGCACCTCGAGCCTGCTCCACCATTCAATCAGATCAGGGCTGATCTGTACCTCAACTCCATTTACCCGCCCTTGCTCTATACACCTTGATATCCTTACCTGACAAAATCTATCGATCTGTCTTGAAAGCTCCAATTGTCCTACCTTCCACAGCCATGTGGGGAGCAAGTTTCAGATTTCTATTATCTTTTGTGTGATAAATATATCCTGATTTCACTCCTGAACAGCCTGGCTCTAATTTTAAGATTGTGTCCCCTTGCTCTGGATTCCCCCACCAGAGGAAATAGTTTCTCTGTATCCACGCTATCAAATTCCTTTATCATTTTAACACCTCGATCAGATCACCCTTCAATCTTCTAAACTCAAGGGAATACAAGCCAAGTTTGTGCAACTTATCGCCATCATTTATCCCTTTTAGCCCCGGTATCATTCTGGTGAATCTGCGCTGCACCCCCTCCAAGGCCAATATACCCTTCCTGAGATGCGGTGCCCAGAACTGAACGTGATACTCCAGATGGGGTCGGATGGTGTAAATAGCTTCACATCACTAGTACGATAGCAAAATACTGCAGATGTTGGAAATCCGAAATAACAACAGAAAATGCTGGAAAAACTCAGCAGGTCAGGCAACATCCGTGGAGAGAAATTTGAGTTGACGTTTCGGGTTGGACCCTTCTTCAAAACTGGAAAGAAAAGAAACTAGATCGGAGGCAGGGCTGCGATCGGACAAAAGAATAAAAGAAACAAAAGAAGTAAAAGAGATTAGAAGCTAGACAAGATGGTAATAGGCTGGGATTAGGTGTAAAGTGTACTGGCAGGGCAAAAGATAGCTGCCAGGTGTGGGAGAGAAACAAAAGGAAAGCGGGGGGGGTAGAAAAGGAGTGGAACAATTACAAGAGAAAATGAAATGGGGGCCGAGCTTATGATCTGAAATTGTTGAACTCGATATTGAGTCCGGAAGGCTGCAGACTGCCTAATCGGAAGATGAGGTGCTGTTCCTCGAGTTTACGTTGAGCTTCCGTGGAACAATACAAGAGGCCAAGGACGGTGAGGTCCGAGTGGGAATGGAGCGGTGAATTAAAATGACAGGCGACCGGAAGCTCGGGGTCACCCTTACGGACTGAACGGAGGTGTTCCGCAAAGCGGTCACCCAATCTGCGTTTGGTCTCCCCAATGTAGAGGAGACCGCATCGTGAGCAGCGAATACAGTATACTAGATTGCGAGAAGTACAAGTAAATCGCTGTTTCACCTGGAAGGGGTGTTTGGGGCCCTGGACAGTGGGAAGGGGGGAGGTATAGGGGCAGGTGTTACATCTCCTCTGCTTGCACGGGAAGGTGCCAGGCGAAGAGGAAGGGCTGTTTGGGGTGATAGAGGAGTGGACTAGGGTGTCTCGGAGGGAGCGGTCCCTGCGGAATGCTGAAAGGGGAGGGGAGGGGAAGATACGTTTGATGGTGGGATCACTTTGGAGGTAGCGGAAATGCCGGAGGATGATCCGTTGAATGTGGAGGCTGGTGGGGTGAAAGGTGAGGACAAGGGGAACCCTATCGTGGTTCCGGGAGGGAGGGGCAGGGGTGAGGGCAGGCGTAAGGCCTGCTTTTACCAGCATAAGAGTTTAAAAAAGTAAAAATAATAATTTTTTTTCACACTTTTAAAAAAGGTACGTTTATTTTTAGCCCCGCAAAAAACTTTAATTACTTTTTTCAAAAAATTAAATTTTTGTTTAAAATATTTAATTTAATGTAATTTTAACTCATTTTAAAAACGTGATGATTTTTTAAAAAATGATTTAATGTTTTGATGTCTTTTTTCAGTGATCCCCATTCATACTTTTGACATGTCTATCTGTCAAAAGTATGAAGGGGGATTCCCTTCTCCCATTGGCTGGCCTGGCCCACGTGATCCTAGGGAAGCTTGCGAACCGCCTGCACCCCTGGGATACGTGGGCCCTGTGCATTTCATTGTGGAAAGGGCCAGGATTGGAAATGGCCGGACCTTGGGAGCTCTCAGGTAAGGGCGTATATTTTTTCCCGAGAGGAGGCATCTGCACGCAGGAAGCCTCCTATCGGGAATTACGGGCTAATGGAATTGTTTTAATATTGGGCCCATGTCATATAAAAAAAACACTGGGTGCTGTCTGATATTCAAGAAGTGCTGTCCAGACATATTGAACAAAAGACGATGTGAGTGGGCTAGAGAATCAGGAAACACTGCGCTGCATCTCGACAAAGTACGAGGAAAGTGGACTGTAAGTCTCCAGGACATGTTAGCTATCACATGACAGGTTCTTCGCCTTGGGGAGAAACACAAATGCCAGCCTTAAACCACACCTAACAGAGCCAACGGGACCACCAATATATGCGACTAGCTGCCAAATGTTGGAAGCATCCTCAGTCACAGTATGTCGTGCTCTCAGTGGGACTCTTTGGATGGAGGTCTACCAGGAGGTCAACAGCCAGTGTACATGGATTGGGCACACCCACCAAGGTGCCACCAACCTTGTCTACAGGCCCTGACACACCTACCTGGCAAAGACCATGGATCTTCATAAGGTCTGGGTCAGCAGAGAGGCAGCTGTAGAGAGCGCTGTCATCAGCTGCAAGGACATCTGCAACCATCTTGCAGCATAGGGTTGACATAACCAGAGACAGTGACAGTCAGCTGTGGCCTGAAGCATTGCTTTGCCTTCTTGCAGGCATGCTGCAGCGTTGACCTATGAGGATGCTGGGGAATGACACACAGGGTCACCTTTCTCACAACCATCTCATACAGCATCACCTTACCTTTAGAAGCAAGCAAACAGAGGATTGGGGAGGGTTGCATGGCTACACACTCAGTACATAGATTTATTTCAGAATATAATATTTTGGGATACAGTTTGAGTAATTTGAGACATGACATGTGATAAGTGTAGCAGGCTTGGGAGGAACAGGTGACTTTGGACCTGTGGTTCCCAAAGCTCTCCACCATTGGGGTTTTCCTCGCCTCCTGTCTGGGTCTGTTGTAGACTCATTGATAGAGATTGATTGCTGTGATTAGTCAAAACATTATCGTTGTATCATGTGATTCCCAGGATGGTAGAAGGTGAACTAGATGGATCTTGGTCTTTTTTCGTCTAGCAATTCCGATGTTAATTCAGGAACCTTGGGTTTTCCTTCCCTTCATATTTAATATCATTTCTTAATCTCCTCCTCGTTATCTCCCCGCAGCCGTGACGAAAGTTACTAATAGATTGGGCAGCCTTCTGAACTTCTGCAAAGGCTTTTAGAACTTTTGTCCTCCGATTCTTACACTCCCCTTTAAATCACATTTATATGCAGTTTTTCACTTCCACCACTAGTGTGTCTCCTCTACCTGTCCAAATCTGTACCTGAAGCTATCCTAATGCACTATGATATAACCACGGCCCTGGGTGAGTCAGGTTTAGGCCAGGACCCACCTGAGTGCCACCCAGGCCCACCCAAATCGGAGCCTGTGTCAACACCAAGTTTGAGCAAATTTATTAACCACCTTTTCTTTTCAACCATGCACCTTGAAAGAGAGAAAGACTTGCATTTATATAGCGCCTTTCATGACCACCAGACATCTCAAAACACTTTACAGCCAATTAAGTACTTTTGAAGTGGAGTCACTGTTGTAATGTGGGAAACGCAGCAGCCAATTTGCGCACAGCAAGGTCCCACAAACAGCAATGTGATAATGACCAGATAATCTGTTTTTGTTATGTTGAGGGATAAATATTGACCAGGACACCAGGGATAACTCCCCTACTCTTCTTCAAAATCATGCCTTGGGATCCTTTACATCCACCTGAGAGAGCAGACTCAGTTTAATGTCTCATCCAAAAGACAGCACCTCCAAAAGTACAGCACTCCCTCAACACTGCATTGGAGTGTCAGACTAGATTTATGTGCGTAAGTCCCATGGAGTGGGACTATGAACCCACAACCAGTCTGACTTAGAGGCAAGTGTGCTACCCACTAAGCCACCGCTGACACTAAGACAGAAGCTGAGGTATTGGAACAATAGGCCATTTTTAAAATATGTAGCAGACTTCACTGGAATGCAGTGTTCAGATGGGTTCTTCCACATCCTCTCACACAACAAACTATCTGTGAGCAGCGTTTGATTGACAATTTGCTGGGCAAATATTCTGGAATTCCCAATTGTTTCCATATTCCAACTTTATTTTAAATGTACAGAGCATAGAAAGGTGGAGTGTAGATAAGAGGACATACCAAGGCAATGTAAGTAAGAGGAGATACTTAATGTATTTGAGGTTTTAATTGTCTAAAATCATTTGCACTATCAATGAATTGCAACAACACTCAAGAAGCCCGACAGCATCCAGGACAAAACAGTCTGCTTGATTGGCACCCCATCCACCACCTTAAACATTCACTCCCTCCACCATTGGCGCACCGTGTCTGCAATGTGTACCATCTACAAGATCCACTGCAGCAACTCGCCAAGGCTTCTTCGATAGCACCTCTCAAAGCCGCGACCTCTACCATCTAGAAGGACAAGGGCAGCAGGCGCATGGGAACACCACCACCTCCAAGTTCCCCTCCAAGTCACACACCATCCTGACTTGGAAATATATCGCCGATCCTTCATCGTCGCTGGGTCAAAATCCTGGAACTCCCTCCCTAACAGCACTGTGGGTGTACCTTCACCACACGGACTGCAGCGGTTCAGGAAGAAGGCAACTCACCACCACCTTCTCAAGGGCAACTAGGGATGGGCAATAAATGCTGGCCTTGCCAGCGACACCCAGATCCCGAGAATAAATAAAACATTTTTTTTTATTTGCTGTGATGTCAGATCTTTCATCTTTGCCCATCCATCATTAGTTGGGGCCCGCCAAATTTCTATTCCAAGCTACGCCATTGGCAGGTACCGTTGAAAACTGGGCGCAAACAGCTCACTTCCACTTGAGTCCATCTAAAATTCGGCACTAGCCATTCCAGTCTTAACACCGTCCCTAGTGGAAAACCTAGGCTTGCATTGCAATCCCATCATTTAGTTTTCAATCAATAATTTGAAGCCAGCTCCTCCACAGCAATAGGTACGAGTCTGAATTGTTGAGAGAAAAAGTCATAAAAAACCCCACAATATGTTCAGGCCGGAACAATCACCCACCTGTTGACACTGAGATCCTTAAAGACAATTTATTAGCAATATCTTAACTATACGTCAATGTGTAGATCACAAACTGCCATTGCATCCACTACACAAACACTCATGCGCAGCACACCCGGTAGAACACAGCCCTTTATAAATGCTGTATCATTCATAAATTTTACAGACATAAATCAGGGCACATTCCAGTTAGCAACAACAACAACAATTTGCATTTATATATCGGCTTTAACATAGTAAAATGTCCGAAGGTGCTTCATAGGAGCATTATCAGCTAAAAATTGACACAGAGCCAAAGGAGACATTAGGACAGGGCTTGGTCAAACAGGTAGGTTTTAAGGAGCATCTTAGAGGAGGAAGGAGAGGTGGAGAGGCTTAGGGAAGGAATTCCAGTGGTTAGGGTCTAGACAGCTGAAGGCACGGCCGCCAATGGTGGGGCAAGGGAAGTGGGGAATGCACAAAAGGCTAGAATTGGAGGAACGCAGAGATATCTGAGGGTTGTAGGGACGGAGGAGGTTACAGAGATGGGGAGGGATGAGGCCATGAACACAAGGATGAGAATTTTAAATTGTAGGCATTGCCGGACTGGGAGCTGATGTAAGCCAGTGAGCACAGGGAATTTTGTTGGCGCTGTGCAGCACTTTGAAGGGGCTGCGCAGTCCATTCAAAATACCGCACATGCGCGACTTTTGCACTGAAAAGCCAGCAAGCCGGCTGAGCGGAACTCCTGGAGCACCGCGGGGAACCCCTGGAGTGCCACGCGGAACCCCTGGAGCGCTGCGCGGAACCCCTGGAGCGCCACGCGCAACCCCTGGATCGCCGCGCGGAACCCCTGGAGCGCCGCGCGGAACCCCTGGAGCACTGCGCGGTCACGTGGCTTAAAGGGAACATTGCTGGTGGGTGCACAGGACTTGGTGTGAGTTAGGACACGGGCAGCAGAGTTTTGGATGAGCTCAAGTTTATGGAGGGAGGAAGATGGGAGGCCGGCCAGGAGAACACTGGAATAGTCATGTCTGGAGGTAACAAAAGCCTGGATGAGGGTTTCCGCATCAGATTGGCTGAGGCAGGGGCGGAGATGGGCAATGTTACGGAGGTGGAAGTAGGTGGTTCTGGTGATGGAGAGGATATGGGTTGGAAGCTCAGCTCAGGCTCAAACAGGACGCTGAGGTTGTGAACAGTCTGCTTCAGCCTCAGACAGTGGCCAGGGAGGGGGATGGAATCGGTGTCTCAGGAACGAAGTTTGTGATGGGTAGCAAAGACAATGGCTTTGGTCCTCTGAATGTTTAATTGGAGGAAATTTCTCCTGGATGTCGGACAAGCAGTGTGACAACATAGAGACAGTGGAGGGATCAAGAGAGGTGGCGGTGAGGTAGAGCTGGGTGTCATCAGCGTACATGTGGAATCTGACGTTGTGCTTTTGGATAATGTTGCCAAGGGGCAGCATGTTGATGAGAAATAAGAGGGGGCCAAGGATAGATCCTTGGGGACCTCCAGAGGTAACGGTGTGGGAATGGGAAGAGAAGCCATTGCTGACTACAACTGGATAGATAATAATAGGCGAGGGCAGTCCCATCCAGCTGGACAATGGAGGGGAGGCGTTGGAGGAGGATGGTGTGGTGAACAGTATCAAAAGCTGCAGACAGGTTGAAAAGGATGAGGAGGGATAGTTTACCATGACCACAGTCACATAGGATTTAATTTGTGATTTTGATATGGGCCGTTTCAGGTGTGTGATGGGGCGGAAACCTGATTGGAGAGGTTCAAACATGGAGTTGAGGGAAAGATGGACCCAGATTTGTAAGGCAGTAACACAGTATGATTACAAAGGGTAAAACGGGAATGAGTGGTCCTACAAAAAGGAAAAGGCAAGATGAAAAGAATTGACAAACTAAAACCAGATCTAGCCGATCTCACAGTTATTAACGAGGAATGAGGAAGATCTTAAATAAAACAAATTTGAAGCTTTCAAAGTGAAGATTTTTGGCCTTTATGCTCCTACTTCATTCCAAACAGCATTTTATCCCCTGTTGTCTTAATCCAATGTGACAGTATAACATTTCTCAAACTTAACACATTTTCTAATGTGTCATCTATCAACAATGTACTTTAAAACAAGGTCTGGTCTTATACAATAGAGAAGCTCCAATGTTAAAGGGGTGTTGGCTTCAGGAAAATTCTGTGCTAATTCTTTTTCTGGACCTAAAGATAAATCTGTTTCAGTTTGAAGACATCATATGTTGGGGTATAGGAAGATGGAAACTGAGTCCCTTGAGCTATTTGTGATTAAAAACAAATGAAAAGATTTGTAAACATTGTTACGTGAAACTGTCCTGGTCGCTATGGTGTAACCAGCCCTAGTTCAGTAATCAGGAGAGAAAGGAGGTTTATCCCTGGTGTCAGAGGGAGAGGATTTGAGGAGATACTTGACAAGCTGGCACTCTCTAACCTCAAAAAGAGACCACACAGAAGGGACTTTCTGGAGGCATTCAAGATACGTAACAGGATAGAGAAAGTTAACCTGAAATAATAAGAACAGGATCTGGCTGGCCAGCCCCTCAAGCCTGCTCTGCCATCCAATGAGGTCATGGTCAATCTGCACCTTAACTCTATTTACCCACCTTTGTTCCTTATCCCTTGATACCCTTACCTTCAACCCTAAATATTTATCCCTCAACAAACATCACTAAAAAATGATTATCTGGTCATTAACTCATTACTGTGTGTGGGAGCTTGCTGTGCACTAATTGGCTGCCACAGTTCCTACATTACAACAGTGACTACACTTCAAAAAAAAAGTACTTAATTGGCTGTACAGTTCTTTGGGACAATCTGGGGTTGTAAAAGGCGCTATATAAGTGCAAGTTCTCTCTTTTCCTTACTTAACAAAAACTATTGATCTCAGTCTTGACAGCTCCAATTGTCCCAGCATCCACAGCCTTTTGGGGAAGAGATTTCCAGATTTCCACAACTCTCTGTGAAACAGTGCTTCCTAAGTGGTTTCCCCCACCAGAGGAAATAGTTTCTCTCTATCTACCCTATCGAATCCTTTTTATCATTTGAAGTACCACAATTAGATTACCCATCAACCATCTAAACTCAAGGGAATGCAAAGCAAGTTTATGCAACGGGTCCTCATAATTCAACCCTTTAATTCCTGGTATCATTCTGCTGGTGAATCTGCAGTGCACACCCCTTCCAAGGTCAACATATTCTTCCTGAGGTGCGGTGCCCAAAACTGAATGCAGTGCTCCAGATGGGGTCTGACCAATGTTATATACAACTGACGCATCACTTCCTCACTTTTATATTCCAGCCTCCTTGAGATAAAATCCAACATTTCAAAGCAAATCTGACACACCAAAGCAGCAAGGAGGGCACAGGTTCAGGGTTGTGAAGGGCAAGTTTAGGGCAGGCACCTTTACACAGAGGGCAATTAACAGCTAGAACGGGTAGCCAGAAAGGGTAGTTGAGGCCAGGACAACCTGCGCTCTCTAATGGGGAGATGGTGGAGTTGGTGTTTGGGATGGATGAGATTCAATGGGCCTTCTTCCTCTGTCCTCAGCCAATGATCGTGTGAATACAGAGTCCCTTTAAGACTGGTCCTCTGATTTCTTCTAAGGTGATTAGCTCAGCTGATGAGCTCAATCGATGCAAAAACGGCAGCATCGGTAAATACAGCCAATGGGCATCTCGAGAACTTGCCCCGATTGCTTTTTTTAAACGCTTACTGTTTCAAACCCTGTTTTATATTTAGCCAGCGTTGAGGATGAGGGCCAGAAAGCAGCACGTTGTGACACACTGAAACCAAAATCAGCTTCAGCAACACTCCTTTATCACAAGAAGAAAAATACATATTCAAGAAAGCATCAGATTCCACGAGGAGGGCGTCTTTAATAAAAATTAAATAAATGAATTATTAAAATTAGAAATAATTAAGTTCCTACCTTCAATGAATCAAAGCAGGCAATGACACGACCATTTTCAACATGGCAACTTCGTGAAGGATGGGCAAACTTGCATTCCGCATCGGACCGGGAACAAGTCCCTCTCTGGTATTCTCGACACACTTCCAATGTCAGCCATTTTGTGTCACGGATCATTGAAACATTCACAGCCATATTAGGAAACGGAAAGGATATGTGGGTAACCGAATCCCCCCCACTTTATTTTTTCTCCCCCACCCTCCCCGAGAACAGTACCAATTTTAGAAAAAAGTGTATAAAAGTAAGTTAAAATTATAACTTAACAAATAAACTTGTTCCTTTGGTTAAAAAATATATTTCTTTTTTTTCTTCTCAGCACTTAGGTTTTCAGTTAGTCAGATCACTGTGCAGAAACATGACATCGGTCGAAGAGCCAATCTTAAATTAAAAAGAATTCATCACACAAACGGGTGGGCATCGATAAACGGGTTAGCCCCTTTAGATGTGCGTTGGCAGAAAAATATATCGCCTTTTGTGCCAAGTGAAGAAGTTATTCGAAGGTAACAGCAGCCTGTCAGTGGAATTCCGTGCTCTCCAGTAACTGGTTTTGATTAATTCTCTCGTAGCATATGTTGCTGTCGGTGCTTCGCTTTACAGTTAAGCTTCGCTTCTCTTGGGGAGAGGGAGGTGAAGATCTCTCTCTCCTATTCCCAAGATCGCGCATTAACTGATCACGAGATGGTCGAAGATGAAGACAGAGTGAAGAAGAAAAAAAAAGAAGAGGGGGGAATACTTGCTGTTGAACGTGAAAAAAAGCCAGGAGAAAAAAAAAATTGGGCGTTCGGCAAAACAAAAAGGATGGGTGATTTGTCGTCTCCAAGAACTGCTTTAAGCAAAGCCAAAAGGGAAAAAAAGCCCGAGATAGAAATCCAAGCAGCAGATTCTTCAGAAAAGGCACTTTTCAGCAACCTGTGGGGAAAGAAAGAAGATGTCAGGGAAAACAAATTGAAAATATACAAGCTCTCCTTCATAACCTTGATTTTCATACGACAGTCCTACCGACATGCCATAAAACGTTCAGACACTAACAGTGCAGCATTTTGCAGTCAGCCATTGGAGATTAAAAAAAAGGGCCATTTCCCTTCATAAAGCTGCACATGGTAAGGAGGAGAGCCAATTGGGACCGGCGTTGCAGTGAGAGCTTGGGCGGCTGGCCAATGAGAAGGGCCATCTCATATTGATCCGTTCTGGCAGACGTTCATTGCTATGCCCACTGCACAGAAAAATGCCTCAGCCTGACGTGCTTGCCTCTGCTGCACTAGCGATACGTACAGTAGGAGGTTTTAAAAGGAACGCTCCCTGGCTTCATGCTCTGCCTATGTTCGTATATTCAGCTGGGTGGCACAGGTCGCATCGATCCTCCTGTTATGTGGCTTATAGCCTTATGAAAATGTCAGGTCTCAACAAAATAAAATGCCATACCAGCTGCAGCAGTGAGAGAGTCAGCTCGGCGTAGCTCCGTGAAATGCCTGTAATGGTTTATGGCTGCGTGCCACATCAGACTGCAGCCAGACAGTCTTGAGATGCAAGAGAAAAAAAATCTAGCAGGGTGTGGTGAGCAAACAATGCAGTCCCCGCTGCAAGGAGAGAGACAGAGAGAGAAAAGCCTCGATTAATCGACTTGTAATTAAAAAAATAAAGCTGTGTTAATTCACAGGGTTACGTGTCGATCTCTCTGTGGCGATGCAGGCAAGTACATAACATTGAGCCAGCAACGGCTAGGCCAGTGAGATAAAGGGAGCCCACCGCAGCAACCCAGCTTTATAATCAAGGACATGAAGTCCTGGGATAGGAGAAAGATTCATTTCAAGTGAAGCGGGCGATGCTAAATAAAAAAAAGAGGAAATTTCAGCGCACAGCCGGTCGAGCCCGACTATGGAAAAGAACGGGACACAAGAGGGGCAAATACTACGTCTAGAATCATTCGTGCCCCTGTATAATACAAGCAAATGAACTAAAATGGAGCCACATACAGAGAGCAGACGATGAATAATGGAGGATGTCCATGTTTTTCTACAACTGAGCTCACTCAGTAACGATGAACATCCATTTAATGATATTACTCAGTTGCTCACTGTGTAAGTTTATACAATAAGCCAATGAAAAATAAAGTATTCCAGTCCCACGTTTGATCACTGACTTGTGCTGAGTTAGCTAGACTTAACCGCAGCAGGATTCGGCCACTGAAATGGCTCTTGGTACCCCTGGGGTAGGTACAGCATGGAATAAAACAAACCTATCTAGAATCCCTCCTTCTGATCGCAAACTCGCGATTCCGGCTAGGAGGATCACATGTGCAGGTGTCGGGAAAGGATGGGACAGTGCTGGGCTTTGACAATCCCATGGTTGAACAACCACTGTCACTGACTGTCAAGCTTCTAGCGGCACGATGAGATAATACAGGACACAGTCTGTGGAATATTCCCCCAGTATAAACCAATGTACAGAACAGCGTCTGTGGGACAGTCTCCCAGTTAAACCCAATGTACAGGACAGTGTCTGTGGTACAGTCCACCAGTATAACCAATGTACAGGACAGTGTATGTGGTACAGTCCCCCAGTATAACCCAATGTACAGGACAGTGTCTGTGGAACAGTCCCCCAGTATAACCCAATGTACAGGACAGTGTCTGTGGGACAGTCCCCCAGTATAACACAATGTACAGGACAGTGTCTGTGGTACAGTCCCCCAGTATAACCAATGTACAGGATAGTGTCTGTGGGACAGTCCCCAAGTATAACCAATGTACAGGACAGTGTCTGTGGGACAGTCCCCCAGTATAACCCAATGTACAGGACAGTGTCTGTGGGACAGTCCCCCAGTATAACCCAATATACAGGACAGTGTCTGTGGGACAGTCCCCCAGCATAACCCAATGTACAGGACAGTGTCTGTGGGACAGTCCCCCAGTATAACCCAAAGTACAGGACAGTGTCTGTGGAACAGTCCCCCAGTATAACCAAACGTACACGACAGTGTCTGTGGGACAGTCCCCCAGTATAACCCAATATACAGGACAGTGTCTGTGGGACAGACCCCCAATATAACCCAATGTACAGGACAGTGACTGTGGGACAGTCCCCCAGCATAACCCAA
This sequence comes from Somniosus microcephalus, assembly GCF_052327205.1. NCBI lineage: Eukaryota > Metazoa > Chordata > Chondrichthyes > Squaliformes > Somniosidae > Somniosus > Somniosus microcephalus. Next base: position 327,844,095 of record NC_140987.1, on the reverse strand, counting down.
TGTACAGGACAGTGTCTGTGGGACAGTCCCCCAGTATAACCCAATGTACAGGACAGTGTCTGTGGTAAAGTCCCTGAGTATAAGCCAATATACAGGGTACTCTCTGTGGAACAGTCCACCAGTATAACACAATGTACAGGACAGTGTCTGTAGGACAGTCCCCCAGTATAACCCAACGTACAGTACAGTGTCTGTGGTACAGTTCCCCAGTATAACCAATGTACAGGACAGTGTCTGTGGGATAGTCCCCCAGTATAACCAATGTACAGGACAGTGTCCGTGGGACAGTCCCCCAGTATAACCCAATGTACAGGACAGTGTCTGTGGGACAGTCCCCCAGTATAACCCAATGTACAGGACAGTGTCTGTGCTACAGTCCACCAGTATAACCAATGTACAGGACAGTGTATGTGGTACAGTCCCCCAGTATAACCCAATGTACAGGACAGTGTCTGTGGAACAGTCCCCCAGTATAACCCAATGTACAGGACAGTGTCTGTGGGACAGTCCCCCAGTATAACACAATGTACAGAACAGTGTCTGTGGTACAGTCCCCCAGTATAACCAATGTACAGGACAGTGTATGTGGTACAGTCCCCCAGTATAACCCAATGTACAGGACAGTGTCTGTGGGACAGTCCCCCAGTATAACCCAATGTACAGGACAGTGTCTGTGGGACAGTCCCCCAGTATAACACAATGTACAGGACAGTGTCTGTGGTACAGTCCCCCAGTATAAACAATGTACAGGATAGTGTCTGTGGGACAGTCCCCAAGTATAACCAATGTACAGTACAGTGTCTGTGGGACAGTCCCCCAGTATAACCCAATGTACAGGACAGTGTCTGTGGAACAGTCCCCCAGTATAACCCAATGTACAGGACAGTGTCTGTGGAACAGTCCCCCAGTATAACCCAATATACAGGACAGTGTCTGTGGGACAGTCCCCCAGTATAACCCAATGTACAGGACAGTGTCTGTGGAACAGTCCCCCAGTATAACCCAACGTACACGACAGTGTCTGTGGGAAAGTCCCCCAGTATAACCCAATGTACAGGACAGTGTCTGTGGTAAAGTCCCTGAGTATAAGCCAATATACAGGGTACTGTCTGTGGAGCAGTCCACCAGTATAACACAATGTACAGGACAGTGTCTGTAGGACAGTCCCCCAGTATAACCCAATGTACAGTACAGTGTCTGTGGTACAGTTCCCCAGTATAACCAATGTACAGGGCAGTGTCTGTGGGATAGTCCCCCAGTATAACCAATGTACAGGACAGTGTCCGTGGGACAGTCCCCCAGTATAACCCAATGTACAGTACAGTGTCTGTGGGACAGTCCCCCAGTATAACCCAATGTACAGGACAGTGTCTGTGGTAAAGTCCCCCAGTATAAGCCAATGTACAGTGTACTGTCAGTGGAACAGTCCCCCAGTATAACCCAATGTACAGGACAGTGTCTGTGGGACAGTCCCCCAGTATAACTCAATGTACAGGACAGTGTCTGTGGTACAGTCCCCCAGTATAACCCAAAGTACAGGACAGTGTCTGTGGAACAGTCCCCCGTATAACCCAACGTACACGACAGTGTCTGTGGGACAGTCCCCCAGTATAACCCAATGTACAGGACAGCATCTGTGGGAGAGTCCCCCAGTATAACCCAATGTACAGGACAGTGTCAGTGGTAAAGTCCCCGAGTATAAGCCAATGTACAGGGCACTGTCAGTGGAACAGCCCACCAGTATAACCCAAGTACAGGACAGTGTCAGTGGGACAGTCCCCCAGTATAACCCAATATACAGGACAGTGTCTGTGGTACAGTCCCCCAGTATAACCAATGTACAGGGCAGTGTCTGTGGGACAGTCCCCCAGTATAACCAATGTACAGGACAGTGTCTGTGGGACAGTCCCCCAGTATAACCCAATGTACAGGACAGTGTCTGTGGGACAGTCCCCCAGTATAACCCAATGTACAGGACAGTGTCTGTGGGACAGTCCCCCAGTATAACCCAATGTACAGGACAGTGTCTGTGGTACAGTCCCCCAGTATAACCGATGTACAGGACAGTGTCTGTGGTACAGTCCCCCAGTATAACCGATGTACAGGACAGTGTCTGTGGGACAGTCCCCCAGTATAACCAATGTACAGGACAATGTCTGTGGGACAGTCCCCCAGTGTAACCCAATGTACAGGACAGTGTCTGTGGGACAGTCCCCCGGTATAACCCAATGTACAGGACAGTGTCTATGGGACAGACCCCCAGTATAACCCAATGTACAGGACAATGTCTGTGAGACAGTCCCCCAGTATAACCCAATTTACAGGACAGTGTCAGTGGGACAGTCCCCCAGTATAATCCAATCTACAGGACAGTATCTGTCGGACCGTCCCCCATTATTACCCAATGTACAGGACAGTGTCTGAGGGACCGTCCCTCAGTATAACCCAATATACAGGACAGTGGCTGTGGAACAGTCCCCCAGTATAACCCAATGGACAGGACAGTGTCTGTGAGACAGTCCCCCAGTATAACCAATGTACAGGACAGTGTCTGTGGGACAGTCCCCCAGTATAACACAATGTACAGGACAGTGTCTGTGGGACAGTCCCCCAGTATAACCCAATGTACAGGACAGTGCCTGTGGAACAGTCCCACAGTATAACCCAGTATACAGGACAGTGTCTGTGGAACAGCCCCCAGTATAACCCAATGTACAGGACAGTGTCTGTGGAACAGTCCCACAGTATAACCCAGTATACAGGACAGTGTCTGTGGAACAGTCCCCCAGTATAACACAACGTACAGGACAGTGTCTGTGGAATAGTCCCCCAGTATAACCCAATGTACAGGACAGTGTCTGTGCTACAGACCCCCAGTATAACCCAATATACAGGAGAGTGTCTGTGGAACAGTTCCCCAGTATAACCCAATGTACAGGACAATGTCTGTGGGACAGGCCCCCAGTATAACCCAATATACAGGACAGTGTCTGTGGAACATTCCCCCAGTATAACCCAATGTACAGGACAGTGTCTGTGGAACATTCCACCAGTATAACACAATGTATAGGACAGTATCTGTGGAACAGGCCCCCAGTATAACCCAATGTACAGGACAGTGTCTGTGGTACAGTTCCCCAGTATAACCAATGTACAGGACAATGTCTGTGGGACAGTCCCCCAGTATAACCCAATGTACAGGACAGTGCCTGTGGGACAGTCCCCCAGTATAACCCAATGTACAGGACAGTGTCTGTGGTACAGTCCCCCAGTATAACCAATGTACAGGACAGTATCTGTGGGACAGTCCCTCAGTATAACTCAATGTACGGGACAGTGGCTGTGGAACAGTCCCCCAGTTTAACCCAATGTACAGGACAGTGTCTGTAGGCAGTCCCCCAGTATAACCCAATATACAGGACAGTGTCTGTGGGACAGGCCCCCAGTATAACCCAATATACAGGACAGTGTCTGTGGAACAGTACCCCAGTATAACTCAATGTACAGGACAGTGTCTGTCGGACAGTCCCCCAGTATAACCCAATGGACAGGACAGTGTCTGTGGTACAGTTCCCCAGTATAACCCAATGTCAAGGACAGTGTCTGTGGAACAGGCCCCCAGTATAACTCAATGTACAGGACAGTGTCTGTCGGACAGTCCCCCAGTATAACCCAATGGACAGGACAGTGTCTGTGGTACAGTTCCCCAGTATAACCCAATGGACAGGACAGTGTCTGTGGTACAGTTCCCCAGTATAACCAATGTACAGGACAATGTCTGTGGGATAGTCCCCCAGTATAACCCAATGTACAGGACAGTGTCTGTGGGGCAGTCCCCCAGTATAACCCAATGTACAGGACAGTATCTGTGGTACAGTCCCCCAGTATAACCAATGTAAAGGACAGTGTCTGTGGGACAGTCCCCCAGAATAACCCAATGTACAGGACAGTGTCTGTCGAACAGTCCCCCAGTATAATCCAATGTACAGGACAGTGTCTGTGGGACAGTCCACCAGTATAACACAATGTACAGGACAGTGTCTGTGGGACAGTCCCCCAGTATAACCCAATGGACAGGACAGTGTCTGTGGTACAGTTCCCCAGTATAACCAATGTGCAGGACAGTGTCTGTGGGACAGTCCCCCAGTATAACCTAATTTACAGGACAGTGTCAGTGGGACAGACCCCCAGTATAATCCAATCTACAGGACAGTATCTGTAGGACCGTCCCCCATTATTACCCAATGTACAGGACAGTGGCTGTGGGACTGTCCCCGAGTATAACCCAATGTACAGGAGAGTGTCTGAAGGACCGTCCCTCAGTATAACCCAATATACAGGACAGTGGTTGTGGAACAGTCCCCCAGTATAACCCAATGGACAGGACAGTGTCTGTGGGACAGTCCCCCAGTATAACCAATGTACAGGACAGTGTCTGTGGGACAGTCCCCCAGTATAACCCAATGTACAGGACAGTGTCTGTGGGACAGGCCCCCAGTATAACCCAATATACAGGACAGTGTCTGTGGAACAGGCCCCCAGTATAACCCAATGTACAGGACAGTGTCTGTGGAACAGTCCCACAGTATAACCCAGTATACAGGACAGTGTCTGTGGAACAGACCCCAGTATAATCCAACGTACATGACAGTGTCTGTGGAACAGTCCCCCAGTATAACCCAATGTACAGGACAGTGTCTGTGGGACAGTCCCCCAGTATAATCCAATGTACAGGGTAGTGTCTGTGGAACAGGCCCCCAGTATAATCCAATATACAGGACAGTGTCTGTGGAACAGACCCCCAGTATAACTCAATACACAGGACAGTGGCTGTGGGACTGTCCCCCAGTATTAATCAATGTACAGGACAATGTCTGTGGGACAGTCCCCGAGTATAACCCAATGTACAGGACAGTGTCTGTGGAAAAGTCCCCCAGTATAACCCAATATATAGGACAGTATCTGTGGGACAGTCCCTCAGTATAACTCAATGTACGGGACAGTGTCTGTGGAACAGTCCCGCAGTTTAACTCAGTATACAGGACAGTGTCTGTGGGACAGGCCCCCAGTATAACTCAATGTACAGGACAGTGTCTGTGGAACAGTCCCCCAGTATAACCCAATGTACAGGACAGTGTCTGTGGGACAGTCCAGCAGTATAACACAATGTACAGGACAGTGTCTGTAGGACAGTCATAGAGTCATAGAGTCATAGAGTAATACAGCACGGATAGAGGCCCTTCGGCCCATCGTGTCCGCGCCGGCCATCAAGCCCTGTCTAATCTAATCCCATATTCCAGCATTTGGCCCGTAGCCTTGTATGCTATGGCATTTCAAGTGCACATCCAAATGCTTCTTAAATGTTGTGAGGGTTTCTGCCTCCACAACCCTTTCAGGCAGTGAGTTCCAGACTCCAACCACCCTCTGGGTGAAAAAGTTCTTCCTCAAATCCCCTCTAAACCTCCCGCCCTTTACCTTGAATCTATGCCCCCTAGTTATTGACCCCTCTACTAAGGGAAAAAGCTCCTCAGCATCCATCCTATCTATGCCCCTCATAATTTTGTACACCTCAATCATGTCCCCCCTCAGCCTCCTCAGCTCCAAGGAAAACAAACCCAACCTGCCCAGTCTCTCTTCATAGCTGAAGCGCTCCAGCCCTGGTAACATCCTGGTGAACCTCCTCTGCACCCTCTCTAACGCGATCACATCCTTCCTGTAGTGTGGCGACCAGAACTGCACACAATATTCCAGCTGTGGCCTAACCAGTGTTTTATACAGCTCCATCATAACCTCCTTGCTCTTATATTCAATGCCTCGGTTAATGAAGGCAAGTATCCCATATGCCTTTTTTACCACCTTATCCACCTGTTCCGCCGCCTTCAGGGATCTGTGTACTTGCACACCCAGATCCCTCTGACCCTCCGTCTTGCCTAGGGTCTTTCCATTCATTGTGTATTCCTTTGCCTTGTTAGTCCCCCCAAAGTGCATCACCTCGCACTTTTCCGGGTTAAATTCCATTTGCCACTGTTCCGCCCATCTGACCAACCCATCTATATCGTCCTGCAGACTGAGGCTACCCTCCTCGCTATTTACCACCCTACCAATTTTTGTATCATCCGCGAACTTACTGATCATACCCTTTACATTCATATCCAAGTCATTAATGTAGACCACAAACAGCAAGGGACCCAGCACCGATCCCTGTGGTACCCCACTGGCCACAGGCTTCCAGTCACAAAAACAACCTTCGACCATCACCCTCTGCCTTCTGCCACTAAGCCAGTTTTGTATCCAATGTGCCAAGGCACCCTGGATTCCATGGGCTCTTACCTTCTTGACCAGTCTCCTGTGCGGGACTTTATCGAAGGCCTTACTGAAATCCATGTATACCACATCCACTGCGTTACCCTCATCCACACACCTAGTCACCCCCTCAAAAAATTCAATCAAATTAGTCAGACATGATCTTCCCTTGACAAAGCCATGTTGACTATCCCTGATTAATCCTTGCCTCTCCAAGTGGAGACAAATTTTGTCCCTCAGGATTTTTTCCAATAATTTTCCTACCACTGATGTTAGGCTCACTGGCCTGTAGTTCCCCGGTTTTTCCCTACTACCCTTCTTGAATAATGGTACTACATTAGCGGTTCTCCAGTCCTCTGGCACATCCCCTGTGGCCAGAGAGGTCCTGAATATATGTGTTAGAGCCCCCGCAATCTCCTCCTTTGCCTCACACAGCAGCCTGGGATACATTTCATCCGGGCCTGGGGATTTATCCATTTTTAGGCCAGCTAAAACCGCCAATACCTCCTCCCGCTCGATGTTAATATGTTCGAGCATATCACAGTCCCCCCGCCCTATTTCTATGTCTACATCGTCCTTCTCCATAGTGAAAACAGATGCAAAAAATTCATTTAGAACCCCTCCTACATCTTCCGGCTCCACACACAGATTGCCACTTTTGTCCCTAATGGGCCCTATTTTTTCCCTAGTTATCCTCTTACCCTTAATATACTTATAAAACATCTTCGGATTTTCCTTTATTTTGCTTGCCAGTGTTATTTCATGGCCCCTCCTTGATCTCCTAATTTCTTTTTTAAGTATCCCCCTGCACTTTTTGTACTCCTCTAGGGCTTCCTCCGTCTTTAGCCTTTTGTATCTACCAAAAGCCCTCCTTTTTTTCCTAATCCATTCTCGTATATCCCCTGACATCCAAGGTTCCCTGTGGTTTTTGGAACCACCCTTGACCTTTACGGGAACATGTTGCCATTGTATGATCTCAATCTCCCTTCTGAAAGCCTCCCATTGCTCCGATGCGGATTTTCCTACAAGTAGCTGATCCCAGTCCATTTTGGCCAGATCCTGCCTTATCCTATTAAAATCGGCCTTCCCCCAATTTAGAACCTTTATTTCCGGCCCATCCCTGTCCTTTTCCATGGCCACCTTAAATCTTACCATATTATGGTCACCATCACCAAAGTGCTCACCTACTAGCACTTTTTCCACTTGGCCGGCCACATTCCCAGTATAACCCAATGGATAGGACAGTGTCTGTGGTACAGTTCCCCAGTATAACCAATGTACAGGACAGTGTCTGTGGTACAGTCCCCCAGTATAACCCAATGTACAGGACCGCGCCTGTGGGCCGGTCCCCCAGTATAACCCAATGTACAGGACAGTGTCTGTGGTACAGTCCCCCAGTATAACCAATGTACAGGACAGTGTCTGTGGGACAGTCCCCCAGTATAACCCAATGTACAGGACAGTGTCTGTGGAACAGTCCCCCAGCATAACCCAATGTACAGGACAGTGTCTGTGGACAGTCCCCCAGTATAACCAATGTACAGGATAGTGTCTGTGGAACAGTCCCCCAGTATAACTCAATGTACAGGACAGTGTCTGTGGACAGTCCCCCAGGATAACCCAAAGTACAGGACAGTGTCTGTGGAACAGTCCCCCGTATAACCCAACGTACACGACAGTGTCTGTGGGAGAGTCCCCCAGTATAACCCAATATACAGGACAGTGTCTGTGGGACAGACCCCCAATATAGCCCAATGTACAGGACAGCATCTGTGGGAGAGTCCCCCAGTATAACCCAATGTACAGGACAGTGTCTGTAGTAAAGTCCCCGAGTATAAGCCAATGTACAGGACACTGTCAGTGGAACAGCCCACCAGTATAACCCTATGTACAGGACAGTGTCTGTGGGACAGTCCCCCAGTATAACCCAATGTACAGGACAGTGTCTGTGGTACAGTCCCCCAGTATAACCAATGTACAGGACAGTGTCTGTGGGACAGCCCCCAGTATAAACCAATGTACAGGACAGTGTCTGTGGGACAGTCCCGCAGTATAACCCAATGTACAGGACAGTGTCTGTGGTACAGTCCCCCAGTATAACCGATGTACAGGACAGTGTCTGTGGGAAATTCCTCCAGTATAACACAATGTACAGGACAGTGTCTGTGGAACAGTCCCCCAGTATAACCCAATGTACAGGACAGTGTCTGTGGAACAGTCCCCCAGTATAACCCAATATACAGGACAGTGTCTGTGGGACAGTCCCCCAGTATAACACAATGTACAGGACTGTGTCTCTGGGACAGTCCCCCAGTATAAGTCAATGTACAGGACAATGTCTGTGGGACAGTCCCCCAGGATAACCCAATGTACAGGAAAGTGTCTATGGGACAGTCCCCCAGTATAAGTCAATGTACAGGACAATGTCTGTGGGACAGTCCCCCAGTATAACCCAATGTACAGGAAAGTGTCTATGGGACAGTCCCCCAGTATAACCCAATGTACAGGAGAGTGTCTGTGGAACAGACCCCCAGTTTAACCCAATGTACAGGACAGTATCTGTAGGACCGTCCCCCATTATTACCCAATGCACAGGACAGTGGCTGAGGGACTGTCCCCCAGTATTACCCAATATACAGGACAATGTCTGTGGGACAGTCCCCGAGTATAACTCAATGTACGGGACAGTGGCTGTGGAACAGTCCCCCAGTTTAACCCAATGTACAGGACAGTGTCTGTAGGCAGTCCCCCAGTATAACCCAATATACAGGACAGTGTCTGTGGGACAGGCCCCCAGTATAACCCAATGTCAAGGACAGTGTCTGTGGAACAGGCCCCCAGTATAACTCAATGTACAGGACAGTGTCTGTGGAACAATACCCAAGTATAACCCAATGTACAGGACAGTGTCTGTGGAACTGGCCCCCAGTACAACCCAATGTACAGGGCAGTGTCTGTAGGACAGTCCCCCAGTATAACCCAATGGACAGGACAGTGTCTGTGGTATAGTTCCCCAGTATAACCAATGTACAGGACAGTGTCTGTGGGACAGTCCCCCAGTATAACCAATGTACAGGACAATGTCTGTGGGATAGTCCCCCAGTATAACCCAATGTACAGGACAGTGTCTGTGGGGCAGTCCCCAAGTATAACCCAATGTACAGGACAGTGTCTGTCGAACAGTCCCCCAGTATAATCCAATGTACAGGACAGTGTCTGTGGGACAGTCCACCAGTATAACACAAGGTACAGGACAGTGTCTGTGGGACAGTCCCCCAGTATAACCAATGTACAGGACAGTGTCTGTGGGACAGTCCCCCAGAATAACCCAATGTACAGGACAGTGTCTGTCGAACAGTCCCCCAGTATAATCCAATGTACAGGACAGTGTCTGTGGGACAGTCCACCAGTATAACACAATGTACAGGACAGTGTCTGTAGGACAGTCCCCCAGTATAACCCAATGTACAGGACAGTGTCTGTGGTACAGTTCCCCAGTATAACCAATGTACAGGACAGTGTCTGTGGGACAGTCCCCCAGTATAACCAATGTACAGGACAATGTCTGTGGGACAGTCCCCCAGTATAACCAAATGTACAGGACAGTGTCTGTGGTACAGTCCCCCAGAATAACCCAATGTACAGGACAGTGTCTGTGGAACAGTCCCACAGTATAATCCAATGTACAGGACAGTGTCTGTGGGACAGTCCCCCAGTATAACCCAATGTACAGGACAGTGTCTGTGGTACAGTCCCCCAGAATAACCCAATGTACAGGACAGTGTCTGTGGAACAGTCCCACAGTATAATCCAATGTACAGGACAGTGTCTGTGGGACAGTCTCCCAGTATAACCCAATGTACAGGACAGTGTCTGTGGAACAGTCCCACAGTATAATCCAATGTACAGGACAGAGTCTGTGGACCAGTCCCCCAGTATAACCCAATGTACACGACAGTGTCTGTGGGACAGTCCCCCAGCATAACCCAATATACAGGACAGTGTCTGTGGGACAGACCCCCAATATAACCCAATGTACAGGACAGCGTCTGTGGGAGAGTCCCCCAGTATAACCCAATGTACAGGACAGTATCTGTGGTAAAGTCCCCGAGTATAAGCCAATGTACAGGGTACTGTCAGTGGAACAGTCCACCAGTATAACCCTATGTACAGGACAGTGTCTGTGGGACAGTCCCCCAGTATAACCCAATGTACAGGACAGTGTCTGTGGTACAGTCCCCCAGTATAACCAATGTACAGGACAGTGACTGTGGGACAGTCCCCCAGTATAACCAATGTACAGGACAGTGTCTGTGGGACAGTCCCCAAGTATAACCCAATGTACAGGACAGGGTCTGTGTTACAGTCCCCCAGTATAACCGATGTACAGGATAGTGTCTGCGGGACAGTCCCCCAGTATAACTCAATCTACAGGACAGTGTCTGTGGTACAGTCCCCCAGTATAACGCAATATAGAGGACAGTGTCTGTGGGACAGTCCCCCAGTATAACCCAATATACAAGACAGTGTACAGTCCCCCAGTATAACTTAATGTACAGGACAGTGTCTGTGGGACAGGCCCCCAGTATAACCCAATACACAGGACGGTGTCTGTGGAACAGTCCCCCAGTATAACCCAATGTACAGGACAGTGTCTGTGGAACAGTCCCCCAGTTTAACCCAATGTACAGGACAGTGTCTGTGGGACAGGCCCCCAGTATAACCCAATATACAGGACAGTGTCTGTGGAGCAGTCCCCCAGTATAACCCAATGTCAAGGACAGTGTCTGTGGAACAGGCCCCCAGTATAACTCAATGTACAGGACAGTGTCTGTGGAACAATACCCCAGTATAACCCAATGTACAGTGCAGTGTCTGTAGGACAGTACCCCAGTATAACCCAATATACAGGACACTGTCTGTGGGAGAGGCCCCCAGTATAACCCAATATACAGGACAGTGTCTGTGGGACAGGCCCCCAGTATAACCCAATGTACAGGACAGTGTCTGTGGAACAGGCCCCCAGTATAACCCAATGTGCAGGACAGTGTCTGTGGAACAGTCCCTCAGTATAACCCAATATACAGGACAGTGTCTGTGGAACAGTCCCCCAGTATAACCCAACGTACAGGACAGTGTCTGTGGAACAGTCCCCCAGTATAACCCAATGTACAGGACAGTGTCTGTGGGACAGACCCCAAGTATAACCCAATGTACAGGAGAGTGCCTGTGGAACAGTCCCCCAGTATAACCCAATGTACAGGACAGTGTCTGTGGGACAGTCCCCCAGTATAATCCAATGTACAGGGTAGTGTCTGTGGAACAGGCCCCCAGTATAACCCAATGCACAGGACAGTGTCTGTGGAACAGACCCCCAGTGTAACTCAATACACAGGACAGTGGCTGTGGGACTGTCCCCCAGTATTAACCAATGTACAGGGCAATGTCTGTGGGACAGTCCCCGAGTATAAGCCAATATACAGGACGGTATCTGTGGGACAGTCCCTCAGTGTAACTCAATGTACGGGACAGAGTCTGTGGAAAAGTCCCGCATTATAACCCAATCTACAGGACAGAGTCTGTGGGACAGTCCCCCAGTATAACTCAATGTACAGGACAGTGTCTGTGGGACAGGCCCCCAGTATAACCCAATATACAGGACAGTGTCTGTGGAACAGTCCCCCAGTATAACCCAATGTACAGGACAGTGTCTGTGGAACAGGCCCCCAGTATAACGCAATGTACAGGACAGTGTCTGTGGAACAGTCCACCAGTATAACACAATGTACAGGACAGTGTCTGTAGGACAGTCCCCCAGTATAACCCAATGGACAGGACAGTGTCTGTGGTACAGTTCCCCAGTATAACCAATGTACAGGACAGTGTCTGTGGGACAGTCCCCCAGTATAACCAATGTACAGGACAATGTCTGTGGGACAGTCCCCCAGTATAACCCAATGTACAGTGTGATGAAATATTTCCGTTCATCACTGCCTGTGACTGAGATCGGTTTCAGTGTCATTTCCCTTCCCCCAGACCTCATTGTATTGTGTACTGGAATGTGCTGTATTGTATACTGGAATGTGCTGTGTGTAGGGCTCCGCCCATACCTGGCCCCGTTTGTAAGCTAGCTTCAGTCTAGCCCCAATCTCCAGAAGGACGACATCTCTCTCGCTTACGTGTTTCGTTCTAAGTTAATAAAAGCCTTGTTTTGTTCTGCTACCTTCAAGTCTCGGAATTATTGAGGCACATCAATTTTATTAACTTATTTTTTCAACACTATGGATCAACTCCTGAAACCCGAACGTTTGGATTTGGATCAACATGCTCCGGACGCATCAGCACGCTTTGGACACTGGTTTGAGTGTATGGAATTCTTCCTGGACAATTCCGCAGCCGTCAAAGACGCTACGGACGCTGCAAGGATGAGACTCGGAATTCTGCGGAATTGGGTAAGCCACCGGGTTTACCCCCTCATCCAAGACGCCGAGACGTACCTGGCCGCCTGCGACATCTTAAAGGCGCATTACCAGCAGCCTACGAATGAGGTGTATGCGAGGCACCTGCTCGCCACCCGCGCACAGCGACCTGGGGAATCGGTGGAGGAGTTCCTAAGCACCCTGAAAATGCTTGGCAAAGACTGCAAGTGCCGAGATGTAAAAGCCGCGGTGTACACTGACGAGCTTGTTCGCGATGCCTTCATCACAGGCCTCAGCTCCACTTACATCTGGCAAAGACTGCTGGAAAAAACGGGGTTGGACCTGAAACAGGCTGCGGACACCGCGCGATCCCTGGATGTGGCCCAGAGAAACTCGGACGCCTACTCTTCAGCCTGCGCCATCCACGCCGCCACGTGTGCACCGAGGGCGCCGCCATCTTGGAAGGCATCTTCCCCGCCCGACAGCCCGACACCGGCTGGGCCCCGCTCTCCCCCCAGAAGCTCGACGACAGCCGCGACGCGTCAGGGACCCAACTGCTACTTCTGCGGGCAGCCAAAGCACACCAGAAACCTGTGCCCGGCGAAAGGCACCACCTGCTTTAAGTGCGGTAAGAAGGGGCACTTCGGGAAGGTGTGCAGAGGGAACCCCGCCGGAAAACCAACCGCCGGAAAACCTGCCACCGCCGCGTGTGCGCCGTGGGAGCGGCCATCTTGGACGCCTTCTTGCCCGACCTCGTGGGGTCCGCCATCTTGTGAGCAGACAGCGTGGACGCCATCTTGTATCGATCAGGGCCCTACAGTGGCATCGGTCACAGTGGACCAGACCAGGCCGCACCCGCTATCCAGATCAATGGTGGACATCGAGGTAAACGGGTGCCGGGTTAAATGCTTAATTGACAGTGGAAGCACGGAGAGCTTTATCCACCCAGAACTGGCACAACAACTCTCCCTAAAGGTGGTCCCTACTCAGGGTACCATCTCTATGGCTGACAAAACCCAGACATCGACCATTCTGGGTTACTGCACGGTACAATTGTGCGTTAACGGAACTGTATATGATAATTTTAAAGTATTAATCATGAAGAACCTATGTGCGAGCGTGATCTTGGGCCTGGATTTCCAGTGCAACCACCAAAGCATCACGCTCAAGTACGGTGGGTCCCAGCCGCCCCTCACAGTGTGCGGTCTGGCTACCCTGAAGGTAAAGCCGCCTTCGCTATTCGCGAACCTTACCCCTAACTGCCGGCCAATAGCGACCAAAAGCAGGAGGTACAGCTGGGAGGACAGGCGGTTTATCGCGACCGAGGTAGACAGGCTCCTGAAAGAGCGCATTATTGAACGCAGCAACAGCCCGTGGCGCGCCCAAGTGGTAGTGGTAAGGGGTAGCGAGAAGAAACGGATGGTGATCGACTATAGTCAAACGATCAACAGGTACACCCTACTAGACGCCTACCCGCTACCCCGCATATCAGAAATGGTGAACCAAATCGCCCAATACCGGGTGTTCTCCACCATCGACCTCAAGTCAGCGTACCACCAGCTCCCTATCAGACCAGAGGACCGCCCGTACACCGCCTTCGAGGCGAACGGACGCCTCTACCAATTCCTCAGAGTCCCCTTTGGGGTGACGAATGGGGTCTCGGTCTTCCAGAGGGAGATGGACCGCATGGTCGATGACCACCACTTGCAGGCAACCTTCCCCTACCTCGACAACGTCACCATCTGCGGTCACAACCAGCAGGATCACGACTCGAACCTCGAGAGGTTCCTGAAAACCGCACAAAACTCAACCTCACCTACAACGAGGACAAGTGCGTTTACAACACCGCGCGCCTCTGCATACTAGGCAGCGTGGTGGAGAATGGGGAAATCGGACCAGACCCCGACCGATTGCGCCCCCTACGGGAGCTGCCCCTGCCCAACACTCCCAAAGCCCTGAAAAGATGCCTGGGGTTATTTTCTTATTATTCCCAATGGGTCCCCAATGGGGTACAGAGTGGAGCTATAGTCGGGGGTGATTTACAGCCAAATACAGAGGAAAAAACAAGTCAGCTGGGAAGGCAGAGCAAATATGTAAAGGCAAAAGGGAATATGGCAGGGCTGGAAGGCATTTATTTTAATGCAAGGAGTCTTGCAAATAAGGTGGATGAACTGAAGTTGTTGTTGAACACATGGGAGTACGATATTGTTGCTATCACGGAGACATGGTTGAGGGAGGGTCAGGACTGGCAGCTCAATATTCCGGGGTATAGAATCTTCAGGCGAGACAGAGGGGGGTGTAAAAGGGGAGGGGGTGTTGCAATATTAATTAAGGAGTCAATTACTGCTGTAAGGAGGGACGATATATTAGAGGGTTCCTCTAATGAGGCCATATGGGTAGAACTTAAAAACAAAAAGGGGGCAAGCACTTTGCTGGGAGTGTACTATAGGCCCCCAAACAGTCAGGGGGAGATAGAGGAACAGATATGTAGCCAAATCTCAGAGAAGTGCGAAAATAATAGGGTAATAATAGTGGGGGATTTCAACTTCCCCAATATAAATTGGGATAGTCAGAGTGTGAAAGGCTTAGAGGGTGCAGAATTCTTAAAGTGCATCCAGGAGAGCTTTTTGAGCCAACATGTAGAAAGTCCTACAAGAGAGGGGGCGGTACTGGACCTAATTCTGGGGAATGTAGCCGGGCAAGTGGTGGAAGTATCAGTAGGAGAGCATTTTGGCGACAGTGACCATAATTCGATGAGATTTAAGGTGGTCATGGAAAAAGACAAAGACGGCCCGGAAATAAGGGTTCTAAATTGGGGGAAGGCCGATTTTAATATGATAAGGCAGGATCTGGCCAAAGTGGACTGGGAGCAGCTACTTATAGGAAAATCCACATCAAAACAGTGGGAGACTTTCAGAAGGGAAATAGAGAGAGTACAGCGCCAACATGTTCCTGTAAAGGTCAAGGGTGGGACCAACAAGCAAAGGGAACCTTGGATGACAAGGGATATACAAAAATGCATTAGAAATAAAAGGGGGGCTTTTGGCAGTTACAAAAGACTAAAGACGAAAGAAGCCCTAGAGGAGTATAAAAAGTGCAGGGGCATACTTAAAAAAGAAATTAGGAGGGCGAGGAGGGGCCATGAAATAACACTGGCGAGCAAAATAAAGGAAAATCCTAAGATGTTTTATAAGTATATTAAGGGCAAGAGGATAACCAGGGAAAGGGTAGGGCCCATTAGGGACCAAAGTGGCAATCTGTGTGTAGAGCCAGATGATGTAGGCGGGGTTTTAAATGAATTTTTTGCATCTGTGTTCACTATGGAGAAAGACGATGCAGACATAGAAATCGGGCAAGGGGACTGTGACATACTTGAACATATTAGCATCGAGAGGGAGGAGGTGCTAGCGGTTTTAGCAGGCCAAAAAGTGGATAAATCCCCAGGCCCGGACGAGATGTATCCCAGGCTGCTGTGGGAGGCAAAGGAGGAGATTGCAGGGGCTCTGACACAAATTTTCAGAACCTCTCTGGCCACAGGGGATGTACCAGAGGACTGGAGAACAGCTAATGTAGTACCATTATACAAGAAGGGTAGCAGGGATAAACCAGGGAACTACAGGCCAGTGAGCCTAACATCTGTGGTAGGGAAATTATTGGAAAAAATTCTGAGGGACAAAATTAGTCTCCACTTGGAGAGGCAAGGATTAATCGGGGATAGTCAGCATGGCTTTGTCAAGGGTAAATCATGTCTGACAAATCTGATTGAATTTTTCGAGGGGGTGACTAGGGGGGTGGATGAGGGAAATGCTGTGGATGTGGTTTACATGGACTTCAGTAAAGCCTTTGACAAAGTCCCGCATAGGAGACTAGTCAAGAAGGTAAGAGCCCATGGGATCCAGGGTGCCTTGGCGCGTTGGATCCTAAACTGGCTGAGTGGCAGGAGGCAGAGGGTGATGGTCGAAGGTTGCTTTTGTGACTGGAAGCCTGTGTCCAGTGGGGTACCTCAGGGATCGGTGCTGGGTCCCTTGTTGTTTGTGATCTACATAAATGATTTGGATGAGAATGTAAAAGGTATGATCAGCAAGTTCGCAGATGACACGAAAATTGGTGGGGTGGTCAATTGCGAGGAGGAAAGCCTTAGGCTACAGGACGATATAAACGGGTTGGTCAGATGGGCGGAAAAGTGGCAAATGGAATTTAACCCTGAAAAGTGCGAGGTGATGCATTTTGGACGGACAAATAAGGCAAGGGAATACACAATGAGTGGTAGGACCCTAGGAAGTACAGAGGGTCAGAGGGACCTTGGTGTACATGTACATAGATCCCTGAAGGCAGCGGAACAGGTAGATAAGGTGGTTAAAAAGGCATATGGGATACTTGCCTTCATTAGCCGAGGCATAGAATATAAGAGCAGGGAGGTTATGATGGAGCTGTACAAAACGCTGGTGAGGCCACAGCTGGAGTACTGTGTGCAGTTCTGGTCGCCTCACTATAGGAAGGATGTGATTGCTTTGGAGAGGGTGCAGAGAAGATTCACCAGGATGTTACCTGGGATGGAGCGCCTCAGCTATGAAGAAAGACTAAACAGGCTGGGGTTGTTTTCCTTGGAGCAAAGAAGGCTGAGGGGGGACCTGATTGAGGAATACAAAATGATGAGGGGCATAGATAGGGTAGACAAAGAGGAACTTTTCCCCTTAGTAGGGGGGTCAATAACAAGGGGGCATAGATTCAGGGTAAGGGGCAGGAGATTTAGAGGGGATTTGAGGAGGAACTTTTTCACCCAGAGGGTGGTTGGAATGTGGAACTCAATGCCCAAAAGGGTGGTAGAGGCAGGAACCCTCACAACATTCAAGAAGCATTTGGATGAGCACTTGGAATGCCATTGCATACAAGGCTATGGACCAAATGCTGGAAAATGGGATTAGACTGGACAGGGATGGATGGGTGTCGCAGACACGATGGGCCGAAGGGCCTCTTTCTGTGCTGTAAAACTCTATGACTCTATGACTCTATACTCCGACAAAGCCCGCCCCCTCTTGAAAGCATCCTCTTTCCCGCTCTCTGCTGAGGCCCACGCCGCCTTCAAAAGCATTAAGCAGGATATTGAGCGGGCCACGCTACAGGCAGTGGACGAGAACACTCCATTTCAAGTGGAAAGTGATGCATCTGACTTCGCCTTGGCGGCCACCCTCAACCAGGCGGGGCGGCCTGTAGCTTTCTTCTCGAGGACCCTCCAAGGGCCCGAGATCAGACACTCCTCCGTGGAAAAGGAGGCCCAAGCCATCGTGGAGGCAGTGCGCCACTGGCGCCACTACCTAGCCGGCAAACGCTTCACCCTACTTACGGACCAGTGGTCGGTAGCGTTTATGTTCAATAATAAACAGAGGGGGAAGATTAAAAATGATAAGATTCTTAGGTGGCGGATCGAGCTCTCCACCTTCGAGTATGACATCATTTACCGGCCAGGGGCCCTTAACGAATCCCCTGACGCCCTCTCACGAGGGATGTGTGCCAGCGCCACTGGGGATCGGCTACAGACCCTCCACAACGACCTCTGCCACCCAGGGGTCACGCGGCTGTTCCACTTCATAAAGTCCCGTAACTTACCCTACTCGATTGAGGAAGTTCGGTCCCTGACCAGGAACTGCCGCACTTGCGCTGAGTGCAAGCCTCGGTTCTACCGCCCAGATAGAGCCCACTTAATCAAAGCTACATGGCCCTTTGAGCGGCTCAGCTTAGATTTCAAGGGCCCCCTCCCGTCCGTCGACCGCAATGTTTACTTCCTGAACATTGTGGACGAATACTCCCGGTTCCCATTCGCCTTCCCCTGCCCAGACATGACCAGCGCCACGGTCATTAAATGCCTCAACAGCCTGTTCTGCCTGTTCGGTATGCCGAGCTACATCCATACGGATAGGGGGGCGTCCTTCATGAGTGAAGAGCTACGCCAGTACATGCTGTCCAGGGGGATCGCCACGAGCCGTACCACCAGCTACAACCCCCGGGGTAACGGCCAAGTGGAGCGGGAGAACGGGACAGTATGGAAAGCAGTCACTCTAGCTCTAAGGACCAAGGGCCTCCCTATCTCCCGCTGGCAGGAAGTCCTCTCAGATGTGCTCCATTCGATACGGTCGCCATTGTGTACGGCCACTAATACCACGCCTCATGAACGAATGTTTGTCTTTCCCCGGAAATCCACCTCAGGCATATCCATGCCGTCATGGCTCTCCACCCCAGGTCCGGTACTCGTGCGAAGGCATGTGAGGGGCCACAAGACGGACCCTCTCGTGGAGCCAGTACACCTACTCCACGCCAACCCCCAATACGTATATGTCCGGCACGCCGACGGAAGGGAGGACACCGTGTCCATAAAAGACGTCGCCCCAGCCGGCATCGACAACAACCATGGCAATAGCGGCAACGACGATCACAGCAACTCTTACCCACCCACTACTCTTTCATCACCCCCGGAAGAACACCGACCAACGGCACCCCCACCAACTACCCCTTCAACAAACCTGGCGGCACCCCCGGCAGAGACCCAGGAGGCTACCGGGGACACCCAGCCGACACCCGCGGCACCGCAACAGCCACGTCGGTCGCAGAGGACTATCAAACCCCCGAACAGAATAAATCTATAGAAGGGGTGAATGTGATGAAATATTTCCATTCATCACTGCCTGTGACTGAGATCGGTTTCAGTGTCATTTCCCTTCCCCCAGACCTCATTGTATTGTGTACTGGAATGTGCTGTATTGTATACTGGAATGTGCTGGAATGTGCTGTGTGTAGGGCTCCGCCCATACCTGGCCCCGTTTGGAAGCTAGCTTCAGTCTAGCCCCAATCTCCAGAAGGACGACATCTCTCTCGCTTACGTGTTTCGTTCTAAGTTAATAAAAGCCTTGTTTTGTTCTGCTACCTTCGAGTCTCGGAATTATTGAGGCACATCATACAGGACAGTGTCTGTGGGACAGCCCCCAGTATAACCCAATGTACAGGACAGTGTCTGTGGTACAGTCCCCCAGTATAACCAATGTACAGGACAGTGTCTGTGGGACAGTCCCCCAGTATAACCAATGTACAGGACAGTGTCTGTGGGATAGTCCCCCAGTATAACCCAAAGTACAGGACAGTGTCTGTGGAACAGTCCCCCAGTATAACCCAACGTACACGACAGTGTCTGTGGGACAGTCCCCCAGTATAACCCAATATACAGGACACTGTCTGTGGGACAGACCCCCAATATAACCCAATGTACAGGACAGCGTCTGTGGGAGAGTCCCCCAGTATAACCCAATGCACAGGACAGTGTCTGAGGTAAAGTCCCCGAGTATAAGCCAATCTACAGGGTACTGTGAGTGGAACAGTCCACCAGTATAACCCTATGTACAGGACAGTGTCTGGGACAGTCCCCCAGTATAACCCAATGTACAGGAGAGTGTCTGTGGTACAGTCCCCCAGTATAACCAATGTACAGGACAGTGTCTGTGGGACAGTCCCCCAGTATAACCCAATGTACAGGACAGTGTCTGTGGGACAGTCCCCCATTATAACCCAATGTACAGGACAGTGTCTGTGGGACAGTCCCCCAGCATAACCCAATGTACAGGACAGTGTCTGTGGAACAGTCCCCCAGTACAACCCAATATACAGGTCAGTGTCTGTGGTACAGTCCCCCAGTATAACCCAATATACAGGACAGTGTACAGTCCCCCAGTATAACTTAATGTACAGGACAGTGTCTGTGGTACAGTCGCCCAGTATAACCAAATGTACAGGACATTTTCTGTGGGACAGTCCCCCAGTATAACCCAATGTTCAGGACTGTGTCTGTGGGACAGTCCCCCAGTATAAGTCAATGTACAGGACAATGTCTGTGGGATAGTCCCCCAGTATAACCCAATGTACAGGACAGCGTCTATGGGACAGTCCCCCAGTATAACGCAATGTACAGGGGAGTGTCTGTGGAACAGACCCCCATTATTACCCAATGTACAGGACAGTGTCTGTGGAACAGTCCCCCAGTACAACCCAATATACAGGACAGTGTCTGTGGAACAGTCCCCCAGTATAACCCAATGTACAGGACAGTGTCTGTGGGACAGTCCCCCAGTACAATCCAATGTACAGGGGAGTGTCTGTGGAACAGGCCCCCAGTATAACCCAATGCACAGGACAGTGTCTGTGGAACAGACCCCCAGTGTAACTCAATACACAGGACAGTGGCTGTGGGACTGTCCCCCAGTATTAACCAAAGTACAGGGCAATGTCTGTGGGACAGTCCCCGAGTATAAGCCAATGTACAGCACAGTGTCTAAGGGACCGTCCCCCAGTATAACCCAATGTACAGGACAGTGTCTGTGGAAAAGACCCCCAGTATAACCCAATATACAGGACAGTATCTGTGGGACAGTCCCTCAGTGTAACTCAATGTACAGGACAGTGTCTGTGGAACAGTCCAGCAGTATAACTCAATGTACAGGACAGTGTCTGTGGGACAGGCCCCCAGTATAACCCAATATACAGGACAGTGTCTGTGGAACAGTCCAGCAGTATAACACAATGTACAGGACAGTGTCCGTGGAACAGTCCAGCAGTATAACACAATGTACAGGACAGTGTCTGTAGGACAGTCCACCAGTATAACCCAATGGACAGGACAGTGTCTGTGGTACAGTCCCCCAGTACAACCAATGTTCAGGACAATGTCTGTGGAACAGTCCCCCAGTATAACCAATGTACAGGACAGTGTCTGTGGGACAGTCCCCCAGTATAACCCAATGTACAGGAAAGTGTCTGTGGAACAGGCCCCCAGTATAACCCAATGTACAGGACAGTGTCTGTTGGACAGTCCCCCAGTATAACCCAATGTACAGGACAGTGTCTGTGGGACAGTCCCCCAGTATAACACAATCTACAGGAGAGTGTCTGTGGTACAGTCCCCCAGTATAACCCAAAGTACAGGACAGTGTCTGTGGAACAGTCCCCTGTATAACCCAACGTACACGACAGTGTCTGTGGGACAGTCCCCAGTATAACCCAATATACAGGACAGTGTCTGTGGGACAGACCCCCAATATAACCCAATGTACAGGACAGCGTCTGTGGTACAGTCCCCCAGTATAACCCAAAGTACAGGACAGTGTCTGTGGAACAGTCCCCTGTATAACCCAACGTACACGACAGTGTCTGTGGGACAGTCCCCAGTATAACCCAATATACAGGACAGTGTCTGTGGGACAGACCCCCAATATAACCCAATGCACAGGACAGTGTCTGTGGTAAAGTCCCCGAGTATAAGCCAATGTACAGGGTACTGTCAGTAGGACAGCCCACCAGTATAACCCTATGTACAGGACAGTGTCTGTGGGACAGTCCCCCAGTATAACCCAATGTACAGGACAGTGTCTGTGGTACAGTCCCCCAGTATAACCAATGTACAGGACAGTATCTGTGGGACAGTCCCCCAGTATAACCAATGTACAGGACAGTGTCTGTGGGACAGTCCCCCAGTATAACCCAATGTACAGGACAGTGTCTGTGGACCAGTCCCCCAGTATAACCCAATATGCAGGACAGTTTCTGTGGGACAGTCCCCCAGTATAACACAATGTACAGGACTGTGTCAGTGGGACAGTCCCCCAGTATAACCCAATGTACAGGACAGTGTCTATGGGACAGTCCCCCAGTATAATCCAATGTACAGGAGAGTGTCTGTGGAACAGACCCCCAGTATAACCCAATGTACAGGGCAATGTCTGTGGGACAGTCTCCCAGTATAACACAATTTACAGGACAGTGTCAGTGGGACAGTCCCCCAGTATAACCCAATGTACAGGACATTATCTGCAGGACCGTCCCCCATTATTACCCAATGTACAGGACAGTGTCTGTGGAACAGTCCCCCAGTATAACCCAATATACAGGACAGTGGCTGTGGATCAGTCCCCCAGTATAACCCAATATACAGGACAGTGTCTGTGGGACAGTCCCCCAGTATAACCCAATGTACAGGACAGTGTCTGTGGAACAGGCCCCCAGTATAACACAATGTACAGGACAGTGCCTGTGGAACAGACCCCCAGTAGAACTCAATACACAGGACAGTGGCTGTGGGACTGTCCCCCAGTATTACCCAATATACAGGACAATGTCTGTGCGACAGTCCCTGAGTATAACCCAATGTACAGGACAGTGTCTGAGGGACCGTCCCCCAGTATAACCAATGTACAGGACAGAGTCTGTGGGACAGTCCCCCAGAATAACCCAATGTACGGGACAGTGTCTGTGGGACAGTCCCCCAGTATAACACAATGTACAGGACAGTGTCTGTGGTACAGTCCCCCAGTATAACCCAAAGTACAGGACAGTGTCTGTGGGACAGTCCCCCAGTAGAACCCAATATACAGGACAGTGTCTGTGGGACAGACCCCCAATATAACCCAATGTACAGGACAGCGTCTGTGGGAGAGTCCCCCAGTATAACCCAATGTACAGGACAGTGCCTGTGGTAAAGTCCCCGAGTAGAAGCCAATGTACAGGGTACTGTCATTGAAACAGTCCACCAGTATAACCCTATGTACAGGACAGTGTCTGTGGGACAGCCCCCAGTATAACCCAATGTACAGTACAGTGTCTGTGGTACAGTCCCCCAGTATAACCAATGCACAGGACACAGTCTGTGGGACAGTCCCACAGTATAACTCAATGTACAGGACAGTGTCTGTGGGACAGGCCCCAATATAACCCAATATACAGGACAGTGTCTGTGGGACTGCCCCTTAGTATAGCCCAATGTACAGCACAGTGTCTGTGGAACAGTCCCCCGTATAACCCAATGTACAGCACAGTGTCTGTGGGACAGTCCCCCAGTATAACCCAATGTACAGGACAGTGTCTGTGGAACAGTCCCCCAGTATATCCAATGTACAAGACATTGTCTGTGGGACAGAGCCCCAGTATAACACAATGCACAGGACAGTGTCTGTGGGACAGTCCCCCAGTATAACCCAATGTACAGGACAGTGTCTGTGGAAAAGGCCCAAAGTATAACCCAATATACAGGACAGTGTCTGTGGAACAGTCCCCCAGTATAACCCAATGTACAGGACAGTGTCTGTGGAACAGGCCCCCAGTATAACCCAATGTACAGGACAGTGTCTGTGGTACAGTCCCCCAGTATAACCAATGTACAAGACAGTATCTGTGGGACAGAGCCCCAGTATAACACAATGCACAGGACAGTGTATGTGGAACAGGCCACAGTAAAACCCAATGTACAGGATACTGTCTTTGGGACAGTCCCCCAGTACAACCCAATGTACAGGACAGTGTCTGTGGAACAGGCCCCCAGTATAACCCAATGTACAGGACAGTGTCTGAGGGACATTCCCCCAGTATAACCCAATGTACAGGAGAGTGTCTGTGGAACACTCCCTCAGTATAACCCAATGTACAGGACAGTGTCTGTGGAACAGGCCCCCAGTAAAAAACAATATACAGGACAGTGTCTGTGGAACAGTCCCCCAGTACAACACAATGTACAGGATAGCGTCTGTGGGACAGTCCCCCAGTATACCCCAATGTACAGGACAATGACTGTGGGCAGTCCCCCAGTGTAACCCAACTTACAGGAGAGTGTCTGTGGGACAGACCCCCAGTAAAACCCAATGTACAGGACAGTGTCTGTGGAACAGTCTCCCAGTATAACCCAATGTACAGGACAGTGGCTGTGGAACAGTCCCCCAGTATAATCCAATGTACAGGACAGTGTCTGTGGGACTGTCCCACAGTATAACCCAATGTACAGTACAGTGTCTGTGGGACAGTCCCCCAGTATAACCCAATGTACAGGACAGTGTCTGTGGAACAGTCCCCCAGTATAACCCAATGTAAAGGACAGTCTGTGGGACAGACCCCCAGTATAACCCAATGTACAGGACAGTGTCTGTGGAACAGGCCCCCAGTATAACACAATGTACAGGACAGTGCCTGTGGAACAGACCCCCAGTAGAACTCAATACACAGGACAGTGGCTGTGGGACTGTCCCCCAGTATTACCCAATATACAGGACAATGTCTGTGCGACAGTCCCCGAGTATAACCCAATGTACAGGACAGTGTCTGTGGGACAGTCCCCCAGTATAACCAATGTACAGGACAGTGTCTGTGGAACAGTCCCCCAGTATAACCCAATGTACAGGACAGTGTCTGTGGGACAGTCCCCCAGTATAACCAATGTACAGGACAATGTCTGTGGGACAGTCCCCCAGTATAACCCAATGTACAGGACAGTGTCTGTGGGACAGTCCCCCAGTATAACCCAATGTACAGGACAGTGTCTGTGGTAAAGTCCCCCAGTATAACCAATGTACAGGACAGTGTCTGTGGGACAGTCCCCCAGAATAACAAAATGTACAGGACAGTGTCTGTGGAACAGTCCCCCAGTATAACCAATGTACAGGACAGTGTCTGTGGGACAGTCCCCCAGAATAACAAAATGTACAGGACAGTGTCTGTGGAACAGTCCCCCAGTATAATCCAATGTACAGGACAGTGTCTCTGGGACAGTCCACCAGTATAACACAATGTACAGGACAGTGGCTGTAGGACAGTCCCCCATTATAACCCAATGGACAGGACAGTGCCTGTGGTACAGTTCCCCAGTATAACCAATGTACAGGACAGTGTCTGTGGGACAGTCCCCCAGTATAACCAATGTACAGGACAATGTCTGTGGGACAGTCCCCCAGTATAACCCAATGTACAGGACAGTGTCTGTGGGACAGTCCCCCAGTATAACCCAATGTACAGGACAGTGTCTGTGGTACAGTCCCCCAGTATAACCAATGTACAGGACAGTGTCTGTGGGACAGTCCCCCAGTATAACCCAATGTACGGGACAGTGTCTGTGGGACAGTCCCCCAGTATAACCCAATGTACACGACAGTGTCTGTGGGACAGACCCCCAATGTAACCCAATGTACAGGACAGCGTCTGTGGGAGAGTCCCCAGTATAACCCAATGTACAGGACAGTGCCTGTGGTAAAGTCCCCGAGTAGAAGCCAATGTACAGGGTACTGTCATTGGAACAGTCCACCAGTATAACCCTATGTACAGAACAGTGTCTGTGGGACAGCCCCCACTATAACCCAAAGTACAGGACAGTGTCTGTGCAACAGTCCCCCAGTATAACCCAATGTACACGACAGTGTCTGTGGGACAGTCCCCCAGTATAACCAATGGACAGGACAGTGTCTGTGGAACAGGCCCCCAGTATAACCCAATATACAGGACAGTGTCTGTGGGACAGTCCCCCAGTATAACCAATGTACAGCACAGTGTCTGTGGAACAGTCCCCCAGTATAACCCAATGTACAGGACAGTGTCTGTGTGACAGTCCCCCAGTATAACCCAATGTACAGGACAGTGTCTGTGGAACAGTCCCCCAGTATAGCCAATGTACAAGACATTGTCTGTGGGAATGAGCCGCAGTATAACACAATGCACAGGACAGTGTCTGTGGGACAGTCCCCCAGTATAACCCAATGCACAGGACAGTGTCTGTGGAACAGTCGCCCAGTTTAACCCATTGTACAGGACAGTGTCTGTGGGACATGCCCCCAGTATAACCCAATGTACAGGAGAGTGTCTGTGGAACAGTCCCCCAGTATAACCCAATTTACAGGACAGTGTCTGTGGGACAGTCCCCCATTATAACCCAATGTACAGGACAGTGTCAATGGGACAGTCCCCCAGTATAACCCAATGTACAGGACAGTGTCTGTGGGACAGGCCCCCAGTATAACCCAATGTACAGGACACTGTCTTTGGGACAGTCCCCCAGTACAACCCAATGTACAGGACAGTGTCTGTGGAACAGGCCACAGTAAAACCCAATGTACAGGAAAGTGTCTGTAAAACAGGCCCTCAGTATAACCCAATGTACAGGACAGTGTCTGTGGGACATTTCCTCAGTATAACCCAATGTACAGGACAGCGTCTGTGGGACAGTCCCCCAGTATACCACAATGTACAGTACAGTGTCTGTGGGACAGTCCCCCAGTATAACCCAATGTACAGGACAGTGTCTGTGGAACAGTCCCCCAGTATAACCCAATATACAGGACAGTGTCTGTGGAACAATCTCCCAGTATAACCCAATGTACAGGACAGTGGCTGTGGAACAGTCCCCCAGTATAACCCAATGTACAGGACAGTGTCTGTGGGACTGTCCCACAATATCACCCAATGTACAGTACAGTGTCTGTGGGACAGTCCCCCAGTATAACCCAATGTACAGGACAGTGTCTGTGGAACAGTCCCCCAGTATAACCCAATGTACAGGACAGTCTGTGGGACAGACCCCCAGTATAACCCAATGTACAGGACATTGTCTGTGGATCAGTCCCCCAGTATAACCAATGTACAAGACAGTGTCTGTGGGACAGAGCCCCAGTATAACACAATGCACAGGACGGTGTCTGTGGGACAGTCCCCCAGTATAACCCAATGTACAGGGCAGTGTCTGTGGGACAGTCCCCCAGTATAACGCAATGTACAGGACAGTGTCTGTGGAACAGTACCCCAGTATAACCAAATGTACAGGACAGTGTCTGTGGGACAGTCCCCCAGTATAACCCAATGTACAGGACAGTGTCTGTGGAACAGGCCGCCAGTATAACCCAATATACAGGATAGTGTCTGTGGATATGTCGCCCAGTATAACCCAATGTACAGGACAGTGTCTGTGGAACAGGCCCCCAGTATAAACCAATGTATAGGACAGTGTCTGTGGAACAGTCCAGCAGTATGACACAATGTACAGGACAGTGTCTGTAGGACAGTCCCCCAGTATAACACAATGGACAGGACAGTGTCTGTGGTACAGTTCCCCAGTATAACCAATGTACAGGACAATGTCTGTGGGACAGTCCCCCAGTATAACCCAATGTACAGGACAGTGTCTGTGGGACAGTCCCCCAGTATAACCCAATGTGCAGGACAGTGTCTGTGGTACAGTCCCCCAGTATAACCAATGTACAGGACAGTGTCTGTGGGACAGTCCCCCAGTATAACCCAATGTACAGGAAAGTGTCTGTGGGACAGTCCCCCAGTATAACACAATGTACAGGACAGTGACTGTGGTACAGTCCCACTGTATAACCGATGTACAGGACAGTGTCTGTGGGACAGTCCCCCAGTATAACCCAATGTACAGGACAGTGTCTGTGGACCAGTCCCCCAGTATAACCCAATATACAGGACAGTGTCTGTGGGACAGTCCCCCAGTATAACACAATGTACAGGACTGTTTCTGTGGGACAGTCCCCCAGTGTAAGTCAATGTACAGGACAATGTCTGTGGGACAGTCCCCCAGTATAACCCAATGTACAGGACAATGTCTATGGGACAGTCCCCCAGTATAACCCAATGTACAGGAGAGTGTCTGTAGAACAGACCCCCAGTATAACCCAATGTACAGGACAATGTCTGTGGAACAGTCCCCCAGTATAACCCAATTTACAGGACAGTGTCAGTGGGACAGTCCCCCAGTATAACCCAATGTACAGGACAGTGTCTGTAGGCCCGTCTCGCATTATTACCCAATGGACAGGACAGTGGCTGTGGGACTGTCCCCCAGTATTCCCCAATATACAGGACAATGTCTGTGGGACAGTCCTCGAGTATAACCCAATGTACAGGACAGTGTCTGAGGGACCGTCCCCCAGTATAACCCATTATACAGGACATTGTCTGTGGAACAGTCCCCCAGTATAACCCAATATACAGGACAGTATCTGTGGGACAGTCCCTCAGTATAACTCAATGTACGGGACAGTGGCTTTGGAACAGTCCCGCAGTACAACCCAATCTACAGGACAGAGTCTGTGGGACAGTCCCCCAGTATAACTCAATGTACAGGACAGTGTCTGTGGGACAGGCCCCCAGTATAACCCAATATACAGGACAGTGTCTGTGGAACAGTCCCCCAGTATAACCCAATGTACAGGACACTGTCTGTGGGACAGGCCCCCAGTATAACCCAATGTACAGGACAGTGTCTGTGGAACAGTCCCCCAGTTTAACCCAATGTACAGGACAGTGTCTGTAGGCAGTCCCCCAGTATAACCCAATATACAGGACAGTGTCTGTGGGACAGGCCCCCAGTATAACCCAATATGCAGGACAGTGTCTGTGGAACAGTCCCCCAGTATAACCCAATGTCAAGGACAGTGTCTGTGGAACAGGCCCCCAGTACAACTCAATGTACAGGACAGTGTCTGTGGAACAATACCCAAGTATAACCCAATGTACAGGACAGTGTCTGTAGGACAGTACCCCAATATTACTAAATATACAGGACAGTGTCTGTGGGACAGGGCCCCAGTATAACCCAATATACAGGACAGTGTCTGTGGGACAGGCCCCCAGTATAACCCAATGTACTGGACAGTGTCTGTGGAACAGGCCCCCAGTATAACCCAATGTACAGGACAGTGTCTGTGGAACAGTCCCCGAGTATAACCCAATGTACAGCACATTGTCTGAGGGACCGTCCCCCAGTCTAACCCAATGTACAGGACAATGTCTGTAGGACAGTCCCCCAGTATAACCCAATGGACAGGGCAGTGTCTGTGGTACAGTTCCCCAGTATAAACAATGTACAGGACAGTGTCTGTGGGACAGTCCCCCAGTATAACCAATGTACAGGACAATGTCTGTGGGACAGTCCCCCAGTATAACCCAATGTACAGGACAGTGTCTGTGGGACAGTCCCCCAGTATAACCAATGTACAGGACAGTGTCTGTGGGACAGTCCCCCAGAATAACCCAATGTACAGGACAGTGTCTGTGGGACAGTCCCCCAGAATAACCCAATGTACAGGACAGTGTCTGTGGAACAGTCCCCCAGTATAATCCAATGTACGGGACAGTGTCTGTGGGACAGTCCCCCAGTATAACCCAATGTACAGGACAGTGTCTGTGGGACAGTCCCCCAGTATAACCCAATGTACAGGACAGTGTCTGTGGGACAGTCCCCCAGTATAACCAATGTACAGGACAGTGTCTGTGGGACAGTCCCCCAGAATAACCCAATGTGCAGGACAGTGTCTGTGGGACAGTCCCCCAGAATAACCCAATGTACAGGACAGTGTCTGTGGAACAGTCCCCCAGTATAATCCAATGTACGGGACAGTGTCTGTGGGACAGTCCCCCAGAATAACCCAATGTACAGGACAGTGTCTGTGGAACAGTCCCCCAATATAATCCAATGTACGGGACAGTGTCTGTGGGACAGTCCCCCAGTATAACCCAATGTACAGGACAGTGTCTGTGGAACAGTACCCCAGTATAACCCAATGTACAGGACAGTGTCTGTGGGACAGTCCCCCAGTATAACCCAATGTACAGGACAGTGTCTGTGGGACAGTCCCCCAGTATAACCAATGTACAGGACAGTGTCTGTGGGACAGTCCCCCAGAATAAACCAATGTGCAGGACAGTGTCTGTGGGACAGTCCCCCAGAATAACCCAATGTACAGGACAGTGTCTGTGGGACAGTCCCCCAGTATAACCCAATACACAGGACAGTGTACAGTCCCCCAGTATAACTTAATGTACAGGACAGTGTCTGTGGGACAGGCCCCCGGTATAACCCAATACACAGGACAGTGTCTGTGGAACAGTCCCCCAGTTTAACCCAATGTACAGGACAGTGTCTGTGGGACAGTCCCCCAGTATAACGCAATGTACAGGACAGTGTCTGTGGAACAGTACCCCAGTGTAACCAAATGTACAGGACAGTGTCTGTGGAACAGGCCCCCAATATAACCCAATGTACAGGACAGTGTCTGTGGTACAGTCCCCCAGTATAACCCAATGTACAGGACAGTGTCTGTGGGACAGTCCCCCAGTATAACCCAATGTACAGGACAGTGTCTGTGGTACAGTCCCCCAGTATAACCCAATGTACAGGACAGTGTCTGTGGGACAGTCCCCCAGTATAACCCAATGTACAGGACAGTGTCTGTGGTACAGTCCCCCAGTATAACCCAATGTACAGGACAGTGTCTGTGGGACAGTCCACCAGTATAACCAATGTACAGGACAGTGTCTGTGGGACAGTCCCCCAGAATAACCCAATGTACAGGACAGTGTCTGTGGAACAGTCCCCCAGTATAATCCAATGTACAGGACAGTGTCTGTGGGACAGTCCACCAGTATAACACAATGTACAGGACAGTGTCTGTAGGACAGTCCCCCAGTATAACCCAATGGACAGGGCAGTTTCTGTGGTACAGTTCCCCAGTATAACCAATGTACAGGACAGTGTCTGTGGGACAGTCCCCCAGTATAACCAATGTACAGGACAATGTCTGTGGGACAGTCCCCCAGTATAACCCAATGTACAGGACAGTGTCTGTGGGACAGTCCCCCAGTATAACACAATGGACAGGACTGTGTCTGTGGGACAGTCCCCCAGTGTAATTCAATGTACAGGACAATGTCTGTGGGACAGTCCCCCAGTATAACCCAATGTACAGGACAGTGTCTATGGGACAGTCCCCCAGTATAACCCAATGTACAGGAGAGTGTCTGTGGAACAGACCCCCAGT
This sequence comes from Somniosus microcephalus, assembly GCF_052327205.1. NCBI lineage: Eukaryota > Metazoa > Chordata > Chondrichthyes > Squaliformes > Somniosidae > Somniosus > Somniosus microcephalus. The sequence continues at coordinate 327,812,753 of NC_140987.1, read as the reverse complement.
ATAACCCAATGTACAGGACAATGTCTGTGGGACAGTCCCCCAGTATAACCCAATTTACAGGACAATGTCAGTGGGACAGTCCCCCAGTATAACCCAATGTACAGGACAGTATCTGTAGGACCGTCCCGCATTATTACCCAATGGACAGGACATTGTCTGTGGAACAGTCCCCCAGTATAACCCAATATACAGGACAGTGGCTGTGGGACTGTCCCCCAGTATTCCCCAATATACAGGACAATGTCTGTGGGACAGTCCTCGAGTATAACCCAATGTACAGGACAGTGTCTGAGGGACCGTCCCCCAGTATAACCCATTATACAGGACATTGTCTGTGGAACAGTCCCCCAGTATAACCCAATATACAGGACAGTATCTGTGGGACACTCGCTCAGTATAACTCAATGTACGGGACAGTGGCTTTGGAACAGCCCCGCAGCACAACCCAATCTGCAGGACAGAGTCTGTGGGACAGTCCCCCAGTATAACTCAATGTACAGGACAGTGTCTGTGGGACAGGCCCCCAGTATAACCCAATATACAGGACATTGTCTGTGGAACAGTCCCCCAGTATAACCCAATGTACAGGACAGTGTCTGTGGAACAGGCCCCCAGTATAACCCAATGTACAGGACAGTGTCTGTGGATCAGTCCCCCAGTTTAACCCAATGTACAGGACAGTGTCTGTAGGCAGTCCCCCAGTATAACCCAATATACAGGACAGTGTCTGTGGGACAGGCCCCCAGTGTAACCCAATATACATGACAGTGTCTGTGGAAAAGTCCCCCAGTATAACCCAATGTCAAGGACAGTGTCTGTGGAACAGGCCCCCAGTATAACTCAATGTACAGGACAGTGTCTGTGGAACAGTACCCAAGTCTAACCCAATGTACAGGACAGTGTCTGTGGGACAGGGCCCCAGTATAACCCAATATACAGGACAGTGTCTCTGGGACAGGCCCCCAGTATAACCCAATGTACAGGACAGTGTCTGTGGAACAGGCCCCCAGTATAACCCAATGTACAGGACAGTGTCTGTGGAACAGGCCCCCAGTATAACCCAATGTACAGGACAGTGTCTGTGGAACAGCCCCCCAGCATAACCCAATATACAGGGCAGTGTCTGTGGAACAGTCCCCCAGTACAACCCAACGTACAGGACAGTGTCTGTGGAACAGTCCCCCAGTATAACCCAATGTACAGGACAGTGTCTGTGGGACAGAACCCCAGTATAACCCAATGTACAGGAGAGTGTCTGTGGAACAGTCCCCCAGTATAACCCAATGTGCAGGACAGTGTCTGTGGGACAGTCCCCCAGTATAATCCAATGTACAGGGTAGTGTCTGTGGAACAGGCCCCCAGTATAACCCAATGTACAGGACAGTGTCTGTGGAACAGACCCCCAGTGTAACTCAATACACAGGACAGTGGCTGTGGGACTGTCGCCCAGCATTAAACAATGTACAGGACAGTGTCTGTGGGACAGTCCCCCAGAATAACCCAATGTGCAGGACAGTGTCTGTGGGACAGTCCCCCAGAATAACCCAATGTACAGGGTAGTGTCTGTGGAACAGGCCCCCAGTATAACCCAATGTACAGGACAGTGTCTGTGGAACAGGCCCCCAGTATAACCCAATGTACAGGACAGTGTCTGTGGAACAGCCCCCCAGCATAACCCAATATACAGGGCAGTGTCTGTGGAACAGTCCCCCAGTACAACCCAACGTACAGGACAGTGTCTGTGGAACAGTCCCCCAGTATAACCCAATGTACAGGACAGTGTCTGTGGGACAGAACCCCAGTATAACCCAATGTACAGGAGAGTGTCTGTGGAACAGTCCCCCAGTATAACCCAATGTGCAGGACAGTGTCTGTGGGACAGTCCCCCAGTATAATCCAATGTACAGGGTAGTGTCTGTGGAACAGGCCCCCAGTATAACCCAATGTACAGGACAGTGTCTGTGGAACAGACCCCCAGTGTAACTCAATACACAGGACAGTGGCTGTGGGACTGTCGCCCAGCATTAAACAATGTACAGGACAATGTCTGTGGGACAGTCCCCGAGTATAACCCAACGTACAGCACATTGTCTGAGGGACCGTCCCCCAGTCTAACCCAATGCACAGGACAGTGTCTGTAGGTCAGTCCCCCAGTATAACCCAATGGACAGGACAGTGTCTGTGGTACAGTTCCCCAGTATAACCAATGTACAGGACAGTGTCTGTGGGACAGTCCCCCAGTATAACCAATGTACATGACAATGTCTGTGGGACAGTCCCCCAGTATAACCCAATGTACAGGACAGTGTCTGTGGGACAGTCCCCCAGTATAACCCAATGTACAGGACAGTGTCTGTGGTACAGTCCCCCAGTATAACCAATGTACAGGACAGTGTCTGTGGGACAGTCCCCCAGAATAACCCAATGTACAGGACAGTGTCTGTGGGACAGTCCCCCAGTATAACCCAATGTACAGGACAGTGTCTGTGGGACAGTCCCCCAGTATAACCAATGTACAGGACAGTGTCTGTGGGACAGTCCCCCAGTATAACCCAATGTACAGGGTACTGTCTGTGGGACAGTCCCCCAGTATAACACAATGTACAGGACAGTGTCTGTGGGACAGTCCCCCAGTATAACCCAATGTACAGGACAGTGTCTGTGGTACAGTCCCCCAGTATAACCAATGTACAGGACAGTGTCTGTGGGACAGTCCCCCAGAATAACCCAATGTACAGGACAGTGTCTGTGGAACAGTCCCCCAGTATAATCCAATGTACAGGACAGTGTCTGTGGGACAGTCCACCAGTATAACACAATGTACAGGACAGTGTCTGTAGGACAGTCCCCCAGTATAACCCAATGGACAGGGCAGTTTCTGTGGTACAGTTCCCCAGTATAACCCATGTACAGGACAGTGTCTGTGGGACAGTCCCCCAGTATAACCAATGAACAGGACAATGTCTGTGGGACAGTCCCCCAGTATAACCCAATGTACAGGACAGTGTCTGTGGGACAGTCCCCCAGTATAACACAATGTACAGGACTGTGTCTGTGGGACAGTCCCCCAGTGTAATTCAATGTACAGGACAATGTCTGTGGGACAGTCCCCCAGTATAACCCAATGTACAGGACAGTGTCTATGGGACAGTCCCCCAGTATAACCCAATGTACAGGAGAGTGTCTGTGGAACAGACCCCCAGTATAACCCAATGTACAGGACAATGTCTGTGGGACAGTCCCCCAGTATAACCCAATTTACAGGACAATGTCAGTGGGACAGTCCCCCAGTATAACCCAATGTACAGGACAGTATCTGTAGGACCGTCCCGCATTATTACCCAATGGACAGGACAGTGTCTGTGGAACAGTCCCCCAGTATAACCCAATATACAGGACAGTGGCTGTGGGACTGTCCCCCAGTATTCCCCAATATACAGGACAATGTCTGTGGGACAGTCCTCGAGTATAACCCAATGTACAGGACAGTGTCTGAGGGACCGTCCCCCAGTATAACCCATTATACAGGACATTGTCTGTGGAACAGTCCCCCAGTATAACCCAATATACAGGACAGTATCTGTGGGACACTCGCTCAGTATAACTCAATGCACGGGACAGTGGCTTTGGAACAGCCCCGCAGTACAACCCAATCTGCAGGACAGAGTCTGTGGGACAGTCCCCCAGTATAACTCAATGTACAGGACAGTGTCTGTGGGACAGGCCCCCAGTATAACCCAATATACAGGACAGTGTCTGTGGAACAGTCCCCCGGTATAACCCAATGTACAGGACAGTGTCTGTGGAACAGGCCCCCAGTATAACCAATGTACAGGACAGTGTCTGTGGATCAGTCCCCCAGTTTAACCCAATGTACAGGACAGTGTCTGTAGGCAGTCCCCCAGTATAACCCAATATACAGGACAGTGTCTGTAGGACAGGCCCCCAGTGTAACCCAATATACATGACAGTGTCTGTGGAACAGTCCCCCAGTATAACCCAATGTCAAGGACAGTGTCTATGGAACAGGCCCCCAGTATAACTCAATGTACAGGACAGTGTCTGTGGAACAGTACCCAAGTATAACCCAATGTACAGGACAGTGTCTGTAGGACAGTACCCCAGTATAACCCAATATCCAGGACAGTGTCTGTGGGACAGGGCCCCAGTATAACCCAATATACAGGACAGTGTCTGTGGGACAGGCCCCCAGTATAACCCAATGTACAGGACAGTGTCTGTGGAACAGGCCCCCAGTATAACCCAATGTACAAGACAGTGTCTGTGGAACAGCCCCCCAGCATAACCCAATATACAGGGCAGTGTCTGTGGAACAGTCCCCCAGTACAACCCAACGTACAGGACAGTGTCTGTGGAACAGTCTCCCAGTATAACCCAATGTACAGGACAGTGTCTGTGGGACAGAACCCCAGTATAACCCAATGTGCAGGAGAGTGTCTGTGGAACAGTCCCCCAGTATAACCCAATGTGCAGGAAAGTGTCTGTGGGACAGTAACCCAGTATAATCCAATGTACAGGGTAGTGTCTGTGGAACAGGCCCCCAGTATAACCCAATGTACAGGACAGTGTCTGTGGAACAGACCCCCAGTGTAACTCAATACACAGGACAGTGGCTGTGGGACTGTCGCCCAGCATTAAACAATGTACAGGACAATGTCTGTGGGACAGTCCCCGAGTATAACCCAATGTACAGCACATTGTCTGAGGGACCGTCCCCCAGTCTAACCCAATGTACAGGACAGTGTCTGTAGGTCAGTCCCCCAGTATAACCCAATGGACAGGACAGTGTCTGTGGAACAGGCCCCCAGTATAACCCAATATACAGGACAGTGTCTGTGGAACAGTCCCCCAGTATAACCCAATGTCAAGGACAGTGTCTGTGGAACAGGCCCCCAGTATAACTCAATGTACAGGACAGTGTCTGGGGAACAATATCCCAGTATAACCCAATGTGCAGTACATTGTGTGTAGGACAGTACCCCAGTATAACCCAATATGCAGGACAGTGTCTGTGGGACAGTCCCCCAGTAAAACCCAATATACAGGACAGTGTCTGTGGAACAGTCTCCCAGTATAACCCAATGTACAGGACAGTGGCTGTGGAACAGTCCCCCAGTATAACCCAACATACAGGACAGTGTCTGTGGGACTGTCCCACAGTATAAACCAATGTACAGTACAGTGTCTGTGGGACAGTCCCCCAGTGTAACCCAATATACATGACAGTGTCTGTGGAACAGTCCCCCAGTATAACCCAATGTCAAGGACAGTGTCTGTGGAACAGGCCCCCAGTATAACTCAATGTACAGGACAGTGTCTGTGGAACAGTACCCAAGTATAACCCAATGTACAGGACAGTGTCTGTAGGACAGTACCCCAGTATAACCCAATATACAGGACAGTGTCTGTGGGACAGGGCCCCAGTATAACCCAATATACAGGACAGTGTCTGTGGGACAGGCCCCCAGTATAACCCAATGTACAGGACAGTGTCTGTGGAACAGGCCCCCAGTATAACCCAATGTACAGGACAGTGTCTGTGGAACAGCCCCCCAGCATAACCCAATATACAGGGCAGTGTCTGTGGAACAGTCCCACAGTACAACCCAACGTACAGGACAGTGTCTGTGGAACAGTCCCACAGTATAACCCAATGTACAGGACAGTGTCTGTGGGACAGTACCCCAGTATAACCCAATGTACAGGAGAGTGTCTGTGGAACAGTCCCCCAGTATAGCCCAATGTACAGGACAGTGTCTGTGGGACAGTCCCTCAGTATAATCCAATGTACAGGGTAGTGTCTGTGGAACAGGCCCCCAATATAACCCAATGTACAGGACAGTGTCTGTGGAACAGACCCCCAGTATAACTCAATACACAGGACAGTGGCTGTGGGACTGTCCCCCAGTATTAAACAATGTACAGGACAATGTCTGTGGGACAGTCCCCGAGTATAACCCAATGTACAGCACATTGTCTGAGGGACCGTCCCCCAGTCTAACCCAATGTACAGGACAATGTCTGTAGGACAGTCCCCCAGTATAACCCAATGGACAGGGCAGTGTCTGTGGTACAGTTCCCCAGTATAAACAATGTACAGGACAGTGTCTGTGGGACAGTCCCCCAGTATAACCAATGTACAGGACAATGTCTGTGGGACAGTCCCCCAGTATAACCCAATGTACAGGACAGTGTCTGTGGGACAGTCCCCCAGTATAACCAATGTACAGGACAGTGTCTGTGGGACAGTCCCCCAGAATAACCCAATGTACAGGACAGTGTCTGTGGGACAGTCCCCCAGAATAACCCAATGTACAGGACAGTGTCTGTGGAACAGTCCCCCAGTATAATCCAATGTACGGGACAGTGTCTGTGGGACAGTCCCCCAGTATAACCCAATGTACAGGACAGTGTCTGTGGGACAGTCCCCCAGTATAACCCAATGTACAGGACAGTGTCTGTGGGACAGTCCCCCAGTATAACCAATGTACAGGACAGTGTCTGTGGGACAGTCCCCCAGAATAACCCAATGTGCAGGACAGTGTCTGTGGGACAGTCCCCCAGAATAACCCAATGTACAGGACAGTGTCTGTGGAACAGTCCCCCAGTATAATCCAATGTACGGGACAGTGTCTGTGGGACAGTCCCCCAGAATAACCCAATGTACAGGACAGTGTCTGTGGGACAGTCCCCCAGTATAACCCAATGTACAGGACAGTGTCTGTGGGACAGTCCCCCAGTATAACCAATGTACAGGACAGTATCTGTGGGACAGTCCCCCAGAATAACCCAATGTGCAGGACAGTGTCTGTGGGACAGTCCCCCAGAATAACCCAATGTACAGGACAGTGTCTGTGGAACAGTCCCCCAGTATAATCCAATGTACGGGACAGTGTCTGTGGGACAGTCCCCCAGTATAACCCAATGTACAGGACAGTGTCTGTGGAACAGTACCCCAGTATAACCCAAAGTACAGGACAGTGTCTGTGGAACAGTCCCCCAGTAAAATCCAATGTACACAACAGTGTCTGTGGGACAGTCCCCCAGTATAACCCAATACACAGGACAGTGTACAGTCCCCCAGTATAACTTAATGTACAGGACAGTGTCTGTGGGACAGGCCCCCGGTATAACCCAATACACAGGACAGTGTCTGTGGAACAGTCCCCCAGTTTAACCCAATGTACAGGACAGTGTCTGTGGGACAGGCCCCCAGTACAACCCAATATACAGGACAGTGTCTGTGGAACAGTCCCCCAGTATAACCCAATGTCAAGGACAGTGTCTGTGGAACAGGGCCCCAGTATAACCAAATATACAGGACAGTGTCTGTGGAACAGTCCACCAGCATAACCCAATGTCAAGGACAGTGTCTGTGGAACAGGCCCCCAGTACAACTCAATGTACAGGACAGTGTCTGTGGAACAATACCCCAGTATAACCCAATGTACAGTACATTGTGTGTAGGACAATACCCCAGTATAACCCAATATACAGGACAGTGTCTGTGGGACAGTCCCCCAGTAAAACCCAATATACAGGACATTGTCTGTGGAACAGTCTCCCAGTATAACCCAATGTACAGGACAGTGGCTGTGGAACAGTCCCCCAGTATAACCCAACGTACAGGACAGTGTCTGTGGGACTGTCCCACAGTATAACCCAATGTACAGTACAGTGTCTGTGGGACAGTCCCCCTGTATAACCCAATGTACAGGACAGTGTCTGTGGAACAGTCCCCCAGTATAACCCAATGTACAGGACAGTCTGTGGGACAGACCCCCAGTATAACCCAATGTACAGGAAATTTTCTGTGGATCAGTCCCCCAGTATAACCAATGTACAAAACAGTGTCTATGGGAAAGTCCCCCAGTATAACCCAATGTACAGGGCAGTGTCTGTGGGACAGTCCCCCAGTATAACGAAATGTACAGGACAGTGTCTGTGGAACTGTACCCCAGTGTAACCAAATGTACAGGACAGTGTCTGTGGAACAGGCCCCCAATATAACCCAATGTACAGGACAGTGTCTGTGGTACAGTCCCCCAGTATAACCCAATGTACAGGACAGTGTCTGTGGGACAGTCCCCCAGTATAACCCAATGTACAGGACAGTGTCTGTGGTACAGTCCCCCAGTATAACCCAATGTACAGGACAGTGTCTGTGGGACAGTCCCCCAGTATAACCCAATGTACAGGACAGTGTCTGTGGTACAGTCCCCCAGTATAACCCAATGTACAGGACAGTGTCTGTGGGACAGTCCACCAGTATAACCAATGTACAGGACAGTGTCTGTGGGACAGTCCCCCAGAATAACCCAATGTACAGGACAGTGTCTGTGGAACAGTCCCCCAGTATAATCCAATGTATAGGACAGTGTCTGTGGGATAGTCCACCAGTATAACACAATGTACAGGACAGTGTCTGTAGGACAGTCCCCCAGTATAACCCAATGGACAGGGCAGTTTCTGTGGTACAGTTCCCCAGTATAACCAATGTACAGGACAGTGTCTGTGGGACAGTCCCCCAGTATAACCAATGTACAGGACAATGTCTGTGGGACAGTCCCCCAGTATAACCCAATGTACAGGACAGTGTCTGTGGGACAGTCCCCCAGTATAACACAATGGACAGGACTGTGTCTGTGGGACAGTCCCCCAGTGTAATTCAATGTACAGGACAATGTCTGTGGGACAGTCCCCCAGTATAACCCAATGTACAGGACAGTGTCTATGGGACAGTCCCCCAGTATAACCCAATGTACAGGAGAGTGTCTGTGGAACAGACCCCCAGTATAACCCAATGTACAGGACAATGTCTGTGGGACAGTCCCCCAGTATAACCCAATTTACAGGACAATGTCAGTGGGACAGTCCCCCAGTATAACCCAATGTACAGGACAGTATCTGTAGGACCGTCCCGCATTATTACCCAATGGACAGGACATTGTCTGTGGAACAGTCCCCCAGTATAACCCAATATACAGGACAGTGGCTGTGGGACTGTCCCCCAGTATTCCCCAATATACAGGACAATGTCTGTGGGACAGTCCTCGAGTATAACCCAATGTACAGGACAGTGTCTGAGGGACCGTCCCCCAGAATAAACTATTATACAGGACATTGTCTGTGGAACAGTCCCCCAGTATAACCCAATATACAGGACAGTATCTGTGGGACACTCGCTCAGTATAACTCAATGTACGGGACAGTGGCTTTGGAACAGCCCCGCAGTACAACCCAATCTGCAGGACAGAGTCTGTGGGACAGTCCCCCAGTATAACTCAATGTACAGGACAGTGTCTGTGGGACAGGCCCCCAGTATAACCCAATATACAGGACAGTGTCTGTGGGACAGGCCCCCAGTGTAACCCAATATACATGACAGTGTCTGTGGAAAAGTCCCCCAGTATAACCCAATGTCAAGGACAGTGTCTGTGGAACAGGCCCCCAGTATAACTCAATGTACAGGACAGTGTCTGTGGAACAGTACCCAAGTCTAACCCAATGTACAGGACAGTGTCTGTGGGACAGGGCCCCAGTATAACCCAATATACAGGACAGTGTCTGTGGGACAGGCCCCCAGTATAACCCAATGTACAGGACAGTGTCTGTGGAACAGGCCCCCAGTATAACCCAATGTACAGGACAGTGTCTGTGGAACAGGCCCCCAGTATAACCCAATGTACAGGACAGTGTCTGTGGAACAGCCCCCCAGCATAACCCAATATACAGGGCAGTGTCTGTGGAACAGTCCCCCAGTACAACCCAACGTACAGGACAGTGTCTGTGGAACAGTCCCCCAGTATAACCCAATGTACAGGACAGTGTCTGTGGGACAGAACCCCAGTATAACCCAATGTACAGGAGAGTGTCTGTGGAACAGTCCCCCAGTATAACCCAATGTGCAGGACAGTGTCTGTGGGACAGTCCCCCAGTATAATCCAATGTACAGGGTAGTGTCTGTGGAACAGGCCCCCAGTATAACCCAATGTACAGGACAGTGTCTGTGGAACAGACCCCCAGTGTAACTCAATACACAGGACAGTGGCTGTGGGACTGTCGCCCAGCATTAAACAATGTACAGGACAGTGTCTGTGGGACAGTCCCCCAGAATAACCCAATGTGCAGGACAGTGTCTGTGGGACAGTCCCCCAGAATAACCCAATGTACAGGGTAGTGTCTGTGGAACAGGCCCCCAGTATAACCCAATGTACAGGACAGTGTCTGTGGAACAGGCCCCCAGTATAACCCAATGTACAGGACAGTGTCTGTGGAACAGTCCCCCAGCATAACCCAATATACAGGGCAGTGTCTGTGGAACAGTCCCCCAGTACAACCCAACGTACAGGACAGTGTCTGTGGAACAGTCCCCCAGTATAACCCAATGTACAGGACAGTGTCTGTGGGACAGAACCCCAGTATAACCCAATGTACAGGAGAGTGTCTGTGGAACAGTCCCCCAGTATAACCCAATGTGCAGGACAGTGTCTGTGGGACAGTCCCCCAGTATAATCCAATGTACAGGGTAGTGTCTGTGGAACAGGCCCCCAGTATAACCCAATGTACAGGACAGTGTCTGTGGAACAGACCCCCAGTGTAACTCAATACACAGGACAGTGGCTGTGGGACTGTCGCCCAGCATTAAACAATGTACAGGACAATGTCTGTGGGACAGTCCCCGAGTATAACCCAACGTACAGCACATTGTCTGAGGGACCGTCCCCCAGTCTAACCCAATGCACAGGACAGTGTCTGTAGGTCAGTCCCCCAGTATAACCCAATGGACAGGACAGTGTCTGTGGTACAGTTCCCCAGTATAACCAATGTACAGGACAGTGTCTGTGGGACAGTCCCCCAGTATAACCAATGTACATGACAATGTCTGTGGGACAGTCCCCCAGTATAACCCAATGTACAGGACAGTGTCTGTGGGACAGTCCCCCAGTATAACCCAATGTACAGGACAGTGTCTGTGGTACAGTCCCCCAGTATAACCAATGTACAGGACAGTGTCTGTGGGACAGTCCCCCAGAATAACCCAATGTACAGGACAGTGTCTGTGGGACAGTCCCCCAGTATAACCCAATGTACAGGACAGTGTCTGTGGGACAGTTCCCCAGTATAATCCAATGTACAGGACAGTGTCTGTGGGACAGTTCCCCAGTATAATCCAATGTACAGGACAGTGTCTGTGGGACAGTCCCCCAGAATAACCCAATGTACAGGACAGTGTCTGTGGGACAGTCCCCCAGTATAACCCAATATACAGGACAGTGTCTGTGGAACAGTCCCCCAGTATAACCCAAAGACAAGGACAGTGTCTGTGGAACAGGCCCCCAGTGTAACCAAATATACAGGACAGTGTCTGTGGAACAGTCCACCAGCATAACCCAATGTCAAGGACAGTGTCTATGGAACAGGCCCCCAGTACAACTCAATGTACAGGACAGTGTCTGTGGAACAATACCCCAGTATAACCCAATGTACAGTACATTGTGTGTAGGACAGTACCCCAGTATAACCCAATATACAGGACAGTGTCTGTGGGACAGTCCCCCAGTAAAACCCAATATACAGGACAGTGTCTGTGGAACAGTCTCCCAGTATAACCCAATGTACAGGACAGTGGCTGTGGAACAGTCCCCCAGTATAACCCAACGTACAGGACAGTGTCTGTGGGACTGTCCCACAGTATAACCCAATGTACAGTACAGTGTCTGTGGGACAGTCCCCCAGTATAACACAATGTACAGGACAGTGTCTGTGGAACAGTCCCCCAGTATAACCCAATGTACAGGACAGTCTGTGGGACAGACCCCCAGTATAACCCAATGTACAGGAAATTTTCTGTGTATCAGTCCCCCAGTATAACCAATGTACAAGACAGTGTCTATGGGAAAGTCCCCCAGTATAACCCAATGTACAGGGCAGTGTCTGTGGGACAGTCCCCAAGTATAAGGCAATGTACAGGACAGTGTCTGTGGAACAGCACCCCAGTGTAACCAAATTTACAGGACAGTGTCTGTGGAACAGGCCCCCAGTATAACCCAATGTACAGGGCAGTGTCTGTGGGACAGTCCCCCAGTATAACACAATGTACAGGACAGTGTCTGTGGGACAGTCCCCCAGTATAACCCAATGTACAGGACAGTGTCTGTGGTACAGTCCCCCAGTATAACCAATGTACAGGACAGTGTCTGTGGGACAGTCCCCCAGAATAACCCAATGTACAGGACAGTGTCTGTGGAACAGTCCCCCAGTATAATCCAATGTACAGGACAGTGTCTGTGGGACAGTCCACCAGTATAACACAATGTACAGGACAGTGTCTGTAGGACAGTCCCCCAGTATAACCCAATGGACAGGGCAGTTTCTGTGGTACAGTTCCCCAGTATAACCCATGTACAGGACAGTGTCTGTGGGACAGTCCCCCAGTATAACCAATGAACAGGACAATGTCTGTGGGACAGTCCCCCAGTATAACCCAATGTACAGGACAGTGTCTGTGGGACAGTCCCCCAGTATAACACAATGTACAGGACTGTGTCTGTGGGACAGTCCCCCAGTGTAATTCAATGTACAGGACAATGTCTGTGGGACAGTCCCCCAGTATAACCCAATGTACAGGACAGTGTCTATGGGACAGTCCCCCAGTATAACCCAATGTACAGGAGAGTGTCTGTGGAACAGACCCCCAGTATAACCCAATGTACAGGACAATGTCTGTGGGACAGTCCCCCAGTATAACCCAATTTACAGGACAATGTCAGTGGGACAGTCCCCCAGTATAACCCAATGTACAGGACAGTATCTGTAGGACCGTCCCGCATTATTACCCAATGGACAGGACAGTGTCTGTGGAACAGTCCCCCAGTATAACCCAATATACAGGACAGTGGCTGTGGGACTGTCCCCCAGTATTCCCCAATATACAGGACAATGTCTGTGGGACAGTCCTCGAGTATAACCCAATGTACAGGACAGTGTCTGAGGGACCGTCCCCCAGTATAACCCATTATACAGGACATTGTCTGTGGAACAGTCCCCCAGTATAACCCAATATACAGGACAGTATCTGTGGGACACTCGCTCAGTATAACTCAATGCACGGGACAGTGGCTTTGGGACAGCCCCGCAGTACAACCCAATCTGCAGGACAGAGTCTGTGGGACAGTCCCCCAGTATAACTCAATGTACAGGACAGTGTCTGTGGGACAGGCCCCCAGTATAACCCAATATACAGGACAGTGTCTGTGGAACAGTCCCCCAGTATAACCCAATGTACAGGACAGTGTCTGTGGAACAGGCCCCCAGTATAACCAATGTACAGGACAGTGTCTGTGGATCAGTCCCCCAGTTTAACCCAATGTACAGGACAGTGTCTGTAGGCAGTCCCCCAGTATAACCCAATATACAGGACAGTGTCTGTGGGACAGGCCCCCAGTGTAACCCAATATACATGACAGTGTCTGTGGAACAGTCCCCCAGTATAACCCAATGTCAAGGACAGTGTCTGTGGAACAGGCCCCCAGTATAACTCAATGTACAGGACAGTGTCTGTGGAACAGTACCCAAGTATAACCCAATGTACAGGACAGTGTCTGTAGGACAGTACCCCAGTATAACCCAATATCCAGGACAGTGTCTGTGGGACAGGGCCCCAGTATAACCCAATATACAGGACAGTGTCTGTGGGACAGGCCCCCAGTATAACCCAATGTACAGGACAGTGTCTGTGGAACAGGCCCCCAGTATAACCCAATGTACAAGACAGTGTCTGTGGAACAGCCCCCCAGCATAACCCAATATACAGGGCAGTGTCTGTGGAACAGTCCCCCAGTACAACCCAACGTACAGGACAGTGTCTGTGGAACAGTCTCCCAGTATAACCCAATGTACAGGACAGTGTCTGTGGGACAGAACCCCAGTATAACCCAATGTACAGGAGAGTGTCTGTGGAACAGTCCCCCAGTATAACCCAATGTGCAGGAAAGTGTCTGTGGGACAGTAACCCAGTATAATCCAATGTACAGGGTACTGTCTGTGGAACAGGCCCCCAGTATAACCCAATGTACAGGACAGTGTCTGTGGAACAGACCCCCAGTGTAACTCAATACACAGGACAGTGGCTGTGGGACTGTCGCCCAGCATTAAACAATGTACAGGACAATGTCTGTGGGACAGTCCCCGAGTATAACCCAATGTACAGCACATTGTCTGAGGGACCGTCCCCCAGTCTAACCCAATTTACAGGACAGTGTCTGTAGGTCAGTCCCCCAGTATAACCCAATGGACAGGACAGTGTCTGTGGTACAGTTCCCCAGTATAACCAATGTACAGGACAGTGTCTGTGGGACAGTCCCCCAGTATAACCAATGTACATGACAATGTCTGTGGGACCGTCCCCCAGTCTAACCCAATGTACAGGACAGTGTCTGTGGGACAGTCCCCCAGTATAACCCAATGTACAGGACAGTGTCTGTGGTACAGTCCCCCAGTATAACCAATGTACAGGACAGTGTCTGTGGGACAGTCCACCAGTATAACACAATGTACAGGACAGTGTCTGTGGGACAGTCCCCCAGTATAACCCAATGTACAGGACAGTGTCTGTGGGACAGTCCACCAGTATAACACAATGTACAGGACAGTGTCTGTGGGACAGTCCCCCAGTATAACCCAATGGACAGGACAGTGTCTGTGGTACAGTTCCCCAGTATAACCAATGTACAGGACAGTGTCTGTGGGACAGTCCCCCAGTATAACCAATGTACAGGACAATGCCTGTGGGACAGTCCCCCAGTATAAACCAATGTACAGGACAGTGTCTGTGGAACAGTCCCCCAGTATAACCCAACGTACAGGACAGTGTCTGTGGTACAGTCCCCCAGTATAACCAATGTACAGGACAGTGTCTGTGGGACAGTCCCCCAGAATAACCCAATGTACAGGACAGTGTCTGTGGGACAGTCCCCCAGAATAACCCAATGTACAGGACAGTGTCTGTGGAACAGTCCCCCAGTATAATCCAATGTACGGGACAGTGTCTGTGGGACAGTCCCCCAGTATAACCCAATGTGCAGGACAGTGTCTGTGGTACAGTCCCCCAGTATAACCCAAAGTACAGGACAGTGTCTGTGGAACAGTCCCCCAGTATAACCCAATGTACACAACAGTGTCTGTGGGACAGTCCCCCAGTATAACCCAATACACAGGACAGTGTACAGTCCCCCAGTAAAACTTAATGTACAGGACAGTGTCTGTGGGACAGGCCCCCAGTATAACCCAATACACAGGACAGTGTCTGTGGAACAGTCCCCCAGTTTAACCCAATGTACAGGACAGTGTCTGTGGGACAGGCCCCCAGTATAACCCAATATACAGGACAGTGTCTGTGGAACAGTCCCCCAGTATAACCCAATGTCAAGGACAGTGTCTGTGGAACAGGCCCCCAGTATAACCCAATATACAGGAGAGTGTCTGTGGAACAGTCCCCCAGTATAACCCAATGTCAAGGACAGTGTCTGTGGAACAGGCCCCCAGTATAACTCAATGTACAGGACAGTGTCTGGGGAACAATATCCCAGTATAACCCAATGTGCAGTACATTGTGTGTAGGACAGTACCCCAGTATAACCCAATATGCAGGACAGTGTCTGTGGGACAGTCCCCCAGTAAAACCCAATATACAGGACAGTGTCTGTGGAACAGTCTCCCAGTATAACCCAATGTACAGGACAGTGGCTGTGGAACAGTCCCCCAGTATAACCCAACATACAGGACAGTGTCTGTGGGACTGTCCCACAGTATAAACCAATGTACAGTACAGTGTCTGTGGGACAGTCCCCCAGTATAACCCAATGTACAGGACAGTGTCTGTGGAATAGTACCCCAGTATAACCCAATGCACAGGACTGTCTGTGGGACAGACCCCCAGTATAACCCAATGTACAGGAAATTTTCTGTGGATCAGTCCCCCACTATAACCAATGTACAAGACAGTGTCTATGGGAAAGTCCCCCAGTATAACCCAATGTACAGGGCAGTGTCTGTGGGACAGTCCCCCAGTATAACGCAATGTACAGGACAGTGTCTGTGGAACAGCACCCCAGTGTAACCAAATATACAGGACAGTGTCTGTGGGACAGTCCCCCAGTATAACCCAATGTACAGGACAGTGTCTGTGGAACAGGCCCCCAGTATAACCCAATATACAGGACAGTGTCTGTGGATATGTCGCCCAGTATAACCCAATGTACAGGACAGTGTCTGTGGAACAGGCCCCCAGTATAACCCAATGTACAGGACAGTGTCTGTGGTACAGTTCCCCAGTGTAACCAATGTAAAGGACAATGTCTGTGGGACAGTCCCCCAGTATAACCCAATGTACAGGACAGTGTCTGTGGGACAGTCCCCCAGTATAACCCAATGTACAGGACAGTGTCTGTGGGACAGTCCCCCAGTATAACCAATGTACAGGACAGTGTCTGTGGGAAAGTCCCCCAGTATAACCCAATGTACAGGACAGTGTCTGTGGGACAGTCCCCCAGTATAACCCAATGTACAGGACAGTGACTGTGGTACAGTCCCACTATATAACCGATGTACAGGACAGTGTCTGTGGGACAGTCCCCCAGTATAACCCAATGTACAGGACAGTGTCTGTGGGACAGGCCCCCAGTATAACCCAATATACAGGACAGTGTCTGTGGAACAGTCCCCCAGTATAACCCAATGTCCAGGACAGTGTCTGTGAAACAGGCCCCCAGTATAACCCAATGTACAGGACAGTGTCTGTGGAACAGTCCCCCAGTTTAACCCAATGTACAGGACAGTGTCTGTAGGCAGTCCCCCAGTATAACACAATATACAGGACAGTGTCTGTGGGACAGGCCCCCAGTATAACCCAATATACAGGACAGTGTCTGTGGAACAGTCCTCCAGTATAACCCAATATACAGGACAGTGTCTGTGGAACAGTCCTCCAGTATAACCCAATGTCAAGGACAGTGTCTGTTGAACAGGCCCCCAGTATAACTCAATGTACAGGACAGTGCCTGTGGAACAATACCCAAGTATAACCCAATGTACAGGACAGTGTCTGTAGGACAGTACCCCAGTATTACCCAATATACAGGACAGTGTCTGTGGGACAGGGCCCCAGTATAACCCAATATACAGGACAGTGTCTGTGGGACAGGCCCCCAGTATAACCCAATATACAGGACAGTGTCTGTGGAACAGTCCCCCAGTATAACCCAATGTCAAGGACAGTGTCTGTGGAACAGGCCCCCAGTATAACTCAATGTACAGGACAGTGTCTGTGGAACAATACCCAAGTATAACCCAATGTACTGGACAGTTTCTGTAGGACATTCCCCCAGTATAACCCAATGTACAGGACAGTGTCTGTAGGACAGTCCCCCAGTATAACCCAATGGACAGGGCAGTGTCTGTGGGACAGTCCCCCAGTATAACCAATGTACAGGACAGTGTCTGTGGGACAGTCCCCCAGTATAACCAATGTACAGGACAATGTCTGTGGGACAGTCCCCCAGTATAACCAATGTACAGGACAGTGTCTGTGGGACAGTCCCCCAGAATAACCCAATGTACAGGACAGTGCCTGTGGAACAGTCCCCCAGTATAATCCAATGTACGGGACAGTGTCTGTGGGACAGTCCCCCAGTATAACCCAATGTACAGGACAGTGTCTGTGGTACAGTCCCCCAGTATAACCCAATACACAGGACAGTGTACAGTCCCCCAGTATAACTTAATGTACAGGACAGTGTCTGTGGGACAGGCCCCCAGTATAACACAATACACAGGACAGTGTCTGTAGAACAGTTCACCAGTATAACCCTATGTACAGGACAGGGTCTGTGGGACAGTCCCCCAGTATAACCCAATGTACAGGAGAGAGTCTGTGGTACAGTCCCCCAGTATAACCAATGTACAGGACAGTGTCTGTGGGACAGTCATCCAGTATAACCAATGTACAGGACAGTGTCTGTGGGACAGTCCCCCAGTATAACCCAATGTACAGGACAGTGTCTGTGGGACAGTCCCCCAGTATAACCCAATGTACAGGATAGTGTCTGTGGTACAGTCCCGCAGTATAACCGATGTACAGGACAGTGTCTGTGGGACATCCCCCCAGTATAACCCAATGTACAGGAGAGTGTCTGTGGAACACTCCCTCAGTATAACCCAATGCACAGGACAGTGTCTGTGGAACAGGCCCCCAGTATAAAACAATATACAGGACAGTGTCTGTGGAACAGTCCCCCAGTATAACACAATGTACAGGACAAAGTCTGTGGGACAGTCCCCCAGTATACCCCAATGTACAGGACAGTGACTGTGGGCAGTCCCCCAGTGTAACCCAACTTACAGGAGAGTGTCTGTGGGGCAGTCCCCCAGTAAAACCCAATATACAGGACAGTGTCTGTGGAACAGTCTACCAGTATAACCCAATGTACAGGACAGTGGCTGTGGAACAGTCCCCCAGTATAACACAATGTACAGGACAGTGTCTGTGGGACTGTCCCACAGTATAACCCAATGTACAGTACAGTGTCTGTGGGACAGTCCCCCAGGAAAACCCAATGTACAGGACAGTGTCTGTGGAAAAGTCCCCCAGTATAACCAATGTACAAGACAGTGTCTGTGGGACAGAGCCCCAGTATAACACAATGCACAGGACAGTGTCTGTGGAACAGTCCCCCAGTATAACCCAATGTCAAGGACAGTGTCTGTGGAACAGGCCCCCAGTATAACCCAATATACAGGACAGTGTCTGTGGAACAGTCCCCCAGTCTAAACCAATGTCAAGGACAGTGTCTGTGGAACAGGCCCCCAGTATAACTCAATGTACAGGAGAGTGTCTGTGGAACAATACCCCAGTATAACCTAATGTGCAGTACATTGTGTGTAGGACAGTACCCCAGTATAACCCAATATACAGGACAGTGTCTGTGGGACAGGCCCCCAGTTTAACCCAATATACAGGACAGTGTCTGTGGGACAGGCCCCCAGTATAACCCAATGTACAGGACAGTGTCTGTGGAACAGGCCCCCAGTGTAACCCAATGTACAGGACAGTGTCTGTGGAACAGTCCCCCAGTATAACCCAATATACAGGACAGTGTCTGTGGATAAGTCCCCCAGTACAACCCAACATACAGGACAGTGTCTGTGGAACAGTCCCCCAGTATAACCCAATGTACAGGACAATGTCTGTGGGACAGACCCCCAGTATAACCCAATGTACAGGAGAGTGTCTGTGGAACAGTCCATCAGTATAACCCAATGTACAGGACAGTGTCTGTGGGACAGTCCCCCAGTATAATCCAATGTACAGGGTAGTGTCTGTGGAACAGGCCCCCAGTATAACCCAATGTACAGGACAGTGTCTGTGGAACAGGCCCCCAGTATAACACAATGCACAGGACAGTGTCTGTGGGACAGTCCCCCAGTATAACCAATGTACAGGACAGTGTCTGTGGGACAGTCCCCCAGTATAACCAATGTACAGGACAATGTCTGTGGTACAGTCCCCCAGTATAACCAATGTACAGGACAGTGTCTGTGGGACAGTCCCCCAGTATAACCCAATGTACAGGACAGTGTCTGTGGAACAGTCCCCCAGTATAACCCAATGTACAGGACAATGTCTGTGGGACAGACCCCCAGTATAACCCAATGTACAGGAGAGTGTCTGTGGAACAGTCCATCAGTATAACCCAATGTACAGGACAGTGTCTGTGGGACAGTCCCCCAGTATAATCCAATGTACAGGGTAGTGTCTGTGGAACAGGCCCCCAGTCTAACCCAATGTACAGGACAGTGTCTGTGGAACAGGCCCCCAGTATAACACAATGCACAGGACAGTGTCTGTGGGACAGTCCCCCAGTATAACCAATGTACAGGACAGTGTCTGTGGGACAGTCCCCCAGTATAACCAATGTACAGGACAATGTCTGTGGTACAGTCCCCCAGTATAACCAATGTACAGGACAGTGTCTGTGGGACAGTCCCCCAGTATAACCCAATGTACAGGACAGTGTCTGTGGAACAGTCCCCCAGTACAACCCAATGTACAGGACAGTGTCTGTGGGACAGTCCCCCAGTGTAACCCAATGTACAGGACAGTGTCTGTGTTACAGTCCCACAGTATAACCCAAAGTACAGGACAGTGTCTATGGAACAGTCCCGCAGTATAACCCAACGTACACGACAGTGTCTGTGGGACAGTCCCCCAGTATAACCCAATATACAGGAGAGTGTCTGTGGTAAAGTCCCCGAGTATAAGCCAATGTACAGGGTACTGTCAGTGGAACAGTCCACCAGTATAACCCTATGTACAGGACAGTGTCTGTGGGACAGTCCCCCAGTATAACCCAATGTACAGGAGAGTGTCTGTGGTACAGTCCCCCAGTATAACCAATGTACAGGACAGTGTCTGTGGGACAGTCATCCAGTATAACCAATGTACAGGACAGTGTCTGTGGGACAGTCCCCCAGTATAACACAATGTACAGGACAGTGTCTGTGGGACAGTCCCCCAGTATAACCCAATGTACAGGACAGTGTCTGTGGTACAGTCCCCCAGTATAACCGATGTACAGGACAGTGTCTGTGGGACATCCCCCCAGTATAACCCAATGTACAGGAGAGTGTCTGTGGAACACTCCCTCAGTATAACCCAATGTACAGGACAGTGTCTGTGGAACAGGCCCCCAGTATAAAACAATATACAGGACAGTGTCTGTGGAACAGTCCCCCAGTATAACACAATGTACAGGACAGCGTCTGTGGGACAGTCCCCCAGTATACCCCAATGTACAGGACAGTGACTGTGGGCAGTCCCCCAGTGTAACCCAACTTACAGGAGAGTGTCTGTGGGACAGTCCCCCAGTAAAACCCAATATACAGGACAGTGTCTGTGGAACAGTCTCCCAGTATAACCCAATGTACAGGACAGTGGCTGTGGAACAGTCCCCCAGTATAACCCAATGTACAGGACAGTGTCTGTGGGACTGTCCCACAGTATAACCCAATGTACAGTACAGTGTCTGTGGGACAGTCCCCCAGTATAACCCAATGTACAGGACAGTGTCTTTGGAACAGTCCCCCAGTATAACCAATGTACAAGACAGTGTCTGTGGGACAGAGCCCCAGTATAACACAATGCACAGGACGGTGTCTGTGGGACAGTCCCCCAGTATAACACAATGTACAGGGCAGTGTCTGTGGGACAGTCCCCCAGTATAACGCAATGTACAGGACAGTGTCTGTGGAACAGTACCCCAGTATAACCAAATGTACAGGACAGTGTCTGTGGAACAGGCCCCCAGTATAACCCAATATACAGGACAGTGTCTGTGGATAGGTCGCCCAGTATAACACAATGTACAGGACAGTGTCTGTGGAACAGGCCCCCAGTATAACCCAATGTACAGGACAGTGTCTGTGGAACAGGCCCCCAGTATAACCCAATATACAGGACAGTGTCTGTGGATAGGTCGCCCAGTATAACACAATGTACAGGACAGTGTCTGTGGAACAGGCCCCCAGTATAACCCAATGTACAGGACAGTGTCTGTGGAACAGTCCAGCAGTATAACACAATGTACAGGACAGTGTCTGTAGGACAGTCCCCCAGTATAACCAATGTACAGGATAATGTCTGTGGGACAGTCCCCCAGTATAACCCAATGTACAGGACAGTGTCTGTGGTACAGTCCCCCAGTATAACCAATGTACAGGACAGTGTCTGTGGGACAGTCCCCCAGTACAACCAATGTACAGGACAGTGTCTGCAGGAAAGTCCCCCAGTATAACACAATGTGCAGGACAGTGTCTGTGGGACAGTCCCCCAGTATAACCCAATGTACAGGACAGTGTCTGTGGTACAGTCCCCCTGTATAACCGATGTACAGGACAGTGTCTGTGGGACAGTCCCCCAGTATAACCCAATGTACAGGACTGTGTCTGTGGGACAGTCCCCCAGTGTAAGTCAATGTACAGGACAATGTCTGTGGGACAGTCCCCCAGTATAACCCAATGTACAGGACAATGTCTATGGGACAGTCCCCCTGTATAACCCAATGTACAGGAGAGTGTCTGTGGAACAGACCCCCAGTGTAACCCAATGTACAGGACAATGTCTGTGGGACAGTCCCCCAGTATAACCCAATTTACAGGACAGTGTCAGTGGGACAGTCCCCCAGTATAACCCAATGTACAGGACAGTATCTTTAGGACCGTCCCCCATTATTACCCAATGTACAGGACAGTGTCTGTGGAACAGTCCCCCAGTATAACCCAATATACAGGACAGTGGCTGTGGGACTGTCCCCCAGTATTACCCAATATACAGGACAATGTCTGTGGGTCAGTCCCCGAGTATAACCCAATGTACAGGACAGTGTCTGAGGGACCGTCCCCCAGTATAACCCAATATACAGGACAGTGTCTCTGGAACAGTCCCCCAGTATAACCCAATATACAGGACAGTATCTGTGGGACACTCCCTCAGTATAACTCAATGTACGGGTCAGTGGCTTTGGAACAGTCCCGCACTAAAACCCAATCTACAGGACAGAGTCTGTGGGACAGTCCCCCAGTGTAACTCAATGTACAGGACAGTGTCTGTGGGACAGGCCCCCAGTATAACCCAATATACAGGACAGTGTCTGTGGAACAGTCACCCAGTATAACCCAATGTACAGGACAGTGTCTGTGGAACAGGCCCCCAGTATAACCCAATGTACAGGACAGTTTCTGTGGAACAGTCCCCCAGTTTAACCCAATGTACAGGACAGTGTCTGTAGGCAGTCCCCCAGTATAACCCAATATACAGGACAGTGTCTGTGGGACAGGCCCCCAGTGTAACCCAATATACAGGACAGTGTCTGTGGAACAGTCCCCCAGTATAACCCAATGTCAAGGGCCGTGCCTGTGGAACAGGCCCCCAGTATAACTCAATGTACAGGACAGTGTCTGTGGAACAATACCCAAGTATAACCCAATGTACAGGACAGTGTCTGTAGGACAGTACCCCAGTATTACCCAATATACAGGACAGTGTCTGTGGGACAGGGCCCCAGTATAACCCAATATACAGGACAGTGTCTGTGGGACAGGCCCCCAGTATAACCCAATGTACAGGACAGTGTCTGTGGAACAGGCCCCCAGTATAACCCAATGTACAGGACAGTGTCTGTGGAACAGCCCCCCAGCATAACCCAATATACAGGGCAGTGTCTGTGGAACAGTCCCCCAGTATAACCCAACGTACAGGACAGTGTCTGTGGGACAGACCCCCAGTATAACCCAATGTACAGGAGAGTGTCTGCGGAACAGTCCCCCAGTATAACCCAATGTGCAGGACAGTGTCTGTGGGACAGTCCCCCAGTATAATCCAATGTACAGGGTAGTGTCTGTGGAACAGTCCCCCAGTATAAGCCAATATACAGGACAGTGTCTGTGGGACAGTCCATCAGTATAACACAATGTGCAGGACAGTGTCTGTGGGACAGTCCCCCAGTATAATCCAATGTACAGGGTAGTGTCTGTGGAAGAGTTCCCCAGTGTAACCAATGTACAGGACAGTGTCTGTGGTACAGTCCCCCAGTATAACCAATGTACAGGACAGTGTCTGTGGGACAGGCCCCCAGAATAACCCAATGTACAGGACAGCGTCTGTGGAACAGTCCCCCAGTATAACCAATGTACAGGACAGTGTCTGTGGGACAGTCCCCCAGAATAACCCAATGTACAGGACAGTGTCTGTGGAACAGTCCCCCAGTATAATCCAATGTACGGGACAGTGTCTGTGGGACAGTCCCCCAGTATAACCCAATGTACAGGACAGTGTCTGTGGTACAGTCCCGCAGTATAGCCCAAAGTACAGGACAGTGTCTGTGGAACAGTCCCCCAGTATAACCCAATGTGCACGACAGTGTCTGTGGGACAGTCCCCCAGTATAACCCAATACACAGGACAGTGTACAGTCCCCCAGTATAACTTAATGTACAGGACAGTGTCTGTGGGACAGTCCCCCAGTATAACCCAACGTACAGGACAGTGTCTGTGGAACAGTCCTCCAGTATAACCCAATGTACAGGTCAGTGTCTGTGGGACAGTCCCCCAGTATAATCCAATGTACAGGGTCGTGTCTGTGGAACAGGCCCCCAGTATAACCCAATGTACAGGGCAGTGTCTGTGGAACAGGCCCCCAGTATAACACAATGTACAGGACAGTGTCTGTGGAACAGTCCACCAGTATAACACAATGTACAGGACAGTGTCTGTAGGACAGTCCCCCAGTATAACCCAATGGACAGGACAGTCTCTGTGGTACAGTCCCCCTGTATAACCGATGTACAGGACAGTGTCTGTGGGACAGTCCCCCAGTATAACCCAATGTACAGGACTGTGTCTGTGGGACAGTCCCCCAGTGTAAGTCAATGTACAGGACAATGTCTGTGGGACAGTCCCCCAGTATAACCCAATGTACAGGACAATGTCTATGGGACAGTCCTCCAGTATAACCCAATGTACAGGAGAGTGTCTGTGGAACAGACCCCCAGTGTAACCCAATGTACAGGACAATGTCTGTGGGACAGTCCCCCAGTATAACCCAATTTACAGGACAGTGTCAGTGGGACAGTCCCCCAGTATAACCCAATGTACAGGACAGTATCTGTAGGACCGTCCCCCATTATTACCCAATGTACAGGACAGTGTCTGTGGAACAGTCCCCCAGTATAACCCAATATACAGGACAGTGGCTGTGGGACTGTCCCCCAGTATTACCCAATATACAGGACAATGTCTGTGGGTCAGTCCCCGAGTATAACCCAATGTACAGGACAGTGCCTGAGGGACCGTCCCCCAGTATAACCCAATATACAGGACAGTGTCTGTGGAACAGTCCCCCAGTATAACCCAATATACAGGACAGTATCTGTGGGACACTCCCTCAGTATAACTCAATGTACGGGTCAGTGGCTTTGGAACAGTCCCGCAGTACAACCCAATCTACAGGACAGAGTCTGTGGGACAGTCCCCCAGAATAACTCAATGTACAGGACAGTGTCTGTGGGACAGGCCCCCAGTATAACCCAACATACAGGACAGTGTCTGTGGAACAGTCCCCCAGTATAACCCAATGTACAGGACAGAGTCTGTGGAACAGGCCCCCAGTATAACCCAATGTACAGGACAGTGTCTGTGGAACAGTCCCCCAGTTTAACCCAATGTACAGGACAGTGTCTGTAGGCAGTCCCCCAGTATAACCCAATATACAGGACAGTGTCTGTGGGACAGGCCCCCAGTATAACCCAATATACAGGACAGTGTCTGTGGAACAGTCACCCAGTATAACCCAATGTCAAGGACCGTGCCTGTGGAACAGGCCCCCAGTATAACTCAATGTACAGGACAGTGTCTGTGGAACAATACCCAAGTATAACCCAATGTACAGGACAGTGTCTGTAGGACAGTACCCCAGTATTACCCAATATACAGGACAGTGTCTGTGGGACAGGGCCCCAGTATAACCCAATATACAGGACAGTGTCTGTGGGACAGGCCCCCAGTATAACCCAATGTACAGGACAGTGTCTGTGGAACAGGCCCCCAGTATAACCCAATGTACAGGACAGTGTCTGTGGAACAGCCCCCCAGCATAACCCAATATACAGGGCAGTGTCTGTGGAACAGTCCCACAGTATAACCCAACGTACAGGACAGTGTCTGTGGGACAGACCCCCAGTATAACCCAATGTACAGGAGAGTGTCTGCGGAACAGCCCCCCAGTATAACCCAATGTGCAGGACAGTGTCTGTGGGACAGTCCCCCAGTATAATCCAATGTACAGGACAGTGTCTGTGGGACAGTCCCCCAGTATAATCCAATGTACAGGGTAGTGTCTGTGGAACAGTCCCCCAGTATAAGCCAATATACAGGACAGTGTCTGTGGGACAGTCAACCAGTATAATCCAATGTACAGGGTAGTGTCTGTGGAACAGTCCCCCAGTATAAGCCAATATACAGGACAGTGTCTGTGGGACAGTCCACCAGTATAACACAATGTACAGGACAGTGCCTGTAGGACAGTCCCCCAGTATAACCCAATGGACAGGACAGTGTCTGTGGAAGAGTTCCCCAGTATAACCAATGTACAGGACAGTGTCTGTGGTACAGTCCCCCAGTATAACCAATGTACAGGACAGTGTCTGTGGGACAGGCCCCCAGAATAACCCAATGTACAGGACAGTGTCTGTGGAACAGTCCCCCAGTATAATCCAATGTACGGGACAGTGTCTGTGGGACAGTCCCCCAGTATAACCAATGTACAGGACAGTGTCTGTGGGACAGTCCCCCAGAATAACCCAATGTACAGGACAGTGTCTGTGGAACAGTCCCCCACTATAATCCAATGTACGGGACAGTGTCTGTGGGACAGTCCCCCAGTATAACCCAATGTACAGGACAGTGTCTGTGGTACAGTCCCGCAGTATAGCCCAAAGTACAGGACAGTGTCTGTGGAACAGTCCCCCAGTATAACCCAATGTACACGACAGTGTCTGTGGGACAGTCCCCCAGTATAACCCAATACACAGGACAGTGTACAGTCCCCCAGTATAACTTAATGTACAGGACAGTGTCTGTGGGACAGGCCCCCAGTATCACCCAATACACAGGACAGTGTCTGTGGAACATTCCCCCCAGTATAACCCAATGTACAGGACAGTGTCTGTGGAACAGGCCCCCAGTATAACCCAATATACAGGACAGTGTCTGTGGAACAGTCCCCCAGTATAACCCAATGTCAAGGACAGTGTCTGTGGAACAGGCCCCCAGTATAACTCAATGTACAGGACAGTGTCTGTGTGACCGGCCCCCAGTATAACCCAATGTACAGGACAGTGTCTGTGGAACAGGCTCCCAGTATAACCCAATGTACAGGACAGTGTCTGTGGAACATTCCCCCAGTATAACGAAATATACAGGACAGTGTCTGAGGATAAGTCCCCCAGTATAACCCAACGTACAGGACAGTGTCTGTGGAACAGTCCTCCAGTATAACCCAATGTACAGGGCAATGTCTGTCGGACAGACCCCCAGTATAACCCAATGTACAGGAGAGTGTCTGTGGAACAGTCCATCAGTATAACCCAATGTACAGGTCAGTGTCTGTGGGACAGTCCCCCAGTATAATCCAATGTACAGGGTAGTGTCTGTGGAACAGGCCCCCAGTATAACCCAATGTACAGGGCAGTGTCTGTGGAACAGGCCCCCAGTATAACACAATGTACAGGACAGTGTCTGTGGAACAGTCCACCAGTATAACACAATGTACAGGACAGTGTCTGCAGGACATGCCCCCAGTATAACCCAATGGACAGGACAGTGTCTGTGGGACAGTCCCCCAGTATAACCAATGTACAGGACAATGTCTGTGGTACAGTCCCCCAGTATAACCAATGTACAGGACAGTGTCTGTGGGACAGTCCCCCAGTATAACCCAATGTACAGGACAGTGTCTGTGGAACAGTCCCCCAGTATAACTAAAATGTACAGGACAGTGTCTGTGGCACAGTCCCCCAGTCTAACCCAATGTACAGGACAGTGTCTCTGGAACAGTCCCGCAGTATAACCCAACGTACACGACAGTGTCTGTGGGACAGTCCCCCAGTATATCCCAATATACAGGACAGTGTCTGTGGGACAGACCCCCAATATAACCCAATGTACAGGACAGCGTCTGTGGGAGAGTCCCCCAGGATAACCCAATGTACAGGACAGTGTCTGTGGTACAGTCCCCCAGTATAACCCAATGTACAGGACAATGTCTGTGGTACAGTCCCCCAGTATAACCCAATGTACAGGACAGTGTCTGTGGTACAGTCCCCCAGTATAACCGATGTACAGGACAGTGACTGTGGAACAGTCCCCCAGTATAACCGATGTACAGGACAGTGACTGTGGGACAGTCCCCCAGTATAACCCAATGTACAGGACTGTGTCTGTGGGACAGTCCCCCAGTGTAAGTCAATGTACAGGACAATGTCTGTGGGACAGTCCCCCAGTATAACCCAATGTACAGGACAATGTCTATGGGACAGTCCCCCTGTATAACCCAATGTACAGGAGAGTGTCTGTGGAACAGACCCCCAGTGTAACCCAATGTACAGGACAATGTCTGTGGGACAGTCCCCCAGTATAACCCAATTTACAGGACAGTGTCAGTGGGACAGTCCCCCAGTATAACCCAATGTACAGGACAGTATCTTTAGGACCGTCCCCCATTATTACCCAATGTACAGGACAGTGTCTGTGGAACAGTCCCCCAGTATAACCCAATATACAGGACAGTGGCTGTGGGACTGTCCCCCAGTATTACCCAATATACAGGACAATGTCTGTGGGTCAGTCCCCGAGTATAACCCAATGTACAGGACAGTGTCTGAGGGACCGTCCCCCAGTATAACCCAATATACAGGACAGTGTCTCTGGAACAGTCCCCCAGTATAACCCAATATACAGGACAGTATCTGTGGGACACTCCCTCAGTATAACTCAATGTACGGGTCAGTGGCTTTGGAACAGTCCCGCACTAAAACCCAATCTACAGGACAGAGTCTGTGGGACAGTCCCCCAGTGTAACTCAATGTACAGGACAGTGTCTGTGGGACAGGCCCCCAGTATAACCCAATATACAGGACAGTGTCTGTGGAACAGTCACCCAGTATAACCCAATGTACAGGACAGTGTCTGTGGAACAGGCCCCCAGTATAACCCAATGTACAGGACAGTGTCTGTGGAACAGTCCCCCAGTTTAACCCAATGTACAGGACAGTGTCTGTAGGCAGTCCCCCAGTATAACCCAATATACAGGACAGTGTCTGTGGGACAGGCCCCCAGTGTAACCCAATATACAGGACAGTGTCTGTGGAACAGTCCCCCATTATAACCCAATGTCAAGGGCCGTGCCTGTGGAACAGGCCCCCAGTATAACTCAATGTACAGGACAGTGTCTGTGGAACAATACCCAAGTATAACCCAATGTACAGGACAGTGTCTGTAGGACAGTACCCCAGTATTACCCAATATACAGGACAGTGTCTGTGGGACAGGGCCCCAGTATAACCCAATATACAGGACAGTGTCTGTGGGACAGGCCCCCAGTATAACCCAATGTACAGGACAGTGTCTGTGGAACAGGCCCCCAGTATAACCCAATGTACAGGACAGTGTCTGTGGAACAGCCCCCCAGCATAACCCAATATACAGGGCAGTGTCTGTGGAACAGTCCCCCAGTATAACCCAACGTACAGGACAGTGTCTGTGGGACAGACCCCCAGTATAACCCAATGTACAGGAGAGTGTCTGCGGAACAGTCCCCCAGTATAACCCAATGTGCAGGACAGTGTCTGTGGGACAGTCCCCCAGTATAATCCAATGTACAGGGTAGTGTCTGTGGAACAGTCCCCCAGTATAAGCCAATATACAGGACAGTGTCTGTGGGACAGTCCATCAGTATAACACAATGTGCAGGACAGTGTCTGTGGGACAGTCCCCCAGTATAATCCAATGTACAGGGTAGTGTCTGTGGAAGAGTTCCCCAGTGTAACCAATGTACAGGACAGTGTCTGTGGTACAGTCCCCCAGTATAACCAATGTACAGGACAGTGTCTGTGGGACAGGCCCCCAGAATAACCCAATGTACAGGACAGCGTCTGTGGAACAGTCCCCCAGTATAACCAATGTACAGGACAGTGTCTGTGGGACAGTCCCCCAGAATAACCCAATGTACAGGACAGTGTCTGTGGAACAGTCCCCCAGTATAATCCAATGTACGGGACAGTGTCTGTGGGACAGTCCCCCAGTATAACCCAATGTACAGGACAGTGTCTGTGGTACAGTCCCGCAGTATAGCCCAAAGTACAGGACAGTGTCTGTGGAACAGTCCCCCAGTATAACCCAATGTGCACGACAGTGTCTGTGGGACAGTCCCCCAGTATAACCCAATACACAGGACAGTGTACAGTCCCCCAGTATAACTTAATGTACAGGACAGTGTCTGTGGGACAGTCCCCCAGTATAACCCAACGTACAGGACAGTGTCTGTGGAACAGTCCTCCAGTATAACCCAATGTACAGGTCAGTGTCTGTGGGACAGTCCCCCAGTATAATCCAATGTACAGGGTCGTGTCTGTGGAACAGGCCCCCAGTATAACCCAATGTACAGGGCAGTGTCTGTGGAACAGGCCCCCAGTATAACACAATGTACAGGACAGTGTCTGTGGAACAGTCCACCAGTATAACACAATGTACAGGACAGTGTCTGTAGGACAGTCCCCCAGTATAACCCAATGGACAGGACAGTCTCTGTGGTACAGTCCCCCTGTATAACCGATGTACAGGACAGTGTCTGTGGGACAGTCCCCCAGTATAACCCAATGTACAGGACTGTGTCTGTGGGACAGTCCCCCAGTGTAAGTCAATGTACAGGACAATGTCTGTGGGACAGTCCCCCAGTATAACCCAATGTACAGGACAATGTCTATGGGACAGTCCTCCAGTATAACCCAATGTACAGGAGAGTGTCTGTGGAACAGACCCCCAGTGTAACCCAATGTACAGGACAATGTCTGTGGGACAGTCCCCCAGTATAACCCAATTTACAGGACAGTGTCAGTGGGACAGTCCCCCAGTATAACCCAATGTACAGGACAGTATCTGTAGGACCGTCCCCCATTATTACCCAATGTACAGGACAGTGTCTGTGGAACAGTCCCCCAGTATAACCCAATATACAGGACAGTGGCTGTGGGACTGTCCCCCAGTATTACCCAATATACAGGACAATGTCTGTGGGTCAGTCCCCGAGTATAACCCAATGTACAGGACAGTGCCTGAGGGACCGTCCCCCAGTATAACCCAATATACAGGACAGTGTCTGTGGAACAGTCCCCCAGTATAACCCAATATACAGGACAGTATCTGTGGGACACTCCCTCAGTATAACTCAATGTACGGGTCAGTGGCTTTGGAACAGTCCCGCAGTACAACCCAATCTACAGGAGAGAGTCTGTGGGACAGTCCCCCAGAATAACTCAATGTACAGGACAGTGTCTGTGGGACAGGCCCCCAGTATAACCCAACATACAGGACAGTGTCTGTGGAACAGTCCCCCAGTATAACCCAATGTACAGGACAGAGTCTGTGGAACAGGCCCCCAGTATAACCCAATGTACAGGACAGTGTCTGTGGAACAGTCCCCCAGTTTAACCCAATGTACAGGACAGTGTCTGTAGGCAGTCCCCCAGTATAACCCAATATACAGGACAGTGTCTGTGGGACAGGCCCCCAGTATAACCCAATATACAGGACAGTGTCTGTGGAACAGTCACCCAGTATAACCCAATGTCAAGGACCGTGCCTGTGGAACAGGCCCCCAGTATAACTCAATGTACAGGACAGTGTCTGTGGAACAATACCCAAGTATAACCCAATGTACAGGACAGTGTCTGTAGGACAGTACCCCAGTATTACCCAATATACAGGACAGTGTCTGTGGGACAGGGCCCCAGTATAACCCAATATACAGGACAGTGTCTGTGGGACAGGCCCCCAGTATAACCCAATGTACAGGACAGTGTCTGTGGAACAGGCCCCCAGTATAACCCAATGTACAGGACAGTGTCTGTGGAACAGCCCCCCAGCATAACCCAATATACAGGGCAGTGTCTGTGGAACAGTCCCACAGTATAACCCAACGTACAGGACAGTGTCTGTGGGACAGACCCCCAGTATAACCCAATGTACAGGAGAGTGTCTGCGGAACAGCCCCCCAGTATAACCCAATGTGCAGGACAGTGTCTGTGGGACAGTCCCCCAGTATAATCCAATGTACAGGACAGTGTCTGTGGGACAGTCCCCCAGTATAATCCAATGTACAGGGTAGTGTCTGTGGAACAGTCCCCCAGTATAAGCCAATATACAGGACAGTGTCTGTGGGACAGTCAACCAGTATAATCCAATGTACAGGGTAGTGTCTGTGGAACAGTCCCCCAGTATAAGCCAATATACAGGACAGTGTCTGTGGGACAGTCCACCAGTATAACACAATGTACAGGACAGTGCCTGTAGGACAGTCCCCCAGTATAACCCAATGGACAGGACAGTGTCTGTGGAAGAGTTCCCCAGTATAACCAATGTACAGGACAGTGTCTGTGGTACAGTCCCCCAGTATAACCAATGTACAGGACAGTGTCTGTGGGACAGGCCCCCAGAATAACCCAATGTACAGGACAGTGTCTGTGGAACAGTCCCCCAGTATAATCCAATGTACGGGACAGTGTCTGTGGGACAGTCCCCCAGTATAACCAATGTACAGGACAGTGTCTGTGGGACAGTCCCCCAGAATAACCCAATGTACAGGACAGTGTCTGTGGAACAGTCCCCCACTATAATCCAATGTACGGGACAGTGTCTGTGGGACAGTCCCCCAGTATAACCCAATGTACAGGACAGTGTCTGTGGTACAGTCCCGCAGTATAGCCCAAAGTACAGGACAGTGTCTGTGGAACAGTCCCCCAGTATAACCCAATGTACACGACAGTGTCTGTGGGACAGTCCCCCAGTATAACCCAATACACAGGACAGTGTACAGTCCCCCAGTATAACTTAATGTACAGGACAGTGTCTGTGGGACAGGCCCCCAGTATCACCCAATACACAGGACAGTGTCTGTGGAACATTCCCCCCAGTATAACCCAATGTACAGGACAGTGTCTGTGGAACAGGCCCCCAGTATAACCCAATATACAGGACAGTGTCTGTGGAACAGTCCCCCAGTATAACCCAATGTCAAGGACAGTGTCTGTGGAACAGGCCCCCAGTATAACTCAATGTACAGGACAGTGTCTGTGTGACCGGCCCCCAGTATAACCCAATGTACAGGACAGTGTCTGTGGAACAGGCCCCCAGTATAACCCAATGTACAGGACAGTGTCTGTGGAACATTCCCCCAGTATAACGAAATATACAGGACAGTGTCTGAGGATAAGTCCCCCAGTATAACCCAACGTACAGGACAGTGTCTGTGGAACAGTCCTCCAGTATAACCCAATGTACAGGGCAATGTCTGTCGGACAGACCCCCAGTATAACCCAATGTACAGGAGAGTGTCTGTGGAACAGTCCATCAGTATAACCCAATGTACAGGTCAGTGTCTGTGGGACAGTCCCCCAGTATAATCCAATGTACAGGGTAGTGTCTGTGGAACAGGCCCCCAGTATAACCCAATGTACAGGGCAGTGTCTGTGGAACAGGCCCCCAGTATAACACAATGTACAGGACAGTGTCTGTGGAACAGTCCACCAGTATAACACAATGTACAGGACAGTGTCTGCAGGACATGCCCCCAGTATAACCCAATGGACAGGACAGTGTCTGTGGGACAGTCCCCCAGTATAACCAATGTACAGGACAATGTCTGTGGTACAGTCCCCCAGTATAACCAATGTACAGGACAGTGTCTGTGGGACAGTCCCCCAGTATAACCCAATGTACAGGACAGTGTCTGTGGAACAGTCCCCCAGTATAACTAAAATGTACAGGACAGTGTCTGTGGCACAGTCCCCCAGTCTAACCCAATGTACAGGACAGTGTCTCTGGAACAGTCCCGCAGTATAACCCAACGTACACGACAGTGTCTGTGGGACAGTCCCCCAGTATATCCCAATATACAGGACAGTGTCTGTGGGACAGACCCCCAATATAACCCAATGTACAGGACAGCGTCTGTGGGAGAGTCCCCCAGGATAACCCAATGTACAGGACAGTGTCTGTGGTACAGTCCCCCAGTATAACCCAATGTACAGGACAATGTCTGTGGTACAGTCCCCCAGTATAACCCAATGTACAGGACAGTGTCTGTGGTACAGTCCCCCAGTATAACCGATGTACAGGACAGTGACTGTGGAACAGTCCCCCAGTATAACCGATGTACAGGACAGTGACTGTGGGACAGTCCCCCAGTATAACCCAATGTACAGGACAGTGTCTGTGGAACAGTCCCCCAGTATAACCCAATATACAGGACAGTGTCTGTGGAACAGACCCCCATTATTACCCAATGTACAGGACAATGTCTGTGGAACAGTCCCCCAGTATAACCCAATATACAGGACAGTGTCTGTGGAACAGTCCCCCAGTGTGTCCCAATATACAGGACAGTGTCTGTGGGACAGTCCCCCAGTATAACCCAATATACAGGACAGTGTCTGTGGAACAGTCCCCCAGTATAACCCAATGTCAAGGACAGTGTCTGTGGAACAGGCCCCCAGTATAACTCAATGTACAGGACAGTGTCTGTGTGACCGGCCCCCAGTATAACCCAATGTACAGGACAGTGTCTGTGGAACATTCCCCCAGTATAACGAAATATACAGGACAGTGTCTGTGGATAAGTCCCCCAGTATAACCCAACGTACAGGACAGTGTCTGTGGAACAGTGCTCCAGTATAACCCAATGTACAGGGCAATGTCTGTGGGACAGACCCCCAGTATAACCCAATGTACAGGAGAGTGTCTGTGGAACAGTACATCAGTATAACCCAATGTACAGGTCAGTGTCTGTGGGACAGTCCCCCAGTATAATTCAATGTACAGGGTAGTGTCTGTGGAACAGGCCCCCAGTATAACCCAATGTACAGGGCAGTGTCTGTGGAACAGGCCCCCAGTATAACACAATGTACAGGACAGTGTCTGTGGAACAGTCCACCAGTATAACACAATGTACAGGACAGTGTCTGTAGGACAGTCCCCCAGTATAACCCAATGGACAGGACAGTGTCTGTGGGACAGTCCCCCAGTATAACCAATGTACAGGACAATGTCTGTGGTACAGTCCCCCAGTATAACCAATGTACAGGACAGTGTCTGTGGGACAGTCCCCCAGTATAACCCAATGTACAGGACAGTGTCTGTGGAACAGTCCCCCAGTATAACCCAATGTACAGGACAGTGTCTGTGGGACAGTCCCCCAGTCTAACCCAATGTACAGGACAGTGTCTCTGGAACAGTCCCGCAGTATAACCCAACGTACACGACAGTGTCTGTGGGACAGTCCCCCAGTATATCCCAATATACAGGACAGTGTCTGTGGGACAGACCCCCAATATAACCCAATGTACAGGACAGCGTCTGTGGGAGAGTCCCCCAGGATAACCCAATGTACAGGACAGTGTCTGTGGTACAGTCCCCCAGTATAACCAATGTACAGGACAATGTCTGTGGAACAGTCCCCCAGTATAACCCAATATACAGGACAGTGTCTGTGGGACAGGCCCCCAGTATAACCCAATGTACAGGACAGTGTCTGTGGAACAGGCCCCCAGTATAACCCAATGTACAGGACAGTGTCTGTGGAACAGCCCCCCAGCATAACCCAATATACAGGGCAGTGTCTGTGGAACAGTCCCCCAGTATAACCCAACGTACAGGACAGTGTCTGTGGGACAGACCCCCAGTATAACCCAATGTACAGGAGAGTGTCTGCGGAACAGTCCCCCAGTATAACCCAATGTGCAGGACAGTGTCTGTGGGACAGTCCCCCAGTATAATCCAATGTACAGGGTAGTGTCTGTGGAACAGTCCCCCAGTATAAGCCAATATACAGGACAGTGTCTGTGGGACAGTCCACCAGTATAACACAATGTGCAGGACAGTGTCTGTGGGACAGTCCCCCAGTATAATCCAATGTACAGGGTAGTGTCTGTGGAAGAGTTCCCCAGTATAACCAATGTACAGGACAGTGTCTGTGGTACAGTCCCCCAGTATAACCAATGTACAGGACAGTGTCTGTGGGACAGGCCCCCAGAATAACCCAATGTACAGGACAGCGTCTGTGGAACAGTCCCCCAGTATAACCAATGTACAGGACAGTGTCTGTGGGACAGTCCCCCAGAATAACCCAATGTACAGGACAGTGTCTGTGGAACAGTCCCCCAGTATAATCCAATGTACGGGACAGTGTCTGTGGGACAGTCCCCCAGTATAACCCAATGTACAGGACAGTGTCTGTGGTACAGTCCCGCAGTATAGCCCAAAGTACAGGACAGTGTCTGTGGAACAGTCCCCCAGTATAACCCAATGTACACGACAGTGTCTGTGGGACAGTCCCCCAGTATAACCCAATACACAGGACAGTGTACAGTCCCCCAGTATAACTTAATGTACAGGACAGTGTCTGTGGGACAGTCCCCCAGTATAACCCAACGTACAGGACAGTGTCTGTGGAACAGTCCTCCAGTATAACCCAATGTACAGGTCAGTGTCTGTGGGACAGTCCCCCAGTATAATCCAATGTACAGGGTCGTGTCTGTGGAACAGGCCCCCAGTATAACACAACGTACAGGACAGTGTCTGTGGAACAGTCCACCAGTATAACACAATGTACAGGACAGTGTCTGTAGGACAGTCCCCCAGTATAACCCAATGGACAGGACAGTGTCTGTGGTACAGTCCCCCTGTATAACCGATGTACAGGACAGTGTCTGTGGGACAGTCCCCCAGTATAACCCAATGTACAGGACTGTGTCTGTGGGACAGTCCCCCAGTGTAAGTCAATGTACAGGACAATGTCTGTGGGACAGTCCCCCAGTATAACCCAATGTACAGGACAATGTCTATGGGACAGTCCCCCAGTATAACCCAATGTACAGGAGAGTGTCTGTGGAACAGACCCCCAGTGTAACCCAATGTACAGGACAATGTCTGTGGGACAGTCCCCCAGTATAACCCAATTTACAGGACATTGTCAGTGGGACAGTCCCCCAGTATAAC
Source organism: Somniosus microcephalus (assembly GCF_052327205.1). NCBI lineage: Eukaryota > Metazoa > Chordata > Chondrichthyes > Squaliformes > Somniosidae > Somniosus > Somniosus microcephalus. Next base: position 327,775,853 of record NC_140987.1, on the reverse strand, counting down.
CCAATGTACAGGACAGTATCTGTAGGACCGTCCCCCATTATTACCCAATGTACAGGACAGTGTCTGTGGAACAGTCCCCCAGTATAACCCAATATACAGGACAGTGGCTGTGGGACTGTCCCCCAGTATTACCCAATATACAGGACAATGTCTGTGGGTCAGTCCCCGAGTATAACCCAATGTACAGGACAGTGCCTGAGGGACCGTCCCCCAGTATAACCCAATATACAGGACAGTGTCTGTGGAACAGTCCCCCAGTATAACCCAATATACAGGACAGTATCTGTGGGACACTCCCTCAGTATAACTCAATGTACGGGTCAGTGGCTTTGGAACAGTCCCGCAGTACAACCCAATCAACAGGACAGAGTCTGTGGGACAGTCCCCCAGTATAACTCAATGTACAGGACAGTGTCTGTGGGACAGGCCCCCAGTATAACCCAACATACAGGACAGTGTCTGTGGAACAGTCCCCCAGTATAACCCAATGTACAGGACAGAGTCTGTGGAACAGGCCCCCAGTATAACCCAATGTACAGGACAGTGTCTGTGGAACAGTCCCCCAGTTTAACCCAATGTACAGGACATTGTCTGTAGGCAGTCCCCCAGTATAACCCAATATACAGGACAGTGTCTGTGGGACAGGCCCCCAGTATAACCCAATATACAGGACAGTGTCTGTGGAACAGTCACCCAGTATAACCCAATGTCAAGGACCGTGCCTGTGGAACAGGCCCCCAGTATAACTCAATGTACAGGACAGTGTCTGTGGAACAATACCCAAGTATAACCCAATGTACAGGACAGTGTCTGTAGGACAGTACCCCAGTATTACCCAATATACAGGACAGTGTCTGTGGGACAGGGCCCCAGTATAACCCAATATACAGGACAGTGTCTGTGGGACAGGCCCCCAGTATAACCCAATGTACAGGACAGTGTCTGTGGAACAGGCCCCCAGTATAACCCAATGTACAGGACAGTGTCTGTGGAACAGCCCCCCAGCATAACCCAATATACAGGGCAGTGTCTGTGGAACAGTCCCACAGTATAACCCAACGTACAGGACAGTGTCTGTGGGACAGACCCCCAGTATAACCCAATGTACAGGAGAGTGTCTGCGGAACAGTCCCCCAGTATAACCCAATGTGCAGGACAGTGTCTGTGGGACAGTCCCCCAGTATAATCCAATGTACAGGACAGTGTCTGTGGGACAGTCCCCCAGTATAATCGAATGTACAGGGTAGTGTCTGTGGAACAGTCCCCCAGTATAAGCCAATATACAGGACAGTGTCTGTGGGACAGTCAACCAGTATAATCCAATGTACAGGGTAGTGTCTGTGGAACAGTCCCCCAGTATAAGCCAATATACAGGACAGTGTCTGTGGGACAGTCCACCAGTATAACACAATGTACAGGACAGTGCCTGTAGGACAGTCCCCCAGTATAACCCAATGGACAGGACAGTGTCTGTGGAAGAGTTCCCCAGTATAACCAATGTACAGGACAGTGTCTGTGGTACAGTCCCCCAGTATAACCAATGTACAGGACAGTGTCTGTGGGACAGGCCCCCAGAATAACCCAATGTACAGGACAGTGTCTGTGGAACAGTCCCCCAGTATAATCCAATGTACGGGACAGTGTCTGTGGGACAGTCCCCCAGTATAACCAATGTACAGGACAGTGTCTGTGGGACAGTCCCCCAGAATAACCCAATGTACAGGACAGTGTCTGTGGAACAGTCCCCCACTATAATCCAATGTACGGGACAGTGTCTGTGGGACAGTCCCCCAGTATAACCCAATGTACAGGACAGTGTCTGTGGTACAGTCCCGCAGTATAGCCCAAAGTACAGGACAGTGTCTGTGGAACAGTCCCCCAGTATAACCCAATGTACACGACAGTGTCTGTGGGACAGTCCCCCAGTATAACCCAATACACAGGACAGTGTACAGTCCCCCAGTATAACTTAATGTACAGGACAGTGTCTGTGGGACAGGCCCCCAGTATCACCCAATACACAGGACAGTGTCTGTGGAACATTCCCCCCAGTATAACCCAATGTACAGGACAGTGTCTGTGGAACAGGCCCCCAGTATAACCCAATATACAGGACAGTGTCTGTGGAACAGTCCCCCAGTATAACCCAATGTCAAGGACAGTGTCTGTGGAACAGGCCCCCAGTATAACTCAATGTACAGGACAGTGTCTGTGTGACCGGCCCCCAGTATAACCCAATGTACAGGACAGTGTCTGTGGAACAGGCCCCCAGTATAACCCAATGTACAGGACAGTGTCTGTGGAACATTCCCCCAGTATAACGAAATATACAGGACAGTGTCTGAGGATAAGTCCCCCAGTATAACCCAACGTACAGGACAGTGTCTGTGGAACAGTCCTCCAGTATAACCCAATGTACAGGGCAATGTCTGTCGGACAGACCCCCAGTATAACCCAATGTACAGGAGAGTGTCTGTGGAACAGTCCATCAGTATAACCCAATGTACAGGTCAGTGTCTGTGGGACAGTCCCCCAGTATAATCCAATGTACAGGGTAGTGTCTGTGGAACAGGCCCCCAGTATAACCCAATGTACAGGGCAGTGTCTGTGGAACAGGCCCCCAGTATAACACAATGTACAGGACAGTGTCTGTGGAACAGTCCACCAGTATAACACAATGTACAGGACAGTGTCTGCAGGACATGCCCCCAGTATAACCCAATGGACAGGACAGTGTCTGTGGGACAGTCCCCCAGTATAACCAATGTACAGGACAATGTCTGTGGTACAGTCCCCCAGTATAACCAATGTACAGGACAGTGTCTGTGGGACAGTCCCCCAGTATAACCCAATGTACAGGACAGTGTCTGTGGAACAGTCCCCCAGTATAACCCAATGTACAGGACAGTGTCTGTGGCACAGTCCCCCAGTCTAACCCAATGTACAGGACAGTGTCTCTGGAACAGTCCCGCAGTATAACCCAACGTACACGACAGTGTCTGTGGGACAGTCCCCCAGTATATCCCAATATACAGGACAGTGTCTGTGGAACAGGCCCCCAGTATAAACAAAGTACAGGACAGAGTCTGTGGGACAGTCCCCCAGTATAACCCAATGTACAGGACAGTGTCTGTGGAACAGTCCCCCAGTATAACCAATGTACAAGACATTGTCTGTGGGACAGAGCCCCAGTATAACACAATGCACAGGACAGTGTCTGTGGGACAGTCCCCCAGTATAACCCAATGTACAGGACAGTGTATGTGGAACAGGCCCCCAGTATAACCCAATATACAGGACAGTGTCTGTGGAACAGGCCCCCAGTATAACCCAATATACAGGACAGTGTCTGTGGAACAGGCCCCCAGTATAACCAAAGTACAGGACAGAGTCTGTGGGACAGTCCCCCAGTATAACCCAATGTACAGGACAGTGTCTGTGGAACAGTCCCCCAGTATAACCAATGTACAAGACATTGTCTGTGGGACAGAGCCCCAGTATAACACAATGCACAGGACAGTGTCTGTGGGACAGTCCCCCAGTATAACCCAATGTACAGGACAGTGTCTGTGGAACAATCCCCCAGTATAACCAATGTACATGACAGTATCTGTGGGACAGAGCCCAAGTATAACACAATGCACAGGACAGTGTATGTGGAACAGTCCCCAGTATAACCCATTGTACAGGACAGTGTCTGTGGGACAGGCCCGCAGTATAACCCAATGTACAGGAGAGTGTCTGTGGAACAGTCCCCCAGTTTAACCCAATGTACAGGACAGTGTCTGTGGGACAGTCCCCCATTATAACCCAATGTACAGGACAGTGTCAATGGGACAGTCCCCCAGTATAACCCAATGTACAGGACAGTGTCTGTGGGACAGACCCCAGTATAACCCAATGTACAGGACACTGTCTTTGGGAAAGTCCCCCAGTACAACCCAATGTACAGGACAGTGTCTGTGGAACAGGCCACAGTAAAACCCAATGTACAGGACAGTGTCTGTGGGACATTGCCCCAGTATAACCCAATGTACAGGAGAGTGTCTGTGGAACACTCCCTCAGTATAACCCAATGTACAGGACAGTGTCTGTGGAACAGGCCCCCAGTATAAAACAATGTACAGGACAGTGTCTGTGGAACAGTCCCCCAGTATAACCCAATGTACAGGACAGTGTCTGTGGGACAGTCCCCCAGTATACCCCAATGTACAGGACAGCGTCTGTGGGCAGTCCCCCAGTTTAACCCAACTTACAGGACAGTGTCTGTGGGACAGTCCCCCAGTAAAACCCAATATACAGGACAGTGTCTGTGGAATAGTCCCCCAGTATAACCCAATGTACAGGACAGTGTCTGTGGGACTGTCCCACAGTATAACCCAATGCACAGTAAAGTGTCTGTGGGACAGTCCCCCAGGATAACCCAATGTACAGGACAGTGTCTGTGGAACAGTCCCCCAGTATAACCCAATGTACAGGACAGTCTGTGGGACAGACCCCCAGTGTAACCCAATGTACAGGAAATTGTCTGTGGCTCAGTCCCCCAGTATAACCAATGTACAAGACAGTGTCTGTGGGACAGAGCCCCAGTATAACACAATGCACAGGACGGTGTCTGTGGGACAGCCCCCCAGTAGAACCCAACGTACAGGACAGTGTCGGTGGGATAGTCCCCCAGTATAACCCAATGTACAGGACAGTGTCTGTGGAACAGTCCCCCAGTAAAACCCAATGTACAGGACACTGTTTGTGGAACAGTCCCCCAGTATAACCCAATGTACAGGACAGTGTCTGTAGGAGAGTCCCCCAGTATAACCGAATGTACAGCACATTGTCTGCGGAACAGTCCCCCAGTATAACCCAATGTACAGGAGAGTGTCTGTGGAACAGTCCCCCAGTATAACCCAATGTATAGGACAGTGTCTGTGGAACAGTCCCCCAGTATAACCCAATGTACAGGACAGTGTCTGTGGGACAGTCCCCCAGTATAACCCAATGTACAGGGAACAGGCCCACAGTAAAACCCAATGTACAGGACAGTGTCTGTAGAACAGGCCCCCAGTATAATCCAATGTATAGGACAGTTTCTGTGGGACATTCCCCCAGTATAACCCAATATACAGGATAGTGTCTGTGGTACAGCCCCCAGTATAGCCCAATGTACAGGACAGTTTCTGTGGGGCAGCCCCCCAGTATAACTCTATGTACGGGACAGTGTCTATGTAACAGACCCCCAGTATAGAGTCACAGAGTTATACAGCTCGGAAAGAGGCTCTTCGGTCCATCGTGTCTGCGCTGGCCATCAAGCCCTGGCTATTCTAATTCCATTTTCCATTCCTTTGTCAGTAGCCTTGTATGCTATGACGTTTCAAGTGCTCATCTAAATGCTTCTTGAATGTTGTGGGGGTTGCTACCTCTACCACCCTTTCAGGCAGTGAGTTCCAAATTCCAACCACCCTCTGGGTGAAAAAGTTTTTCCTCAAATCCCCTCTAAGCCTCCTGCCCCTTCCCTTAAAACTATGCCCCCTGGTTAATGACCCCTTTACTTAGGGGAAAGTTCATTTCTATCCATCCTATCTATGCCCCTCATAATTTAATACACCTCAATGAGGTCCCCCCTCAGCCTTCTCTGCTCTAAGGAAAACAACCCCAGCCTGACCAGTCCCTCTTCATAGTTGAAGCGCTCAAGCCCAGGTAACATCCTGGTGAATCTCCTCTGCACCCTCTCCAATGCAATCACATCCCTCCTATATTGTGATGACCAGAACTGCACACAGTATTCCAGCTGTGGCCTGATAAGCATTTTGTACAGCTCCATTATAACCTCCCTGCTCTTATATTCTATGCCTCGGCTAATGAAGGCAAGTATCCCATATGCCTTTTTAACCACCTTATCTACCTGTCCTGCTGCCTTCAGGGATCTATGTACATGCACACCAAGGCCCCTCTGATCCTCTGTCCTTCCTAGGGTCCAACCATTCATTGTGTATTCCCTAGTCTTGTTAGTCCGTCCAAAATGCATCACCTCACACTTTTCAGGGTTAAATTCCATTTGCCACTGTTCTGCCCATCTAACCATCCTGTCTATATCGTCCTGTAGCCTGAGGCTTCCCTCCTCACTATTTACCACTCCACCAATTTTCGTGTCATCTGCGAACTTACTGACCATACCTCCTACATTCATATCTAAATCATTAATGTACACTACAACCAGCAAAGGACCCTGCACGGATCCCTGCCGTACTCCACTGGACACAGGCTTCCAGTCACAAAAACAACCTTCGACCATCACGTCTGCCTCCTGCCACTAAGCCAATTTTGGATCCAATGTGCCAAATTGCCCTGGATCCCATGGGCTCTTACCTTCTTGACCAGTCTCTCACGTGGGACTTTCTCAAAAGCCTTACTGAAGTCCATGTAGACTACATCAACTGCACTTCCCTCATTCACACACCTAGTCACCCCTCGAAAAATTCAATCAAATTGGTCAAACAATGTACAGGACAGTGTCTGTGAAACAGACCCCCAGTATAACCCAATGTATAGAACAGTGTCTGTGGAACAGTCCCCCAGTATAACACAATGCATAGGACAGTGTCTGTGGAACAGTCCCCCAGTATAACACAATATACAGGACAGTGTCTGTGGGACAGTCCCCCAGTTTAACCCATGTACAGGACAGTGTCTGTGGGACAGGCCCCCAGTATAACCCAATGTACAGGACAGTGTCTGTGGAACAGTCCCCCAGTATAACTCAATGTACAGGACAGTGTCTGTGGAACAGTCCCCCAGTATAACCCAATGTACAGGACAGTGTCTGTGGGACAGACCCCCAGTATAACCCAATGTACAGGACAGTGTCTGTGGAACAGGCCCCCAGTATAACCAATGTACAAGACAGTGTCTGTGGGACAGAGCCCCAGTATAACACAATGTACAGGACAGTGTCTGTGGAACAGTCCCCCAGTATAACCCAATGTACAGGACAGTGTCTGTGGGACAGGCCCCCGGTATAACCCAATGTACAGGAGAGTGTCTGTGGTACAGTCCCCCAGTATAACACAATGTACAGGACAGTGTCTGTGGGACAGTCCCCCAGTATAACCCAATGTGCAGGACAGTGTAGGTTTGAAGGTCGAGAGCTGGAGAGACAGTTTGAAGGAGCGATAGCTGGAGAGACAGTTTGAAGGTCGAGAGCTGGAGTGACAGTTTGAAGGTCGAGAGCTGGAGTGACAGTTTGAAGGTCGAGAGCTGGAGTGAGCAGTTTGAAGGTCGAGAGCTGGAGAGACAGTTTGAAGGTCGAGAGCTGGAGCGGACAGTTTGAAGGTCGAGAGCTGGAGTGACAGTTTGAAGGTCGAGAGCTGGAGAGACAGTTTGAAGGTCGAGAGCTGGAGTAACAGTTTGAAGGTCGAGAGCTGGAGCGGAACCCAGTTACCAGGACGCCAAGTTGGACAGCCAGGGGTAATGTGCAGGCCAGGCGTGTGGAAGAAACCGAGGGGAAACATCGAGAAAAACTGAGAGGAAACATCGAGAAAGACAGAGGAAACATCGAGAGAGAGAGAGGGGAAACATTGAGAGAGACCAAGATGGAAACATCGAGAAAGACTGAGGGGGCACTTTATTTATTTAATTTTATTAATTTATTAATTAATTAATTAAATTTATTTAATTATAAGTTGTGAGTTCCTCACGATGCTCTCCCAGTGCGGCCACCCTGTAACCAGAGATTATTCTAGAAGCCTGGGTAGAAATATCAATGTAATTACTGTAGAAATTACTTTTTTTACATTATTGCTTGTTCATTTTATGTGCTGTCTTTTTATGTCTTTTATTTATTTTATGTCTGCTTTATTTATATTTAAAGTATGTATGCGTGTATATGTCGGTATGTGTTTTTTTGTGATGGTGCCGATGAAGATGGCTGCCGTCCTTGCGAGCTCCGTGCGTACAAGGCAGCTAAGTGTTCTTGCTGCTTGGTGCTCTCGGCTCGTCAAGAAAAAAACATTTCACTGACTAGATTACACTTCTTGTATTTAGTTATGTGACCAATAAAATTGTAATTGTAATTGTAAATTGTCGGTGGGACCGTCCCCCAGTATAACCCAATGTACAGGAGAGTTTCTGTGGGACAGTCCCCCAGTATACCCCAATGTACAGGACAGTGTCGGTGGGACCGTCCCCCAGTATAAATCAATGTACAGGGCTTACAGGAATTACAGTATGCAGACGATGCTTGCGTCTGCACACACTTGGAGGTCGAACTCCAAACCATCGTTAACACCTTCACCGAAGCGTACGAGAGCATGGGCCTTACACTAAACATCCGGAAGACAAAAGTCCTCTACCAACCTGCCCCCATCACACAGTACTGCCCCCCGATTATCAAAATCCACGACGAGGCCTTGGACAATGTGGACCACTTTCCATACCTCGGGAGCCTACTGTCAACAAGGGCAGACGTCGATGACGAAGTCCGACACTGCCTTCAGTGTGCCAGTGCAGCCTTCGGTTGCCTGAGGAAGAGAGTGTTTGAAGACCAGGACCTCAAACCCGGCACCAAGCTCATGGTCTACAGATCAGTAGTAATTCCCGCCCTGCTGTATGCCTCAGAGACATGGACCATGTACAGCAGGCACCTCAAAGCACTGGAGAGGTACCGCCAACGCTACCTCCGCAAGATCCTGCAAATCCATTGGCAGGATAGGCGCACCAATGTCTCTGTTCTCGCTCAGGCCAACATCCCCAGCATCGAAGCTTTGACCACGCTCGATCAGCTCCAATGGATGGGTCACATTGTCCGAATGCCCAATATGAGACTCACAAAACAAGCGCTCTACTCGGAGCTCCGATACGGCAAGAGAGCCCCAGGTGGGCAGAGGAAACGCTTCAAGGACACCCTCAAAGCCTCCTTGAAAAAGTGCAACATCTCCACTGACACCTGGGAATCCCTGGCCCAAGATCGTACAAAGTGGAGGAGAAGCATCCGGGAAGGTGCCGAAAACCTCGAGTCTCTTTGCCGGGAGCAAGCGGAAGCCAAGCGCAAACGGCGGAAGGAGCGCACGTCAACCTAAGCACCCCACCCACCCGTCCCTTCAACCAGCATCTGCCCCACCTGTGACAGAGACTGTAGGTCCCGCATTGGACTCATCTGTCACCTGAGAACTAATTTTTAAATTGGAAGCAAGACATCATCGGTTCTGAGGGACAGCCTAAGAAGAAGAAGAAGAAGATAACCCAATGTACAGGGCCTGGGGAAAGAGTGAAAGCAGATGCTAAGTGGGTGCTGTGCTAATAAGACAAGCCTGTTTAAAAGACTTGTTCTGTTCGCAATTTTGAAGTTAATTCGTGATTAGCCAGTATTACACAATGTACAGGGTAGTGTCTGTGGAACAGTCCCCCAGTATAACCCAACATACAGGACAGTGTCTGTGGGACAGGCCCCCAGAATAACACTTGTACAGGACAGTGTCTGTGGAACAGTCCCCCAGTATAACCTAACATACAGGACAGTGTCTGTGGGACAGGCCCCCAGAATAACACTTGTACAGGACAGTGTCTGTGGAACAGTCCCCCGGTATAACCCAATGTACAAGACAGTGTCTGTGGGACAGTCCCCCAGTATAACCCAATGTACAGGACAGTGTCTGTGGAACAGTCCCCCAGTATAACCCAATGTACAGGACAGTGTCTGTGGAACAGTCCCCCAGTATAACCCACTGTACAGGACAGTGTCTGTGGAACAGTCCCCCAGTATAACCCAATGTACAGGACAGTGTCTGTGGAACAGTCCCCCAGTATAACCCAATGTAAAGGACAGTGTCTGTGGAACAGTCCCCCAGTATAACCCAATGTACAGGACAGTGTCTGTGGGACAGTCCCCAGTATAACCCAATGTACAGGACAGTGTCTGTGGAACAGTCCCCCAGTATAACACAATGTACAGGACAGTGTCTGTGGGACAGTCCCCCAGTATAACCCAATGTACAGGACAGTGTCTGTGGGACATTCCCCCAGTATAACCCAATGTACAGGACAGTGTCTGGGACAGTCCCTCAGTATAACCCAATGTACAGGACAGTGTCTGGGACAGTCCCTCAGTATAACCCAATGTACAGGACAGTGTCTGGGACAGTCCCTCAGTATAACCCAATATACAGGACAGTGACTGTGGAACAGTCCCCCAGTATAGCCCAATGTACAGGACAGTGTCTGTGGAACAGTCCCCCAGTATAGCCCAATGTACAGGACAGTGTCTGTGGGACAGTCCCCCAGTATAACCCAATGTACAGGACAGTGTCTGGGACAGTCCCTCAGTATAACCCAATGTACAGGACAGTGTCTGGGACAGTCCCTCAGTATAACCCAATGTACAGGACAGTGTCTGTGGAACAGTCCCCCAGTATAGTCCAATGTACAGGACAGTGTCTGTGGGACAGTCCCCCAGTATAACCCAATGTACAGGACAGTGTCTGGGACAGTCCCTCAGTATAACCCAATGTACAAGACAGTGTCTGGGACAGTCCCTCAGTATAACCCAATGTACAGGACAGTGTCTGGGACAGTCCCTCAGTATAACCCAATGTACAGGACAGTGTCTGTGGGACAGTCCCTCAGTATAACCCAATGTACAGGACAGTGTCTGGGACAGTCCCTCAGTATAACCCAATGTACAGGACAGTGTCTGTGGGACAGTCCCTCAGTATAACCCAATGTACAGGACAGTGTCTGTGGAACAGTCCCGCAGTATAACCCAATGTACAGGACAGTGTCTGTGAAAATTCGTGCTCAGTCCTTATTAACATGATTATAGTCTTGAGCTCAGCGCTAAAATGGCGGCTCATTGGCTTTCCGCTCAACTGGTGAACCAATATCAGGTCCAGTCTACTTCACAGTCATGTGTGGCATTATTCAGTACTTAAAGGGGAGGGGCATTGATGCTACAGCACCTCATTGTCAATCCAGTTCCAACTTCACCTGGAAGCAGATGGCAGTGGAAGCAGATGGCTGAACATTAGCACAGGGTGAGAGCCCACAGATTCTCAGGCATGGCTCTGGAGGCACTGGTGATGGGCGTGGAGAGGAGGCGGGCTGTCAGGAAGCCCGTGCCCCATACATCTCGAAGGCTCTGGCAGGAGATAGCTGGCTCTGTGATGGCCAGCACTGGTCCCCAGGTCGGCGATCCAGTGCCAAAATACGTTTAATGACCTTACAAGGCATGTCAAGGTGAGTGAAAGCTTCAGCAAATGCCGTATCCCACCATCTGCTCCACAAGCCTTACACACTGCTCAATGCACCACACCCCCAGCACTCACATACCAACAATCTCTACCTATCACCACTCACACCTCACAATCAAGGCTTCACTTCACTCTCACAACTTTACCACTGCTGCAACTCTCACACCCACATCTCACATCTTGCCCACACTGACAATTATTCAGTTATCACCCAAACATGTTGCACCACACTCATTGCCACACTTCTCTTTCTCTTGCAGGCCAAGGTCACACGTAACTGGAGGGAGCAGCGGCAGACAATCGGGGGGCAGGCTGACATCCAGGACCTCAGCCAGCTGGTGGAGCAAGTGCTGGAGATCATTGGACGGCAGATCATGGAGGTGCGGCAACCAGCGAGGTTGAAGCCCTTGGGGACAACAACAGTATGCTTTTTCCTAATCCTTCTTCTCACATCCCACTTCCCCCTCAGCCCACAATCTCATCTCACTTTCAAGCTGCTGATGCTGTATGCATGCATATCTTGCTTTCCACCCCCCTCCCCTCACCATAACCCGACTGCTAATCAAGAACAAGAACCAGACCAGCCTGGCCCTGAGGCGATGGAGGAGAGCGAGGGGGGAGAAGAAGACGACACTGCATCACTGCATCCGTCACTCGCAGGCACCAGCTCAGAAACTGGTACTTTAGAGGCTAGAATCTGCAAAGGCTGAGGCACCGAGCACAAGTGGGCTGCAGCAAGGGTAGGGGGAAAGGGTAGCTCGGGGGCCAGCTCCTTGGAGGGCGAGTTAACGCGCGAGTTCTGTTCCACAGGACTCAGATGAGGACCTCGATGGGCCGGCCTTCAGAAGAAGGGTGACGGCCATGCTCACCGAATTGATAGGTGCAATGGCAATTCTGCCGGAGAGCCTCTCAGCAAGGTCAAGGAGCATGGTGGAGTCAGCCTCTAACATTGCACGGGCCTCTGCGCAGAGCTTGGAACCCAGGATTTCCAGCCTGGAAATGATGGTACACTCCCAAAGAGACCGTGTCGACCCATACACGATGCTGCGTGTGATGGGCGATGTCGTGGCTGTCACTGCAGCACAGGCAGAAGCGACCCAATGTCTTAGTACTGCAGCAGAAGCACAGGCCGTTCTCATGCAATCTCAGCTTGCTACCACCCAAGCTCCGAATGCTGCCATCATGGCTGGTTTTACCACTGGGTTTGCAGGGTGTTGAACAGGACAGAAATCTGTGCTTCAACAGATTGCTAGGATAGCTGAGGCACCGCCCCGGGGGAGTGGCAGTGGGTCAGTGGAGCAGGACCCTGCTGTCTTCTCTCAGGATGACAGCATTCCTGTTCCCACCGCTGCCACTTCGCCATTGCCTTTGCCGCTGCCTATCATCCAGCCAGCCCAGACTGCTGCCGCCCATGCCGAGGTGGTGCAGTCTATAGCCAGGCCTTCTAGGGCCAGAGCTGCTTGAGGTCATCCTGCAAGTTCATCTGAAGTCTCCCCCACAGAAACTCAGCAGCCCTCCACCAGCCATGCTGCAGCCACTGGGGGAGCACTTCGTAGGAGCACTCGATCAGGAAAGGGCACCCGAGTGACAGACACTAAGGGATTGTACAAGGGCGATTAGTTGATATCGTCTGTGAAAATTGATTTTTGATCAATTTATTAATTTTGTTTGGAATCTTTTGTGGTGGCTCTCATTTCAGCTTTGTGCCCAGGCGGACACTGTGATATTCCGTGAGAGAGGGAAGGTGTGATGGGGATTTAGGGAGCAATGAGGATCTGGAGTTTAATTCATTGGAATCGGAGTCTGATGAGGCGTTCACGGATAGCTCGTCTGGAAAGGAGATTGGCTGCCCGCCTCCTTATCCTCTTCCTCTTCGTTTTGCTCAACTTCCTCTGATGGGGAAAGGAGGGAAGATTTATTTTTAAAGTAGAAAAAAAACACAAGATGCAGTTTGCATCGGGGTGGAAGGATAAGAAATGCAACAGTACTGCATTAAAGTGATCTAGAAGATGGAAATGAGATATATATAGAGAGAGAGGAAAGGCGCTGCAAAGTGTGTGTGTGAGAGAGAGAGAGAGAGAGACCATTGCATTTCATTGGCAGCCATCTCAGCACCGTAACTGCATGTTTGTTTTAACAGAGATGGGGGGAGTAAGATTTAAATGTAATAATGTACATTGGATTGATGTACGCTTCCTCCTGAGCCACTTTTAACATATATCAGCACCATCGCATTTATATTATAAAACATCATCATCACCATCATGCCTGAGGACAGTCACCGCAAAAAAAAGCAGCTATATCTGAAGCTAACAAACAAGCAAAATAAAAGCATAGTAATTATTATTGATCGTTTATAACTAGAGGGCTGAGTAACTGATTTGGGGAAATTAGATCCATACCCCACGCGTGCAGAAATCCTTTTTTTTTACTTTTTGTGATCAGAAGTGCAAGTCGCCTATTTCTTATGTTCTTATGACAGTAAACGGTTAGTGACGGCCGAATGCGCTTCCTGTCCAGGAGCAAAGGTCAGCGAGGGGTCGGGTCAGGAAATTAATAGCAACTCATGATTTCTATACCAAATCTCATGATTTTTAAGATTTTCATAGAATCAGTAGAATGGTTAAAGCACAGAAGGAAACCATTTGGCCCGCCGAGCCCGTGCCGGCTCTCTGCAACAGCACTTCAGCCAGTCCCACTCCCCCGCCCTTTCCCTGTAGCCCTGCAATTTTTTTTCCTTCAGGTACTTATCCAACTCCCTTTTGAAAGCCACGATTGAGTCTGCCTCCACCACCCTTTCAGGCAGTGCATTCCAGATCTTAACCACTCGCTGCGTAAAAAAGTTTTTCTTCATGTCGCCTTTGGTTCCTTTGCCAATCATCCTAAATCTGTGTCCTCTGATTCTCGACCCTTCTGCCAATGGGAACAGTGTCTCTCTATCTACTCTGTTTAGACCCCTCATGATTTTGAACACCTCTATCAAATCTCCTCTCAACTTTCTCTGCTCTAAGGAAAACAACCCCAGCTTCTCTAATCTGTCCACGTAACTGAAGTCCCCCATCCCTGGATCATTCTCGTAAATCTTTTCTGCACCTTCTCTAAGGACTTCACATCCTCCCTAAAGTGCGGTGCCCAGAGTTGGACACAATACTCCAGTTGAGGTCGGACCAGTGTTTTATAAAGGTTTATCATAACTTCCTCGCTTTTTTACTCTATACCTCTATTTATGAAGCCCAGGATCCCGTAAGCTTTTTTTAACCGCTTTCTCAACCTGCCCTGCCACCTTCAATGATTTGTGTACACATACCCCCAGATCTCTCTGTTCATGCTCCCCCTTTAGGATTGTACCCTTTAGTTTTGTCTCATGATTTATGAGATGGTGGGGTTGGCATTACTGTATTTGACAAAAAACTAAGGTTTAATTTTTATATCCAAGACAAAAATATTTTTAGAGTTTACTGTCTAGAAACCTAGAACTATTCTTTATATCAATGGGGAAGGGCCTCTCTTTACAGTGAATCAAAAATGACACCTTGGCAATAGATAACGAGGATGAGGAGAAGAGCTGAAGTTGGAGAGCAAGCTGGCAGGAACTGATTTCTGTGCCGTTATTACACAGAATATCACGCAAGTATTGTATCAATATAGAATAACAACTGATAACTGGGATTCCATTACAAAGCTATAATGCAGCTGAAAAAGTCAAAAATTGCAAAATTCAAATGGTTTATAAACAATCCAGAGGCCCAAGATTGGTTATTCAGGCTTGATAAAAAATCTAGAAATTTCCATTTGCAGTATTGATGGATGCCTCATTCACATGACATTGCTTTGTCTTATTTTAGTGGAGGCATTAACCTGTTTAAAATAAATTAATCATAGAATCATAGAATGGTTAAAGCACAGAAGGAGGCCATTCGGTCCGTCGAGCCCGTGCCGGCTCTCTTCACAAGCACTTCAGCCAGTCCCACTCACCTGCCCTTTCCCCGTAGCCCTGCAATTTTTTTTCCTTCAGGTACTTATCCAATTCTCTTTTGAAAGATAAGATTGAGTCTGCCTCCACCACCATTTCAGACAGTGTATTCCAGATCCTAACCACTCGCTGCATAAAAACGTTTTTTCTTACATCGCCTTTGGTTCTTCTGCCAATCACTTTAAATCTGTGTCCTCTGGTTCTCGACCCTACCGCCCATGGGAACAGTGTCTCTCTATCTACTCTGTCTAGATCCCTCATGATTTTGAATAAATCTCCTGCATTAAAATGGGGAACAAGGAACACCTAAGTACCTCAGAAGGTAAATTTAGGCAGACAGCTGTTGTTTTCCTGAAAACGAACTCGATCCTTTCAGTAAAATTTGTTTTGATGGCCACAGAAATGGAAGATACACAGAAGTCACTGAGGATATAACAGCCATGATTTTGTGAGAAATGTTGAGCTAGGTGAGGGGAGGGAGACTGGCGAGGGGAGGGGGAGACTGGCGAGGAGATGGACACTGGCGAGGGGAGGGAGACTGGCACGGGGAGGGAGACTGGCGAGGGGAGGGAGACTGGCGAGGAGAGGGACACTGGCGAGGGGAGGGAGACTGGCGAGGAGAGGGACACTGGTGAGGGGAGGGAGACTGGCGAGGAGAGGGAGACTGGCGAGGGGAGGGAGACTGGCGAGGGGAGGGAGACTGGGAAGGGGAGGGAGACTGGCGAGGGGAGGGAGACTGGCGAGGGGAGGGACACTGGGAAGGGGAGGGAGACTGGCACGGGGAGGGAGACTGACAGGGGGGGAGACTGGTGAGGGGAGGGACACTGGCGAGGGGAGGGAGACTGGCGAGGGGAGGGAGACTGGCGAGGGGAGGGACACTGGGAAGGGGAGGGAGACTGGCGAGGGGAGGGAGACTGGCGAGGGTAGGGACTCTGGTGAGGGGAGGGACACTGGTGAGGAGAGGGACACTGGCGAGGAGAGGGACACTGGCGAGGTGAGGGAGACTGGCGAGGGGAGGGAGACTGGCGAGGGGAGGGAGACTGGCGAGGGGAGGGAGACTGGTGAGGGGAGGGACGCTGGCGAGGAGAGGGACACTGGCGAGGTGAGGGAGACTGGCGAGGGGAGGGACACTGGCGAGGGGAGGAAGGCTGGCAAGGAGAGGGACACTGGCAAGGGGAGGGAGACTGGTGAGGGGAGGGAGACTGGCACGGGGAGGGACACTGGCGAGGTGAGGGAGACTGGTGAGGGGAGGGGCAATGGCGAGGGGAGGGAGACTGGCGAGGGGAGGAAGGCTGGTGAGGAGAGGGACACTGGCAAGGGGAGGGAGACTGGAGAGGGGAGGGAGACTGGCAAGGGGAGGGAGACTGGCGAGGGGAGGGAGACTGGCGAGGGGAGGGAGACTGGCGAGGGGAGGGAGACTGGCGAGGGGAGGGAGACTGGCGAGGGGAGGGAGACTGGTGAGGGGAGGGAGACTGCGAGGGGAGGGAGACTGGCGAGGGGAGGGAGACTGGCACAGGGAGGGAGACTGGCGAGGGGAGGGAGACTGGCAAGGGGAGGGAGACTGGCGAGGGGAGGGAGACTGGCGAGGGGAGGGAGACTGGCGAGGGGAGGGACACTGGTGAGGGGAGGGAGACTGGTGAGGGGTGGGGAGACTGGCGAGGGGAGAGAGACTGGTGAGGGGAGGGAGACTAGCGAGGGGAGGGAGACTGGCGATGGGAGGGAGACTGGCACGGGGAGGGAGAATGGCGAGGGGGGAGACTGGCGAGGGGAGGGAGACTGGTGAGGAGAGGGACACTGGCGAGGGGAGGGAGACTGGCGAGGGGCGGGAGACTGGCGAGGGGAGGGAGACTGGCGAGGGGAGGGAGACTGGCGATGGGAGGGAGACTGGCGAGGGGAGGGAGACTGGCGAGGGGAGTGACACTGGCGAGGGGAGGGAGACTGGCGAGGGGAGGGAGACTGGCACGGGGAGGGAGACAGGCGAAGGGAGGGAGACTGGCGAGGAGAGGGACACTGGTGAGGGGAGGGAGACTGGCGAGGGGAGGGAGACTGGCGAGGGGAGGGAGACTGGCGAGGGGAGGGACACTGGCGAGGGGAGGGAGACTGGCGAGGGGAGGGAGACTGGCACGGGGAGGGAGACTGGCAAAGGGAGAGAGACTGGCGAGGAGAGGGACACTGGCGAGGGGAGGGAGACTGGTGGGGGGAGGGAGACTTGCGAGGAGAGGGAGACTGGCGAGGGGAGGGAGACTGCGAGGGGAGGGAGACTGGTGAGGGGAGGGAGACTGGCGAGGGGAGCGAGACTGGCGAGTTACGGAAGACTGGCGAGGGGAGGGAGAGAGCGAGGGGAGGGAGACTGGCAAGGGGAGCGAGGCTACGAGGGGAGGGAGACTGGCGAGGGGAGGGAGATGGCGAGGGGAGGGAGACTGGCGAGGGGAGGGAGACTGCGAGGGGAGGGAGACTGGCGAGGGGAGGGAGACTGCGAGGGGAGGGAGACTGCAAGGGGAGGGAGACTGGCGAGGGGCGGGAGACTGGCGAGTGAAGGAAGACTGGCGAGGGGAGGGAGACTGGCGAGGGGAGGAAGACTGGCGAGGGGAGGGAGACTGGTGAGGGGAGGGAGACTGGTGAGGGGAGGGAGACTGGCGAGGGGAGGGAGACTGGCGAGGGGAGGGAGACGGCGAGGGGAGGGAGACTGCGAAGGGAGGGAGACTGGCACGGGGAGGGAGACTGGCGAGGGGAGGGAGACTGCGAGGGGAGGGAGACTGCGAGGGGAGGGAGACTGGCGAGGGGAGGGAGACTGGCAAGGGGAGGGAGACTGGCGAGAGGAGGAACACTGGCTAGGGGAGGGAGACTGGCGAGGAGAGGGACACTGGCGAGGGGAGGGAGACTGGCGAGGGGAGGGAGACTGGCGAGGGGAGGGAGATTGGCGAGGGGAGGGATACTGGTGAGGGGAGGGAGACTAGCGAGGGGAGGAAGACTGGTGAGGGGAGGGAGACTGGCGAGGGGAGGGAGACTAGCGAGGGGAGGAAGACTGGCGAGGGGAGGGAGACTGGCTAGGAGAGAGACACTTGCGAGGGGAGGGAGACTGGCGAGGAGAGGGAGACTGGCACGGGGAGGGAGACTGCGAGGGGAGGGAGACTGGCACGGGGAGGGAGACTGTGAGGGGAGGGAGACTGGCACGGGGAGGGACACTGGCGAGGGGAGGGACACTGGCGAGGGGAGGGAGACTGGCAAGGGGAGGGAGACTGAGGAGGAGAGGGACACTGGCGAGAGGAGGGAGACTGGCGAGGAGAGGGACACTGGTGAGGGGAGGGAGACTGGCGAGAGGAGGGACACTGGCGAGGGGAGGGACACTGGCAAGGGGAGGGACACTGGCAAGGGGAGGGAGACTGGCGAGGAGAGGGACACTGGCGAGGGGAGGGAGACTGGCGAGGAGAGGGTCACTGGTGAGGGGAGGGAGACTGGCGAGGGGAGGGACACTGGCAAGGGGAGGGACACTGGCAAGGGGAGGGACACTGGCAAGGGGAGGGACACTGGTGAGGGGAGGGAGACTGGCGAGGAGAGAGACACTGGCGAGGGGAGGAAGACTGGTGAGGAGAGGGAAACTGGCGAGGTGAAGGAGACTGGCGAGGGGAGGGAGACTGGCATGAGGAGGGACACTGGCGAGGGGAGGTACACTGGCGAGGGGAGGGAGACTGGTGAGTGAAGGAAGACTGGCGAGGGGAGCGAGACTGGCATGAGGAGGGACACTGGCGAGGGGAGGGACACTGGCGAGGGAAGGGACACTGGCGAGGGGAGGGAGACTGGCGTGGGGAGGGAGACTGGTGAGGGGAGGGAGACTACGAGGGGAGGGAGACTACGAGGGGACGGAGACTGGTGAGGGGAGGGAGACTGGTTAGCAGAGGGAGACTGTGAGGGGAGGGAGACTGCGAGGGGAGGGAGACTGCGAGTGGAGGGAGACTGGCGAGGTGAGGGAGACTGGCGAGTGAAGGAAGACTGGCGATGGGAGGGAGACTGGCGATGGGGAGGGAGACTGGCGAGGGGAGGGAGACTGCAAGGGGAGGGAGACTGCAAGGGGAGGGAGACTGGCGAGCGGAGGGTGACTGCGAGGGGAGGGTGGCTGGCGAGGGGAGGGAGACTGCACGGGGAGGGAGGCTGGCGAGGGGAGGGAGACTGCGCGGGGAGGGAGACTGCGCGGGGAGGGAGGCTGGCGAGGGGAGGGAGACTGGCGAGGGGAGGGAGACTGGCGAGGGGAGGGAGACTGGGAGGGGAGGGAGACTGGCGAGGGGAGGGAGACTGGGAGGGGAGGGAGACTGGCGAGGGGAGGGAGACTGTGAGGGGAGGGAGACTGGCGAGGAGAGGGAGACTGCGCGGGGAGGTAGTGCCATGGGTTCTTTTACGTCCACCTGAGAAAGAGCAGACGGGGCCCCGGTTTAACGTCGCACCCGAAAGACGGCACCTCCGACAGTGCAGCACTCGCTCAGCCCTGCACTGGAGTGCCAGCTCAGATTTTTGTGCTCAAGTCTTTGGAGAGGCGAGAGTGTTACCGCTGAGCCAGTGGCTGACACACATGATGCTAAAATAGATGTCTGTGGCGACACGCCACCATTGGACATAATCCGCTCACGGCGGCAGGGACAATTTACGCAGGCACACTGCCTGCAGCAGCCGCCCCCAGCCGGGGGCCCTTTCCTCCGGCAACTTGTTTCCCACAGGGACAGGCTGCCAGGAGCACTTCCTGTCTGGGGAGTATTTAAGTGGTTGCGCGGGCTATTCAAGCTCTTTCTTTGCCATGATGTGGATTAAAGCAGTTGTGTTTCACCAACTCTGGTCTCGACTCCCACGTTTGCCGCGGTATCTCAACACTGGTGACCCCGATGCTCAGGACGAACCCTAAGCTAGCATGGCGGATACAAACGCAGTCACGGTTAAACTACCGGACTTTTGGGAGAACCTGGCCGAGGCCTGGTTCGTTCAAGCCGAGTCCAGATTCCGGCTGAGAAGCATTACAGTCGACGCCACGAAGTACGACTACCTCGTCGCCTCTCTCACCTACGCCACAGTCCCCAAGGTTTGGGCAGTGCTGCAGGATCCACCAGTGGAAGGCAAGTACGAAAATCTGAAGGCCGTGCTTCTTAAAAAATTTCAGGCGCCCTCTTACCAGCGCAACTGCTAACTCCTCGACCTCCCAGGCCTTGGTGACGCTTCACCATCGGACCTGCTTTCCCACATGCTGTCCCTCTCGGACGACAAAAACCTCGGCGCCCTCTTTCGCATGCTTTTCATTCGGCAGCTCCGCGCCAGCATCCGCCCGCTCATTGTGGAGTCTGGCTCCACGGACCTGAATGGGATAGCCGAAAAGGCCGACCGGCTGCTCTCCGCGCAGACCGCCCGCGACGTCGCGCCCGACCTCACGGCAATGACCACGCGGTCTCCCCGGCCCACTAGGCCCGACCGCCCTTCCACTCCCGGTCACTGCTACTACCACACCCTGTTTGGCACTAGGGCCCAACGCTGCACGCCACCGTGCACTTTCAAACCCCCCCCCGCACCGGCCCCCGCGATGGCCGCGGGGCAAAAGGGGCCTCTACTGTATTTCACCGACGACAGCACCTACCGCCGATTTCTGTGCGACACAGGAGCCCAGCACAGCATCACCCCCGCCTCCGCCCTCGAAATCCAACGCGGCGCACGGGGTATCACGTTGGCCGCAGTCAATGGCTCTGACATCCGCACATACGGCACCCGCATGGTCACGCTCGACCTCGCAGGCTGCCGCTACCGCTGGGAGTTCCTCACAGCCAAGGTCCTCTGCCCACTCCTCGGCGCCGACTTCCTACGCGCCCACGGCCTCCTTGTCGACATTCCGAGGCACCGGCTCGTTGACATCAACACTATGGCCCCCATCCCTGGCACATTCACCCCAGCCCGTTCGGCCGGCCTGACGACCTACTGCCTCGCCAGAGCCACGGACGACTACTCGGCACTTCTAGCCGAGTTTCCCGCCCTCACTAACCTGACCTTTTCGGCCAAAGCCGCCAAACACGGTGTGGAGCACTATATCCCCACCACCGGCCCCCCGGTCTCTGCCCACGCCCGCAGACTCAACCCGGCCAAGCTGGAAATCGCGCGGGCCGAGTTCACCACCATGGAGCAACTCAGCATCTTCCGCCGCTCCAGCAGCCCTTGGGCCTCGCCCCTCCACATCGCCCCCAAGCCCGGCGGAGGCTGGCGCCCCTGCGGGGACTACTGCCGCCTCAACGACGCCACCACCCCCGACCGATACCCGGTGCCGCACATCCAGGACTTCTCGGCCCGACTGGCCGGACGAACCGTCTTTTCCAAGGTCAACCTGGTGCGCGGTTACCACCAAGTCCCCATACACCCCGCGGACATCCCCAAAACGGCCGTCATCACCCCATTCGGCCTGTTCGAGTTCCTGAGAATGCCCTTCGGCCTCAAGAATGCAGCCCAGGCCTTCCAGCGCCTTATGGACTCAGTCCTCCGGGACCTGAACTTCCTATTCGTCTATCTAGATGACATTCTTGTGGCCAGCTCCTCCCAACAGGAACACCTCGAACACCTTCGCATCCTGTTCGGGCGCCTAGCCCAACACGGGCTCATCCTCAGCCCGGCAAAGTGCCAATTCGGCCTAGCCGAGATCGATTTTCTCGGCCACCACATCACCCCTGCTGGGGCCGTCCCCCTGCCCAACAAGGTGCAGGCCGTCCAGCAATTCCCCCGCCCCAAAACCATCAAGGGCCTCCAGGAGTTCCTCGGAGTGGTGAACTTCTACAATAGGTTCATCCCCAGAGCCGCAGCCCCCATGAAGCCCCTATACGACTCCCTCCGAGGTAAATCCGGCAAGATGGCCGTAGCCTGGGACACTGACACGTCAGCCGCTTTCGACGCCACCAAAAACACGCTCGCCGACGCCACCCTGCTCGCGCACCAGAGGGCCGAGGCTCGGGTCGCGCTCACCACCGACGCCTCCGACCACGCGGTCGGAGCCATGTTTGAGCAGTGGGTCAATGGCGCGTGGCAGCCACTTGCCTTCTACAGCCGCCAACTGCGCCCCCCGGAGGTCAAATACTCTACTTTCGACCACGAGCTCCTCGCGCTCCACCTGTCGGTCCGCCATTTCAGTTTCCTCCTGGAGGGCCGTCCCTTTACCGCGTACGTGGACCACAAGCCGCTCACATACGCGATGGCCAAGCACACCGAACCCTGGTCCACTAGGCAGCAACGCCAGCTCACGGCCGTGTCCGAGTTTACCACGGACATCCAGCACGTCTCCGGTAGAGACAACGTTGTCGCCGACTGCCTTTCCCATCCCGCCATCTGCGCGAATCACCTCGCGGTCGACTACGCGCAACTAGCAGCGGCCCAGCTCACGGACCCAGACCTCCTCTCGGCGGCTACCAGCTTGCCAGGGCTACGCCTAGCCAAGGTCGCGCACGGGCCCGAAGCCACGGCAGTCACTTGCGACGTCTCACTCGACCAACCCAGGCCGGTCGTCCCTGCAACCTGGCGCCGTTGCATCTTCGACGCGCTCCACGGGCTCTCCTATCCGGGTTCCCGCGCATCCGTCAAACTCCTCTCCCAGCGCTTCGTCTGGCGCGGCCTCAGCAAAGATGTTCGGACTTGGGCCACCTCCTGCCTCGCCTGCCAACGGGCTAAGGTACAGCTGCACACAAAAGCACCCCTGGGAGACTTCAAGGTACCCAGCCGCCGCTTCGACCACGTACACGTCGACATCGTCGGTCCTCTGCCGCCATCGCAAGGCCAAACTTATCTCCTCACGATGGTCAACCGCTACACACGCTGGCCTGAGGCAGTGCCGCTGACCTCCACCACCACAGCCGACATCGCCAGGGCGTTCGTTAACACCTGGGTCGCGAGGTTCGGCGTACCGGCCGACATAACCTCCGACAGAGGCGCCCAGTTCACCTCCGAACTCTGGACGGCCACAGCACGCAACCTCGGGGTGACGCTCCACCGAACCACGGCGTACCACCCGCAGGCCAATGGGCTTTGTGAACGCTTCCACAGGTCACTCAAGGCCTCACTCCGCGCCGGCCTGCAGGACAGTACCTGGACTGACCGCCTACCGTGGGTGCTACTAGGCCTACGCACCACAGTCAAGGAAGACCTCCAGTCCTCAGCAGCGGAGTTAGTCTACGGACAACCGCTGCGCATACCAGGCGAATTCCTCCCGGAGGCTACCACGCCTTGGTCGGCCGAACAGCAGCGGCTCAACTCTTTCTCTTCCGCTCAACAGTTCGCCCCACTTCCGGTCAACCGACACAGCGAACTCGCACCTCACGTCCCGCCAAACTTACAGCAGGCCCGCTTCATCTTCGTGCGACACGACGTGCACCGCGGACCCCTGCGACCCCCGTACGACGGACCGTACGAGGTACTACACACCGGGGAAAAGGTCTTCAAGCTACGACTCGGCGACAGGGTCGAAACAGTCTCCATCGACCGGCTCAAACCAGCACACACAGAACCAGGGGAACAGGTCCCCGTGGCCCGACCTCCAACTAGAGGCCGTCCCGCCAGTAAGCCAGCACAGCCGGCGGCGAACCGCCCGGCCCCACCAACTAGACCGGCGACCACTCAGAGCCGCTCCGGCAGAACCATTAGACCACCGTCACGACTCGTCCACTCCTCCTAAGCGGATTCTGGGGGGAGCTCTGTGGCGACACGCCACCATTGGACATAATCCGTTCACGGCGGCACAGACAGTTTACGCAGGCGCACTACCGGCAGCAGCCGCTCCCAGCCGGGGGCCCTTTCCTCCGGCAACTTGTTTCCCACAGGGACAGGCTGCCGGGAGCACTTCCTGTCTGGGGAGTATTTAAGTGGTTGCGCGGGCTTTTCAAGCTCTCTCTTTGCCATGATGTAGATTAAAGCAGTTGTGTTTCACCAACTCTGGTCTCGACTCCCACGTTTGCCGCGGTATCTCAACATGACACTATTTGTACAAGAGCAGGTAGTCAACATTGCACCCTCAGCCGACAACACCCAAAACGCCTGAACTCATCTTACTTCTCACTCCTGTCTGCGTCTTCTTGTTCTATGCAAAATGGCTGCTGCAATCGCCTAGAAAGAGTTACAACGTTTCACAGTAATTGATAGTCTACGAAGCACATTGAGATTTTTCTGAGGGATGTGATAAGAGATTATATAAATACAATACCGTGAGGGGAATTTCTAACCTAACCTGGAAAGTAAAATCTGGCAGGGTGTAAAAAGGTCGGACCGAACGGGTTAGATTTTGCCCCGTGTAACTCTTTGAATGACAGTAAAAACAAAGAAACATGGAACCACAGAAGTCTACAGCACTGAAGAAGGCCGTTTAGCACATATGTTAGTGTCAAATCTTTGCTAGAGCAATCCCAACTAATCCCACTGCCTCGCTCTCTCCCCATAGTCCTGTATCAATTCCAAACTAATCCCACTGCCCCGCTCTCTCCCCATCGCCCTGTATCAATCCCAAACTAATCCCACTGTCCTACTCTTTCCCCATCGGCCTGTATCAATCCCAAACTAATCCCACTGACCCACTTTCTTGCCATAGCTCTGAATCAATCCCAAACTAATCCCACTGTCCCGCTCTTTCCACATCGCCCTGTATCAATCCCAAACTAATTCCACTGCCCCGTTCTCTCCACATAGCCCTGTATCAATCCCAAAGTACTCCCACTGCACCGCTCTCTCCACATAGCCCTGTATCAATCGCAAACTAATCCAACTGCATCGCTCTCTCCACATAGCCCTGTATCAATCCCAAACTATTATCACTGCCCTGCTCTCTCCTCATAGCCCTATAGAAACATAGAAACATAGAAGATAGGAGCAGGAGTAGGCCATTCGGCCCCTCGAGCCTGCTTCGCCATTCAATGAGATATGGCTGATCATCCAAATTCAGTACCCTGTCCTTGCCTTCTCCCAATATCCCTTGATCCCTTTAGCCTTAAGAAATATATCCAACTCCTTCTTGAATATATTTAATGAATTGGCATCCACTGCCTCCTGTGGTAAAGAATTCCACAGGTTCGCCACTCTCTGGGTGAAGAATTTCCTCCTCATCTCTGTCCTAAATGGCTTACCCCTTATCCTTAGACTGTGACCCCTGGTTCTGGATTCCCCAGCCATCGGGAGCATCCTTCCTGCATCCAGTCTGTCTAGTCCTGTTAGAATTTTATAAGTTTCAATGAGATCCCCTCTCATTCTTCTAAACTCCAGCGAGTATAAGCCCAATCGATCCAATCTCTCCTCATACATCATTCCTGCCATCCCAGGTATCAGTCTGGTGAATCTTCGCTGCACTCCCTCCATGGCAAGAACATCCTTCCACAGATAAGGCGACCAAAACTGCACACAATACTCAAGGTGTGATCTCACCAAGGTCTTGTACAACTGCAGCAAGACATCCTTGTTCCTGTACTCAACCCCACTCGCTACAATGGCCAACATACCATTTGCCTTCTTAACCGCCTGCTGCACCTGCACGCTTACCTTCACCGACTGGTGCACAAGGACACCCAGGTCTCGTTGCACTTCCCCTTCTCCCAATCTATTGCCGTTCAGATAATAATCTGCCTTCCTGTTTTTGCCACCAAAGTGGATAACCTCGCATTTATCCACATTATACTGCATCTGCAATGCTTCTGCCCAATCACCCAACCTGTCCAAATCATACTGGAGTTTCTCGGCATCCTCCTCACAACACACACGCCCACCCAGCTTTCTGACTGCAAACCTGGAGATATTACATCTTGTTCCCTCGTCTAGATCATTTATATATATTGTGAATAGCTGGGGTCCTAGGACCGATCCCTGCGGTACCCCAATAGTCACTGCCTGCCACTCGGAAAAAGAGCCGTTTATTCCAACTCTTTGCTTCCTGTCTGCCAACCAGTTCTTTATCCAAGTCAGTACCTTGCCCCCAATCCCATGTGCCTTAACTATACACACTAATCTCTTATGCAGGACCTTATCGAAAGCCTTCTGAAAGTCCAAATACACTACATCCACTGGTTCTCCCTTATCTTTTCTACCAGTTACATCCTCAAAAAATTGCAGAAGGTTAGTCAAGCACGATTTACCTTTTGTAAATCCATGTTGACTTTGTCTGATCCTGTCACTGTTTTCCAAGCGCTCTGCTATTACATCTTTTATAATGGATTCTAGCATTTTCCCCACTATCGATGTCAGGCTATAATTCCCCGTTTTCCCTCGACCACATTTTTTGAATAGTGTGGTAACATTAGCTACCCTCCAATCCATGGGAACTGTTCCAGAGTCTATCGAATTTTGGAAGATGACCAGCAATGCATCTACTATTTCTAGGGCCACTTGCTTAAGTACCCTAGGTTGTAGATTGTCAGGTCCTGGGAATTTATCGGCCTTCAATCCCGTCAATTTCCCTAACACCATTTCCCTACAAATACTGATTTCTTTCAGTTCCTCCCTCTCATGAGACACTATGTTCCCCGACATCTCTGGGAGGTTATTTGAGTCCTCCTCCGTGAAGACAGAACCAAAGTATGTATTTAAAAGCAGTTTTTATGTTCCCTGAAAGCTTACTCTCATACTCTATTTTCCCCCTCTTAATTAATCCCTTTGTCCTCCTTTGCTGAATCCTAAACTGCTCCCAATCCTCAGGTTTACTGCTTTTTCTGGCCAAGTTATATGTCCTCTCCTTGGATCTTATGCTATCCCTAATTTCCCTTGTTAGCCACGGTTGAGTCACCTTTTTTGATTTATTTTTATGCCAAACAGGGATGAAAAAATTCTGTAGTTCATCCACGCAGTTTTTGAATGTTTGCCATTGCCTATCCACCGTCAACCCTTTGAGTAACATTCCCCAATCAATCCTACCCAACTCACGCCTCATACCATCATAGTTTCCTTTATTTAAATTCAGGACCCTAGTCTCTGAGTCAACTACTTCACTCTCCATCTTAATGAAGAATTCTATCATATTATGATCGCTCTGACCCAAGGGGCCTCGCACAACAAGATTGCTAATTAATCCTTTCTCATTACATAATATCCAGTCTGAGATGGCCTGATCTCTAGTTGGTTCCTCGACATATTGGTCCAGGAAAACATCTCGTATGCACTCCAGGAATTCCTCCTCCACTGTATTGTTACTAATTTGGTTAGCCCAATCTATATGTAGATTAAAGTCACCCATGATAACTGCTGTGCCCTTATTGCATGCGTCTCTAATTTCCCGTTTAATGCCATCCCCAAACTCCGCATTACTGTTTGGAGCTGTGTATACCACTCCTACTAACATTTTCTGCCCCTTGGTATTTCTCAGTTCTACCCATACAGATTCCACATCATCAAAGCTAATATACTTCCTTTCAATTGTGTTAATCCACTCTTTAACCAGCAATGCTACCCCACCTCCTTTTACTTTTTGCCTATCTTTCCTGAATACTGAACACCCCTGGATGTTGAGTTCCCAGCCTTGCTCACCCTGGAGCCATGTTTCCGTAATCCCAATCATATCAATCCCAAACTAATCCCACTGCCCCACTCTCTCCCCATAGCCCTGTATCAAACTCAAACTAATCCCACTGCCCCACTCTCTCCCCATAGCATGTATCAATCCAAAACTAACCTCAACGCCCCAGTCTCACCCCATAACCCTGTATCAATCCCAAACTATTCCCACTGCCCCGTTCTCCCCCATACCCCTGCATCAATCCCAAACTGATCCCAGTGCCCCGCTCTTTCCCCATAGACCTGCATCAATCCCAAATAATCCCACTGCTCCGCTCTCTCCCCATAGCCTGTATCAATCCCAAACTAATCCCCCCGACTTGCACTCACCCCATAGCCCTGTATCAATCGCAAACTAATCGACTGCAGTGCTCTATCCCCACAACCCTGTATCAATCCCAAACTAATCCCACTGATCCACTCTCACCACATAGCCCTGCATCAATCCCAAATGAATTCCACTGCCCCGCTCTTTCCAAATAGCCCTGCATCAATCTCAAACTAAACCCACTGCCTCGCTCTCTCCCCATAGCCCTGTATCAATCCCAAACTAATCTCACTGACCCACTCTCTCCCCATAGCCCTGTATCAATCCCAAACTAATCCTATTGACCCGCACTCTCCCCATAGCCCTGTATCAATCTTAAACTAATCCCAATGCCCCGCTCTCTCCAAATAGCCATGTATCAATCCCAAAGTACACCCACTGCTATGCTCTCTCCACATAGCCCTGTATCAATCAAAAACAAGTCCCACTGCTCTGCTCGCTCCCCATAGCCCAGTATCAATCCCAAACTAATCTCACTACCCGGCTCTCTCCCCATAGCTCTGTATCAATCCCAAACTAATCCCACTGCCCCACTCTCGCCCCATAGCCTGTATCAATCCAATACTAATCCCAAAGCCCCACTCTCTCCCCATACCCCTGTATCAATCCCAAACTAATCCCACTGCATCGATCTCCCCCCATACCCCTGCATCAATCCCAAACTAATCCCACTGCCCTGCTCTCTCCCCATAGTCCTGTATCAATCCTAAATTAATCCCATTGCCATGCTCGTACCATATTGCCCTGTATCAATCCAAAACTAATCCCAGTGCCCCGCTCTCCCCCCATAGTCCTGTATCAATCTCAAACTAATCCAATTGCCCCGCTCTGGCTACATAGCCCTGTATCAATCCCAAAGAACTCCCACTGCCCCGCTCTCTCCACATAGCGCTGTATCAATCCCAAACTATTCCCACTGCCCTGCTCCCTCCCCATAGCCCTGTATCAATTCCAAACTAATCCCGACCCGCTCTCTCGCCAAAGCCCTGTATCAATCCCAAATTATTTCGACTGCCCTGCTCTCTCCCCATGATCCTGTATCAAGCTCAAACAAATCCCAGTGTCCCATCAACTCCCCATAGCCATGTAAAAATAACAAACTAGTCCCGCTGCCCCGCTCTCTCCCCATAGCACTGCATCAATCCCAAACTAATCCCATTGCCCCGCTCTCTCCCCATCACCCTGTATCAATCCCAAACTAATCCCACTGCCCCGCTCTCTCCCCATCGCCCTGTATCAATCCCAAACTAATCCCACTGCACCACTTTCTCCCCATAACTCTGTATCAATCCCAAACTAATCCCAATGCCCCGCTCTCTCCCCATTGCCCTGTATCAATCCCAAACTAATTCCACTGCCCCGCTCTCTCCCCACAGCCCTGTATCAATCCCAAACTAATCCCACTGCCCTGCTTTCTCCCCATCACCCTGTATCAAACCCAAACTAACCCCACTGCCCTGCTCTCGCCACATAGCCCTGTATCAATCCCAAACTAATCCCATTGATCCGCTCTCGCCACATAGCCCTGTATCAATCCCAAACCAATCCCACTGCCACGCTCTCTCCCCATAGCCCTGTATCAATCCCAAACTAGTCCAACTGCTCCGCTCTCTCCCCATAGCCCTGTATCAATCCCAAACTAGTCCCACTGCTCCGCTCTCTCCCCATAGCCCTGTATCAATCCCAAAGTACTCCCACTGCCCCGCTCTCACCCCATAGCCCTGTATCAACCCCAAAGTACTCCTACTGCCCCGCTCTCTCCACAAAGCCCAGTATCAATCCCAAACTAATCCCACTGCCCCGCTCTCTTCCCATCGCCCAGTATCAATCCCAAACTAATCCCACTGCCCCGCTCACTCCCCATTGTCCTGAATCAATCCCAAACTAATCCCACTGCGCTGCTCGCTCCCCATAGCCCTGTATCAATCCCAAGCTAATCCCACTTACCCGCTTTCACCCCATAACCCTGTATCAATCCCAAACTAATCCCACTGCCCCGGTCTCTCCACATAGCCCTGTATCAATCCCAAACTAATCCCACTGCCTCCCTCTCTCTCCATAGCCCTGAATCAATCCCAAACTAATCCCACTGACCTGCTCGCTCCCCATAGCCCTGTATTAATCCCAAACAAATCCCACTTACTCGCACTCACCCCATACCCCGTATCAATCCCAAACTAATCCCACTGCCCTGCTCTGTCCCCATACCCCTGCATCAATCCCAAACTAATTCCACTGCCCCGCTCTCGCCACATAGCCCTGTATCAATCCCAAACTATTCCTACTGCCCTGCTCTCTCCCAATAGCCCTGTATCAATCCAAAACTAATCCCACTGCCCCGCTCTCACCACATAGACCTGTATCAATCCAAAAATAATCCCACTGACCCGCTCTCTCCCCATAGCCCTGTACCAATCCCAAACCAATTGGACTGCCCTGCTCTCTCCCCATAGCCCTGTATCAATCCCAAAGTAATCCCACTGCCCTGCTCTCTCTCCATACCCCTGCATCAATCCCAAACTAATCCCAATGCCCCACTCTCTCTACATAGCACTGTATCAATCCCAAAGTACTCCCACTGCCCCACTCTCTCCACATAGCCCAGTATCAGTACCAGACTAATTCCACTGCCCCTGCTCTTGCCACATAGCCCTTTATCAATCCCAAACTATTCCCACTGCCCTGCTCTCTCCCCATAGCCCTGTATCAATCCCAAGCTAATCCCAGTAATCTACTCTCTCCCCATAGCCCTGTATCAATCCCAAGCTAATCCCAGTAATCCACTCTCTCCCCATTGGCCCTGTATCAATCCCAAACTAATCCCACTGCCCTGGTCGCTCCCCATAGCCCTGTATTAGTCCCAAACTAATCCCACATACCCGCACTCACCCCATACCGCTATATCAATCGCAAACTAATCCCAGGGTCCTGCTTTCTCCTCATAACCCTGTATCAATCTCAAACTAATCCCACTGCCCCGCTCTCGCCACATAGTCCAGTATCAATACCAGACTAATCCCATTGCCCCTGCTCTTGCCACAAAGCCTTGTTTCAATCCCAAACTATTCCCACTGCACTGCTCTCTCCCCATAGCCCTGTATCAATCCAAAACTAATCCCACTGCCCTGCTCTCTCCCATTGGCCCTGTATCAATCCAAAACTAATCCCACTGCCTCACTCTCGCTCCATAGCCCTGAATCAATCCCAACCTAATCCCACTTTCCCGCTCTCACCCCATACCCCTGTATCAATCCCAAAATATTCCCACTGCCCTGCTCTGTCTCCATATCCCTGCATCAATCCCAAGCTATTCCTACTGCCCTGCTCTCTCCCAATAGCCCTGTATCAATCCCAAACTAAACCCACTGCCCCGCACTTGCCACATAGCCCTGAATCAATCCCAAAATAACCCCACTGACCCGCTCTCTCCCCATAGCCCTGTACCAATCCCAAACTAATCGGACTGCCCCGCTCTCTCCTGATGGCCCTGTATCAATCCGAAACTAATCCCACGGCGCTGCTCTCTCCCCATACCCCTGCATCAATCCCAAACTAATCCCACTGCCCCGCTTTCTCCACATAGCCCTGTATCAATCCCAATGTACTCCCACGGCCCCGCTCTCGCCACATAGCCCAGTATCAATCCCAAACTAATGCCACTGCCCCTGCTCTCACTAAATAGCCCTGTATCAATCCCAAACTATTCCCAGTGACCCACTCTCTTCCAATAGCCCTGTGTCAATCCCAAACCAATCCCACTGGCGCACTCTCGCCTCATAGCCCTGTAACAATCGCAAACTAATCCCACTGCCCCATCTCTCCCCATAGTCCTGTATAAATCCCAAACAAATTCCACTGCCCCTCTCTCGCCCCATCGCCCAGTATCAAACCCAAACTAATCCCATTGCCCCGCTCTCTCCCCATTGCCCTGAATCAATCCCAAACTAATGCCAATGCCCTGCTCGCTCCCCATAGCACTGTATCAATCCCAAACTAATCGCACTTACCCACTCTCACCTCATATCCCTGTATCAATCCCAAACTAATCCCACAGCCCCGCGCTTTCCCCATCGCCCTGTATCAATCCCTAACTAATCCCACTGCCTCGCTCTCTCCCCATAGCCCTGTATCAATCCCAAACAAATCCCACTGCCCCGGTCTCTCCACATAGACCTGTATCAATCCAAAATTAATCCCACTGAACCGCTCTCTCCCATTGGCCCTGTTTCAATCCCAAACTAATCCCACGGCCTCCTCTCTCTCCATAGCCCTGAATCAATCCCAAACTAATCCCACCGCCCTGCTCACTCCCCATAGCCCTGTATTAATCTCAAATAATCGCACTTACCCGCACTCACCCCATACCCCTGTATCAATCCCAAACTAATCCCACTGCCCTGCTCTCTCCCCATACCCCTGCATCAATCCCAAACTAATCACACTGCCCCGCTCTCTCCACATAGCCCAGTATCAATCCCAAAATAATCCCACTGCCCCTGCTCTCGCCACATAGCCCTGTATCAATCCCATTTAGTCCCGCTGCCCCGCTCTCTCCACCTAGCCCTGTATCAATCCCAAACCAATCCCACTGCCCTGCTCTCTCCCCATAGACTTGTATCAATCCAAAACTAGTCCCACTGCTCCGCTCTCTCCCCATAGCCCTGTATCATTCACACACTAATCCCACTGCTCCGCTCTCGCCCCATAGCCCTGTATCAATTCCAAAATAATCACACAGCCCCGCTCTCTCCCCATAGCATTGTATCAATCCCAAAGTACTCCCACTGCCCCACTTTCTTCACATAGCCCAGCATCAATCCCAAACTAATCGCACTGCCCCTGCTCTCGCAGCATACCTCTGTATCAATCCCAAACTATTCCCACTGCCCTGCTCTCTCCCCATAGCCCTGCATCAATCCCAAACTAATCCCAGTGACCCACTCTCTCCCCATAGCCCTGTATCAATCCCAAACTAATCCCAATGGCACACTCTCTCCCCATCGCCCAGTATCAATCCCAAACTAATCCCACTGCCCCGCTCTCTCCCCATTGCCCTGAATCAATCCCAAACTAATCATACTGCCCTGCTCGCTCCTCATAGCCCTGTATCAATCCCAAGCTAATCCCACTTACCCGCTCTCACCCCATACCTCTGTATCAATCCCAAACTAATTCCACTGCCCCGCTCTTTCCAAATAGCCCTGTATCAATGCCAAACTAATCCCACTGCCCTGCTCTCTCCCCATAGCCCTGTATCAATCCCAAACTAATCTCACTGACCCACTCTCTCCCCATAGCCCTGTATCAATCCCAAACTAATCCTATTGACCCGCACTCTCCCCATAGCCCTGTATCAATCTTAAACTAATCCCAATGCCCCGCTCTCTCCAAATAGCCATGTATCAATCCCAAAGTACACCCACTGCTATGCTCTCTCCACATAGCCCTGTATCAATCAAAAACAAGTCCCACTGCTCTGCTCGCTCCCCATAGCCCAGTATCAATCCCAAACTAATCTCACTACCCGGCTCTCTCCCCATAGCTCTGTATCAATCCCAAACTAATCCCACTGCCCCACTCTCGCCCCATAGCCTGTATCAATCCAATACTAATCCCAAAGCCCCACTCTCTCCCCATACCCCTGTATCAATCCCAAACTAATCCCACTGCATCGATCTCCCCCCATACCCCTGCATCAATCCCAAACTAATCCCACTGCCCTGCTCTCTCCCCATAGTCCTGTATCAATCCTAAATTAATCCCATTGCCATGCTCGTACCATATTGCCCTGTATCAATCCAAAACTAATCCCAGTGCCCCGCTCTCCCCCCATAGTCCTGTATCAATCTCAAACTAATCCAATTGCCCCGCTCTGGCTACATAGCCCTGTATCAATCCCAAAGAACTCCCACTGCCCCGCTCTCTCCACATAGCGCTGTATCAATCCCAAACTATTCCCACTGCCCTGCTCCCTCCCCATAGCCCTGTATCAATTCCAAACTAATCCCGACCCGCTCTCTCGCCAAAGCCCTGTATCAATCCCAAATTATTTCGACTGCCCTGCTCTCTCCCCATGATCCTGTATCAAGCTCAAACAAATCCCAGTGTCCCATCAACTCCCCATAGCCATGTAAAAATAACAAACTAGTCCCGCTGCCCCGCTCTCTCCCCATAGCACTGCATCAATCCCAAACTAATCCCATTGCCCCGCTCTCTCCCCATCACCCTGTATCAATCCCAAACTAATCCCACTGCCCCGCTCTCTCCCCATCGCCCTGTATCAATCCCAAACTAATCCCACTGCACCACTTTCTCCCCATAACTCTGTATCAATCCCAAACTAATCCCAATGCCCCGCTCTCTCCCCATTGCCCTGTATCAATCCCAAACTAATTCCACTGCCCCGCTCTCTCCCCACAGCCCTGTATCAATCCCAAACTAATCCCACTGCCCTGCTTTCTCCCCATCACCCTGTATCAAACCCAAACTAACCCCACTGCCCTGCTCTCGCCACATAGCCCTGTATCAATCCCAAACTAATCCCATTGATCCGCTCTCGCCACATAGCCCTGTATCAATCCCAAACCAATCCCACTGCCACGCTCTCTCCCCATAGCCCTGTATCAATCCCAAACTAGTCCAACTGCTCCGCTCTCTCCCCATAGCCCTGTATCAATCCCAAACTAGTCCCACTGCTCCGCTCTCTCCCCATAGCCCTGTATCAATCCCAAAGTACTCCCACTGCCCCGCTCTCACCCCATAGCCCTGTATCAACCCCAAAGTACTCCTACTGCCCCGCTCTCTCCACAAAGCCCAGTATCAATCCCAAACTAATCCCACTGCCCCGCTCTCTTCCCATCGCCCAGTATCAATCCCAAACTAATCCCACTGCCCCGCTCACTCCCCATTGTCCTGAATCAATCCCAAACTAATCCCACTGCGCTGCTCGCTCCCCATAGCCCTGTATCAATCCCAAGCTAATCCCACTTACCCGCTTTCACCCCATAACCCTGTATCAATCCCAAACTAATCCCACTGCCCCGGTCTCTCCACATAGCCCTGTATCAATCCCAAACTAATCCCACTGCCTCCCTCTCTCTCCATAGCCCTGAATCAATCCCAAACTAATCCCACTGACCTGCTCGCTCCCCATAGCCCTGTATTAATCCCAAACAAATCCCACTTACTCGCACTCACCCCATACCCCGTATCAATCCCAAACTAATCCCACTGCCCTGCTCTGTCCCCATACCCCTGCATCAATCCCAAACTAATTCCACTGCCCCGCTCTCGCCACATAGCCCTGTATCAATCCCAAACTATTCCTACTGCCCTGCTCTCTCCCAATAGCCCTGTATCAATCCAAAACTAATCCCACTGCCCCGCTCTCACCACATAGACCTGTATCAATCCAAAAATAATCCCACTGACCCGCTCTCTCCCCATAGCCCTGTACCAATCCCAAACCAATTGGACTGCCCTGCTCTCTCCCCATAGCCCTGTATCAATCCCAAAGTAATCCCACTGCCCTGCTCTCTCTCCATACCCCTGCATCAATCCCAAACTAATCCCAATGCCCCACTCTCTCTACATAGCACTGTATCAATCCCAAAGTACTCCCACTGCCCCACTCTCTCCACATAGCCCAGTATCAGTACCAGACTAATTCCACTGCCCCTGCTCTTGCCACATAGCCCTTTATCAATCCCAAACTATTCCCACTGCCCTGCTCTCTCCCCATAGCCCTGTATCAATCCCAAGCTAATCCCAGTAATCTACTCTCTCCCCATAGCCCTGTATCAATCCCAAGCTAATCCCAGTAATCCACTCTCTCCCCATTGGCCCTGTATCAATCCCAAACTAATCTCACTGCCCTGGTCGCTCCCCATAGCCCTGTATTAGTCCCAAACTAATCCCACATACCCGCACTCACCCCATACCGCTATATCAATCGCAAACTAATCCCAGGGTCCTGCTTTCTCCTCATAACCCTGTATCAATCTCAAACTAATCCCACTGCCCCGCTCTCGCCACATAGTCCAGTATCAATACCAGACTAATCCCATTGCCCCTGCTCTTGCCACAAAGCCTTGTTTCAATCCCAAACTATTCCCACTGCACTGCTCTCTCCCCATAGCCCTGTATCAATCCAAAACTAATCCCACTGCCCTGCTCTCTCCCATTGGCCCTGTAACAATCGCAAACTAATCCCACTGCCCCATCTCTCCCCATAGTCCTGTATAAATCCCAAACAAATTCCACTGCCCCTCTCTCGCCCCATCGCCCAGTATCAAACCCAAACTAATCCCATTGCCCCGCTCTCTCCCCATTGCCCTGAATCAATCCCAAACTAATGCCAATGCCCTGCTCGCTCCCCATAGCACTGTATCAATCCCAAACTAATCGCACTTACCCACTCTCACCTCATATCCCTGTATCAATCCCAAACTAATCCCACAGCCCCGCGCTTTCCCCATCGCCCTGTATCAATCCCTAACTAATCCCACTGCCTCGCTCTCTCCCCATAGCCCTGTATCAATCCCAAACAAATCCCACTGCCCCGGTCTCTCCACATAGACCTGTATCAATCCAAAATTAATCCCACTGAACCGCTCTCTCCCATTGGCCCTGTTTCAATCCCAAACTAATCCCACGGCCTCCTCTCTCTCCATAGCCCTGAATCAATCCCAAACTAATCCCACCGCCCTGCTCACTCCCCATAGCCCTGCATTAATCTCAAATAATCGCACTTACCCGCACTCACCCCATACCCCTGTATCAATCCCAAACTAATCCCACTGCCCTGCTCTCTCCCCATACCCCTGCATCAACCCCAAACTAATCACACTGCCCCGCTCTCTCCACATAGCCCAGTATCAATCCCAAAATAATCCCACTGCCCCTGCTCTCGCCACATAGCCCTGTATCAATCCCATTTAGTCCCGCTGCCCCGCTCTCTCCACCTAGCCCTGTATCAATCCCAAACCAATCCCACTGCCCTGCTCTCTCCCCATAGACTTGTATCAATCCAAAACTAGTCCCACTGCTCCGCTCTCTCCCCATAGCCCTGTATCATTCACACACTAATCCCACTGCTCCGCTCTCGCCCCATAGCCCTGTATCAATTCCAAAATAATCACACAGCCCCGCTCTCTCCCCATAGCATTGTATCAATCCCAAAGTACTCCCACTGCCCCACTTTCTTCACATAGCCCAGCATCAATCCCAAACTAATCGCACTGCCCCTGCTCTCGCAGCATAGCTCTGTATCAATCCCAAACTATTCCCACTGCCCTGCTCTCTCCCCATAGCCCTGCATCAATCCCAAACTAATCCCAGTGACCCACTCTCTCCCCATAGCCCTGTATCAATCCCAAACTAATCCCACTGGCACACTCTCTCCCCATCGCCTAGTATCAATCCCAAACTAATCCCACTGCCCCGCTCTCTCCCCATTGCCCTGAATCAATCCCAAACTAATCATACTGCCCTGCTCGCTCCTCATAGCCCTGTATCAATCCCAAGCTAATCCCACTTACC
Organism: Somniosus microcephalus; assembly: GCF_052327205.1. NCBI lineage: Eukaryota > Metazoa > Chordata > Chondrichthyes > Squaliformes > Somniosidae > Somniosus > Somniosus microcephalus. Next base: position 327,738,253 of record NC_140987.1, on the reverse strand, counting down.
CGCTCTCACCCCATACCTCTGTATCAATCCCAAACTAATTCCACTGCCCCGGTCTCTCCACATAGCCCTGTATCAATGCCAAACGAATCCCACTGCCCTGCTCTCTCCACATAGCCCTGTATCAATCCCAAAGTACTCCCATTGCACCGCTCTCTCCACATAGCCCTGTATCTATCGCAAACTAATCCAACTGCATCGCTCTCTCCACGTAGCCCTGTATCAATCCCAAACTATTATCACTGCCCTGCTCTGTCCTCATAGTCCTATAGAAACATAGAAACAAAAAAGATAGGAGCAGGAGTAGGCCATTCGGCCCCTCGAGCCTGCCTCGGCATTCAATGAGATAATGGCTGATCATCCAAATTCAGTACCCTGTCCCTGCCTTCTCCCCATATCCCTTGATCCCTTTAGCCTTAAGAAATATATCCAACTCCTTCTTGAATATATTTAATGAATTGGCATCCACTGCCTCCTGTGGTAAAGAATTCCACAGGTTCACCACTCTCTGGGTGAAGAATTTCCTCCTCATCTCTGTCCTAAATGGCTTACCCCTTATCCTTAGACTGTGACCCCTGGTTCTGGATTCCCCAGCCATCAGGATCATCCTTCCTGCATCCAGTCTGTCCAGTCCTGTTAGAATTTTATAAGTTTCAATGAGATCCCCTCTCATTCTTCTAAACTCCAGCGAGTATAAGCCCAATCGACCCAATCTCTCCTCATACGTCATTCCTGCCATCCCAGGTATCAGTTTGGTCAATCTTCGCTGCACTCCCTCCACGGCAAGAACACCCTTCCTCAGATAAGGCGACCAAAACTGCACACAGTACTCAAGGTGTGATCTCACCAAGGCCTTGTACAACTGCAGCAAGACATCCTTGTTCCTGTACACAACCCCACTCGCTACGACGGCCAACATACCATTTGCCTTCTTAACCGTCTCCTGCACCTGCATGCTTACTATAGTAATCTCGGATGTAATGCTTAAGTTAGCCACTAGATGGAGACAAATTAATGGGTTCATTTACCAGTGTTTTAAGGTAAGCCCTGCTACACAAGTATTTAGGTAATGGGGCCTTGTGGGTATGACATCATAAAATTCTCCATGTTTGCATCGTGCAATACGAACTACAGAGTGCATGCCTGTAGCTGTAAGAGCTCTGTTCTCTCCTTATTCTGTGTAATTAAAAGTAAAGTTTTGAGTTCCTGAAGTCTCACTTATATCAGTTATTTGGACCTTACTACTCGGATATTACACTTACCTTCAGCGACTGGTGCACAAGGACACCCAGGTCTCATTGCACTTCCCCTTCTCCCAATCTATTGCCGTTCAGATAATAATCTGCCTTCCTGTTTTTGCCACCTAAGTGGATAACCTCGCATTTATCCACATTATACTGCATCTGCCATGCTTCTGCCAAATCACCCAACCTGTTCAAATCACACTGGAATTTCTCGGCATCCTCCTCACAACACACATGCCCACCCAGCTTTGTGTCTGCAAACTTGGAGATATTACATCTAGTTCCCTCGTCTAGATCATTTATATATATTGTGAATAGCTGGGGTCCTAGGACCGATCCCTGCGGTACCCCAATAGTCACTGCCTGCCACTCGGAAAAAGAGCTGTTTATTCCAACTCTTTGCTTCCTGTCTGCCAACCAGTTCTTTATCCAAGTCAGTACCTTGCCCCCAATCCCATGTGCCTTAACTATATACGCTAATCTCTTATGCAGGACCTTATCAAAAGCCTTCTGAAAGTCCAAATACACTACATCCACTGGTTGTCCCTTATCTATTCTACCAGTTACATCCTCAAAAAATTCCAGTAGGTTAGTCAAGCATGATTTACCTTTTGTAAATCCATGTTGACTTTGTCCAATCCTGTCACTGTTTTCCAAGTGCTTTGCTATTACATCTTTTATGATGGATTCTAGCATTTTCCCCACTACCGATGTCAGGCTATAATTCCTCGTTTTCTCTCTACCACCTTTTTTGAATAGTGTGGTAACATTAGCTACCCTCCAATCCATGGGAACTGTTCCAGAGTCTATCGAATTTTGGAAGATGACCAGCAATGCATCTACTATTTCTAGGGCCACTTCCTTAAGTACCCTAGGATGAAGATTATCAGGCTCTGAGGATTTATCGGCCTTTAATCCCGTCAATTTCCCTAACACCATTTCCCTACAAATACTGATTTCTTTCAGTTCCTCCCTCTCATTAGACCCTATGTTCCCCGACATCTCTGGGAGGTTATTTGAGTCCTCCTCCGTGAAGACAGAACCAAAGTATGTATTTAATTGGTCAGCCATTTCTTTGTTCCCCATTATAAATTCCCCTGATTCTGACTGCAAGGGACCTATGCTTGACTTCACCAATCTTTTTCTCTTCACATATTTATAAAAGCTTTTACAGTCAGTTTTTATGTTCCCTGCTAGCTTACTCTCATACTCTATTTTCCCCCTCTTAATTAATCCCTTTGTCCTCCTTTGCTGAATCCTAAACTGCTCCCAATCCTCAGGTTTACTGCTTTTTCTGGCCAAGTTATATGTCCTCTCCTTGGATCATATGCTATCCCTAATTTCCCTTGTTAGCCACGGTTGAATCACCTTTTTTGATTTATTTTTATGCCAAACAGGGATGAACAAATTCTGTAGTTCATCCATGCAGTCTTTGAATGTTTGCCATTGCCTATCCACCGTCAACCCTTTGAGTAACATTCCCCAATCAATCCTACCCAACTCACGCCTCATACCATCATAGTTTCCTTTATTTAAATTCAGGACCCTAGTCTCTGAGTCAACTACTTCACTCTCCATCTTAATGAAGAATTCTATCATATTATGATCGCTCCGACCCAAGGGGCCTCGCACAACAAGATTGCTAATTAATCCTTTCTCATTACATAATATCCAGTCTAAGATGGCCTGATCTCTAGTTGGTTCCTCGACATATTGGTCCAGGAAACCATCTCGTATGCACTCCAGGAATTCCTCCTCCACTGTATTGTTACTCATTTGGTTAGCCCAATCTATATGTAGATTAAAGTCACCCATGATAACTGCTGTGCCCTTATTGCATGCGTCTCTAATTTCCCATTTAATGCCATCCCCAAACTCTGCATTACTGTTTGGAGGTCTGTATGCCACTCCTACTAACATTTTCTGCCCCTTGGTATTTCTCAGTTCTACCCATATAGATTCCACATCATCAGAGCTAATATCCTTCCTTTCAATTGTGTTAATCTACTCTTTAACCAGCAATGCTACCCCACATCCTTTTACTTTTTGCCTATCTTTCCTGAATACTGAATACCCCTGGATGTTGAGTTCCCAGCCTTGCTCACCCTGGAGCCATGTTTCTGTAATCCCAATCATATCAATCCCAATCTAATCCCACTGCCCCACTCTCTCCCCATAGCCCTGTAGCAAACTCAAACTAATCCCACTGCCCCACTCTCTCCCCATAGCATGTATCAATCCAAAACTAACCTCATTGCCCCAGTCTCATCCCATACACCTGTATCAATCCCAAACTATTCCCACCGCCCCGTTCTCCCCCATACTCCTGCATCAATCCCAAACTGATCCCACTGCCTCGCTCTATCCCCATAGCCCTGTATCAATCTCAAACTAATCCCAATGCCCCGCTCTCTCCAAATAGCCATGTATCAATCCCAAAGTACACCCACTGCCACGCTCTCTCCACATAGCCCTGTATCAATCCCAAACAAGTCCCACTGCTCTGCTCGCTCCCCATAGCCCAGTATCAATCCCAAACTAATCTGACTGGCCGGCTCTCTCCCCATAGCTCTGTATCAATCCCAAACTAATCCCACGGCCCCATTCTCACCCCATAGCATGTATCAATCCAAAACTAATCCCACTGCCCCACTCTCTCCCCATACCCCTGTATCAATCCCAAACTAATCCCACTGCACCGATCTCCCCCCATACGCTGCATCAATCCCAAACTAATCCCACTGCCCCGCTCTCTCCCCATAGTCCTGTATCAATCCTAAACTAATCCCATTGCCATGCTCGTACCATATTGCCCTGTATCAATCCCAAACCAATCCCAGTGCACCGCTCTCCCCCCATAGTCCTGTATCAATCTCAAACTAATCTAATTGCCCTGCTCTGGCCACATAGCCCTGTATCAATCGCAAACTAATCATAGAAACATAGAAACATAGAAGATAGGAGCAGGAGTAGGCCATTCGGCCCTTCGAGCCTGCTCCGCCATTCAATGTGATCATGGCTGATCATCCAAATTCAGTACCCTGTCCCTGCCTTTTCCCCATATCCCTTGATCCCTTCAGCCTCAAGAAACATATCCAACTCTTTCTTGAATATATTTAATGAACTGGCCTCCACCGCCATCTTTGGCAGAGAATTCCACAGGTTCACCACTCTCTGGGTGAAGAAATTCCTCCTCATTTCAGTCCTAAATGGCTTACCCCTTTTCCTTAGACTATGACCCCTGGTTCTGGACTCCCCGACCATCAGAAACATCCTTCCTGCATCTAGTCTGTCCAGACCTGACAGAATTTTATAGGTTTCGATGAGATCCCCTCTCAATCTTCTAAACTCCAGTGAGCAAAAGCCCAATCGACACAATCTCTCCTCATACGTCAATCCTGCCATCCCAGGTATCAGCCTGGTGAATCTTCGCTGCACTCCCTCCATGGCAAGAACGTCCTTCCTCAGGTAAGGTGACCAAAACTGCACACAATACTCAAGGTGCGGTCTCACCAAGGCCCTGTACAACTGTAGCAAGACATCCTTGTTCCTGTACGCGGACCCTCTTGCTACGAAGGCCAACATACCATTTGCCTTCTTAACCGCCTGCTGCACCTGCATGCTTACCTTCAGCGACTGGTGCACAAGGACACCCAGGTCTCTTTGCACTTCCCCTTCTCCCAATCTATTGCCATTCAAATAATAATCTGCCTTCCTGTTTTTGCCACCAAAGTGGATAACCTCACAGTTATCCACATTATAGTGCATTTGCCATGTTTCTGCCCAATCACCCAACCTGTCCAAATCGTACTGGAGTTTCCCGACATCCTCCTCGCAGCTTACCCTCCCGCCTAGCTTTGTGTCCCACTGCCCCGCTCTTTCCCCATAGCCCTGTATCAGTCCCAAACTAATCCCACTTGCCCGCTCTCAGCCCATACCCCTGTATCAATCCCAAACTAATTCCACTGGCGCGCTCTCTTCCCATCGCCCTGTATCAATCCCAAACTAATCCCACTGCCTCGCTCTCTCCCCATAGCCCTGTATCAATCCCAAACTAATTCCACTGCCCCGGTCTCTCCACATAGACCTGTATCAATCCAAAATTAATCCCACTGAACCGCTCTCTCCCATTGGCCCTGTATCAATTCCAAACTAATCCCACTGCCTCACTCTCTCTCCATAGCCCTGAATCAATCCCAAACTAATCCCACTGCCCTGCTCACTCCTCAGAGCCCTGTATTAATTCCAAACTAATCCCACTTACCCGCACTCACCCCATATCCTTGCATCATTCCCAAACTATTCCTACTGCCCTGCTCTCTCCCAATAGCCCTGTATCAATCCCAAACTAAACCCACTGCTACATAGCCCTGTATCAATCCCAAAATAATCGCACTGACCAGCTCTCTCCCCATAGCCCTGTACCAATCCCAAACTAATCGGACTGCCCCGCGATCTCCCCATAGCCCTGTATCAATCTGAAACTAATCCCACTGCCCTGCTCTCTCCCCATACCCCTGCATCAATCCCAACCTAATCCCACTGCCCTGCTCGCTCCCTAGAGCCCTGTATTAATCCCAAACTAATCCCACTTTCCCACACTCATCCCATACCCCTGTATCAATCCCAAAATATTCCCACTGCCTTGCTCTGTCTCCATATCCCTGCATCAATCCGAAACCATTCCTACTGTCCTGCTCTCTCCCAATAGCCCTGTATCAATCCCAAACTAAACCCACTGCCCCGCACTCGCCACATAGCCCTGAATCAATCCCAAAATAATCCCACTGACCCGCTCTCTCCCCATAGCCCTGTACCAATCCCAAACTAATCGGACTGCCCCGCTCTCTCCTGATGGCCCTGTATCAATCCGAAACTAATCCCACGGCGCTGCTCTCCCCATACCCCTGCATCAATCCCAAACTAATCCCACTGCCCCGCTTTCTCCACATAGCCCTGTATCAATCCCAACGTACTCCCACTGCCCCGCTCTCTCCACATAGCCCAGTATCAATCCCAAACTAAACCCACTGCCCCACTCTCGCCCCATCGCCCAGTATCAAACCCAAACTAATCCCACTGCCCCGCTCTCTCCCCATTGCCCTGAATCAATCCCAAACTAATGCCACTTCCCTGCTCGCTCCCCATAGCACTGTATCAATCCCAAACTAATCGCACTTACCCGCTCTCACCCCATATCCCTGTATCAATCCCAAACTAATCCCACTACCCCGCCCTTTCCCCATCGCCCTGTACCAATCCCTAACTAATCCCACTGCCTCGCTCTCTCCCCATAGCCCTGTATCAATCCCAAACTAATCCCACTGCCCCAGTCTCTCCACATAGACCTGTATCAATCCCAAAATTAATCCCACTGAACTGCTCTCACTCATTGGCCCTGTATCAATCCCAAACTAATCCCACTGCCTCACTCTCTCTCCATAGCCCTGAATCAATCACAAACTAATCCCACTGCCCTGCTCACTCCCCAGAGCCCTGTATTAATCCCAAACTAATCCCATTTACCCGCACTCGCCCCATATCCTTGCATCATTCCCAAACTATTCCTACTGCCCTGCTCTCTCCCAATAGCCCTGTATCAATCCCAAACTAAACCCACTGCTACATAGCCCTGTATCAATCCCAAAATAATCCCACTGACCAGCTGTCTCCCCATAGCCCTGTACCAATCCCAAACTAATCAGACTGCCCCGTGATCTCCCCATAGCCCTGTATCAATCCGAAACTAATTCCACTGCCCTGCTCTCTCCCCATACCCCTGCATCAATCCCAAACTATTCCCACTGCCCCGCTCTCGCCACATAGCCCTGTATCAGTCCCAAACTATTCTCACTGCCCTGCTCTGTCCCCATACCCCTGCATCAATCCCAAACTAATTCCACTGCCCCGCACTCGCCACATAGCCCTGTATCAATCCCAAACTATTCCTACTGCCCTGCTCTCTCCCAATAGCCCTGTATCAATCACAAACTAATCCCACTGCCCCGCTCTCACCACATAGACCTGTTTCAATCCCAAAATAATCCCACTGACGCGCTCTCTCCCCATAGCCCTGTACCAATCCCAAACCAATCGGACTGCCCCGCTCTCTCCCCATAGCCCTGTATCAATCCCAAACTAATCCCACTTTCCCGCACTCACCCCATACCCCTGTATCAATCCCAAAATATTCCCACTGCCCTGCTCTGTCTCCATATCCCTGCATCAATCCCAAACTATTCCTAATGTCCTGCTCTCTCCCAATAGCCCTGTATCAATCCCAAACTATAACCTCTGCCCCGCACTCGCCACATAGCCCTGAATCAATCCCAAAATAATCCCACTGACCCGCTCTCTCCCCATAGCCCTGTACCAATCCCAAACTAATCAGACTGCCCCGCTCTCTCCCCATAGCCCTGTATCAATCCCAAAATATTCCCACTGCCCTGCTCTCTCCCCATAGCCCTGTATCAATCCCAAAGTAATCCCACTGCCCTGCCCTCTCCCCATACCCCTGCATCAATCCCAAACTAATCCCAATGCCCCGCTCTCTCCACATAGCACTGTATCAATCCCAAAGTACTCCCACTGCCCCGCTCTCTCCACATAGCCCAGTATCAAGACCAGATTAATTCCACTGCCCGTGCTCTTGCCACATAGCCCTGTATCAATCCCAAACTATTCCCACTGCCCTGCTCTCTCCCCATAGCCCTGTATCAATCCCAAGCTAATCCCAGTAATCCACTCTCTCCCCATAGCCCTGTATCAATCGAAAACTAATCCCACTGCCACGCTCTCTCCCCAAAACCCTGTATTAATCCCTGTATAAATCCCAAACTAATCCCACTGCCCCGGTCTCGCCACGTAGCCCTGTATCAATGCCAAATGAATCCCACTGCCCCGCTTTGTCCACATAGCCCTGTATCAATCCAAAGCTAATGCCACTGCCTCGCTCTCTCCCATCGGCCCTGTATCAATCCCAAACTAATCCCACTGCCTCCCTCTCTCTCCATAACCCTGAATCAATCCCAAACTAATCCCACTGCCCTGGTCGCTCCCCATAGCCCTGTATTACTCACAAAATAATCCCACATACCCGCACACACCGCATTCCGCTGTATCAATCGCAAACTAATCCCGGTGCCCTGCTTTCTCACCATAACCCTGTATCAATCCCAAACTAATCCCACTGCCCTGCTCTCGCCAGATAGCCTAGTATCAATAGCAGACTAATCCCACTGCTCTGCTCTCTCCCCATAGCCCTGTATCAATCCCAAACTAATCCCACTACCCCGCTCTCTCCACATAGCCCTGTATCAATCCAAGATTAATCCCACTGCCCCGTTCTCTCCCATTGGCCCTGTATCAATCCAAACTAATCCCACTGCCTCACTCTCTCTCCATAGCCCTGAATCAATCCCAACCTAATCCCACTGCCCTGCTCGCTCCCTAGAGCCCTGTATTAATCCCAAACTAATCCCACTTTCCCACACTCACCCCATATCCCTGCATCAATCCCAAACTATTCCTACTGTTCTGCTCTCTCCCAATAGCCCTGTATCAATCCCAAACTAAACCCACTGCCCCGCACTCGCCACATAGCCCTGAATCAATCCCAAAATAATCCCACTGACCCGCTCTCTCCCCATAGCCCTGTACCAATCCCAAACTAATTGGACTGCCCCGCTCTCTCCTGATGGCCCTGTATCAATCCGAAACTAATCCCACAGCGCTGCTCTCTCCCCATACCCCTGCATCAATCCCAAACTAATCCCACTGCCCCGCTTTCTCCACATAGCCCTGTATCAATCCCAACGTACTCCCACTGCCCCGCTCTGTCCACATAGCCCGGTATCAATCCCAAACTAATCCCACTGCCCCACTCTCGCCCCATCGCCCAGTATCAAACCCAAACTAATCCCACTGCCCCGCTCTCTCCCCATTGCCCTGAATCAATCCCAAACTAATGCCACTTCCCTGCTCGCTCCCCATAGCAATGTATCAATCCCAAACTAATCGCACATACCCGCTCTCACCCCATATCCCTGTATCAATCCCAAACTAATCCCACTGCCCCGCTCTTTCCCCATCGCCCTGTACCAATCCCTAACTAATCCCACTGCCTCGCTCTCTCCCCATAGCCCTGTATCAATCCCAAACTAATCCCACTGCCCCGGTATCTCCACATAGACCTGTATCAATCCAAAATTAATCCCACTGAACTGCTCTCTCCCATTGGCCCTGTATCAATCCCAAACTAATCCCACTGCCTCACTCTCTCTCCATAGCCCTGAATCAATCACAAACTAATCCCACTGCCCTGCTCACTCCCCAGAGCCCTGTATTAATCCCAAACTAATCCCATTTACCCGCACTCACCCCATATCCTTGCATCATTCCCAAACTATTCCTACTGCCCTGCTCTCTCCCAATAGCCCTGTATCAATCCCAAACTAAACCCACTGCTACATAGCCCTGTATCAATCCCAAAATAATCCCACTGACCAGCTGTCTCCCCATAGCCCTGTACCAATCCCAAACTAATCAGACTGCCCCGTGCTCTCCCCATAGCCCTGTATCAATCCAAAACTAATTCCACTGCCCTGGTCTCTCCCCATACCCCTGCATCAATCCCAAACTATTCCCACTGCCCCGCTTTCTCCACATAGCCCTCTATCAATCCCAAAGTACTCCACCTGCCCCGCTCTCTCCACATAGACCAGTATCAATCCCAAACTAATCCCACTGCCACTGCTCTCGCCAAATAGCCCTGTATCAATCCCAAACTATTCCCACTGCCCTGCTCTCTCCCCATAGCCCTGTATCAATCCCAAACTAATCCCATTGACCCACTCTCTCCCCATAGCCCTGTATCAATCCCAAACTAATCCCACTGGCGCACTCTCTCCTCATAGCCCTGTATAAATCGCAAACTAATCCCACTGCCCCACTCTCTCCCCATCGCCCAATATCAATCCCAAACTAATCCCACTGCCCCGCTCCCTCCCCCTTGCCCTGAATCAATCCCAAGCTAATCCCACTGCCTTGCTCGCTCCCCATAGCCATGCATTAATCCCAAATTAATCACACTTACCCGCTCTCAACCCATATCCTGTATCAATCCCAACTAATCCCACTGCCCCACTCTTTCGCCATCGCCCTGTATCAATCCCTAACTAATCCCACTGCCCCACTCTCTCCCCATCTCCCAGTATCAACCCCAAACTAATCCCACTGCCCTGCTCGCTCCTCATAGCCCTGTATCAATCCCAAGCTAATCCCACTTACCCGCTCTCACCCCATACCTCTGTATCAAAGCCAAACGAATCCCACTGCCCCCCTCTCTCCACATAGCCCTGTATCAATCCAAAACTAATCCCACTGCCCTGCTCTCCCCATAGGCCCTGTATCAATCCAAAATTAATCCCACTGCCCCGCTCTCTCCCTGTAGCTCTGCATCAATCCCAAACTAATCGCAGTGCCCTCTCTCTCCCCATAGCCCTGTATCAGTCCCAAACTAAACCGACTTACCCGCTATCACCCCATACCCCTGTATCAATCTCAAACTAATTCCACTGCTCCGCTCTCTCCACATAACCCTGTATCAATCCCAAACAAATCCCACTGCTCTGCTCACTCCCCACAGCCCTGTATTAATCCCAAACTAATCCCACTGACCAGCTCTCTCCCCATAGCCCTGTACCAATCCCAAACTGATCGGACTGCCCCGCGCTCTCCCCGTAGCCCTGTGTCAATCCGAAACTAATCCCACTGCCCTGCTCTCTCCACATACCCCTGCATCAATCCCAAACTATTCCCACTGCCCCGCTTTCTCCACATAGCCCTCTATCAATCCCAAAGTACTCCACCTGCCCTGCTCTCTCCACATAGACCAGTATCAATCCCAAACTAATCCCACTGCCCTGCTCTCTCCCCATAGCCCTGTATCAATCCCAAACTATTGCCACTGCCCTGCTCTCTCCCCATAGCCCTGTATCAATCCCAAACTAATCCCACTGCCTCACTCTCTCTCCATAACCCTGAATCAATCCCAAACTAATCCCACTGCCCTGCTCACTCCCCAGAGCCCTGTATTAATCCCAAACTAATCCCACTTACCCGCACTCACCCCATATCCTTGCATCATTCCCAAACTATTCCTACTGCCCTGCTCTCTCCCAATAGCCCTGTATGAATCCCAAAATAATCACACTTACCCGCACTCACCCCGTACCTCTGTATCGATCCCAAAATAATCCCACTGCCCCGCTCTCTCCAAATAGCCCTGTATCAATGCAAACTACTCCCACTGCCCCGCTCTCTCCCATTGGCCCTGTATCAATCCCAAACTAATCCCACTGCCTCACTCTCTCCACATAGCCCTGTATCAATCCCAAACTAATCCCACTGCCGCACCCTCTCCCCATACACCTGTATCAATCCAAAATTAATCCCACTGAACTGCTCTCTCCACATAGCCCAGTATCAATACCAGACTAATCTCACTGCCCCTGCTCTTGCCACATAGCCCTGTATCAATCCCAAACTATTCCCAGTGCTGCATCTCTCCCCATAGCCCTGTATCAATCGCAAACTACTCCCACTGCCCCTCTCTCTTCCCATAGCCCTGTATCAGTCCCAAACTAATCCAACTTGCCCGCTCTCAGCCCATTCCCCTGTATCAATCCCAAACTAATTCCACAGGCGCGCTCTCTTCCCATCACCCTGTATCAATCCCAAACTAATCCCACTGCCCCGCTCGCTCCCCATAGCCCAGTATCAATCCCAAACTAATCCCACTGCCCCGGTCTCTCTACATAGCCCTGTATCCATCCAAAATTAATCCCACTGAACCGCTCTCTCCCATTGGCCCTGTATCAATCCCAAACTAATCCCACTGCCTCACACTCTCTCCATAGCCCTGAATCAATCCCAAACTAATCCCACTGCCGCACACTCTCCACTTAGCACTGTATCAATCCCAAACTAATCCCATTGGACCGCTCTCACCACCTAGCCCTGTATCAATCTCAAAGTAATCCTTTGCTCCACCCACTACACATAGCCCTGTATCAATCCCAAAATAATCCCACAGCCCTGCTCTCTCCCCATAGCCCTGTATCAATCTCAAACTAATCTCACTGCCGCACACTCTCGCCATAGCCCTGTATCAATCCCAAACTAATCCCACTGCCCCACCCTCTCCCCATAGCCCTGTATCAATCCCAAACTAATCCCAATGCACCGCTCTCGCCACCTAGCCCAGTATCAATCCCAAACTAATCCCACTGCCCTGCGCTCTCCTCATATCCCTGTATCAATCCCAAACTAATCCCAATGCACCGCTCTCTCCACATAGCTCTGTATCAATCCCAAACAAATTCCACTGTCCCACTCTCTCCCCATACTCCTGTATCAATCCCGAACTAATCCCAGTGCCTCTGTTCTCTCCCCGTACTCCTGTATCCATCTTAATCTAATCCCATTGCTCCGCTCTCGCCACGTAGCCCTGCATTAATCCCAAACTAATCCCACTGCCCCGCTTTCTCCCCAAAACCTGTATTAATCACAAACTATTCCCACTGCCATGCTCTCTCCCCACAAACCTGTATCAATCCCAAACTACTCCCACTGACCCGTTCTCTCCCCATAGCCCTATACCAATCCCAAACTAATCGGACTGCCCCGCACTCTCCCCATAGCCCTGTATCAATCCCAAACTAATCCCACTGCCGCACTCTCTCCTCATAGCCCTGTATCAATCCCAAACTAATCCTTTGCCAAACCCTCTCCCCATAGCCCTGTATTAAACCCAAACTAATCCCACTGCCATACTCTCTCCTCATATCCCTGTATCAATCCCAATCTAATCCCACTGCTACACCCTCTCCCCAGAGTCCTGTATCAATCCCAAACTAATCCCATTTTCCAGCTCTCGCCACCTAGCCCTGTATCACTCCCAAATTAATCTCACTGCCCCATCCTCTCCCCATAGCCCTGTATCAATCCCAAACTAATCCCACTGCCCCACGCTCTCCTCATATCCCGGTATCAATCCCAAACTAATCCCAATGCACCGCTCTCTCCACATAGCTCTGTATCAATCCCGTACTAATTCTACTTCCCCACTCTCTCCCCATATCATATATCAATCCAAAGCCAATCCCACTGCCCCACTCTCTCCCCATTGCCCTGTATCAGTCCCAATCTCATCCCACTGCCCTGCTCTCTCCAAATAGCCCTGTATCAATTCCAAACTAATCCCACTGCCGCACTCTCTTCTCATAGCCCTGTATCCCAAACTAATCCCAGTGCCCCGCTCTCTCCCCATAGTCCTGTATCAATTCCAAACTAATCCCAATGCACCGCTCTCTCCACATAGCTCTGTATCAATCCCAAACAAATTCCACTGTCCCATGCTCTCCTCATATCCCTGTATCAATCCCAAATTAATCCCACTGCACCACTCTCTCCACATAGCTCTGTATCAATCCCGAACTAATCCTACTGCCCCACTCTCTCCCCATAGCATATATCAATCCAAAGCTACTGCCACTGCCGTGCTCTCTCCCCACAAACCTGTATCAATCACAAACTAATTCCAGTGCTCCATTCTCTCCCCATACTCCTGTATCAACCTTAATTAATCCCATTGCTCCGCTCTCGCCACGTAGCCCTGCATTAATCCCAAACTAATCCCACTGCCCCGCTCTCTCCCCATAACCTGTATCAATCACAAACTATTCCCACTGCCGTGCTCTCTCCCCACAAACCTGTATCAATCACAAACTAATCCCACTGACCCGTTCTCTCCCCATAGCCCTGTACCAATCCCAAACTAATCCCACTCCCCCACCCTCTCCCCAAAGCCCTGTATCAATCCCAAACTAATTCCAATGCCCAGCTTTCTCCCCATAGCCCTGTATCAATCCCAAACTAATCCCACTCCCACACCCTCTCCCCATAGCCCTGTATCAATCCCAAACTAATTCCAATGCCGTGCTTTCTCCCCATAGCCCTGTATCAATCCCAATCTAATCCCACTGCCCCGCTCTCTCCCCATAGCCCTGTATCAATCCCAAACTAATCCCACAGCCTCCCTCTCTCCTCATATCCCTGTATCAATCCCAAACTAATCCCACTGCACCGCTCTCTCCAGTTAGCTCTGTCGCAATCCCAAACTAATTCCAATTCCCTACTTTCTCCCCATAGCCCTGTATCAATCCCAATCTAATCCCACTGCCCCACGCTCTCCAAATAGCCCTGTATCAATCCCAAACTAATTCCACTGCCGCACTCTCTCCTCATAGCCCTTTATCCCAAATTAATCCCAGTGACCCGCTCTCTCCCCATAGTCCTGCATCAATCCCAAAATAATCCTATTGCCCCGCTCTCGTCACATAGCTTTTATCAATCCCAAACTAATCCCACTGACCCACCCTCTACCCATAGCCCTCTATCAATCCCAAACTAATCCCACTGCATCCTTCTCTCACCAAAGCCCTGCATCAATCCCAAGCTAACCTCGCTGCCCCACTCTCTCCCCACAGCCCTGTATCAATCCCAAACTAATCCCGCTTCCGCACTCTCTCCTCATAGCCCTATATCCCAAACTAATCCCAGTGCCCCGCTATCTCCCCATAGTCCTGTATCAATCCCAAACTAATCCCATTGCCCTGCTCTCGCCACATAGCCCTGTATCAATCCCAAAATAATCCCACTGCACCGCTCACTCCACCTAGCTCTGTACCAATCCCAAACAAAGCCCACTGCCCCGCGCTCTCGTCATAAACCCGTATCAATCCCGAACTAATCCCACTGCCCCACTCTCACCCCAAAGCATATACCAATCCAAAGCTAATACGACTGCCCCACACACTCCCCAAACCCCTGTATCAATCCCAAACAAATCGCAGTGCCCCGTTCTCACCCCATAGTCCTGTATCAATCGCAAACTAATCCGATTGCCCCGCTCTCACCACGTAGCCTTGCTTCAATCCCAAACTTGTCCCATTGCCCCGCTTTCTCCCCATACACCCGAATCAATCCCAAACTAATCCCAGTGCCCCTTTCTCTCCCCATAGTCCTGTATCAATCCCAAACTAATCCGAGACCCGCTCTATCCCCATAGCCTGTATCAATCTCAAACTAATTCCCCCACCCCACTCTCACCCCATAGCCCTGTATCAATCACAAACTATTCCCACTGCCGTGCTCTCTCCCCACAACCCTGTATCAATCCCAAACTGATCCCACTGACCGCTCTCTCCACATAGCCCTGTATAAATCCCAAAACAATCTCACTGCCCCGCTCTCTCTCCTTAGCCTTAAATCAGTCTCAAACTAATCGCACGGTCCTGCTCGTGCTTCATCGCCCTGTATCAATCCCAAACTAATCCCACTGCCCCGCTCTCTCCCCATTGCCCTGTATCAATCCCAATCTAATCCCACAGCCCCGTTCTCTCCAAATAGCCCTGTACCAATCCCAAACTAATCCCACTGACGCACTCTCTCCTCATAGCCCTTAATCCCAAACTAATCCCAGTGCCCCGCTCTCTCCCCATAGTCCTGTATCAATCTCTAAGTAATCCCATTGCCCCGCTCTCGCCACATAGCCCTGTATCAATCCCAAACCAATCCCAGTGCCCCACCCTCTCCCCATAGCCCTGTATCAATCCCAAACTCATCCCACTGACCCACTCTCTCCCCATTGCCCTGTATCAATCTTAAACTAATCCCAACGCACCGCTCTCTCCAAATAGCCTTATATCAATCCTAAACTAGTCCCACTGCCCCGCTCTCTCCAAATAGAATTGTATCAATCCCAATGGACGCCCAATGCCCCGCTCTTTCCAAATAGTCCTGTATCAATCCCAAGGTACTCCCACTGACCGCTCTCTCCAGATAGACCTGTATCAATCCCAAACTAATCTCACTGCCCCCGCTCTCGCCACATAGCCCTGTATCAATCCCAAACTATTCCCATTGCCCTGATCTCTCCCCATAGCCCTGTATCAATCCCAAACTATTCCCACTGTCCCACTCTCTCCCCATAGCCCTGTATCAATCCCAAACTATTCCCACTGTCCCACTCTCTCCCCATACCCCTCTATCAATCCCAAACTAATCCCACTGCCCCAGTCTCTCCCCATTGCCCTGAATCAATCCCAAACTAATCCCACTGCCCTGCTCGCTCCCCATAGCCCTGTATCAATACCAAACTAATCTCACTGCCCGGCTCTCTCCCCATAGCCCTGTATCAATCCCAAACTAATCCCACTGCCCCGGACTCTCCACATAGCCCTGTATTAATCCCAAACTAATCCCACTTACCTGCACTCCCCCAAACCCCTGCATCAATCCCAAACTAATCTCACTGCCCCGCTCTCGCCACATAGTGCTGTATCAGTCCCAAACTATTCCTACTGCACTGCCATCTCCCAATAGCCCTGTACCAATCCCAAACTAATCAGACTGCCCCACTCTCTCCCCATACCCCTGTATCAATCCCAAACTAATCCCACTGCTCTGCTCTCTCCCCATACCCCTGCATCAATCCCGAACTAATCCCACTGCCCTGCTTTCTCCGCATCGCCCTGTATCAATCCCAAGCTATTCCCACTGCCACACCCTCTCCCCATAATCCTGTATCATTCCCAAACTAATACCATTGGCCCACTCTCGCCACATAGCCCTGTATCAATCGCAAACTAATCCTTTGCCCCACCCTCTCCCCATAGCTCTGTATCAATCCAAAAGTCTTCCCACTGCCCCGCTCTCTCCCCATAGCCCTGTATCAATCCCAAACTAATCTTACTGCCGCACTCTCTCCTCATAGCCCTGTATCAGTCCCAAACTATTCCCACTGCCACACCCTCTCCCCATAATCCTGTATCAATCCGAAACTAATACCATTGGCCCACCCTCTCCCCATAGCCCTGTATCAATCCCAAACTAATCCCACTGCCCCGCGCTCTCCTCATATCCCTGTATGAACCCCAAACTTATCCCAATGCACCGCTCTCTCCAATAGCTCTTTATCAATCCCAAACAAATCCCACTGCCTCGCGATCACCTCATATCCCTGTATCAATCCCAAACTAATCCCACTGCACCGCACTCTCCACATAGCTCTGTATCAATCCCGAACTAATTCCCACTGCCGTGCTCTCTCCTCATAGCCCTGTATCCCAAACTAATCACAGTGTCCCGCTCTCTCCCCATAGCCCTGTATCAATCCCAAACTAATCCCACTGCATCTCTCTCTCTCCTCATATCCCTCTATCAATCCCAAACTAATCCCACTGCACCGCTCTCTCCACATAGCTCTGTATCAATCCTGAACTAATCCCACTGCCCCACTCTCTCCCCATAGCATATGTCAATCCAGAGCTTATCCCACTGCCCCACTCTCTCACTATTCCCCTGTATCAATCCCAAACCATTCCCAGTGTCCCATTCTCGCCCCATAGTCCTATATCAATGCCAAACTAATCCCATTGCCCGCTCTCTCCACGTAGCCCTGCATCAATCCCAAACAAATCCCACTGCCCCTCTCTCTCCCCATACCCCTGTATCAAACCCAACATAATCCCAGTGCCCCGTTCTCTCCCATTAGTCCTGTATCAATCCCAAAATAATCCCATTGCCCCGCTCTTGCTACGTAGCCCTGCATCGATCCCAAATTAATCCTACTGACCCGCTTTCTACCCATAACCTGTATCAATCCCAAACTAATCCCCCCACCCCGCTCTCACCCCATAGCCTTGTATCAATCACAAACTAGTCCCACTGCCATGCTCTCTCCCCACAACGCTGTATCAATCCCAAATTAATCGCAGTGACCCGCTCTCGCCACATAGCCCTGTATCAATCCCAAACTAATCCCACTCCCCCACTCTCTCCCCATAGCATGTATCAATCCCAAACTAAACACAATGCCCCACTCTCTCCTCATAGCCAAGTTTCAATCCCAAACTAATCCCAGTCCCCCATCTCTCTCCATAGTCCTGTATCAATCCCGAACTAATCAGATTGCCCTGCTCTCTCCCGATAGCCCAATCAAAGTACTCACACTGCCCCACCCTCTCCACATAGCCCTGTATCAATCCCAAATTACTTCCACTGCCCCGCTCACTCCACATAGCCCTGCAACAATCCCAAACTAATCTCACTGACCCGCTCTCTCACCATAGCCCTGTATCAATCCCAAACAAATCCAACAGCCCCCGCTCTCGCCACATAGCCCTGTATCAAACCCAAACTAATCGCACTTCCCCACCCTCTCCCCATATCCCTGTATAAATCCCACATTAATCCCACTGTCCCACTCTCTCCTCATAGCCCTGTATCAATCTCAAACTAATCCCAGTGCCACATATCCCCCCATAGCCCTGTATCATTCCCAAGCTAATCCCACTGCACTGCCCTCTCCCCATAGCCCTGTATCAATCCCAAGCTAATCCTACTGCCCTGCTGTCTCCAAATATCCCTGTTTCAATCACAAAGTACTCGCACTGCCCCGCTCTCTCCACATAGCCCTGCATCAATCCCAAACTAATCCCACTGCACTGCTCTCTCCCCATAGCCCTGTATCAATCCCAAAATAATCCCACTGCCCCACTCTCTCCCCATAGCATGTATCAAACCCAAACTAATCCCAATGCCCCACTCTCTCCTCATAGCCCTGTATCAATTCTGAACCAATCACATTGCCCCGCTCTGTCCACATAGCCCTGTATCAATCCCAAACTAATCCCACTGCACTGCTCTCTCCCCATAGCCCTGTATCAATCCCAAAATAATCCCACTGCACCACTCTCTCCCCATAGCATGTATCAAACCCAAACTAATCCCAATGCCCCACTCTCTCCTCATAGCCCTGTATCAAGCCAAAACTAATCCCACTGCCCCACACTCTCCCCATATCCCTGTATCAACCCGACACTAATCCCACTGTCCGACTCTTTCCTCATAGCCCTGTATCAATCCCAAACTAATCCCAGTGCCCCATCTCTCCCCATAGCCCTGTATCAATCCCAAGCTAATCCCACTGCCCCGCTCTCTCCCCATAACCCTGTATCAATCTCAAGCTAATCCCACTGTCCCACTCTCTCCCCATATCCCTGTATCAATCCCAAACTAATCCCAGTGCCCCATATCCCCCCATAGCCCTGTATCAATCCCAAGCTAATCCCACTGCCCCAATCTCTCATAGCCCTGTATCAATCCCAAACTAATCCCAGTGCCCCATATCCCCCCATAGCCCTGTATCAATCCCAAACAAATCCCACTGCCCTGCTCTCTGCAAATATCCCTGTTTCAGTCCCAAAGTACTCGCACTGCCCCGCTCTCTCCACATAGCCCTGCATCAATACCAAACTAAGCTCATTGCCCCGCTCTCGCCACATAGCATGTATCAATCCCAAACTAATCCCAATGCCCCACTCTCTCCTCATAGCCCTGTATCAATCCCAAACTAATCCCAGTGCCCCATTTCTCCCCATAGCCCTGTATCAATCCCAAACTAATCACATTGCCCCGCTCTCGCCATATAGCCCTGTAACAATCCCAAACTACTCACACTGCCCCGCTCTCTCCACATAGGCCTGTATCAATCCCAAACTAATCCCACTGCACTGTTCTCCCCATAGCCCTGTATCAATGCCAAAATAATCCCACTGCCCCACTCTCTCCCCATAGCATGTATCAATCCCAAAACTAATCACACTGCCCCGCTCTCTCCTCTTAGCCCTGTATCAATCACAAACTAATCCCACTGCCCTGCTCTCTCCCCATAGCCCTATATCAATCCCAAACGAATTCCATTGCCCCGGTCTCTATCTTTAGCCCTGTATCAATCACAAACTAATCTCACTGCCCTGATCTCTCCCCTTATCCCTGTACTAATCACAAACTAATCCCACTGCCCTGCTCTGTAAGATTTGCAAAATTTCTACATTTCCCCAAAGGTTATTATTAATAAACGGGACCCTGCGTGGACATTTTAAATCAAAAGGGTACCCAAGATGGCGTCCGTGCCTCGGGGCAGAAAGCCTGTGAGATTTTAAAATGGACTCTGCAACGCAGACAGCTTGTGGATCGAAACCAAAGCTGCAGTGTCTGTGAAGAGAGACTTTGTATTTTGAAACCAGACAGGACTTTGAATTATGTATTAGATCGAATTGGAGACAAATCTAAATTCAGTTAGGCCTATAGTTAAGGCCATCAAGCAGTTTATATATATAATCGGAAACAGATTAAGAAAGCCATCAAGGCTGGACAGGCCCATCAAGGAACATTCCTGACAAAACAAGTCAATTATCGGGCCGGTAGATGCGATTACTGGCCATCTAAAAACAGTTAGTATGGATTGCTACCATTATTTAAAATAGCCCGCCACGATTAAGACAAAGAACTAACCTGATTTGGCACGCAGATAAGGGTTTTCGGAAAGGGTATAATTGAAGGCCCCGGGTAGCAATCGCTCTCTTCTCTTCTCTCTCTGCTCTGCTCGGCTCTTCGGCCCCTCGCCTCATGGCTGTCGCTCTTTCCCCCGTCCCGCGCTTACCCCCTGGCCTTTGCCCGTGCCTTTTGTCACTCCATCTGGAAATCGCCCTGGCACTGCATCGGGCGGACACGGACAATTCAGCCAGGTGAGGCGGGACGCAACGAGGGGAGGAGGGAAGACCAACTGAGGAGATGAACTGAGGGTAGGCTTCGAATCAACGGGCCTTCAGCCTCAGCCAACCTGCGACTATTTTCATGCAACTCAAACTGTCGGCTGAAGAAGAAGAATCATCCCTGCAAGGCAAAGTACCCAAAAAGAGACTTTAGCTTTGGGGTACTCGAACCTGGTCAACGCCGTTGCAGCGCCCGGAGACCATGTGCCGACGGCAGGCTCCAGAGAGCACCAAGAGCGAACCTTGAACCCTACTGCTATTTTGCATCCAACAAACCCTTTTGATTGGTGAGCATAAATTCTGGCCCCTCATAGCTTAATCTAGTTAGGTATAGGGGGTGGGATAAGGATAAGGGATTGCTAAAATAGTTGTTTCCCCTCGATGTGCCATGTGTTCCCCATTTCCTATATAAGTATACTAGCTGAAGTGCCCGGCGGTGCCGAGGCTCTTTCGAGGGCATGTTGTTGTTGGCAGAGAGAGAGAGAGAGCGACTGCGGGGGGGGGGGAGAGAGAGAGAGAGTGAGAGAGCGCGACTGGGGGGGAAGAGAGAGAGCGACTGGGGGGTAGAGAGAGACTGGGGGGAAGAGAGGGCGGGTGGGGGGAAGGGGGGGCGGGTGGGGGTAAGGGGGGGCGGGTGGGGGAAGGGAGGGAGGGGGGGAAGGGAGGGCGGGGGGGAGAAGGGAGGGCGGGGGGAGGGGGGAGAAGGGAGGGCGGAGGGGGGGGAAGGGGAGGGCAGGGGGGAAGGGGGGCGGGGGGGGAAGGGGGGGCGGGGGGGAAGGTAGGGCCGGGGGGGAAGCGGGGAGGGTGGTGGGGGAAGGGGGGGTGGGGGGGAAGGGAGGGGGGGAGGGGGAAGGGGAGGGCGGGGGGGAAGGAGGGCGGGGGCGGGGGGGAGGGCGGGGGAGGGGAGGGGGGAGGGGAGGGGGGAGGAGGAGAGAGCAGGGGGGGAGGGATGGGAGGAGGGGGGGAGGAGGGAGGAGGAGAGAGGAGGGGGGAGAGGAGGGAGGGGGGGGAGGGGAGGGGGAAGGGGGAGAGTCCCCGAGCCCCCTGATCCCCGTGCCCCCAAACACCCGAGCCCCCTGGTTGGCCACCCCCGCCGAGGCTCGCCCCCCCCCCACCCCCCCCACCCCCCACCCAACCAAGCACCGAACTCTGGAGGCGCGATCTTTCGAGCACCGGCCTCCCGAGCTGGCTTCAAGATTGCGGCTGTCCGAGACGGCCGGCGGGCCCGGTTGCCAGGGTAACCGTTGACGCTCACCAAGCCCCGCCCCCCGGCCGAGCCAGAGAGAGAGACGCCGCTTCTGAGCTGCTCCTGCTGCGCGCGCACCCTTTAGTAAGGTAGCGGCGCTGGGCTGGGGGCCCGCCCCTCCAGCCTTCGAGTGGGGCCGGGAGGTGCCTAGCTCGGGCGTGGGTGCGGAGGAGAGGCCGAGGCTTCGAGGCCTACCTGGAAAAACGGGGGAAAGGTAGGAACATTAATGAGATTAGATAAGTTAATGACTTTCTAAATCATTTTTTTTTAAAACAATGGCCTAGAAATTGAGTTGACGCTGCGCCAGGGCTTTAGCGCCGGAAATTTAGCGCCGGCGCTAATTCCCTTGCGGCGCGCCAAAAATTCAGTAGCGCCGCGCCCAGACGGCTGCCGGCGCTACTGGCGGGCCGTGAGCGCCTCCCAATGGGCGCTGAGTGCCGAATTGCGGCGCTAATCCGGCGCTGCGGCACCCGATGCGGTGCGGCAGGCTGGGGAAGTGCAGGCCTCCTCCTTCAGTTAAGGAGGAGCTGCCTGCACCCGCCCGCTGTCCGTTCAAATATTGAAAAAATGAGCCCGGCACCTCGGACAAGTGCCGGGCTTGCAGGCCAGACACATCTGTTCCGCGGGGGGGGGGGTGGAGGAGTCCGGGGAGGGAGGTGCGGGCAGGCCGCTGACGGGAAAGCGGCCGGCCGCCGCGCGACCTTAATGCGCCGGCGCTAACTCGGGGAAGACTCGGTTGCCAGAGTCTTAGTTGCGGCTGCCATGGGCGAGGCGGCCGCAACTGAATTTCGGCGCTGGGGCCCGTCGGCATGGCAACCGGGACGCTGCGCACACCCGTTGACGTCATCGGGTGCCGGCGCAGCGCTACCGGCTTAACGCCGACGGAAGGGCCCCACTCAATTTCCCAACTGGCCATAACTCCGGCGCTAGGCCCTCTAGCGCCTCAAATGCGGCGCTAAGGCTACTCAATTTCTAGGCCATTATGTTTTAAAAGCAACGTTTTTTTTAAAGACGCAGAAAGCGGGAAAAAGGAAAAGTTTGGAATCAAGATGGCGGCGACTCACCTCGGTTCAGAACGATAAGGCCCGCCCACACATGCACCGATTGGCCCGGCGGCACATGCCAGCAACCCGGCGTACGATTGGTCGAGCTCGAGGTCACTCTGTCGCTAATGAGCGGATAATGAGATGCTAATGAGCGGAATGTTAAGGTTTTTCGGATACCGCGGGCGCGATTTTAGCACGGCCGAAACGTAAATACGCTTAAAACCGTCTCGGAAGCGTAAGCTTTCTTTGGAGGTAACGCGCGCGCGTAGGTACGCCCTGTAACTTTCGAGCGCATAGCCCGACAGACGCACACGCGATGACAGACAGACGCACACGCGATGACAGACAGATGGACAGACAGACAGATCGACTGATTTATATATATAGATAATAATAGTTATTTGTATTTGCCTGGAATTTTATACACTGGTAACTTCTCATAAGACTGTGTTAATTTTCTGTTTAATAAAATCTTGAGATTTGCTGACTTCCAAACCACCTCTCTACTTGAGTCTTTTCTGTATCGCTACCTGTACCTAAGTCTGGTGTCGAGAATCTCAGGGGCGTGGGAGCGATTCGAACCGCTCACGGGCAGTCAGAGGCATAACTGACTGGGCCCATGCGCCACCCCCTACAGCTCTCTCCCCTTAGCCCCTAATCCCACTCCCCCACCCTTTCCCTATAGCCCTGTATCAATCCCAAACTAATCCCACTGCCCCACCCTCTCCAAATATCCCTGTATCTATCCCAAAGTACTCCCACTGCCCTGCTCTCCACACACAGCCCTGTATCATTCCGAAACTATTTTCACTGCCCCGCTCTCTCTCCTTAGCCCTATATCAGTCTCAAACTAATCGCACGGTCCTGCTCGCTCCCCATTGCCCTGTCAATCCCAAACTAAGTCCAATGCCCTGCATTCTCCCCATAGCCCTGTATCAATCCCAATCTAATCCTACTGCCCCGCTCTCTCCAAATAGCCGAGTATCAATTCCAAACTAATCCCACTGGCAAGTTCTCTCCTCAAAGCCCTGTATCAATCCTAAACTAATCCCACTGCCGCACTCTCTCCTCATAGCCCTGTATCCCAAACAAATCCCAGTGCCCCGCTCTCTCCCCATAGTCCTGTATCAATCCCAAACTAATCCCATTGCCCTGCTCTCGCCACATAGCCCTGTAACAATCCCAAACTAATCCCACTAACCCACCCTCTCCCCATAGCCCTGTATCAATCCCAAACTAATCCCACTGCCTCCCTCTCTCCTCATATCCCTGTATCAATCCCAAACTAATCCCACTGCACCGCGCTCTCCAGATAGCTCTGTTTCAATCCCAAACAAATCCCAATGCCCCGCACTCACCTCATATCCCTCTACCAATCCCAAACTAATCCCACTGCACCGCTCTCTCCACATAGCTCTGTATCAATCCCGAACTAATCCCACTGCCCCACTCTCTCCCCATAGCATATGTCAATCCAAAGCTTATCCCACTGCCCCACTCTCTCACCATAACACTGTATCAATCCCAAACTATTCCGAGTGCCCCATTCTCGCCCCATATTCCTGTATCAATCCCAAATTAATCCCATTGCCTGCTCTCTCCAGGTAGCCCTGCATCAATCCCAAACAAATCCCACTGCCCCTCTCTCTCCCCATACCCCTGTATCAAACCCAAAATAATCCCAGTGCCCCGTTCTCTCCCCATAGTCCTGTATCCATCCCAAAATAATCCCATTGCCCTGCTCTTGCTATGTAGCCCTGAATCAATCCCAAACTAATCCCACTGACCCAATTTCTACCCATAACCTGTATGTGATAAATCCATGTAGTGGAACAAGAACTCGAAGAGGCGATATCTTGGAACTAGTACGAGTATTTTTTTAAACAAACAGAGTAACAAACATCATGCCTGCATCCTGGCATTCCACCTTTGCTGACCTTGACAGGAAGCAAACCTCTGACCTTAACAGGAAGCAAACCTCTGACCTTAGCAGCAGCATTGGCTAGAGCACCACCTGGTGGATAACCTTAATCATAACATCCCAGATTACTATATCCCTCCCCCCTTAAGATTTCAGTATGAATTTAACAGACAACCATTCCTGAGGGTCACATAAGGAGTCTCCATTCATCATGTTCCATACTTGACGAATCTAACAGTTCAGTATCAATCTCACTGGTGGCTTGCGAGCCCTTTGTGAACGTCTAACAGTAAAGTCCCTGCTTGTTTGTGGTGAAGCCACTAGCTGCTCCTGAGCAGTGCTCAGAGTATCTGACTCTGCAACGATGGTTTCCTCTTGACGAATAGGTTCCTGTGGGATTGTCTCTGTCCCTGGGGGTGGCACCACAGATGCACATGGATAACTGGGGGCAACCCTGTCTTCAGTCATTGCATCTGGAACCTTCATTTCAATTTCCCCTTGTCTGGGAAGTATCTGATCTACATGTCTGCGTACTACCCTACCATCTCCCAACAAGACCTTGTATGATATTGGACCTGTCATTGAGTCTATGAAGCCAGGAATCCACTTTGGTCCATAACTGAAATTCCTGGTAAGGATTGCATCTCCTTCTCCAAAACTTCGGCTCTTTGTTCTTTTGTCATGGTTCTCTTTTTGTTTGTTATGTCTGTTTTCCATTTTCCTTTTTAGGTCTGGGTGGACAAGGTCAAGAGTGGAGCGTAGTCTACGACCTAATAACATCTCAGCAGGAGAGGGTCCTGTGGTGGATTGAGGTGTTATTCTGTAGCTGAACAGAACCCGTGACACTTTGGCTGCTAAACTCCCTTCTGCACTTTTTTTCAATCATCTCCTTAAATGTTTGTACGGCTCTCTCCGCAAGTCCATTCAAGGACGGATGATATGGAGCCGAGGTCACCTGCACGATGCCATTTTTTCTCAAGAACTCTTTTGTCTCTGTACTCACGAAACAAGTGGCATTGTCACTCACCACGATCTCCGGTAGCCCTTGATTACTGAAGCTCCGACGCAGGCAGTCTATAGTAATAGTGGCGGAAGCAGAATTTACAGGATAAACATCCATCCATTTGGAATGTGCATCAATGATTATGAGGAACATCTTCCCCATGAATGGACCCGCATAATCTAAGTGCAATCTTCTCCATGGTTTATCCGGCCACTCCCAGGGGTGGAGAGGAGCTGCTGCTGGTGCCTTCCGGTGTTCCTGACAAGTGCTGCATGTCTTGACTAGATTTTCTATCTCCTCATGTAGCTTTGGCCACCACAAGTAACTCCTAGCCAAGGCTTTCATACGCGAGACCCCAGGATGACACTGATGTAGTTGCTCTAGGATAGATTGTCGTGCTGGCTGTGGAATAATCACTCATGCTCCCCACAACGCGCTACCATCCTGCACACTCAGCTCTGTTTTCCTGACAATGTAGGGTGTGAAGTCAGCCCCTTCTGGATGCTGTGGCCATCCCCTCACTACATATTCTCGAACTCTAGACAGTACTGGATCTTGACCTGTCCATGTTCTTACTTGCTCTGCAGTCACAAGTGCCGTGTCAGTGTCCTCCAACATCAACACTCTGTCTTCTGGAGCTGCACAGATAGGTGTGCCTGGCAGTGGAAGACGGCTCAAGGCATCTGCGTTCCCATGGTACTTGCCCGCCTTGTAGACGATGACATACTCATATGCCCTCAACGTCACTGCCCACCTCTAGATCCGGGGTGACACCATCTGTGGAACTGCTTTCATTTCATTGAAAAGAGAGAGAAGAGGTTTATGATCGGTGCATGTGGTGAACTTCCTGCCATATATGTACTTGTGGAACCTCTGTAACCCAAACATTACTGCTAACCCCTCTTTGTCTAACTGGGAATAGTTTTTTCCGCTGGTGTTAGAGTTCGGGACATAAACCCTATTGGTCTTTCAGTTCCATCTTCCATGCAGTGTGAAAGAACTGCCCCCACCCCGTAAGGTGAAGCATCACAAGAGAGAATTATGTCCTTCTCTGCATTGTAGTGAACCAGCACATCCGACGACAGCATCAGTTTCTTGGACTGTTCAAATGAAACCCCCTGCTCCTCTCCCCACTGCCACTCTGTCTCCTTGCGCAGTAGTTTGTGAAGAGGTGCTAACACAGTTGACAAGTTTGGTAAAAACCTGTTATAATAGTTCAGCAGTCCCAGGTAAGCTTTTAACTCAGCCACATTTGTATGAGCAGGGGCATCCTGCAGTGCTTTTACCTTCTCCTTGAGTGGATGGAGCCCGGTGGCGTCCACTCTGTGACCCAGGAACACTGCCTCATTCCCCAGGAAAGTGCACTTACTCCTCTTGAGCCAGAACCCTGCCCTCTCCAATCTCTGTAGTACCTCTCTGAGTGCTCAGATGCTCCTGGTCGGTTCTTCCCATCACCAGAATGTCATCCCGATAGATGGAAACATGTGGAATCCCTTGCAGTACACATTTGATTGTCCTCTGGAAGATAGCTGGACTAGATGAGACACCAAACGGTAAGCGGTTATATGTAAACAAGCCCTTGTGTGTATTTATGGTGACATACTTCTTTGATTCGTCATCCAGTGTAATCTGTAAGTAGGCATGACTCACATCCAACTTTGTGAATTTCTTTCCTCCAACCAGGTTTGCAAAGAGATCCTCTGTTTTGGGAATTGGATACTGCTCTAGTTTGGACACCCGATTGACAGTCAATTTATAGTCTCCACAGAGTCTTGCCGAATTGTCCGGTTTCAAAACAGATACTATGGGAGCTGCGCATTCCGAACATTTCACTGGCTCCAGTATGTTCTCTCTCAACTGGTAGCTAACTTCAGCTCGTGATTTTGTTGTTTAAAAGTCCTGGCAGACTTCTCTTCTTTATCCAGGGTCCTTTTTACCTCGTCGCCAAATGTGATAAATCCATGTAGTGGAACAAGAACTCGAAGAAGCGATATCTTGGAACTAGGACGAGTATTTTATTCAACAAACAGAGTAACAAACATCATGCCTGCATCCTGGCATTCCACCTTTGCTGACCTTGACAGGAAGCAAACCTCTGACTTTAATAGGAAGCAAACCTCTGACCTTAGCAGCAGCATTGGCTATAGCATCACCTGGTGGATAACCTTAATCATAACATCCCAGATTACTACACTGTATCAATCACAAACTAATCCCCCCACCCTACTCTCACCCCATAGCCCTGTATCAATCACAATCTAGTCCCACTGCCGTGCTCTCTCCCCACAACCCTGTATCAATCCCAAATTAATCCCAGTGACCCGCTCTCGCCACATAGCCCTGTATCAACCCCAAACTAAGCTCACTGCCCCGCTCTCATCACATAGCCCTGTATCAATCCCAAACTAAACACAATGCCCCACTCACTCCTCATAGTCCTGTATAAATCCCGAACTAATCAGATTGCCCTGCTCACTCCCCATAGCCCTGTATCAATCCCAAGCTAATCCCACTGCCCCGCTCTCTCCCATTAGCCCTGTATCAATCCCAAAATAATCCACTGCACCGCTCTCTCCAAATAGCCCTGTTTCAATCCCAAAGTACTCACCTGCCCGGCTCTCTCCCCATAGCTCTGTATCAATCCCAAACTAATCCCACTGCAACGCTCTCTCCCATTAGTCCTGTATCAATCTGAAAGTACTCCCACAGCCCCGCTCTCTCCCCATAGCCTTTTATCAATCCCAAAGTATTCCCACTGCCCCGGTCACTCCACATAGCCCTGCATCAATCAAAAACAAATCTCACTACCCCACTCTCTCACCATAGCCCTGTATCAATCCCAAACTATTCCCAATGTCCCACTCTCTCCTCATAGCCCTGTATCAATCCCAAACGAATCCCAGTGCCCCATCCTCTCCCCATATCCCTGTAAAAATCCCACATTAATCCTACTGTCCCACTCTCTCCTCATAGCCTTGTATCAATCCCAAACCAATCCCACAGCCCCCGCTCTCGCCACATAGCCCTGTATCAATCCCAAACTAATCACACTGCCCCACCCTCTCCCCATATCCCAGTAAAAATCCCACATTAATCCTACTGTCCCACTCTCTCCTCATAGCCCTGTATCAATCCCAAACTAATCCCAGTGCCCCATATCCCTCCATAGCCCTGTATCAATCCCAAGCTAATCCCACTGCCCCGCCCTCTCCCCATAGCCCTGTACCAATCCCAAACAAATCCTACTGCCCTGCTCTCTGCAAATATCCCTGTTTCAATCCCAAAGTACTAGCACTGCCCCGCTCTCTCCACATAGCCCTGCATCAATACCGAACTAAGCTCACTGCCCCGCTTTCGCCACATAGCATGTATCAATCCCAAACTAATCCCAATGCCCCACTCTCTCCTCATAGCCCTGTATCAATCCCAAACTAATCCCACTGCCCCAGTCTCTCCCCATAGCATGATTCAATCCAAAATTAATCCGACTGCCCCGCTCTCTCCCCATAGCCCTGCATCAATCCCAAACTAATCCCCCCGCTCCACACACTCCCCATAGCATGATTCAATCCAAAATTAATCCCACTGCCCCGCTCTCTCCCCATAGTCCCGTATCAATTCTAAACTGATCCCACTGCCCCGCACTCTCCCCATAGCCTGTATCAATCCCAAACCATTCCCACTGCCCCACTCTCTCCTCATAGCCCTGTATCAAGCCTAAACTAATCCTACTGCCCCACGCTCTCCCCATAGCCCTGTATCAATCACAAACTAATCCCACTGCCCTGCTCTCTCCCCATAATCCTGTATCAATCCCAAACTAATCTCACTGCCCCACTCTCTCCCCATAGCCCTGCAACAATCCCAAACTATTCCCATTGGCTCGCTCTCACCACATAGCCCTGTATCAATCCCAATCTAATCCCACTGCCCCACACCCTCCCCATATCCCTGTATCAACCCGACACTAATCCCACTGTCTGACTCTTTCCTCATAGCCCTGTATCAATCCCAAACTAATCCCAGTGCCCCATCTCTCCCCATAGCCCTGTATCAATCCCAAGCGAATCCCACTGCCCCACTCTCTCCTCATAGCCCTGTATCAATCCCAAACAAATCCCACAGCCCTGCTCTCTGCAAATATGCCTGTATCAATCTCAAAGTAGTCCCACTGCCCCGCTCTCCCCACATAGCCCTGTATCAATCCCAAATACTCCCACTGCCCTGCTCTCTCCACATAGCCCTGCATCAATCCCAAACTAATCTCACTGCCCTGCTCTCGCCACATAGCCCTGTATCAATCCCAAACTAATCCCACTGCCCCACCCTCTCCCCATAGCATGTATCAATCCCAAACTAATCCCAATGCCCCACTCTCTCCTCATAGACCTGCATCTATCCCAAACTAACTCCACTGCCCTGCTCTCTCCCCATAGCCCTGTATCAATCCCAAATGAATCCCAATGCCCCACTCTCTCCTCATAGCCCTGTATCAATGCCAAACTAATCCCAGTGCCCCATCTCTCCCCATAGCCCTATATCAATCCCGAACTAATCCCACTGCCCAGCTCACTGCCCATGTCCCTCTATCAATCCCCAACTAATCACACAGCCCACACTCTCCCCATAGCCTGTATCAATCCCAAACGAATCCCACTGCCCTGTCCGCTCCCCATAGCCCTGTATCAATCCCAAGTTAATCCCACTGCC
Source organism: Somniosus microcephalus (assembly GCF_052327205.1). Classification (NCBI taxonomy): domain Eukaryota; kingdom Metazoa; phylum Chordata; class Chondrichthyes; order Squaliformes; family Somniosidae; genus Somniosus; species Somniosus microcephalus. The sequence continues at coordinate 327,707,404 of NC_140987.1, read as the reverse complement.
ATAGTCTCGCCACATAGGCCTGTATCAATCCCAAACTATTCCCACTACCCTGCTTTCGCCCCATAACCCTGTATAAATCCCAAACTATTCCCAGTGACCCGCTCTCTCCCCATAGCCCTGTATCAATCCCAAAGTAATCCTACTGCCGCACTCTCTCCTCATAGCCCTGTATCAATCCCAAACTAATCCCAGTGCCCATCTCTCCTCATCGCCCGGTATCTATTCCAAACTAATCTCACTGCCACACCCTCTCCCCATAGCCCTGTATCAATCCCAAACTAATCCCACTAACCCGCTCTCTCTCCATAGCCCTGTATCAATCCCAAACTAATCCCACTGCCCTAGTCTCTCCCCATAGCATGTATCAATCCAAAACTAATCCCACTGCCCCGCTCTCTCCCCATAGCACTGTATCAATCGCAAACTAAACTCACTGCCCTGCTCTCTACCCATAGCCCTGTATCAAACCAAAACGAATCCCACTGCCCCGCTCTCTCCCCATAGCACTGTATCAATCGCAAACTAAACTCACTGCCCTGCTCTCTACCCATAGCCCTGTATCAAACCAAAACTAATCCCACTGCCCCACTCCCTCCCCTTAGCCCTGTATCAATCACAAACTAATCACGCAGCCCCGCTCTCTCCCCATAGCCCTGTATTAATCCCAAAATATTCCCACTGCCCTGCTCACTCCCCATAGCCCTGCATCAATCCCAAACTAATCCCAGTGACCCGCTCTTTCCCCACAGCCCTGTATGAACCCCAAACGAATCCCACTGCCCTGCTCTCTCCCAATAGCCCTGTATCAATCCCAAACTAAACCCACTGCCCCACTCTCTCCCCATGGCATGTATCGATCCAAAACTAATCCCACTGCCCTGCTCTCTCCCCATAGCCCTGTATCAATCCCAAACAAATTCCAATTGCCCCGCTCTCCCCAAATAGCCCTGTATCAATCCCAAACTAATCCCACTGCACCGCTCTCTCCCCATAACCCTTTATCAATCCCAAACTAATCCCACTGCCCTGCTCTCTCCCCACAGCCCTGTATCAAACGCAAACTAATCCCACTAACCCGCTCTCGCCACATAGCCCTGTATCAATCCCAAACTAATCCCACTGCCCCGCTCTCTCCACATAGCCCTGCATCAATCCCAAACTAATCCCACTGCCCCGCTCTCTCCCTTTAGCCCTGTATCAATCCCAAACTAATCCCACTGCCTGCTCTCTCCCCATAGCCCAGTATCAATCCCAAACAAATCCCACTGCCCAGCTCTCTCCCTATACCCCTGTATCAATCCCAAACTAACGCCACTGCCTCACTCTCACCTCATAGCCCTGTATCAAGCCCAAACTAATCCCACTACACCGCGCTCTCCCCATAGTCCTGTATCAATCCCAAACTAATCCCACTGCTCCACTCTCTCCCCATAGCCCTGTATCAATCTCAAACTAAGCCCACTGCCCTGCCCTCTCCAAATATCCCTGTATCAATCCCAAACTAATCCCACTGCTCCACTCTCTCCACATAGCTCTGTATCAATCCCAAACAAATCCCACTGCCCTGCTCTCTCCAAATATCCCTGTATCAATCCCAAACTAATCCCAGTGCCCATCTCTCCTCATCGCCCGGTATCAATCCCAAACTAATCTCACTGCCACACCCTCTCCCCATAGCCCTGTATCAATCTCACACTAATCCCACTGTCCCACTCTCCCTCATAGCCCTGTATCAATGCCAAACTAATCCTGGTGCCCCATCTCTCCCCTTAGCCCTGTATCAATCCGAAGCTAATCCCACTGCCCCGCTCTCTCCCCATAGCCCTGTATCAATCACAAACAAATCCCACTGCCCTGCAGTCTCCAAATATCCCTGTATCAGTCCAAAAGTACTACCACTGCCCTGCTCTCTCCACATAGCCCTGTTTCAATCCCAAGATAATCCCACTGCCCTACTCTTGCCTCATAGCCCTGTATCAATCCCAAGCTAATCCCACTGTCCTGCTCTAGCCCATAGCCCTGCTTCCATCCCAAACTAATCCCACTAACCCGCTCTCTCTCCATAGCCCTGTATCAATCCCAAACTAATCACACTGCCCCATTCTCTCCCCATAGCATGTATCAATCCAAAACTAATCCCACTGCCCCGCTCTCTCCCCATAGCACTGTATCAATCACAAACTAAACTCACTGCCCTGCTCTCTACCCATAGCCCTGTATCAAACCAAAACTAATCCCACTGCCCCGCTCTCTCCCCATAGCACTGTATCAATCGCAAACTAAACTCACTGCCCTGCTCTCTACCCATAGCCCTGTATCAAACCAAAACTAATCCCACTGCCCCACTCCCTCCCCTTAGCCCTGTATCAATCACAAACTAATCACGCAGCCCCGCTCTCTCCCCATAGCCCTGTATTAATCCCAAAATATTCCCACTGCCCTGCTCACTCCCCATAGCCCTGCATCAATCCCAAACTAATCCCAGTGACCCGCTCTTTCCCCACAGCCCTGTATGAACCCCAAACGAATCCCACTGCCCTGCTCTCTCCCCATAGCCCTGTATCAATCCCAAACTAAACCCACTGCCCCACTCTCTCCCCATGGCATGTATCGATCCAAAACTAATCCCACTGCCCTGCTCTCTCCCCATAGCCCTGTATCAATCCCAAACAAATTCCAATTGCCCCGCTCTCCCCAAATAGCCCTGTATCAATCCCAAACTAATCCCACTGCACCGCTCTCTCCCCATAACCCTTTATCAATCCCAAACTAATCCCACTGCCCTGCTCTCTCCCCACAGCCCTGTATCAAACGCAAACTAATCCCACTAACCCGCTCTCGCCACATAGCCCTGTATCAATCCCAAACTAATCCCACTGCCCCGCTCTCTCCACATAGCCCTGCATCAATCCCAAACTAATCCCACTGCCCCGCTCTCTCCCTTTAGCCCTGTATCAATCCCAAACTAATCCCACTGCCTGCTCTCTCCCCATAGCCCAGTATCAATCCCAAACAAATCCCACTGCCCAGCTCTCTCCCTATACCCCTGTATCAATCCCAAACTAACGCCACTGCCTCACTCTCACCTCATAGCCCTGTATCAAGCCCAAACTAATCCCACTACACCGCGCTCTCCCCATAGTCCTGTATCAATCCCAAACTAATCCCACTGCTCCACTCTCTCCCCATAGCCCTGTATCAATCTCAAACTAAGCCCACTGCCCTGCCCTCTCCAAATATCCCTGTATCAATCCCAAACTAATCCCACTGCTCCACTCTCTCCACATAGCTCTGTATCAATCCCAAACAAATCCCACTGCCCTGCTCTCTCCAAATATCCCTGTATCAATCCCAAACTAATCCCAGTGCCCATCTCTCCTCATCGCCCGGTATCAATCCCAAACTAATCTCACTGCCACACCCTCTCCCCATAGCCCTGTATCAATCTCACACTAATCCCACTGTCCCACTCTCCCTCATAGCCCTGTATCAATGCCAAACTAATCCTGGTGCCCCATCTCTCCCCTTAGCCCTGTATCAATCCGAAGCTAATCCCACTGCCCCGCTCTCTCCCCATAGCCCTGTATCAATCACAAACAAATCCCACTGCCCTGCAGTCTCCAAATATCCCTGTATCAGTCCAAAAGTACTACCACTGCCCTGCTCTCTCCACATAGCCCTGTTTCAATCCCAAGATAATCCCACTGCCCTACTCTTGCCTCATAGCCCTGTATCAATCCCAAGCTAATCCCACTGTCCTGCTCTAGCCCATAGCCCTGCTTCCATCCCAAACTAATCCCACTAACCCGCTCTCTCTCCATAGCCCTGTATCAATCCCAAACTAATCACACTGCCCCATTCTCTCCCCATAGCATGTATCAATCCAAAACTAATCCCACTGCCCCGCTCTCTCCCCATAGCACTGTATCAATCACAAACTAAACTCACTGCCCTGCTCTCTACCCATAGCCCTGTATCAAACCAAAACTAATCCCACTGCCCCGCTCTCTCCCCATAGCACTGTATCAATCGCAAACTAAACTCACTGCCCTGCTCTCTACCCATAGCCCTGTATCAAACCAAAACTAATCCCACTGCCCCACTCCCTCCCCTTAGCCCTGTATCAATCACAAACTAATCACGCAGCCCCGCTCTCTCCCCATAGCCCTGTATTAATCCCAAAATATTCCCACTGCCCTGCTCACTCCCCATAGCCCTGCATCAATCCCAAACTAATCCCAGTGACCCGCTCTTTCCCCACAGCCCTGTATGAACCCCAAACGAATCCCACTGCCCTGCTCTCTCCCCATAGCCCTGTATCAATCCCAAACTAAACCCACTGCCCCACTCTCTCCCCATGGCATGTATCGATCCAAAACTAATCCCACTGCCCTGCTCTCTCCCCATAGCCCTGTATCAATCCCAAACAAATTCCAATTGCCCCGCTCTCCCCAAATAGCCCTGTATCAATCCCAAACTAATCCCACTGCACCGCTCTCTCCCCATAACCCTTTATCAATCCCAAACTAATCCCACTGCCCTGCTCTCTCCCCACAGCCCTGTATCAAACGCAAACTAATCCCACTAACCCGCTCTCGCCACATAGCCCTGTATCAATCCCAAACTAATCCCACTGCCCCGCTCTCTCCACATAGCCCTGCATCAATCCCAAACTAATCCCACTGCCCCGCTCTCTCCCTTTAGCCCTGTATCAATCCCAAACTAATCCCACTGCCTGCTCTCTCCCCATAGCCCAGTATCAATCCCAAACAAATCCCACTGCCCAGCTCTCTCCCTATACCCCTGTATCAATCCCAAACAAACGCCACTGCCTCACTCTCACCTCATAGCCCTGTATCAAGCCCAAACTAATCCCACTACACCGCGCTCTCCCCATAGTCCTGTATCAATCCCAAACTAATCCCACTGCTCCACTCTCTCCCCATAGCCCTGTATCAATCTCAAACTAAGCCCACTGCCCCGCCCTCTCCAAATATCCCTGTATCAATCCCAAACTAATCCCACTGCCCTGCTCTCTCCCCATAGCCCTGTATCAATCCCAATCTATTCCCAATGCCCCACTCTCTCCTCATAGCCCTGTATCAAGCCCAAGCTAATCCCACTGCCGTACTCTCACCACATAGCCGTGTATCAATCCAAAACAAATCCCACTGACCTGTTCTCTCCACATATCCCTGTATCAATCCCATAGTACCCCCACTGCCCCGCTCACTCCACATAGCCCTGTATCAATCCCAAACTAATCCCACTGCACCGCTCTCTCCATGTAGCCCGGTATAAATCCCAAACTAATCCCACTGCCCCACTCTCTCCCTATAGCATGTATCATCCCAAACTAATCCCATTGCCCCACTCTCTCCTCATAGCCCTGTATCAATCCCAAACGAATCCCACTAACCCGCTCTCTCCCCGTAGCCCTGTATCAATCCCAAACTAATCCCACTGCCCCGCTCTCTCCGCATAGCTCTGTATCAATCCCAAACTGATCCACTTGCCCCACTCTCTCCTCATAGCCCTGTATCAATCCCAAACTAATCCCACTAACCCACACTCTCCCTGTAGCCCTATATCAATCCAAAAGTACTCCCAATGCCCTGCTCTCTCCAAATAGCCCTGTATCAATCCCAAAGTATTCCCACTGCCCAGCTCTCTCCACATAGCCCTGTATCAATCCCAAAATACTCCTACTGCCCCGCTCTCTCCCCATAGCCCTGTATAAATCCCAAACTATTCCCATTGACCCGCTCTCTCCCCATAGCCCTGTATCAATCCCAAAGTAATCCTACTGCCGCACTCTCTCCTCATAGCCCTGTATCAATCCCAAACAAATCCCAGTGCCCATCTCCCCTCATAGCCCTGTATCAATCCCAAACTAATCCCAGTGCCCCATCTCTCCCCATAACAAGTATCAATCCCAAACAAATCCCACTGCCCTGCTGTCTCCACATAGTCCTGTATCAATCCCAAACTAATCTCACTGCCCCACTCTCTCCCCATAACAAGTATCAATCCCAAACTAATCCCACTGCCCCACTCTCTCCCCATAGCCCTGTATCAATCACAAACTAATCACACAGCCCTGCTCGCTCCCCATAGCCCTGTATCAATCCAAAACTAATCCCACAGCCCCGCTCTCTCCAAATAGCCCTGTATCAATCTCAAACTATTTCCACTGCCCTGCTCTCTCCCCATAGCCCTGTATCAATTCCAACTATTCCCAGTGTCCCGCTCTCTCCCCATAGCCCTGTATCAATCCCAAAAATTTCCACTGCCCTGCTCACTCCCCGTAGCCCTGCATCAATCCCAAACTAATGCCAAGTGACCTGCTCTTTCCCCACAGCCCTGTATCAACCACAAATGAATCCCACTCCCCTGCTCTCTCCCCAAAGCCCTGTATCAATCCAAAACTAATCCCACTGCCCTGCTCTCTCCTCATAGCCCTATATCTAGCCCAAACTAATCCCATTGCCCCACGCTCTCCCCATAGCCCTGTATCAATTGCAAACTAATCCCACCGCCCTGCTGTCTCCCCATAACTTTGTATCAATCACAAATGAATCCCACTGACCTGCTCTCTCCCCATAGCTCTGTATCAATCCCAAACTAATCCCACTGACCTGCTCTCTCCCCTTAGCCCTGTATCAATCACAAACTAATCCCACTGACCTGCTCTCGCCACGTAGCCCTTTATCAATCCCAAAGTAATTCCACTGCCCCGCACTCTCCAAATAGCCCAGTAGCAATCCCAAACTAATTCCACTGCCCAGCACTCTCTAAATATCCCTGTATCAATCCCAAAGTACTCCCAGTACCCCGCACTCCACAAATAGCCGTCTATCAATCCCAGACTAATCCACTGACCCGCTCTCACCCGTACCCCTGCATCAATCCCAAACTAATCCCACTGACCCGCTCTCACCCGGACCCCTGTATCAATCCCAAACTAATCCAACTGCCCCACTCTCTCCCCATAGCATGTAACAACCCCAAACAATCCCACTGCTCCACCCTCTCCCCATAGCCCTGTATCAATCCCAAACTAATCCCACTGCCCAACCCTCGCCTCATAGCCCTGTATCAATCTCAAACTAATCCCGCTGCCCTGCTCTCTCCCCATAGCTCTGCATCAATTACAAACTAATCCCACTGACCTGCTCCCACCACATAGCCCTGTATCAATCCCAAACAAATCCCACTGCCCCGCTCTCCCCAAATAGCCCTGTATCAATCCCAAACTAAGCCCCCTGCCCCCCTCTCCCCAAATAGCCCTGTATCAATCCCAAACAAATCCCACTGCCCCGCTCTCCCCAAATAGCCCTGTATCAATTCCAAACTAATACCACTGCACCGCTCTCTCCCCATAAACCTTTATCAATCCCAAACTAATCCCACTGCACTGCTCTCTCCCCACAGCCCTGTATCAAGCCCAAACTAATCCCACTAACCCGCTCTCGCCACATAGCCCTGTATCAATCCCAAACTAATCCCATTGCCCCGCTCTCTCCACATAGCCCTGCATCAATCCCAAACTAATCCCACTGCCCCGCTCTCTCCCTTTAGCCCTGTATCAATCCCAAACTAATCCCACTGCCTGCTCTCCCTATACCCCTGTATCAATCCCAAACTAACACCACTGCCTCACTCTCACCTCATAGCCCTGTGTCAAGCCCAAACTAATCCCACTGCCCCGCGTTCTCCCCATAGCCCTGTATCAATCCCAAACTAATCCCACTGCTCCACTCTCTCCCCATAGCCCTGTATCAATCTCAAACTAAGCTCACTGCCCTGCCCTCTCCAAATATCCCTGCATCAATCCCAAACTAATCCCACTGCTCCACTCTCTCCACATAGCCCTGTATCAATCCCAAACAAATCCCACTGCCCTGCTCTCTCCAAATATCCCTGTACCAATACCAAACTAATCCCACTGCCCCGCTCTCTCCCCATAGCCCTGTATCAATCCCAATCTATACCCACTGCCCCACTCTCTCCTCATAGCCCTGTATCAAGCCCAAGCTAATCCCACTGCCGTACTCTCACCACATAGCCCTGTATCAATCCAAAACAAATCCCAATGACCTGTTCTCTCCAAATATCAATGTATCAATCCCAAAGTACTCCCACTGCCACCTTCTCTCCACACACCCCTGTGTTAATCCCATAGTACCCCCACCGCCCCGCTCACTACACATAGCCCTGTATCAATCCGAAACTAATCCCACTGCACCGCTCTCTCCACGTAGCCCTGTATAAATCCCAAACTAATCCCACTGCCCCACTCTCTCCCTATAGCATGTATCATCCCAAACTAATCCCATTGCCCCACTCTATCCTCATAGCCCTGTATCAATCCCAAACTAATCCCCTTGCCCCACTCCCTCCTCATAGCACTGTACCAATCCCAAAAAAATCCCACTAACCCACTCTCTCCCCGTAGCCCTGTATCAATCCCAAACTAATCCCACTGCCCCACTCTCTCGCTATAGCATGTATCATCCCAAACTAATCCCATTGCCCCACTCTATCCTCATAGCCCTGTCGCAATCCCAAACTAATCCCACTGCCCCACTCTCTCCCTATAGCATGTATCATCCCAAACTAATCCCATTGCCCCACTCTATCCTCATAGCCCTGTATCAATCCCAAACTAATCCCCTTGCCCCACTCCCTCCTCATAGCACTGTATCAATCCCAAAAAAATCCCACTGCCCCGCTCTCTCCACATAGCTCTGTATCAATCCCAAACTGATCCACTTGCCCCACTCTCTCCTCATAGCCCTGTATCAATCCCAAACTAATCCCACTAACCCACTCTCTCCCCGTAGCCCTATATCAATCCAAAAGTACTCCCAATACCCTGCTCTCTCCAAATAGCCCTGTATCAATCCCAAAGTATTCCCACTGCTCCGCTCTCTGCACATAGCCCTGTATCAATCCCAAGCTAATCCCACTGCCCCCGCTCTCGCCACATAGCCCTGTATCAATCCGAAGCTAATCCCACTGCCCCGCTCTCTCCCCATAGCCCTGTATCGATCCCAAACAAATCCCACTGCCCTGCTGTCTCCACATCGCCCTGTATCAATCCCAAACTAATCTCACTGCCCCACTCTCTCCCCATAACAAGTATCAATCCCAAACTAATCCCACTAACCAGCTCTCTCCCCAAAGCCCTGCTTCCATCCCAAACTAATCCCTCTGCCCCGCTCTCTCCCCATAGCCCTGTATCAATCGAAAACTAAACTCACTGCCCTGCTCTCTCCCCACAGCCCTGTATCAATCCCAAACTTATCCCTCTGCCTCAGTCTCTCCCCATAGCCCTGTATCAAACCAAAACTAATCCCACAGCCCCGCTCTCTCCCAATAGCCCTGTATCAATCTCAAACTATTTCCACTGCCCTGCTCTCTCCACATAGCCCTGTATTAATTCCAACAATTCCCAGTGTCCCGCTCTCTCCCCATAACCCTGTATCAATCCCAAAATATTCCCACTGCCCTGCTCATTCCCCATAGCCCTGCATCAATCCCAAACTAATCCCAGTGACCCGCTCTTTCCCCACAGCCCTGTATCAACCCCAAACGAATCCCACTCCCCTGCTCTCTCCCCAAAGCCCTGTATCAATCCCAAACTAATCCCACTGCCCTGCTCTCTCCCCAGAGCCCTGTATCAATTCTAAACAAATCCCACTGCCCCGCTCTCTCCTCATAGCCCTATATCTAGCCCAAACTAATCCCATTGCCCCACGCTCTCCCCATAGCCCTGTATCAATTGCAAACTAATCCCACTGCCCTGCTCTCTCCCCATAACACTGTATCAATCACAAATGAATCCCACTGACCTGCTCTCTCCCCATAGCTCTGTATCAATCCCAAACTAATCCCACTGACCTGCTCTCTCCACTTACCCCTGTATCAATCACAAAGTAATCCCACTGACCAGCTCTCTCCCCATAGCTCTGTATCAATCCCAAACTAATCCCACGGACCTGCTCTCGCCACGTAGCCCTTTATCAATCCCAAAGTAATTCCACTGCCCCGCACTCTCCAAATAGCCCAGTAGCAATCCAAATCTAATTCCACTGCCCAGCTCTCTCTAAATATCCCTGTATCAATCCCAAAGTACTCCCACTACACCGCACTCCCAAACTAATCCCACTGACCCGCTCTCACCCGTACCCCTGTATCAATCCCAAACTAATCCCACTGCCCTGCTCTCTCCTCATAGCCCTGTATCAATCCCAAACCAATCCCACTGCCCTGCTCTCTCCCCATAGCTCTGCATCAATCCCAAACTAATCCCACTGACCTGCTCCCACCACATAGCCCTGATTCAATCCCAAACAAATCCCACTGCACCGCTCTCCCCAAATAGCCCTGTATCAATCCCAAACTAATCCCACTGCCCTGCTCTCTCCCCACAGCCCTGTATCAAGCCCAAACGAATCCCACTAACCCGCTCTCGCCACATAGCCCTGTATCAATCCCAAACTAATCCCACTGCCCCGCTCTCTCCACATAGCCCTGCATCAATCCCAAACTAATCCCACTGCCCCGCTCTCTCCCTTTAGCCCTGTATCAACCCCAACTAATCCCACTGCCTGCTCTCTCCCCATAGCCCAGTATTAATCCCAAACTAATCCCACTGCCCCACTCTCTCCCTATAGCCTGTATCATCCGAAACTAATCCCCTTGCCCCACTCTCTCCTCATAGCCCTGTATCAATCCCAAACTAATCCCACTAACCCGCTCTCTCCCCGTAGCCCTGTATCAATCCCAAACTAATCCCACTGCCCCGCTCTCTCCACATAGCCTTGTATCAATCCCAAACTAGTCCCACTGCTCCGATCTGTCCTCATAGCCCTGTATCAATCCCAAACTAATCCCACTAACCCACTCTCTCCCTGTAGCCCTGTATCAATCCAAAAGTTCTCCCAATGCCCCGCTCTCTCCAAATAGCCCTGTATCAATCCCAAAGTATTCACACTGCCCTGCTCTCTCCACATAGCTCTGTATCAATTCCAAAATACTCCTACTGCCCCGCTCTCTCCACAGAGACCTGTATCAATCCCAAGCTCATCCCACTGCCCCCGCTCTCGCCACATAGCCCTGTATCAATCCCAAACTATTCCCACTACCCTGCTCTCTCCCCATAGCCCTGTATGCATCCCAAACTATTCCCAGTGACCCGCTCTCCCCATAGCCCTGTATCAATCCCAAAGTAATCCTACTGCTGCACTCTCTCCTCATAGCCCTGTCCAATCCCAAACTGATGCCAGTGCCCATCTCTCCTCATCGCCCAGTATCAATCCCAAACTAATCACACTGCCCCACCCTCTCCCCATAGCCCTGTATCAATCTCACACTAATCCCACTGTCCCACTCTCCCCTCATAGCCCTGTATCAATCCCAAACTAATCCCTGTGCCCCATCTCTCCCCTTAGCCCTGTATCAATCCAAAGCTAATCCCACTGCCCCACTCTCTCCCCATAGCCCTGTATCAATCCCAAGCTAATCCCACTGCCCCACTCTTGCCTCATTCCCACTGCCCTGCTCTGTCCAAATATCCCTGTATCAATCCAAAAGTACTCCCACTGCCCTGCTCTCTCCCCATAGCCCTGCACCACTCTCCCCATAGCATGTATCAAACTCAAACTAATCCCACTAACCAGCTCTCTCCCCATAGCCCTGCGTCCATCCCAAACTAATCCCACTAACCTGCTCTCTCCCCATAGCTCTGTATCAATCCCAAACTAATCCCACTGCCCTGCTCTCTCCACATAGCCCTGTATCAATCCCAAACTAATCTCACTGCCCCACTCTCTCCCCATAGCATGTATCAATCCCAAATTAATCCCACTGCCCCAGTCTCTCCCCATAGCCCTGCTTCCATCCCAAACTAATCCCACTAACCCGCTCTCTCCCCACAGCCCTGTATCAATCCCAAACTAATCCCACTAACCCGCTCTCTCCCCACAGCCCTGTATCAATCCCAAACTAATCCCACTAACCCGCTCTCTCCCCACAGCCCTGTATCAATCCCAAACTAATCCCACTAACCCGCTCTCTCCCCACAGCCCTGTATCAATCCCAAACTAATCCCACTAACCCGCTCTCTCCCCATAGCCCTGTATCATTCCCAAACTAATCCCCTGCCCCAGTCTCTCCCCATAGCATGTATCAATCACAAACTAAACTCACTGCCCTGCTCTCTACCCATAGCCCTGTATCAATCCAAAACTAATCCCACTGCCCCACTCCCTCCCCTTAGCCCTATATGAATCACAAACTAATCACATTGCCCATCTCTCTCCCCATAGACCTGTATCAATCCAAAACTAATCCCACTGTCCCGCTCTCTCCCCTTAGACCTGTATCAATCCCAAACTAATCCCACTGCCCCACTCTGTCCAAATAGCCCTGTATCAATCTCAAACTATTTCCACTGCCCTGCTCTCTCCCCATAGCCCTGTATCAATCGTTGGGCCAGAAATTCGCGGCCAAAGGCGTGAGTGCGCTCGGGGTACTCACGCATCTGGCCGTTGGAAATGCCGGCGTTCAGCATGAACAGCGCATGCGGGGAACGCCGGCATTTCCAGACCTCGAGCGCGTGCGACTGCACAGGCAGCGCTTGCGCAGTGAACTTCGTAGATTTCATTCATGAAATCCGTGAGGGTAAGTCCTCAGAATTTACACTTGAAAAAAGCAAGTGTAAAGTGGTTCATTGGCTGCGGAGGAAGAAACATTTTATCGTGGAGCTTCTGAAATGCAATATTTTTGTTTGGGAAAGGGAGGGAAGTTATTTTAAGAAATTTTAAGTAAGTTTTAAAGTTAAAATTTTTTTTTTTTGAAAGGGTTTTCAGAACGGTAGGTAGAAGGAGCAATTGTGGGTGTGTGAATGGAATGTGAGAATGAGTTATGTATGTATGTCCACATATATTCCTTTACGTATATGTATGTATGTTTTATATTCCTTTACTAATGTGTATGAATGTATGTTTTTAATTATGATTTTCCAATCAGTTACTTTCTCTGAAAGTCATAATTAAATAATACATTCATACACATAAGTAAAGGAATATATACATAACACGCAAAGGAATATATACAGACATACATACTTTCAGAAGCTCCACGATAATAAATATCTTCCTCCGCAGCCTCTGGAGCAACTGTACCCATGCTTTTTTCATGTGTAAGTTGTAATGACTTGACCTCACTGAAAGCATTAATGAAAGCGGCGAATTATACTGCGCACGCGCTGCCTGTGCAGTCGCACGCGTTCTGCCTCTGAACCCCTTCGTTCAGAGGACAGGAAATGCCGGTTTTCCCCACATGCACTGTGCATGCTGAAAACCGGCATTTCATCCAGCCAGATGCGTAAGTACCCCGACCGTACTCGCGCATTTGGAAGGGAATTACTGGGCCAACATTTTACATGTCAATAAAATGAAAAATTTAACAATTGCACGACTTGGCCCCTCGCATCTGCGACTGAGGGTCCAAGGAGGTGCATTGCGCAAGAGGTCATCATCGTACGTATCCTCACACTGTTCCCTTTGGGGAACTGTATGAAGTGGTGGAAGGATTTATGGCCGTGATTAACGCTCATTCCGTGACCGTAACCATCTTTGAACCAGCCATTAGGGTGGTTAGTCCTATGGCGGGAGGGTTTTACGGGCTCCCACAACCCATCTGAGGGGGGGGGGGCCACCAACACCCACGAACGCAAGTATCCCGCTGGATGTCCACCCAGAATTTAAAGTTGGAACTCCGACTCCACTTGCCGGGACTGTCTGGAGTGGGGTTCAAAACCCTACTCCTTCTGGCCCAGCGGCGGGGATGCTTACTGCTATGCAAAAGGCCCACTCCGCACAAAAGGTGACACCCATACGTTTCCTGCGCCTTTTCCCTCCCCGTGACTGGAGCCCTATGCTGCCATTTCACGTTGCTAATCGGATTGGGCCTTTGTCATAGCGGTAGGATCCCCGCCGCTGGGCCAGATCAGGGTAGGGTTTCGAACCCCGCTCCAGACAGTCCCGGCAAGTGGAGTCGGAGCTCCGGCTCTAAATTCTGGGTTGACATCCAGTGGGATATTTGCGTCCGTGGGTGTGGGTGGCCCCCCCTCCTTGTATAGCTTGTGGGAGCCCGTAAAACCCTCCCGCCATAGGACTAACCGCCCTAATGCCTGGTTCAAAGATGGTTACGGTCACGGAATGAGCGTTAATCATGGCCATAAATCCTTCCACCACTTCATACAGTTCCCCAAAGGGAACAGTGTGAAGACACGTATGACGACGACATTGCTAAATAAATAAATGGAATTAAAAAAAATCTTTTAGGGCTTTTAAAAGTCTTTAAATTGCTTTAATTCTGTTTAAAACTACTTCAGATAACTCAAAATAATGTAAACATTTTAAAAAGTTTATAAAAGTTACCAAAATCTTCAAAAAACTTCCAAAAACCTATTTAAACTGCTGCTTTGCATGTAAAAATGGTTAGCAGCTTGACAGAAACATTGGGGGCATGTCCAGTGAAACTGAGACCTCAAGGGGCGTGTCTCACTTGCACTGCACGCTCCTGGCTTCGCGCTGGCTGCACTCCTGGGCGGCGTGACGTCATACGCTGCCCGGGATTCTTCTTCTGGAAACACCAATTCCAGGCGTCCCTGGAGCTGATCGGCAGTAGTGCGGGGTAAGTGTAAATACGGGGCTTGCACGCGCTGCAAGCCCCGTTCTGGAATTTCTGGGCCGTTATCAATATATTCCCACTGCCCTGCTCTCTCCCCATAGCCCTGTATCAATGCCAAACTATTCCCAGTGTCCCGCTCTCTCCCCATAGCCCTGTATCAATCTCAAACTATTTCCACTGCCCCGCTCTCCCCAAGTAGCCCTGTATCAATCAATCTCAATATATTCCCACTGCCCTGCTCTCTCCCCATAGCCCTGTATCAATCAATCTCAATATATTCCCACTGCCCTGCTCTCTCCCCATAGCCCTGTATCAATGCCAAACTATTCCCAGTGTCCCGCTCTCTCCCCATAGCCCTGTATCAATCTCAAACTATTTCCACTGCCCCGCTCTCCCCAAGTAGCCCTGTATCAATCAATCTCAATATATTCCCACTGCCCTGCTCTCTCCCCATAGCCCTGTATCAATCAATCTCAATATATTCCCACTGCCCTGCTCTCTCCCCATAGCCCTGTATCAATTTCAAACAAATCCCACTGCCCCGCTCTCCCCAAGTAGCCCTGTATCAATCAATCTCAATATATTCCCACTGCCCTGCTCTCTCCCCATAGCCCTGTATCAATGCCAAACTATTCCCAGTGTCCCGCTCTCTCCCCATAGCCCTGTATCAATCCAAAAATATTCCCACTGCCCTGCTAAATCCCCATAGCCCTGCATCAATCTTAACTAATCCCAGTGACCTGCTCTTTCCCCATAGCCCTGTATCAACCCCAAACTAATCCCACTGCCCCGTTCTCTCCCCATAGCCCTGTATCAATTCTAAACAAATCCCACTGCCGGGCTCTCTCCCCGTAGCCCTATATCTAGCCCAAACTACAGGAAACTTTGGTTTATCCAGAGGTTAACTGTCCGGAATGCTCGATCCACCGGCAAAAATCAGGAGCCGTTTCGTTCGTTTTTTTTTCTTCTCGTTGCTTTTTTCACCAGTCAGGCTCTGCAAGGTCTCGCTGAAGCTGTTGCTAAGCTACAGAGATGCTTGCAAGGTACGGCCGACTGTTTAGAAGCTGTTGCTAAGCAACAGGGTTTGTTGCCAGCCTCCGTATGTTTCAACATTAGCGCTGGTTTGTCCAGCAGTTTTGATGGGACGGCAACAGCTCGGTCCCGTCGGTGCCGGATATCACAAAGTTTCCTGTAATCCCATTGCCCCACGCTCTCCGCATAGCCCTGTATCAATTGCAAACTAATCCCACTGCCCTGCTCTCTCCCCATAACCCTGTATCAATCACAAATGAATCCCACTGACCTGCTCTCTCCCCATAGCTCTGTACCAAACCCAAACTAATCCCACTAACCTGCTCTCTCCCCTTAGCCCTGTATCAATCACAAAGTAATCCCACTGACCTGCTCTCTCCCCATAGCTCTGTATCAATCCCAAAGTAATCCCACTGACCTGCTCTTGCCACATAGCCCTGTATCAATCCCAAACTAATTCCACTGCTCCGCTCTCTTTAATATCCCTGTATCAATCCCAAAGTACTCCCATTACCCCACACTCCACAAATAGCCGTGTATCAATCCCAAACTGATCCCACTGACCCGCTCTCACCCGTACCCCTGTATCAATCCCAAACTAATCCCACAGCCCCACTCTCTCCCCATAGCATGTATCCATCCAAAACTTATCCCACTGCCCCGCCCTCTCCCCATAGCCCTGTATCAATTCTAAACAAATCCCACTGCCCTGCTCTCTCCCCATAACCCTGTATCAAACACAAATTTATCTCACTGCCCCGCTCTCACCTTAGCCCTGTATCAATCACAAATTAATCCCACAGCCCTGCTCTCTCCCCATAGCCCTGTAACAATCCAAAACTAATCTCACTGCCCTTCTCTCTCCCCTTAGCCCTGTGTCAATCCCAAACAATCCCACTGCCTCACCCTCTTCCCATAGCCCTGTATCAATCCCAAACTAATCCCACTGCCCAACTCTCTCCTTATAGCCCCGTATCACTCCCAAACTAATCCCACTGCCCTGCTCTCTCCCCATAGCTCTGTATCAATCCCAAACTAATCCCACTGACTTGCTCCCACCACATAGCCCTGTATCAATCCCAAACTAATCCCACTGCCCCGCTCTCTCCAAATAGCCCAGTACCCATCCCAAACTAATCCCGCTGCCCCGCTCTCTCCACATAGCCCTGTATCAATCCCAAACTAAGCTCACTGCACTGCTCTCTCCCCATAACCCTGTATCAATCCCAAACTAATCCCACTGCCCTGCTCTCTCCCCATAACCCTGTATCAATCCCAAACTAATCCCACTGCCCTGCTCTCTCCCCATAGCATGTATCAACCCCAAACGAATCCCTCAGCCCTGCTCTCTCCCCATACCCCTGTATCAATCCCAAACTAACCCCACTGCCTCACTCTCTCCTCATAGCCCTGTATCAAGCCCAAACTAATCCCACTGCCCCGCGCTCTCCCCATAGTCCTGTATCAATCCCTAACTAATCCCACTGCTCCACTCTCTCCCCATAGTCTTGTATCAATCTCAAACTAAGCCCAATGCCCCACACTCTCCCCATAGCCCTGTATCAAACCAAAACTAATCCCACTGCCCCGCGCTCTCCTTTATTATGCTTGAAATATTGATCCACTTTTCGTTAAGAAATGCAATGATCACCACTTCCTTTTTCAAAGCAGTCATTGCTCTAACAGCCCTCTCTAAGGAGATTTCTCCCATCTCTCTCTGTGACAATTTTAAAATGATGACAGTTCATCACTGTCTCTGCAACCAGTGGAAATAGTCTTTCGCTATTCACCGCATTCACATCAAAACCTTTCATAATTAAAAAAATCTCCTTTCAATCTCCTCTTAACCTTCTCTGCTTCAGTGGAAATGATCGCAGTATCTTTAGTCTCTCCTCATATCTGTAGTTACCCATCACTGGCATCATCCTGGTGAATCTACGCTGTACTCTCTCAATGGCTTTAATGTCCTTTGTATAATAGATCACCCAAGACTGCACACAGTACTCCAACTGTGGCCAACCATTGCCTTGTACAAATTTATTATTAACTCTGCTACTCTATGCCCCTATTTATAAAACCCAAAATGCTGGTTGGCCCTTGTAATTGCTCAATGTACCTGCACTTGCACT
Source organism: Somniosus microcephalus (assembly GCF_052327205.1). NCBI lineage: Eukaryota > Metazoa > Chordata > Chondrichthyes > Squaliformes > Somniosidae > Somniosus > Somniosus microcephalus. The sequence goes on along the minus strand of NC_140987.1, from coordinate 327,689,537 downwards.
TTCAGGAAGTGATGTATTTGACCCCTTGGCTCTTTCTGTGCATCCACATTCTTTCCATTGAGTGTGTACTGTCATTCCTTGCTTTTCTTCAAAACATTTGTTGTCTCACACCTCTCTGCATTAAGTTGAATCTGCCACCCATTCACTAACTCATCAATGTCTCCGAAGTCTTTTCCTTTTCACCTTTTGTGTCACCCCAATACATACCCAAGCCCAAATCATTGATATACACCGAGAACGAGAGTGGTCCCAGCACTGACCCTTGGGGTACACCACTTCTAACCCTTCTCCATGTAAAACATCAATCCAACACATCCTAGCACAAACAGGGGATAGCAACAATGAAAGGGACATCACCTGTATAATATATTAGAAGTTGGGTAGAGCACACACTTCCTATATGTAAACAAGAAACAAATCCCATCATTTCCTACTCTTGTTTCTCACCTTGTCATAACCTTGGCAGATTGTTGAGTTAACAAGGAGAGGAGCTAAGCGGCTGGCAATTTAGAGAAAACTTCAACAGCAACCACTAGTCTCTAATTGACCCCAGGACTTATTTTTTTAATTATTATTCATTCATTCTTGAGATGTGGACATCACTGGCATTTATTGTCCATCCCCAGTTGCCCTTGAGAAAGTGGTGATGGGCTTTCTTTTTGAGCCGCTGCAGACTTGTAGAATGGGCCCTCTGGAATTTAGAATTGAAAAGTAGAAAATTCTTAAGGGGCTGGACAGGGTAGATTCAGGGAGGATGTTTCCCCTGGCGGGAGAGTCTAGAACTAGGGGTCATAATCTCAGGATAAAGGGTCGGCTATTTAGGACTGAGATGAGGAGAAATTTATTCACTCAGAGGATTGTGAATCTTTGGATTTCTCTACCCCAGAGAGCTGTGGATGCTCAGTCGATGAGTATATTCAAGACTGAGATCGATAGATTTTTAGGCATCAAGGGATATGGGGATAGAACGGGAATGTGGAATTGTTGTAGAAGATCAAACATGATCTTATTGAATGGCTCGAGGGGCCGTATGGCCTATTCTTGCTCCTATTTCTTATGTCCTTATGTAGTCCATGTGGTGAAGGTACTCCCACAGTGCTGTTGGGTAGCGAGTTCCAAGATTTTGACACAGCGACGATGAAGGAATGGCAATATTTTTCCATGTCAGTATGGTGTGCGACTTAGAGGGGAGCGTGAAGGTGATGGCGTTCCCAATGCGCTTTCTGTTCTTGTCCTTCTAGATGGTGGAGGTCATGGGTTTGGGAGGTGCTGCCAAAGAAGCCTTGATGACTTGCTGAAGTGCATCCTGTAGAGCAGGGGAATTAAACTAATTCTCTATGGTGGGCCTGATCCTTCATCCTGGCACTAGGTGTGGGCCACATTCAGCAAAAGTTATTATGACACAGTGAGGTAGAAACTGGTAAGTGTTTCACTTGTTTTTGGGCGTAAAAAAGGTTCAATGTAAACCAATATCTGGGCGTGAGGTCTTGCACCTATCCTGTGTTGGCGACATGGCCGCTGCCATATTGGTTCTCACTGTTTTTAGGCATACCTGGTGGCTGCCTGAATTAAGCATTGGACACATTTAAATATGCACCTATTCAAGGACCCTTCTGCAAAATACGTGAAAAACTAGGTGGAACATACACCATGCAAGCTCCGACTAGATTTTCCAGTTCTACAGCAGTCCAAACTGTGGTCCATGGAGGTCACTGAAGAAATGGTAGCAGAAATATTTATTATTTTCCCTTCTGTGGAATGTGGAAGGGCAGGTGGAGCATGCAGGGGCAGGTGGAGGGGCAGGTGGAGGGGCAGGTGGAGGGTGGAGGGGCAGGTGGAGTGTGGAGGGGCAGGTGGAGGACGGAGGGGTCAGTGGAGGGTGGAGGGGCAGGTGGAGTGTGGAGGGGCAGGTGGAGGGGCAGGTGGAGGGGCAGGTGGAGGGTGGAGGGGCAGGTGGAGGACGGAGGGGTCGGTGGAGGGTGGAGGGGCAGGTGGAGTGTGGAGGGGCAGGTGGAGGACGGAGGTGTCGGTGGAGGGTGGAGGGGCAGGTGGAGTGTGGAGGGGCAGGTGGAGGACGAAGGGGTCGGCGGAGGGTGGAGGGGCAGGTGGAGTGTGGAGGGGCAGGTGGAGTGTGGAGGGGCAGGTGGAGTGTGGAGGGGCAGGTGGAGGGTGGAGGGGCAGGTGCGGGGTGGAGGGGCAGGTGGAGGGTGGAGGGTGGAGGGGCAGGTGGAGTGTGGAGGGGCAGGTGGAGTGTGGAGGGGCAGGTGGAGTGTGGAGGGGCAGGTGGAGGGTGGAGGGGCAGGTGGGGGGTGGAGGGGCAGGTGGAGGGTGGAGGGGCAGGTGGAGGGTGGAGGGGCAGGTGGGGGGTGGAGGGGCAGGTGGAGGGTGGAGGGGCAGGTGGAGTGTGGAGGGGCAGGTGGAGTGTGGAGGGGCAGGTGGAGGGTGGAGGGGCAGGTGGGGGGTGGAGGGGGGGTGGAGGGTGGAGAGGCAGGTGGAGGGTGGAGGGGCAGGTGGAGGGTGGAGGGGCAGGTGGAGGGTGGAGGGGCAGGTGGAGGGGCAGGTGGAGTGTGGAGGGGCAGGTGGAGGGTGGAGGGGCAGGTGGAGGGGCAGGTGGAGTGTGGAGGGGCAGGTGGAGTGTGGAGGGGCAGGTGGAGGGTGGAGGGGCAGGTGGAGGGGCAGGTGGAGTGTGGAGGGGCAGGTGGAGTGTGGAGGGGCAGGTGGAGGGTGGAGGGGCAGGTGGAGTGTGGAGGGGCAGGTGGAGTGTGGAGGGGCAGGTGGAGGGTGGAGGGGCAGGTGGAGAGTGGAGGGGCAGGTGGAGGTTGGAGGGGCAGGTGGAGGTTGGAGGGGCAGGTGGAGGTTGGAGGGGCAGGTGGAGGTTGGAGGGGCAGGTGGAGGTTGGAGGGGCAGGTGGAGAGTGGAGGGGCAGGTGGAGCGTGCAGGGGCAGGATGCTCCTCCCAACTCCACAGCAGCACTAGGGGCCACTGCCTGCCCGGCCTTCCTGTGCTGGAAGATCCATCTCCCATTCCAGGACACACAAGAACCTTAAGCACAGCACACCGCGGGGCAAGATTAAACAGTATTGCGGGACAGATGTTTGACGGCCCTGCTGTAGATAGTACACATTGCAGCCATGGTGTGCCAGGGTGGAGGGAGCGGATGTTTAAGCTGTTGGTTGGGGTGCCGATCACTTTACACTTTACACCACTTCCCTACAGGGAGACCTCAAGCAGTGGCCTTAGAGACAAGCCAGGTTAACAACTAAACATCACAACAGTGCTGCAGGCCCCAGACAATGAATTGAAAATCAGATTATGGTACACGATCTGTTCAATTAGCTCATCATAATCAGATTTTCAATTCTTGGATCAATAACCAAATAGCCAAACTATAACCACCAATAACTGGAGTCAGTTCCAGGCTAAAAACATTCCATGTTTCTTTGCATCAAAGCATAAACTGCTCATACCAAACCATGTGATAATACATTACACTGCTTTCCCTTAAAAAAAATGTACACATCCCCTCTCAAATACAACAAAACTACATTCCACCTTTCTTAGCATTACATGTATCACATAACAAAAACTCCTGGCTTTTCTCTTTTAAATGAACTACAAATCCAGTTTAATAGCAGGTTTGTGGAGCATTCTTGATCACCTTACAGGAGGTTTAGGTGTTGAACCAATTTTCGGGCTGTTTTGTTTTGGTTCCAAGCTCAAAGATGATCCTGTTTCTGTCTCAGATTTGTTTGAACCTGGTACTTCAGTTACTGGAGTCTGAACGGAGTCAAACTCATGTATGTGCTCATGGTCAAGTGGTTCACGATCATGTCTTGGTCCATCTCTAGCAGAGATCATTTGATCCACATGAACGCTTCGGATTTTGTCACCAATTTCATCCAAGTATCTCTTGGTTCCACCAACCTCTACTATGGTTCCTACATCCCACTTGTGCGAACTCGACTTTCCAGGGGGACTGAGAACATGAGCACACTCATTTTTTTTGAAACTGCGTTCTTTCTGATTGCTGTCATAATAACATAAGAACATAAGAAATAGGAGCAGGAGTAGGCCATTTCTGACTCAACTGTTTCTGTTCAACTCTTGAGGCCAAATTTGGTTGTACAAGACTCAATCATGTTCTCAATCTCCTCTTCATCAGGTGTTCTGCTGGAGTATATCCAGTTGTAATGTGCAGAGTAGTTCTGTTCTTCAGCAAGAAATTTGCAAGCGTTGCTTCATGCTGAGTCCCGAACAACCCAGCAACACTTGCTTTTTGAGAGCTTCTTTTAGTATTCTGACTGATTTTTCGGCTGGTCCATTTGAAGCTGGATGATATGGTGGAACGAGAGTGTGTTTCATTCCATTCTGTTTCATGAATTCTTGGAATAGAACAGAATGGAATTGAGGGCCATTGTCAGAAACAAGCTCTTCAGGTAAGCCATGATGTGCAAAGATAGACTTCAACTCATCTATGGTATGCTCAGTTGTAGTATTTGAACCCATGTGTTTCACTTCAACTTGAGTGACTATCTACAAGTACCAGGAAATAATCATTTGCTTTCTCACAGAAGTCTACATGTGCTCTCTGAAAAGGTCTACTTGGCCATGACCATGGTTGTAGTGGAGTTTTGGGTGGTGTGGTTCTGCAATTTTGGCAAACGCTGCATTTGCTGACAAGTGATTCAAGATCACTGTCCAATTCAGGCCAATAAACAAAGCTTGTTGCAATGAATTTCATACTGACGATCCCTTGACGTTCAGCGTGAAGTTTGGCCAGAATTCTATCTCTCAACGAAGTAGGTACCACCACTCTGTTTCCCCACTTGATACAATCTTGCTCACAAGACAATTCAGTACGACGGTTATGGAACGGTTTCAATTCTATGTCCCGACACTGATCAGTCCATCCATTCAAGGTGTTTTCATACGCTCTTTTCAGTACTGAGTCCTTTTGAGTCTTATCTGCAATCTCAGTTGCATTCGCCGGAAAGTCTTTGTCAACTGCACCTAGCGTGAAAATCGCACCTTCACTCCCAACACACGAGTCCTCATGTGGCAACCTGGAAAAGGCATCTGCGATTGCGTTCTGCTTTGAAGTGCGATATTCAATCATGTAGTCGTATTGTGACAACAACACTACCCAACGTTGCATTCTTGATGTGGCCATTGCAGGGATGGCAGATTTGGGCCCCAATATTGCTAGGAACGGTTTGTGATCGGTTATCAGGGTAAAGCTTCTGCCAATCAGAGACTGTTGGAATTTATTGATTCCAAACACTGTGTTGGGTGCTTCCTTTTCAATTTGTACGTAGTTTATTTCAGTCTTTGTGAGGGTTCGCAATGCAAATGCGATTGGTTTCTCTTGGCCGTCATCCATTACGTGGCTTATGACAGCTCCCACTCCGTAGTTGGAAGCATCACACACTAACTTAAGCTCATGCTCTGTGTCATAGTGCACAAGTAGAGCATCGCTAGAGAGACTTCGCTTACAAGCGTCGTAAGCTTCCTGTTGTGCTGTAGTCCACTCCCACTGGGCATCCTTCTTGAGGAGCTCGTGCAATGGAGCTAACATAGTTGCTAACTCAAGTAAGAAATGTGCCTAGTACTGGACCATTCCAAGGAAAGACCTTAACTCAGACACGTTCTGTGGCATTGGAGCATTGATGACAGCATCAACCTTTTCCTTCACTGGCTGCAAGTCATTTGCATCAACTTTCAGACCAAGGTACACAACCTTGGACTGCACAAAAGCACATTTGCTCCTTTTCAATTTGACATTATGAGCATTCAACCTTTGAAGCACTATATCTAACACTTCTAGATTTTCTTCCTCACTGCTTGTTGAGATCAGCACATCAGCTTGGTTGCATAAGCAATTTGGAATTCCTTGCAAAATCTTATCCATCGTAGCCTGGAAGATTTTGGGCAGGACTTTACACCATACGGCAGCTTGGTGTATGAGTGCAGTCCCTTGTGTGTGTTGATGGTGTGATACTGTTGAATCTCTTTGTCAACATTCAGCTGAGCGTAAGCATGTGACAGGTCAAGCTTGGAGAAAACCTTTGTCCCAGAGAGTGTTGCATACAAATCTTGCGATGTAGGTAACGGGTACTGCTCATCGTCAACTGCTTGGTTGATAGTAACTTTGTAGTCACCACACAAGCGTACAGTTTTGTCTGCTTTGGGCACTAACACAATCGGGTAGCCATTTACTTTTATCAGTTTTACTAGCACTCCGTTCTCTCTGCGTTTTGCTAGCTCTTCCTCCACCTGACTTTTCATCGCATAGTGGACTGGCCTTGCCTTACAATAGACAGGCTTCGCATTGAACTTGATGTGGATATGCGCATCATACCCAGTGATACCCTCATAACTGTCTGTGATCATGCTTTTGTACGTGTTCTGCATTGTGTTGAGTCACTTCTTTGAAGCATCTACACTGAAGATGTTTTTCCAGTCCAGTTTTAAATTTCTCAACCAGTCTTTGGCCATGAGGGTTGGCCTGTTGTTGTAGCTCACTACAATAATAGGCAGCTTTACTGACTAGCCATTGTGTTGAACTGTACATTCCATTTGTTCACATGTCTCTAGGATTTCACCGGAGTAGGTTTTTAACTCTACGGTACTCTTTGTAAGTGGTATTTGATTAAACTTACTCTCATATGCGTCCTTACTCATGATAGAGCAGTCCGCCGCTGTGTCGATATACATATCAATATACTGCTCATTGATCAAAAGTTTTGTACTGAAGTCTTTCTCACGACTGCCAGCTAGTGGCATAGATACTGTAGATGCCTAGATCTTCAACATTAGGTGTGTCCACTTCAATATTGTGAACTCCTCTCTTTTGTTGCCGCTGCTTTGCATTGCCACCGGAATGGTTCTTACTTCCTGCTTTTGATTTAGCTCTGCAAGCTGTTGAAATATGGCCTTGCTTCTGGCAGTGAAAACACTTCACATTTCTGTATTGGTAGGACTGTGGTGAGTGATTTCCATTGCAGCGATAACAATTCACTGAACTGCTCTCACCAACATGCTTTTGACTCGATCTCACAGCTTTAGGTTTGGCGGTGGCTTTGTGACTGTAGACCTCAACTGCACTAGTCACTTGATTTGGACGGAGCTCCATAGCATTCTTAGACGCCATCTCCATAGATAGGCCAATTTTGCATGCTGTGTCAAACGTTAGGTTTGGAGTGTTCAGTAACTTGGACTGTGTGCGTTCATCCACCAGACCACACACAAACTTATCTCACAACACACAATCCAAAAATGTGCCGAAGCTACAATGCAAAGACAGTTTCTTAAAAGCTACAATGTGCTCACTGATGGTTTCACTTTGTTTTTGCTTTCTGGTTCCAAACTTATAGCTCTCTGCTATTTCTAATGGCTTTAGGTTGAAATGTTCCTCGAGTTTCTCGACAATGTCTTCAAATGACGCATCCTTCGCTTTCCCTGGCGCGAGTAGGTTTGTCAACATCTCAATAATGTTATTGGCCCTAAAAAACATCTATATCCGCTCAATGTAAGAAGGAATGGTTCGTGAGCTCGGTCATACATGCTGAGGCTTCCGATGAATCCTGTAGGCGTGGCCATGATTGTCCCGATTCCGTTTAACAGTGACTCAGCACGCTACCTGTGTACCTGTGAGAATCAACGCCGCTGTTGCTGTTTATACATACACGCAAAGGCGAAGCAGATGATTCTGCTTCAGCATTAACAGTAAAACATCACAGAAAATTCAGTTTAGGTGTCACAAATTCACCTTAAACTTGTCCACTCAAAGGTTGAACACTGTGTCCTTCCATGATCCCTAAAAATGGCTTTGGGATCCCATCCTCATCGCCAAAATGTAATATATGTGTGTAGAACAAATGAAGGACAGAGACACGATGAGCTACTAATCAAGGTGCTTGTTTACTAGGCCAGAGTGAACTGCGCATGCTCATACCAAACCATGTGATAAACCATGTGATAATACATTGTATTAAGGAACCCATTTACTGCTAAGCAGAGGAAAACTTCCCCTCTTTTTGTTAGGATAGGGTCTTAAAGGTTACGGAATCAAGGTGGGTAGATTGAGTTAAGATACAGATCAGCTGTGATCTAATTGAATGGCAGAACATGCTCGAGGGGCTGAATGGCCTCCTCCTGTTCCTATGTTCTTCTTTGTAAATTGAAGATGTTTACCAAATACCTGATTCCACGGAATGGCTTCAAGGCACGGAAACAAGTTGTGTTCGAGCTCGGGGGAGTGCGCTCAGCAGCTGGCTTCATCTCGCAATCGCAATTCTATTTCTTTTCTTTTCCCATTCCCACCTGGAGATTCTTCCCGTTACCTGTTAAAGTGTGTGGATCCTTTCACCACGATAGCCCAGAATATTAGCAAATTCACGCTTGGTTGGAAGGAGCACTTTCAGCCATTGCACCAGCACATCCTATCCTTACCTTATGGAGATGTGCTGCTGCAGTCTGCCTGCCAGCTACAAATGGAGTGTTTTCCTCAATAATTGGGACCAGAAAACAAAGAAAATATAATCCGCCTTTTGATTGAGACATTAAACAGACGTCTGCTCTGTCATGTGGATGTAAAAGATCCCAAGACAGTATTTTGAAGAAGAACAGGAGAGTTCTCCCCAGTGTCCTGGCCAATATTTATCCCACAATCAACATCACTAAAAAACAGATTATCTGGTCATTATCACATTGCTGTTTGTGGGACCTTGCTGTGCGCAAATTGGCTGCCGCGTTTCCTGCATTACAACAGTGACTACACTTCAAAACTGGCTGTAAAACACTTTGGGACGTCCTGAGGTTATGCAATGCGCTATAGAAATATAAGTTCTTGCTTTCTTTTTGTAATAATAGGTAGGAATATCACTGAAGGTGTGGCCTAGTTGGGTATTATTCTGATTGCAACTAAGGTCAATTAAATGAATAGTTGTTATGCCTTTTAATCCTTATCGTCCTCCACAATTTATTTTTTCATCTCATCCTCCCCTTCCGTATTGTCCCTCCCCCATCAGAGTACATTTCGCCCAGCCAAAAGGAAAGCTTTTAATCAAGCTCATAAAGGAGCATAGGAAACAAGAGGGGACAAGAGAAGACCACCATCTACCTGGGTTGGTCGCAGAGACGATGGGGGCGAAGTTAGTCTTTGCCAGTAACGGGGGACAAGCCGCCCGCTTTACACCACTCAAGTCAATGGAAAAGTACACCAGGCGCAGTGTTAAATGGGCTGCCGATTCACAGCAACCAGCGAAGACCAATTTCACCCCCATGTCCCTCAAACTGCTGACATTCTCAAACATCTATTCAATTTGCTCTGTTAGTATCTCCTGTAAGCAGCCCTGAAGAGAGAGAGAGATGCTTGCTGCTAAAATTCTCCTTCTAAACATCTTAATAGAACAATCTGGGTGGGTTCAGATTGCAAGCAGCAGTTTGATCCTGGGAGAGACCACACACTGTTTGCATTTTCCCAGTACTCGACTCCAGCGCTAAATAGATTATGTAGTCTAGTGGATTGTGCATGTCGGACTGCGCTATGGGTCGCTGGGCTTGGCCTGCAACACGCCAACAAAGCATGGTGGATGGTACAATGTTTCCAGTGATAATACTGCCATGGTAACTCTGGTTCTTGCTTCTGTGCTGTGTGTATCGCAAGCTACAAGTCCCATGGCGATAAAAGTGCATTGTAAATCTTCCTGCCCAAGAGAATCATCATGGCTTAAATCATCATGGAAGCTGCAGTTTAGATTTAACCAGTTCACTGGGCTGATGTGTTACTGCCCATTCTAACATAGAAACATAGAAGATAGGAGCAGGAGTAGGCCATTCGGCCCCTCGAGCCTGCTCCGCCATTTAATGAGATCATGGCTGATCATCCAAATTCAGTACCCTGTCTCTGCTTTCTCCCCATATCCCTTGATCCCTTTAGCCTTAAGAAATATATCTAACTCCCTCTTGAATATATTTAATGAATTGGCCTCAACTGCCTTTTGTGGTAGAGAATTCCACAGGTTCACCACTCTCTGGGTGAAGAAATTCCTCCTCATCTCTGTCCTAAATGGCTTACCCCTTATCTTTAGCCTGTGAACCCTGGTTCTGGACTCCCCCGCCATCAGGAACATCCTTCCTGCATCTAGTCTGTCCAGTCCTGTTAGAATTTTATAAGTTTCAATGAGATCCCCTCTCATTCTTCTAAACTCCAGTGAATATAAGCCCAATCGACCCAATCTCTCCTCATATGTCATTCCTGCCATCCCAGGTATCAGCCTGGTGAATCTTCACTGCACTCCCTCCATGGCAAGAACACCCTTCCTCAGATAAGGTGACCAAAGCTGTGCACAATACTCAAGGTGTGGTCTCACCCAGGCCCTGTTTTCTCAGTGATTCAGGTACTCTGTGCCAACGGTTACAAAAATGTCATCAAGCCCATGTGCCAGCCAAAGCATCTAGAATGCTTTTTCATAAGAGCTATAACTTAGATTTGGGGCAATGAGAGAATTAAAGATTATTTTTGACCATCATTTTCAACATTGGAAGTATTTCCTCTGGTGGGGGGAGTCCAGAACAAGGTGAGGCATAACCTTAAAATTAAAGCTAGGCCATTCAGGGGGAAATCAGGAAGTACTTTTTCCTCACAAAGGGTAGTGGAAATCTGGAACGCTCTCCCCAAAAAGGCTGTGGATGCTGGGGGTCAATTGAAGGTTTCAAGACTGAGATCCACCATTGGCAGCCATGACTTCAGCCAAATATGCTCTAGGCTCTGGAATTCCCTCCCTGAAACTCTCCGCCTCTCCCCCTCTATCTACTCTTTTAAGCCGCTCCTTAAAACCTACCTCTTTGATCAAGCTGTTAGTCACCTGTTCTAATATCTCTATGTGGCTCGGTGTCCAATCTTGTTCGATAACACTTCTGTGAAGCTCCTTGGGATGTTTTACTATGTTAAAGGCGCTATATAAATGCAAGTTGTTGTTGTTGAGAGCGTTAGATTTTTGTTGTATAAGGGTATCAAGGGATATGGAGCAAAGGTGGGAAAATGGAACTGACGTGCAGATCAGCCATGATCTGATTGGATGGGAGAATAGGCCCCAGGGGCTGATGGACTACTCCTGTTCTATCTTGGTGTGATAAGGTCAGGGTGTGTTTAAACCAAATATCAAGTAAAAGATGTCAAGAAAAGGAAAACAAAATGTAAGTATATATTCCTATAAAGCATATAAACTAATAACTACAGGCCAGTTAGCCTGACATCAGTTGCCGGGAAAATGCTGGAATCCATTAGTAAGGAAGTAGTAAGAGTCAACATGGTTTACTGAAAGGGAAATCATGTTTAACAAATTTATTAGAGTTTTTTGAAGATGTAACTAGTAGGGAGATAAAGGGGAGCCAGTGGATGTAGTGTATTTGGATTTTCAAAAGGCATTCGGTAAAATGCCACATAAAAGGTTGTTACACAAGTTAAAGGCTCATGGGGTTAGGTAATATACTAGCATGGATAGAGGATTGGTTAACGGACAGAAAACAGAGAGTAGGGATAAGCGGGTCATTTTCAGGTTGGTAGGCTGTAACTAATGGTGTGCCACAAGGATCAGTGCTTGGGCCTCAGCTATTTACAATCTATATTAATGACTTAGATGAAGGGACTGAGTGTAACGTATTCATTTTTGCTGACGATACTAAGCTAGATGAGAAAGTAAGCTGTGAGAAGGTGGCAGATGGAGTATAACGTGGAAAATGTGAGGTAGGAAGAATAGAAAAACAGAATATTTTTTAAATGGTGAGAAACGTTTAAATGTTGGTGTTCAGAGAGATTTAGGTGTCCTCGTATAGGAAACACAGAGAGTTAGCATGCAGGTACAGCAAGCAATTAGGAAGGCAAATGGCATGTTGGCCTTTATTGCAAGGGGGTTGGAGTATAAGAGTAAGGAAGTCTTGCTACAATTGTACAGCGCTTTGGTGAGACCACACCTGGAGTACTGTGCACAGTTTTGGTCTCTTTATCTGAGAAAGGATATACTTGCCTCAGAGGCGGTGCAACGAATGTTCACTAGATTGATTCCTTTTTGTCCTATGAGGAGAGATTGAGTAGATTGGGCCTGGAGTTTAGAAGAATGAGAGGTGATCTCATTGAAACATATAAGATTCTGAGGGGATTGACAGGGTAGATGCTGAGCGGTTGTTTCCCCTGGCTGGAGAGTCTAAAACTAGGGGGCATAGTCTCAGAATAAGGGGTTGGCCATTTAAGACTGAGATGAGGAATTTCTTCACTCAGAGGGTTGTGAATCTTTGGAATTCTTTGCCCCAGAGGGCTATGAATGCTGAGTCTTTGAGTATATACAAGGCTGAGATGGATAGATTTTTGGACTCTAGGGGAATCATGGGATATGCAGATCGAGTGAGAAAGTGGAGTTGAGGTCGAAGATCAGCCATGGCGGAGCAGGCTCGAGGGGCCATATGGCCTAGACCTGCTCCTAATTCTTATGTTCTTAATTTTTATCATTTTGTTTGACAACTATTTTAGCAGAACCTGACAGAGCTGCAGCCTCTATTAGTGCTACAATGAATAATTGAGGTCGACAGCTACAGTATAATGAACGTATTTGAACATTACGATAGCTTCCTTGGGAGCCCGTGCTGATCAGCCACAGCCTTAAAAGAGCAGCTGCAAAATGGGACAGTGCACAGTGCAGATATAAAGCGGATTAAAATACGCAACATAATCCGTTTGTCCACTACAGGAACGCAAAAATCTACATACAGGCTGCAACACAATGGGGCACAGACGTGCAATGTATTTGCCGTGGCTCAGGGGTACCACTCTCGCCTCTGAGTCAGACGGGCAGGGGTTCAAGTCCTACGCCAGAGATTTGAGCACATAATCTATGCTGAAACTCCAGTGCAGCAATGTCGGAGGTGCTGTCTTTCAGATAAGACTTCAAACCGAGGTCTCATCTTCCCTCTAAGGGGGACATAAAAGACCCCATGATGTTATTTCAAAGAAGAGCAGGGGAGTTACCCCCGGTGTCCTGGGGCTAATATTTATCCCCAACCACCATCGCTAAAACAGATTATCTGGTCATTTTTTCATTGCTGTTTGTGGGAGCTTGCTGTGCGCAAATAGTCTGCCACATTTCCTACAACAGTGACTCCACTTCAAAAGTACTTCATTGGCCGTAAATGACTTTGGGATATCCTCAGGTCATGAAAGGTGCTATATAAATGCAAGTTCTTTCTTTTTCTTTTATTTCAGGCCTTTTGTACACCAACAGAATTTCAGCTTTCACTGCCCGATATAATCAGTGGGATTCCTAAGGCTTTATTCCAGCTGCTTCTAATTTGATAGGAGGGCTGAATTCAAAAGAAAGACCTCTGTAATGATTCGGTAAACTCCAAACAAATCATCAATTCTGATTAGATGCTACAAAACCAACAGGTTTAAAGGGGAAATTATTCAGTCTCCTTCGCATTCGACAGAAAGGCATCACCCAGAAGGCAGAAGACATGTCTTGCACCATCCTGGTGAGTCAGCAATCTCCTCATCCATGTGCTCAGCCTTAAATCCTCTTTAGTCTACACAGTAACGGACAGGGTGGAGAGCAGCTAATCAGGCCTGACCTACAGATGTCAGCCTCACTTCAGCAAACGCGGCAGAATTGCAACCTCAATGAAGCCGGGTGGAAATTTTTTTAAAAGCCTTATTTTCATCTTTGGCTGAGGGCCACAGGCTGTCTCCTGGTCTAGGCCTGATCTCTCTCTCTCCCCAACTTGCTTAATCTGCCAGCCCAAGGACACAAGTTGCTCACAGAGTAACTCCAGATCAGGCTTGTGTAAGAATTCACAATGATTTACAGTTCTGAAGATCCATTTTTTTGATTAAAGTATCCCTGGGCGATGTGCTTTTAAATTTCCAGGGATAAAAATGGCAGTCGCACCACATGGCCGAATGACAAAAGAGGCTTGGAATGCAGCTTTCTGTGTCTGGAAGTAAGGTTCAATGAAGACAAAGGACATCTAAACTGCAGAAGAGACTTTTGCACCTTGAATGGGAACCGTTCAAGATTTGAATGGGTTTTAAATCACCCAGCACTGGACAATAGAGCAGCTGTATCTCCCTTTTGTTATTGGACCCTTTTGGGTGGGGAATTTTGCACACAGCCCTTGCAAGGCAGGATGGGAGGGGCTCACCAGATATAAAGATAGGGCTGAGAAGCCAGCTCTTGACTCTCTTGACTTCCTGGGACCATAGGTGAGCTCTCTCTCTCTCTCTCTCTCTCTCTCTCTCTTCGCTGGACCACATGTGAGCAGAGTTTCTGACTCCTCAACAAGGCAACCTAGCAGGAGTTAAGGGGGGATGGTGATTTAAGGGAATTACTAAGATTGTTTAAATAACATTGTAGCCATTGTATCCCTCGTTTTCGCCATCTGCAACTCCCCTGTTGTATAGTTTTACAATTTTACTGTGTTCGTGTGGGATAGTTTGATATTGTGATTATAGTTTCTTTTAGTTAATAAAGCTTGATTTTTGTTCTCTCATCCAAACCACTTGTTCCGCTTTAATATCATTAATTATAAGTTCCTCCACTCAGAACTAAAGGAGGGTTAGCGATTCGAAACCGCTGTTTGTAAATTGGTTTAGAGTGCAGCAGCAAAATGACTGCTGGCCATGTAGATTACCTTATACCAGTTTAAAAGAAGCCCCCTGGAATCCTTACAATGGCGAGCCAGGTAGGAGTGGAGGCAGTTTTTGATTTGATAAGTGGTCTGGATCTAGAGAAAGCATCAGTTATTGTCTTTCTTGCTTTCAGTCTGTGGGCAGCCCTGCGGAAGGTAGTGGCAGTGTGTAAGCTGACCTATTGGGGTATAGGTGGCTGGCCTAGGAAGGGTGAGATGGGAGAGCAGGAGGAGTTTAAAGAGGCCAAGAATCGGGAGTCCCAGCTTGAAAAATGCCAGGCGGAGGTAGAACGCCTCAAAGAGGTGTATGAGGCCAGAGCTAGTGGTATGAGGGTGTGGGAAGAGAATGCACGCCTCACACTAGAGGTCACGAAATGCCAGGCATTTATAGAGCACCTTGTGCAGGAAGTCACAGAGGCGAGGGACAGAGAGATGAGGCTACAAGAGGAGAATGCACACCTCACCCAAAAAGCTAGTGAGAGAGAGAGCCACGAGAGAAACGAGATAGAATTCCTAAAGTACCAAATCACTGAGGCCAGGGAAAATGAGATGAGACTGCGGGAAGAGAATGTCAGGTTTGGTGAAGCAGATCATGGCCCCTGTAGGGCAGAGATAGAAAGCCTTAACATGGCTTTAAAGGCATCAAAGGGAATGACTTGCATGATCAGCCTGAAGGCAGGTCAGCCGGATTTTACTGGCAGCCCAAATCAAACCGCCCCACAGGCAACACCCAGGGAAAGGCTGGATTGGGAATTAGAGACCCCAAGACCGCAGCCCACAGCTCCGAGTCTTGAGGAGCTCTGGCAGCGAGGAGGGGTGGACAATGGGGTGGTAGGAGAACACCAGCAGGTCCCGCTAGGCAGGCGGGGACCAGGACCAGTGTACACCCTCCAACAACGGAGGTACGGTCCGCCCGTGAGGAGTGAGCCTGAGAATAGGAATCCTCAGCTGTAAGATTCGAAAATTTTCAGCAAAAATCACGCAAGAAAACTGGATAAAATAAGACTGTTTATTGACCAAAGTAAGCTTGCACAGAAAAACCTTTGATAAAAGGGCATACAAAATGGCCGCCAGGCCCCGTGATCAGTTTCTGAACCAGTTTATTTCTGTTACTGCAAGCTAGACAGGCTTGTGGATTGAAGACAGTAAACCCGCGAAAGCCAGTATCTGGGAACCGAAACTCAGAGCAACAGCATACATATTCAATGGATTATAAGTACAGGATGGGGCCCATCAAGATATGGGCGGACAATGTAAAAACACTTATACCCATTTATTGTACAAAGGAAAAACCGTTTAGCAGCCATCAAGGAAAATGTCCGGACCGATCAATATGCGAACCGAGCCGCGGTGACAATGCAAAGGACATTAACAGACATTATCGGCCAGGAAGGCCAGTTCAAGTTATCACCGGCTCCGTTACAAGACAAAGCGCCCCTGCAGAGATTTCTGCCCGCCAAAATTAATACAAAGACAGGACTATGATTTGGCGGGAGATAAGACTGTCCCAAAAGAGTATAACTATGGATTGAAAGTCCATCTAAGTTACTTCGGACTTCGGGTTACTTGAACAACTTCACTTGACTGGACGACGGCTGCTTCTTCTTCTTGGACTTCTTCAACTTCTTCGGACGGGGCCAGGATCGGCGCCCCTTCCACTTCGGCAGATGCAGAATCGATGAAAATGTTTTCGTCTTTTTAAAGACGGACGGTTTCGGTAAAAGGACAACGTGGTCGGTGTTCAGCCAAACAAGGCTCGGCCACGACGAGAAGACGACGAGGGTGGCCCGGGTACTGGGGTCGGGAGATCATCGACGACCCAGGCCGACGGAGAAGAAACCCTCTGGAGGACTGGCGATCTAGGCCACAAGATTCTCCCATGTGCATAGCCTGCATCTGGGTCTGCTCCATGAACCCAAATCGACTTAGTGGATCTCAACCTTAACGAGCGCTCATCGAGGCTGTGTCTACCCCACCGCTTCGAGAGAGAGAAAATATCGACTGCGCCAGAAGCTTCCAAATCCACGTGACGACGGAAAGCGGTGCCAAAAAGGCTGCGAACCCCCTTTCTCGCGATTTCGAGAGTGGTGAGCATGATCCCAGGTTCCCCAGGTCGAAACTTAGTTTAGATATAGGGGAGGGAGTTAAGGGAAATCGTAATGTGTTTCCCCTTTTACGACGTGCCGTGTGTTCCCCATTTCCATAGAGTCAAGTTCATAAATTTGTGCATGATTGTAGTTACTTTAATCTGTGCCTATAACATGTATTTTGTAATGCTTCAAACTGTTCAAAAATAAAAGCATCCATTTCGTGCTATTCAGCCTGGTCTATTGAGTCCTCTTCTCTGCACTACTGTTCTCTGCATCTAAGTCCAAGGTCTAGAACCGTAGGGGGGGTGGGTCGAACCACTCAAGGGTAATTCTTGCACGAAGCCTGGCAAGGGGCCAGAACTGGCAAGAGAGCAGGAAAAAAACCCCTACAACGTAACACAAGTGATTTATTAAAATCCACGGTCCAAGAGAACCTCAACACCATGGTGTGCAGAGACACAGCCCTTTCATATTTAAATCACTCCATGTATCTATAAAATCTCACCATATTTTCATTTTCGAGACACATATGGGTCAGTGAAAGGGGGAATGAGTCAGTGAAAGGGGGAATGAGTCAGTAAAGGGGGAATGAGTCAGTGAAAGGGGGACTGGGTGAGTGAAAGGGTGAATGAGTCAGTGAAAGGGTGAATGAGTCAGTGAAAGGGGGACTGGGTGAGTGAAAGGGGGAATGAGTCAGTGAAAGGGGGAATGAGTCAGTGAAAGGGGGATGAGTCAGTGAAAGGGGGAATGGGTCAGTGAAAGGGGGAATGAGTCAGTGAAAGGGGGAATGAGTCAGTCAAAGGGGGAATGAGTCAGTGAAAGGGGGAATGGGTCAGTGAAAGGGGGAATGAGTCAGTGAAAGGGGGAATGAGTCAGTCAAAGGGGGAATGAGTCAGTGAAAGGGGGAATGGGTCAGTGAAAGGGGGAATGAGTCAGTGAAAGGGGGAATGAGTCAGTGAAAGGGGGAATGAGTCAGTGAAAGGGGGATGAGACAGTGAAAGGGGGAATGAGTCAGTGAAATGGGGAATGAGTCAGTGAAAGGGGGAATGGGTGAGTGAAAGGGGGAATGCGTGAGTGAAAGGGTGAATGAGTCAGTGAAAGGGGATATGAGTCAGTGAAAGGGGGAATGAGTCAGTGAAAGGGGATATGAGTCAGTGAAAGGGGGAATGGGTCAGTGAAAGGGGATATGAGTCAGTGAAAGGGGATATGAGTCAGTGAAAGGGGGAATGGGTCAGTGAAAGGGGATATGAGTCAGTGAAAGGGGATATGAGTCAGTGAAAGGGGGAATGGGTCAGTGAAAGGGGATATGAGTCAGTGAAAGGGGATATGAGTCAGTGAAAGGGGATATGAGTCAGTGAAAGGGGATATGAGTCAGTGAAAGGGGGAATGAGTCAGTGAAAGGGGGAATGAGTCAGTGAAAGGGGATATGAGTCAGTGAAAGGGGGAATGAGTCAGTGAAAGGGGGAATGGGTGAGTGAAAGAGTGAATGAGTCAGTGAAAGGGGGAATGGGTCAGTGAAAGGAGGAATGAGTCAGTGAAAGGGGGAATGAGTCAGTGAAAGGGGGAATGAGTCAGTGAAAGAGCAATGAGTCAGTGAAAGGGGGAATGAGTCAGTCAAAGGGGGAATGAGTCAGTCAAAGGGTGAATGAGTCAGTGAAAGAGGGAATGAGTCCGTGAAAGGGGGAAAGAATAAGTGAAAGGGGGAATGAGTCAGTGAAAGGGAATGAGTCAGTCAAAGGGGGAATGAGTCAGTCAAAGGGGGAATGAGTCAGTCAAAGGGGGAATGAGTCAGTGAAAGGGGGAATGAGTCCGTGAAAGGGGGAAAGAATAAGTGAAAGGGGGAATGAGTCAGTGAAAGGGAATGAGTCAGTGAAAGGGGGAATGGGTCAGTGAAAGGGGGAATGAGTCAGTGAAAGGGGGAATGAGTCAGTCAAAGGGGGAATGAGTCAGTGAAAGGGGGAATGGGTCAGTGAAAGGGGGAATGAGTCAGTGAAAGGGGGAATGAGTCAGTGAAAGGGGGAATGAGTCAGTGAAAGGGGGAATGAGTCAGTGAAAGGGGGATGAGACAGTGAAAGGGGGAATGAGTCAGTGAAATGGGGAATGAGTCAGTGAAAGGGGGAATGGGTGAGTGAAAGGGGGAATGCGTGAGTGAAAGGGTGAATGAGTCAGTGAAAGGGGATATGAGTCAGTGAAAGGGGGAATGAGTCAGTGAAAGGGGATATGAGTCAGTGAAAGGGGGAATGGGTCAGTGAAAGGGGATATGAGTCAGTGAAAGGGGATATGAGTCAGTGAAAGGGGATATGAGTCAGTGAAAGGGGGAATGGGTCAGTGAAAGGGGATATGAGTCAGTGAAAGGGGATATGAGTCAGTGAAAGGGGATATGAGTCAGTGAAAGGGGATATGAGTCAGTGAAAGGGGGAATGAGTCAGTGAAAGGGGGAATGAGTCAGTGAAAGGGGATATGAGTCAGTGAAAGGGGGAATGAGTCAGTGAAAGGGGGAATGGGTGAGTGAAAGAGTGAATGAGTCAGTGAAAGGGGGAATGGGTCAGTGAAAGGAGGAATGAGTCAGTGAAAGGGGGAATGAGTCAGTGAAAGGGGGAATGAGTCAGTGAAAGAGCAATGAGTCAGTGAAAGGGGGAATGAGTCAGTCAAAGGGGGAATGAGTCATTCAAAGGGTGAATGAGTCAGTGAAAGAGGGAATGAGTCCGTGAAAGGGGGAAAGAATAAGTGAAAGGGGGAATGAGTCAGTGAAAGGGAATGAGTCAGTCAAAGGGGGAATGAGTCAGTCAAAGGGGGAATGAGTCAGTCAAAGGGGGAATGAGTCAGTGAAAGGGGGAATGAGTCCGTGAAAGGGGGAAAGAATAAGTGAAAGGGGGAATGAGTCAGTGAAAGGGAATGAGTCAGTCAAAGGGTGAATGAGTCAGTCAAAGGGGGAATGAGTCAGTCAAAGGGGGAATGAGTCAGTCAAAGGGGGAACATAAGAACATAAGAACATAAGAGATAAGAGCAGGAGTAGGCCAATCGGCCCCTCGAGCCTGCTCCGCCATTCAATAAGATCATGGCTGATCTGATCCTAACCGCTAATCCACTATCACAGAACCATCTCCTGAATCTAACAGAATTAGACACACAAAATAGGAGCAGGATCAGGCTACACGGCCCCTGGGCCCGCTCCGCTACCCACAGGGCCGTGACCGATCCGAACCTAGACTCATGTCCAAATTCCTGCCCGCTCCCCTAACCCTTAATTGCCTTTACTTCTAGGAAACTGTCTATTTCTGTTTTAAATTTATGATGTAGCTTCTACAGCTTTTTGGGGCAGCATATTCCATGGACCTACCACCCTCTGAGTGAAGTAGTTCCTCCTCCTCTCAGTTTTGAAAGAGCAGCCCCTTATTCTAAGACTATGCCCCCTAGTTCTAGTTTCACCCATCATCGGGAACATCTTCCCCGCATCCACCCGATCCAACCCCTTCACAATCTTATGTTTCAATAAGATCGCCTCTCATTCTTCTGAACTCCAATGAGCAGAGTCCCAATCTACTCAACCTCTCCTCATATGTCCATCCCCTCATCCCCGGGATTAACCGAGTGAACCTTCTTTGTACTGACTCGAGAGCAAGTATGTCCTTTCTTAAATATGGACACCAAAACTGTACGCAGTATTCCAGGTGCAGTCTCACCAATACCTTGTACAACTGAAGCAATACCTCCCTATTTTTATATTCTATCCCCCTAGCAATGAAAGCCAACATTCCATTGGCCTTCTTAATCACTTGCTGCACCTGCATACTAACCTTTTGAGTTTCGTGCACCAGGACCCCCAGATCCCTTTGTACTTCAGTACTTTCCAGTTTCTTGCCATTAAGATAATAACTTGCTCTACGATTTTTCCTGCCAAAGTGCATAACCTCACACTTTCCAGTATTGTATACCATCTGCCAAATCTCTGCCCACTTACTTAGCCTGTCGATGTCCCCTTGCAGGTTTTTTATGTCCTCCTCACTCACTACTTTCCCTCCCATCTTAGTATCATCTGCAAACTTTGATATGTTACACTCGGTCCCCTCCTCCAAATCGTTAATATAGATTGTAAAGAGTTGGGGACCCAGCACTGACCCCTGCGGAACACCACTAGTTACTGATTGCCAGTCTGAGAATGAACCATTTATCTCAACTCTCTGCCATCTGTTAGATAGCCAATCCTCTATCCATGCCAGAATATTACCCCCAATCCCGTGATTTTTTATCTTAAGCAATAATCTTTTGTGTGGCACCTTGTCAAATGCCTTTTGGAAGTCTAAATACACTATGTCCACTGGTTGCCCTTTATCCACCCTATACGTTACTTCCTCAAAGAACTCCAGCAAATTTGTCAAACATGACTTCCCCTTCATAAAACCATGCTGACTTTGTCCTATTAAATTATGATTATCCAAATGTCCTGTTAGTGTCTCCTTAATAATGGACTCCAAAATTTTACCTACCACAGATGTTAGGCTAACCCGTCTATAGCTTCCAGCCTTCTGTCTACTGCCCTTTTTAAATAAGGGTGTTACATTAGCAGTTTTCCAGTCTGCCGGGACCTTTGCCGAGTTCAGGGAGTTTTGGAAAATTATTACCAATGCATCCACAATCCCTACCTCCACTTCCCTCAAGACCCTAGGATGTAAGCCATCAGGTCCAGGTGATTTATCCGCCTTGAGTCCCATTATTTTACCGAGTACCACTTCCTTAGTGATTTTGATTGTTTTTAGCTCCTCCCCCCCTTTAGCCCCCTGTTTGTCCAGTGTTGGGATATTCTTAGTGTCTTCTACTGTAAAGACTGATGTAAAATATTCATTCAGTGTTTTTGCCATCTCCATATTTCCCACCATTAATTTCCCGGTCTCATCCTCTAAGGGACCAACATTTACTTTAGCCACCCTTTTTCTTTTTATATAACTATAAAAACTCTTACTATCTGTTTTTATATTTTTCGCTAATTTACTTTCATAATCTATCTTCCCTTTCTTAATCAATCTTTTTGTTATTTTTTGCTGTCTTTTAAAGTTTTCCCAATCCTCTATCCTCCCACTAGATTTGGCTACCTTATATGCCCTTGTTTTTAGTCGAATACTATCCTTAATTTCTTTACTTAGCCACGGATGGCTGTCTTTTCTTTTACACCCTTTTCTTCTCAGTGGAATATATTTTTTTTGGAAGTTGTAAAATAACTCCTTAAATGTACACCACTGATCATGTATCGTCTTACCCTTTAATCTATTTTCCCAGTCCACTCTACTCAATTCCGCTCTCATACCTTCATAGTCTCTTTTATTCAAGCTTAGCACGCTTGTTTGAGATCCAACCTTCTCACCCTCTAATTGAATATGGAATTCAACCATGTTATGGTCACTCATTCCAAGGGGATCCTTTACTAGGACATTTTTAATTAATCCTGTCTCGTTACACAGGACCAGATCTAAAGTTGCTTGCCCCCTGGTCGGTTCAGTTACATACTGCTCAAGAAACCCATCCCTAATACACTCAATGAACTCATCCTCAAGGCAGCCTTGCCCAATTTGATTTGTCCAATTAATATGATAGTTAAAATCCCCCATAATTATAGATGTTCCCTTATTACAAGCCTCAACTATTTCCTGATTGATACTCCATCCAACAGAGTTGCCACTGTTCGGAGGCCTATAGACTATGCCCACTAGTGTTTTTTTCCCCTTATTATTCCTTACCTCCACCCAAACTGTTTCATTATCCTGATCTTTTGACCCAATATCATTTCTCTGTATTACAGTGATTCCTTCCTTTATTAACATAGCCACCCCACCTCCCCTTCCTTCCTGCCTGTCCTTCCTGATCGTTAAATAACCTGGTATGTTTAATTCCCAGGCATTGTCACCCTGCAGCCATGTTTCTGTAATGGCCACAAGATCATACCCATATGTAGTTATTTGTGCCATTAACTCGTCTATTTTGTTACGAATGCTACATGCATTCAGATAGAGAACTTTCAAATATGTTTTGTGACACTTAGTTCCTGCTTTTGCCCTTTTTATTACTTTACCTTTTACTCCATACCTTCTTCCCCTTCCTGACACGCTCTGGTTTTTAATTTCCCCACTGCTACCTAAGTCTATGACCTTCTCTGTTGTCATTTTTATTATTTGCTCTCTAGGAACCTCCCCCCACCCACTAGTTAGTTTAAAGCCCTCTCTACAGCCCTAGTTATATGATCCGCCAGGACTCTAGTCCCAGCACTGGCCAAGTGAAGCCCGTCCCAACGGAACAGCTCCCTCCTGCCCCAGTACTGGTGCCAGTGTCCCAGGAAGCAAAACCCATTTCTCCCACACCAGTCTTTGAGCCACGCATTTAACTCTCTAATTTTATTTGTCCTAGCCAAATTCGCTCGTGGCTCAGGTAATAATCCAGAGATTATTACCCTTGAGGTTCTGTTTTTTAATTTGGCCCCTAGCTGCTCAAACTCCCTCAGCAGAACCTCCTTCCTTGTCCTAACTATGTCGTTGGTACCAACATGGACCATGACAACTGGATCCTCCCCCTCCCACTCCAAGTTTCTCTCCAGTCCAGAGGAGATGTCCTTAACCCTGGCACCGGGCAGGCAACACAGCCTTCGGGACTCTCGCTCTCGGCTGCAAAGAACTCTATCTATCCCCCTAACGATACTATCCCCTACCACTACAACATTTCTTTTAACTGCCCCCACTTGAATGGCCCCCTGCTCCACGGTGCTGTGGTCAGGTTGCTCATCCTCCCCGCAGTCCCTGTTCCCATCCTCACAGGGAGTAAGAGCCTCGAACCTGTTGGACAAGTGCAAGGGCTGCGGCTCCTCCAACACTACCTCCTGGATCCCCGTACCTGCCTCACTTCTAGTCACACCATCCTGACCCTGGCCACGGACTACATCTGAATTAATTATACTAATTGGTGTGAATACCTCGTGATACACAGAGTCCAGGTAACTCTCCCCCTCCCTGATGTGTCTCAGTGTTTGAAGCTCGGACTCCAGCTCTTCAACACGGAGCTGGAGTTCCTCGAGCAGCCAACACTTACTGCAAATGTGATCACCGTGAGCATCAATGGTGTTCACCAGCTCCCACATATTGCAGCAGCAACACATCACCTAATCTCCCATTCTATGTAATTAATTAAATTTATTAATATTATTCTTAAATACCCTCTGCCCCGATTCTAGATGGTGAATATCACACCTTAGAAACTATAAACCAAAGAGATTTAAGCTTAAAAAGGGAGAAATACTTACCAACCAATCACTTACCCGCTTTCTGGTGACGTCACTCTTGGATTACTTTTTACCTCTCTCCTTCCCTCCGAGTTCCCAGACTGGAGATTGGTAGGCCTTACCTGGTCTCTGGGACTTTTATAGCCCCGCTGCTGCCGCTGAAACACCCGCCGACGCTGTGAGGCCTTACCTGGTCTCTGGGACTTTTATAGCCCCGCTGCTGCCGCTGAAACACCCGCCGACGCTGTGAGGCCTTACCTGGTCTCTGGGGCCTTTTATAGCCTCGCTGCTGTTGCTGAAACACCCGACGACGCTGTGAGGCCTTACCTGGTCTCTGGGGCCTTTTAAACCCCGCTGCTGCCGCTGAAACACCTGCCGACGCTGTGAGGCCTTACCTGGTCTCTGGGACCTTTTATAGCCCCGCTGCTGACGCTGAAACACCCGCCGACGCTGTGAGGCCTTACGTGGTCTCTGGGACTTTTATAGCCCCGCTGCTGCCACTGAAACACCCGCCGACGCTGTGAGGCCTTACCTGGTCGCTGGGGCCTTTTATAGCCTCGCTGCTGCCGCTGAAACACCCGCCGACGCTGTGAGGCCTTATCTGGTCTCTGGGGCCTTTTATAGCCCCGCTGCTGCCGCTGAAACACCCGCCGACGCTGTGAGGCCTTACCTGGTCTCTGGGACTTTTATAGCCCTGCTGCTGCAGCTGAAACACCCGCCGACGCTGTGAGGCCTTAACTGGTCTCTGGGACTTTTATAGCCTCGCTGCTGCAGCTGAAACACCCGCCGACGCTGTGAGGCCTTAACTGGTCTCTGGGACTTTTATAGCCCCGCTGCTGCCGCTGAAACACCCGCCGACGCTGTGAGGCCTTACCTGGTCTCTGGGACGTTTATAGCCCCGCTGCTGCCGCTGAAACACCCGCCGACGCTGTGAGGCCTTACCTGGTCTCTGGGACTTTTATAGCCCCGCTGCTGCTGCTGAAATACCCGCCGACGCTGTGAGGCCTTACCTGGTCTCTGGGACTTTTATAGCCCCGCTGCTGCCGCTGAAACACCCGCCGATGATGAGTCAGTGAAAGGCGGAATGAATCAGTGAAAGGGGGGATGAGTCAGTGAAAGGGGGAATGAGTCAGTGAAAGGGGGAATAAGTCAGTGAAAGAGGAATGATTCAGTGAAAGGGGGAATGAGTCAGTGAAAGGGGGAATGAGTCAGTGAAAGGGGGAATCAGTCAGTGAAAGGGGAATGAGTCAGTGAAAGGGGGAATGAGTCAGTGAATGGGTGAATGAGTCAGTGAAAGGGGGAATGAGTCAGTGAAAGGGGGAATGAGTCAATGAAAGGGGGAATGAGTCAGTGAAAGGGGGAATGAGTCAGTGAAAGGGTGAATGAGTCAGCAAAAGGGGGAATGAGTGAGTGAAAGGGGTAATGAGTCAGTGAAAGGGGGAATGAGTCAGTGAAAGGGGGAATGAGTCAATGAAAGAGAAAATGAGTCAGTGAAAGGGGGAATGAGTCAGTGAAAGGGGGAATGGGTCAGTGAAAGGGTGAATGGGTCGGTGAAAGGGGGAATGAGTCAATGAAAGAGAAAATGAGTCAGTGAAAGGGGGAATGAGTCAGTGAAAGGGGGAATGAGTCAGTGAAAGGGGGAATGGGTCAGTGAAAGTGGGAATGGGTCAGTGAAAGGGCGAAAGAGTCAGTGAAAGGGGGAATGAGTCAGTGAAATGGTGAATGAGTCAGTGAAAGAGGGAATGAGTCAGTGAAAGGGGGAATGCGTCAGTGAAAGGGGGAATGAATCAGTGAAAGGGGGAATGAGTCAGTGAAAGGGGGAAAGAGTCAGTGAAATTGGGAATAAGTGAGTGAAAGGGGGAATGAGTCAGTGAAAGGGGGAATGAGTCAGTGAAAGGGGGAATGAGTCAGTGAAGGGGGGAATGAGTCAGTGAAAGAGAGAATGAGTCAGTGAAAGGGGGAATGAGTCAGTGAAAGGCTGAATGAGTCAGTGAAAGGGGGAATGAATCAGTGAAAGGGGGAATGAGACTGTGAAAGAGAGAATGAGTCATTGAAAGAGGGAATGAGTCATTGAAAGGGGGAATGGGTCAGTGAAAGAGGAATGAGTCAGTGAAAGGAGGAATGAGTCAGTGAAAGGGTGAATGAGTCAGTGAAAGGGGGAATGAGTCAGTGAAAGGGGGAATGAGTCAGTGAAAGGGGGAATGAGTCAGTGAAAGGGGGAATGAGTCAGTGAAAGGGTGAATGAGTCAGTGAAAGGGGGAATGAGTCAGTGAAAGGGGGAATGAGTCAGTGAAAGGGGGAATGGGTCAGTGAAAGGGGGAGTGAGTCAGTGAAAGGGTGAATGAGTCAGTGAAAGGGTGAATGAGTCAGTGAATGGGGGAATGAGTCAGTGAAAGGGTGAATGAGTCAGTGAAAGGGGGAATGAGTCAGTGAAAGGGGGAGTGAGTCAGTGAAAGGGTGAATGAGTCAGTGAAAGGGTGAATGAGTCAGTGAATGGGGGAATGAGTCAGTGAAAGGGTGAATGAGTCAGTGAAAGGGGGAATGAGTCAGTGAAAGGGGGAATGAGTCAGTGAAAGGGGGAATGAGTCAGTGAAAGGGGGAATGAGTCAGTGAAAGTGGGAATGAGTCAGTGAAAGGGGGAATGGGTCAATGAAAGGGGGAATGAGTCAGTGAAAGGGGGAATGAGTCAGTGAAAGGGGGAATGAGTCAGTGAAAGGGGCAATGAGTCAGTGAAAGTGGGAATGAGTCAGTGAAAGGGGGAATGAGTCAGTGAAAGGGGGAATGAGTCAGTGAAAGGGGGAATGAGTCAGTGAAAGTGGGAATGAGTCAGTGAAAGGGGGAATGGGGTCAATGAAAGGGGGAATGAGTCAGTGAAAGGGGGAATGAGTCAGTGAAAGGGGGAATGAGTCAGTGAAAGGGGAATGAGTCAGTGAAAGGGGGAATGAGTCAGTGAAAGGGAGAATGAGTCAGTGAAAGAGGGAATATGTCAGTGAAAGGGGGAATGAGTCAGTGAAAGAGGGAATGAGTCAGTGAAAGGTAGAATGAGTCAGTGAAAGGGGCAATGAGTCAGTGAAAGGGGGAATGAGTCAGTGAAAGGGGGAATGAGTCAGTGAAAGGCTGAATGAGTCAGTGAAAGGGGGAATGAGTCAGTGAAAGGCTGAATGAGTCAGTGAAAGGGGGAATGAGTCAGTGAAAGAGAGAATGAGTCAGTGAAAGTGGGAATGAGTCAGTGAAAGGGGGAATGAGTCAGTGAAAGGGGGAATGAGTCAGTGAAAGGGGGAATGAGTCAGTGAAAGTGGGAATGAGTCAGTGAAAGGGGGAATGGGTCAATGAAAGGGGGAATGAGACAGTGAAAGGGGGAATGAGTCAGTGAAAGGGGGAATGAGTCAGTGAAAGGGGGAATGAGTCAGTGAAAGGGGGAATGAGTCAGTGAAAGGGGGAATGAGTAAGTGAAAGGGTGAATGAGTCAGTGAAAGGGGGAATGAGTAAGTGAAAGGGTGAATGAGTCAGTGAAAGGGGGAATGAGTCAGTGAAAGGGGGAATGAGTAAGTGAAAGGGTGAATGAATCAGTGAAAGGGGGAATGAGTCAGTGAAAGGGGGAATGAGTAAGTGAAAGAGGGAATAAGTCAGTGAAAGGGGGAATGAGTCAGTGAAAGAGGGAATGAGTCAGTGAAAGGTAGAATGAGTCAGTGAAAGGGGGAATGAGTCAGTGAAAGGCTGAATGAGTCAGTGAAAGAGAGAATGAGTCAGTGAAAGTGGGAATGAGTCAGTGAAAGGGGGAATGAGTCAGTGAAAGGGGGAATGAGTCAGTGAAAGAGGGAATGAGTCAGTGAAAGGGGGAATGAGTCAGTGAAAGGGGGAATGAGTCAGTGAAAGGGGGAATGAGTCAGTGAAAGGGGGAATGGGTCAATGAAAGTGGCAATGAGTCAGTGAAAGGGGGAATGAGTCAGTGAAAGGGGGAATGAGTCAGTGAAAGTGGGAATGAGTCAGTGAAAGGGGGAATGGGTCAATGAAAGGGGGAATGAGTCAGTGAAAGGGGGAATGAGTCAGTGAAAGTGGGAATGAGTCAGTGAAAGGGGGAATGAGTCAGTGAAAGGGGGGAATGAGTCAGTGAAAGGCGGAATGAGTCAGTGAAAGGGGGAATGAGTCAATGAAAGGGGGAATGAGTCAGTGAAAGGGAATGAGTCAGTGAAAGGGGGAATGAGTCAGTGAAAGGGGGAATGAGTCAGTGAAAGAGAGAATGAGTCAGTGAAAGGGGGAATGAGTCAGTGAAAGGGGGGAATGAGTCAGTGAAAGGGGGAATGAGTCAGTGAAAGGGGAATGAGTCAGTGAAAGGGGGAATGAGTCAGTGAAAGGGGGAATGAGTCAGTGAAAGGGGGAATGAGTCAGTGAATGGGGGAATGAGTCAGTGAAAGGGGGAATGAGTCAGTGAAAGAGGAATGAGTCAGTGAAAGGGGGAATGAGTAAGTGAAAGGGGGAATGAGTCAGTGAAAGGGGGAATGAGTCAGTGAAGGGGGGAATGAGTCAGTGAAAGAGAGAATGAGTCAGTGAAAGGGGGAATGAGTCAGTGAAAGGGGGAATGAGTCAGTGAAGGGGGCAATGAGTCAGTGAAAGGGGGAATGAGTCAGTGAAAGGGGGAATGAGTCAGTGAAAGGGGGAATGAGTCAGTGAAGGGGGGAATGAGTCAGTGAAAGAGAGAATGAGTCAGTGAAAGGGGGAATGGTTCAGTGAAAGAGGAATGAGTCAGTGAAAGGAGGAATGAGTCAGTGAAAGAGGGAATGAGTCAGTGAAAGAGGGAATGGGTCAGTGAAAGGGGGAATGGGTGGTGAAAGGGGGAAAGAGTCAGTGAAAGGGGGAATGAGTCAGTGAAAGGATGAAAGAGTCAGTGAAAGTGGGAAAGAACAGGGAAAGTGGGAATGAGTCAGGGAAAGAGGGAATGAGTCAGTGAAAGGGTGAATGAGTCAGTGAAAGGGGGAATGAGTCAGTGAAAGGCGGAATGAGTCCGTGAAAGAGGGAATGAGTCAGTGAAAGGGGGAATGAGTCAGTGAAAGGGGGAAAGAACAGGGAAAGTGGGAATGAGTCAGGGAAAGAGGGAATGAGTCAGTGAAAGTGGGAATGAGTCAGTGAAAGGGGGAATGAGTCAGTGAAAGGGGGAATGAGTCAGTGAAAGGGAATGAGTCAGTGAAAGGGGGAATGAGTCAGTGAAAGGGTGAATGAGTGAGTGAAAGGGGGAATGAGTCAGTGAAAGGGAGAATGAGTCAGTGAAAGGGAATGAGTCAGTGAAAGGGGGAATGGGTCAGTGAAAGAGGAATGTGTCAGTGAAAGGAGGAATGAGTCAGTGAAAGGGGGAATGAGTCAGTGAAAGGGGGAATGAGTCAGTGAAAGGCTGAACGAGTCAGTGAAAGGGGGAATGAGTCAGTGAAAGAGAGAATGAGTCAGTGAAAGGGAGAATGAGTCAGTGAAAGGGGGAATGGGTCAGTGAAAGAGGAATGTGTCAGTGAAAGGAGGAATGAGTCAGTGAAAGAGGGAATGAGTCAGTGAAAGAAGGAATGAGTCAGTGAAAGGGGGAATGAGTCAGCAAAAGGGGGAATGAGTGAGTGAAAGGGGGAATGAGTCAGTGAAAGGGGGAATGAGTCAGTGAAAGGGGGAATGAGTCAATGAAAGAGAAAATGAGTCAGTGAAAGGGGGAATGAGTCAGTGAAAGGGGGAATGGGTCAGTGAAAGGGTGAATGGGTCGGTGAAAGGGGGAATGAGTCAATGAAAGAGAAAATGAGTCAGTGAAAGGGGGAATGAGTCAGTGAAAGGGGGAATGAGTCAGTGAAAGGGGGAATGGGTCAGTGAAAGTGGGAATGGGTCAGTGAAAGGGCGAAAGAGTCAGTGAAAGGGGGAATGAGTCAGTGAAATGGTGAATGAGTCAGTGAAAGAGGGAATGAGTCAGTGAAAGGGGGAATGCGTCAGTGAAAGGGGGAATGAATCAGTGAAAGGGGGAATGAGTCAGTGAAAGGGGGAAAGAGTCAGTGAAATTGGGAATAAGTGAGTGAAAGGGGGAATGAGTCAGTGAAAGGGGGAATGAGTCAGTGAAAGGGGGAATGAGTCAGTGAAGGGGGGAATGAGTCAGTGAAAGGCTGAATGAGTCAGTGAAAGGGGGAATGAATCAGTGAAAGGGGGAATGAGACTGTGAAAGAGAGAATGAGTCATTGAAAGAGGGAATGAGTCATTGAAAGGGGGAATGGGTCAGTGAAAGAGGAATGAGTCAGTGAAAGGAGGAATGAGTCAGTGAAAGGGTGAATGAGTCAGTGAAAGGGGGAATGAGTCAGTGAAAGGGGGAATGAGTCAGTGAAAGGGGGAATGAGTCAGTGAAAGGGGGAATGAATCAGTGAAAGGGTGAATGAGTCAGTGAAAGGGGGAATGAGTCAGTGAAAGGGGGAATGAGTCAGTGAAAGGGGGAATGGGTCAGTGAAAGGGGGAGTGAGTCAGTGAAAGGGTGAATGAGTCAGTGAAAGGGTGAATGAGTCAGTGAATGGGGGAATGAGTCAGTGAAAGGGTGAATGAGTCAGTGAAAGGGGGAATGAGTCAGTGAAAGGGGGAGTGAGTCAGTGAAAGGGTGAATGAGTCAGTGAAAGGGTGAATGAGTCAGTGAATGGGGGAATGAGTCAGTGAAAGGGTGAATGAGTCAGTGAAAGGGGGAATGAGTCAGTGAAAGGGGGAATGAGTCAGTGAAAGGGGGAATGAGTCAGTGAAAGGGGGAATGAGTCAGTGAAAGTGGGAATGAGTCAGTGAAAGGGGGAATGGGTCAATGAAAGGGGGAATGAGTCAGTGAAAGGGGGAATGAGTCAGTGAAAGGGGGAATGAGTCAGTGAAAGGGGCAATGAGTCAGTGAAAGTGGGAATGAGTCAGTGAAAGGGGGAATGAGTCAGTGAAAGGGGGAATGAGTCAGTGAAAGGGGGAATGAGTCAGTGAAAGTGGGAATGAGTCAGTGAAAGGGGGAATGGGTCAATGAAAGGGGGAATGAGTCAGTGAAAGGGGGAATGAGTCAGTGAAAGGGGGAATGAGTCAGTGAAAGGGGGAATGAGTCAGTGAAAGGGGGAATGAGTCAGTGAAAGGGAGAATGAGTCAGTGAAAGAGGGAATATGTCAGTGAAAGGGGGAATGAGTCAGTGAAAGAGGGAATGAGTCAGTGAAAGGTAGAATGAGTCAGTGAAAGGGGCAATGAGTCAGTGAAAGGGGGAATGAGTCAGTGAAAGGGGGAATGAGTCAGTGAAAGGCTGAATGAGTCAGTGAAAGGGGGAATGAGTCAGTGAAAGGCTGAATGAGTCAGTGAAAGGGGGAATGAGTCAGTGAAAGAGAGAATGAGTCAGTGAAAGTGGGAATGAGTCAGTGAAAGGGGGAATGAGTCAGTGAAAGGGGGAATGAGTCAGTGAAAGGGGGAATGAGTCAGTGAAAGTGGAATGAGTCAGTGAAAGGGGGAATGGGTCAATGAAAGGGGGAATGAGACAGTGAAAGGGGGAATGAGTCAGTGAAAGGGGGAATGAGTCAGTGAAAGGGGGAATGAGTCAGTGAAAGGGGGAATGAGTCAGTGAAAGGGGGAATGAGTAAGTGAAAGGGTGAATGAGTCAGTGAAAGGGGGAATGAGTAAGTGAAAGGGTGAATCAGTCAGTGAAAGGGGGAATGAGTCAGTGAAAGGGGGAATGAGTAAGTGAAAGGGTGAATGAATCAGTGAAAGGGGGAATGAGTCAGTGAAAGGGGGAATGAGTAAGTGAAAGAGGGAATAAGTCAGTGAAAGGGGGAATGAGTCAGTGAAAGAGGGAATGAGTCAGTGAAAGGTAGAATGAGTCAGTGAAAGGGGGAATGAGTCAGTGAAAGGCTGAATGAGTCAGTGAAAGAGAGAATGAGTCAGTGAAAGTGGGAATGAGTCAGTGAAAGGGGGAATGAGTCAGTGAAAGGGGGAATGAGTCAGTGAAAGAGGGAATGAGTCAGTGAAAGGGGGAATGAGTCAGTGAAAGGGGGAATGAGTCAGTGAAAGGGGGAATGAGTCAGTGAAAGGGGAATGGGTCAATGAAAGTGGCAATGAGTCAGTGAAAGGGGGAATGAGTCAGTGAAAGGGGGAATGAGTCAGTGAAAGTGGGAATGAGTCAGTGAAAGGGGGAATGGGTCAATGAAAGGGGAATGAGTCAGTGAAAGGGGGAATGAGTCAGTGAAAGTGGGAATGAGTCAGTGAAAGGGGAATGAGTCAGTGAAAGGGGGGAATGAGTCAGTGAAAGGCGGAATGAGTCAGTGAAAGGGGGAATGAGTCAATGAAAGGGGGAATGAGTCAGTGAAAGGGAATGAGTCAGTGAAAGGGGGAATGAGTCAGTGAAAGGGGGAATGAGTCAGTGAAAGAGAGAATGAGTCAGTGAAAGGGGGAATGAGTCAGTGAAAGGGGGGAATGAGTCAGTGAAAGGGGGAATGAGTCAGTGAAAGGGGAATGAGTCAGTGAAAGGGGGAATGAGTCAGTGAAAGGGGGAATGAGTCAGTGAAAGGGGGAATGAGTCAGTGAATGGGGGAATGAGTCAGTGAAAGGGGAATGAGTCAGTGAAAGAGGAATGAGTCAGTGAAAGGGGGAATGAGTTAGTGAAAGGGGGAATGAGTCAGTGAAAGGGGGAATGAGTCAGTGAAGGGGGGAATGAGTCAGTGAAAGAGAGAATGAGTCAGTGAAAGGGGGAATGAGTCAGTGAAAGGGGGAATGAGTCAGTGAAGGGGGCAATGAGTCAGTGAAAGGGGGAATGAGTCAGTGAAAGGGGGAATGAGTCAGTGAAAGGGGGAATGAGTCAGTGAAGGGGGGAATGAGTCAGTGAAAGAGAGAATGAGTCAGTGAAAGGGGGAATGGTTCAGTGAAAGAGGAATGAGTCAGTGAAAGGAGGAATGAGTCAGTGAAAGAGGGAATGAGTCAGTGAAAGAGGGAATGGGTCAGTGAAAGGGGGAATGGGTGGTGAAAGGGGGAAAGAGTCAGTGAAAGGGGGAATGAGTCAGTGAAAGGATGAAAGAGTCAGTGAAAGTGGGAAAGAACAGGGAAAGTGGGAATGAGTCAGGGAAAGAGGGAATGAGTCAGTGAAAGGGTGAATGAGTCAGTGAAAGGGGGAATGAGTCAGTGAAAGGCGGAATGAGTCAGTGAAAGGGGGAATGTGTCAGTGAAAGGAGGAATGAGTCAGTGAAAGGGGGAATGAGTCAGTGAAAGGGGGAATGAGTCAGTGAAAGGGGGAATGAGTCAGTGAAAGGGGGAATGGGTCAGTGAAAGGCTGAACGAGTCAGTGAAAGGGGGAATGAGTCAGTGAAAGAGAGAATGAGTCAGTGAAAGGGAGAATGAGTCAGTGAAAGGGGGAATGGGTCAGTGAAAGGAGGAATGAGTCAGTGAAAGGGGGAATGAGTCAGTGAAAGGGGGAATGAGTCAGTGAAAGGGGGAATGAGTCAGTGAAAGGGGGAATGGGTCAGTGAAAGGCTGAACGAGTCAGTGAAAGGGGGAATGAGTCAGTGAAAGAGAGAATGAGTCAGTGAAAGGGAGAATGAGTCAGTGAAAGGGGGAATGGGTCAGTGAAAGAGGAATGTGTCAGTGAAAGGAGGAATGAGTCAGTGAAAGAGGGAATGAGTCAGGGAAAGAAGGAATGAGTCAGTGAAAGTGGGAATAAGTCAGTGAAAGAGGGAATGAGTCAGTGAAAGAGGAAATGAGTCAGTGAAAGAGGGAATGGTTCAGTGAAAGGGGGAATGGGTGATGAATGGGGGAAAGAGTCAGTGAAAGGGGGAGTGAGTCAGTGAAAGGGTGAATGAGTCAGTGAAAGGGTGAATGAGTCAGTGAATGGGGGAATGAGTCAGTGAAAGGGTGAATGAATCAGTGAAAGGGGGAATGAGTCAGTGAAAGGGGGAGTGAGTCAGTGAAAGGGTGAATGAGTCAGTGAAAGGGTGAATGAGTCAGTGAATGGGGGAATGAGTCAGTGAAAGGGTGAATGAGTCAGTGAAAGGGGGAATGAGTCAGTGAAAGGGGGAATGAGTAAGTGAAAGGGTGAATGAGTCAGTGAAAGGGGGAATGAGTCAGTGAAAGGGGGAATGAGACTGTGAAAGGGGGAATGAGTCAGTGAAAGAGGGAATGAGTCAGTGAAAGGTAGAATGAGTCAGTGAAAGGGGCAATGAGTCAGTGAAAGGGGGAATGAGTCAGTGAAAGGGGGAATGAGTCAGTGAAAGGCTGAATGAGTCAGTGAAAGGGGGAATGAGTCAGTGAAAGGCTGAATGAGTCAGTGAAAGGGGGAATGAGTCAGTGAAAGAGAGAATGAGTCAGTGAAAGTGGGAATGAGTCAGTGAAAGGGGGAATGAGTCAGTGAAAGGGGGAATGAGTCAGTGAAAGGGGGAATGAGTCAGTGAAAGTGGGAATGAGTCAGTGAAAGGGGGAATGGGTCAATGAAAGGGGGAATGAGTCAGTGAAAGGGGGAATGAGTCAGTGAAAGGGGGAATGAGTCAGTGAAAGGGGGAATGAGTCAGTGAAAGGGGGAATGAGCCAGTGAAAGGGGGAATGAGTCAGTGAAAGGGGGAATGAGTCAGTGAAAGGGGGAATGAGTCAGTGAAAGGGGGAATGAGTAAGTGAAAGGGTGAATGAGTCAGTGAAAGGGGGAATGAGTAAGTGAAAGGGTGAATGAGTCAGTGAAAGGGGGAATGAGTCAGTGAAAGGGGGAATGAGTAAGTGAAAGGGTGAATGAATCAGTGAAAGGGGGAATGAGTCAGTGAAAGGGGGAATGAGTAAGTGAAAGAGGGAATAAGTCAGTGAAAGGGGGAAAGAGTCAGTGAAAGAGGGAATGAGTCAGTGAAAGGTAGAATGAGTCAGTGAAAGGGGCAATGAGTCAGTGAAAGGGGGAATGAGTCAGTGAAAGGCTGAATGAGTCAGTGAAACGGGGAATGAGTCATTGAAAGGCTGAATGAGTCAGTGAAAGAGAGAATGAGTCAGTGAAAGTGGGAATGAGTCAGTGAAAGGGGGAATGAGTCAGTGAAAGGGGGAATGAGTCAGTGAAAGAGGGAATGAGTCAGTGAAAGGGGGAATGAGTCAGTGAAAGGGGGAATGAGTCAGTGAAAGTGGGAATGAGTCAGTGAAAGGGGGAATGGGTCAATGAAAGTGGCAATGAGTCAGTGAAAGGGGGAATGAGTCAGTGAAAGGGGGAATGAGTCAGTGAAAGTGGGAATGAGTCAGTGAAAGGGGGAATGGGTCAATGAAAGGGGGAATGAGTCAGTGAAAGGGGGAATGAGTCAGTGAAAGTGGGAATGAGTCAGTGAAAGGGGGAATGAGTCAGTGAAAGGGGTGAATGAGTCAGTGAAAGGGGGAATGAGTCAGTGAAAGGGGGAATGAATCAGTGAAAGGGAATGAGTCAGTGAAAGGGGGAATGAGTCAGTGAAAGGGGGAATGAGTCAGTGAAAGAGAGAATGAGTCAGTGAAAGGGGGAATGAGTCAGTGAAAGAGAGAATGAGTCAGTGAAAGGGGGAATGAGTCAGTGAAAGGGGGAATGAGTCAGTGAAGGGGGCAATGAGTCAGTGAAAGGGGGAATGAGTCAGTGAGAGGGGGAATGAGTCAGTGAAAGGGGGAATGAGTCAGTGAAGGGGGGAATGAGTCAGTGAAAGAGAGAATGAGTCAGTGAAAGGGGGAATGGTTCAGTGAAAGAGGAATGAGTCAGTGAAAGGAGGAATGAGTCAGTGAAAGAGGGAATGAGTCAGTGAAAGAGGGAATGGGTCAGTGAAAGGGGGAATGGGTGGTGAAAGGGGGAAAGAGTCAGTGAAAGGATGAAAGAGTCAGTGAAAGTGGGAAAGAACAGGGAAAGTGGGAATGAGTCAGGGAAGGAGGGAATGAGTCAGTGAAAGGGTGAATGAGTCAGTGAAAGGGGGAATGAGTCAGTGAAAGGCGGAATGAGTCCGTGAAAGAGGGAATGAGTCAGTGAAAGGGGGAATGAGTCAGTGAAAAGGGGAAAGAACAGGGAAAGTGGGAATGAGTCAGGGAAAGAGGGAATGAGTCAGTGAAAGTGGGAATGAGTCAGTGAAATGGGGAATGAGTCAGTGAAAGGGGGAATGAGTCAGTGAAAGGGAATGAGTCAGTGAAAGGGGGAATGAGTCAGTGAAAGGGTGAATGAGTGAGTGAAAGGGGGAATGAGTCAGTGAAAGGGAGAATGAGTCAGTGAAAGGGAATGAGTCAGTGAAAGGGGGAATGGGTCAGTGAAAGAGGAATGTGTCAGTGAAAGGAGGAATGAGTCAGTGAAAGGGGGAATGAGTCAGTGAAAGGGGGAATGAGTCAGTGAAAGGCTGAACGAGTCAGTGAAAGGGGGAATGAGTCAGTGAAAGAGAGAATGAATCAGTGAAAGGGAGAATGAGTCAGTGAAAGGGGGAATGGGTCAGTGAAAGAGGAATGTGTCAGTGAAAGGAGGAATGAGTCAGTGAAAGAGGGATTGAGTCAGTGAAAGAAGGAATGAGTCAGTGAAAGGGGGAATGTGTCAGTGAAAGGAGGAATGAGTCAGTGAAAGGGGGAATGAGTCAGTGAAAGGGGGAATGAGTCAGTGAAAGGGGGAATGAGTCAGTGAAAGGGGGAATGGGTCAGTGAAAGGCTGAACGAGTCAGTGAAAGGGGGAATGAGTCAGTGAAAGAGAGAATGAGTCAGTGAAAGGGAGAATGAGTCAGTGAAAGGGGGAATGGGTCAGTGAAAGAGGAATGTGTCAGTGAAAGGAGGAATGAGTCAGTGAAAGAGGGAATGAGTCAGTGAAAGAAGGAATGAGTCAGTGAAAGTGGGAATAAGTCAGTGAAAGAGGGAATGAGTCAGTGAAAGAGGAAATGAGTCAGTGAAAGAGGGAATGGTTCAGTGAAAGGGGGAATGGGTGATGAATGGGGGAAAGAGTCAGTGAAATGGTGAATGAGTCAGTGAAAGGGTGAATGAGTCAGTGAATGGGGGAATGAGTCAGTGAAAGGGTGAATGAGTCAGTGAAAGGGGGAATGAGTCAGTGAAAGGGGGAGTGAGTCAGTGAAAGGGTGAATGAGTCAGTGAAAGGGTGAATGAGTCAGTGAATGGGGGAATGAGTCAGTGAAAGGGTGAATGAGTCAGTGAAAGGGGGAATGAGTCAGTGAAAGGGGGAATGAGTAAGTGAAAGGGTGAATGAGTCAGTGAAAGGGGGAATGAGTCAGTGAAAGGGGGAATGAGTAAGTGAAAGAGGGAATAAGTCAGTGAAAGGGGGAATGAGTCAGTGAAAGAGGGAATGAGTCAGTGAAAGGTAGAATGAGTCAGTGAAAGGGGCAATGAGTCAGTGAAAGGGGGAATGAGTCAGTGAAAGGGGGAATGAGTCAGTGAAAGGCTGAATGAGTCAGTGAAAGGGGGAATGAGTCAGTGAAAGGCTGAATGAGTCAGTGAAAGGGGGAATGAGTCAGTGAAAGAGAGAATGAGTCAGTGAAAGTGGGAATGAGTCAGTGAAAGGGGGAATGAGTCAGTGAAAGGGGGAATGAGTCAGTGAAAGGTGGAATGAGTCAGTGAAAGTGGGAATGAGTCAGTGAAAGAGAGAATGAGTCAGTGAAAGTGGGAATGAGTCAGTGAAAGGGGGAATGAGTCAGTGAAAGGGGGAATGAGTCAGTGAAAGGGGGAATGAGTCAGTGAAAGTGGGAATGAGTCAGTGAAAGGGGGAATGGGTCAGTGAAAGGCTGAATGAGTCAGTGAAAGGCTGAATGAGTCAGTGAAAGAGAGAATGAGTCAGTGAAAGTGGGAATGAGTCAGTGAAAGGGGGAATGAGTCAGTGAAAGGGGGAATGAGTCAGTGAAAGGGGGAATGAGTCAGTGAAAGTGGGAATGAGTCAGTGAAAGGGGGAATGGGTCAATGAAAGGGGGAATGAGTCAGTGAAAGGGGGAATGAGTCAGTGAAAGGGGGAATGAGTCAGTGAAAGGGGGAATGAGTCAGTGAAAGGGGGAATGAGTCAGTGAAAGGGGGAATGAGTCAGTGAAAGGGGGAATGAGTCAGTGAAAGGGGGAATGAGTCAGTGAAAGGGGGAATGAGTAAGTGAAAGGGTGAATGAGTCAGTGAAAGGGGGAATGAGTAAGTGAAAGGGTGAATGAGTCAGTGAAAGGATGAATGAGTCAGTGAAAGGGGGAATGAGTCAGTGAAAGGCGGAATGAGTCCGTGAAAGAGGGAATGAGTCAGTGAAAGGGGGAATGAGTCAGTGAAAGGGGGAAAGAACAGGGAAAGTGGGAATGAGTCAGGGAAAGAGGGAATGAGTCAGTGAAAGTGGGAATGAGTCAGTTAAAGGGGGAATGAGTCAGTGAAAGGGGGAATGAGTCAGTGAAAGGGAATGAGTCAGTGAAAGGGGGAATGAGTCAGTGAAAGGGTGAATGAGTGAGTGAAAGGGGGAATGAGTCAGTGAAAGGGAGAATGAGTCAGTGAAAGGGAATGAGTCAGTGAAAGGGGGAATGAGTCAGTGAAAGGGTGAATGAGTCAGTGAAAGGGGGAATGAGTCAGTGAAAGGGGGAATGAGTCAGTGAAAGGGTGAATGAGTCAGTGAAAGGGGGAATGAGTCAGTGAAAGGGGGAATGAGTCAGTGAAAGGGGGAATGAGTCAGTGAAAGGGGGAATGAGTCAGTGAAAGAGGAATGTGTCAGTGAAAGGAGGAATGAGTCAGTGAAAGGGGGAATGAGTCAGTGAAAGGGGGAATGAGTCAGTGAAAGGCTGAACGAGTCAGTGAAAGGGGGAATGAGTCAGTGAAAGAGAGAATGAGTCAGTGAAAGGGAGAATGAGTCAGTGAAAGGGGGAATGGGTCAGTGAAAGAGGAATGTGTCAGTGAAAGGAGGAATGAGTCAGTGAAAGAGGGAATGAGTCAGTGAAAGAAGGAATGAGTCAGTGAAAGGGGGAATGTGTCAGTGAAAGGAGGAATGAGTCAGTGAAAGGGGGAATGAGTCAGTGAAAGGGGGAATGAGTCAGTGAAAGGGGGAATGAGTCAGTGAAAGGGGGAATGGGTCAGTGAAAGGCTGAACGAGTCAGTGAAAGGGGGAATGAGTCAGTGGAAGAGAGAATGAGTCAGTGAAAGGGAGAATGAGTCAGTGAAAGGGGGAATGGGTCAGTGAAAGAGGAATGTGTCAGTGAAAGGAGGAATGAGTCAGTGAAAGAGGGAATGAGTCAGTGAAAGAAGGAATGAGTCAGTGAAAGTGGGAATAAGTCAGTGAAAGAGGGAATGAGTCAGTGAAAGAGGAAATGAGTCAGTGAAAGGGGGAATGAGTCAGTGAAAGGGGGAAAGAACAGGGAAAGTGGGAATGAGTCAGGGAAAGAGGGAATGAGTCAGTGAAAGTGGGAATGAGTCAGTTAAAGGGGGAATGAGTCAGTGAAAGGGGGAATGAGTCAGTGAAAGGGAATGAGTCAGTGAAAGGGGGAATGAGTCAGTGAAAGGGTGAATGAGTGAGTGAAAGGGGGAATGAGTCAGTGAAAGGGAGAATGAGTCAGTGAAAGGGAATGAGTCAGTGAAAGGGGGAATGAGTCAGTGAAAGGGTGAATGAGTCAGTGAAAGGGGGAATGAGTCAGTGAAAGGGGGAATGAGTCAGTGAAAGGGTGAATGAGTCAGTGAAAGGGGGAATGAGTCAGTGAAAGGGGGAATGAGTCAGTGAAAGGGGGAATGAGTCAGTGAAAGGGGGAATGAGTCAGTGAAAGAGGAATGTGTCAGTGAAAGGAGGAATGAGTCAGTGAAAGGGGGAATGAGTCAGTGAAAGGGGGAATGAGTCAGTGAAAGGCTGAACGAGTCAGTGAAAGGGGGAATGAGTCAGTGAAAGAGAGAATGAGTCAGTGAAAGGGAGAATGAGTCAGTGAAAGGGGGAATGGGTCAGTGAAAGAGGAATGTGTCAGTGAAAGGAGGAATGAGTCAGTGAAAGAGGGAATGAGTCAGTGAAAGAAGGAATGAGTCAGTGAAAGGGGGAATGTGTCAGTGAAAGGAGGAATGAGTCAGTGAAAGGGGGAATGAGTCAGTGAAAGGGGGAATGAGTCAGTGAAAGGGGGAATGAGTCAGTGAAAGGGGGAATGGGTCAGTGAAAGGCTGAACGAGTCAGTGAAAGGGGGAATGAGTCAGTGGAAGAGAGAATGAGTCAGTGAAAGGGAGAATGAGTCAGTGAAAGGGGGAATGGGTCAGTGAAAGAGGAATGTGTCAGTGAAAGGAGGAATGAGTCAGTGAAAGAGGGAATGAGTCAGTGAAAGAAGGAATGAGTCAGTGAAAGTGGGAATAAGTCAGTGAAAGAGGGAATGAGTCAGTGAAAGAGGAAATGAGTCAGTGAAAGAGGGAATGGTTCAGTGAAAGGGGGAATGGGTGATGAATGGGGGAAAGAGTCAGTGAATGGGGGAATGAGTCAGTGAAAGAGAGAATGAGTCAGTGAAAGGGGGAATGAGTCAGTGAAAGTGGGAATGAGTCAGTGAAAGGATGAAAGAGTCAGTGAAAGTGGGAAAGAACAGGGAAAGTGGGAATGAGTCAGGGAAAGAGGGAATGAGTCAGTGAAAGGGTGAATGAGTCACTGAAAGGATGAATGAGTCAGTGAAAGAGGGAATGAGTCAGTGAAAAAGCGAATGATTCAGTGAAAGAGAGACTGTGTCAGTGAAAGGGGGAATGGGTCAATGAAAGGGGGAAAGAATCAGTGAATGGGGGAATGAGTCAGTGAAAGGGGGAATGTGTCAGTGAAAGGGGGAATGAGTCAGTGAAAGGGGGAATGAGTCAGTAAAAGGGGAAAAGAACAGGGAAAGTGGGAATGAGTCAGGGAAAGAGGGAATGAGTCAGTGAAAGTAGGAATGAGTCAGTGAAAGGGGGAATGAGTCAGTGAAAGGGGGTATGACTCAGTGAAAGGGGGAATGAGTCAATGAAAGTGGGAATGAGTCAGTGAAAGGAGGAATGAGTCAGTGAAAGGGGGAATGAGTCAGTGAAAGGGGGAATGAGTCAGTGAAATGGGGAATGGGTCAGTGAAAGATGGAATGAATCAGTGAAATTGGAGGAGGGGTCAATAATATATTTTTCCGTTGTGAATAATGATCCAGCCAAAGAATGTATAACCTCCACTGGACATGATGCTACAGGAGAGATATTCCAGACAATGCCTTCCATCTGACCCTGAGCCTAACGACACCCATAGCAACATCTACAATCCTCAGGTTACCTGGAGACTAGTCGTGCACCAAAATAGTGGCCAACTGTCTCATCAGTGACTATCAGCTGTTGCCCCAACTCAGACAAATCAATCCCCAGAAAAAGTGTTGGAAATTGATATAGAAGGTCTGAATATTTGTGTTGTACCTCATGGTATAAATATTCGATCATTCATTATTCCACTATAACATACCTGTATTACAATTGACAGTTCTATGTCATTAATTACACACATAGAGACGTCTCCATGCACTAAGATAGCGAGTGGAGACTGAGTAAGAGTGGAGAAAAAGTGAAGAGATTCAGGAAGGGCAAATGCATGATTGAAGAGGAACGTCTTAAAGGAGATTTTTGAAGGCAGGGAGCGAGGTGGCAAACAGTGATGTTGAATGAGGGAGTTACAGAACGTGGGCTAAAGAAGCTGAGGTAACGTTTCAGGTCGATGACTTTGAAAGGTTGTTATTGACCTGAAACGTTAACTCTGTTTCTCTCTATACAGATGCTGCCTGACCTGCTGAGCATTTCCAGCATTTTATTTCAGTTTTCCCGCAACTGCAGTGTTTTGCTTTTGGCTAAAGAAGCTGGCAATCAATGAGAATTAAGGCAGTTTTGGAGCTTCGGAGATACACACAGACATAGGGCCAAAGGAGATCACTGCGAAAGCTAGGGTGGGCTGAGGCCATGTTGGGGTTTGTGGGTAAGGACATTTTATCTGCAGTTGAACATCACCTACTAGTAACATAACCTTCTGAAAGCATTAAAGTTCAGTTTGTGAGGACAGGTCAGCTATATGTTAACAATCCTAATTATGCCATGAACTGCATGCCCACCAGCCTTACTTCCAGTTGTTATGATTTTTGGCCATGCTTTTCTGTCAACATTTACCATTGTAAATTGCTATATCAACATGTCCCAATTTAAATATTGCTATGTCAAGTGTCACAGTGTAGTTGCAGGCTCTGGCCACTAGGTCACTTCTTGCAGCGAGTTTTTGATGTCTTTCTCCCAACTCCTTTGACATTTCGCGTGCAAAAGAAAACTGATTGCGGCCAATTTATTGGTCTGTGAGATATTTCTGTATCATTGGCGTGACCATGGCCTTGCATCAGACAATACAACAGCATCTTGAATACAGTTAAGATGTTCAGAATTTTAAATCCATGTGCATTTAAACAGCTGATACGTAACAGCATCACAGCCTCGTCTGTAATGCCTGCACAGAGTGCCAAGCATATTAAACTCTCCTAGGGCATACTTTAATTATTTTTTTTGAAAATGCACGGAATTTTTTATGCAATGAGGCAGCTTTAGACACTGACAGCTTTATAACCCGTTTCAAATTGAACAGCTGCTAACAAGAGCTGGTTATTGGGGAAAAACTTTGCCTCCCATGACCTGGTCAGGAAGTAAAATAAAGTTGCTGAGCCACGGCCTCCTGCTGCAATTAGTGTTTTCAGTGGGCGACAGAAGCAAAAGCACCCATCGTACGGGAGACATTCTTTGCTCTGCGGCATGATTCCCAACTGCAAGTACTCTGATTCGCGTTGGTGGAAAAAATTGCAGTTTAACCGCAAGAAAAGTGGCGGTTTAAAAATGACAGCATTAAGATGGCAAACGTGCTGAATGAAGGAGGAATGATTAAAGTACTCTTACAGAGAAGTAAGTTTTAGACTGGGTAACAGAAAGATCTAAACATTTATAATTGGAAAAGAAAAGTCTGATGCAACATAAAAATCAACTGGAGCCTTTAGGTGCGCAGCTAATAATCTCAGTTGACAAAATAGGTGCCTGTTGAATACTCCATCCATTGCTGATTTACTGGTGCCTGTTGCATACCCCATCCAGGGCTGATTTATTGGTGGCTCTTGAATACCCCATCCAGTGCTGATTTATTGGTGGCTCTTGAATACTCCATCCAGTGCGGATTTATTGGTGCCTGTTAAATACCCCATCCAGTGCTGATTTATTGGTGGCTCTTGAATACCCCATCCAGTGCTGATTTATTGGTGCCTGTTGAATACCCCATCAGTGCTGATTTATTGGTGCCTGTTGAATACCCCATCAGTGCTGATTTATTGGTGCCTGTTGAATACCCCATCCAGTGCTGATTTATTGGTGCCTGTTGAATACCCCATCCAGTGCTGATTAATAGGTGCCTGTTGAATACCCCATCCAGTGTTGATTAATAGGTGCCTGTTGAATACCCCATCCAGTGCTGATCTATTGGTGACTGTTGAATACCCCATCCAGTGTTGATTAATAGGTGCCTGTTGAATACCCCATCCAGTGTTGATTAATAGGTGCCTGTTGAATACCCCATCCAGTGCTGATTTATTGATGCCTGTTGAATACCCCATCCAGTGCTGATTAATAGGTGCCTGTTGAATACCCCATCCAGTGTGGATTTATTGGTGCCTGTTGAATACCCCATCCAGTGCTGATTAATAGGTGCCTGTTGAATACCCCATCAGTGCTGATTTATTGGTGCCTGTTGAATACCCCATCCAGTGCTGATTAATAGGTGCCTGTTGAATACCCCATCCAGTGCTGATTTATTGGTGCCTGTTGAATACCCCATCCAGTGCTGATTAATAGGTGCCTGTTGAATACCCCATCCAGTGTTGATTAATAGGTGCCTGTTGAATACCCCATCAGTGCTGATTTATTGGTGCCTGTTGAATACCCCATCCAGTGCTGATTAATAGGTGCCTGTTGAATACCCCATCCAGTGCTGATTTATTGGTGCCTGTTGAATACCCCATCCAGTGTTGATTAATAGGTGCCTGTTGAATACCCCATCCAGTGCTGATTTATTGGTGCCTGTTGAATACCCCATCCAGTGCTGATTAATAGGTGCCTGTTGAATACCCCATCAGTGCTGATTTATTGGTGCCTGTTGAATACCCCATCCAGTGCTGATTAATAGGTGCCTGTTGAATACCCCATCCAGTGCTGATTTATTGGTGCCTGTTGAATACCCCATCCAGTGCTGATTAATA
Organism: Somniosus microcephalus; assembly: GCF_052327205.1. Classification (NCBI taxonomy): domain Eukaryota; kingdom Metazoa; phylum Chordata; class Chondrichthyes; order Squaliformes; family Somniosidae; genus Somniosus; species Somniosus microcephalus. Next base: position 327,645,372 of record NC_140987.1, on the reverse strand, counting down.
GGTGCCTGTTGAATACCCCATCCAGTGCTGATTAATAGGTGCCTGTTGAATACCCCATCCAGTGCGGATTTATTGGTGCCTGTTGAATACCCCATCCAGTGCTGATTAATTGGTGCCTGTTGAATACCCCATCCAGTGCTGATTAATAGGTGCCTGTTGAATACCCCATCCAGTGCTGATTAATAGGTGCCTGTTGAATACCCCATCCAGTGCTGATTAATAGGTGCCTGTTGAATACCCCATCCAGTGCTGATTTATTGCTGCTTGTTGAATATATCATCCAGTGCTGGTTAATAGGTGCCTGTTGAATACCCCATCCAGTGCTGATTAATTGGTGTCTGTTGAATACCCCATCCAGTGCTGATTAATAGGTGCCTGTTGAATACCGCATCCAGTGCTGATTAATAGGTGCCTGTTGAATACTCCATCCAGTGCTGATTAATTGGTGTCTGTTGAATACTCCATCCAGTGCTGATTAATAGCTGTCTGTTGAATACCCCATCCAGTGCTGATTAATAGGTGCCTGTTGAATACTCCATCCAGTGCTGATTTATTGGTGCCTGTTGAATACTCCATCCAGTGCTGATTAATAGGTGTCTGTTGAATACCCCATCCAGTGCTGATTAATAGGTGCCTGTTGAATACTCCATCCAGTGCTGATTTATTGGTGCCTGTTGAATACTCCATCCAGTGCTGATTAATTGGTGTCTGTTGAATACTCCATCCAGTGCTGATTAATAGGTGCCTGTTGAATACCCCATCCAGTGCTGATTAATAGGTGCCTGTTGAATACTCCATCCAGTGCTGATTAATTGGTGTCTGTTGAATACTCCATCCAGTGCTGATTAATAGGTGCCTGTTGAATACCCCATCCAGTGCTGATTAATAGGTGCTTGTTGAATACCCCATCCAGTGCTGATTAATAGGTGCCTGTTGAATACCCCATCCAGTGCTGATTAATAGGTGCCTGTTGAATACCCCATCCAGTGCTGATTAATAGGTGCCTGTTGAATACCCCATCCAGTGCTGATTAATAGGTGCCTGTTGAATACCCCATCCAGTGCTGATTAATAGGTGCCTGTTGAATACTCCATCCAGTGCTGATTAATAGGTGCCTGTTGAATACCCCATCCAGTGCTGATTAATAGGTGCCTGTTGAATACTCCATCCAGTGCTGATTAATAGGTGCCTGTTGAATACCCCATCCAGTGCTGATTAATAGGTGCTTGTTGAATACCCCATCCAGTGCTGATTAATAGGTGCCTGTTGAATACCCCATCCAGTGCTGATTAATAGGTGCCTGTTGAATACTCCATCCAGTGCTGATTTATTGCTGCTTGTTGAATACTCCATCCAGTGCTGATTAATAGGTGCCTGTTGAATACCCCATCCAGTGCTGATTAATAGGTGCCTGTTGAATACCCCATCCAGTGCTGATTTATTGGTGCTTGTTGAATACTCCATCCAGTGCTGATTAATAGGTGCCTGTTGAATACTCCATCCAGTGCTGATTAATAGGTGCCTGTTGAATACCCCATCCAGTGCTGATTAATAGGTGCCTGTTGAATACTCCATCCAGTGCTGATTAATAGGTGCCTGTTGAATACCCCATCCAGTGCTGATTAATAGGTGCCTGTTGAATACCCCATCCAGTGCTGGTTAACAGGTGCCTGTTGAATACCCCATCCAGTGCTGATTAATAGGTGCCTGTTGAATACCTCATCCAGTGCTGATTAATAGGTGCCTGTTGAATACCCCATCCAGTGCGGATTAATAGGTGCCTGTTGAATACCCCATCCAGTGCTGATTAATAGGTGCCTGTTGAATACCCCATCCAGTGCTGATTAATAGGTGCCTGTTGAATACCCCATCCAGTGCTGATTTATTGGTGCCTGTTGAATACGCCATCCAGTGCTGATTAATAGGTGCCTGTTGAATACTCCATCCAGTGCTGATTAATAGGTGCCTGTTGAATACTCCATCCAGTGCTGATTAATTGGTGTCTGTTGAATACCCCATCCAGTGCTGATTTATTGCTGCTTGTTGAATACCCCATCCAGTGCTGATTTATTGCTGCTTGTTGAATACTCCATCCAGTGCTGATTTATTGCCGCTTGTTGAATACCCCATCCAGTGCTGACTTATTGTGACTGTTGAATACTCCATCCAGTGCTGACTTATTGCTGCTTGTTGAATACTCCATCCAGTGCTGATTTATTGCTGCTTGTTGAATACCCCATCCAGTGCTGATTTATTGCTGCTTGTTGAATACCCCATCCAGTGCTGATTTATTGCTGCTTGTTGAATACTCCATCCAGTGCTGACTTATTGCTGCTTGTTGAATACTCCATCCAGTGCTGATTTATTGCTGCTTGTTGAATACTCCATCCAGTGCTGATTTATTGCTGCTTGTTGAATACTCCATCCAGTGCTGATTTATTGCTGCTTGTTGAATACTCCATCCAGTGCTGATTTATTGCTGCTTGTTGAATACTCCATCCAGTGCTGATTTATTGCTGCTTGTTGAATACCCCATCCAGTGCTGATTTATTGCTGCTTGTTGAATACCCCATCCAGTGCTGATTTATTGCTGCTTGTTGAATACTCCATCCAGTGCTGATTTATTGCTGCTTGTTGAATACTCCATCCAGTGCTGATTTATTGCTGCTTGTTGAATACTCCATCCAGTGCTGATTTATTGCTGCTTGTTGAATACCCCATCCAGTGCTGATTTATTGCTGCTTGTTGAATACCCCATCCAGTGCTGATTTATTGCTGCTTGTTGAATACTCCATCCAGTGCTGATTTATTGCTGCTTGTTGAATACTCCATCCAGTGCTGATTTATTGCTGCTTGTTGAATACGCCATCCAGTGCTGATTTATTGCTGCTTGTTGAATACTCCATCCAGTGCTGACTTATTGCTGCTTGTTGAATACTCCGTCCAGTGCTGATTTATTGCTGCTTGTTGAATACTCCATCCAGTGCTGATTTATTGCTGCTTGTTGAATACTCCATCCAGTGCTGACTTATTGCTGCTTGTTGAATACTCCATCCAGTGCTGATTTATTGCTGCTTGTTGAATACTCCATCCAGTGCTGATTTATTGCTGCTTGTTGAATACCCCATCCAGTGCTGATTTATTGCTGCTTGTTGAATACTCCATCCAGTGCTGATTTATTGCTGCTTGTTGAATGCTCCATCCAGTGCTGACTTATTGCTGCTTGTTGAATACTCCATCCAGTGCTGATTTATTGCTGCTTGTTGAATACCCCATCCAGTGCTGATTTATTGCTGCTTGTTGAATACTCCATCCAGTGCTGATTTATTGCTGCTTGTTGAATACCCCATCCAGTGCTGATTTATTGCTGCTTGTTGAATACTCCATCCAGTGCTGATTTATTGCTGCTTGTTGAATACTCCACCAGTGCTGATTTATTGCTGCTTGTTGAATACCCCATCCAGTGCTGATTTATTGCTGCTTGTTGAATACTCCATCCAGTGCTGACTTATTGTGACTGTTGAATACTCCATCCAGTGCTGATTTATTGCTGCTTGTTGAATACTCCATCCAGTGCTGATTTATTGCTGCTTGTTGAATACTCCATCCAGTGCTGATTTATTGCTGCTTGTTGAATACTCCATCCAGTGCTGATTTATTGCTGCTTGTTGAATACTCCATCCAGTGCTGATTTATTGCTGCTTGTTGAATACTCCATCCAGTGCTGATTTATTGCTGCTTGTTGAATACCCCATCCAGTGCTGATTTATTGCTGCTTGTTGAATACTCCATCCAGTGCTGACTTATTGTGACTGTTGAATACTCCATCCAGTGCTGACTTATTGCTGCTTGTTGAATACTCCATCCAGTGCTGATTTATTGCTGCTTGTTGAATACGCCTCCCAGTGCTGACTTATTGCTGCTTGTTGAATACTCCATCCAGTGCTGACTTATTGCTGCTTGTTGAATACTCCATCCAGTGCTGATTTATTGCTGCTTGTTGAATACTCCATCCAGTGCTGATTTATTGCTGCTTGTTGAATACTCCATCCAGTGCTGATTTATTGCTGCTTGTTGAATACTCCATCCAGTGCTGACTTATTGCTGCTTGTTGAATACCCCATCCAGTGCTGATTTATTGCTGCTTGTTGAATACTCCATCCAGTGCTGACTTATTGCTGCTTGTTGAATACTCCATCCAGTGCTGATTTATTGCTGCTTGTTGAATACTCCATCCAGTGCTGATTTATTGCTGCTTGTTGAATACTCCATCCAGTGCTGATTTATTGCTGCTTGTTGAATACTCCATCCAGTGCTGACTTATTGCTGCTTGTTGAATACTCCATCCAGTGCTGATTTATTGCTGCTTGTTGAATACCCCATCCAGTGCTGATTTATTGCTGCTTGTTGAATACTCCATCCAGTGCTGACTTATTGCTGCTTGTTGAATACTCCATCCAGTGCTGATTTATTGCTGCTTGTTGAATACTCCATCCAGTGCTGATTTATTGCTGCTTGTTGAATACTCCATCCAGTGCTGATTTATTGCTGCTTGTTGAATACTCCATCCAGTGCTGACTTATTGCTGCTTGTTGAATACTCCATCCAGTGCTGATTTATTGCTGCTTGTTGAATACCCCATCCAGTGCTGGTTAATTTACTATAAAGATTCTCTTAAGAAAAAGAAAGAAGATCCATTTATACAGTGCCTTTCACGATCTCAGGACGTTCCAAAATGCTTTACAGACAATGAAGTGCTTTTGAAGTGTAGTCATTGTTATAATGAGGGAAACGCATTGTACTCACAGGTCACAATATTAAACTATTCGTACTAAAAGATGTTTTTGTTTTGAATAGGGATGAGTTTTTTAAATAAATAAGCCAATTTTTTTTGTTACGCAAATTGGACACAGTCTACATGACACAATCTGTCTGAAAAGGCCTGTAGTTCCATTGAAAGGGTCCCCGGGAATGATACTTGACAAGACACATGAGTAATCTCACTTGGCCACTGTATGGGGAGGTAAACATCAAATAAAGGAAGAGCTGGAATAATTAATGGTCGCCTTTCAAATCAAGCGAGAGTTCTGGGAGTCAGATATCAGCCTAACGTGCTTCCCAACCACATTTGCAGACTGCCGCTTGCTGTCTATTTGTTGTGTGATTACTGTAACAAATAGCCCAATGACAAGTGCAACCTTTAGCAGAAGGAGCTGATGGCACACAGCACAGTGCTATCTGGGCTGCTGGGCTGTGATATTTAATAGTGTTACACGGCTTAGATCATTGCCTTCCTCTAATTACAGGATCAGATCTCAGGCTTATATTGTAATCACTCCTGAAATGTGCCTCCTGTTCCAATGTTTCTGATTCAACAAGCTAAGATAGGTCGTTTCCCATGAGAAGCACAAATCAAGGTTCGCAATTCACTTTTAAGTGAGTCACTGTATTTTAAGCTTAATTTCAATTTAAATTAAAATCTTTACATAATACATTACTTCAGACTGTTGTGTATATGTATCAGTGGGTAGCACTCTTGCCTCTGAGTCAACAGGTTGTGGGTTCAAGTCCCACTCCAGAGACTTGAGCACATTATCTAGGCTGACACTCCAGTGCAATGCTGAGGGAGTGCTGCACTGTCGGAGGTGCCGTCTTCTAGATGAGACGTTAAACCGAGGCCAATATAAAACATCCCTCGGCACTATTTAAAGAACAGCAGGGGAGTTCTCCCCAGTGTGCTGGCCAATATACATCCCTCAATCAAAATCATTAACACAGTTTGTCTGGTCATTATCACATTGCTGTTTGTGGGATCTTGCTGTGCACAAATTAACTGCTGTGTTTCCTACATTACAACAGCTTCAAAAGTTCTTCATTGGCTGTAAAGCACTTTGGGGCATCCTGAGATAGTGAAAGGCGCTATATAAATGCAAGTTGTTTCCTTCTTTTATTCTTGATAAGTCAGTCCTGTTTTGCACTCGAAAAATTTGAATGATCTAATCATTTGAATTAAGCAATGTAAAGGACACAACAGCATGCAAAATTAGTGCGAAAAAAAGCCTGAATTCTCAGATCATCGTAATTAAGCAACTTTGAATAGGAGTAGACTGGATATGGTTTCGATATTTTTAAAATTTGATTCAGTGGGGATGATACTCATCTTGGGCAGTAAAGCAAGATGAGTGATAGTGAATCGGCAGCCCAATTTACACACAGGCTGCCGATTTCACTATCTCCCATTTTGTGCTACCGCCCTAGACCAATTTCACACCCACCAGCACTATCACTTAATGAGTGCAATATTACAACATGAACTTTCAACTCCAAAAGAGCTCACAAATTAGACAAAACTTGTCAATCTTTTCATTTCAGACAAATACCCCACCCACCCGACCGCCCCCAGCACCCTGCCCCCTTCCTGATCTGCTGGCATATAAACGTTCTGCTTATAAATTTGTTTACTTCCCATCCCAATCTAAATAATTTAGTAAATGCCTTGTTGTTGCTGGCAGTGAGCTAAGCACAGCTGCGTTGGGGAGTTTCCATCCCAGGCTCACTGTTTACCAGCTTAAAGCACCCGTTGCTACTGCACCCCGGCAAATGACTGCCAACTCTCAAAAACAATGCTCAACACAGGACAGACTTGAACTATTTAGCCTCGGCCATCATTTCATTTCAGACTCACGGTAACCAGCTCTGTGCTATCAAAACCTCCTTGGTCACTAACATATAACCCCTTATTGATTTATTTTTAGAAAAATGCTCTAAAAATGTACGGATACTGTCATAAACTGTCCACGGGAGTGAGGAATTGGAAATATATAACTCTTTTTGCGCATTCAATGCTGTGGTCATGTTTTTAGCTTATCATCTGAATAAACTTTACCAGTTATACTCAATCATTAGAAGTATTAACAAGTGCTGTTTGATGACCTCTGAATACTCTATCCTCACAACTGGACAGCGCTACGTTAACTACCTTAACATGCACGTCACTAGTGGATGGAGAATTCCATTAACTAATTTACATGTGAGTCACCACTCGACAGTGGACAGAGAGTTGCATTAACTAGTTTAACATATGGGTTACCAGTGGACAAAATTGTGTTAACTATTTTAACATTAGATTCACCAGTAGATAGAGCTGCATTAACTGCGAGTCACCGGTAGATAGAGCTGCATTAACTGCGAGTCACTGGTAGATAGAGCTGCATTAACTGCGAGTCACTGGTAGTTAGAGCTGCATTAACTGCGAGTCACTGGTAGTTAGAGCTCCGTTTAACTGCGAGTCACCGGTAGATAGAGCTGCATTTAACTGCGAGTCGCTGGTAGATAGAGCTGCGTTAACTGCGAGTCGCCGGTAGATAGAGCTGCATTAACTGTGCGTCACCGGTAGTAGAGCTGCATTAACTGCAAGTCACTGGTAGATAGAGCTGCGTTAACTGCAAGTCACTGGTAGATAGAGCTGCGTTAACTGCGAGTCACCGGTAGTTGGAGCTGCGTTAACTACGAGTCACCGGTAGTTAGAGCTCCGTTTAACTGCGAGTCACCGGTAGATAGAGCTGCATTTAACTGCGAGTCGCTGGTAGATAGAGCTGCATTAACTGCGAGTTGCCGGTAGATTGAGCTACATTAACTGCGAGTCACCGGTCGATAGAGCTGCATTAACTGCGAGTCACCGGTAGTTAGAGCTGCGTTAACTGCGAGTCACCGGTAGATAGAGCTGCGTTAACTGCGAGTCACTGGTAGTTAGAGCTGCATTAACTGCGACTCACCGGTAGATAGAGCTGCGTTAACTGCGAGTTGCCGGTAGATTGAGCTACATTAACTGCGAGTCACCGGTCGATAGAGCTGCATTAACTGCAAGTCACCGGTAGTTAGAGCTGCGTTAACTGCGAGTCACCAGTAGATAGAGCTGCGTTAACTGTGAGTCACCGGTAGTTAGAGCTGCGTTAACTGCGAGTCACCAGTAGTTAGAGCTGCGTTAACTGCGAGTCACCGGTAGATAGAGCTGCGTTAACTGCGAGTCACCGGTAATTAGAGCTGCGTTAACTGTGAGTCACCGGTAGATAGAGCTGCGTTAACTGTGAGTCACCGGTAGTAGAGCTGCATTAACTGCGAGTCACTGGTAGGTAGAGCTGCGTTAACTGCGAGTCACTGGTAGATAGAGCTGCGTTAACTGTGAGTCACCGGTAGTAGAGCTGCATTAACTGCGAGTCACTGGTAGATAGAGCTGCGTTAACTGCGAGTCACTGGTAGTTAGAGCTGCATTAACTGCGAGTCACTGGTAGATAGAGCTGCGTTAACTGTGAGTCACCGGTAGTAGAGCTGCATTAACTGCGAGTCACTGGTAGTTAGAGCTACATTAACTGTGAGTCACCGGTCGATAGAGCTGCATTAACTGCGAGTCACCGGTAGTTAGAGCTGCGTTAACTGCGAGTCACCGGTAGATAGAGTTGCGTTAACTGCGAGTTGCCGGTAGATTGAGCTACATTAACTGCGAGTCACCGGTCGATAGAGCTGCATTAACTGCGAGTCACTGGTAGTTAGAGCTGCGTTAACTGCGAGTCACCGGTAGATAGAGCTGCGTTAACTGTGAGTCACCAGTAGTTAGAGCTGCGTTAACTGCGAGTCACCAGTAGTTAGAGCTGCTTTAACTGCGAGTCACTGGTAGATAGAGCTGCGTTAACTGCGAGTCACCGGTAGATAGAGCTGCGTTAACTGCGAGTCACTGTGCTACTCCAACATACAAGACTGATAAATTGTATCGTTCCACATATGACTCTTTGTCAATTTGCGTGTTAAGTATGTACTTCTGTGGAACTTGAATCAAATGACAAAATAATGCTGCTGACCTGAGAGATAATTAGTGAACATATAAAGGATGGCGAGATAAGAAACATTGAACCTGAAAGCAAATTATTTGGTTTAGTTTTCCTTTTAAAGGAGAAAAACCTGTATAAGGACCTGTTTCGAACTGCATAAAATAGCAACTCATTCACACTGCACGTCCTGCCAGCAAAACCCTATAAATATGTTCAATATAAGTTCCTAGCCTTTCAGTGCTCCCTGCAGCCCTATAAATAACCTTACACTGTGAGTTCTAGTCATTGCACAACATACCATAATAACAAGCCTTACCAGAAGCTTCTTTGCCTGATTGCCAGAGCCAGCAGTGAGCAGACATTCAAAGTGAAACTGGAGAAGGACACTAATCGCACTGAGCAAAAACACGCAGGATAATGGCTGAGGTCTTAGCATGGGTGTATAATAACCACCGCCATTTTAAATGCAGGCATCTGACATCATTAGATGTAACTAAATTAACGCGCGTCTCATGTACATAACTTCATAGCTGGGCCATGGAACCATGCTCAGCCTAAGCAGCTCTGGGATATAAAAAGTAGTCCGTGGGCAAGTGATTTTGTGAGCTGACAAAAATGAAGCAGAGTAATTCTGTCAGCCTTTGACTTTCTTTGCCCCCCAATTAAGAGATGTCACCATTTATCAATGGCACCTGTGCTTTTGTTACAGCTTTTAATCTGCCCGGCAGTTTGGTAATTTAGCGTTTGCTTGTTGTTGCTTCCCTCTCTGTGAGCCTCAGATGGTACATTCCAAACAGTGAGCGCCTAATGGCCTTCAGATCTACTGCTTTGCCTGCAAGGGTTCAGCCTGACTGTTGTCATAGCAACGCTAGCTGAAAGCTCACTTAACTCTTGCTTAAATGTGGTTGTCTGTGCACACTGAGGTAGCATCCGTAAATCAGTGAAAAGGGAATGCCGTGCAGTGACTCAACCGCATCGACACCTCACTTTCCAAAACAACCCTCAACCCCGAAAATAATTTCCACCCATTTTGTCTCACTTCCTCTGGGAAAGGTGTCCAGTAAGGTACAAACAGAATTTAGAATACGCCCAAGCTTTAGAAGTCTGCACTGCCCACAGCTGAGTAGGCCCCAAACTAATCTGAAGAAATAGAAGAAAAGAATTGTTGAAAGTAAAAATAAAATAAAGTATTTGTTTCTCAATCCACAGAGATACCGCTGGTGTGTCGAAGATGCTCTACATTGAATGTGGATTTATTCCCTCAGAATAAATAGGTGTCAGCTGTGGCTCAGTGGGTAGCACTCTTGCCTCCTGAGACAGTAGGTTGTGGGCTCAGGTCCCACTCCAGGGACTTGAGCATATAATCTAGCTTGACACTCTGGTGTATTACTGTGTGAGTGCTGCACAGTCCGAGGTGCTGTTTTTCAAATGAGACATTAAACCAAGGCCCCATCCACCTCTCAGGGGGATGTAAAAGATCCCATGGCACTATTCAAAGAAGAGCAGGGGAGTTTTCCCTGGTGTCCTGGCCAATATTCAACCAACATCATTAAAACAGATTGGCCTAGAAATTGAGTTGCGTTCGCCAGCCGTTAACGCCATAAGAGGGGTAGATTTCCAGCGCTAGGCACTTAGCGCCCGGGCGCAGGCCGATCTGCGCCTACGCCCAACTTCAGTTGACATTTAGCGCCGGCGCAAAGTGTTTGCGCCCGCTCAGCTGCGCGCGCAGCTTATGACATCATTTCGTCGTGCAACGCCGTTTGTGCGCCCCAAACCGGAAATTCAGTGGCGCCCGCCCAATGTGGGCGTGGCGCTGTTAAGAACTGTGAAGTGGAACGCAGCAGAGGCCCTGCGGGCCTCGGGGAGTGCTAATTAAAGGGCACTTACACTGAACTATAAAGGCCAGCCATTTTGCTGCAATGACTTCAGTGCTTTGGATTTCTGTACAGAGACCAAGGAACAGACCTTACTGATTTGGGACAACATAGGAGAGGTATTTTTGGCTTCTGGCCAGAGCTTGGAAATTTGACTCTTGTGATTTCACTGTTTGCAAGTTTATTATGGGGGCTGCATGGGGTTCCAACCCTCAGTTCCAGCATTATGTGCGAAGGGCTCGCAGACGCTGTGTGAGAGGGGCAGCCATGCCTAGACGCAGAGGGGCCATCAGGCGTCGGCAACGTAGGCCTTACCCACTCAGGGAATACCGGCAGCAGGTGTCCTATCTCACCATGACTGCCGCGCATTGTGTTAAGAGGCTGCGCTTCGGAAGGGAGGTGGTTGCAGAGATCTGCCAGCTGCTTCACAGAGATCTGCGTCCACAGCTGATGTGCAGGACCTCTCTGTCGGTGGAAGTGAAGGTCACGGTGGCTCTGAACTTTTATGCAAGCGGCTCCTTCCAAGCCGCTGCTGGGGTCATAGCGAACATCTCCCAGTTCGCCGTGCATCGCTGCATCCGGCAGGTCACCGATGCCCTTTTCGCAAGGAGACACCAATTCATCTCCTTCCCCATGACCCTAGAGAGGCAGGAGCAGCGTGCAGTCGGATTTGCCAGGATCGCCGACTTCCCCATGGTGCAGGGCGCCATTGACTGCACGCATGTGGCTATGCGGGCACCTATCGACAATGCCGAGGATTACCGCAACCGGAAGGGCTACCATTCCCTCAATGTACAGCTGGTGTGTGACCACAGGCAGCACATCCTAGCTGTCAATGCCCGCTTTCCAGGAAGCAGCCACGATGCATTTTTCCTGCACCAGACTACTGTGGCTGACATGTTCGAGGCACAGCCTCCACCAAGGGGATGGCTTATTGGGGACAAGGGCTACCCTTTGTGTACATGGCTCATGACCCCGCTCCGCGCGCCCAGGACCCCTGCGGAGGAGGCATACAACGAAAGCCATCAAGCCACAAGGAACGTCATAGAGCAAACGATTGGCGTCCTCAAGCAACGGTTCCGCTGCCTGGATCGTTCCGGCGGATCTCTACAGTATTCGCCGGATAGAGTCTCCCAGTTCGTCGTCGTTTGCTGCATGCTGCACAACCTGGCTATCCGCAGGACTCAGGCACTGCCACCTCACGTTGGACCACCACCTCAGGAGGACGAGCAGGAGGACCATGAGGAGGAGGAGGAGGAGGAGGAGTACCAGCCCAGGAGGGAGCCACAAGGTCCAAGGGCCGTCCGCCGGCGGCTTATTGAACGGCAATTCTAGGCCCCCTGTCAGGGAATGGCTTGTGGCAATGAACGCACCTGAATGCAGCCGCTCCGCAAGCCCTCAGCCGGTTAACGCAACAACCACTTGAAACATGACACCTGGACAAGCTGAATAAATAAAAAGCTTTATTTAACAAACTCAGGGCCCTTCCCACATGAAACAGAAAAACAGACAAGACCCCCAAAAAACAGTCAAAAACATATCTCACTCCCACAACCTGGGGAGGAATAACAAAACTTGTCAATAACATTTGCCTTCATCTTCGGCCTTCCCAAAATAAGCCCCCCCCCCCAGAACACAAACACCCCCATATAAAAAAAACAGTTGGCAACACACTCTACTTGGTGTGCCGAGAGGGCGAGTCCTTGTGCAGGCTTCTCCGGCCCCTGCCCGACCTGTTGCTCCACCTCAACCTGGGCCCTGTGGGTGTGGCAAGGCTGGGGGAAGGCTCCTGAGGGGCACACTGCGTGACGGCAGATGCCCTTGGGGGTCGGCCTAGACGAGGTCCGGCCCTGGAGGGGCCGGCTGCTGACTGCTGCAGCTGTGGCTGGGCAGCATCAGTCTCTGCATCAGCTCGTCGCACCTTGGCAGGGGGAGTGGCAGTGGCGGCTGCAGCAATGGGGACAAGCTGGCTGATGCCAGGCGCTCGCTGGTCGCCAGAGACACTGGCACTCGGCCGGGCTGGCACTGCAGCAAGCGCAGCAATCTGGTGGAGGCCAGACCGCTGTGCTGCAGCAGGGCGGCGGGTGCCCTGGCGATGCTTCCGTGACACCGCGAGTGTGGCAGAAGTGAGTGCCCGAACTGCCCTGGTCTGTGCCCGCATCAGATCAGCCAGTGTCTGCATGGCACCACTCATGAACTCGCGACTCGCGTCCTGTGCTGCCGCGAGTTGGTCGACACCCCTGGCCTGTGCTGCCGCGAGTTGGTCGACACCCCTGGCCTGTGAGTCCCCGAAAGCGGCCACACTATGAGCCAGGGACTCAATGGCCTGAGGCATCTGTCCCACAACCCCCATGAACTCGTTGTGGCGCCGCTCCGAGGCCGCGGACATTTCATCAAGGAGGCGCACCTCCTGGGCGAGGACCGTCTCCGGACTGGAGGGCGGACTCTCCCTCTGGGGAGAAGGCCGCCGAGCTGCCCGACCCTTCCCGCGTGCCTGGATGCCACTGGGCCCAGCAACTGCCCTCCCCTGCAACACTTCCCCCCTCTGGGGAGAAGGCAGCCGTGTTGCCCGACCCTTCCCGCGTGCCTGGACGCCACTGGGCCCAGCAACTGCCCTCCCCTGCAACACTTCCCCACTCTGGGGAGAAGGCAGCCGTGCTGCCCGACCCTTCCCGCGTGCCTGGACGCCACTGGGCCCAGGAGCTACACCCCCCTGAAACACTTCCCCCCTGGCTCTCCTCCAGGCAAGACGTCTCCCCTCCATTGCCATCCCCTGGCGTGGATGAGGGTTCCCCCGATGTGCCGCCTTCCTCTTCGTCCTCGTCGTCCTCCTCTTCCGAGGGACTGGCACTCTCAGCTTCATGGACCTCCTCCTCACCAGCTGAAAGCAGGAAGGCACAAGAGTAGCTTTAGAGTGAGGACAGGGCGTCAGCGAGGGAGGCATGAGTGGTGGCATTATGCGCATTGGTCGGACAGTGGCAAAGGATGTAGATCTGAAGCGCAAGGGGAACGAGAGAGGTCCAAACGGTCATGTCCTTACCATTGGGGCCCAGCACAGGGTCCGCATCACCAATAGCAACGGGGCCAACCACCCGGCCATGCATGAGTCGAGCCACGCGCTCCTCCAGCTCACTGAGCTCCTGGAACTGGGCACGGCCTCCCCCGGTGACATTCCGTCTCTTCATATTCTGGGCCAGCTTGGCCTGCAAGAGAAAGGATGGCCTCTAAGTACAGTGTGGTGCCCTGTTGTTGTGTGCACTGCCTCCCATGGTGGAATAGCTTGGCCAGTGTGGTGCCCTGTTGTTGTGTGCACTGCCTCCCATGGTCGAATAGCTTGGCCAGTGTGTAAAGTGCAGAAAGTGCTATTGATGATCATGCCAGTGCCATAGCTGCGGGAGGAGGGATGGCCATTAGGCCTTTGAGGTCCCTTTTCCCATAATGTGAGCTGCACATGCAAGGATGAGGAGGACACTGGAAAGGCTACTCACCTTGACCAACCAAGTGAGGTCGTTGTACTTCTTGCGGCATTGGTCACCAGTCCTGGGGACATCGCTGGTGGCTGACACCCTGTGGGCGATTTCCCTCCAGGCTCTCCTGAACTGCCTCCTGGGAGCCTTCTTGCCACTGTCCGGGCACAAGATCTCTCTTCTCTTTTCCAAACCCTTAAGCAGCACCCACAAAGCAGGTTCTGAGAAGCGCTGCGCTCGTTCACGGGCCTTCTGCATGGCTTCAGGCGCTATTTGGGTCCACCAGCAGTGTTGAGGCCTAGCTGCAGGGCTCCACTATCCAGGGCGTGGCAGCAGACAAAGTCGACCCTTCCCCCTTTAAGAACTGGCCGGCGCCAGGGTGTCTGCTGTCAATCAAAACATGACCACACCTGCGCTGCGCCCGGCCTCGGCGTTATCAGTCCGCACCGCCGGCTTAGCGCCTAAAGATAGGAGTGCAACGCCAGTTTCAGCGCTCGCCCAAACTCCTTAGCCAAATCTACTGAATTTCGGCGAAGTGGCCTACACTTTCCGGCGGGCGCTAACTTTAGCGACCGCCCGACTTTAGCGCCCCAAAAGTGGCGCGACTGAATTTCTAGGCCATTATCTGGTCATGTTGCTGTCTGTGGGACCTTGCTGTGTGCAAATTTGCTGCTGTGATTCCTACAACAGTGCCCCGTCGATTGTAAAGCACTTTGGGACGTCCTGAGGTCGTGAAAGGTGCTATATAAATTGTGATAAACCCATGTAGTGAGACCAGGACTCAAAGAGGCGATATCGTAGAATTAGCACGAGTACTTTATTAACAAACAGAGTAACAAACATCATGCCTGCATCCTGGCATTTCACTTTTGCTGACCTTGACAGGAAGCAAACCTCTGACCTTAACAGGAAGCAAACCTCTGACCTTAGCAGCAGCATTGGCTACAGCACCACCTGGTGGATAACCTTAATCATAACATCACAGATTACTATATCCCTCCCCCCTTAAGATTTCAGCATGAATTTCTTAACAAGCAACCATTCCTGAGGGTCACATAAGGAGTCTCCATTCATCATATTCCATACTTGACTAATCTAACAGTTCAGTATCAATCTCTCTGGTGGCTTGCGAAACCTTTGTGAACGTCTAACAGTAAAGTCCCTGCTTGTTTGTGGTGAAGCCACCAGCTGCTCCTGAGCAGTGCTTAGAGTATCTGACTCTGCAACGATGCTTTCCTCTTGACGAATAGGTTCCTGTGGAATTGTCTCTGTCCCTGGTGGTGGCACCACAGATGCACATGGATAACTGGGGGCAACCCTGTCTTCAGTCATTGCATCTGGAACCTTCATTTCAATTTCCCCTTGTCTGGGAAGTATCTGATCTACATGTCTGCGTACTACCCTACCATCTCCCAACATGACCTTGTATGATACTGGACCTGTCATTGAGTCTATGAAGCCAGGAATCCACTTTGGTCCATAACTGAAATTCCTGGTAAGGACTGCATCTCCTTCTCCAAAACTTCGGCTCTTTGTTCTTTTGTCATGGTTCTCTTTTTGTTTGTTTTGTCTGTTTTCCATTTTCCTTTTTAGGTCTGGGTGGACAAGGTCAAGAGTGGAGCGTAGTCTACGACCTAATAACATCTCAGCAGGAGAGAGTCCTGTGGTGGATTGAGGTGTTATTCTGTAGCTGAACAGAACCCGTGACACTTTGGCTGCTAAACTCCCTTCTGCACTTTTTTTCATCATCTCCTTAAATGTTTGTATGGCTCTCTCCGCAAGTCCATTCGAGGACGGATGATATGAAGCCGAGGTCACCTGCACGATGCCATTTTTTCTCAAGAACTCTTATGTCTCTGTACTCACAAAACAAGGGGCGTTGTCACTCACCACGATCTCCGGTAGCCCTTGATTACTGAAGCTCCGACGCAGGCAGTCTATAGTAGTAGTGGCGGAAGCAGAATTTACAGGATAAACATCCATCCATTTGGAATGTGCATCAATGATTATGAGGAACATCTTCCCCATGAATGGACCCGCATAATCTAAATGCAATCTTCTCCATGGTTTACCCGGCCACTCCCAGGGGTGGAGAGGAGCCGCTCCTGGTGCCTTCCGGTGTTCCTGACAAGTGCTGCATGTCTTGACTAGATTTTCTATCTCCTCATCTAGCTTTGGCCACCACAAGTAACTCCTAGCCAAGGCTTTCATATGCGAGACCCCAGGATGACACTGATGTAGTTGCTCTAGGATAGATTGTCGTGCTGGCTGTGGAATAATCACTCGTGCTCCCCACAACACGCAACCATCCTGCACACTCAGCTCTGTTTTCCTGACACTGTAGGGTGTGAAGTCAGCCCCTTCCAGATGCTGTGGCCATCCCCTCACCACATATTCTCGAACTCTAGACAGTACTGGATCTTGACCTGTCCATGTTCTTGCTTGCTCTGCAGTCACAAGTGCCATGTCAGTGTCCTCCAACATCAAAACTCTGTCCTCTGGAGCTGCACGGATAGGTGTGCCTGGCAGTGGAAGACGGCTCAAGGCATCTGCGTTCCCATGGTACTTGCCCCCCTTGTAGACGATGACATACTCATATGCCCTCAACGTCACTGCCCACCTCTGGATCCGGGGTGACACCATCTGTGAAACTGCTTTCATTTCATTGAAAAGAGAGAGAAGAGGTTTATGATCGGTGCATGTGGTGAACTTCCTGCCATATATGTACTTGTGGAACCTCTGTAACCCAAACATTACTGCTAACCCCTCTTTGTCTAACTGGGAAAAGTTTTTTTCCGCTGGTGTTAGAGTTCGGGACATAAACCCTTTGGTCTTTCAGTTCCATCTTCCATGCAGTGTGAAAGAACTGCCCCCACCCCATAAGGTGAAGCGTCACAAGAGAGAATTATGTCTTTCTCTGCATTGTAGTGAACCAGCACATCTGACGACAGCATCAGTTTCTTGGACTGTTCAAATTAATAATTAATAATTCAACTTTATTGTCATTGTACAATGCACAAGTACATGAAGAACAAAATGTGATCTTGCAAGCTCCCATGAGTCCAGTACAAATAACATTAACATTAAACGGAAATAGCACCGTCCTGGGAGAAGCAAAGCCGCTGCGTCTGTGCGCGCCGCCATTCCATTTCCACCATTCCTCCTGTCCGACAATCTTCAGCCCAACGCCCGGGCCTGCTCACCAGCCGCCCCTCCAGGGGCTCCTTCTGTGACCTTCTCACCAACCGCCCCTCCTCGGGGCTCCTTCCGTGACCTTCTGCACCTGTTCTTCCCTGATGGTCACCCCTCCAGGTACTAACCAGGCCTGACTCTGCTTAACTTGCCTTGCCAGTGACCCTGTCCCTAGTCCCAGGAACAGGGCTGAAATGAAATCCCCTGCTCCTCCCCCCCACTGCCACTGTGTCTCCTTGCGCAGTAGTTTGTGAAGAGGTACTAACACAGTTGACAAGTTTGGTAAAAACCTGTTATAATAGTTCAGCAGTCCCAGGTAAGCTTTTAACTCAGCCACATTTGTAGGAGCAGGGGCATCCTGCAGTGCTTGTACCTTCTCCTTGAGTGGATGGAGCCTGTGGCGTCCACTCTGTGTCCCAGGAACACTGCCTCATTCCCCAGGAAAGTGCACTTACTCCTCTTGAGCCAGAACCCTGCCCTCTCCTATCTCTGTAGTGCCTCTGTCAGAGTGCTCAGATGCTCCTGGTCGGTTCTTCCCGTCACCAGAATGTCATCCAGATAGATGGAAACATGTGGAATCCCTTGCAGTACACCTTCGATTGTCCTCTGGAAGATAGCTGGACTAGATGAGACACCAAACGGTAAGCAGTTATATGTAAACAAGCCCTTGTGTGTATTTATGGTGACATACTTCTTTGATTCGTCATCCAGTGTAATCTGCAAGTAGGCATGACTCATATCCAACTTTGGGAATTTCTTTCCTCCAGCCAGGTTTGCAAAGAGATCCACTGTTTTGGGAATCGGATACTGCTCTAGTTTGGACACCCGATTGACTGTCAATTTATAATCTCCACAGAGTCTTACCGAATTGTCTGGTTTTAAAACAGGTACTATGGAAGCTGCCCATTCCGAACATTTCACTGGCTCCAGTATGTTCTCTCTCAATAGACAGTCAAGCTCAGCCTCTACCTTCGGCTTCATGGCATAAGGCACAGGTCGTTGTTTAAAAACCTTGGTGGTGCCTCCTTGTCTACATAAATCTTAGCTGGGGGGCCATTAAATGTGCCAAGTTCCTCCTTGAACACATTCGCATGTTCACTCAACGCTTCTTGCAAAGTCAACTGGTTGCCCGCATCTATTTGATGTACTGATCCCCAGTCTAATTTAAGTTCTTTTATCCAGCCCTGACCTAACAGGTTTGGTCCGGTACCTGATACTATAACTACAGGTAGCTGTTCCACTGTGTCCCTGTGTTGCACAGTTACATTAGCTGTACCTAATGTCACTACTCGTTCACCTGTATATGTTTTAAGATGCAGGGAGCAAGGCTTTAACTGTGGAACTTTTGCACGGTTCCACAATTTTGAGTACTGTGCCTTGTTCATTATGGTCACGCCGCACCCTGTATCCACTTCAAAGTTCACCTTAGAGTCATTTACTGTCAGTTGCAATGTGATAGGAGCCACTTTTGGAATGTTCTCTAACATGCTATACATTATGAACATGTCCTCTTCTTCCTCAGCTTCCCCGCTGATGTGGTGTGCTCCATGTTTTTTCACTTCTCTCCCTTGGTTTTGCTGTCCTCCCCCTTTTGGTTTGGATTCCTCCACAGGTGATTTCGCCCTGCAAGCTCATTTTATGTGTCCTTGTTTCCCACACTTGTAGCACTTTTCCTCCAGAAACCGGCATTCACTCGCCAGGTGATCGCCCTTGCATCTATAACATGCCTTCACATGCTCACGTTGTGGTTTCTGATGCATGCTCAACTTGTGCACAACAACTTGACCTGCAACTTGCGTAGCATTAGCCCTGTCTGAACCCTGTATTTCTTTTACATCTCGGTTCGCTGTCTCTATGGCTTGAGCAAGTTCCAATGCTTTTTCATAAATAAGCCCAGTCTCGGATAATAATCTACGCTGCATTCGGTCATCCATAATTCCGCAAACTAGCCTATCTCGCAGCATTTCCTTCAGGTTGTTCCCATAATTGCAATCTTGTGCTAATTTACGCAACACCGCTACATAGTCCATTACGCTCACTTCCTCTTTCCTGTTCCTTGAATTAAACTTGAACCGCTGTACAATCGCACTAGGCTTAGGGTTGAAATGTTCTTTTAGCAAAGCCACTAATTCAACAAATGATTTGTCTCCAGGCTTTTCAGGACTGAGCAGATTCTTCATCAAACTGTAGGTTTGGCTTCCCACTGAACTAAGCAGAATGGCTTTCCTTTTTCCGGCATCATTTATTTCATTTGCTTCAAAAAAATAACCCAACACTTCACAGTATTCCTCCCAGGTTTGTGCTTGACTATCAAAAGCAGAAACCGTTCCTACCGTGGTAGCCATGCTCTCTTCCAACTGGTAGCTAACTGCAGCTCGTGATTTTGTTGTTTAAACGTCCTGGCAGACTTCTCTTCTTTAGCCAGGGTCCTGTTTTACCTCATCGCCAAATGTGATAAACCCATGTAGTGAGACCAGGACTCGAACAGGCAATATCATAGAATTAGCACGAGTACTTTATTAACAAACAGAGTAACAAACATCATGCCTGCATCCTGGCATTTCACCTTTGCTGACCTTGACAGGAAGCAAACTTCTGACCTTAACAGGAAGCAAACCTCTGACCTTAGCAGCAGGATTGGCTACAGCACCACCTGGTGGACAACCTTAATCATAACATCCCTGATTACTATATAAATGCAAGTTCTTTCTTTTTTCTTTTTAATGGGAATGAGATCTCCCACAAGGAACTAACCCTTGTAATTTTGGGAAGATAGTTGTCAAAAACTTATCACAGGGCAAGTTTACATTTCCAGGTCGATGACTCATTGTCATTCTATGGGCTGAATTTTTCCAGCACTCAAAGGGCGGGTTCGGAGGCGGGTCCACTGTCAAAATGACATTGATTGACAGCGGGGCAGAAGTCCGCACTGAACCCGCCTCCTTGTTAACGTCCCAAGTGCCGGCTCTGCCTGCAGTTTGCAGACCCGGCACTAGGTGGCAGGGCAGGCAATTGAGATACTTAAGAGGCGACTTTTCCTTCCATGGAACTCTGACTTTGACCCTGGTCTCCCTACTATTGTCTCCAACTGAATCCCTGCTACCAGGAAATATGTATTCCATTAATTACTACATCTAAATAGGCCTATGTAACCTGAGCTTTTCCTGTGTCCATTCGCGTGCACACTTTGGCTGCCGCTCCGAACCTGAGCCTTTCAATATTTTTACACTTTTCCTCCCCCTCTTTTCCTTTTCTCTCTATACCTCTCTGACCGCTCTCTCCTGTCGTCATGCCTCCTTTCATCTCTTCTCTCTCGGATACTCTGCCCTCCCAAATCCCTACCCCAATCCTTCCTTGCTCTTCGACATTCCTACTCTCCTGCTGCCATCCCAGGCTTAGCACCCTCTTACATAAGCCCACAGCTTCCCTCTGTGCCTCTCTTGGCATCCTACGAAGGGCCCATCAAGGCACTCGTCGCTGCCTCCTTACAAGCAGCAACTCCAACTGTCCCATCCTACTCTCTCGCTGACCTTCCCGCCCATCCGACTCATCCCCCCCAGCGCTGACCCTGTGGACGCTGTCAGTGGGGCAGCCATCACTGACCCTCTCCCTCCACAATGTCCGTTCACTTGCGAACAAGGCCCTTGCCATCCATGAGCTTATCGTGGATGATTGCATCGACATCATGGCCCTGATGGAAACTTGGCTGAGGGATGATGACACCTTACCCTTAAATGAAGCCTCCCCGCCTGGCTACACCTTCCACCACTTGCCCCGCTCAGACCGCCCTGGTGGCAGTGTGGCTCTCAGCTCCTAATCACGCCTTGGTCTGTCCCCCTACTCCTCCGGCACTTTCTCCTCCTTTGAGCATCTCACCTTGTTCCACCCCTCTCACCTCTCATTTAAATTTCTAATTCTCTACCGCCCACCCAAGTACCATAAAAATTTATTACTGAGATATCTTCACTGCTTTCCTCCCTCAGCCTCTGCATTGAACAACTTCTCATCCTCGGTGATTTTAACTACTATCTCAATTCATCGTGCTCTTTCTCCTCTGAGTTCTCTAGCCTAATATCCTCCCTTAATCTCTCCTTCCGTGTAAAGTCCCCAACCCATATTCACGACCACCCCTTCGACCTTGCCATCTCTCGTGGCCTCGCTACTCCCATCGTGTCAATCACAGATAAGGGCATTTTTGACCACTTCCTCATATCGCTCTCCACCCATATCCCCCTTACAACCCCCACCCCCAACCCCCAACCACCCCCCAAACCCTACTTCATTCTATGTCTGCCCCTGGAAAAAGCTCTCTCCCAACTCTCTTACAACTGCACTTATGAAATCCCAACTGTCCAGCCTTTGGCCCTCCATTCACCAAGACATTTCTGCAGCTACCAATCTGCTCAACCACACCCTCACCACCACCTTTGATGCCCTAGCCCCTATTAAAACAATTACTCTCTCTCACCCTGGCCATTCTCCCTGGTACGGCCCTCATCTCTGCTACCTTAAGCCCAACAGATATGGCAGACAACTGGTTTAGCCATTCGCCGCCAGATCTGGCTGGACCACATAAAGTGTTATCAGGTCCTGCTCTCATCTGCCAAAATTGCTCACCATTCCAGAATCATTCTGGAATTCAGAGATAAACCCCAGCTTCTATTCTCTACTGCTAACCGTCTTCTTAAATCCCTCTCCCCTGTTTCCTCCACCCTCACCTCCGACAACAAGTGTGAGGAGCTCATGGACTTCTTTGTCTCTAAGATTGAGACCATCCGTTCAGCTGCCTCTGCCACTACCCTCCTTCCCCTAGCCCACCAGGCCAAACTTCCTCTAACGTTCCCCCCTGCCCTAGCCCTAAACTCACATCTTTCTCCAGTTTCTCTCCGATCTTCCCCTCATGACCTCTCCGAGCTCATCTTGTCCATGAGACCCACTTCCTGCTCCCTCGACCCTATTCCCACCAAACTGCTGACCACCCAACTTCCTTTTCTGGCTCCTGTGTTAGTTGATATTGTTAACAGTTCTCTCTCCTCGGGTACTGTCCCCCTCGCCCTCAAATCTGTGGTCATCACCCCTCTCCTCAATAAACCAACCCTTGACCCCTCCGTCCTTGCAATCTACCGCCCCAGCTCCAACCTCCCTTTCCTCCCAAAGTCCTTGAATGTGTTGTCGCCTCCCAAATCCATGCCCATCTTTCCCGCAATTCCATATTTGAATCCCTCCAATCAGGTTTCCACCCCTGCCACAGTACCGAAACGGCTCTCATCAGTCACAAATGACATCCTTTGTGACTATGACAAAGGAAAACTATCCCTCCTCATCCTTCTTGACTTGTCTGCAGCCTTTGACATGGTTGACCACTCCATCCTTCTTCAACACCTCTCCACTGTCGTCCAGCTGGGAGGGACTGCACTCGCCTGGTTCCATTCTTATCTATCTAATTGTAGTCAGGGAATCACCTGCAATGGCATCTCTTCCCACTCCCGCATCATTACTTCTGGTGTCCCCCAAGGATCTATCTTTGGCCCCCTCCTATTTCTCATCTATATGTTGCCGCTTGGCAACATCATCCGAAAACACAGCGTCAGTTTCCACATGTATGCTGACGACACCCAGCTCTACCTCACTACCTCTTCTCTTGACCCCCTCCACAGTCTCTAAATTGTCAGACTGCTTGTCTGACATCCAGTTCTGGATGAGCAGAAATTTTCTCCAATTAATTATTGGGAAGACCGAAGCCATTGTTTTCAGTCCCCACCCACAAATTCCATTCCCGTGCCACTGACTCCATCCCTCTCCCTAACATCTGTCTGAGACTGAACCATACTGTTTGCAACCTTGGTGTCATATTTGACCCTGAAATGAGCTTCCGACCACATATCCGCAGCATGACTAAGACCACCTATTTCCACCTCTGTAACATCACCAGTCTCTGCCCCTGCCTCAGCTCATCTGCTGCTGAAACTCTCATCCATGCCTTTGTTACCTCTAGATTTGATTATTCCAATGCACTCCTGGCTGACCTCCCACATTCTACCCTACATAAACTTGAGGTCATCCAAAACTAGGCTGCCCGTGTCCTAACTCGCACCAAGTCCCGTTCACCCATCTCCCCTGTGCTCGCTGACCTACATTGGCTCCCGGTTAAGCAACGCCTCAATTTCAAAATTCTCATCCTTGTTTTCAAATCCCTCCATGACCTCGCCCCTCCCTATCTCTGCAATCTCCTCCAGCCCCACAACCTCCCAAGATATCTGCGCTCCTCTAATTCTGCCCTCTTGAGCATCCCTGATTATAATCGCTCAACCATTGGTGGCCATGCCTTCTGTTGCCTAGGCCCTCAGCTCTGGAATTCCCTGCCTAATCCTCTCCACCTCGCTACCTCTGTTTCCTCCTTTAAGATGCTCCTTAAAACCTACCCTTGGGACATCTTACTTGATAAAGGCACTATATAAATGCAAGTTGTTGTTGTTGTTAAAGGTATTTAAGCAGCATTTTACCAGATCCTAATGATTTTTCCATGTTTTTTACGAGGTTCCCGGTGCTCGGTGATCACGTCATATAAGTGTGTCGGGTTCTCAATGACTCTGCATTGCTGTGAATAGTTGACAGCTGCAAAAGTGGTATAAAGGCTACCATTTCACAGCTGTTCACTTTCCAATCTTAGAGGCTGGAGCCTTCAGGATTTGGAATACACTTTTCAGCTTTTTGCAGGTTTTAAGTGTTTGCAGCAAACTCTCTATCCAGTGTCACTTCCTTGGAGCAAGCTCTCTCACCATTGACAGACCGCTTCTGTCATCTCAAGTTCAACTGCTATCTATTCCAGCAACATCAGTGCTCTTGAAAAAATCTCACCTTAGTCCTCTGAATCCCTCCACAATCAGCCCCAGCACCAGCAGCACCAGGCACACCAGCAGCACCAACAACAGCGCCAACCTTCTTCACAATCACCTGATGCTGCACAGGACACAGGGCATCAGCACTCGAGCACATTGCTGCCCAGGAGGCCAGGGATGGCCTCACCATGGCCAGATTTACTTCACTTGACGCTGTACACCCTGGCTGCCACATGATGCACCAGGTTGGCACCACCCCACACCAACAACATAAAGCATCCTTACAATGTCCAAGCCATTCCTTTCACACTCATCACCATTGCGGGGGGTACCGTTATGTCTCACCATTCATTGCAACTCACTAAGCCACTTCCAAAGGTGCACACAGATCAGTCCAAGAAGGCAAAGTGTTGAAAATAAAGGTTTCAATGTTTGACACCACATTAACAAAAACTTTTTTATGAACATTGGCTAAACCACCCAACTGTGTTGTTAGTTGGTATGATTGGACAAGGGTGAGGGTGAGTGTGAGGGGTGGCTAGTGAGATGGGGATGTGATAATGTAGATAGAGAGGGATGGGTGGAGGTGCAAGATAAGTTGGTGTAAGTAAGGATGTGCAGGAGTAGGATAGGGAAGGCAAAGTGATGGGGATGTGATGAGAAGCACAGCAGGATGAGGCTGAGTGTGGTTTTGCAGTAACAGTTCGTGATCTGCTCAGATCATTGAAAGGTTTCCGCCAGTGCAGCCTGGTCCTCCTGACGCCATCCCTGCTTGTGCCCTCCTGTGCAATGTGCAATCAGGCTGTGTGGTCTCCTGGGGAGGTCTCTTCCGCCCATTGGAAGGGAAAAGAACCTCCCTGCGTGCTGTGACTCCCTCCATAAGCACATGGAGGGAGTCATGTGAAAGCTTGGGTGCAACTGTATACCTTTGTGCAGTGCTCGTCAGTGTTTGCAGCACCTCACTGCTGCAGAACACTGACAGCAGAACTATCAAAATGAATGTGGCCATGGTCCCTTTAAGGAAACCGGCTGATGATGCGTCATCAAATGACATCATCAGCCCTGCTTCCTTTTAATTGGCCAGGAACCTCGTAGGACGGGCTTAACAAGCCCAATCAGGGGAAAATCTTGTTGGAGGCCGGGATCGAGACAGGTGCGGGGTCCCCACGCGCCATGGACGTCACCTGCCCTGGACCCGCCAAGGTTGGAAAAATCCAGCCCTATATGTCTGAAGAGTATAAATAATTTCCTGAATTGGTGGCATGAAGTCCCACTGATACCAGGAATGCATTTCTGCCTCACTCACCTCCGTTTAACTTGATGGTGTTTATATTATTATTTATAATATTTATTCTTCTATTATTATTATTTGAGCTGCCAATTAGTCATTCGGGCCTCGATGTGATCTTAACTTGTCAAGCATAGCAGTTGGCAGGTTGGATCATGGCCCAGAATAGGCCCGGGTAAGATTTAATTTTTTTTAAGGTTACCTTGTTGGCCACAAGCAACAGGTGAGGGTAGAAAGGGGAACATCTGTGGAGCTAGATTTGCATAATCAGTTTACCTGCTTAGGCACCACGGACGTGGATACTGAGGAGCGTAACCATGACTACACAGCATTGGGGAGCGAGTGGGGAAATGGGGGAAACAGCACCGGTAGTGAGTATAGGCGAGTGGTGATTGTGGAGCATTCTATAGTCAGGGGGTAGATAGTTGCTTTTGTCAACGTGATCTAAAGCCGCCGATGGTTTGCTGTTTCCCAAATGCTAGGGTTCAGAACATCACGGAGCCAATACAAAAGGTTCAGGAATGAAAAGACGAGCAGCTTGAGGTCGTGGTTGCTAACTAATGCCATAGATAGGATTCATTCAAGGTTTTGCAAAGGGATTTTAAGGAGTTAAGTTCTAGATTAAGGAGCAGAACCTCCAGCATAGTCATCTCTGGATAACTCGCGATGCGACAGGCTGGACTTGACAAGGAGAGACTCTAACTTTTTCTAGTTCTGACAAAAGGTTATCGACCTAAAACGTTAACTCTGTTTCTCTCTCCACAGATTCTGCCCGAGTCACTGAGCAATGTTCCCCCTAATTTTTTTTTTGAATGCACAGTCCCTTTAACAGCGTGCGCAAAATTCTCCTGTTTGAATAGCCGGTCCCAGGCTGTGTGGGACTTCCAGACAGCTGGCCGTGCGGCTTAGCGGGAACGTTGCTGCTGAGCATATCCAGCATTTTCTGTTTTTATATTAGAGAGAAAGATTAGAATTGTCAGCATGTGGCTGGAAGAATGGTGTAGACGGAAGGGTTTCAGGTACCTGGGAACTGGGACCACCTTTGGGGCCAGGGAAGGCTATACAGAAGGGATAAACCGGAGAGACACCCATTAAGGAAAAGTACTGAATAATCAATCGGGAAGAAAGAATTCCAATTTCTTAGTAGGCAGAACGTCATCAGTAATTAGTAAAGACATTAGGTGAAGATCTTAAGCACATTGAAAAAGATTGGAGCCTGAGACAATGTCCCTGTAAAGGGATGATCTCATTGCCAGGCTCCAGTTACCAGTTAAATATAACAGATGCTCCCCAAGCAGTAGAACTTATGAATCAAACTAGACTGTATCTCTGCGTTATACGCACTCCTTCAATCTCTCCGAAGGCGGAGCGAGTTAATGCTAGACTAGACAACATTCAATTAGATTCATAAGTTGCTTCAGTCAGTGTCAGCCGTGGCTCAGTGGTAGCACTCTCGCCTCTGAGTCAGTACTTTGTAATTTCATGTCCCAGTCCGGAGACTTGTGCACATAATTTACACTGACACTGCAGCGCAGCACCAAGGGAGTGCTGCACTGTCAGAGCTGGCATCTTTCAGATAAGACGTTAAACCAAGTCCCCATCTGCCCTCTCAGGTGCATGTAAAAGATCCCGTGGCACTATTTAAAAGAAGAGCAGGGGCATTCTCCCTGGTGGCCAACACTTATCCCTGAACTAACACCAAAAACAGATTATCTGCTCATTATCTCATTGCTGCTTGTGGGAGCTTGCTGTGCACAAATTAGCTGACACATTACAACAGTGACTACACTTCAAAAGTACTTCATTGGTTGTAAATTGCTTTGGACATCCTGAGGTTATGAAAGTGACTTTATAAAGGCAAGATCTTGCATTTGCTTTTCCTGTAAGATAGTTTTCAAAACCTTTGGCTGCTGCCAGCTCTGCGAATAACTGAAGTTGTTCCTGTTTTCCCAATTAGAATGTGTCGAGTATAAATCACCCGGAATCCCCTTAACTGTGTGAATGTGTCATTGTCTAATTACTGAGACAATAAGCATTGTTGTTCAATCCCTACAGTTTCTACATATGCTTTTGTTGGAATATCTAGGACGCTTGTCGTTTGGAGAAATGGGAAGGGGTTCAACCTGCAGCACAATTGTAGATAGGAACAGGAGGAGGCCATTCAGCTCTTCGAGCCAGCTCCACCATTCAATTAGATCATGGCTGATCTGTGCCTCATCCCCATGGTGATGGGCAAGTCCAAGTTGTACTTTGTGAGTTCCATACAACTGTTGCCTGAACTTGTCAGAGGTGTCCAGTTCCTGGCTTCTGCCATTTCTAGGTTTTTTCATGAGGTATATACCAGCAGATGTTGTGAGGGCAGTGGTTTAGTTCTTAAGTATTTAAGAAATCTTCAGATTATACCTAGTTTCATGTTCCTTGACTTCAATGTAATGGTGTGAATGGAATGGAAATAAAAAACGGGCGTTTTCTATAACGAGCGGGCGATCTCATTATCGATTTTACACCCAGCCAGCAAGTTAAAAACCTACCCCGTTGTGACAAAAATGTACTTTTTCACTTGGGTTCCTTATGGCTAGAATCAGTATTTAAACTGAGCATGTTCTCACTGGAAGAGAAGGTTGAGAGGTGATGTGATCACTTTTTTTAGGATTCTTAAGGGACGAGATAATGTAGACCATGAGGAGCTGTTTCACCTTGTCCAGAACAGTAGAATGACAGGACACGGTCTGCGCTTGAAGGGGGATAATTCAAAACTAATCTGTGGAAACCGTATTTCAGTGAGCGAGTGGTCAATCTGTGAAACAGGCTCCCTCGGGAAATGGTGGAAGCAGTTACTGTTGATTCATTCAAATATAAATTAGATAAATTTCAGAAAATAACATTTTTGGATACAGTTTGAGTAATTTGAGACATGACGTGGTGAGTGTAGCAGGCTTGAGAGGAACAGGCGACTTTGGACCTCTGGTTCCCCAAAGCTCTCCACCACTGGGGTTTCCCTCACCTCATGTCTGGGTCTGTTGTAGACTCATTGATAGAGATTGATCGCCGTGATTAGTCAACAACTCCATTGTCATTGTATCATGTGACTTCCAGGATGGTAGAAGGCGAACGAGATGAACCTTGGGCCCTGATTTTCCTGGAGCCGTCGGGCGGGGTTTCAGGCGGGCGGGGGCTGAAAATCGCAGAAATAGGGGGTCGCGACCCCCCGCCCGATTCCCCGCCCTGCCTGACTTTCGCCCCGGTGTTTCAGTGCGACCCGAATCAGTCCCGCCCGCAGCCGGTGGGACTGGTCGTCGGGAGCCTAATGATCAATAATTGGCAGCTGTAATCCAATTTTAAGGGGCCCTTACAATTTTCAGGCACATGTAAACCACGCCTGGTGGGAACACCGCTGATGAAACCTGGTGTGAACAATGTTGGCTTGCTTACTTTCCGCTGCAGGTCAATCAGGAATGAAGAGATTTAATCAGACAGCATTGGTAGGCTGCAGGACCTTGTTGCTCCAGGCTTGGGGCAACTTGTTGAAGGCTTAGGCACAGCTGTGGAAGGTTGGAGCCTCACACATTTCTCCAGTGTGAGCTCCTGGGAAGCCCCTCTCACCACCCTCACTCAGCGCTTCCTCAACGGAGGCATCTGCCAGAAGCATGGGAGGCCTTTTGTTCCTTCCCTTCTTGGCATTAGAGGATCTCCAGCAGCAGAGGAGGCTGGAGCAGATCCAGCAACAACAGCAGCAGCAGCACCAGCAGGAGCGACAGGCTGTGGCTCATCCACCTGAGGCAGCACAGGCCAGAAGGGGCCAGTGCATGGAAGGCCGTCGGCGCAGGAGATACCCCCCAAACAGGGTCTACCTCAACATGACTGAGCAGCAGTGCCAAAGGCGGCTCCGACTTTCGCAAGAGGTAGTGACTGACATCTGCGCAATGCTGCAGCAAGACCTGGAGCCCAGAGCACCAGGTCGACACTCCTTACCAGTGGCCATCAAAGTCACCGCCGCACTCAACTTTTATGCCTCCGGCTCCTTCCAGGGATCAGCAGCAGACATCAGCGGCATCTCCGAGGCGGCCGCACACACTTGCATCAAACAGGTCACCGATGCACTCTTTGCCCTCGCGCACAATCACATCCATTTCACCAGGGATCGCGCAAGTGTGAGGGCGCGAGCGCTTGGATTAGCTCAGCTGGCAGACTTTCCAAGGGTGCAGGGCATCATTGACTGCACACATGTGGCCCTTAGGGCACCCCACTGCAATACAGGAGTTTTTGTCAACCGCAAGGGCTTCCACTCCCTTAACGTTCAGCTGGTGTGTGACCACAAGAAGGTGATTTTGCATGTTTGTGCCAAGTACCCTGGCAGCTGCCATGACTCCTTCATACTGCACCAGTCTACTGTGCCTCCGCTATTCAGTCTGCCAAACGAACTTCAGGGATGGCTACTTGGAGACAAGGGATATCCCCTGTGGTCTTGGCTAATGACGCCGTTGAGGAGACCAGCCAACGAAGCTGAGGAGCGCTACAACTCCAGCCACATTTTCACCAGATGCATTATCGAGCAAGCCATCAGATTGCTAAAGATGCGCTTCAGATGCCTCGATAGATCAGTTGGAGCCCTACAGTACTCATCAACCAGGGTCTCCAAAATCGTCGTGCTATGCTGTGTGCTTCACAACATGGCACAGCGTTGTGACTTGCCGATTCCGCAGGACCAAGAGGCTCCTCACAGAGCTGCCTCAGATGAGGATGATGCTGAGGATGATGCTGAGGAGGAGGAGGACAGAAATGGGCATCCTGCAGAGGCCCGTCAACCAGCGGCACCAGTGCGCGAGAACATTGCTGGGCGGAATGCAAGGAACGCACTCATCCTGGGCGGATTTGCATAGCCTGGTACATCAAACACTGTAGCCTCGCTGCTTCTTAACTGACCATGGACAGTGACCCATGCCTACGCATTTCTACCTCTTTGACCAGCTTGCTGACATCTGCAAGTACTCCTAAGGCCTAATGTGATATTGTGGTAAAACCACCAAGGAACTCCTGTACAAGTGAATAACTGTCTTTAAAGCAATGTTACAGCACCTAGGTCCGTTTGCTGAGAGTAAACAAGCTTTCTGTAAAAACCCTGAAATAACGCGATGACGTCATCACGTTGGTCATGTGGTGCCCTGAGTGGCGGGAAACGTGACGACGTCATGACGTCAGAGGTGGGCGGTTCTAAGTTCAGTCCTCGTGGAACTAGCTACTGTACAGACCTGTTTGTGATTTCTCCTGCATATTTTGTTTTGTTCATCAGTTTAATTAAATTCGGTTAATTTACTGAACTGACTCGACCTCAGTGATTTAGATAGGAATCCGTAGATTCCTACATTGGTGACCCCGAAGCTTCGCGGACGATTTTTGCGGAGGCAAGCTCAAGAACAAGATGGATGTAAATGCAGCGAGTTTGAAGCTCCCTCAATTTTGGGAACAACAGGCAGCCTCCTGGTTCATTCAAGCGGAGGCTCAGTTCCAACTGCGAAACATAGTGCTGGATCGGACCCGTTACCTTTATGTGGTCTCCGCACTGGACAGCTCGATGGCTTCCCACATTATCAGCCTGCTGGAGACCCCGCCCATGGAAAACAAGTACGAAACGCTCAAGGCGTGCCTCATGCAAGTATTTGGTCTCACAAAGGCGGAACACGCACGTCGTTTGCTCGCACTCCCCGGGTTAGGCGATACTAAGCCTTCCGAGCTGATGAGCCATATGCTCACCCTCCTCGGTTCTGAACCACAGTGTTTTATATTTCGCGAACTGTTTGAGTCAGCTCCCTGCGCAGGCACAAGCGGCCCTGGCCAGGTCGATGACTACGGACGGTGTGGCACTTGCGGCCGAAGCCGACACCATTTACGCGGTGATACAACAGCATTGTGCCACCTCGACGCGCCCCGCCTCCAAGAACCCCGCCTCGGCACCTCCACAGACCTGCTTTTGCTACTACCACGCCCGCTTCAGTCAAAAAGCCAGATGCTGCCGGCCACCGTGTAAATTCGTGCCATCGGCACCGTGAAAGCAGCAACATCGATTGTGAGACCGGAAGGGCAGCCCCAAGGTCGGTTTCGCCTCGACAATGACAATTGGTGATTCCGGGAAATTGTTGTACATCACCGACTCCATTTCGGGCCGCCGTTTCTTATGTGACACGGGTGCTCAGTGCAGCATACTCCCCGCTTCGGTCATCGATGTCCATTCTGGGCGGCGCGGTCCTCCACTACAGGCCGCCAATGGCAGCGCCATCCGTACGTATGGGAAACGATGTATCCGTTTGTGTCTCGGCGGCCAACTCTTCCACTGGGAGTTTATCACCGCCACGATACCACTGACAATCCTTGGTGCCGATTTTTTCTGTGCGCATGACCTACTGGTCGACATTCGTCATCGCCGCCTGATCCATGCCACCTCACGAGCCCCCATCCCCTGTTTTCAGGGCTACGGCACGACCCACGCAGTTGCCAGCACCGAGTCGCCGCCCGACGAGTTCGCCCACCTGCTCAAGGCGTTTCCGGAGCTCACTCGACCCGCTTTCTCTGCGGCGACCACCAAACACGGTGTTGAACACCACATCACAACAACCGGCCCCCCGGTTTACGCCCGGGCTCGGCGATTAGAGGCCAGTAAACTCGAGGCCGCGAAGGCGGAGTTCACCACTATGGAGCGGTTGGGCATCGTTTGCCGCTCCGATAGCCCCTGGTCATCTCCACTACACATTGTGCCAAAGCCCGGCGGTGGATGGCGGCCCTGTGGTGATTATCGGTGCCTCAACAAGGTCATGACTCCGGACCGGTACCCAATACCGTATATTCAAGACTTTTCCGCCCATTTGGCCGGCACGTCATGGTTCTCCAAGATCGACCTCGTCCGCGGGTACCACCAGGTGCCCGTCCACCCTCAGGACGTCCAGAAAACGGCAGTCATTACCCCATTTGGCCTCTTTGAATTTTTATGGATGCCTTTTGGACTTAAAAATGCGGTGCAGGCATTCCAACGCCTCATGGATTCGGTGCTCCGGGATCTCAAATTCCTCTTCGTATACCTCGATGACATCTTCGTCGCCAGCGCGTCAAAGGAGGAGCACCTACATCACCTGTGCGTCCTTTTCCACCGTCTCCAGGAGCATTGCCTCATCGTCAATCCAAACAAATGCCAATTTGGACTGAGACAGATCGATTTTTTGGGCCACCGCATCACCGCGGAAGGGGCACTGCCACTCAGGACGAAAGTGGCAGCCGTCGCTGCGTTGCCGCAATCCGTCAAGGCACTCCAAGAATTCCTTGGCATGGTAAACTTCTACCACCGCTTAGGTCCCCGGGCCGCCCAGCTCATGTGGCCGCTCTATGAGGCACTCTGAGGCAAACCGGGGAAAGAACCGGTAATCTGGTCACCGGTAATGGACCGCGCTTTTGGGGACACGAAGGAGGCCCTCGCCAATGCGACGATGTTAGCGCACCCACTGCCCGGCGCCGCCATCGCGCTCATGACCGATGCGTCGGACTATGCCGTCGGCGCCGTGCAAGAGCAATGGGTCAACAGAACATGTCAACCACTGGTGTTTTTTAGCCGCCAGTTACGTAGTAACGAGCGTAGCTATAGCACATTTGATCGAGAGCTGTTGGCGTTGTTCCTGGCCATCCGCCACATTCGTTTTTTACTGGAAGGGCGCCAATTTGTCGCTTTCATCGATCACAAACCCTTGACGTTTGCCATGGCCAAGACAACTGAGCTGTAGTTGGCCCGACAGCAGCAGCAACTCACTTTCATCTCCGAGTTTACCACCGACATCGGACATGTGGCCGGTAAGGACAACGTGGTTGCTGACTGCCTCTCGCGTGCAGCCATCCAGGCCGTCCAACTGGGCCTCGACTATTCACTAATGGTGGTCGACCAAGCGGATGACCCGGAGATGCACATTTTCCGATCCGTCCGGCCTGCGGCCGGTGGACGTACTTTTCCACTCCGGCACATCCTTGCTCTACGATGTCTCCCTGGGAGACCCACGCCCGATCGTTCCGTCATCCTGGCGCAGGAAAGTCTTCGATATCATGCACAACCTCACCCACCTGGGGGTGCGGGCTTCACAGAAGTTGTTAGCATCCAAGTTTGGTTGGAGGGGAATGCGAAAAGATGTACGCGACTGGGCCAACACCTGTGTCGTGTGCCAGAGAGTGAAGGTGCAGCGCCACGTTAAAGCCCCTGTCGCCGTTTTCGAGGTACCGGAGCGGCGTTTTGATCATATTCATATTGACCTCGTGGGCCCACTACCACCGTCACAAGGGTTCACGCATCTGCTAACGATTGTCGACCGTACCACCAGATGACCAGAAGCCATTCCATTGACGTCCACCACCTCCGCGGACGTCGCCCAGGCTTTCCTTTCGTCTTGGGTTGCCCGTTTCAGCGTGCCGTCGGAAATTTCCTCGGACTGCGGGCCGCAGTTCTCCTCTGCTTTGTGGAATGCCGTGGCTTCAGAATTAGGCACCAAGCTCCATCACACCACAGCTTATCACCCGCAGGCCAACGGGTTATGCGAATGCTTCCATCGTTCTCTGAAGGCATCGCTGTGGGCTACCCTCCAAGGGACCGTGTGGATGGACAAGTTGCCGTGGGTAATGCTCGGGTTGTGCACGGCACCTAAGGAAGACCTGCAGGTGTCGGCCGCCGGACTGGTCTACGGCCAACTGCTCGGGGTCCCCGGCGAGTTTTTCCCGTCGCCGACGCGCCCCTGGTCCGCCACTGCACAAATGGAGGCTCACCGAGCCGCGGCGCGCGCTTTCCGGCCCATTCCAACTTCACAGCATGGACTGCCTGCGTCGCATATCCCGCCAATGCTCATGAGGGCTAAATATGTTTTTGTCCGGCACGATGCCCACCGTCACCCCCTCATGCCTCCCTATTCGGGTGCTGAAGGCGGGCGCCAAGAGTTTTCTGGTGGACGTCGGCGGGACGCCCGACTACATTTCCGTGGACCGCCTCAAGGCTGCACACCTGGACCTCGACCAGCCGGTCGAAACGGCGCAACCACCGCGTCATGGGCGACCACCCGCGGCTGCTTCGCCTGGCCCATCGGCCCCGCGGCCCAGCTCCTCTACTGCACCATCCATTCCTCTGCGGGAATATCGGAGTCATTCCGACAGGATTGTCCGACCTCCTCTGCGATTGACTTTTGTAGTGTATGTACCTTTAAGAGAGAACTACTTTTACAGCTCCTGTATACTGTAGTACCGGCAGTGACCACACCTGTATATAAGCCTTGAGCATGCCTCTGTACCCCCAGTCTTGAGACTACCCTACTCCAGTAAACACCTGTTGATTGTTAAGTTTCAGCATCCGTGTAGTTATTTGAAAACATCATACTCTCAGAATCACGGATCTAACAGTGGCGACGAGTGTCGATTCGAATCTACCTGCAACTCTGCATTTCCCTTCCAGGATTCGCTCCGGGAGAGCGGTGGAAGAAAGTCGAGGCCAGAAGCACGGGCGTCCGGCAGAGAGTGAACATCGCAGGGGAGGCTGGTGAGAGCCGGGCTTGGTTCCCCAGCCACGACGATCCAGCAACAGACTGACAACAGGTACAGCGCAGACCCTTCCCGGACAGCGGTGGCTGGAGCCGACTGATGGCAGAGAAAAAGCCGAGCAGCGTCGACTGGGTAAGAGAGAGGGTGAAGCGCACAGGGCGCAGCCGGGGGTTGAAAACCGAGCGACGTCGAGGAAAAACAAAACTGAGATAAAGAGGGTAAAGCAGCAGCCAGGTTCAGGACCGAGCGGCGGAAACGGGGAAGGCGCACAAAAAAAAACAACCAAAAAACGCGCAGAGCACAGCCAGGGCTCAAGGGCTGAACAGTGACCACGGGGAGAAGAAGGGAGAGTGCGGGAGACACCATTGAGCCACAGAGAAGAAGGAAGAGCATGGGAGACACCATTTTTAGAAGCCGCAGTGGAGAAGAAGGGTGAGCGCGGGAAGAAAGGGGAGCGCGGGAGACGCCATTGTTGACAGTTAAATCGCACCCAGGGATGCCGAAGAGTGGCAGTGTCTCTACATTCGACAATGAAGTCAAAGATTGGGTGACATATGTGGAACGTATTGAGGTGTACTGCAGGGCGAATGAAGTGCCAGATGCTAGGAAAGCACTGGTTTTGTTAAATTCCATGGGTGCAAAAACTTATGGGTTACTGCGAAACCTAATAACCCCAGAGAAGCCCGTGAATAAGAATTTCGAAAGCATAGTAGAAATCCTACAGGACCACTTAAACCCCACACCGCTGCTGATAGCAAAAAGATTTAAGTTCCATAAAAGGAACCAGCATAAAGACGAAAATAATGCTGAGTACTTAACGGAACTGCGCAAGCTATCGAAACACTGCCAGTTTGGAGTGGGACTAGCAGATATGTTAAGGGACAAGTTTGTGTGTGGGCTTCAAAGTGAAGGAACCCAGAAACGGCGTCTATCAGAAAAGGATCTGAAGCCGGACAAGGCTTTCAGCATGGCAGTATCACACGAAGCAGCTGCAAGGGGCGCTGCAGAGATACAACGGAGACCACAAGAATATGGCACCAATGAAATGTCATATGGAACAGGGAAGTGTTATCGCTGCGGCAGAACAACACACGACCAGAAGAATTGTTGGTTCAAGGACCAAGTGTGCAGACAGTGTGGAAAAGCAGAACACATAGCAAGAGTCTGCAGGTCAGGGAAGAAAACCAACAGCAAGAAATCTCCACAGAAAAAGTACAAAAAGGTACATAAGGTGATGGACAGTAGTTCAGACGAACAGAAAAGTGAGACAGACTCCGGAAGCAAGGAGCTGGGTTGTCTGAAACTAACTACATAAGGTAACCAAAATGGAGGATCACCAGACTATCTGGGTCACACTCAAGATAGACGGGGTCCAAGTAAAAATGGAATTGGACACAGGATCAGCCCTAACAGTCATAAACCAAAGGGACTACAAGCGGCTATTTTCACACATACCCTTGAAAGCTACAGAGATTGTCTTGAAGACGTACACAGGGCAAAAAGTCTACCCCAAAGGAAAGATAAGGGTGAAAGTGATATACAAAGGCCAGGAAATACCTAAAATGGACCTATATGTATTGCCAGATGGAGGACCACCACTACTAGGACGTGAATGGATCCGGAAGATACAATTAGATTGGCATTCCATACAGGCACTGAAGGTTGAGGCCAAAAAGGATGACGACGTCACACCTGGACGACTGTCAAAAATGCTAACTGATGCAAAAGAAGTGTTCCAGGAGGGACTCGGAACACTAAAAGGCATAACAGCAATGATTAAAATAGAGGAAAATGCAAGCCCAAAGTTTCTTAAGGCCAGACCAGTGCCTTATGTGATCAGACCAGCCATTGAAGCAGAGCTGGAAGGGTTGGAACGTTTAGGAGTACTGTCCAAAGTAGACTGGAGCGAGTGGGTTACACCCATCATTCCTGTAATGAAGAGGTCATTGAGTAATACGCCTGGGGAACCAAAGAAGGTCCGCATCTGTGGGGATTTTAAGGTGACAGTGAACCCAGTCCTTCACACGGTACAATATCCGCTTCCACGAATTGAGGATATTTTCGCCTCGCTATCTGGAGGCAAACGCTTCACCAAAATTGATCTAGCCCAGGCGTACTTGCAAATGGAGGTAGAAGAAGCCTCGAAACAATACCTCACGATCAACACTCATAAAGGTCTCTACCAATACAACCAGCTGGTGTTCGGGGCAGCATCGGCTCTGGCTATTTGGCAAAGGGCGATGGATCGAGTCCTGCAAGGGATTCCAGGGACCCAGTGTTATTTGGACGACATCCTGGTCATGGGCGAAAATGACAGTGATCACCTCGCCAACCTGGAGAAGGTGCTCACTAGATTAAAGGAATATGGGCTACGAGCTAATCGCCACAAGTGTGAGTTTTTCCAGAAGCAGATCTCGTATTGTGGCCACGTTATCGATGAAGAGGGGTTACATAAGTCCCCTGAAAAGATTGAGGCAGTAGTCAAGGCTCCAGCACCGGAAAATGTGTCACAACTGAGGTCGTTCCTTGGGCTGGTAAACTACTACCATAAGTTCTTGCCAAATTTGTCTACGGTATTACACCCACTGAACACCCTACTGCAAACAGGGGTACCATGGAATTGGAATGACGAACGTAAATGAGCTTTCCAGAAGTGCAAAGAATTGATCACATCAAAAGAGGTGTTGGCCCATTTCAACCCAGCACTACAATTCGTTTGGCATGTGATGCATCACCCTACGGTATTGGAGTGGTGCTGTCGCACAAATTCCCAGACGGGTTGGAGAGGCCAGTAGCCTTTGCGTCTCAGTCATTAACCTCAGCCGAGCGCAACTACACCCAAATTGACAGGGAGGCCCTCAGCCTAGTATGGGGAGTAAAAAAATTCAACCACTATCTGCGTGGGCAGAAGTTCACCTTGCTGACTGACCACCAACC
The DNA here is from genome assembly GCF_052327205.1 of Somniosus microcephalus. Lineage (NCBI taxonomy): Eukaryota > Metazoa > Chordata > Chondrichthyes > Squaliformes > Somniosidae > Somniosus > Somniosus microcephalus. The sequence continues at coordinate 327,607,401 of NC_140987.1, read as the reverse complement.
ACTTGTCTCCATCTTTAATCCAAAGAAGGGTGTTCCGGTAATGACTGCACAACGGTTACAAAGATGGTCCCTTTTTCTAGGGGTGAACCAATATGAAATAGAATATAAAGGCATGAAACAGCATGGAAACGCTGATGGGCTATCACGCTTGCCACTGCCTACTGTGGAGGAAGCACCAGCAGTGGACCCTATCGAGATATTTTATTCGTCAATAATTGAACGATTGCCAGTAACTCACACGGATATAGAGAAGGAGACCCGCAATGATCCGACACTGTGTCGGGTATATGATTTGACGGTGAGGGGATGGCCAACACATGGCGACTCACTGTTGCCAGCATTCTCATCCAGAAGAGAACAGCTGTCAGTATGCCAGGGGACAGTGATGTGTGGATCCCGAGTGGTGATTCCACCCAAGTTAAGGGAGAGCGTGCTAAATGAGCTTCATGAAGGTCATCTGGGAGGGGTGAAAATGAAAAGCCTTGCTAGGGCTTATGTGTTGTGGCCGGGGATCAATCAACAAATCGAGGACCTAACCAAGAGCTGCTCAGGATGCCAGAAGGTCCAAAATGCACCGCCACATTCCCCTCTACACCCATGGGAGTGGCCCTCCTCTCCATGGCAACGGGTGCATATTGATTTTGCTGGTCCATTCATGGACTCAATGTTCTTAATAGCAGTGGATGCTCACTCGAAATGGCCTGAGGTGATAAAAATGTCCTCAACCACTGCAGAGAAAACGATTGCAGTCCTACGGACCATATTTGCCAGGAACGGCTTGCCAGAGCAGATTTGCTCTGATAATGGACAACAGTTTGTGTCCGAAGAGTTTCGGAAATTTATGAGAAGGAATGGGGTAAGGCATTACACATCCACCCGGTATCATCCAGCCACAAATGGATTGGCTGAGAGGTTCGTACAAACCTTTAAAAAGGCGATAAAGGCCATGTGCGACGATGAAATTCCACTACAGCATAAGGTGGACAATTTCCTGTTAGCCTACAGAAATGCGACACATGCGGTGAAGGTCATGGAAGCACTTCCTGCACTGCATCCAGGTCCGACAGGTGACTCCCAGAGAGTTGACCTCTGCAGCCACCTCCATCCATGCAGCCCTGGTCTCTTTGGGAGGCCTCTTCCTCCCTGAGCTAGGGAAGAGGACCTCCCTGTGGGCCCTAACCCCATCCACCAATGTCTGCAATGAGGTCTCATCAAATTTGGTGGCAGCTCGGCCTCTGCCACCGGCAGCAGCTGGTGCAGGCTCCTCTGCCATTCTATACGACTGGTTGGGAAGCCTGCAGAGGTTGAGAAGCTTACTGGAGACTTTAAAAGCACCACGAATGATGACATCATATTGTGGGGCTTTCTGACTGGAAATGGACACTTAGCAAGGGTGCCCACACGCTGGAAATTAATTGGCCAATTGAGGGAAAATTGCGTGCAGCTGGCTGACCCATTTAGATTCGGGTTGGAACCCGACATTCGGGGAACCCGACAATTCCCCGCCCCTTTGGGAAAATCAGGGCCTTGGTCTTTTTCCATCTAGCAATTCCTATGTGATAATTGATCACAAGGTTAAAATGAGCACGACTAGCTATTTTCTGCAAGTTGGAGACAACTAACAGACATACAACAGTTCAGCATGAGAAGAGGCCACTTCAGATGCAATGTTCTTCAGGATTACTTTGTAACTCTGTACTGCTGGGGTAGTGTTTTATTTTTACTCATTTGGACACTTTGGGCACAGTTGTGAATTTACCTTTCAGTTTGGTTCATTTTGTATCACACTCACCTCTGAGCCAAATGGTTGTGGGTTCAAGTCCTACTTCAGAGACTTCTGCACATAATCTAGGCTGACACTCCAGTGCAGTGAAGTGCCACACTGTCGGAGGTGCCGCCTTTATATAGAGTCATAGAGTTATACAGCAAAGAAAGAGGCCCTTCGGCCCATCGTGTCTGTGCCAGCCATCAAGCCCTGTCTATTCTAATCCCATTTTCCAGCACTTGGTCTGTAGCCTTGTATGCTATGGCCTTTCAAGTGCTCATCTAAATGCTTCTTGAATGTTGTGAGGGTTCCTGCCTCTACCACCCTTTCAGGCAGTGAGTTCCAGATTCCAACCACCCTCTGGCTGAAAAGGTTTTTCCTCAAATCCCCTCTAAACCTCCTGCCCCTTACCTTGAAACTATGCCCCCTGGTTATTGACCCCTCTACTAAGGGGAAAAGTTTATTTCTATCTACCCTATCTATGCCCCTCATAATTTTGTACACCTCAATCAGGTCCCCCCTCAGCCTTCTCTGCTCTAAGGAAAACAACCCCAGCCTGTCCAGTCTTTCGGATGAGACGTTAAACCGAGGCCCCGTCTGCCCCCTCAGGTGGATGTATAAGATCCCACTGTACTATTTCAAAGAAGACCAGGGGAGATTTCCCCCGTGTCCTGGCCAATATTTATCCCTCAACCAACATCACTCTAGCAGGTTATCTGGTCATTATCACATTGCTGTTTGTGGGAGCTTGCTGTGTGCAAATTAGCTGCCGCTTTCTACATAGAATTACATAGAACAAACAGCACAGAAACCAGCCATTTGGCACAACTAGTCTGTGCTGGTGTTTATACTCCACACGAGTCTCCTCCCATTCCATCTACCTCATCTCAGCCTTTCAGCATACCTTTTTATTCCCTTTTCTCTCATGAACACGTCTACTTTCCTTTTGAAAGTATCAAAGCTATTTGCCTCAACCAGCTCCTGTTGAGTTGCACATTCTAACCAGTCTCTGAGTAAAGAAATTTCTCCTCATTTACCTATTGGATTTATTAGTAAAAGGAGGCGATATTGGGATCAGCCGCATTGTTATACATCACTCCCGATTGAAGTCGGTGGAAATGAAAGTCAGGAGTAAAATGGGTGGCTGATCTAATATTGCCTGCTTTATGCTATCGCCTGAAGTCTAAATCTGCCATTGATTAGTGCTGAAGACCAATGTAGGGATGGGAGGGGAGGAAAGGGTCATGAAGAACAGCTGACCAGTCTTCTCCATTACCAGAAACCAGTCTCCTCAGATGCTTCATCGAATTCCATTCAAAGTTTCCTATATTACAATAGTGACTACACTTCAAAACTAACTGATTGGCTGTTAAGCACTTTGGGAATGGTGCATGTCACTCTATTTTAGATTAGTTTCACCTTTGCACTATGTCTTACACCAAGAGCATTCTTAAACTACACTCCACCTACAGAAAAATCTCATCAACGTGAAGAAACAGATTTTATTCCAAGTATGGCCCGTTGAACACTGAACAAGACTCAACATACAACTTCACAGAGCTTGACCAGCTGGAATAACATCACACCCCGGCCTGTGTAAGATTCTCAAAATTCAGCAGATCCCCCAAAACCAAGAAGATTACCCTAAAGAAGGAATTGTTGGACTGTTAATAAACCGCGTCAGAATGGTATAAGAATATTGGGCCTAAAAGGGGCTTAAAGTCAAAACCCCAGGAATTTGGTTATTTTAAAAAGGCATGTTCAAGCCTGTGAAAGGCTACGACAAAGGGATTGGGATGGGCCTCTGTAAAACGAGCAGTTTGGATATTGGCATAAGCCAAACTGTCTGGGAACGTTCTGGACTGTCTCAGTCATTTTACATAATGATAAAAGACCAGCAGTAGAGCCATTCCCGCCAAAAACTACAGAGCCATCCAAAGTATGCATAATACAGAACATGCCACTGACCCCAGCAGGAAAAGACAAATCTTACTAATCAAACCAGAGATTAAACAGTCATTTAAAGCCAATTTAGGTTTCGTTGGACCATCCCAAAACTAATTCACACCAACTTAAACCAATTAAGATAGATGGGACCAGCTCGAAACCCGTTAAAGAATTCAAAAACTATTAATGTTAACGAGCCCGCCAAAAATGACAATGGGCCAGAGAATATTTGGCAGGCAGATAAGCAAGGCCTCAAACAGTATAATTGGGGCCTGCTTTATCAGTTGGTTAGTGGGTCGGTTTGTTCGGTCAAGGAGTTCGGTTCAATACAGTCCGGAAGAAGAGAGCAGTTCGGTTTAAGTCCGTTCGATACAGCATGGCTCGTGTAGAAGAGAAGAAGAAGAAGACTTCAAAAGGCACGTCAAATCACAAAAGTATCAGGAGTCCGAGCCAGGAGAAGACATCATTGAATGCCTCGTGGCAACCAAAGGCCCCAAGAAAAAAACAACCGAAAATATTATCAGCAACTAGGTAATATTGGGCCACCGCGACTAACAAGAAACCAACCTGGAAGAAACCGAAGATTCGCAAGTTTGTTTCCACTCTACAAACTATTCTTACTTATCTCTGGGTAAGATTTGATGGAAAGACTCTAAACCCTATTTCTGACCAAAAGAAATTGGGTACTTACCTGATAAATCCAACACGTACCTGACCGCATCAGCGGACACGTGGAGACTGAAACAGCAACGCAGGTGAAGTCTTCTACCGCATCCGGGGTACAGCAGGCCCCAACCACCACATCTAGAGAACCCCGAAATCGTGAACCTCTACAACTGTCAAAAGAAGTCATTTGGTGAGCATTATCCCTGGTCCTCTGGAGTCCAACTTAGTTAGTGTAGTGGGATTGGGAAGGGTGAAGTATTCTGTCTATTATTCTCCCTCGTATATTCCGAAGTGTTCCCCCTTTTAGAGTGATAAGACTGTTGTGTTGTGTATATTTTCTTGTCTCAAATAAAATCCAAGTTCTTTCACCAACTCAGTTGTCTGCTGCAATTTCATTACAGCCCCCAAATAAGTCCAAGGTCTAGAACCAAGGGAGTGGGAGCGATTCGAACTGCTCACGAGTCAGAGGCAAAGCTGACTACACACACCACGCCCTACACCCACCACCGATCAAAAGCTCCAAAACTTGGCAGCGATAATGGAGTGTGTATAAAGCTAAAGTAAAGCTTCAACTTGCCTTTTGGTTCTCTGTAAAGAGCAGTTCTGTTAATGCAGAACCAAAAAAAAATCAGCAATAACATTTACAGCAACCTGAACCCAGTGGTGTAGAAAAAGCTGCCAATAGAATCACAATTGGATAGTTAAATTCTCTACAGTAGTGCCCTCACATTGTGAGTACACGTACATTACATAAGATCAATACCAGGGCTACAGTTAACAGTTCATTGCAACACAGACAAGTCATTCAATATGAGACCCATCTCTTCTCTTCCATGCCCAGCGGCACATCCACTGCTTTACATCCAGCAGATCGCGCTCTGGGTTGTTTTTGTAACAAAGACCCTTTTATCAAGGACAGGTCATCAGTCTGACTCACAACTCCCTACCAGGAGAACCGGCTAGATGCGATGGGGGCGTGGGAGTCACCGCTCCACTCCCATTGGTTGCGAGTACCCCACTGGATGTCAACCCAATATTCAGAGAACGGAGCTCTCGCCTACCCTCTCTGGGGCAATATTAGACGCACAATTTTTGTAAATTAAATCAATGTTTTTTTGAACTCTGTATGTACAGGCCCTAATAAAAATTCCTCAACAGAACTGGCACTGTAATTTATTTTTTCTTCCACCTGGAACCCTTTAACTGACTAACGGACTAATGGAATTCCCTCCTGAGAAAAGGCTTGTTGATTGTTCACACGAGCAGATATCTCTAAGACAGGTATGTGAGCGTATTCCAGTGATGGAGGGTGGCTGGAGTAGGATTTAGTTGCAGTTTCTGCTGTTTCATGGCTACATTTTCAACTCTGGTAAAGCCTATAATATATTAAATTTGCTATGTATGTCATACACTCCTTACTTAGACATCACCATTCTGTGACACACTGGCACACCTGCAGTTGCAGCGGTGGTGGCAGCGGTGGTGATATAAAGAGAGCCCGAGGCGCAGGAAGGCCCCACAGCAGCGGCAGCGGCAGTGCGGACCTGGGAGGAGCGGCGAGGCGGTGGCGGCGATACCAACTCAGCACCAGCAGAATTTTCAAAGAGTGACATCAGAAGTCAAAAGTGACGTTGGCACAAGGGGAGGGAGCTGATTGAGGCCAGTGTCGGGAGCGGAGAGAGCGGCTGTACAAGGCTTACCAATCTCACAGACCGGCGGCGGAGTTCCGGAGCCACGTCATGATTCAAAAAGTGACGCAGGCAAGAGGAAGCAGCTGATTGGGTGAGTGCAGCCGGGTGAGTATTTATACTACTCTATAGTTTGACAGTTAAGATTGATAGTTTATAAAGTATTAGAAGGTCTCAATTTTTGTGGTTATCATTTCTAAGGTCCCTGCTGTGTATCGGGGAGTGCTAGTAACCAAGGGCCCTTGAGTATATCATTTAATTGTAGTGTAATTAGTGGTATTGATTTGATTTAATTTAATTTAAATTAATTAAAGGGTAAATCATGGCAGGACAGCTCCACCCCGTGGCATGCTCCTCCTGCGCTATGTGGGAAATCAGTGTAAGGTTCGAAAATTTCTGTACAACCCCAGAACAGAAGGAAAGTCATTATTTAAAAAAAAGGATTTTGAAACATTACAGAAGAAATCTGTAAAAAGGGATAAGTGTGGTTGGGCCAAACAGAAGATTTTCAAAGAGTTAAATTAAGGAAGAGATTTTTGGACTGTTTTAAGGAATATTGGGCCAAAGGGATTTAAAATAAAAATCCCAGGAAGATTTGGCTGGTTTTAAAAAAAAGACATGTTCAGGCTTGCAAAAGGCTGGAACAACGGGGAGGTGGGGTGGGACCACAAGGTTTGGATATTGAACTGTCTAGGAATGTCCAGGGCCGCCCCAGTTTTACATAAGGACAATGAAGCCTGTTTTCCCGCCAAGAATTCGCAGAGCCAGGTATCGAATAAACAGGACATGTCCTCAGGAATACAAAGGAAGGAACATTAGCTCTACACGTTACCACAAGCAAACGACAGTCCAAAATCAAATAAAGAGATTGACAAGCGTTTTGCATTTTAAACTGGTTTCAAGGCAATCCCAAAACCAGTTAAAGGCCAATTAAGTTTAGATGAGCCATCCCCTAAACTCGTTAAGTTTGGATGGGCCATCCCTGAAGCTCGTTAAAGTTTTAAAACACTTTAAAATAATGAGCCTGCCAAATTTAACAAAGAAACCCGAGATTTGGTGGTCAGATAAGCCAGGCCCCAAGTTAGTATAATTGAGGCCTGCCTTTTCAGTTCAAGACAGTACAGACAAGACAGTACAGTTAAGTTCGTCACCGGTTCGAGTCAGCTCAGAAGACAGAAGTTCAAGTTCAGCCAAACAGCTCAAGAGAGAAATCATCATCAGAGACTCGAAGGAAGAAAGAAGAAATTGAGATCGCGGCAACCAAAGGCCTGCAGAAACCAACAACCGCCAATATTACCACCAACCAGGTAATATTGGGCCACCGCGACCAACAAGAAACCAACTGCCGAAAAACTCACGAACCAAAGACTTGTTTCCACTCTACAGGCTAGTCTGACTTACCCCTGGGTAAGATTTGGACACAAAAGACCCTAAAACTAGCCCTAACCAAAGAAGATTGGGTACTTACCCAATAGATCCAACAGCGCGACTAACCACATCAGCGGACAAACCCAAACTGAAGACCCAACGCAGGTGCAGTCTTCTACCACGTCCGAGGTACGGCAGGCCCCAACCGCCACAACTAAAGAGAACCCCGAAATCGCGAACGTCTACATCTGTCAAGAAAGTCGTTTTGGTGAGCATTTCCTGGTCCTCTGGATTCCAGCCTAGCTAGTGTAGTGGGGTTGGAAGGGTAAGGGTTTTTGTGTATTGTAATTCTCCCTTGCTTATTTCCGAGTGTTCCCCAGCCTTTTAAAGTATAAGTTTTATTGTATTGTATATTTTCCTGTCTCAAAATAAAGATCTGAATTCTTTTGACTAACCCAAGTGTCTGTTGCAAGTTTATTACGACCCCCAAATAAGTCCAAAGTATGGAACAAAAAGGGAGCGGGAGCGATTCAAACCACTCAAAGGAGTCAGAGGTGAAACTGACAAACAACCCACATGCCACCCCTTACAGCATGGTGACCGCGGCAAGATTTTGGCAAAAGGGAAGTAATGCAATAGACCCTGTGTTTGATGAGAGAACAAAAATGGAAGAGAGGATTTCCTCTTACGTTTTTGAGAAGGTGAATATCACCAAGAAGTGGGTAACCAGTCTGTTACGTGCTGGGCGTCCCATGGACGCTGCAGCCAAATGGACTGAGAGCAAGGATCATAAAAAGTCGGTAGAGAAGGCCATCTGGTTGGTCTGTGCCCTACGACAGATCCAGCTTTTAGACCAGCAGGTGAAAGCTTTGACAGCAGAGCTGCGGGACGCAGCCAAACTGTTTCAGGCAAGAGCTGCAGCAGGGGAGGAACTATTGCAGGAATTACAAGCGCAGAATCAAGAGAAATTGCAGTTAGTAGAGAAACACAGAAACAGGCATGAGTATTTTCAGTGTCAAGTCACCGAAGCAAAAGGGAATGAGCTGGTACTGAAAGAAGAGAACGCTCGCCTAACCAGACAGTTAAGGGAACAGGAGGAGCAGTATATATAGGAATATAAAGGCAGCTTATCAAGTAGCAAGCACAAGGGATTTTGAAGCGGGAAATAACGGCCCCTGTCAAAAGCAGATAGAAAGTTTAAAACTTGCTCTGTCCAGGGCAAAAGGCATGGTTGTGGCAGTACCACCGGTTGTACCTTACATAAAGACACACAATTCCCTTTAACTTACCTTACTGTATGTTTAACTTACCTTTTGGGGCCGTTGCCCTTTTTACTTACCTGTTGGGGCCATTGCCCCTTTAAGACGCGCCCTAGCTCACTGACGTCACGTCACGTACGACGCGACGTGCGTGCGGCGGCTGCCAGCCCAACTCGGCCTTCCAGGATGGCCGCCGGCACAGCCCAGCCTAGCGTCTTCGGCCTCAACGGCCAGCCGACGGGAGCGACGCGATCTTCCGCTCCCGCGGCAAGCACCGGCACAGCCTGGCCTCGCGACTTCGGCCTCAACGGCCAGCGACGCAATGACGCGCATCACGTGACGCCCTAAGCGCGGGAAATGCGAACAACGTGATGACGTCCTCGTGGAGTCCCCGCTGGGACAAGACCTATACCACAGTGCTCCTACAGTCAGCCATCTTACCTGCCATCTTACCTGATGTAATTAGTCTGTTCCTGTAAATAAACAACTTGTTAATAGTTCGTCGAAGTCAAACTCTCTTATTTAGTGGCTGTTGTGTATGTAATATGTGTGCTACTTTGAACCTATGGACAGGACTGCACTACTTGTTGGGCGTAGTGATACGCAGTACCACTCCTGGCCATAGGGGTATAAATAGTACTGTGGGTACTGATCTCCCCTCAGTTCCCGCCTGTGGGCATGAAGTAAAGACCTATGTATAGTCCCTACCTCGAACCAGTAAAGAACTGTTTGAGTTATACGTTTAAGTCTTTGTGTTAATTGTTCAATACAATACACATACTTAACACTGGCGACGAGTTAGGTTCTTACCCTGCAGCAGTTGAAGAGAGGTTTCAAACATCACCACCCCACTAGAAGCGACAGGCTTTAGGACTCTGAAGCCTCCATCAGCGACTGAGCACTGGAGTGCAGCAAACATCCTGACAGCTTCCAGCGACTGACAGAAGTCTTTCTGCAGTTTCCTTGTTCAACCTAGGTGGTGGGGTAAGCCGTGCAGTGTTGGCTGCAAAGACAGGGCTGGGGAAGTTGGAGAAGATAAGGGTGATCGCAATCCCTGATAAGAGCCGCGGTGAAACGCGCGAGCGGGTGAGCCAGAGGCCGGGAGCCGCTTCAAGTGCGAGGCGCAGCGCGGGCCAGCGATCGGAACCAAAGATAAGGGCCGCACTCGGGGGCTGAAGGGAGACGGCGTCGGGGGACGGGTGAAGACCGCCAAGCGCAGGAAAACCGCCATTTTGTGGGCGGAGGACGACGGCAAGAGCGGGAAGCCGCCATCTTTGATAACAAGTAAACAAAATAAAATCTGAGAAATTGCAAATCTACAATGCCTAAACACAGGAATATTAGCACCTTTGATAGTGACCTCGAAGATTGGGCCATATATGTTGAAAGAGTAAAAAATTATTGTAAGGCCAATAAAATTCATGACCAAGATAAAGCTCTAACATTATTAAATTTAATGGGTGCGAAGACATACGGGCAATTGAAACACCTGTTATCACCAGATGAACCGGCGGATAAGACGTTCGATGAGATTGTTACTGTCCTGAAAGATCATCTAAACCCCACGCCGCTGATGCTAGCGGAACGATTTAAATTTTACGACAGAAGGCAGCTACAGCATGAAAGCAATGCTGATTATTTGCTGGAATTGCGTAAATTAGCGAAATATTGCCAGTTTGGAACGGGACTGACAGAGGCACTTCGAGACAAATTTGTGTGTGGTTTATTTAAACAGGATACACAAAAGCGACTGCTCGAGGAGAATGAGCTGACGCTTGAGAAGGCGGTCACTATGGCAGCAGCACACGAAGCCGCAGCGAGAGGCACGGCAGTAATGCAGCTACGGTCACCGGAGCTCAGTGCACACAAATTGGGTGTGAGTTCTGGCAAATGTTATCGTTGTGGAAAGACAACGCATGATCAGAACCAGTGTTGGTTTAAAAACCAAGAATGTAGAACTTGTGGTAGGCTTGGACATATAGCTAGAGTATGCAGGTCAGGGAAGAAGACCAGCAACAAGAAGTCACCGCAAGGAAAATACGCAAAGGTACACAAGGTGACCGAACAGGAGTCCGATTCAGACGCTAGCAGTAATGAACTGGCTAGCTTAAGCTGTAATGAACTGGCTAGCTTAAGAGTACTCAACGCTGGTAAGGGTGCAGACCTCCAGACAATTTGGGTCACTCTTCAGATAGAAGGAGTCCAAGTAAAACTGGAATTGGACACTGGATCGGCATTGACGGTCATAAATAAGAAAGATTACGGAAAGTTATTCCAACATATTCCCCTACAGGATACGGGGATTATATTGAAAACATACACGGGGCAAAGAGTGTACCCCATCGGGAAAATAGAGGTTGCAGTGGTCCACAAGGGCGAAGACAGTCAAATAATGGACTTATATGTGATATCTGAAGGAGGTTCTCCACTACTAGGACGGGAGTGGATTAGGAAAATGAATATGGACTGGCATTTCCTACAAACAATAACGAGTGAGAACTCGGTGAAGATAGTCGGCCCAGACTCTGGAACGGATGATGGTAAGCCCAACTCAGGTGCAAAAGACAAAGTTTCAGCACAGAATTCCACTGAGCAACAACAACATAGTTTAACTGTGGATTCTGAGTCTGGCAAGTCTACTGATGTGCCCATTTCTGAGGGACATCGGGCTCGAACTCAACTCCATTTCAAACTACAACAGCAATTAGAACAAATGCTTCGCCGTTTTGAGCAAGAGTTGAATGCAACGAAAGAGTTCTTTGATATCGAGTTGGAGAATCTGGAAAGACAACAGAAGCAGCTGATGGAGAAAATGGAGCAGGAGCACACAAAACGTCTGATGTCAGAGGAGTTAACGGTCAGCCAACTCCTGCATATGCTGAAGGACAGGACTCTGAAATGGGAAAAACTTGAACACGAACTTCAATATTCAAACGAAAGGGGTTCGGAGCTCTCAAAGGTTATTGGAAGAGCTGAGGTGGCAACACAGACTGAGATGACTGCAACAGAGCAGCCCTTGGATGCCAAAAGTACGCTGACTCACGTCAACGTAGAACAACAGACCGCTGAAACAGCTGCTCCGGTAGAGGGATTGAATAGTCCAATCAATCAATCTCCAAAAGAAGTTGAAGTAGTAAAATCTCAAATGAGGTCATTAGTAAACGACTTGCTGAAAGCCCAGAAAAAGCTGGATGAAGAGGTACGCATGAAGAAGTCTCTTCAGGAAAGATGTCTGGACTTGGAACAAAAGCTGGCTAACGCCCAGCTGGGTATGGAGGAAATAGAAGACCCTCTCGCTGGCCTAGATCAGGACGACACCGAATATTACTATGTCCTGTCCTGCCCAACTTGTAACTTCGACTCCCACCATACAGAAATCATGGAGGAGCACCGAAAGTCTACGGAACATCGGGAGAAGGTGGCTCTACTACGGAAAAAGGAGGAAGAGAAGGAGGAACTGCGCATTCAGCTGGCAGCTGACAGTGGAGCCCAGAGAGTCTCCAAGAAGCAGAAAAGGAAAAGTCGAAACAGAAGATGACCCATCTGAACCATTATTACCTCTACCAGATCACACACGTGGTCCCTCCGAACGGAGCCAGTTCAGTTCGGAAGCTCAAACTGTTAAATCCATGGAAGGACTATTGAATGAGTCACTCCAGCAACGTGAACCGACTACACCACAGAGATTGAATCTGTGAACTGTTTTCCGCAGAGACTGAATCTGTGATCTGTTTTGACATGAAGTTATCTATGTATCTATGTTATTCTGTTATGTAAACCTGAAGTTATATATGTATATATGTTATTACGTTATGTTAAATGGGGAGATGACTGTAAAGCTAGGAAGGGAGGAATGTTGTGTATGTAATATGTGTGCTACTTTGAACCTATGGACAGGACTGCACTACTTGTTGGGCGTAGTGATACGCAGTACCACTCCTGGCCATAGGGGTATAAATAGTACTGTGGGTACTGATCTCCCCTCAGTTCCCGCCTGTGGGCATGAAGTAAAGACCTATGTATAGTCCCTACCTCCAACCAGTAAAGACCTGTTTGAGTTATACGTTTAAGTCTTTGTGTTAATTGTTCAATACAATACACATACTTAACAGTGGCGATGCGCACGAACCGCTACATTGGTGATGCCTAGTAAGCCCGGGTGTGGCCTGGGTGGACCTGGAAGTTGAAGTAAAAACTGTGCAGATGTCACCTGTGGCGCCGGGGAGCAACTCGGTTGGGCAGCAGGAGGGACAAGCAATCTGTGGAGAAGGCAGGGAGGAGTGCACACCACCGCCACCTGTAGCGCCGGGTTTTGACTCGGTCTGGCAGCAGGGTGAAGTGGGCAAACAAATGCAGGAAAGGTCGGAGCCGGGGCCGATGTGCCCGACTCGACAGCAAAAGTTTGGCCCACCTGGGGGTGGTGGGGGCCTTGGGCCCCTTGAAAGCCAGTTTGTGATTCCCCATGGGACCCAACAGCTTAGGGCTATGGTAAGCCAGTTGAGTAAGCTCACCCACAAGGGAGATCCCTCAGTCCACTTTATGGAAGTGGAACAAGCAGCAGGCATTAATGAGTGAGACGACTCAGAAATGGCCAAGATGCTCCTGTTCACCTTGGATGGCAAGCTGTACCAGTCCCTCTCTGCTGAGTGCAAGAAGGGACAGGGAGGGTACGCTGCCATCCAGGATCAAGTTCTGGAGGTGATGGGGATGAATGATGGTAGTCCATTCTCCTGGGTGGAGAAGACTACACAGTTAGCTGGGGAGACTCCACAGGCTTTCACAGACAGGCTGTGGCCTGTGTACAGGAGTGCCTGTAATGGAGATCTCGACCGGGCTAACTTCAACCAGGATGAGCTGGCTCATTGACTCCGAAGTCTGGTGGCAAACAGCTTGCCACGGATCAGAGCCAAGGCCAAGCTGTGGTTCGACCCAAGAAGGCCCCCAAGTCACCGAGGAGACAGTGGTCAGACAACTGACCCTGGCTTACCGTAACGGTAGGGGGGTAGAAGAACAACAGACTAAAGGGAAAGTGCATGAGTTTAAACCCAGCCAGGGTAAGAAGGAATGGGACCAGGAAGGGGGTATCCCTTCCGATGTGAGGCGTAACTGCTTCGGGTGCGGGAAGAGTGGGCATTGGAGAAGGGACTGTAAAAATTCTTGGAAGGATAGTGCAGGAAAGAATGCCCCAGCTCCCGCCCCAAAGGCAGAAACACCGACCTCTTCCCCCACAGTAGATTCGATAGTGGCTGCGCTCCAGGTTTTGTTAGCTGACCCTGGGAAGGTAGCCACAGTCACAGGTGCTTTAACCCCATCTGCCCCATACAACCCAGACCTATGACTAGAACCAGCGCAGCCTGTCGACTTGTGTCCCCTTGAATACGATGAGGGGGGCAGGCCCTGTGTTAAGATGGGGGTGGAGACGGTGCAGGGGAGATATTTGGTGGACACTGGAGCTTCCAGCACGGTGGTCCATTCGGAAGACCCGACCAATTCACCCAGGTCTAACAAGGTCCCATTTAGCCTAATGGCCAAAGCTACCTCCTGTGTGCCTCCCTTGTCCCGGATTGCGGCTACTGGACCTGTCTGGTAGGGGTCCCAAAACTCTCCTTCCCTAGCTCCCTGCTTGGCCACCTCGTCGGTCTTTTGGTTACCCTCCCACGTGGTATGGAGGGATGCTAAATATATGGCCAAAGCTTTGGCCCTGGACTTAAAGCAGGTCCAAGCCCAGGATTCCGTCCTTAAGGCCGTCCTGGTAAAGAGAGAGAATGGGGAGTCTGTAGAAGGCCCGTTCGGGGCAGCGGACGAGACTTTAAAACAGGCTGCTAGTTACATTAAGCAATGTAAACTGTTTAAGGCGGAGAGTGGAGAACGGTCAGCAAGGGTTAACCACACTAAGGCTAGAGAGCAGCCGCCTGCAGCTGTGGCTGACTCACAGACCGCAAAGGTGGGGGCAGTGAATTGTGTGACTGGAGAGGCCCTCCCACCAATTAAGTGGGATTCAGGTACACTCACAGTAGTCGGAGCCTTAAGAAGGTCTCCTCGCACACCACAGCCTGGACTAATGGTCACCCGAGTATTATTTTAAACGGTCCAGCCCCAGGAGAACCCTTAACAAAAAGGGAAAACCCAAGGTTAGGGACAAGTCGATACGGATCCCCAGCCTACAGCCTCAAAAGGTGAGGGACTCACAGGAGAGGTAGCGTTGGGCAAAGAGAGAGAGAGGGGTCCCCAGCCTGCGGCATCAGGCTGCGGGGAACCCACTGGACAGGACAGGGACTCGGCAGCCACACCGAAGGGGGTAGTGTGTTGCAGCTCAGGAGGGCACACACCCCTGGTTAACTGGGAGTCAGGGAAGCTCCCAGTTGTTTTAAGAAGGACTCTCCGAGTCCGGTGGCACAGGTCACCTTACGCCCAGGCGTGCAAGTTGCCCAGATTCCACAAAAGGTACAGGCCTAACAGGAATTAGTCTGGCCGTCCGGAGATGGGCGGCGGATGTATATAGCTTTCTGAAGTATTTTAAGTGTGTTTTTTTACAGTTTGCAAGTATTGCAAGTTAATAGTTTAATTTTGGTTTAGTATAAGTTTAAGTTTTGAATTTTGATAACTGTGTCAGGCCAGAGAACCTTCTCGGGACGTGGCTATTTTGTTTGTGTGTCCCTACAGAAAGGAAATCGGGATGAGGAAGGTTCTGCTCCTGCTCGCCCTGGTGGGGGTGAGCATCGGTGACCGAGGAGATGTGGAGAACTCCCATATCTATGGGTGTTCAGGAGAGAGAGAACACCGATCGTTACCGCAGGGGGTGGTGAACGGGGTGTGGAGGAGCGCGCCATTTACTTCCACGAGGGAAGGTGGCCAGGGTGGCTGGGGTCCAATTCGACTCAGTACTCCAGCCAGACCGGGTTCACGTACGGGGAGGCTTCCCTCCCGTGCCCCAGAGTACAGGTCGTTGCTACAAGGGTCAGTGTCACCGAGGGGAAACGTGTATGTTTGACATGCAAGGGACAGATTCCTTTGGATCGGTGGTGGTGGCTCAGAAAGCTGAGCAAGGATATAGGAAACCCCGCAGTCGATTGGGAACGATTGGGGAACAATACCCATCGGACGATTACAGGGACCCGAGGGGGATTGAGTGTGTGCTGGGACAAGTGGTGGGAACTGGATCTGGGGATTTATGTCTGTATGTGGGGGTCAGAGAAGGTCTGCCCCACAGGCGTATCCATCACTGAACTTGTGACCCGCCCCCGAAAGCCCCTGCCCACGACCACAACATCACGGACTATAGTCCAGTGGTGTCCTACCACCACCAAGGGACCAGGGAATGGTTTAGTCCTAGTACCAACAGATAAGCTGTTGTACCAGGGGGTACACTATGCAGTGGCTTCAGTGACCCTGAACCTGACCGAGGTGCACTTACCTGAGTGGTGCCCTAAAGAGACAGAACAGTTGTACCAAGCCCTGTTGAAGGAAATGTTTAGAAAGTTTTATCAGTTCGACTTTGCCAATGTGGACAAAGCGAAGCTGTACATTTTACATCCTGAACATAATATGGGTGCAAGGAGACAAAGAAGGGGGACCTGGAATGATATTTTCACAGCTTATAGTACAGGGTCCTCAGTGATAAACAGCCTAGATGATATAGAGCTGCAAACCCAGATAAATGGTTTAAAGACCCAGTTAAGAAAACTCCTAACAGAGGAGAACACAGTGGTGGGCTCAGAGCTGCATGAGGACCAGGCTATGACAGTCCATTTAAAAGAGATAATAGCTGAGCTGGATGTAATGTATGTACCTTTAAGGGGAGAACTACTTTTTACAGCTCCTGTATACTGTAGTACCAACAGTGACCACACCTGTATATAAACCCTAGGTAGTGATCTGTACATTTAGTTCTAGAGAAACCCTCATTCAGTAAACACCTGTTGATCGTTCCCTGCAATCTTTTGTCTGATTATTGAAGGACACAACATTAAGATACACGGGTCTAACATTGGCGACGATGCAGATTCGAACCTACCTGCAACTCTGCATCACCTCCCAGGGATTTGCTCCTGGAGAACAGTGGAAGGAGGTCGAGTCCAGAAGCACGGGCGTCGACCACGGGCAACCGCCCAGTAATCCAGCGGAGATTTGAGCATCGCAGGGGAGGCTGTCGGGAGCCAGGCTTGGCTTTCCAGTCACGGTGGTCCAGCGAAATGGGCTGGCAACAGGTACTGCGCAGACCCTTCCCGGACAGCGGTGGCTAGAGCCGACCGAGCGGCACAGAAAAAGGCCGAGCAGCGTCGAAGGGGGAGAGAGAGAGGGCAGAGCGCACAGGGCGCAGCCAGTGTTCAGGACCGAGCGGCGGCAACGGGGAGAGAGATGAGAGAGAGCAGAGCGCAGCCGGTGTTCAAGGGCCGAGCAGCGTCAACGGGGGAGAGAGGCGAGAGAGAGCAGAGCGCAGCCAGTGTTCAAGGGCCGAGCAGCATCAACGGGGGAGAGAGGCGCGCAGGAAAACGCGAGGCGCTGCCATTGCCATGAGGACCGCAGAGAGCGGCATTGGCAGCAGCGCAGGAGCAGCGCACGAAACCCACAGGGCGTTGCCATTTGCCACGAGGACCGCCGAGAGCGGCGTTGGAAGCAGCGCGGGAGACGCCATTTTAAGCCGCAGCGGGGAAGAAAGGAAAGCGCGGGAGACGCCATTTTAAGCCGCAGCGGGGAAGAAAGGAAAGCGCGGGAGACGCCATTTTAAGCCAGTCTAACCACACCCAAAAATTCCGAAGAGTGGCAGTATCACAGTGTTCGACAATGAAGTCGAAGATTGGACGACATATGTCGAACGCATAGAAGTATACTGCAAGGCGAATGAAGTGCCAGATGACAAGAAAGCGCTGGTATTGTTGAATTCAATGGGTGCAAAAATGTATGGCTTACTACGAAACCTAGTAACCCCAGAGAAGCCAGTAGAAAAGGATTTTGAAAACATAGTGTCAATCCTACAGGACCACTTAAACCCCACACCGCTGCTGATAGCAGAAAGATTTAAGTTTCACAAAAGGAACTAGCATAAAGATGAAAGTAATGCTGAGTATTTAACGGAACTGCGCAAGCTATCGAAACACTGCCAGTTTGGAACGGGACTAGCAGATACTTTAAGGGACAAGTTTGTGTGTGGGCTTCAAAGTGAAGGAACCCAGAAACGGCTTCTATCAGAAAAGGATCTTACGCTGGACAAGGCTTTCAGCATTGCAGTATCACACGAAGCAGCCGCACGGGGCGCTGCAGAGATACAACGGAGACCGCAAGAATATGGCACAAATGAAATGTCATACGGAACAGGGAAGTGTTATCGCTGCGGCAGAACAACACACGACCATAATGATTGCTGGTTCAAGGACAAAGTGTGCAGACAGTGTGGAAAAGTAGGACACATAGCAAGAGTCTGCAGGTCAGGAAAGAAAACCAGCAGCAAGAAATCTCCACAGGAGAAGTACAAGAAGGTACATAAGGTGACGGAGAGTAGTTCAGACAAACAGAAAAGTGATACAGACTCCGGAAGCAAGGAGCTGGGTTGTCTGAAACTACATAATGTGATCACAACGGAGGATCACCAAACTATTTGGGTCACGCTCAAGATAGCAGGAGTCCAAGTGAAAATGGAATTGGACACAGGATCAGCCCTAACATTCATAAACCGACGGGACTACGAGCAGATATTCTCACACATACACTTGAGAGATACAAAGATTGTCTTGAAGACGTACACGGGGCAAAAAGTCTACCCCAAAGGAAAAATAAGGGTGAACGTTATATATAACGGCAAGGAAACACCAAAAATAGACCTATATGTATTGCCAGATGGAGGACCACCACTACTAGGACATGAATGGATCTGGAAGATACAGCTAGATTGGCATTCCATGCAAGCACTGACTGTAGATGCCAAAAAGGATGACGACGTCACACCTGGACGACTGTCAAAAATGCTAACTGACGCACAAGAAGTGTTCCACCAGGGACTCGGAACACTAAAAGGCATAACAGCGATGATCAAAATAGAGGAAAATGCAAGCCCAAAGTTTTTAAGGCCAGACCGGTACCTTATGCGATACGTCCAGTCGTCGAAGCAGAGCTGGAAGGTTTGGAACGTTCAGGAGTACTGTCCAAAGTGGACTGGAGCGAGTGGGCTACACCCATCGTTCCTGTAATGAAGAGGTCGTTGAGTAATACGCCTGGGGAACTAAAGAAGGTTCGCATCTGTTGGGACTTTAAGGTGACAGTGAACCCAGTCCTTCACACTGTACAATATCCGCTTCCGCGGATTGAAGATATTTTTGCCTCGCTATCTGGAGGGAAACGCTTCACTAAGATTGATCTGGCCCAGGCGTACCTGCAAATGGAGGTAGAAGAAGCCTCGAAACAGTACCTCACGGTCTCTACCAATACAACCGGCTGGTGTTCGGGGTAGCATCAGCTCCGGCTATTTGGCAAAGGGCAATGGAACAAGTCCTGCAAGGGATTCCAGGGACCCAGTGTTATTTGGACGACATCCTGGTCACAGGCGAAAATGACAGTGATCACCTCGCCAACCTGGAGCAGGTGCTCACTAGATTGAAGGAATATGGGCTCCGAGCTAATCGCCACAAATGCGAGTTTTTCCAGAAGCAGATCTCGTATTGTGGCCATGTTATTGATGAAGAGGGGTTACATAAGTCCCCTGAAAAGATTGAGGCAGTAATCAAGGCTCCAGCACCGGAAAATGTGTCACAACTGAGGTCGTTCCTCAGGCTGGTGAACTACTACCATAAGTTCTTGCCGAATTTGTCTACCGTACTACACCCACTGAACACCCTACTGCAAACGGGGGTACCATGGAAGTGGAGTGATGAATGTAAACGAGCTTTCCAGAAGAGCAAAGCATTGATCACATCAAAAGAGGTGTTGGCTCATTTCAACCCAGCACTACCAATTCGGTTGGCGTGTGATGCATCACCCTATGGCATTGGAGCGGTGCTGTCGCACAAATTCCCGGACAGCTCGGAGAGGCCAGTAGCCTTTGCGTCTCGGTCACTAACCTCAGCCGAGCGTAACTACGCCCAGATTGACAGGGAGGCCCTCAGCCTAGTGTGGGGAGTGAAAAAGTTCAATCACTATCTGCACGGGCAGAAGTTCACCTTGCTGACTGACCACCAACCACTTGTCTCCATCTTTAATCCAAAGAAGGGCATTCCGGTGATGACTGTGCAACGGCTACAAAGATGGTCCCTTTTTCTAGGGGTGCACCAATATGAAATCGAGTATAAGGGCACGAAACAGCATGGAAACGCTGATGGGCTATCACGCCTGCCACTGCCTACTGCGGAGGAAGCACCAGCAGTGGATCCTGTTGAAATATTCCATTCGACTATAATTGAATGCTTGCCAGTAACTAACGCTGGTATAGAGAAGGAGACCCGAAATGACCCGACGCTGTCTCGGGTATATGATTTGACGGTGAAGGGATGGCCAGTGCATGGCGACTCACTGTTGCCAGCATTCTCATCCAGAAGAGAACAGCTGTCAGTATGCCAGGGGACCTTGATGTGTGGATCCCGAGTGGTAATTCCACCCAAGTTAAGGGAGAGAGTGCTCAATGAGCTTCACGAAGTTCATCTGGGAGGGGTGAAAATGAAAAGCCTTGCTAGGTCTTATGTGTGGTGGCCGGGGATCGATCAGCAAATCGAGGACCTGACAAAGAGCTGCTCAGGATGCCAGAAGGTCCAAAATGCACCACCACATGCCCCTCTACACCCATGGGAGTGGCCCTCATCTCCATGGCAACGGGTGCATATTGATTTTGCTGGTCCATTCATGGACTCAATGTTTTTAATAGCCGTGGATGCACACTCGAAATGGCCTGAGGTCATCAAAATGTCCTCCACCAACGCGGAGAAAACTATTGCAGTCCTACGGACCATTTTTGCCAGGAACGGCTTGCCAGAACAGATTTGTTCTGATAACGGACCACAGTTTGTCCGAAGAGTTTTGAAGATTTGTGAAAAGGAATGGGGTAAGGCATTACACATCCGCCCCGTATCATCCAGCCACAAATGGATTGGCTGAGAGGTTCGTACAAACCTTTAAAAAAGCAGTAAAGGCCATGTGCGATGACGACATTCCACTGCAGCATAAGGTGGACAATTTCCTGTTAGCCTACAGAAATGCGACACATGCAGTCACCAACCAGGCCCCGGCCATGATGTTCTTTAACCGAAGGTTGAGATCTCGTCTGGATTTGCTCAGACCAAATGTACGAAGAGATGGTGAGAGTAAGCAATTCCAGCACATCAATGAGAAGCCGACAAGAAGCTTCAATGTAGGGCAAGCAGTCTTGGCCCGCGACTACCGAACAGAGAAATGGCAACCAGGAACGATATGCACACGGCAGGGGCCACTAATGTACACAGTGGATGTTGGGGAGAACATTGTGAGACGCCATGCTGACCAGATCCTAGAGTCACAGGAACAAGCCAACCCCATGTCTCGGCCATACGTACCTGGTGAGGAACCCGACGTACAGGTCGCATCTACCTCAGAAACAGTAGCATCGGAAGCTGGTGAACCACCCGACGACAGGGGGCCAGAATCGCCTCCGCACCAAGAGCAAGACACTCGGGAAAGGCACTATCCAGAAAGGATCAGGAAGCCTCCCCAAAGACTGAATTTATAAATAGACTATTTTCAGCTAATGTTGCATGTTAAAAGTGTTAATTGTAATTAGTTTGATATTTAATTGTTAAATGAGTGTTATGGTACTGTTAATCTAAAAGGGGAGGAATTGTAATGTATGTACCTTTAAGGGGAGAACTACTTTTTACAGCTCCTGTATACTGTAGTACCCGGCAGTGACCACACCTGTATATAAACCCTGAGTAGTGATCTGTATAGTTAGTTCTAGAGTAACCCTCATTCAGTAAACACCTGTTGCTCGTTCCTTGCAGTCTTTTGCCTGATTATTGAAAGACACAACATTAAGATACATGAATCTAACACTGGAGAGACACGCCAAAACAGTAAATGCACTTATACGGGAAGACAGGAATGCTTCGGATCAAGCTGCACAGAATGAGGTGTGCGTGCTATATGGGGCATGGTTGCTGGGCGAGGGCCACAGCAACCTGGAGGATTTAAAACAAGGTTTAGTCCCCTCCTGGATTAGCAACAAGCACCTCGCAGCCCTTAACCCGTTTAGTAATTCGCTGAGCCCGCGTCAGCTCCGGCTAGCTTCTGAAGCCTACCCTGTCTCAGTGGATTGTGGACGTTCCAATCACACTATCATGGGGATAGTAGTGAGGATGCCGGTCATGGGTGGGACAGCCCGACCCGCACCAGTATACAGGGTGTAGAACATTGGGATCATTCAAGGGGGTGCACACGTCCATTTTGCAGAGGTCCCACCTTATGTCATAAAGTGGGAGCACGCTATGACAGGTACAGACCTCTCCAGATGTCGGAGCCGAGGAGCACACATAATACTGTGTCCCTAGCACTTGAATGCCTATTCAAGACCACAGTGCGGGTTTAAAGCTGCTGGTGCACGACCTGTGAAATGTACCATGGAGGTAATGGCAAAAGACCAGGTAGCATTCATAGGCGGTGGGACATATTGTGTCACCACAAGTGCGCCCCACTACCGGCATGGACAGTACATCTGGTGTCTGGTGAGTGACAGCAGTTTTTGTTTTAAACCCGAGGCAGAAGTTCAAGTGGCCCAGGAACGGATTGTACCCATCCCTGAACCCTCGACTGTTCACCTCACTGTCAGGGAAAACATTACCAACCTGCAAAGTTATGTCACACATTTTGGCTATGAGATTCCCCCTCTACCAGAACATCTTACCGCCCTATTAAAAGCAGTGGTCATCTCACAGAAACATTTCTATACATTAGAGCAGAAGACAGTTGAGATAGGGGCCAAGATATTGGATATTGTGGTTCCACCCTAGTGGGACATTTTTGAAAATATAGAAGTCCCCTCTTGGATTAGACTGGCTTCCCACATTCTAGTGGTTTGCCAGCTGGGAATAGTTTTCTACCTGTTGTGTACGAAGTGCAAAGGAAGGGGCCAAATGCTCTGCTCTCAACATGAGGGAGGATGGGACAAAAACAAAAATAAAGTCTATGACCAGGTATAAAACCTTGACCGTTATTAAAATTAAAGTTGGATGAGTGTGTGTGTCAATTATTTTTCCTATGTGTGATTTTTCCAAGTGGTGCAGGGGCGTTGGACCCCTCCGTGCTTGGATGTGAATGTAATAAAAGTTTTGTACTTTGTGTATTTTTGATAAACACTACACCTAAAGGGAATGGGAGAGTGTTTTGTTTGGGTATTAGTTTAAATAATACAGGGGGAGGTTGGCTCCCGAGGATCAGAAACTTTGCTCATACTATAGTGTTATAAAGTATGACGGGGGATAGGTAAGGTTCGAAAAGTTCTGCACAACACCAGAACAGAAGGAAAGTCTTTTTTTTCTAAAAAGGATTTTGAAACATTACAGCAGAAATCTGTAAAAATGGATAAGTATGGTTAGGCCAAACAAAAGATTTTTTAGAGAGTTAAATTAAGGAAGAGATTTTTGGACTGTTTTAAGGAATATTGGGCCAAAGGGATTTAAAATAAAAATCCCAGGAAGATTTGGCTGGTTTAAAAAAAAAGACATATTCAGGCTTGCAAAAGGCTGGAACAACGGGGAGGCGGGGTGGGCCCCCAAGGTTTGGATATTGAACTGTCCAGGAATGTCCAGGGCTGCCCCAGTTTTACATAAGGACAATGAATCCTGTTTTCCCGCCGAGAATTCACAGAGCCAGGTATCGAATAAACAGGACATGTCCCCAGGAATACAAAGGAAGGAACATTAGCCCTACAGGTTACCACAAGCAAATCACAGTCCCAAATCAATTAAAGAGATTGACAAACATTTTGCATTTTAAATTGGTTTCAAGGCAATCCTGAAACCAGTTAAAGGCCGATGAAGTTTAGATGAGCCACCCCCTAAACTCGTTAAGTTTGGATGGGCCATCCCCGAAGCTCGTTAAAGTTTTAAAACATATTAAAATAACGAGCCCGCCAAATTTAAAAAGAAACCCGAGATTTGGCGGTCAGATAAGCCAGGCCCCAAATTAGTATAATTGAGGCCTGCCTTTTCAGTTCAAGACAGTACAGACAAGACAGTACAGTTAAGTTCATCACTGGTTCGAGTCAGCTCAGAAGACAGATGTTCAAGTTCAGCCAACCAGCTCAGGAGAGAGATCATCATCGGAAACTCGAAGGAAGAAAGAAGAAACGTGTTGTGTCTGTGTATAATAAGACACAGACTGCAGGAGAACGGTACAACAGGTGTTTACTCAACATGCCTCACACTGAACTGATCTGTACAGATTACTACTCAGTGCTATATACAGGTGTGGTCACTGCTGGTACTGCAATATACATGAGCTGTAAAAGATAGTTCCCCCCTTAAAGGTATATACATTACAATTCCTCCCCTTTTAGATTAACAGTACCATAACACTCATTTAACAATTAAATATCAAACTAATTACAATTAAAACTTTTAACATGCAACATTAGCTGAAAATAGTCTATTTATATATTCAGCCTTTGGGGAGGCTTCCTGATCCTTTCTGGATAGTGCCTTTCCCGAGTGTCTTGCTCTTGGTGCGGAGGTGATTCTGGCCCCCTGTCGTCGGTTGGTTCATCAGCTTCCGATGCTACTGTTTCTGGGGTAGATGCGACCTGTACGTTGGGTTCATCACCAGGTACGCATGGGCGAGGCATGGGGTTGACTTGTTCCTGTGACTCTAGGATCTGGTCAGCATGGCGTCTCACGATGCTCTCCCCAACGTCCACTGTGTACATTAGTGGGCCCTGCCGTGTGCATATCGTTCCTGGCTGCCATTTTTCTGTTCGGTAGTCGGGGGCCAAGACTGGTTGCCCTACATTGAAGCTCCTTGTTGGCTTCTCATGGATGTGCTGGAATTGCTTACTCTCAACATCTCTTCGTACGTTTGGTCTGAGCAAATCCAGGCGAGATCTTAACCTTCGGTTAAAGAACATCATGGCTGGGGCCTGGTTGGTAACTGCATGTGTCGCATTCCGGTAGGCGAACAGGAAATTGTCCACCTTGTGCTGCAGCAGAATGTTGTCATTGTTCATAGCCTTTATTGCCTTCTTAAAGGTTTGTACGAACCTCTCAGCCAATCCATTTCTGGCTGGATGATATGGGGCGGATGTGTAATGCCTTACCCCATTCCTTTTCAAGAACCTCCGGAAATCTTCGGACACAAACTGTGGTCCGTTGTCGGAGCAAATCTGTTCTGGCAAGCCATTTCAGGCAAAAATGGTCCGTAGGACTGCAATAGTTTTCTCCGTGGTGGTGGAGGACATTTTGATGACCTCAGGCCATTTCGAGTGTGCATCCACGGCTATTAAAAACATTGAGTCCATGAATGGACCAGCAAAATCAATATGCACTCGTTGCCATGGAGATGAGGGCCACTCCCATGGGTGTAGAGGGGCCTGTGGTGGTGCATTTTGGACTTTCTGGCATCCTGAGCAGCTCTTGGTCAGGTCCTCGATTTGTTTATCGATTCCCGGCCACCACACATAAGCCCTGGCTAGGCTTTTCATTTTTACCCCTCCCAGATGACCCTCATGAAGCTCATTGAGCACTCTATCCCTTAACTTGGGTGGAATTACCACTCGGGATCCACACATCAAGTTCCCCCGGCACACTGACAGCTGTTCTCTCCTTGTCGAGAATGCTGGCAACAGTGAGTCGCCATGTGCTGGCCATCCCTTCACCGTCAAATCATATACCCGAGACAGTGTCGGGTCATTTCGGGTTTCCTTTTCGATACAAGCGTTAGTTACCGGTAGGTATTCAACTATAGTCGAATGGAATATTTCGACAGGATCCACTACTGGTGCTTCCTCCGCAGTAGGCAGTGGCAGGCGTGATAGCCCATCAGCATTTCCATGCTGTTTCATGCCCTTATATTCAATCTCATAGTAGTGCGCCCCTAGAAAAAGTGACCATCTTTGTAGTCGTTGCGCAGTCATCACCGGAACGCCCTTCTTCGGATTAAAAATGGAGACAAGAGGCTGGTGATCAGTCAGCAAGGTGAATTTCTGCCCGTGCAGATAGTGATTGAACTTTTTCACTCCCCACACTAGGCTGAGGGCCTCCCTGTCAATCTGGGTATAGTTACGCTTGGCTGAGGTTAGTGATCGTGGCGCAAAGGCTATTGGTCTCTCTGAGCCGTTCGAGAATTTGTGCGACAGCACCGCTCCAATGCCATAGGGTGACGCATCACATGCCACCGAAATGGTAATGCTGGGTTCTAATGGGCCAATACCTCTTTCGATGTGATTAGTCTTTTGCTCTTCTGGAAAGCTCGTCTACATTCGTCACTCCACTTCCATGGCACCCCAGTTTGCAGTGGGGTGTTCAGTGGGTGTAGTATTGTAGACAAATTTGGCAAGAACTTATGGTAGTAGTTTACCAGCCCGAGGAACGAACTCAGTTGTGACACATTTTCCGGTGCTGGAGCCTTGACTACTGCCTCAATCTTCTCTGGGGACTTACGTAACCCCTCTTTATCGATAACGTGGCCACAATACGAGATCTGTTTTTTAAAAAACTCGCATTTGGGGCGGTTAGCTCGGAGCCCGTATTCCTGCAATCTAGTGAGCACCTGCTCCAGGTTGGCAAGGTGATCACTGTCATTTTCGCCCGTGACCAGGATGTCGTCCAAATAACACTGGGTCCCTGGGATCCCTTGCAGGACTTGTTCCATTGCCCTCTGCCAAATAGCCGGAGCTGATGCTACCCCGAATACCAGCCAGTTGTATTGGTAGAGACCTTTATGGGCGTTGATTGTGAGGTATTTTTTTGATGCTTCTTCTACCTCCATTTGCAGATACGCCTGGGCCAGATCAATCTTAGTGAAGCGTTTCCCTCCAGTTAGCGAGGCGAAAATATCTTCAGTCTGCGGAAGTGGATATTGCATGGTGTGAAGGACCGGGTTCACTGTTACCTTAAATTCCCCACAGATGCGAACCTTCCTTGGTTCCCCAGGCGTGCTGCTCAACCACTTTTTCATCACAGGGACGATGGGTGTAGCCCACTCACTCCAGTCTACCTTGGACAGTACACCTGAATGTTCCAGACTCTGCAGCTCTGCTTCGACGGCTGGGCGGATCGCATAATCATAATCGTAATCATAATCAACTTTATTGTCATTGTTAGTGCACAAGTGCAGTACAACGAAATGTAGGCTTGCGGCTCCCGAGAGTGTACATTTAGATTAAGACATTTAAACATTCAACATACATTTGGCTTGTAATACATTAACATAAACATAACCATAATAAAGTGCATTGGCAGATGTGCAGGCTTTAGAGTTTATTTGTGGAGTTCAGTAGGATGACAGCCCTGGTCTGGCCTTAAAAGATTTTGGGCTTGCGTTTTCTTCAATTTTAATCGTCGCTGTCATGACTTTTAGTGTTCCGAGTCCTTGCTGGAACACTTCTTTCGCGTCAGTTAGGATCTTTGACAGTCGCCCAGGTGTGACGTCGTCATCCTTTTTGTCAGCCACAGTCAGTGCCTGTATGGAATGCCAATCCAGTTCTATTTTCCGGATCCATTCACATCCCAGTAATGGTGGTCCTCCATCTTGCAATACATACAGGTCTAGTTTTGGTGTTTCCTTACCTTTATATATAATGGTCACCCTTATTTTTCCTTTGGGGTAGACTTTTTGCCCCGTGTACGTCTTCAAAATAATTTTTGTGTCTCTCAAGGGTATGTGTGAGAATAGCCGCTCGTTGTCCCGTCGGTTTATGACTGTTAGGGCTGATCCTGTGTCCAATTCCATCTTTACCTGGACTCCTGCTATCTTGAGAGTGACCCAAATGGTTCGGTGATCCTCCGTTGTGATCACATTATGTAATTTCAGACAACTCAGTTCCCTGTTTTCGGAGTCGGTATCACTCGTTTGTTCGTCTGAACTATTCTCCGTCATCTTATGTACCTTCTTGTACTTTTCTTTGGTAGGTTTCTTATTGCTGGTTTTCTTTCCCGACCTGCAGACTCGTGCTATGTGTCCTACTTTTCCACACTGTCTGCACGCTTTGTCTTTGAACCAGCAATCATTCTGGTCGTGTGCTGTTCTGCTGCAGCGATAGCACTTCTCTGTTCTATATGACATTTCGTTTGTGCCATATTCTTGCGGTCTCTGTTGTATCTCTGCAGCGCCCCGTGCTGCTGCTTCATATGATACCGCAATGCTGAAAGCCTTTTCCAGCGTAAGGTCCTTTTCAGATAAAAGCCGTTTCTGGGTTCCTTCACTTTGAAGCCCACACACAAACTTGTCCCTTAAGGTATCTGCCAGTCCCGCTCCAAACTGGCAGTGTTTCGATAGTTTGCGCAGTTCTGTTAAATAATCAGCATTGCTTTCATCCTTATGCTGGTTCCGTTTGTGAAACATTGAATCTTTCTGCTATCAGCAGCGGTGTGGGGTTTAAATGTTCCTGTAGTATCGTTACTATGTCTTCAAAACTCTTTTCCATTGGCTTTGTTGGGGTTACTAGATTTTGTAATAAACCATACGTCTTTGCACACATTAAATTTAACAACACCAACACTTTCTTGTCATCTGACACCTCATTTGCCTTGCAGTATACTTCTATTCATTTGACATATGTAGTCCAATCTTCGACTTCATTGTCAAATGCGGTGATACTGCCACTCTTCGGCATTTTGGGTGTGGTTTAAAATGGCATCTCCCAATGGCTTAAAATGGCATCTCCTGCGCTTTCCTTCCTCCCCCGCTGCTGCCAACGCCGCTCCCGGCAGTTCTCGTGGCAATGGCGGCGCCCTGTATGTTTCGCGCACTTCTCCTGCGCTGCTGCCAACGCCGCTCTCGGTGGTCCTCGTGGCAATGGCGGCACCTCGCGGGTTTCTGCATTTCTCTCTCTCCCTCTCTTCGACGCTGCTCGGCCCCTGAACACCGGCTGCGCCCTGTGCGCTCTGCCCTCTCTCTCTCTCCCCCGTCGATGCTGCTCGGCCCTTTGCTGTGCCGCTCGGTCGGGCTCTAGCCCGCCGCTGTCCGGGAAGGGTCTGCGCACTACCTGTTGCCAGCCCGTTTCGCTGGACCACCTCGACTGGAAAGCCAAGCTGGCTCTCGACAGCCTCCCCTGCAATTCTCGAGTCTCTGCTGGATGACTGGGCGGTTGCCCTTGTCGACGCCCGAGTCTCTGGCCTTGACCTCCAATCCACTGATCTCCAGGAATGAATCCCCGGGAGGTGATGCAGAGTTGCAGATAGGTTCGAACTTGCCTTGTCGCCAATGTTGTGTCTCTGTATAATAAGACACAGACTGCAGGAGAACAGTACAACAGGTATTTACTCAACGTGGCTCACACTGAACTGATCTGTACAGATTACTACTCAGTGCTATATGCAGGTGTGGTCACTGCTGGTGCTGCAGTATACATGAGCTGTAAAAGATAGTTCCCCCCTTAAAGGTATATACATTACAAAATGGAGATCGCGGCAACCAAAGAGCTACAGAAACCAACAACCGCCAATATTACCACCAACCAGGTAATATTGGGCCACCGCGACCAACAAGAAACCAACCGCCAAAAAACTCACGAACCAAAGACTTGTTTCCACTCTACAGGCTAGTCTGACTTACCCCTGGGTAAGACTTGGACACAAAAGACCCTAAACCTAGCCCTAACCAAAAAAAATTGGGTACTTACCCAATAGATCCATCAGCGTGACTAACGACATCAGCGGACAAACCCAAACTGAAGACCCAACGCAGGTGCAGTCTTCTACCACGTCTGAGGTACGGCAGGCCCCAACCGCCACAACTAAAGAGAACCCTGAAATCGCGAACCTCTACATCTGTCAAGAAAGTTGTTTTGGTGAGCATTTCCTGGTCCTCTGGATTCCAGCCTAGCTAGTGTAGTGGGGTTGGGAGGGTAAGGGTTTTAGTGTATTGTAATTCTCCCTCGCTTATTTCCGAGTGTTCCCTACCCTTTTAAAGTATAAGTTTTAATGTGTAGTATATTTTCCTGTCTCAAAATAAAGATCTGAATTCTTTTGACTAACCCAGGTGTCTGTTGCAAGTTTATTACGACCCCCAAATAAGTCCAAAGTCTAGAACAAAAAGGGAGTGGGAGTGATTCAAACCGCTCAAAGGAGTCAGAGGTGAAGCTGACAAACAACCCACACACCACCCCTTACAGCAGCGACACTTCCTGTGTCCCTGACAACCATGTGTGTGGGAAGTGTAACCAACTGCAGCTACGGACAGACCGCATTGCAGCGCTGGAGCTGCAAATGGATACATACTGGAGCATTCACGATGTTGAGGACATCATGGATAACACGGTTAGGGAGTTGGTCACACCGCAGGTAAAGGCTGCACAGGCAGGAAGGGAATGGGTGACCACCAGGCAGAGTCGTAGGCGCAGGCAGGTAGTGCAGGGGTCCCCTGTGGCCATCCCCCTCTCAAATAGATATACCAGTTTGGATATTGTTGAGGGAGATGGCTTATTTGGGGAAGGCAGCAGCAGCCATCTTCCTGGCACCATGGGTGTTTCTGCTGCACAGGACGGGAGGAAAAAGTGCGGGAGAGCTACAGTGATAGGGGATTCTATTGTAAGGGGAACAGATAGGCGTTTCTGTGGCCGCAAATGAGACTCCAGGATGGTATGTTGCCTCCCTGGTGCAAGGGTCAAGGATGTCTTGGAGTGGCTGCAGGGCATTCTGGAGCAGGAGGGTGAACAGCCAGTTATCGTGGTGCATATAGGTACCAATGATATAGGTAAAAATGGGGATGAGGTCCTAAAAGCTGAATATAGGGAGTTAGGAGGTAAATTAAAAAATAGGGCATCAAAAGTAGTAATCTCAGGATTGTTACCAGTGCCACGTGCTAGTCAGAGTAGAAAGAGAAGGATATTTCAGATGAATACGTGGCTAGAGGAATGGTGCAAGGGGAAGGGATTCAAATTCCTGGGACATTGGAACCGGTTCTGGGGGAGGTGGGACTAGTACAAACTGGACGATTTGCACCTGGGCAGGAACGGGACCGATGTCCTAGGGGGAGTGTTTGCTAGTGCTATTGGGGAGGGTTTAAACTAGAATGGCAGTGGGTTGGGAACCTGTGCAGGGAGACAGAGGAAAGGGAAGCAAGGATAGAAGCAAAACTCAGGAAGGAGAAAAGCAAAAGTGGCAGTCAGAGAAATCAAGGTTTTAAATCAAATATGGCCACAGTAAATAATAATTCTAAAAAGTCTAAGCGTGTTAAGAAAACAAGCCTGAAGGCTTTGTGTCTTAATGCGAGAAGCATTTGTAATAAGGTGGATAAATTAGCTGCGTAAATAGATGTAAATGGATATGATGTAATTGGGATTACGGAGACATGGCTCCAGGGTGACCAAGGCTGGGAATTCAACATCCAGGGGTATTCAATATTTAGCAAAGACAGGCAAACAGGAAAAGGAGGTGGGGTAGCATTGCTAGTTAAAGAGGAGATTAACACAATAGTAAGGAAGGATATTAGCTCTGATGATGTGGAATCTGTATGGGTAGAGCTGAGAAATACCAAGGGGCAGAAAATGTTAGTGGGAGTTGTATACAGACCCCCAAACAGTAATGCTGAGTTTGGGGATGGCATTAAACGGGAAATTAGAGACATGTGCAATAAGGGCACAGCAGTTATCATGGGCGATTTTAATCTACATATAGATTGGGCTAACCAAATTAGTAACAATACTGTGGAGGAGGAATTCCTGGAGTGCATACGGGATGGTTTCCTGGACCAATATGTCGAGGAACCAACTAGAGATCAGGCCATCTTAGACTGGGTATTATGTAATGAGAAAGGATTAATTAGCAATCTTGTGCGAAGCCCCATGGGTTGGAGCGATCATAATATGATAGAATTCTTCACTAAGATGGAGAGTGAAGTATTTGACTCAGAGACTAGGGTCCTGAATTTAATTAAAGGAAACTATGATGGTATGAGGCGCGAGTTGGGTAGGATGGATTGGGGAACGTTACTTAAAGGGTTGATGGTCGATAGGCAATGGCAAACATTTAAAGATCGCATGGATGAACTACAGAATTTGTTCATCTCTGTTTGGCATAGAAATAAAACAAAGAAGGTGACGCAACTGTGGCTAACAAGGGAAATTAGGGATAGCATATAAATTGGCCAGAAAAAGCAGCATACCCGAAGATTGGGAGCAGTTTAGGATTCAGCAAAGGAGGACAAAGGGATTAATTAAGAGGGGGAAAATAGAGTATGAGAGTAAGCTTTCAGGGAACATAAAAACTGACTGTAAAAGCTTCTATAGATATGTGAAGAGAAAAAGATTGGTGAAGTCAAGCATAGGTCCCTTGCAGTCAGAATCAGGGGAATTTATAATGGGGAACAAAGAAATGGCAGACCAATTAAATACATACTTTGGTTCTGTCTTCACAAAGGAGGACACAGAGACGTTGGGGAACATAGGGACTAATGAGAGGGAGGAACTTAATGAAATCAGTATTTGTAGGGAAATAGTGTTAGGGAAATTGATGGGATTGAAGGCCGATAAATCCCCAGGGCCGGATAATCTACATCCTAGGGTACTTAAGGAAGTGGCCCTAGAAATAGGAGATGCATTGCTGGTCACCTTCCAAAATTCTATAGACTCTGGAACAGTTCCCATGGATTGGAGGATAGCTAATGTAACCCCACTATTCAAAAAAGGTGGTAGAGTGGAAACAGGGAATTATAGACTGGTAAGCCTGACATCGGTAGTGGGGAAAATGCTAGAGTCCATTATAAAAGGTGTAATAGCAGAGCATTTGGAAAGCAGTGACAGGATCGGACAAAGTCAACATGGATTTACAAAAGGTAAATCATGCTTGACTAATCAACTGCAATTTTTTGAGGATGTAACTGGTAGAATAGATAAGGGAGAACCAGTGGATGTGGTGTATTTGGACTTTCAGAAGGCTTTCGATAAGGTCCCGCATAAGAGATTAGCGTGTAACGATAAAGCCCATGGCATTGGGGGTAAGGTACTGACTTGGATAGAGAACTGGCTGGCAGACAGGAAGCAAAAAGTTGGAATAAACGGGTCTTTTTCCGAGTGGCAGGCAGTGACTAATGGGGTACCACAGGGATCGGTGCTAGGACCCCAGCTATTCACAGTATATATTAATGAACTAGACGGGGGAACTAGATGTATAATCTCCAAGTTTGCAGACGACACAAAGCTGGGTGGGCGTGTGTGCTGTGAGGAGGATGCCGAGAAACTCCAGTATGATTTGGACAGGTTGGGTGATTGGGCAGATGCATGGCAGATGCAGTATAATGTGGATAAATGCGAGGTTATCCACTTTGGTGGCAAAAACAGAAAGGCAGATTATTATCTGAATGGCAATAGATTGGGAGAAGGGGAAGTGCAACAAGACCTGGGTGTCCTTGTGCACCAGTCGCTGAAGGTAAGCATGCAGGTGCAACAGGCAGTTAAGAAGGCAAATGCTATGTTGGCCTTCATAGCGAGAGGATTCGAGTACAGGAGCAAGGATGTCTTGCTGCAGTTGTACAGGGCCTTGGTGAGACCACACCTTGAGTATTGTGTGCAGTTTTGGTTGCCTTATCTGAGGAAGGATGTTCTTGTCATGGAGGGAGTGCAGCGAAGATTCACCAGACTGATACCTGGAATGGCAGGAATGACGTATGAGGAGAGATTGGGTCGATTGGGCTTATATTTGCTGGAGTTTAGAAGAATGAGAGGGGATCTCATTTAAAGTTATAAAATTCTAACAGGAGTAGACAGACTAGATGCAGGAAGGATGTTCCCGATGGCGGGGGAGTCCAGAACCAGGGGTCACAGTCTAAAGATAAGGGGTAAGCCATTTAGGACAGAGATGAGGAGGAATTTCTTCACCCAGAGAGTGGTGAACCTGTGGAATTCGCTACCACAAAAGGCAGTAGAGGCCAATTCATTAAATATATTCAAGAAGGAGTTAGATATATTTCTTAAGGCTAAAGGGAATCAAGGGATATGGGGAGAAAGCAGGGACAGGGTACTGAATTTGGATGATCAGCCATGATTTCATTAAATGGCGGAGCAGGCTCGAGGGACCAAATGGCCTACTCCTGCTCCTATCTTCTATGTTTCTATGTTTCTATGCTTCTGCCACCAGATGGTGCTTCATTAGCTCCGGAGGCTGCAGATCCCCATACCTGTACCTACACTCTGAGGGAAATTTGCCTTGCCCTAACTGTCCATGAACAATGGCACAGGAGGTTCACTAGTCAGGGTAAAGTTTGCCAGGTAAGGCTTCAAAGAGGGAGCCTTGCTCAAATGGAAGGGTGATCAAATAATTGGGACCAATGACCCCTGTGCTGGTTCCTCTGTCAAGTGAGGCTCGGCACTGGGAATGGTACCTTACCGAATTTAGCCTATTGTTTTCTGTCAGCGAGGCCAGAAAGGATTGTCTTTATATCAATTATGTGGGTTAAACATCTCGGAGGAGTAGGAGAGAAAGAAACCCTGGAACCATTTAAGAAACAATTAGATCTTACAATGGGAAGGGGGACATTACGATCTCTGTGGATGGATTGACTAAGATGGGCCGAAGGGCCTTCCTCATCCATAATTGTCTTGTGATCTAGTGAACAGTAAAGTTAGGACTAATGTCAGCAAGTTCCTCAAACATGGCTCATGTCCTGCCTTTCAATGAGATCCAATGACGTGCTTCATTAATAGTTTGTGTTGTAGAAATAGAAGCAAGGCAAAATTAAACTTTATACCTTATCACAAGAATATGGAGCAAATTTGCCCGCTTGATTGGCACACCATCCACCACCTTAAACATTCATTCCCTCCACCACTGGCGTATCGTGGCTGCAGTGTGTACCATCTACAAGATGCACTGCAGCAACTCGCCAAGGCTTTTTCGGCAGCACCTCCCAATCCCGCGACCTCTTCCACCTAGAAGGACAAGGGCTGAAGATGCATGGGAGCACCACCACCTCCAAGTTCCCCTCCAAGTCAGAAATCATCCTGACTTAGAAGTATATCGCCATTCCTTCATCATTGCTGGGTCAAAATCCTGGAACTCCCTACCTAACAACACTGTGGGAGCACCTTCTCCACATGGACTGCAGCGGTTCAATGCGACAGCTCACCACCACCTTCTCAAGGATAATTAGGGATGGGCAATAAATGCTGGCTTTGCCAGCGATGCCCACATCCCATAAAAACGAATTTAAAAAAAGGTGAGTAAGTTGAGGTGCAAATCAGCAATGATCTAATTGAATGGTGGAATAGGCTCGAGGGGCTGAATGGCCTCCTCCTGTTCCTATATTCCCATCACCTGGCCAACATTCCTCCCTCAACCAACACCATCAAAAACAGATTAACTGGTCATACATATTTCTCCATAATGTTGAATCTAGCTGTGTGCAAAATGCCTGCCACACTTCCAGCATAACAGCAGTGACTACACTTCAAAGTAATTCATTGGGTGTAAAGCACATCGGGACATCATGAGGATGTGATAAGTGCTTTCTTTATATAATACTTGCATTACTCCCACTTTACAATAAGCGTTACATGCAAAGAGAGCAAACATGATATGTTTTTCTACATTACAACAGCGACTACACTTCAAAAAGTACTTCATTGGCTGTAAAGCGCTTTGGGAAAGGTTGTGAAAGGCGCTGTATAAATGTAAATCTTTCTATTTTTTCTTTTTACTGAACACTAATCTTGTTATTATTTCTGAGCGAACAGGTAATATTGACCTCCTCATTACATCAATAAGTGGATGGCTTGACTGGTAAAGCCAGTATGTGACAGAGGCACACAGTCTGGGTTCCTGGTCTATACGTGTGCTACAAATATGCCTCAATATCCCCCTATGGTGGGGTGGGGGCGGGGGCCGGAGGGGGGGAATTAAAAAACTTCATGGTTCAGACTCCTGATTGCCATCTGGTGACTCCTGTTGGAGAGTGCGGAGGGGTAAATATGAAGTGAGGGCAGGACTGGGCTCGGCTGTGATACACCACATTGGAATAACCTGCCACAAATGAATAATAGCAGCTCGAGCAAGGAACTGGACGATGGCCTGCTGCCTGCACAACTGCAAAGAGTGAGTGCCTTTAGGAGGGTGAGCAGAAGGAACAAAAATTGACATCACTGTGTTCGAAAGTGCAACTGGATCAGCTCGATCTGATTCTTATTCTCATCTGGTTTTGTGTTTCAAACTCAGCAACAATCGTTTGTTTTCCTAAATAAATAAAGCCCCCACTTCTTAACCATACATTTTTGCCATCTGATTCAGATTTGATCCCTCTGCCCGTTGGGTGAATGACTTGCAGGTCTGCTGAGCATGTAACCCTGCCCTGTAGATCAGTGGCTGCTCGTATTTTCATGTGTGCTTGATGTGCCAAGAGAATCTGGCACAGAACATGTCTGAACAACGTGGCACATGGCCTCAGAGCTTTCAGGACAGAGCCTGCTCACAGGAGACTGCACCAAAGAATTCAGGAGAAACCTCTTTACTCAGAAAGTGGTTAGAATGTGGAACTTGTTACCACATGGAGTAGTTGAGGTGAATAGTATAGATGGGTTCAAGGGGAAGCTAGATAAGTACAGGAAGGAGAAAGGAATAGAGGATATGTTGATAGGGTTAGATGAAAAGGGAGGAGGCTCGTGTTGAGCATAAACACTGGCATGGACCAGTTCGGCCTGTTTCTGTGCTGTAGATTCTATGTAACTGTAAGGTTGAACTTTCTCACATGCCAATCTACAAAATTAGATAACATATGAAAAATGACAGACAGAAAAAAACCTCTGGTCTATCCAGCCTGTCCCACACAGTTGCGATGTCTTGTGCATCACAATATATATACTCCCTGGGAGAGACAAAAAACAGTTTTTAAAAACCCAGGCCAATAAAAGGGGGATAAAACTGGAAAATTCCTCTCCTACCCTGTAAGGCGATCAAAGCTAGTCCAGGAGACCACTCTAGCTAAGGCAATGAGCAGCTTCAAATCTGAAAATCAGAGCTGAATAAAGACCTGTGAGCAAGGCCACTGCTTCAAGGTGATTGAATAAATGAAATTACTTTTTATTAAATTCATTGTCAGGATTTTAGTTGGTGTTTCAGGATCATATTCCATTGTAATGTAGGAAATGCAGCAGTCAATTTGCGCACGGCAAGGTCCCACAAACAGCAATGAGATAAATGACTGGATAGTCTGTTTTTAGTGATGTTGGTTGAGGGATAAAACTTGGCCAGGACACCGAGAACATCCTGGTCTTCTTTGAATAGTGCCGTGGAGTCTTTTATGTCCACCTGAGAGTGTAGAAGGGGCCTTGGTTTAACATCTCATCCAAAAGAGAGCACCTCTGACAGTGCAGCACTCCCTCAGCACTGCACTGCGAGTGTCAACCTGGATTATATGCTCAAGTCTCTGGAGTGGGACTTGAACCCACAACCTTCTGACTCAGAGGCAAGAACGCTACCAATGAGCCGCCGCTCATGGCGGGCAGCACGGTGGCATAGTGGTTAGCACTGTTGCCTCACAGCGCCAGGGACCTGGGTTCGAATCTGGCCTCGGGTGACTGTCTATGTGGAGTTTGCACATTCTCCCCGTGTTTGCGTGGGTTTCCTCCGGGTGCTCCGGTTTCCTCCCACAGTCCAAAGATGTGCGGGTTAGGTTGATTGGCTATGATAAATTGACCCTTAGTGTTAGGGGGATTAAATACGTGGGGTTACGGGGATAGAGTGGGATATGTGTAGGGGTTACGGGGATCGGGTGGAATATGTGTCGGTGCAGGCTCGATGGGCCGAAATGGCCTCTATCTGCACTGTGAGGTTTCTGTAATTTCTGACAAAATCAGTGGGAGAAAGAGGGAAACAAGCTGTTTATAAAAACTGAATGAAGGTCCAGGCCCTGTGTCAGCTGTGGCTCAGTGGGTAGCACTCTCTAGGTGGGAGTGGCTAGGAGTGAGCCAGGTGTGACTGGTTGCCTAATTGCAGCTGGGTGCTGGAGGAAGTTTTGTAAAAAGTTGGTGGAGGGTTTTGGGGTGTTGTTTTCAGGTTTTAGGGCCTTTTTGGCCCACAAAAAACAGCCAGATGGCTGCTGAGGGGTCCGGAGTGCCGGGCCCCTCAGAGGACAATATTCCCGAGAGGAATTTTATTAGGGAAGAAACTGTGGTGGGAAGGGGGAAAAAAAGGCCCAAAGATTTGGGCCGGGACCTCAGGAGGTTTGGAAAAGAAAATACAGTGGTGGTGCAATGTGAAGATAAGAAGATTCGAGCCTGGGATATAATCCAGGCAGTTCATGAGGACTGTGGTGAGGGAAGCTGTTTTGCCTGCCGACCAAAACCAAATGTGGGATTTGAGGTGACGGTCAGTGGCTGTGAGGAGGTGGAAAAACTGCTGCTCAGCCTGAAAGTTGGGGAGAAATTTTTGGAGGTGACTCTGCTATATTCAGAGGAGGTGATGGTTTCATTTTTGAACTTGCCTGTGTACATCGAGGACGAAGTGCTGAGCAAAAAGTTGGAGTCGTGGGACATTAAAATCTGTTCCAAAATAAAGAGGAGGTACTATCCGGGAACACGGGTAGCAGACGGAACCCGGTATGTAAAGGTGCGGTTCCCAGAGGGGGTGAGGTCTTTGCCTTACAGTATGAAGTTCGAGACACTGGAAGGAGTACAGTACTTTCGTGTGCTGCACGATAACCAAGTAAAGGTGTGTTACTATTGTCTGGGACATGACCATCTCGTAAGAAACTGTCCTGATTTGTATTGTTACAATTGTGGTGAGTCGGGAGCTGCAAGGCGGAGAGCTGTGGGGTGTGTCATAAAGGCCCCACCCGCTGTGAGTGTGTGGCAGAAGGGAGCGAAATGAGTGATGAAGAGATGGGAGAAGGAGCAGGAGAGGAGTGTGGAACGGCCGGAGGTGCGGTGCAGTCGGAGGACACAGCCGGTAAAATGAAGGAAAAAGGTGCACAGGAAGAGGCAGAGGTTGGCGGAGCGGAGATCGAGATGGAGATGACGGAAAACGCGACGAGTGCTATGGAGGGGAACAAAGACAGCAGCGAGCAGCAAGGGTCGAGTGCAGACTCGAGCCTTAGTGCAGTTCGGCTCCCCCTGGGGAGTCTGGTGTCTGTGCGGGGAGAGGAGGCAGGAGCGGGGTGTGTGGTGGAAGTGAGTGCTCTGGGGAGAGGCGGGGAGTCGGATATTTTGGTGAGCGGGAGGGGGCAGGGCGGGGAGAGGGTGCAAGAGGCAGGAGACTTAAAGGGACAGCAGAATGGGATCGGTGAGATAGAGACGTCAGAAGGGAACAATTTAGGTGCGCCATTGTCCAATGGAGTGAGGGAACAAGGTGCAAGGGTCAGAAGTAGAGACGTGGTCGAAGGGGCAGCACAGTGGGAGAAACTGCGATCGCAGGAAGACTCTCAATGGGAGATGAAGTATCTGACGGGGAGCAGGATTATGTATCTGACGGGAAGCAGGCACAAGGGGTTGCAGAAGAGCTTGAGTGTGAGGAATTAGAGAGGGACAGAGACATGGAAGTTGGGGATGGGATGGCATCATGTGGAAAGGGAAAGGTTAGTGAGGGGCAGAAGGAGGGAGAAAGGGCAGCTCCTGGGTCCAAACTTAAGGCAAAGAAGAGGCTGAAACAGCAGGGAGGGGTCAAACAGGAGGGGAAAAAGAGCCGGAGGCTGCAGGAAAAAGCAACAGCTGCCCGAAAAGTTGAGAAGGAGCATGAGAGGAGTGAAGAGCCTGAGATTAAATGATGGGGAGATTATTGGGCATACTTCCCTTCTTTGGAGCCATGATTACATTGGTCTCGATCAATGTGAATGGACTGAGGGGTGAGAAGAAATTGCAGCAGTTGTTGCAGGGTTTTAAAGGCACGGACTTGTTGTGTCTACAAGAAACCTTTTGGGATGAGGATATTCTAGAAAGAGTTCAGAAGGTTTGGAAGGGAGAGGTGTTTGCAAGTTGTGCAAACAATAACCGTAGAGGGGTTGCTGTTTTAGTGAGTCCGTCCATAGAAGAGAACGTTGTCTTGGTGGACAAGGACACTGAGGGGAGATTTTTACGGCTAAGGGTAAAATTGGAGGGATTTAATAGTGATCTTTTTAATATCTATGCACCGAACGACCATTGCAAGCGTCGCGAGTTTTTTCGGGGGTTATTCACTGAAGTGGCAGAGGTGGAAAACCCTTGTATAGTGGGGGATTTTAATGTATTTTTATCTTGGATGGACATTTCAGCCCAGACAACCTTTAAAGAGGATGGCCTAGAAATTCATTAAGGCGCTGCCAGCTTTGCAGCCAGTTACTGCCTAAAGAGGGCTTCTGCGCCAAAAATGAGTTTGCGCTGATATTCAGCGCAGCGGTATTGGCGGCGGTAGCCGTTAGCTCTGCGCCGGCACCAATGACGTCATCGGTGTGCGCAGTGCCCCGGTTCCGCCCCGAAACCGGCCCGATCCCCATATTTAGTAGCGGCCGCCTCCTCCGAAGCGGCCGCAAACAGCGACCAGAAAATGGGGCCGTGCTGTAGCCTTAGTGGGGCGCTTTAAAGGGGAAGGTGCGGCCGGCCGCTTTTTCGGCAGCCGCCTGCCCGCACGTCCTTCCCCGGCCTCCTCCACCCCCACCCCCGCGGCATTGCTGGCTGCTTTCCGCGAACCCGGCACTTCTCCGTGGTGCCGGGCTCATTTGCCGGCACTCTCCAGCGGCGATCTCCCCGTTGCAGGCAGCTCCCCCTTAAGAGAAGGAGGAGGCCTGCAGTACCGCAGCCTGCCGCTCCGCAGCGGCTGGCGCAGCGGCGCCAAGAGCGCTGAAATTCAGTGTCAGCGCCCCAAGCGGAGGCGGGCACACCCTGGTATAGCGCCCGCTTCCGAATTGGGGCGCAAACACTGAATATCTGACGATCGCTAATGGCTCCCCGCCCAGCGCTAACTTTTGGGCGCGAGCGAGCTGGCCGCCCCAAAGTGAATTTCTAGGCTGATAACTCCAGAGGGATGATTATAAAAATGATGGCAAATTTAAATTTGAGAGACTTATGGAGGGACCGGAACCCCATAAAAAGGGAGTTCTCCAGAGCAGGTTGGGTGGGTGATGTTTTAAAACAGAGCCGAATAGATTTTGTGTTAATGCGGGAAGGGTTAAGTTCGGAGGTGATGGAGATTTATTATAAAAAAGTATTTTTTAGTGATCACTCAGCTTTGGTTCTTAGAATTAGGAACAGCAGAGTTAAGATTGGTTCAGGGGTGTGGATTTTAAACAACCAATTCCTGAAGGAAAGTGCTTATAAAGAAGGGATTATAAAAATAATAAAGAATGCTCGGAAGGAACTTTTGTTCTTGAAAGAAAGAAGAGTTTGGTGGGACAATTTCAAATATGAGGTAAAAGTTTTTTCGGTACGTTATGGGAAAAAGAGGGCGGCAGCTAACCGGCATCGAGAAGAGAATATAAACAAAAGGTTTACGGATGTCTGTAAAGCAGTTGACGGAAGGGATAAGGGAGCTGAGACTAAGTTCCGGGTGCTAAAGGAAGAGTGGGAATTATTGCAAGCTGAAAAATGCAAGGGGGCCATTCTCCGTGCAAAGGCTAGAGATGCATTGGAGGGCGAAAGATGCACTAGATATTTTCTAGAGCAAGAGAAGCTGCGACAGAGATTATCGTTAATTGAGGAGTTGAAGGTTGGGGAGAAGATCATTCATGAAAGTGAGGAGATTTTGGAGGCGGCTAGCAGCTTTTATCAAGAGCTATATACAAAAGAAGACATTTCCAATTTGCAGGTGGAGAAGATTACTGCTTTTATTGAAAAGGGTTTAAAGGAGGATGAGAGAAGCATGTGTGATAAAGAAGTAGGATTAGCGGAAATAAAAATAGCAATAAGTGGAATGAAGGTGGGGAAAAGCCATGGGTCCGATGGACTAAGTGCAGAATTTTATGAGGAATTTTTCGAGATTTTAAGTCCATTGCTCTTAGGAGTTTTTAAGGAAATTAAAATTGAGGGAAGCCTGGCCCCATCTATGAGGAGAGGTATCATAAGTTTAGCTTATAAAAATAAAGGGGATAGACGGGATCTGAAGAATTGGAGGCCCATCACATTATTAAATGTGGATTATAAGATCTTGGCGA
This sequence comes from Somniosus microcephalus, assembly GCF_052327205.1. Classification (NCBI taxonomy): domain Eukaryota; kingdom Metazoa; phylum Chordata; class Chondrichthyes; order Squaliformes; family Somniosidae; genus Somniosus; species Somniosus microcephalus. The sequence continues at coordinate 327,565,498 of NC_140987.1, read as the reverse complement.
GGGTTATGGCAAATCGTTTAAAGGAGGTGTTACCAGAGATAGTTTGGCCCTCTCAGTCCTATGGAGTCATAGGCCGGGACATCGCAGACTCTGTGGTCTCAATCCGAGATGCGATAGAGCTCATGGAAGAGAGTGGGAGGGAGGTTTATGTATTAAAGATAGATCAAGAGAAAGCCTTTGATAGGGTCTCTCATGAGTTTTTATTGAAGGTTTTGGAAGCATTTGGTTTCAAGGAAAATTTCATTCAGTGGATAAGGATTTTTTATTCAAACATATTTAGCTGTGTTAAATGTAATGGTTTTTTTATCTAAGTATTTTCCGATACAGAGATCAGTGAGACAGGGTCCCCACTGCTGTACACATTGGTAGCAGAACCATTAGGTTACATGATGCGAAAGAAACAAGGTGTAGTTGGGATTGTGGTCCCCAGTTCTGGGCTGGTGTCGGTGATACACCAATATGCAGATGACACAACCTTAACATTGAGAAATGGGGAGTCAGTGAGGAAAGCTATGGATGTAGTGGAGGAATATTGTAGAGCTTCAGGAGCCAGAGTGAATTATAGTAAGTCCCAATGCCTGGTTGCAGGGAGGATCGGGGGGAATGGTTGGGGGTATGTCCCTTTAAGGTGGTGGAGGTTTTGGAAGTTCTGGGGGTGCATATGGGGTGCAAGAAAGACAGGGAAGAAGTGGATCGATTAAATTGGGAACCGAAGGTTAAGAAAATTAAAAAGATTTTGGGAAGATGGGAAAGAAGGTGGTTGAAAGTGCAAGGAAGAGCGACAGTGGTGTCTGCTCTCCTGCTATCTAAGCTATGGTACTTATTGACGGTGGAGGATATTCCTGAGTAGGCAGAAAAGTCCATCCGAGAGGCTTGTGTGAGGTTTTTATGGGAAGGGAAACCAGCCTTGATGGCTTACAGTACCATCATTGGACAGAGAAATCAGGGAGGACTCAATTTCCCAGATATTGATTTGAAGAAAAAATCCTTTAGAACCAAATGGGTGAAGAGATTTCTTCAGAAGTCAAATTCAAGTTTTTGGAAGAGTTGTTTTGAGCATTTTTTAAAACGAAGTGGGATAGGAGGGCAGGGGATATTGTATATGGAATACAATAATATGTTTCTGAAATCGATTAACCTTCTCCCTTGGTTTTATAAGGGGGTTGTAGAGACTTGGGCTCAATTTTTAAAAAGTGTGCAGTTTACGCCAAGGGGGCTGAGGAATTTTTAGAACAGCCCTTATTTTTTAATAGGTGGGTCAACATCGAAGGAGAGGTTTTATTTAATCAAGCTTTTATAAAAGCTGGGATTATATTGGTGAAAGATGTATTATACGAGGTGATTCCAGGTTGGTTGCCGGAAGCGATAGTGAGGGACATGGTGTGGGAGGAGGATCAGGAGGTAGAAGGAAAAGCAATAGGAATCATGTATGAGAAGATTGTGAGGGCAATGCCACAGGATTGGATGGAAGAAATAAATGCGGAAATCTCCAAAGGAAGTAAAATGCGTCCTGCTTTTCCAAGCTTTGTACTGGAGAAAGGGGGAGAGTTGGTCCAATTTGACATCTGTAATACTCGAGATTTCTATGAGGTATTCAGAGAATGGAGATTTAAGACACCTGCTGGTCAGGAGTTTTGGCAGAGTACATACCCACAGCTGGACTTCAACAGGATTTAGAAGGGAGTGTGGGTGAATTTTAAATGCCCAGAATGGATTGAACTGGATTTCAAATTGGCTCATAACCGGGTTTTTACCATAACAGTCTTGTGCAAGATTGGACGAGTGGAGGCGGCAACTTGCCCAATGTGTGGGACACAGGATGAGACTCTGTCCCATTTACTGGTGTTATGTCCGCAGTTAAATGACTTTAAGTACTATGTTCGACAGTTGTGTGAAGCTTTTTTGCTGGGTGGGGACCGAACAGCGAGAATGGGAATCCCGTGCGACTCAATTTTGAGATGGGGATTGCAGGAGAGTCTGCCCGAGTCTAGCGGAGCGGCAATTAATTTAATGTTCAGTTTGGCTAGATTCGTGATTGTGCAAAGAAGGAATGCTCTGTTTTTTAAGGGGAGGAGAATCAATCTAAAAGAGTATTTTAAATATAAGCTAAAAGACCATTATAAGGCTCTGTGGATGTTTTATTCAGAAAGTAATTTAAGGACAGTATTTTACAACCAATTTTTAAAGTACAATCGATTAATATATGTTACAGGTGATAAATTAAACTTCAGGTTTTGATGTTAAAATGTGGTGGCGGAATGGCTGTGCAGGGCAGTGGAATTGATTTGTATCATACAATGTAATGATCACAATGTTGTAAATGTTCTTAATCTATCTATCTATATATATAAAAGATATATAAAAGACCTCTTCTGTCTGTCTGTCTGTCAGTCTGTCCGTTCTCTATACTCGCAAAAGTTATAGAGTGTACCTACACGTATGTTACATCAAAAGAAAGCTTACGATTCCGGAGCAGTCATAAGCGTATTTACGTTTCGGTGAGACAAAATTTGTGCCGACAGTATCCAAAAAACATTCAAAATTCCGCTCATTATCCGCTCATTAGCATTGAGTGACTATGATGTCGAAGAGCTGCTATGATGTCAGAGTAGTTTTTGTGCTGTCATAAAGAAATCAATGCTTTCACTGTGCCCAGCCTACTCAGCTGGGGTGACTCGGGCCGGGCCTCTTCCTCTCTTCTCTATTTCTTCTCTCTCCGTCTCTCTCTCTCCTCCAGTCTCTCCATCCTCCAGCCTCTCTCTCTCTCTCCCCCCAATCGCTCTCTCGCTCCCCGTCTCTCTATCTCTCTGTCTCTGTCTCCCAGTCTCAATATCTCTCTCTCTCCCCAGTCTCTCTCTCCCTTCCCCTGTCTCTCTCTCTCTCTCTCTCTCCCCCAGTCTCTCTCTCTCTCTCCCGTCTCTCTCCCCCAGTCCCTCTCTCTCCCCAGTCTCTCTCTCTCTCTCTCTCTCCCCAGTCTCTCTCCTCTCTCTCCCCGAGTCTCTCTCTCTCTCCCCCCCAGTCTCTCTCTCTCTCTCCCCCAGTCTCTCTCTCTCGCTCCCCAGTCTCTCTCCTCTCTCTCCCCCAGTCTCTCTACTCTCTCTCTCTCTCTCTCCTGTCTCTCTCTCTCCCCCAGTCTCTCTCTCTCTCCCAGTCTCTCTCTCTCCCCCAGTCTCTCTCTCACCCCCTCAGTCTCTCTCTCTCTATCTCCCCATTCTCTCTCTCTCTCTCCCCGTCTCTCTCTCTCCCTCCTCAGTCGCACTCTCTCTCCCCCCAGTTTCTCTCTCTCTCTCCCAGTCTCTCTCTCTCCCCCCCAGTCTCTCTCTCTCCCCCAGTCTCTCTCTCTCCCCCCAGTCTCTCTCTCTCCCCCCAGCCTCTCTCTCTCCCCCCAGTCTCTCTCTCCCCCCAGTCTCTCTCTCTCTCTCCTCCAGTCTCTCTCTCCCCAGTCTCTCTCTCCCCCCAGTCTCTCTCTCTCTCCCCTCCAGTCTTTCTCTCCCCCAGTCTCTCTCTCCCCCCAGTCTCTCTCTCTCTCTCTCCCCAACTCTCTCCCTCTCCCCCCAGTCTCTCTCTCTCTCTCTCCCCCACTCTCTCCCTCTCCCTCCACTCTCTCCCCCTCCCCCCAAGTCTCTCTCTCTCCCCATCTCTCTCTCTCTCCCCCCCAGTCTCTCTCTCGCTCTCTCTCTCTATCTCCCCAGTCTCCCTCTCTCTCCCAGTCTCTCTCTCTCTTCGCCCATCTCTCTCTCTCTCCCCCAGTCTCTCTCTCTCTCCCCGTCTCTCTCCCCCAGTCTCTCTCTCTCCCCCTCAGTCTCTCTCTCTCTCCCCATTCTCTCTCTCTCTTTCCCCAGTCTCTCTCCTCTCTCTCCCCCAGTCTCTCTACTATCTCTCTTTCTCTCCCCATCTCTCTCTCTCTCCCCCAGTCTCCCTCTCTCCCCCTCAGTCGCTCTCTCTCTCCCCCCTCAGTCTCTCTCTCTCTATCTCCCCAGTCTCTCCCTCTCTCTCTCTCCCCGTTTCTCTCTCTCTCTCTCTCTCACCCCTCAGTCGCTCTCTCTCTCCCCCTCAGTCTCTCTCTCTCTCTCTCTATCTCCCCATTCTCTCTCTCTCCCCAGCCTCTCTCCTCTCTCTCCCCCCAGTCTCTCTGCTCTCTCTCTCTCTCTCTCTCCCGTCTCTCTCTCTCCCCCAGTCTCTCTCTCTCTCCCAGTCTCTCTCTCTCCCCCAGTCTCTCTCTCTCCCCCTCAGTCTCTCTCTCTCTATCTCCCCATTTTCTCTCTCTCTCTCCCCGTCTCTCTCTCTCCCCCCTCAGTTGCACTCTCTCTCCCCCCAGTTTCTCTCTCTCTCTCCCAGTCTCTCTCTCTCCCCCCCAGTCTCTCTCTCTCCCCCCAGTCTCTCTCACTCACTCCAGTCTCTCTCTCTCCCCCCAGTCTCTCTCTCCCCCCAGTCTCTCTCTCTCTCTCCTCCAGTCTCTCTCTCCCCAGTCTCTCTCTCCCCCCAGTGATGTGCCTCAATAATTCCGAGACTCGAAGTTAGCAGAACAAAACAAGGCTTTTATTAACTTAGAACGCAACACGTAAGCGAGAGAGATGTCTTCCTTCTGGGGACTGAGGCCAGACTGAGCCAGCCTACAAACGGGGCCAGGTATGGGCGGAGCCCTACACACAGCACATTCCAGTATACAATACAGCACATTCCAGTACACAATACAATGAGGTCTGGGGGAAGGGAAATGGCACTGAAACCGATCTCAGTCACAGGCAGTGATGATGATGAATATTTCATCACATTCACCCCTTCTATAGATTTAGTCTGTTCGGGGGTTTGATAGTCCTCTGCGACCGACGTGGCTGTTGCGGTGCCGCGGGTGTCGGCTGGGTGTCCCCGGTAGCCTCCTGGGTCTCTGCCGGGGGTGCCGCCAGGGTTGTTGAAGGGGTAGCTGGTGGGGGTGCCATTGGTCGGTGTTCTTCCGGGGGTGATGATAGAGTAGTGGGTGGGTAAGAGTTGCTGTGATCGTCGTTGCCGCTATTGCCGTGGTTGTTGTCGATGCCGGCTGGGGCGACGTCTTTTATGGACACGGTGTCCTCCCTTCCGTCGGCGTGCCGGACATATGCGTATTGGGGGTTGGCGTGGAGTAGGTGTACTGGCTCCATGAGAGGGTCCGTCTTGTGGCCCCTCACATGCCTTCGCACGAGTACCGGACCTGGGGTGGAGAGCCATGACGGCATGGATACGCCTGAGGTGGATTTCCGGGGAAAGACAAACATTCGTTCATGAGGCGTGGTATTAGTGGCCGTACACAATAGCGACCGTATCGAATGGAGCACATCCGAGAGGACTTCCTGCCAGCGGGAGATAGGGAGGCCCTTGGTCCTTAGAGCTAGAGTGACTGCTTTCCATACTGTCCCGTTCTCTCGCTCCACTTGGCCGTTACCCCGGGGGTTGTAGCTGGTGGTACGGCTCGTGGCGATCCCCCTGGACAGCATGTACTGGCGTAGCTCTTCACTCATGAAGGACGCCCCCCTATCCGTATGGATGTAGCTCGGCATACCGAACAGGCAGAACAGGCTGTTGAGGCATTTAATGACCGTGGCGCTGGTCATGTCTGGGCAGGGGAAGGCGAATGGGAACCGGGAGTATTCGTCCACAATGTTCAGGAAGTAAACATTGCGGTCGACGGATGGGAGGGGGCCCCTGAAATCTAAGCTGAGCCGCTCAAAGGGGCGTGTAGCTTTGATTAAGTGGGCTCTATCTGGGCGGTAGAACCGAGGCTTGCACTCAGCGCAAGTGCAGCAGTTCCTGGTCAGGGACCGAACTTCCTCAATCGAGTAGGGTAAGTTACGGGACTTTATGAAGTGGAACAGCCGCGTGACCCCTGGGTGGCAGAGGTCATTGTGGAGGGTCTGTAGCTGATCCCCGGTGGCGCTGGCACACATCCCTCGTGAGAGGGCGTCAGGGGATTCGTTAAGGGCCCCTGGCTGGTAAATGATGTCGTACTCGAAGGTGGAGAGCTCGATCCGCCACCTAAGAATCTTATCATTTTTAATCTTCCCCCTCTGTTTATTATTGAACATAAACGCTACCGACCACTGGTTGGTAAGTAGGGTGAAGCGTTTGCCGGCTAGGTAGTGGCGCCAGTGGTGCACTGCCTCCACGATGGCTTGGGCCTCCTTTTCCACGGAGGAGTGTCTGATCTCGGGCCCTTGGAGGGTCCTCGAGAAGAAAGCTACGGGCCGCCCCGCCTGGTTGAGGGTGGCCGCCAAGGCGAAGTCAGACGCATCACTTTCCACTTGAAATGGAGTGTTCTCGTCCACTGCCTGTAGCGTGGCCCGCTCAATATCCTGCTTAATGCTTTTGAAGGCGGCGTGGGCCTCAGCAGAGAGCGGGAAAGAGGATGCTTTCAAGAGGGGGCGGGCTTTGTCGGAGTAGTTGGGGACCCATTGGGAATAATAAGAAAATAACCCCAGGCACCTTTTCAGGGCTTTGGGAGTGTTGGGCAGGGGCATCTCCCGTAGGGGGCGCAATCGGTCGGGGTCTGGTCCAATTTCCCCATTCTCCACCATGCTGCCTAGTATGCAGAGGCGCGTGGTGTTGTAAACGCACTTGTCCTCGTTGTAGGTGAGGTTGAGTTTTTGTGCGGTTTCCAGGAACCTCTCGAGGTTCGAGTCGTGATCCTGCTGATTGTGGCCGCAGATGGTGACGTTGTCGAGGTAGGGGAAGGTTGCCTGCAAGTGGTGGTCATCGACCATGCGGTCCATCTCCCTCTGGAAGACCGAGACCCCATTCGTCACCCCAAAGGGGACTCTGAGGAATTGGTAGAGGCGTCCGTTCGCCTCGAAGGCGGTGTACGGGCGGTCCTCTGGTCTGATAGGGAGCTGGTGGTACGCTGACTTGAGGTCGATGGTGGAGAACACCCGGTATTGGGCGATTTGGTTCACCATTTCTGATATGCGGGGTAGCGGGTAGGCGTCTAGTAGGGTGTACCTGTTGATCGTTTGACTATAGTCGATCACCATCCGTTTCTTCTCGCTACCCCTTACCACTACCACTTGGGCGCGCCACGGGCTGTTGCTGCGTTCAATAATGCGCTCTTTCAGGAGCCTGTCTACCTCGGTCGCGATAAACCGCCTGTCCTCCCAGCTGTACCTCCTGCTTTTGGTCGCTATTGGCCGGCAGTTAGGGGTAAGGTTCGCGAATAGCGAAGGCGGCTTTACCTTCAGGGTAGCCAGACCGCACACTGTGAGGGGCGGCTGGGACCCACCGTACTTGAGCGTGATGCTTTGGTGGTTGCACTGGAAATCCAGGCCCAAGATCACGCTCGCACATAGGTTCTTCATGATTAATACTTTAAAATTATCATATACAGTTCCATTAACGCACAATTGTACCGTGCAGTAACCCAGAATGGTCGATGTCTGGGTTTTGTCAGCCATAGAGATGGTACCCTGAGTAGGGACCACCTTTAGGGAGAGTTGTTGTGCCAGTTCTGGGTGGATAAAGCTCTCCGTGCTTCCACTGTCAATTAAGCATTTAACCCAGCACCCGTTTACCTCGATGTCCACCATTGATCTGGATAGCGGGTGCGGCCTGGTCTGGTTCACTGTGACCGATGCCACTGTAGGGCCCTGATCGATACAAGATGGTGTCCACGCTGTCTGCTCACAAGATGGCGGACCCCACGAGGTCGGGCAAGATGGCGTCCAAGATGGCCGCTCCCACGGCGCACACGCGGCGGTGGCGGGTTTTCCGGCGGTTGGTTTTCCGGCGGGGTTCCCTCTGCACACCTTCCCGAAGTGCCCCTTCTTACCGCACTTAAAGCAGGTGGTGCCTTTCGCCGGGCACAGGTTTCTGGTGTGCTTTGGCTGCCCGCAGAAGTAGCAGTTGGGTCCCTGACGCGTCGCGGCTGTCGTAGGGCTTCTGGGGGGAGAGCGGGGCCCAGCTGATGTCGGGCTGTTGGGCGGGGAAGATGCCTTCCAAGATGGCGGCGCCCTCGGTGCACACGTGGCGGCGTGGACGGCGCGGGCTGAAGAGTAGGCGTCCGAGTTTCTCTGGGCCACATCCAGGGATCGCGCGGTGTCCGCAGCCTGTTTCAGGTCCAACCCCGTTTTTTCCAGCAGTCTTTGCCGGATGTAAGTGGAGCTGAGGCCTGTGATGAAGGCATCGCGAACAAGCTCGTCAGTGTACACTGCGGCTTTTACATCTCGGCACTTGCAGTCTTTGCCAAGCATTTTCAGGGTGCTTAGGAACTCCTCCACCGATTCCCCAGGTCGCTGTGCGCGGGTAGCGAGCAGGTGCCTAGCATACACCTCATTCGTAGGCTGCTGGTAATGCACCTTTAAGATGTCGCAGGCGGCCAGGTATGTCTCGGCGTCTTGGATGAGGGGGTAAACCCGGTGGCTTACCCAATTCCGCAGAATTCCAAGTCTCATCCTCGCAGCGTCCGTAGCGTCTTTGACGGCTGCGGAATTGTCCAGGAAGAATTCCATACACTCAAACCAGTGTCCGAAGCGTGCTGATGCGTCCGGAGCATGTTGATCCAAATCCAAACGTTCGGGTTTCAGGAGTTGATCCATAGTGTTGAAAAATAAGTTAATAAAATTGATGTGCCTCAATAATTCCGAGACTCGAAGTTAGCAGAACAAAACAAGGCTTTTATTAACTTAGAACGCAACGCGTAAGCGAGAGAGATGTCTTCCTTCTGGGGACTGAGGCCAGACTGAGCCAGCCTACAAACGGGGCCAGGTATGGGCGGAGCCCTACGCACAGCACATTCCAGTATACAATACAGCACACTCCAGTACACAATATAATGAGGTCTGGGGGAAGGGAAATGGCACTGAAACCGATCTCAGTCACAGACAGTGATGATGATGAATATTTCATCACACCCAGTCTCTCTCTCTCTCCCCTCCAGTCTTTCTCTCCCCCAGTCTCTCGCTCCCCCAGTCTCTCTCTCTCTCTCTCCCCAACTCTCTCCCTCTCCCCCCAGTCTCTCTCTCTCTCTCTCCCCCCCACTCTCTCCCTCTCCCTCCACTCTCTCCCCCTCCCCCCAAGTCTATCTCTCTCCCCATCTCTCTCTCTCTCCCCTCAGTCTCTCTCTCTCTCCCCCCCACCCCCCGGTCTCTCTCTCTCCCCCCCAGTCTCTCTCTCGCTCTCTCTCTCTATCTCCCCAGTCTCCCTCTCTCTCCCCAGTCTCTCTCTCTCTTCGCCCATCTCTCTCTCTCTCCCCAGTCTCTCTCTCTCTCCCCGTCTCTCTCCCCCAGTCTCTCACTCTCCCCCTCAGTCTCTCTCTCTCTCCCCATTCTCTCTCTCTCTTTCCCCAGTCTCTCTCCTCTCTCTCCCCCAGTCTCTCTACTCTCTCTCTTTCTCTCCCCATCTCTCTCTCTCTCCCCCAGTCTCCCTCTCTCCCCCTCAGTCGCTCTCTCTCTCCCCCCTCAGTCTCTCTCTCTCTATCTCTCCAGTCTCTCCCTCTCTCTCCCCGTCTCTCTCTCTCTCACCCCTCAGTCGCTCTCTCTCTCCCCCTCAGTCTCTCTCTCTCTCTCTATCTCCCCATTCTCTCTCTTTCTCCCCAGCCGCTCTCCTCTCTCTCTCCCCAGTCTCTCTGCTCTCTCTCTCTCTCTCCCCGTCTCTCTCTCTCTCCCCCAGTCTCTCTCTCTCCCCCCTCAGTCACTCTCTCTCTCCCCCTCAGTCTCTCTCTATCTCCCCAGTCTCTCTCTCTCTCCCCCCCAGTCTCTCCCTCTCTCTCTCTCCCCGTCTCTCTCTCTCTCTCCACCAGTCTCTCTCTCTCCCTCTCTCCCCCCCCGGTCTGTCTCTCTCTCTCCCCCAGTATCTCTCTCCCCAGTCTCTCTCCTCTCTCTCCCCCCAGTCTCTCTACTCTCTCTCTCTCCCCGTCTCTCTCTACCCCAGTCTCTCTCTCTCCCCCTCAGTCGCTCTCTCTCTCCCATTTATTGCTGAGGACATATTATTGGAATAGGCTGCACTTTCGAGCAGAGTTGCCAACGAGCAGTCAGTGTCTCCAGTCCCTCCCATTCGTGCTGATCGAGCAGAGGGGGCAGGGATGGTGGCTGAAATCTCCCTGCCGGCCGCTGCATTTCACCTCTTGTGCGCACAAGCAGACGTGCTGAACCACAGAGGATTAAGGGCCCATTTCAAGCCAGCCCCAAAATTTACGCCCCTTCCCCCTTACCCCACACGAACAACATGAATGGGGGCTGTAAAGAAAAACAGATGGTTGGCAACTGAAAACATTCTACCAAAGTCTTTCATGTGCTCAGCGCAAGATTATAAGATCACAAGATAGTTACAGATGAGGAAGACCATTCTGCCCATCTTAATCCATCCATCCAGAGCCAGCCTAGAGTAACCCCATTCAACATTCAATTGTTTCTTGATTCTGGACTCTAGACCACGTTTTGTGTAAGGAATTTCCTGATATAAGTCCTAAATTTACCGATTACTAGTTTGAACCTCTGTTCCTTTGTTCAGTTCTTGCAATCTAACTTAAAGTAATATTCAGGATTTACATTTTTATTTCTTCTTTCACAATATTATACACCTCTGTGAGATCACCTCTCAGATGCCTCCTTTCAAGATGGAAAACACCAAGGGAATGGATTTCCTCAGAGCCTCTCCTGCTCCATTGCACTTGCACTGAAGTTACGGTGACAGAGCAGAAGACACTCCGAGGAAATTCACCCCCCAAATCTCTCCAAACTTTCCTCATAAGTCAGGCCCTCAGCACTAGGGATCAGCTGGGTACAGCACTTGACTGTCTCCCTCGAGTCTCACTGACTGGATGAGTACCCAAGATGTGGTCCAACCAGAGCCCTGCCACACCTTCCCCTGACTTCGATTCTAGTGTTTTGACTACGAAGTTTAAAATCCTAGTGACTTTGTTGATTACTGCTCCGTACCAGTTGGACATTAAAAAAAATTTGTTCCTGGGATGTGGGCGTTGCTGGCAAGGCCATCATTTATTGCCCATCCCTAATTGCCCTGGAGAAGGTGGTGGTGAGTCACCTTCTTGATCCGCTGCAGTCTATGCGATGAAGATACTCCCCCAGTGCTGTTAGGGAGGGAGTTCCAGGATTTTGACCCAGTAACGATGAAGGAACAGCGATATATTTCCAAGTCAGGATGGTGTGTAACTTGGAGGGGAACTTGGAGGTGGTGGTGTTCCCTTGCGCTTGCTGCCCTTGTCTTCTATATGGTAGAGGTCACAGGTTTGGGAGGTGCTGCCAAAGAAGCCTTGGTGAGTTGCTGCAGTGCATCTTGTAGATGGTACACACTGCCTCAAGTCTACTAGGACTCCTAGAAAGAAAGAACTTACAGTTCTGTAGCACCCTTCATGACCACAGGACGTCCCAAAGTGCTTTACGACCAATGAAGTAAAAGTCCCGTTCACCCATCACCCCTGTGCTCGCTGACCGACATTGGCTCCTGGGCCGGCAACACCTCGAATTTAAAATTCAAATCCTTGTTTTCAAATCCCTCCATGGCCTCGGCCCTCCCTATCTCTGCCATCTCTTCCAGCCCTCTGAGATCTCTGTGCTCCTCCAATTCTGGCCTCTTAATCACTCCACCATTGGCGGCCATGCGTTCAGCTGCCAAGGCCCTAAGCTCTGGAATTCCCTTCATAAACTTCTCCGCCTCTCTACCTCTCTCTCCTCTTCTAAGATGCTCCTTAAAACGTACCACTTTGACCAAGCTTTTGGTCACCTGCCCTAATATCTTTTTCTTTCGCTCGTGTCAATTTTTGTTTGATAAATGCCCCTGTGAAGCGCCTTGGGACATTTTACTATGTTAAAGGTGCTATATAAATGCAAGTTGTTGTTGTTGTCTAAGACACCTAATAGATTTTCATTATTTGCACTCTATTTTGCAAAGTATCTTTTCTATGTCTGGGTTGTGATGAGATCTTACCCATTACATTAAAAGTCTGGGATATTATTTTTTAAGACTTTTCAAATGTAACATTGACAATTTGTTCTGAACATGACTACAGCTATAAAATAATACTACTCCAGGGAAATTTCAATTTTTATTGCCCAAGCAGGATCAGGCTAAAATTTGCGCAGTCACCAATTGTACCGTTTAAATTACTTATCCAGCTGCTGGATGCACTTTTAAAATTACTATCCTTCTAGTGGAAACAGCTATTAAGTCCATTTGGATCACATAAAGAAAACTCAATGAAATGACTGCCACATTTCTCAAAATGGCCGCCCGACTTGTCTACAAATATCAAAAGTGAAAACAAAGTCCCAATGTGTCAGTGCTATAATTCCTGCTGGCTCTGCGGTCTTCACTGCCTGTGGCTTGCTTTTTTAAATTTTGTTTATGGGATGTGGGCGTTGCTGGCAAGGCCAGCATTTATTGCCCATCCCTAGTTCCCTTGAGAAGGTGGTGGTGAGCCACCTTCTTGAAGCGCTGCAGTCCATGTGGTGAAGGTACTCCCACAGTGCTGTGAGGGAGGGAATTCCAGGAATTTGACCCAGCGATGATGAAGGAACGGCGATATACTTCCAAGTCAGGACGGTGTGTGACTTGGAGGGGAACTTGGAGGTGGTGGTGTTCCCATGTGCCTGCTGCCCTTGTCCTTCCAGGTGGAAGAGATCGCGGGTTTGAGAGGTGCTGCTGAAGAAGCCTTGGTGAGTTGCTGCAGTGCCTCTTGTAGATGATACACACTGCAGCCACGGTATGCCGGTGGTGAAGGGAGTGAATGTTTAAGGTGGTGGATGGGGTGCCAATCAAGCGGGCTGCTTTGTCCTGGATGGTGTCGAGCTTCTTGAGTGTTGTTGGAGCTCATCCAGGCAAGTGGAGAGTATTCCATCAAACTCCTTACTTGTGCCTTGTAGATGGTGGAAAGGCTTTGGGGAGAGAGGAGGTGAGACACTCGCCGCAGAATATCCAGCCTCTAACCTGCTAATGTAGCCACAGTATTTATGTGGCTGGTCCAGTTAAGTTTCTGGTCAATGGTGGCCCCCAGGATGTTGATGGTGGATCAGATCAAAGCTCTGCAGTCCTGCCACATCCAGTCATGAATGGTGGTGGACCATTAAACAACTAATGGGAGGAGGAGGCTCCAAGAATATCGCCATTCTCAATGATGGTGGCGCCCAGCACGTGAGTGCAAAAGACAAGACTGAAGCGTTTGCAAACAACTTCAGGCAGAAGTACAGAGTGGATGATCCATATCGGCCTACTCCCGAGGTCCCCACCATTACAGAAAACAGTCTTCAGCCAATTCGATTCACTCCACGTGATATCAAGAAATGGCTGAGCGCACTGGATACAGCAAAGGCTGTGGGCCCTGATAACATCCCGGCTATCGTGCTGAAGACTTGTGCTCCAGAACTAGCCGCGACTCTAGCCAAGCTGTTCCAGTACAGCTACAACACTGGCATCTATCCGACAATGTGGAAAACTGCCCAAGTATGTCCTGCCCACAAAAAGCAGGACAAATCCAACCCGGCCAATTACCGCCCCATCAGTCTACTCTCAATCATCAGCAAAGTGATGGAAGGTGTCATCGACAGTGCTATCAAGCGACACTTACTCACCAATAACCTTCCCCCTGATGCTCAGTTTGGGTTCTGCCAAGAACACTCTGCTCCCAACCTCATTACAGCCTTGGTCCAAACATGGACAAAGGAGCTGAATTCCAGGGGTGAGGTGAGAGTGACTGCCCTTGACAGCAAGGCAGCATTTGACCGAGTGTGGCATCAAGGAGCCCTAGTAAAACTGAAGTCAATGGGAATCAGGGGGAAAACGCTCCACTGGCTGGAGTCATACCTAGCACAAAGGAAGATGGTTGTGGCGGTTGAAGGTCAATCATCACAGCCCAGGACATCACTGCAGGAGTTTCCTAGGGCAGTAGCCTAGGTCCAACCATCTTCAGCTGCTTCATCAATGACCTTCCCTCCAACATAAGGTCAGAAATGGGGATGCTCGCTGATGACTGCACAGTGTTCAGCGCCATTCACAACTCCTCAGATAATGAAGCAGTCCATGCCCGCATGCAACATGACCTGGACGATGTTCAGGCTTGGGCTGATAAGTGGCAGGTAACATTCGCGCCACAGAAGTGCCAGACAATGACTATCTCCAACAAGCGAGAGTCTAACCACCTCCTCTTGACATTCAATGGTATTACCACTGCCGAATCCCCCACCATCAATATCCTGGGGGTCACCATTAACCCATCTGTTAACTAGCTTGGTGATCCTCAATGAAAACTCAAATGATCACCGAGCCAAGTTAAGCAAAACTGTGTGTTAATTTTAGCCCCCCTGTAAAGTGTTGATGCTCAATAAACATCCCAGTTTCTGGCCTTCTGCTTGACAGAAAAATACAAGATTAAGGTTGAAGCCGCCATGCTTACAATTTGTATTTATATAGCCCCTTTTATAACCTCAGGACGTCCCAAAGCGCTTTACAGCCAATGAAGTACTTTTGAAGTACATTCACTATTGTAATGTAGGGAACGCGGCAGCCAATTTACGCACAGCAGGATCCCACAAATAGCAATGAGATAAATAACCAGATAATTTACACAGCCACTCTTGATTTTCATTAAAACGCCCCCACATTTCGACTGATCTTCCCCATAAGAGTGAGCCACGAGTACCACTGGGCCTATTTTGTGTCCTTTATCTAATTTTGAGTTTCTCTCGCATCTTCCCTCATGCCCTTTCTGAGCTCATCTTGCCCATGAGACCCACCTCCTGCTGCCTTAACCTCATTCCCAATAAACTGCTGACCATCCTGCATCCCTTCCTGGCCTCCATGATACCTGTCATTGTAAATAGTTCCCTCTACTCACATAATGTCCCCCTTCTTTTCAAAACTGCCGTCATCACCTCCATGCTCAAAAAACCCACCCTTGAACCCTCTGTCCTTGTAAACTACTGCCCCATCTCCAACTTTCTTTTCCTCTCCAAAGTCCTTGAATGTGTTGTCACCTCCAAAATATTGCCCATTTTCACAGCAACTTTGTGTTTCAATCCCTCCAGTCAGATTTCCATCCCCTCCCATAGCTTTGAAATGGCTCTGATCAAAGTTACAATTAACATTCCCTGTGACTGTGCCCATGGTGCATTTCCCCTCCTTGTCCTCCTTGCCCTCTCTGCAGCCATTGACGTGGTTGATCACACCATCCTCCTCCAGTACCTCTCCTCCACTGTCCAGCTCATTAAGACTGCCCTTGCTTGGTTCCACTATTATCTACTCAATTGTAGTCAGAACATCACCAGCAATGACTTCTGTTCCTGGCCCCTGCACTGTTACCTCTGGACCCCAAGGATCTATCTCTTTCTCATCTATATGCTGCCCCTAGGCGATGTCATCTGAAGACATAGGGCTTGATTTTGTCAATGGGGAGCTTTTGGAGGCGGGACTCCCACTTTTTAGGTTGAAGTCCCGCCCTGTTCCTGGGACTAGGGACAGGGTCACTGGCAAGGCTTGGAAACTAAGCAGAGCCAGGCCTGGCTAGTACCTGGAGGGGTGACCATCAGGGAAGACCAGGTGCAGAAGGTCACGGAAGGAGCCCCGAGGAGGGGCGGTTGGTGAGAAGGTCACGGAAGGAGCCCCGGGAGGGGCGGCTGGTGAGCAGGCCTGGGCGTTGGGCTGAAGATTGTCGGACAGGAGGAATGGTGGAAATGGAATGGCGGCGCGCACAGACGCAGCGGCTTTGCTTCTCCCAGGACGGTGCTATTTACGTTTAATGTTAATATTATTTGTACTGGACTCATGGGAGCTTGCAAGATCACATTTCGTTGTTCATGTACTTGTGCATTGTACAATGACAATAAAGTTGAATTATTATTGTGGCCAACCCACGCTATTTTCCCTTGATTGACCCAGTGGGCTCAGCAGGCCAATTAAGGGACACCTGGTTACTGGTTGTTGTGTCTGTGTATAATAAGACACAGACTGCAGGAGAATGGTATACCAGGTGTTTACTCAACGTGGCTCACACGGGAACTCATCTGTACAGATTACTACTCAGTGCTATATACAGGTGTGGTCACTGCCGGTACTGCAGTATACATGAGCTGTAAAGGATAGTTCCCCCCTTAAAGGTATATACATTACAATTCCTCCCCTTTTAGATTAACAGTACCATAACACTCATTTAACAATTAAATATCAAACTAATTACAATTAACACTTTTAACATGCAACATTAGCTGAAAATAGTCTATTTATATATTCAGTCTTTGGGGAGGCTTCCTGATCCTTTCTGGATAGCGCCTTTCCCGAGTGTTTTGCTCTTGGTGAGGAGGCGATTCTGGCCCCCTGTCGTCGGTTGGTTCATCAGCTTCCGATGCTACTGTTCCTGGGGTAGATGCGACCTGTACGTCGGGTTCATCACCAGGTACATATGGGCGAGGCATGGGGTTGCATGTTCCTGTGACTCTAGGATCTGGTCAGCATGGCGTCTCACGATGCTCTCCCCAATGTCCACTGTGTACATTAGTGGGCCCTGCTGTGTGCATATCGTTCCTGGCTGCCATTTTTCTGTTCGGTAGTCGCGGGCCAAAACTGGTTGCCCTACATTGAAGCTCCTTGTTGGCTTCTCATGGATGTGCTGGAATTGCTTACTCTCAACATCTCTTCGTACGTTTGGTCTGAGCAAATCCAGGTGAGATCTTAACCTTCGGTTAAAGAACATCATGGCTGGGGCCTGGTTGGTAACTGCATGTGTCGCATTCCGGTAGTCGAACACGAAATTGTCCACCTTGTGCTGCAGCAGAATGTTGTCATTGTACATAGCCTTTATTGCCTTCTTAAAGGTTTGTACGAACCTCTCAGCCAATCCATTTGTGGCTGGATGATACGGGGCGGATGTGTAATGCCTTACCCCATTCTTTTTCAAGAACCTCCGGAACTCTTCGGACACAAACTGTGGTCTGTTGTCGGAGCAAATCTGTTCTGGCAAGCCATTCCTGGCAAAAATGGTCCGTAGGACTGCAATAGTTTTCTCCGTGGTGGTGGAGGACATTTTGATGACCTCAGGCCATTTCGAGTGTGGATCCACGGCTATTAAAAACATTGAGTCCATGAATGGACCAGCAAAATCAATATGCACCCGTTGCCATGGAGATGAGGGCCACTCCCATGGGTGTAGAGGGGCCTGTGGTGGTGCATTTTGGACTTTCTGGCATCCTGAGCAGCTCTTGGTCAGGTCCTCGATTTGTTTATCGATTCCCGGCCACCACACATAAGCCCTGGCTAGGCTTTTCATTTTTACCCCTCCCAGGTGACCCTCATGAAGCTCATTGAGCACTCTATCCCTTAACTTGGGTGGAATTACCACTTGGGATCCACACATCAAGGTCCCCCGGCACATTGACAGCTGTTCTCTCCTTGTCGAGAATGCTGGCAACAGTGAGTTGCCATGTGCTGGCCATCCCTTCACCGTCAAATCATATACCCGAGACAGTGTCGGGTCATTTCGGGTTTCCTTTTCGATACAAGCATTAGTTACCGGTAGGTGTTCAACTATAGTCGAATGGAATATTTCGACAGGATCCACTGCTGGTGCTTCCTCCGCAGTAGGCAGTGGCAGGCGTGATAGCCCATCAGCATTTCCATGCTGTTTCGTGCCCTTATATTCAATCTCATAGTGGTGCGCCCCTAGAAAAAGTGACCATCTTTGTAGTCGTTGCGCAGTCATCACCGGAACGCCCTTATTCTGATTAAAAATGAAGACAAAAGGCTGGTGATCAGTCAGCAAGGTGAATTTCTGCCCATGCAGATAGTGATTGAACTTTTTCACTCCCCACACTAGGCTGAGGGCCTCCCTGTCAATCTGGGCGTAGTTACGCTCGGCTGAGGTTAGTGATCGTGACGCAAAGGCTATTGGCCTCTCTGAGCCGTCCGAGAATTTGTGCAACAGCACCGCTCCAATGCCGTAGGGTGACGCATCACATGCCAACCGAATTGGTAATGCCGGGTTGTAATGGGCCAATACCTCTTTCGATCTGATTAGTGTTTTGCCCTTCTGGAAAGCTCGTCTACATTCGCCACTCCACTTCCATGGCACCCCAGTTTGCAGTAGGGTGTTCAGTGGGTGTAGTATTGTAAGTAGTCACACAACACCAGGTTATAGTCCAACAGCTTTATTTGAAATCACAAGCTTTCGGAGCGCTGCATCCCTTGCTGGTCCAGATCCTGGGATCCCTTGCAGGACTTGTTCCATTGCTCTCTGTCAAATAGCCGGAGCTGATGCTACCCCGAATACCAGCCGGTTGTATTGGTAGAGACCTTTATGGGTGTTGATTGTGAGGTATTTTTATGATGCTTCTTCTACCTCCATTTGCAGATACGCCTGGGCCAGATCAATCTTAGTGAAGCGCTTCCCTCCAGATAGCGAGGCGAAAATATCTTCAATCTGTGGAAGTGGATATTGTACGGTGTGAAGGACCGGGTTCACTGTTACCTTAAAGTCCCCACAGATGCGAACCTTCCTTGGTTCCCCAGGCGTGCTGCTCAACGACTTTTTCATCACAGGGACGATGGGTGTAGCCCAATCGCTCCAGTCTACCTTGGACAGTACACCTGAACGGTCCAGACTCTCCAGCTCTGCTTCGACGGCTGGGCGGATCGCATAAGGTACCGGCCTGGCCTTAAAAAATTTTGGGCTTGCGTTTTCTTCAATTTTAATCGTCGCTGGCATGCCTTTTAGTGTTCCGAGTCCTTGCTGGAACACTTCTTTCGTGTCAGTTAGGATCTTTGACAGTCGCCCAGGTGTGACGTCATCATCCTTTTTGTCAGCCACAGTCAGTGCCTGTATGGAATGCCAATCCAGTTGTATTTTCCGGATCCATTCACGTCCCAGTAATGGTGGTCCTCCATCTTGCAATACATACAGGTCTAGCTTTGGTGTTTCCTTACCGTTATATATAACGGTCACCCTTATTTTTCCTTTGGGGTAGACTTTTTGCCCCGTGTACGTCTTCAAAATAATTTTTGTGTCTCTCAAGAGTACGTGTGAGAATAGCCACTCGTAGTCCCATCGGTTTATGACTGTTAGGGCTGATCCTGTGTCCAATTCCATCTTTACCTGGACTCCTGCTATCTTGAGAGTGACCCAAATGGTTCGGTGATCCTCCGTTGTGATCACATTATGTAGTTTCAGACAACTCAGTTCCCTGCTATCGGAGTCGTTATCACACTTTTGTTCGTCTGAACTATTCTCCGTCATCTTATGTACCTTCTGGTACTTTTCTTTGATAGGTTTCTTATTGCTGGTTTTCTTTCCCGACCTGCAGACTCGTGCTATGTGTCGTACTTTTCCACACTGTCTGCACACTTTGTCTTTGAACCAGCAATCATAGATACATAGATACATAGAAGATAGGAGCAGGGGTAGGCCATTCGGCCCTTCGAGCCTGCTCCGCCATTCAATGAGATCATGGCTGATCATCCAAATTCAGTACCCGGTCCCTGCCTTCTCCCCATATCCCTTCATCCCGTTAGCCTTAAGAAATATATCCAACTCTTTCTTGAATATACTTAATGAACTGGCCTCCACCGCCCTCTGTGGCAGAGAATTCCACAGGTTCACCACTCTCTGGGTGAAGAAATTCCTCCTCATTTCAGTCCTAAATGGCTTACCCCTTATCCTTAGACTATGACCCCTGGTTCTGGACTCCCCGGCCATCAGAAACATCCTTCCTGCATCTAGTCTGTCCAGGCCTGACAGAATTTTATAGGTTTCGATGAGATCCCCTCTCAATCTTCTAAACTGCAGTGAGTATAAGCCCAATCGACACAATCTCTCCTCATACGTCATTCCTGCCATCCCAGGTATCAGCCTGGTGAATCTTCGCTGCACTCCTTCCATGGCAAGAACGTCCTTCCTCAGGTAAGGCGACCAAAACTGCACACAATACTCAAGGTGTGGTCTCACCAAGGCCCTGTACAACTGCAGCAAGACATCCTTGTTCTTGTACTCGAACCCTCTTGCTACGAAGGCCAACATACCATTTGCCTTCTTAACCGCCTGCTGCACCTGCATGCTTACCTTCAGCGACTGGTGTACAAGAACACCCAGGTCTCTTTGCACTTCCCCTTCTCCCAATCTATTACCATTCAAATAATAATCTGCCTTCCTGTTTTTGCCACCAAATTGGATAACCTCACATTTATCCACATTATAGTGCATTTGCCATGTTTCTGCCCAATCACCCAACCTGTCCAAATTGTGCTGGAGTTTCACGACATCCTCCTCACAGCATATCCTCCCCCCCAGCTTTGTGTCATCTGCAAATTTGGAGATATTACATCCAATTCCCTCGTCCAGATCATTAATATATATTGTGAACAGCTGGGGTCCTAGGACCGATCCTTGCGGTACCCCACTAGTCACTGCCTGCCACTCAGAAAATGACCCGTTTATTCCAACTCTTTGCTTTCTGTCCACCAACCAGTTCTCTATCCAAGTCAATACCTTGCCCCCAATCCCATGTGCCTTAATTTTGCACGCTAATCTCTTATGCGGGACCTTATCGAAAGCCTTCTGAAAGTCCAAATACACCACACCCACTGGTTCTCCCTTATCTATTTTACCAGTTACATCCTCAAGAAATTCCAGTAGATTAGTCAAGCATGTTTTACCATGTTGACTTTGTCCGATCCAGTCACTGCTTTCCAAGTGCTCTGCTATTACATCTTTTATAATGGACTCTAGCATTTTCCCCACTACCGATGTCAAGCTTACCGGTCTATAATTCCCCACCTTTTCTCTACCACCTTTTTTGAATAGTGGGATAACATTAGCTACCCGCCAATCCATGGGTACTGTTCCAGAGTCTATCGAGTTCTGGAAGATGACCAGCAATGCATCTACTATTTCTAGGGCCACTTCCTTAAGTACCCCGGGATGTAGATTATCAGGCCCTGGGGATTTATCGGCCTTCAGTCCCATCAATTTTCCTAACACCATTTCCCTACAAATACTGATTTCTTTCAGTTCCACCCTGTAAGATTCGAAATTTTCATTAATAATCACGCAGTAAAATAGGGTTAATAAGACAGTTTTATTGACCAAAAGAAGCTTGTACAGAGAAACCTTTGATAAAAGGGCACACAAAATGGCCGCCGGACCTCGTGACCAGTTTCTGGGGCCATTTGAATTTCTGTTACTGCAAGTCAGACAGGCTTGTGGATTGAGGACATTAAGCCCGCGAAAACCAGTTTCGGGAAACCAAAACTCAGGAAACTGAGCATACATATTGATTAGATTATAAGTACAGGACAGTTTTGGGTAGCAGGATGAGGCCCATCAAGAAATGGGCGGACAATTGAACAAACACTTAAACCCATTTAATGTACAAAGAAAAGCCGTTTAACAGCCATCAAGGGCAATCTCCAGACCGGTCAATATACAAACCGAGTTACGGTGACAAAGCAAAGACATTATCGGCCCAGGAAGGCCAGTTAAGCTATCACCGGCTCCCGTTACGAAGACAAAACACCCCTGCAGAGAATTCTGCCCGCCAAAAATATTACAAAGACAGGACTATGATTTGGCGGGAGATAAGAATGTTCCAAAAAGGTATAACTGTGGATTGAAAAAGTCCATCAGTATACTTCACTTGTAGTACACTTCTTCAGGACGATTCACAGCTTCGGAACTTCTACGACTCTTCGGTTAAGGCAGCACTTCGGTTTCGGAACGTGGTCGGTGTTTGGCCAGGCAAGGCTCGGCCACGACGGGAAGCCGACGAGGGTGGCCCGGGTACTTTTGTCGGGAGATCATCGGCGACCCAGGCCAAAGGAGAAGACACCCTCGGGAAAACGACGATCCAGGCCGGAGATAAAAGGACACTCCGGGCCCAGCACTCCAGTGCCTCAACAGCCCATCAGTAACGGTAACACAGGTGCATTCAGTGCTTCAACACCACGCCGGTAACGGATTCATCCGTGGCGAGCGCTCACCAAGGCTGTATCGGCAGCCTCATCGCGGGAGAACCAAGAGGAAAACAAGCTGTGCCAGAAGTTTCCAAATCCACGTGACGACGGAAAGCTGTGCCAAAAAGGCTGCGAACCCCTTTTCGCAATTCTGAAAGTGGTGAGCATGATCCCGAGTTCCTCAAGTCGAAACTTAGTTAGGTCTAGGGGAGGGGGTTAAGGGTAGTTGTAATGTGTTACCCCTTTTACGATGTGCCGTGTGTTCCCCATTTCCATAGAGTTAAGTTCATAGATGTGTGCATGCTTGTAGTAGCTTTAATCTGTGCTTATGACATGTATTTTATAATGCTGCAAACTGTTTAATAAAAGCATCCATTTCGTGCTATTCAATCTGGTCTATTGAGTTTTCTCTGCACTACAGTTCCCTGCACCTAAGTCCAAGGCCTAGAACCGTAGGGAAGAGTGGGTCGAACCACTCAAGGGTAATTATTGCAAGAAGCCTGGCAGGAGACCAGAGCAAGCAAGAGAAACCCCCTACAACCTTTTCATCAGACCCTATGTTCCCCGGCATCTCTGGGAGGTTATTTGTGTCCTCCTTGTGAAGACAGAACCAAAATATGTATTTAGTTGGTCTGCCATTTCTTTGTTCCCCATTATAAATTCCCCCGATTCTGACTGCAAGGGACCTACGCTTGACTTCACCAATCTTTTTCTCTTCACATATCTATAAAAGCTTTTACAGTCAGTTTTTATGTTCTCTGCAAGCTTACTCTCATATTCTATTTTCCCTTTCTTAATTAATCCCTTTGTCCTCCTTTGTTGAATCCTAAACTGCTCCCAATCCTCAGGATTATTGCTTTTTCTGGCCAATTTATATGTCCTCTTCTTGGACCTTATACTATCCCTAATTTCCCTTGTTAGCCATGGTTGGGTCACCTTTTTTGTTTTATTTTTATGCCAAACTGGGATGAACAAATTCTGTAGTTCATCCATTCGGTCTTTGAATGTTTGCCATTTCCTATCCACCGTCAACCCTTTGAGTGCCATTCCCCAATCAATCCTACCCAACTCGCTCCTCAGACCATCATAGTTTCCTTTATTTAAATTGAGGACCCTAGTCTCCGAGTCAACTATTTCATTCGCCATCTTAATAAAGAATTCGATCATATTATGATCGCTCCCACCCAAGGGGCCTCTTACAACAAGATTGCTAATTAATCCTTTCTCGTTACATAATACCCAGTCTAAGATGGCCTGATCTCTGGTTGGTTCCTCGACATATTGGTCCAGGAAACCATCCCGTAAACACTCCAGGAATTCCTCCTCCACAGTATTGTTACTCATTTGGTTGGCCCAATCTATATGTAGATTAAAGTCACCCATGATGACTGCTGTGCCCTTATTGCACGCTTCTTTAATTTCTCTTTTAATGCCATCCCCAACCTCCGCCTTACTGTTTGGAGGTCTATAAACCACTCCCACTAATGTTTTTTTCCCCTTAGTATTTCTCAATTCTACCCATACAGATTCCACCTCATCAGAGCTAATATCCTTCATTACAATTGTGTTAATCCCTTCTTTAACCAGTAATGCTACCCCTCCTCCCTTTCCTTTTTGCCTATCTTTCCTGAATATCGAATACCCCTGGATGTTGAGTTCCCAGTCCTGGCCTTCCTTGAGCCACGTTTCCGTAATCCCAACCAAATCGTATTTGTTTACTTCTATCTGCGCAGCCAATTCATCCACCTTATTACAAATGCTCCTCGCATTAAGACACAAAGCCTTCAGGCTTGTTTTTTTAACGCTCTTAGACCTATTTGAATTATTATTTACTGTGGCCATGTTTGATTTAAACCGTTGTTTTCTCTGACTGCCACTTTTGTTTTTCTCCTTCCTATCTTTTCACAGAATCACAGAATCACAGAAACCCCACAGTGCAGATAGAGGCCATTTCGGCCCATCGAGCCTGCACCGACACATATCCCACCCGATCCCCGTAACCCCTACACCAACACATATCCCACCCTATCCCTGTAACCCCACGTATTTAATCCCCCTAACACTAAGGGTTAATTTATCATAGCCAATCAACCTAACCCGCACATCTTTGGACTGTGGGAGGAAACCGGAGCACCCGGAGGAAACCCACGCAAACACGGGGAGAATGTGCAAACTCCACACAGACAGTCACCCGAGGCCGGATTCGAACCCGGGTCCCTGGCGCTGTGAGGCAACAGTGCTAACCACTTGCTTTTATCCTTGTTTCCCTTTCCTCTGTCTCCCTGCTCAGGTTCCCAACCCCCTGCCATTTTAGTTTAAACCCTCCCCCACAGCACTAGCAAACACTCCCCCTAGGACATCGGTCCCAGCCCTGCCCAGGTGCAAACCGTCCGGTTTGAACTGGTCCCACCTCCCCCAGAACCGGTTCCAATGTCCCAGGAACTTGAACCCCTCCCCCTGGCACCATTCCTCTAGCCACGTATTCATCTGAAGTATCCTTCTATTTCTTCTCTGACTAGCACGTGGCACTGGTAGCAATCCTGAGATTACTACCTTTGAGGTCCTGTTTTTTAATTTATCTCCTAACTCCCTATACTCCGCTTTTAGGACCTCATCCCGCTTTTTACCTATATCGTTGGTGCCATATCGTATATGCACCACAACAACTGACTGTTCACCCTCCCCTTCCAAGATGTTCTGGAGTCGCTTGGAGACATCCTTGACGCTTGCACCAGGGAGGCAACACACCATCCTGGAGTCTCGTTTGCGGCCGCAGAACTGCCTATCTATTCCCCTTACAATTGAATCCCCCATTACTATAGCTCTACCTCTCTTTTTCCTCCCATTCTGTGCAGCAGAGCCACCCCTGGTGCCAGGAAGTTGGCTGCTGCTGCCTTCCTCTGATAAGCCATCCCCCCCCAACAGTACTCAAAGTGGTGTATCTGTTGGAGTGGGGGATGGCCACAGGGGACCCCTGCACTACCTGCCTGCGCCTAGTACTCTGCCTGTTGGTCACCCGTTCCCTTTCTTCCTGTCCAACCTCTACCTGCGGTGTGTCCAACTCCGTAAATGTGCTATTCACATTGTCCTGAGCATCGTGAACACTCCAGTATGTGTCCAATCGCAGCTCCAGCACCGCAATGCGGTCTGTCAGTAGCTGCAGCTGGACGCACTTCCTGCACATGTAGTTGTCAGGGACACAGGATGTGTCCCTGAGTTCCCACATATCGCAGGAGGAGCAGATCACGGGGCCCGGCTGTCCTGCCATGACTTACCCTTTAATTAATTGAATTTAAATTAAATCAATCAATCCCACTAATTACACTACAGTTAACTGGTTTACCAACAGTCTCTGCTACACCAGAGAGACCTTAGAAACTATAAACCAGAGTTAAAGTTTAAAAAAAAAGAGAAGAGAAATACTCACCAACCAAATACTCACCAACCAATCACTTACCTGCTTCCTGGTGACGTCACACTTTGATTACTTTTTACCTCTCTCCCCTGCTGTTGAACTAGTCGGGCTGCTCGCTGACTCACTGCCGCCGATGTTGTGTTCCCACAAGGCCCGCTCTAGTCGGGCTGCTCGCTGACTCACTGCCGCCGATGTTGTGTTCCCACAAGGCCCGCTCTAGTCGGGCTGCTCGCTGACTCACTGCCGCCGATGCTGTGTTCCCACAAGGCCCGCTCTAGTCGGGCTGCTCGCTGACTCACTGCCGCCGATGCTGTGTTCCCACAAGGCCCGCTCTAGTCGGGCTGCTCGCTGACTCACTGCCGCCGATGCTGTGTTCCCACAAGGCCCGCTCTAGTCGGGCTGCTCGCTGACTCACTGCCGCCGATGCTGTGTTCCCACAAGGCCCGCTCTAGTCGGGCTGCTCGCTGACTCACTGCCGCCGATGCTGTGTTCCCACAAGGCCCGCTCTAGTCGGGCTGCTCGCTGACTCACTGCTGCCGATGCTGTGTTCCCACAAGGCCCGGTCTAGTCGGGCTGCTCACTGACTCACTGCCGCTGGTGCTGTCTGGTCATGTGTTGTTCTGCCGCAGCGATAGCACTTCTCTGTTCTATATGACATTTCGTTTGTGCCATATTCTTGCGGTCTCTGTTGTATCTCTGCAGCGCCCCGTGCTGCTGCTTCATATGATACCACAATGCTGAAAGCCTTTTCCAGCGTAAGGTCCTTTTCAGATAAAAGCCGTTTCTGGGTTCCTTCACTTTGAAGCCCACACACAAACTTGTCCCTTAAGATATCTGCCAGTCCTGCTCCAAACTGGCAGTGTTTCGATAGTTTGCGCAGTTCTGTTAAATAATCAGCATTGCTTTCATCCTTATGCTGGTTCCGTTTGTGAAACTTGAATCTTTCTGTTATCAGCAGCGGTGTGGGGTTTAAATGTTCCTGTAGTATCGATACTATGTCTTCAAAACTCTTTTCCATTGGCTTTGTTGGGGTTACTAGATTTCGTAATAAACCATACGTCTTTGCACCCATTAAATTTAACAATATCGATGCTTTCTTGTCATCTGACACCTCATTTGCCTTGCAGTATACCTCTATTCGTTCGACATATGTAGTCCAATCTTCGACTTCATTGTGAAACGCGGTGATACTGCCACTCTTCGGCATTTTGGGTGTGGTTTAAAATGGCGTCTCCCAATGGCTTAAAATGGCATCTCCCGCGCTTTCCTTCCTCCCCCGCTGCTGCCAACGCCGCTCCCGGCGGTTCTCGTGGCAATGGCGGCGCCCTGTAGGTTTCGCGCGTTTCTCCTGCATTGCTGCCAACGCCGCTCTCGGCGGTCCTCGTGGCAATGGCGACGCCTCGCGGGTTTCTGCGCGTCTCTCTCTCCCTCTCTCCGACGCTGCTCGGCCCCTGAACACCGGCTGCGCCTGTGCGCTCTGCCCTCTCTCTCTCTCCCCCGTCGACGCTGCTCAGCCCTTTGCTGTGCCGCTCGGTCGGGCTCTAACCCGCCGCTGTCCGGGAAGGGTCTGCGCACTACCTGTTGCCAGCCCGTTTCGCTGGACCACCTCAACTGGAAAGCCAAGCCTGGCTCTCGACAGCCTCCCCTGCAATTCTCGAGTCTCTGCTGGATGACTGGGCGGTTGCCCGTGGTCAACGCCCGTGTCTCTGGCCTTGACCTCCAATCCACTGATCTCCAGGAACGAATCCCCGGGATGTGATGCAGAGTTGCAGGTAGGTTCGAACTTGCCTTGTCGCCAATGTGTCTGTGTATAATAAGACACAGACTGCAGGAGAACGGTATAACAGGTGTTTACTCAACGTGGCTCACACGGGAACTGATCTGTACAGATTACTACTCAGTGCTATATACAGGTGTGGTCACTGCCGGTACTGCAGTATACATGAGCTGTAAAAGATAGTTCCCCCCTTAAAGGTATATACATTACACTGGTGACATCAGCGATTAACATTTCATCTGTCAAGAGCTTTTGACAGATGAAAAATCAGTGTTTGACAGCTCTGTGAAACTGTCAAACACTCACAGTCTGTCTTCTAACTTGAGTCCTTCTACTCAGACTCAGTTAGAGATCTCTCCAGACCAGAAAGCAGAGGCTGCAGCTTTTGACAGTTCAGCGGCCATTCTGCTTTCTGTGCCGGTGAGCTGAGGGACTCCCGAGAACAGAAGGAAGGAAGCCTGCAGGAGAAAGTAAAGGTAAGTAAAACTTATTAAAACACTTTACACTTACCTCACACACTTACCTCTGCACACATGCATCCATCACTCACCTGCACAATGGACATCTCGACCCCTCCAACCCCTGCAGACCAACGGTCCGCCTTGCTAATTTGGTGTGGTTCAGAGCCGTTGGATAGCCCACACTTCAGGGCTAAAAATAGGGATTAGGCAAAAAACTGCCTGTTAACTACCTGTTAACAGGCAGTTAATTGGCACTAATCCCCTTCCCGCCTCAGGGAGGTGGCTCCCAGCACAGGTCGGGTACCCTCCTCCTGGGACATTGGCACGGAGTTGGGTTGGGGGGCGGGATGGGTTCCTGCCCCCCGATTCTGCAATTTTCCCACCACTCCCGCCTCCAAACCCGCCTCCTCGGGGCTTGGAAAATCGAGCCCATAGTGTCAACCTCCACATGTACATTGATGACATCCGGCTCTACCTCTCCACCACCTGTCTCGATGCCACCACTGCCACTGTGTTGTCACACTGCTTGTCCAACATGCAGTCTTGGATGAGCTGCAATTTTTTCCAGTTAAACATTGTGAAGATCAAAGCCATCGTCGTTGGCACCCACCATAAAATCCATACCCTTACTAACGATTCTATCCCTCTCCCGGCCACTGTCATGTTAAACCAGATTGTTTGCAGCCTTGGTGTCTCATTTGATCCTGAGCTGAGCTTTCAACCCCCTATCATCTCCATTACAAAGACCACCTACTTCCCTCTCATAACCTTGCTCACCGCCATCCTCCTGTAGCCGATCTGCTGCTGAAATCTCATCCATTCCTTTGTCACCTCCAGACTCGATTATACCAATGCTCTCCTGGTCGGGCGCTCCATCCTCCACCTTTCGTACTCTTCAGCTCATCCAAAACTTTGCTGCCTGTATCATATCCCGCACCATGTCCTGCTCACCCATTAGCTCTGTCCCTGTTAAACTACTGCCTCAAATTTAAAATTATCATCCTTGCGTTTAACTCCCTTTATGACCTTGCCTCTCCCTATCTCTGTAGCCTTCTCCAGCCCTACAACTTTCCAGAGCTTTTGAACCCTCCAACTTTTGCATCTTGTGCAGTTGCCTACCCTTTGCCCCACCATTGGCGGCCATGCCTTCAGCCATCTAGGCCCCGTGTTTTGGAATTCTCTCCCTAAGCCTCTCTACCTCTCTCTCCTCCTTAAAAGCCACCTCTTCACCTCTTCTTAATACCAATGTCCTAGAAATCAGTCTTGGGGCGGTGGTTCAAAACAGGCGGTATGGGATCGGCCTCCCGTGAGACGCAGTATCTGATATTCCGTTCCATTGACTGCTGATCCGATACTGCCTGTTTTACACCACCGCCCGGGACGAATTTCTCGGCCTACGTATTTGGCTTCATGTCCATCTTTGTCTGATTAAACCGCTGTTAAACATCTTGGGACATTTTCTACATTAAAGGCACTCGCTCTAAAAATGGTGGCTGTTTTATATGCAGACTGTTACATAGGGGGTGATTTTGCCAATGTGGAGGTGGGGCTCCCACTTGTCGGGTTTCAGTCCTGCCTCCATCAACTTCTGGCCAACCCACGCTATTTTCCCTTGATTGACCTTGTTAAGCCCGCCCAGCGGGCTTAGCAGGCCAATTAAGGGAAAGCCAGTTGCAGAGAACGTCAAGGTATGATGTTTCATCTGTCAAAATTTTTTTGATGAGGTCTTGAATTCAAGACCTCATCAAACCTCTTTCTTTCACAGAAATGAGATGGTTGTTGCATTGGAGAATGCAATGGCCATCTGTCATCTCTACCGCGGAGGTGCGAGACTCTCTGCATACACACCGACTGAATCCTGCAGGAAGAAACAAAGGTAAGTACACTTTTTCTAACACTTTACACTTACCTCAGATACTCACCTCTCCACACTTGCACCCATCACTCACCTCCGACCCCCGCAGACCCCCTACTCACCTCCCTGACCTGGCGGGTCTCAGAGCCTTCGGAAAGCCCGCACTTGTGAGTGCAAAAAGGGGTAATCCTATTTTCTGCCTGTTAACTACCTGTTAACAGGCAGTTAAGTGGCTTTAATCCCTTCCCGCCTCCAAGGAGACGGGACCCAGCACGGAACGGCTACCCGCCTCCTGGCAAGGTGGCATGGAGGTGGGTTGGGGACGGGCTGGACACACGCCCCCAAATTCTGCCATTTTCCCGGCAGTCCCGCCTCCAAACCCACCTTCCCAGGGCTGGCAAAATCGCCCCCTATTAGAATCAAACCATTCTGTTGCTCTAACACTGGAGGTTTATGTCTCTGTAATATTAAAACTGTACATTGTAACTCAGTCCATTTCATTTGCATGCAATACTTTTGAAGCCTTCTCATCAATATCTCATGAAGGTCTTTTAATAAAGTCTTAAGTGTTTTCAAACAAACTCTTACATTATAAAAACAGAAAGTGCTGAAAATGTGCTGCAGGTCCATCAGTTTTCTAAAAGAGAAAGTCTGGACAATATTTCTGATATTGACCCATCATCAGACCCAGAATATTCTGATGAGATGTCTAACACCCATCTTTCCTCTCTTCGGACACTGCATTTCCTGCATTTTCTGTTTTATTTCAGTTTGCTGACATTTGCAGTTGTTTTTTCCTCATCTTATATTGATCTCATTAATGGAAACTTGTACAAAACATAGAACTACCATTTTCAAACCAGATCATTGGCATCAGATCAGGCCTGAGGCCTAGCTAAACATCTGCACAGCTCTGACATATCCGAGTGGATTTTGTGAGCGTTTGTTTTCTGCTTCACCTTTGTTTTCATATAAACAGGACTAACTCTAACCAGGCAAGCTGGTGACCTCCCTGTCACCAACACTGCATCACTTCATGCTGGCATTTCATCAGAGTAGCAATCCTGTAGTAAAAATATCTAAATCAGGAAAGGTTTTTTAAGTATCTGCATTAATTACACATGCATCTCAGGTTTAAAAACCATTTTACATCCTGTCATCAGTAAGTTTGGGAATAGCCTTCCAGCTGTCTGATTGATATCTGCAGAATCTGCGCTGTGCTCCTCGTGGCTCTAAGATTAAAGATCTCACTGAGGTCACAGCAAGACACTGTTCAGATCCTGTCAGGTTCTATCAGATATAATTAGGCAAACGGAATGCAGCCGCAAGCTGAAATACAAAAGGGTTCAAACAGAAGCGACTAACAAGACTCACTCGAACAATTTCAGGTTTCCACACCTTACCACGTACAAAGATTGCACTCGTATGTCTCTTGGTTTCTATGAATAAATAGCAGGCAAAAAGCAAGCCCGTGCTGAATCCTTACTCAGTGACCCGGTGTGCCCAGTAATTGGCTGTAGATTATTTTATGAGCAACCTGTAGTGGTGAAGTCGCAATCATTAATTCTCAGGTATGAATGTCAGGGCACAGCGAGGATCGGAAGCCCGATAGCTGATTCTTGCTGCAGAGTAACTGGCAAAGGATCGAGGAAAACTCCCTTACAAATCGAGACAGGCTACATATCCACCTGAAACGTTAACTCTGTTTCTCTCTCCACAGATGTTGCCTGGCCTGCTGAGTTTTTCCAGCATTTTCTGTTGTTATTACATATCTATCTATCTAGCCAGAGTATGTTAAAATTCTCAAGATTTCCTATTTACCACCGCGAAGGGCTGATTTTAACTTTTGGCTCAGAACTAATGGCAGTGGATCATCTGCCGGTTATACACCCCCCGCCCATTGAAGCCAGCAGGAAAGGAAAATTAAGCAGGGGGTGTATAACAGACAGCATATCCGTTACCACCTGCTCTCTGAGAGTTAAAATCAGTCTGGTATTTCCTTGGTCACAATTTCGTAACACTTTTGTGACCCCTAGATGTAATGTCTGGCCTGTAACAGTAATACCCATTTCTATCACTTTTAATTGGCAATATCTGCTATTCAGCCCTCCTAACCCGCCATTTTGTCCTGTTACAACCAACGCCACCAAAAGACACAACCTCTTCTGACTAAGCGAGAGCAAGGCGATGGGAGATTTGCTGCTAATATATTAAAAGTCCTGCACATAGTACGCACTTCCTGTAAATGTCGCACTAAGTTCCTTTAACACTTTCTTGATAAATGCCCTTACCGTTAGACAACGACGAATTGTCCAACTCACTCCGAGCAATGCCACAGGTGATTTGCTAGTGTGATGCAAAGAAAACAGATAGCAGGATTGGAATCACACTGAAGGATTCAGACACTTTTCAAACTGCACTCTTAGGCCTAGAAATTGGATATCGCCACGAAACGGGCAGTGGTAAAGCCAAACGATATTAAACTGCGCCACATGAAAATGGTCTCGGAAGCACACAAAATTCATACTCACTCCTCATTAACATGATTATAGTCATGTTTCAGTGTTAAAACTGCTGCTCATTGGCTTAACGCTCAACAGGTGGACCAATATTGGAGTCAGTCTAATTTCCAGTCATGTGTGGCACTACTTAAAGGGGAGGTGCATTGATGCTACAGCACTTCATTGTCAGGGCAGTTGCAACTGCAGCTGCCCCAACAAGGAGAAGGAGAAGGAGAAGGAGGAGTTGAAGATTGAAAGCAATGGCAGATTGTCGTAACAGGGAGAGAACCAGGAGGTTCTCCAACGAAGCTCTGGAGGCAATTGTTGTGGCTGTGGAGAGGAGGTGGGCTGTACTCTACCCCCAAAGTGGCAGGAAACCCTCGCCATCCACCTCCCAAACCATATGGCAGGAGATAGCCGACCATGTAACAGTGGGTACTGAGGTGCCAAGGTTGGCCATCCAGTGCTGACAGAAGTTTAATGACTGAGTGGTCGGGGTGAGTGAAGGCTTCAGCAAATGCCAGCATCTACACCCCTAGCCTCACACACTGCTCAATGCACCACACACCCATCACTCACCCACCAGCAATCTCTACCAATCACGACTCACACCTCACAATCATGGCTTCACTTCACCCTTGCAACTTTAACACTGTTGCAACACCCTCACCCACATCTCACAACTTGCATACACTGACAGCTATTCAACTATGGCAGGCACTTCACCCAAGCACATTGCACTGCACTCACTCACACACTTCTCTTTCTCTTGCAGGCCAAGCTGGCAAGTAATCAGAGGGCGAAGCATCAGTCAGGCGGGGGGCGGGCGGACACGCAGGACTTTAGCCAGCTCGAGGAGCGAGTTGGCTAGCTAACTGGGCAGCAAGTGGTAGAGGCCGTGGCAACCAGCAAGGTTCAAACTCTTGGGGACAACAACAGTATGTTCATTCCTAATCGTTCTTCTCACATCCCAATACCCCCTTATCCCACTTCCCCCTCATCCCACAAACTTTTCTCACTTTCAAGCTACTCATGCAGTATGCATGCATTTCCTGCTCCCCTCACCAACCCCCTCCCCTCACCAACCCCCTCCCCCCACCAACCTCCTCCCCCCAACAACGCCCTCCCCCCAGCAACTCCCTCCCCTCACCAACCCCCTCCCCTCACCAAACCCCTCCCCCCACCAACCCCCTCCCCTCACCAACCCCCACCCCCCACCAACCCCCTCCCCTCACCAACCCCCTCCCCCCACCAAACCCCTCCGCCCACCAACACTCTCCCCCCACCAACCCCCTCCCCCACCAACCCCTCCGCTCAACAACCCCATGCCCTCACCAACCCCCTCCCCTCACCAACCCCCTCCCCCCACCAACCCCCTCCCCTCACCAACCACCCCCTCCCCTCACCAACCTCCTCCCCTCACCAACCCCCTCCCCCCACCAATCCCTTCCCCTCACCAACCCTCTCCCCTCAACAAACCCCTCCCCCCACCAAACCCCTCCCCCACCAAACCCCTCCCCTCACCAAACCTCTCCCCTCACCAACCCCCTCCCCTCACCAACCCCCTCCCCTCACCAACCCCCTCCCCTCACCAACCCCCTCCCCTCACCAACCCCCTCCCCTCACCAAACCCCTCCCCCCACCAACCCCCTGTGCCCACCAAATCCCTTCCCCCACCAACCACCTCCACTCACCAACCCCCACCCCTCACCAACCCCCTCCCCTCACCAACCCCCTCCCCCCACCAAACCCCTGCACTCAACATAACCCACCTCCCCCACTAACCCTTCCACTCACCAACCGCCTCCCCCACCAAACCCCTCCCCTCACCAACCCCCTCCCCAACCAATCCCCTCCCCCACCAATCCCCTCCCCCACCAACCACCTCTGCTCACCAACCCACTCCCCCCACCAACCCCCTCCCCCCACCTACCCCCTCCCCTCACCAAACCCCACCCCCCACCAACCCCCTCCCCCCACCAACCCCCTCCCCCCACCTACCCCCTCCCCTCACCAAACCCCACCCCCCACCAAACCCCTCCCCCCACCTACCCCCTCCCCTCACCAAACTTCACCCCCCACCAAACCCCTCCCCCCACCAACCCCTCCCCCCACCAACCCCCTCCCCTCACTAACCCCCTCCCCTCACCAACCCCCTCCCTCTACCAAACCTCTCCCCCCACCAACCCCTCCCCTCACCAACCCCCTCCCCTCACCAAACCCCTCCCTCCACCAAACCCCTCCCCCCACCAACCCCCTCCCCTCACCAACCCCCACCCCTCACCAACCCCCTCCCCTCACCAACCCCCACCCCTCACCAACCCCCTCAACTCACCAACCCCCACCCCTCACCAAACCCCCCCCTCACCAACCCCCTCCCCCCACCAACCCCCTCCCCTCACCATAACCCCATCCCCCCACCAACACCCTCTCCCCACCAACCCCCTCCCCTCACCAAACCCCTCCCCTCACCATAACCCCATCCCCCCACCAACCCCCTCCCCCCACCAAACCCCTCCCCTCACCAAACACCTCCCCTCACCAACCCCCTCCCCCCACCAACCCCCTCCCCTCACCAACCCCCTCCCCTCACCAACCCCCTCCCCCCACCAACCCCCTCCCCTCACCATAACCCCATCCCCCCACCAACCCCCTCCCCTCACCAACCCCCTCCCCCCACCAACCCCCTCCCGCCACCAAACCCCTCCCCTCACCAAACCCCTCCCCCAACCAACCCCCTCCCCTCACCAACCCCCTCCCCTCACCAACCCCCTCCCCCCACCAACCCCCTCCCATCACCATAACCCCATCCCCCCACCAACCCCCTCCCCCCACCAACCCCCTCCCCTACCCAAACCCCTCCCCTCACCAACCCCCACCCCTCACCAACCCCCTCCCCTCACCAACCCCCTCCCCCACCAACCCCCTCCCCTCACCAACACCCTCCCCCCACCAACCCCCTCCCCCCACCAACCCCCTCCCCTCACCTAACCCCCTCCCCCCACCAACCCCCTCCCCCCACAAACCCCCTCCCCCCACCAACCCCCTCCCCTCACCAACCCCCTCCCCTCACCAACCCCCTCCCCTCACCAACCCCCTCCCCTCACCATAACCCCTTCCCCCACCAACCCCCTCCCCTCACCAACCCCCTCCCCTCACCAATCCCCTCCCCCCACCAACCACCTCCCCTCACCATAACCCCCTCACCCCACCAACCCCTCCCCTCACCAACCCCCTCCCCTCACCAATCCCCTCCCCCCACCAATCCCCTCCCCCACCAACCCCCTCCCCTCACCATAACCCCCTCCCCCCACCAACCCCCTCCCCTCCCCAAACCCCTCCCCTCACCAACCCCCACCCCTCACCAACCCCCTCCCCTCACCAACCCCCTCCCCCACCAACCCCCTCCCATCACCATAACCCCATCCCCCCACCAACCCCCTCCCCCCACCAACCCCCTCCCCTCCCCAAACCCCTCCCCTCACCAACCCCCACCCCTCACCAACCCCCTCCCCTCACCAACCCCCTCCCCCACCAACCCCCTCCCCTCACCAACACCCTCCCCCCACCAACCCCCTCCCCCCACCAACCCCCTCCCCTCACCTAACCCCCTCCCCCCACCAACCCCCTCCCCCCACCAACCCCCTCCCCTCACCAACCCCCTCCCCTCACCAACCCCCTCCCCTCACCAACCCCTCCCCTCACCAACCCCCTCCCTCACCATAACCCCTTCCCCCACCAACGCCCTCCCCTCACCAACCCCCTCCCCTCACCAACCCCCTCCCCTCACCATCCCCGCCCCCCACCAACCACCTCCCCTCACCATAACCCCCTCACCCCACCAACCCCCTCCCCTCACCAACCCCCTCCCCTCACCAATCCCCTCCCCCCCACCAACCCCCCTCCCCCACCAACCCCCTCCCCTCACCAACCCCCTCCCCCCACCAACCCCCTGCCCTCACCAAACCCCCTCCCCCCCACCAACCCCCTCCCCCCACCAACCCCCCCCACCAACCCCTCCCCTCACCAACCCCCTCCCCCCACCAACCCCTCCCCTCACCAACCCCCTCCCCCCACCAACCCCCTCCCCCCCACCAACCCCCTCCCCCCACCACCCCACCAACCCCTCCCCCACAACCCCCTCCCCCCACCAACACCCTACCTCACCAACCCCCTCCCCCCACCAACCCCCTCCCCCCACCAACCTCATCCCCTCACCAACCCCCTCCCCCACCAAACCCCTCCCCTCACCAACCCCCTCCGCCCACCAACCGCCTCCCCTCACCAACCCCCTCCCCCCACCAACCCCCTCCCCCCACCAACCCCCTCCCCCCACCAACCCCCACCCCCCACCAACCCCCTCCCCTCACCAATTCAATTCAATTCAATTTAAATCGCTTTATTGGCATGGCAAGTTACATCTTATGTTGCCAAAGCATTGGAAAACATTCATGTTTGTTCACAAAAATACAGATCTATCCATACAGTGTATAAACAGATATATCCCTGAGTGTATAAATATACTTTCATATAATTTATATATACTCTTATCTTATCTTTAGTGGTTGTCCCTCTGTTTATGGCAAGCTGTAACATAGTGTGCTGCCAGTGTTATGCAACTTCTCTCTTCCCCTAGTAGGTATGGGAGTTTTTGGTCGTCATTCAATTTTCTGAATTCCGGGCATATTTTTGTAAATTTTGGGTAGAAATTCTCCCTTATGCCCTGATATTTTCTACAAGCTGTGAGGAAGTGCATCTCTGTCTCCACCATTCCTGACTGCAGTGAGAGCATATCCTGTCCTCCCTTGGTAGCCGGGTCTGTCTGTGTCTACCTTTTTCGATCGCCAGGCTATGTTCACTAAGTCTGTACATTGTCAGGGTTTTTCTCAGTTTGCTGTCCTTTACCATGGTCAGGTAATCAGCTATGTTGTATTGGGCCAGAAATTCGTGACCAAAGGCGTGAGTACGGTCGGGTACTCACTCATCTGGCCGTTGGATATGCGGCGTTCAGCATGAACAGCGCATGCGGGGAACGCCGGCATTTCCAGACCTCGGAACGAAGGGGTTCATAGGCACAGCGCGTGCGACTGCACAGGCAGCGCTTGCGCAGTGAACTTCGTAGATTTCATTCATGGATTCAGTGAGGGTAAGTCCTTACAAGTTACACTTGAAAAAAGCAGGTGTAAAGTTGTTCCAAGGCTGCGGAGGAAGATATATTTTATCGTGGAGCTTCTGAAAGGCAATATTTTTGTTTGGGAAAGGGAGGGAAGTTATTTTAAGAAATTTTAAGTAAGTTTTAAAGTTTAAATTTTTTTTTTTTAAACGGGTTTTCAGAACGGTAGGTAGAAGGAGCAATTGTGGCTGTGTGAATGGAATGTGAAAATGAGTGTTCTAAAATGAGTAATGTAACATTTCCAGCACTTTTAAGAAAGAAACTTTTCATCAGTAATAAGTAATTATGTATGTATGTCCGCATATATTCCTTTACGTATATGTATGTATGTTTTATATTCCTTTACTAATGTGTATGAATGTATGTTTTTAATTATGATTTTCCAATAAGTTACTTTCTCTGAAAGTCATAATTAAATAATACATTCATACACATAAGTAAAGGAATATATACATAACACGCAAAGGAATATATACAGACATACATACTTTCAGAAGCTCCACGATAAGAAATATCTTCCTCCGCAAGCACTCTGGAGCAACTGTACCCATGCTTTTTCATGTGTAAGTTGTAAGGACTTGACCTCACTGAAATCATGAATGAAAGCGGCGAATTTTACTGCGCACGCGTTTTGCCTCTGAACCCCTTCGTTCAGAGGACAGGAAATGCCGGTTTTCCCCGCATGCGCTGTGCATGCTGAAAACCGGCATTTCCTCCGGCCAGATGCGTAAGTACCCCGACCGTACTCGCGCATTTGGAAGGGAATCACTGGGCCCAACATTTTACATGTAAAAAAAATGAAAATTTAACAATTGCACGATTTGCCCCCTCGCATCTGCGACTGAGGGTCCAAGGAGGTGCATTGCGCAAGAGGTCATCGTCGTACATATCCTCACACTGTTCCTTTGGGGAACTGTATGAAGTGGTGGGAGGATTTATGGCCGTGATTAACGCTCATTCCGTGACCGTAACCATCTTTGAACCAGCCATTAGGGTGGTTAGTCCTATGGCGTGAGGGTTTTACGGGCTCCCACAACCCATCTGAGTGGGGGGGGGCCACCCACACCCACGGACGCAAGTATCCC
The DNA here is from genome assembly GCF_052327205.1 of Somniosus microcephalus. NCBI lineage: Eukaryota > Metazoa > Chordata > Chondrichthyes > Squaliformes > Somniosidae > Somniosus > Somniosus microcephalus. The sequence goes on along the minus strand of NC_140987.1, from coordinate 327,527,325 downwards.
GCTGGATGTCCACCCAGAATTTATAGTTGGAGCTCCGACTCCACTTGCCGGAACTGTCTGGAGTGGGGTTCGAAACCCTACTCCTTCTGGCCCAGCGGCGGGGGATGCTTACTGCTACGCAAAAGGCCCACTCCGCGCAAAAGGTGACACCCATACGTTTCCTGCGCCTTTTCCCTCCCCGTGACTGGAGCCCTATGCTGCCACTTGAAAGACCAAGCAATCATCTGCCCTTTTTGCGGCGCTTTTGACTTCTCATTACCAATGATGAGCAGGCGCTGCGCCTCCACCTCCTTGAGGAGATTGCTGAGATCATCATCAGTTCAATTGTGAGTTCTTTTAATGCCGTGAATTGTGCTCATTCCAGCCATTTCACGTTGCTAATCGGATTGGGCCTTTGGCATAGCGGTAGGATCCCCGCCGCTGGCCAGATCAGGGTTGGGTTTCGAACCCCGCTCCAGACAGTCCCGGCAAGTGGAGTCGGAGCTCCGGCTCTAAATTCTGGGTTGACATCCAGTGGGATATTTGCGTCCGTGGGTGTGGGTGGCCCCCCCCTCCTTGTATAGCTTGTGGGAGCCCGTAAAACCCTCCCGCCATAGGACTAACCGCCCTAATGGCTGGTTCAAAGATGGTTACGGTCACGGAATGAGCATTAATCATGGCTATAAATCCTTCCACACTTCATACAGTTCCCCAAAGGGAACAGTGTGAAGACACGTATGACGACAACATTGCTAAATAAATACATGGAATTAAAAAAATTCTTTTAGGGCTTTTAAAAGTCTTTAAATTGCTTTAATTCTGTTTAAAACTACTTCAGATTCTTCAAAATAATGTAAACGTTTTTAAAATTTTAAAGAATTTCACAAAACATTCATAAAATAGCAGATAACTTACTTTCCCTGCAGCTGTGTAACTACAAAGTCCTCTGCAAGCTGCTTGGAGAGATTGGGGGCGTGTCCTACTACAATGAGACCTTAAGGGGCGTGTCTCACTTGCACTGCACGCTCCAGGCTTCGCGCTGGCTGCACTCCATACGCTGCCCGGGATTCTTCTTTTTGAAACACCAATTCCAGGCGTCCCTGGAGGTGATCGGCAGGAGCGTCAGGTAAGTGCATATACGGGGCTTGCACGCGCGGCAAGCCCCGTTCACAAATTTCTGGCCCATTGTCTGTTTAGGGCCAAGTAGCAATTGAGTTTGCTTTGGGTTTTTGTTGTTTCTGCCCAGTATGTCAGATATTTTTCCTTTTGCTTAGCGACGATTGTGTTGGGTCGAATTCTTTGTGTTACGCTGTCACTGTCCTGTGGCTGGTTATTGTTAGTAGTGTTAGTAGTTACTTCACTGAGTCCCAGGACTAGTTGACTGAGGGTATTCTTCTTTATGGTCAGCATTTCAGGGCGTCGTAGTGATAGCATTGGGGGTTGCTCATTTGTAGGTGATTCCAAAATTGGTGGCTCTTTTTTGGATAGTGATTATTAATGATATTGGCCTAGTTCCGCCCTGCATGCAATCTGTTTACTCGTTTCTCC